>NC_089874.1:150872500-152230000 GCF_040182565.1 Anser cygnoides | reverse complement strand
ATGTGCTCGCTTAAAAGAGAATTATCCCATGACAGTAACAGTAAATTACCCAAACAAAGAATTATCCCTAAGTGTATAATAATAATAATAAATATTTCTATGCAACACTCCATTTCCTTCCTAGACTTTATATACTCAGTGCTGATTTCAAAGCCCTGAAAGCTGGGCTGGTAGGAAAGCAAGAATTATACCTTGCAAAGACTTGTGCAATGGAATGAAATGTAGATCTTTAAAAAATACGTGTATAGATCAGGTGAGAGACATAGAAAGAGATAAAAAGAGTTCATCCTTAAATATTCACTGATTGGGAGGGCAGCTATTTATAATGAGACAGACCTTCATCTGATGCTCCTTCTGATTTAGATACCTTTCAGCTGAGTGCATTTACCATAGGGCTAAAGGATCCATGTCTTGACACTGTATTTCCTTCTGCAGTTGTTTCCATTTCTATGTATAGTTAAATACACATTGAACACAAAAAGGGAGAATCTGATTCCAGAGCCTACCAGTCAATCACCTAGTAGACCCAGAGTCAGTTCAGATCTGATTTTAAATTGCTGAGACCAAAACCCATGTTTCCTACACTCCGGAGCAGGACTATTTGAGGAGGTAGGTTGATTCCTCTTTCATTTTAACTACAAATTCCACTTCAGACCTGTCAACGCCAAAGCAATAAACGTCTGCAGAAAGTACTTTGATAAATCACACTGCAAAGGCAATCTTTTCATCAAAGAAACCTGCACCAGATCCATTGGCAACTGATGTTCTCCATGAATCCACTCAGAATTATTGCTAATGGAAGCTTCTGCCTGCTATCCTATCAACGTGTTAATTTTTGACCTGGAAAAATTGCCCCAGATTGCATGAGAGGAACTCTGACGGCATCATTTACTCTAGAATTGCTCCTTCCATACAAACTGGCACGGATACTAGCTTTGATAGTAATTTTGCAATTTGGATATTCATCTTAGGTGCTCTGTAACTGCCACTGTTGTAGCATTTGAGCTTCTTGTTTCTTTAGCTTGTTTCTCTTTCCAATAACTGTGAACCGGAGGGCTTATATGTCAGACGTAATTATCATCACTCTAACTCATTGCATTTCATTCCCAGGCCCTGATCTCCTAATCCTTCGCAACTACAAATGTGCTATCTCACTTCTGAACAAGCCAACTAGTTCCTCCCAGAAAAGATCCAGACAGGACAGTCCCAAAAGGACAAAACCATGCCAAGTTTTTCTCTCTCTGCTCAGGGCAGCCCTCTAGCCCTACCCTAAAGTCAGGTCTCATTCACAGAAATGCCTCTAAACATCTTCATGTCACTCTTCAGGGTCTGCAATTTGCTTCCTCAGCACCGTGCCATGAAAACATTACTCTGGCAGGCTAAAGCACGGTTATGTTATTGCTTCCAGCTCTTTGAACTGAAAATCTGAAAAAATAATGACGATGATTTAGTGCCGCAGCAGAGCCACATGAGAAGCAGGCCAACTGAATGCTTTGCAGCGCAGAGTGGACGTGGCTACTTTGCTCCGCAGGGCAGCAGCCCTGAGCAGCATGGATACGAGCCAGTCCACACTCATTACCCTGTCCTGCACCGTCCACAAACACAATAAATACTTAGCCAAGTTGCAGACACAGGTGTAACATTCCGACCCACAGAGATTTTAGACCTAACTCCCAGTGAAATCTTTGCTGCTCTGAACCCGAATGACCTGAGCTAATACAAAAAGACTGTAACAAAGCAAAGAACTAAACTCAAGTATCCTAAACTGCAAGCTACCTTCCTAAGTCTTAGATCAGCTTTCATTTCTTTTCTAGTTACAGGGCTGCCTATAAGGAACTTTACATAAATGAAAAGTGCATATCCCACACACACCACTGAACTGTCATAACACCAATCCCACTTTCAGTTAGAATTTTCAACTTTTGTGCTGCTGTTGTTTTACCGTAATTAGTTGGCAAAGGGATCTTAAATGAGTATTTTTATTTACAATACAAAGAAGAATAAATTAACCTTATTTTTTAGCTGATCTTCTGCCAGCACGTGCAAGTATAAAGATGAAAAGCTAAGCACATAGATGAAGATGTGACTTTGCCCAAGTAACATTTTCTCAAGTTTCTATTTACTTATTTATTTACACAGGTAACTATTTACTCAAGTTGCATGTCTGTTACATGGTGAGGAATAAAATTAACTTGTCTACCTCAATACAATGTTGAGAGGATTAATTGGATTAAAATTGTCAAGGATTATGCTATACAGTGTCATGTTGCAGCTTGTTTTTCTATCCTAATAAAAGCAAATCAAAGAATTCAGTCTTTCCTGAAATCTCTAGATAGACTGTTTTAGGAATTTAAAGAGAATTCCTTCCACACTATTGTCTTCTTCTATCCCAAACTGCATCTAAAGTAACACTGCTTACATCACTTTCTTTCAGCCAATTCATGGTTTTAAAATATATGTATGAACAGTGCATAATGGTGTCTACTTGAACATCAAATATTATAGTTTGCTCCATTGAATATATTTGCTGATTGGTAAGAACTATCAGCCTCTCCCAGCAAAATGTTAAATCTGATACGTTTTCCTTTCAAAATCTCTGAGATTTTGTTTCTTCAGTGGAGAGGGCACAGAAGAGCACTACAACCCCATTGTTGCTACCTTCCAGACTACACTACAATGACTGGTTTTCTATGACAAAATAGTTGCCAAAATGAATACTGCATCTATTAATGATTTGTTCCCTATTAAAAAAGTAAATAAATAAAATCATTCTTACACTTTCCAAATTCACTCCTTAAACCGTTTGGCATAGCCAGCGGTACTGTCATTCACTCAAATCTTAACACTTTCTACAAAGTGACTACTGCTTAAGTGTGCATCTGTTGGGCATTCGCACAGAACGTGGTTATCAAGGATTCCAAAGTGCAAGTTATCAGCTACTATAAAAGGGCTATGAAACCTGTCCCACTTTGTGCACTGAATGTGAAACTGAATAACCTTCAGCAAATACAACAGTGGTAGCTAGGGTCACAGGAGTAAAGATTATACCTTCTGATTAGTTCTTTTCACAGGGTATCAGAAACTTAAGCTGATACATAGAGATTAAAGACTGCATTTACTTTCATTTCGTGAAGGCAAAATTCTCATAGTCTGTGCCAGAAGATGCCTTTGATATATATACACTGGCATGAAATAAAAAGACTCAGTAATACAACATGAAACAGAAGGGGGGATTTTAAATTTACAGTAGATACAAAATGCAAAGTTACAGTTCCTACAGTAATCATGACTTAACTCCTGTGGGCTCAGTCCTGCAAGGTTCTGTTCTGTGGTTACAATCCAACACGGAAGTGAAACATGCCAGCAATTTCACCCATTTCAAAGGACCTACTCATGCAATTTAGTTTAAGCAATTTGCTTAAGCTTTTCACTTAATCAAAAGTAGATCACTAAGCACTTTGCAGATCTGGGACCCTTATGTGTAAGGAGAGCATCAGTCATGTAGGGTTAACGTCACAAAAAAATTTCCGTAGAAACCACACATACAATCATTTTGAATTCTCTAGTACTATCAAATTTACTGAATATGCTGCAAGAGCTCAATTATTTGGAAAAGATAATGTAGTCATTCCAGGGTAAAAGAAATGTTAAAAAAATATAATAAATCAACACTTCTATTTTATTGGTTACAATCTAATCGGCTGTAAGTAGAAGAATGAAACTATTTTCTATTAAAAATAAGAAGTGGGCATTTAGGAATGTAAGACAGTTCTGGAAACAGACTTCACAAAAATCACTTGCTGTTCACATAAAACCTGTCTGACAGTGTTTTGACACATACCATCAGAGGTGGGGATTTTGCATCATTCTGCACAAATTCCAGCTAAAGTAGCTCAGAGATTGAGGGAAAATGCCTGCAAACTGTCTGAAAGATGAGCAGAACAGAAACTGCTCTAAGGCATGGTATCATCTGCTGCTGCTTAAAGTTCAAAGCTAAGGTCTCCTCCCTGCAGAACTGCCTGGAGAAGAGGACAACGTGAAGGTGACAGGGTGTCTTTCTCCTCCCTGAGCATCAGAGCTGCCCACTGCAGCGCATGTCACCTCTCAGGTGGCAGGTAAGAACCATGCAGCTCCCTTTCCCTCGCATTTACTGTGGCAGTAAACATCAAGAATCTCAAGAACAAGATGGAAAATATACTAGCTCTCTTCATTTTCTGTTAAAGCAAGGTTATATTTAACTGTTTCATGCTCTGCACTGTACCTAAAATCCTTGTGTTGAGAATGTTTTTCTCCTTCAAATCCTAGTTGATTCCCAAGTAACAAGATAACATGAGTACGTAACGTGTCCTTGTTCAGCTATTCCAGAATACAAATGTTAAACCCTGCATAAAAGATATGCAAAGATTAATGGTAACTCATCATGGAAGGCAAATCACTTTTGCATCTCCCCCTTCTGCCCCTTTGAGGTGGAAAAGGCTGGGACAAAGGAGAATACCATGAAAGCTCCTCTGAGAAAACTTGGTTGCAGTTCTGATATTTCATCTGAGTTGGCAATAAAACCAAATCCCAGGAAAGAGCTAAAAATTGGACCACACTGTATATGTCTCCGCACTGCTTTAAACAGGCCAGGGGTTATGCACAAAGTTGTGCCCAAACCTGGCAACACTAATAGTTGAAAAGAAGATATTAAACGGGTAGCTGTTAATGAAGCTGTTGATATACATAACCCCCCAAAAGCAGTTTTAAAGTCTGTCCCAGAATTTGCAGACACCCTATATTATGGATACGTATTGAAGGACCCATGCTTATGAAGGCACAGCTCATAAAGGAGAAGCTAGAGAATACACATACAACACTCTGAGCCCACTTTATGTGCAGTAACACTGCCTTCTGCTTGGTATACGTGGCATTTTACATAATACTGACAGTGCTCTACTACACATCTCCACACACCGCTTTATTACGTAGAGCCCAACAATGAGAAAATGTTTTTTGTACTAGTTGGAGTTCGCGAGTCAGCTCAGCCTCTCACAGAGATGTTAAGATCAGAGGTCCCGACCCTACAAGAATGTATCTGTAATGTTTAAGCTTGTGAATACTCAATTCCATGTTTAGAGTTTACAGCCTAATTAAAGGCTAGACATGAGTAGGGAAAACTCATAAAAGGAGGGAGAGAGGATGAGGGTAATGGCAAGATCACATTACTACATAAAACAGAGAAACTGGGCAGCCTTACTGGTTCCAGGTCACTACACCACATGGAAGCAAATTTATGTATGTGAATATAAACAGACTTCACCGATCTTCAGTCACACATTATTACTCAAGAATTTCCGGTAGCCTTCCCGGTAAAAGAGCATTTTGGAGAGGAAAATGAAGTACCAAAGTGACTTTAGGGTGCATCAACAGATTACTGAGGCAGAAGAGGCCACACTGATGCATGTCTAAGGCAGCAGAATTCTTGCTTTGAGAAATTTACCTCTGAATTTTCGTCTCACTTCTATCTGCAGACCTGAGGTGGTATTTAGCTTACCACTTCAAAAAAGGGGATGCTGAACGAGATTGCTTATTTGAACACAAGATCGTTATTTTGAATACAAGAACATTATATCACATCCGAGACTGTGAAAGTTAACCAACAATTTTCCATTCAACCTTTAGAATTTCATTAAATGCTGAAAAAGGAACAAACACGATGGATTTACATTATCAAAACCATTGTGAATCCTACTAAACCTAAGCTGACTCGGCTGATAAATAGTCTGCATGCTGATCACATCAGTTCATCCAATATCTTCTATCTTGTCAGCCACAGTCTGACCCCTGTGCCCAACCAAAACAAAAGTCCAAGTTGCTACTAAGACAGATCTGGATTTCAGGCAGTAGTAAGATAATGATGTCCTTGTATTCCTTGTATCTTTTTTTTTTTTTTTTAAGAATACATATTTATTTGGGGGATTTTTAATTTGGGGATTATTTAATTTGGGGATTTTTCAACAGGCCTGCCAGTTAGAACTCAGTCACTTAGCTTGAACTAAATATATTACTAGGGCATACACCCCCTCCTCAGGCAATTACAGGGTGGAAAGTAAATCCAAAGTCAGTTATCAAGATTTTATCTTCTCAGTTACAAACACCTGGAAATTACGAATTACAACATAATGGTGGGGCAGTAATAATTTTATGGTTATGTAGGGAGCGAAAATTACACTTTTTTGTGGTCTGCAACTTGCTATGTTCATTTTTAGAGTGGTGCCAAGAGCTCTATTAAACTCAGAGATCAGTGCTAATACTCAAATCCAAAATGTTAAAAACCATAAAGATGGGAAACAAACGTACTAAGCCCTCAAGCTCTAGTCCTAGTGAGTCTTGAGATATCGGATCTAAAATTCACCTTGTCAAGCATGTCCTCACACTTCATAAATCTCTATGGGGAAGTAATCCAAAGTCCAGTGAAGTCAGCAGGAAAATTCTTTCCGCTAGTTTCAGCGGGTTTTGGATTGGCCTCCAAAAAAACAAAACTCAGGAGAGCTACAGGAGAGAATCCAGAATACCAGTTTCCAATGGTATAAATCATTAATCTGTGACTCCTGAAGTTCCTGAGATACCAGTTTATGTTGAAATCAAAATGTGGGCTAGGAGGGAATAGGTACAGGGGTCAAGGGATAGCAAGCAGAATAATATGATTTCAAACATAATCGTGATTGGGGAAGAACAGCACAAATAGTGTTAGAGCCCATGAACTTTCTTTCCCAGCAACAGTAATCGGAGTGATTTTTAATAGCTGCTATTTGTGCAGGGCAATAAAAGTACACTACTTTGTTTTGTTGCATAAATACTAAAGCTGTTAACTCTCCAACTTTTCTTGCAATTCAGGCACAAGTAACTTAAAATTTTAACACTTGATAAATCCACACAAAATAAGAAAAACAGATCTTGATATGTTGCAGCATTAGATGGTGCGTGCATAGAAGCTGTAAACCTGAGAACACACAGAGTAAGCATTTTCCAACAATATAGTTCTACGATTAAAGCAAAGGTCTTCTTAGAGTTGCAACACATCCGAAGTTGTGAAACAGGAGCAATTTGTTTAAGTGACAAATGAAAACAGCTTACCTAATCCTTTTAGAAGATCCTATCAATTAAAGAAAAAACCCTGTCTTCAGATGAAAAAGCCCACCTTACAAAAAGAGATGTGAAGCAAGATTTCCACGGTACTTGTATCCAAGCAAGACAGGAACTGAGAGAGTCTAAATAAAACTACCTAGGTAACTACACTGGCTTTTTGCTCCACAAATATCAGTTTAAATATGTTTTGAAATAGACCTCAGTTTGAGCCATAAACTGAGCAGTTTGAGTACAAACTGAGTTTGGCAGTTCCGTATTTTAGAATATTTAGTACACGTTATCATTTAGAATATTTAGTCCACATTATCATTTAATGTTCAAAGAATCATAAAAAAAAAACCAACTTACATTGTTTTCTCATCTCTTTAAGTTGATCCTTAAAATACATGTATTTTTCATTCTTTTCCAAATCTGAGTCACTGTTCTTGCTCTCCAGTGCAGTGAATTTTTCTTTCACTAAGTATTTTAAATCTGGTATATTTTCTGGTTTCTCTTGTTTTAGCTGTAAGGAACAAAAAAGAGAATGCTGTTATTCATTATGAAACATATTGCAATACAAAGCAATAGATGTCCAGCAAAAATTCTTGAGCATAATCCTACTTTTTTTTGACTCCAGTTAGGTGTTCTTCTCTGAAACCATAAACTCCTGGTAACTATTTATTTCATTTATTTTTAACTATTTTTATTTCAAGAGAAGTAACTATAAAATGTAGAGATTAACTTCCATTGTAATCCATGTAATTGCTGTATATATGTTATATCTTACACTAACAATAAGGAAAACTGAATGTCTGTGGTCAAATCTACTTCCTTGAGTGGTAAAGGTCAACAACAACCATCATAACTGAATGTGAATGGAACCAAAGCATATGACTCTGTTCCAAAGAGTAAAGATGACTGAAAAATAGAAATAACATTTTAAAGTGTGTTTAAAACAAAAACAAAAAAAAAAAACCTTCCCCTCACCATTTTTCAATCAGCTTTTCAGAATCTTATAATCTATATGCGTGATTGGTGTAATAACACCAGTATACGCCGTGCAGATAGCTAACATACACGGAAAACACCTCAATTTATTTGTGTCGTGTAAACAAGCATTGTGCCATACAGGCAGGCAAGAACACCATTTCCCTAAAAGCCCCTGCTTGCAGTATTGCCTCTGGAATGATGTGAAGAATAAACGACTGGAAATAATATGGAGGTCACCACACAGGCAATACGAAGCTATTCCAAGGATGCAAAAAGGACTTTGGGAACCCCCCCAAAAAAACTATAATTAGAATGTTCCCTTCCATTTCTCAAGCCAACATTAAATTTTAGGGCACTGTGCCTTTGACGGGACTTCCTAAGAGCTAGCTGCTACCAGCGGTGGGCTAGGGACGGTGCCATGCACTGATGACCTGCATCAGTACAAACCCTGACAGAAGGCAGCATCTGTCAAATCCTTAATCCCAAACGCTTTCCGAACCAGACAAAGATTATTTCTACTCTAGCCCATCAGGCATAGGGCGAAACAAGAGAGAAGGAGGTAAGCGCCATTTCTGCTGAGCTGCTCCTCCCCAGCTGCACACGTTAAATTCTGCCCCTCAGCAGACGGACAGCAAAGAGCCTCCTGAGGAAAAAATGGTCCACTTCAGGAAATCAGTTATGGGTTCCTGGATTCACAGAGAAGTTGGAAAGCCTACAGAATATATTTTATTTCAGAAGCCACAGAACCAGTAAATGTTTGTATAACAACTGTTCCATAGAACTATTGTTTCTTCCAAGAGCAAAGCCAGTTTGGCACATTTACTTTAGGCAGGTGCAAGTTATGGCAAGAAGAAAAATAAGAAAAAAAAACATGCACAGCCAGGTGATAGCACGCAGTTTTCAAAGGCACCTGGAGATGAAAGATCACCTGCTACAACATCCAGCTGTGAATGGGACAGACATTGTACCAGGGGAGCACACTAAGCTCTGCTAAAGACCGACAGCAGGTTGCTCAGACCGCTGCATAACACCAGGCAGTCGCTTACAGTCCTCATCCTCGGGAATTTGGCAAAGGGAGCAAAGAAAAACAGACATCCTGTGCCTGGGGCAGTGGGAGCAATCATATGCACTCAAAAGATTTATCTGTCTCAGCATCGCCGTAAACTGCTGTGAAAGAGACCCCATCACAATGAAAACCAACACTGTTCTGTACTGGGAGAAATTTGGCCTCTCCGTTTGACCTGGAGAGATTTGGCTGTGTATGCAAGCACAGGAAAGTAGTTACTACACCAAAATATATTTTAAATCCAACACATTATAAAATCATGATTTGATTTGGACAATACATAGTGCAGACGTACTCCTTTCTGGGACAACTCCGTCGGGCTGTTTTTTACAGACATTCCCTCCTTAACATTACGTCTAAACTCAGGACCACACTCACAAGCACAGCCCAACTAATACCCAGTCCCTAAGACGTGCCCTCATCAAGACTGAGCACTACGGCCAGATAACATACCCAAGATCCAGTTGTGCAGCCTAAAAAAACCCCGAGTGCTTCAAGTTGCTGATATTCACACGAAGAGTGAAAGAAATGACTTGGACATTCACTACAGACATCCGTTTGCCACAAAGATAATGTCAATAATCTTTGCCTCTCCACAGGGACTAATGTTACACATCGATATAGTTCCATCAGGCTCTTTTTATCCATTTCTTGACTCACGAAAGATGTGAACGCAGAAATTCACCGATTTAGTGTCTCCAGTAATCCCATCTGAGTGGCAGGTGCAGAGAAGGGCACAGCCACTATTAGCTCCAACACCTCTCCCTCGGCTCCAACTTCCAGAATTAAAGGACTTTACACGTGAGCAGAACAAGAGCAGGAAGCAGAACTTACACCGTTATGTTAGAAAAAGGACAGATGTTTGAGAAGCCGCATTATATCCATACAAATAAGCTTTGGCCCAGCCACCATGGAGCTACAAGAAGCTGCATGTAGACATCCACACTAACCCCAAGAGCCCCCCTTAGCTCTTTACCTACACTCACTTGTTGCCAGATACCTAACCAAGTACAAGCTATACGTTATTTTCTAATGGCAACATGAACAATTCCACCAGTTATCAAGGAAAAAAAAGTCTTTCACACCAGCTATTTTCCCAACAGCAATGCATGAAGCTGTGAGGATATTGCAGCAACGTAGCATACATGACGCAGGCTCAGACAACCACTTAACGTAGAAATCTGTAGTGCCAGATGAGAGAGATGGTCAAAGAATGCTCCTTCCTGTAGTTTAACTTATTTCACGTGTTTACAAGATTAAATTCAGTTTCTGTTCACCTCCAGATGATTGCTTTCATTAAAATGATTAACAGGGACACCATCCCTGACCACACTCAATACTGTATTGTCACATATGCTATTACTAAAATGCCAGGTAGACCTTCTGGAAGGTCAACATGTCATAGGTGAATAATACGGCATGTCCACCCACTATAATAACAAGTAAATACATCTGCTGTGCATAAGCAATTTCTCTTTGGTGCTGCACATCCTATTCCTTGAATAGGGTTAAGAATGGTCTAACTCAACAACACATATGACAAGAAAAGAAAGAAAACTTAACATCCGTCCTAGTTCCCTCACAGTCGGACAGCATTGCAACATCTTACGTACTGCATCAGCACAACACACTTGCAGGTACATCACAGTTTTCTTTAGTACTCACCACCCACTCCTACTCTACAGATTCATGATGGATGTAGTGATGAGATCAGCAATACAACATGAAGGAGGACAATATAAACATAGGACAGAGCTAAGGGACGGGGCAAAATTATCAATATTCAAGGTAACAAGTTGGGGTCATACTTCTTTTTGATCTCAGGAGGCAGTCAGATAAATGCTCACCACCAAACCTGAAGCCACCAGCATGTTCAATTTGTCGGTAAAAATTACTTCACATGGGAACCATGAAAGACACGTTAAGCAAACGACTGTTCATTTAGTAGCACTGTCAGCCAAAACCAGCATGCTAAGCAACACCTTGCAGTCATTAGTCAATCCATTGAGAGTAACATTGATTTTGAAATGGGGCGGAGGCATACACACCCTACAAAGCATCCTGGAAATGACATATAACTATGAACTGGGAGTGTTCGGGACATATGGTGAAAAGAAGTATCAGTCACAACAGCTTGTTTACAGCAATAGAAAAAGCAAAAGCATCTGCTGTGACAGTCCCATAGCAGCAAAGAACCACACGGGTATTTACATGGAAGCTCAGCAATAAGGAGAACAGCCATGTTATATGTTATTATTATTAATGATACACCATACGTGATCTACTAGCAGCGCTGATAGGAAAACAAATTTAGAAACACACACCAAAAAGTAATGTTTAGAGAAACGCAGCTGTGGTTTACCTATCAAAAGATACATTTGTTCATGGCATGCTCACAGCTGATATATGGAAAGAGGTTTCTGTGTTTGATGGGCAATGCTTATGAAGTAAGCCAGTTCACGTCAGGTCTTTGACTTCTATCAGTACATATCCATAAGAATAAGCCTTGCTTTTGTAGGTTCTTTCACTGGTACGATCTGTATGGTACATGCATAAACAGACTGTGCCCCCCAAAACTAAGCTCTTTGCAAAGCTAACTTGCATAAGCCTAAGAAACCTGCAAGCTCTGGTATTCTAAGTGCCAGTCGGGGGAACTTTTATTTCATTGATTAGCATAATGAAAAAGAAATAAGCTATTCTCTTCCGGACCAATCCCAGAACCAGTTAGGTTGGACCAGCTTGCAGTACTAAACTATATACAGCAAGCATCAATGTCTAACAAGGCACTACTGAGCATAACTCTGCATGCAGCAGAGTGTTTAGTAATTTGTCCTTCCCAGTATTACAACTCAAAGCACTTGGCAAACATTAAATAATTTAGCCTCAAACATCCATTGTGCTATATGTACAATCAACTGCATTTTACAGAGAGTGAGACGGTGGCATGAAGAGATGAATAGCTTGGCCTAAGCTTGCACAAGGAGACTGCGGCAAAACCAAGAATAAATAAATCCCAGTCCACTACTTTGAGCACAAACCCATCCTTTACCTTCTTTAGTTGAGGGAAAGTTCAAATTAATACGTGCATTTGGTTCACTCTTGTCAAAGAACCCTAAAACAGCTTGTGCCTGCTTGGAAAACTTTGTGATAAAAGGATGGCATTCTTTGTACCACAAAAATGCTTCACTGGACTTTGTGTTGCATTCGTTCAGCATGTGACACTCCAAAGTTAATTTCTAGCTTTTTCCTTCTTCTCTCTCTAGCACAGAAGTCCTTTAGCTGCATGTTTTAAATCCTGACACAGTTCCTATGTACCCTCTCTCAGGGTCATTGTTTATGTTCCTTGGTTTCGAGGAATTTGCCATTGCCATCCTTTTTGTTTTGCTGAAATTTCTTACCACACCTGAACCATGCTGACATTTCCTGGCCAGTGACACAATCTGCAAAAGAACTGTTCTTTCCAAAGAATTCAGAATTATCTCCTTAATCTTTCAAGCCACACGTTATTTGTTCCCTATAATTTAATGCCTTAAAAATATGGACTTGTAAAGTTTAATTTATGGATATTATTGACACTTGGTATTTGTGAGGCAAAGAAATAATCCTGGTTGCTAATGACCTTTTTAATGACCAAGTCAGCTGACACAGCATAATTTCTTCATTTTCCAGATTCTTTGTTGTTTCATTTATGAAAGGGAGAGTGATTACTCACTCAGTGCTGAGAAGCTCAGAGGTATGTAGCTACCTAGATATTTATATCCTTTTGGGACAACCCAAAAAAGGATATGCTGACAGCCTCTGGCTAGCTCTAAGCTCAAAACTCGTAGTAATTTAGACTGTATTTACACTACAGCCATGTGTCTGTGGATATGCTTATGCAATATTGATAGCAGTTGTGCCTTTTGAAGAAAAACTTGGTGTCTCATGGTTCCTGTTGGGACAGAATGGCTTACCTCTGTGAATTTGATATTGTACTGGAACTTGGTCAACATTTTTTCAGGCAACTTTAGGCACTTCAGGACTTTGCATGACCAGCCAAGGACACCCTACAAAGACCCAGTTTTCAGAACTCAGGTATCTCACGCTTTCTGAATTGGCATCGCTTGTCTGACCCAGACACAGAGGTACCTAAACCTACTTATTTCAGAAAACAAATGCCAAGAACTGGCTAGCTGTAGCAGTAAATATGGACATTGTCAGAACAGCCTTGCTGAACTCCTCCATCAGATAAAAATAACTCTTCTTCCTTTATTTAGATCTGCTATGCAGCAGAATCAACCAAAATGCATGGCACATATCTTTCTTGTTTAATGATTCCTATGTCCTATTATTTCATCCTTACCTCAGTAAATAATTTATTATTACAAATATGCAGCCTTTCAACACACACATTTATTTTACCTCAGGGTAAGTCAAAGTTTGCTGTGATTATTTATTACATCCAATTTTTTTTTCACTGAGAGGGAAAATAACATGGGAGCTAAGTAAATTTGTGGGTTGAGTCACCCATACTCTTTGTGAATCATGTGAGAACCAACTCTAAGTGAGTCACCGCTGTAACTGAATCAGGCTGCAAAATTTCAGCTTAACCTAAACAGTCATTTATTATTCTTCAATGGCTGGATTCAAACCCTTAGCAAATATCAGATCATTTGTTGATGCGCAAATAAAACACAGCTCTTGGAAACATCTGCAAGAAGGGCAGTCAGAAAGGATATCATCTTTCAGCAGCAGGGTCGGCACTAGTTTGAACACGGCTCTGCTGCAGCCAGGGTTGCCTCGGGGCCCACATCTGATCCAGGAGATCCAACACCTCTACGCACCGTGGCTGCAGGGCTGGGACTCCGGTTGAGCAACACCTTCGCAGACAATTGTGAAACGCCAAGAGAGGCATATTTATGAGGGCTGACCCATACTTATGACACATAGGGCCTATTAAACCGTGCCAGCACAACAGAAAATGACTGTCAGCACGTTTCGAAGATCCCAAAAGTCTGCCAGAGTTAACAGTCTGAAGGTGAGGTAGGGTTGCCGAGCTTGGAGAGCAGCTCGTCAATATGGCGGCTGCAGCTGAGGTATAACCCCCGTAATGATATGGTTAGGCCCATCCACGGTTTATTTTCCCTACTACAAACGCAGCTGGAGATGTTTAACCTTTATAAAGAAAGCAGGCACAGAGGCCGTACGCTGCTCCCGTGCTCACTGGGATATTTCCAAGCGAACTCCTCACAACTCACCGCACGTTGGAGTCATCTTGCTAAGGCTAAGAAGGGACTTTGGCCCCCTCTGTTTGCTTTCTTTCTCCTGTTTGGAAAGGAACCATATATACAGAGTGGGATTAACTAAGTGAGCACCAGGTGAAGAAACAAAATTGCCAGGGCGCAAATGCGAAGTTTACAGCCCGATCAGGATTTCTTGGGGTTCTCAGCCATTGCAAGTTTCACCTCAGGTAAAACGTGGTACTCCTCACATGTTTTAACAGAAAAAAATGCTCTATTTTCCCCTGCTACCCACTATGGTAGACAAGATTGTGAATGTCCTTGTGTTTCTCTCCAAGACCCCTTGAGCCTTACTTTGCAAAGTACAAAGGGGTAAAAAAAAGTAATGAAAGGGGATCACATTTAAATACCAGTATTGAAACTACTTGCTACCAATAGTGTAAAACTAGCTCATAAAGACAGCAATAAGCGCAATCATTACAGGTGAGGTTTTCCCAAAATACCAAGTGAAGAAAGTTAATGGATATTTAGCACCTTAATCCCTTGAGCATTCCTAAAAGCTCAACTGCCTGTGGTTTGCCTCAAGGGCTGGACTGAATTTCCTTAACGATTTTAATCAAATAGAAGTCTGTCCTCATCTCGTTTCTCTTTAGCTTTTCAATATACAATGTATAAATATACAAAACAAATCACAGTATTTAGGAAATACTTATGGAAACATCTAAGAATTATGGTTCAAGACAGTGTAGATACTAACCTTTTCTTCTCTATGTAAAGTTCTGCCACAAACATAGTTTACACGCATGGTCCAGGAGAGGTACACCGCATCTTGTCCTAAGCAATTTTGCCTGAGCACAGATTAAGGCCTTTAATGGCAAAAATAACTACTTTCATCAAAATGTTGCTTAGTTTTCACAGAATGTTAGAAAGTGGGAGGCAGATGGTGCATCACTTTTAGCAAGGTTGATTCAGCAAATGCATCAGGCTGTTGAACCAGTTTACCAGGTTGCTGATTAATTCATATATTTAGAAAACACATTAACATGGATATTAGTATTGTGTGTATGTGTGTGAGTGCGTTTAATGTCCCACTCAAACTGATGGGAACTTAGACATTGATTTCAGTGGGAGAAGAAAAAGGCCCTAAGGTAATTTCAGATTAACAACCTGTTTAGTCTTGTATGGTTCTGCCTGGTTGACTGAGATCACTAGAACCCATGTTTTCCATAGTGTGGAAAGGACTAAATCCTAAAACAAGCACAATTCAGTATTATCTTCATCAACTCCTACAAAATCCTGTTGATTTATACCAGCTGTGAAGCTGAGCCCTGTTTAAATACAAAGTGTGACTTATTCTCTTTGGAGAACTGCATACATCACGTATTGTTAAAATCAGCTGATTTTCCAGAGGGATGTTTTCCACATTCCTCAGGTATACCTTTAGTGAAAGTCAAGCAGATATTTTTAATTTCTACTCTTTTTTTTTTTCTATCTTTTTTGTTCATCTGATGAAATTCTTGTCCCCTGAAAGTTCTTTAGCACTGACAGCATTTCTTCTTCATACTCTCTGAAACAGCAATGTGAGTCATATTGTCATTTTTTATTAAGACTAAATGTAACCTTTAAACTTGTGGGAAACAGCAATAAGATTTCTAAGTACAGACTCATGCTTTACTTGAATTGACATTAGTTGAAAAACATATATCCTGTCTAACACTTGCAGCCTAGCCTCGCTGAATTAATCTATGTATATTAATACATGGATCGAGATGGCAATCAATCCATCAGAGCCAGCTCCACCTTTAGCACAGATGACTGATTTCAGTGATGGTGCAGAGCTGCACTAACAAGAAAAAAAGAAAAGAAAAAAAAAACAACATTGAGTGCAACTGCAGCTGCCCCAAGACTTCATTATGAGTAGATAGCACCTAACTTACTTACACCTGCAGTGGGTGCAAAAGTGGGCGCACCCCACCTAAACAGCAGCCTCAGTCTGTGCCCTAGAGCAAAACTGCCTTTTACTTTGCAGGTTACTGTGACTGCCTTAGCGACAAATCTCTCCCTTGAGCCTTTCCACATATCACATTCTTCAATCACTAATAATGTTTTCCTATCTGGCTTCCTATTGGGACAGTCCTCAATATAATGATTAGCCACTAAATCCCAGGTCCTACTTCCATTCTTATCCTTCTTGTTTTACCAGTTCTGGCCGACAGCTTGCATCTCTCGTACTGTCTCAGCAAACACTGTGGGCTTTCCCAGTACATGCACAAGTGATCCTCTTCTATGAAGTTGCATAGGACATTGTGGAATGCTAACGTACCCTTTTTGCTATGCAGGTGTCCCCAGTTTTTATAAGTTCCCTGCAGGCAGCGTATCATACGACAAAATTGTATTTTCAGCTGCAGTTCCTTTCCTCCTCTCTGCTTACAGATCCCATCGCTGTTGCTAACACAGTTGAGCAAAGCCTCAGAAACCGAACTACGTCAGAAAATTGGGATTAAAGGGCCTTTGTATGCTAAATTAAGCTGCTTATATGTTCCTCTGTAGTCACCAACTTTTGCAAAGACAACATGTGCTGTGTAACAGCCTGGATTAATCTCGTCTACTTTACCACCCTACACATCCCTCTATGGATTTTCCAAAATCCTTGGAATCTATCCCCACCTTTCCCGTTATCTGTCAGAGTACCAAGAGGCTGCTTCTTGCCAACTGATGGTGCCAGTCGCTGGCACTCCACCTCTTCGATTTTCAAAGAAGTGCCTTCGCACTTTCTCTCTCCTGATTCTTCTGCTGTGGGAAAGCTCCTCATAAACGTGGGAATATATATTTAAATCCTTCTTCAAAATCTTTGTTTAAAAACATCCTCCTTTACTATGATGGCCACAACCCCCTCCACGACTTTCCACCTGCTGCTGTGTAACGACAGCTGTGTGTCCTGTGTGCTTGGTCTCAACTCCCTGTTTCTGGAACATCCCCTTTTATCCAGAACCTCACAAAACTGCAGCCTCAGAAACGTGATGAAGCCTGAACAGCTGTTTTATTACAGGCCATTATGTTGACTTGCACATCGTAGCTCAAAACCAGCTTGCTTATATACTTTCTGCATTAAAGCAAACCTCAAAATTTATGAATACTGTATTAAGCTGTAATTAAACAAAGTACTAGTGATAGTAATAACTAACTGTAAGGTGGACAACAGATGTAACCTGATAGCTGACTGCAGAATAGAAAGCATGTAAGAAGAGTTTTTAAAATTTTATAGACGTTTCTTTTGCAATTCTCCTGCAATTTATATGCGATGCTTTTTTTTTTTTTTAATGTAAAGGTAAATTATCAAACAAGGCTTAAAACTATGAATAAAAATGAAATCATATTCCAAGTCTACAGCAGCATAGATTCCTCCGTTGCACATAAGCCCTTGATTTTTACACGTTGTTAGATGTAATTAAAATCCAACTTTCATTTAAAACAGTTTTTAAATAGTTCATAGTCAAAATAACAATTTCAGCGAATGAGACAGGTGTGTCACAGCAGTATTAACTTACGTACATCTGCAAAATGTGACAGCCTGGTGAGAAGAAACAGGAAAAAAATGAGAGCCCTCTACTGCAGCTACAAGGCTGAAGAAGAGATGGCTCTACCTGTGTCTGCATGCCAATAGGAAAAAAAGAAGTATGAGACAGAATAATTCCTAAATGAAGGTGCTCCTCAGATATACTGCTGAAATGTGTTTTTTTTGTAAAAACAAAATAGATTAAAAAGCTTAGCCTCAAATTTAAATACACTTTTCTTTACATTGCCTCGACTGACAAGAAAAGGTTACACAGTAGAAATCATGTCTGACTCAATAAGTATTTATTCACTCAGGACGTCAAACTGGTATCAGTTTAGCCATAATACTGCAAAAAATGAGTACTTTCCTGACCATCAACAACATTCCCGTTATGCTGGCTGACAATCCCAGACATTTGATGTTGTCCGTGACTAGAAGCTCTGCCACTTAGCGTAAGATTTAAAAGCATGAAAAGAAGTCATTTTCTTCCAAATAATCACTCTATGCATGCAAGTATTTCCTTTCTGTTATTTTCAAACTCAATAGACATATCTTTTCTTGTTTCAGCTTCTGCAACGCTATCAAATTTGTCTCCCCAAACTCTCCCAGGCTGCTAGCATAAACCCTATGCCAGCCAACTCTCCTGATCACACTTCTCCTGTCATTCCAACTTCTCCCCTGAATTTACAGTCCTGGCTCTTGTATTTAATACTGGTTTTGAACTTATCTTTCCTGTCTTATTACTTTGCTTTCCCTTTTTTGTGCTCCTTCTGACCATCTCATCACAATTCATCATCATTTCTCAGTACTGCACTTTCCCTTTTACATCTATCAAACTCCCTTTTCCTTCGTTTCTCTGACTCATTCACTGTATATCACATGCCGAACTGATTCCTCTCTTATTACGAGCCTTAATTATGGGATGCCTCCATTCTTCCCTTTTTATATTACATTCTCATCAAACACCAGCTCCTGAGTCACTGGCAAAGAAGCTGGGGAGCAGCTGGAGTGAGTGAGTGCCTCCCCGCCACGCAGGGCTCACCAGTCTCACGGACGGGTTATGCTGACCCTGGGGCATATCGCACGTAGTGTGTGCTCTCCCAGGTGCACGCGTTGGCTTCTAGGAGTATTTCGTCCCGAGCGTGCCGCTGTTGCACGCTTCCCTCAGCAGTCAGCGGCCTCCTTAAGTCATCGCCCTACAAAATGAAAATACACCATCCAAGGTGAAGCAGCTTAACTTATCGTAAGTAACTAACCTTTATAATTGCATCTCACTTTTCAACAGGGATTTGAAAACATTAAAAATTTGATTTGAAAACAGATATTCACAATCTGATAAGATTTCAGCCACAAGTTAGCAAACCACTAGCTATTTTGGGTAGTTCCTGTAGAATAGCTTGACGTTTCAAACTGTTACCAATCTGCATCATGATTGTGCCCCTTTGTTCCTGTCTTCTGCCATGCAATAAACAGTCTCATGACAATACTACTTGTTTCATGAGTTTCTCTTCTCCACCAACCTCACTGGCACATTCTGTTGTCCAAGGAACCTTAGTTTTGAAGCAGACATAGTTCTACAAAATACGCAGTTGGTATCTGCCGTTGTTCTTGAAGTTCATGCCAGACTCCTGTGATGAGGAATGAGGAATCTCATCCTGTTATATAAGATACTACATGCAAAAGAACCCAAGAACAGGACACACAACTCCCTGAGGAAGCTATGGATCACAATCAGTAAATAGATGGATCATTAACTGGTCAATCATTTCACTGTTAGCTTGACAGACAGAATAAGACATGCCTACTGCAAGGTGTCAGTAACACAGCTGAAAAGAAAAAGAACACCCAACTCACCAGCAGAGGAAGAAGAAAAAAAAAAAAAAAAAACTTTTGCAGAGTCACTAACTCAAAACGGAATAATTAAAACTCCCACTTCAGAAGCTACTGCTTTGAAGTGGAACTGCAGATCTCTATTTGCATATTAGGAACGCTTGTGTCGATTTCCATGCTCAATCTGGGTATGAGATTGCAGATGGGGATGACAAGGCTCTGAATTAGGACAAATCAAATGGATGCAGACTCATGAAATCCTGTAGAGATAATTATGAGTCTCTCAAGATGATGTAATTAGTACGTTAGCATGGTTTCCTCCTTTAGCAGCAAATGCATTTCAACAGTGTGTAAAGCCTTTATGTCTAATATACCAGCCCTGGTAAAAGTCCTTTTTGCCCTTCTGTTCAGTCTGCCAGCATCTTTATAAGCCCCTACTTTGTGGCAGACAACTAGATTCACAAAAAGACTAAGCTGTAGCAAGGATGCACATTGTAGAACTTCAGCTTTAGACATCCCGATAATCAATGCAATCCCCTCCCCTAAATCAGACAGTCAAACTTTTTATAAAATGGATGAAGAAAGACAAGTGCCAAAAAGCAGGAACCACAAAAGCCATCTATCTAGTCAAAAAGTTGTCTGAGTGACTCAATAGGACAGGCAGTCCCATTCCTCTAATGGGGATGGGTGCCTCCACCGCAAACCCTTTCCTTGAGTCAGATGCTTAAGCCAGCCAAATCCTTCCCAACAAACAGCGATGAGAAAGACCCACGCACTATCAGATTTAATATCTCTGTGGTTGAAACAGTCATCAGCAAGGTGAGTGACCCGTTCTCAAATCTCTGCTCATCCCGTATGAGTTGTCCTAGCCCATAGGCTATTGGGTATTCAGGGGTAAGACATCTCGATCTCTCCTGTTTGAAGTCGTTCCACTTTGTATAACTAATTAAAAGATAATTGGAGCAAGTACTTGAACCTGACTCTCCCACATCCCAAGTTATTGCCTAACTATTTAGCGGAGGATTCACTCTCTCATTTTGTTTCTGAAAGGTTCTTGAATCATGTAGGCACTTCTGAAAACCTTTTTCTCTGTATTTTACATACAAAGACTCACAGAGCACAGTCACATTCATATGAGAATTACCACTACAAATACCTCCAGTTCTTCTCATATACAGTCCCAGCTCACTCGATGGCAAAAGGTAGGTGCTTTTTGTCTGGTTGTTGTCAGGAGTTGTGAGGGAGGGATGCTTTTTTTTTTTTTTTTCAAATATTTTGTCACAACGTAATCCATTTTTGCAAGTACAAAACCAACTTTTCCTTGGTTGGTTTTCCTTGGTTCTTGTTTTTGATTTCTCCTTTGGAGAAGACAACAAGAAGCCTCCAGCAGTATTCACAGACAGCAGAATAAAGGCCTACTGGTCTTCTACAATGACTGATGATCACTCTTTGGATTCTAAAAATATGGTATGGATTTCAGAAGGACATGATATGATGAACAGATCTCCACTCTGAAGAGCTCACAAAGTAAATGATGGATCTGGCAGACGAGCAAAGATGCAATATAAACCACACGTCAGGAAAAACACAGATTACAAATCCAGGATAATGAAGTGCAAGTGAAAGCTTGTAAGGTATTTCAAAATAATGCCAGCCTGGTATAACAGGCATTTGTTCGAGGACTAAAAAAGTATTACGAGCTGATATAAGAAAGATAACAGACTAGGGAAGAAATAGTTCAAGAAGCAGTCCACATGACAAAGTAATTCAAGGAAGGAATTTACATGCAGTAAATGCAAACAGTTATCCCAGTACAAAACTTGCAGATCCTTTTCTTTTATTTCAGCTTACATATGCTATATGTGAGTTCAACAAAACAAAAACAAAAAATAAAAAAACACACCAAACAAAACAAAAAAAAAACAACAAATAATAATTAAAAAGAAAAAGAAAGAAAAGAAAAAACACTCATCCCAGAGCAAGAAGGCAGGGAACACTGATTTAACTATATTTTTTTTCCTGACACTGGCAAAACCTTGCCCACGAACAAGCCCCCATTTAACTAGGGTACAGGCTGAGAAGAGACAAGGGAAAATTTTAGAAGTGTTGGGTGAACAGTGGCGTAGGAAAACTTCAGAGTCCAACAAGAGTATTGTGAAATGCTACATGTGACAACATTACAAATCACGCAGGGGAAGATCTGATTCAAAAAAACAGAATTTTGGCTGGCAAAAACACGTTGGCTCACTTATGGTTTCCAGAAATGTTTTTGCTATACAGCATGCTGAAAGTCTTCAGCTTACAGGAGTTCTTGGCCATGGCAGAGGCTTGTGGTGACATAATGCAGGCACAAACCAACCCCCAGAACAAAAGGTTAAAGTCTTTTACAATATTTAATTTCTGTAGAGATTTAAACATTTAAATATGTCATTACAAAACAAAATGACTCAGTATAGATGTAATTCAGATGTACCAAAATGCATTAGTCATTCAATAAAACCGGCACCGAGGATTTACTAAAAATACTTTACAGAAGGAAAACAACAACATATATTTACTTTATTGAACGGTTGTTGTGGAAAGCAGATAAAAACAAATCCTGCGTAAATCACCTTAATTTGCCTACCCCTAACTAGGGCTGCTAGTCCCACTGGTAAAGCAGCAGAACTAGCTCAGCTCCAGTTTCCAACCCTTGTGCCGAACGGCAGCACAAGAGGAAGCGACGCGTGGCGGTGCCGGTGATCCCACGGCAAGCAAACAGGGCAGGGAACGAAGTAACTGGCAGGATACGAGGCTCGCTGCCAGGTACAGGTCCCAGGAGGGGCAGAGTTAACCTGCATCAGCTTCCTCCTCCTCTAGCACCCCAGGGAGCACCAGCAGCAAGGAGCCGGGCCATCAGGACACGAAGACAGAAGCAGAGCGGTTTATAAGGCTGTTGGATTGCGGGGAGCACAAAGAAATCTCCCCATACGGTGAAAAGACAACGCAAGCCAGCAGCACGGCCCCTTCTGGTGCTTCAGGTCCCTCCGTGGAAGCGCTGAGGGGACACGGTGCCACCCGGGGCCTGCTCAGGCACCCGGTGCTCCTCATTAGGGCAGGGAGCCACGGCCTGGGCCGGGGAGGTGTGCTCTGATTGATCGAGTCACTGCTGTGCGTGGTGAGGAGGTGCCAGGAGAGGCAGGCAGGCTCTGCCACATCAGGGGTGACCTCTGGAGATCTGCACGAGCTTTGAAGAAGTTTCTCCGAGGCCCCAGCAGGGCAAGATGGAAGACATGAGGGAAGGAAGAAGATACGGACTTGCAGAGGGTGGAAGCTGGAAGCCTGTGACTTCAGGTAACAGGAATAAAGCTCTCTTTCCTCCTGTTTCAGGAAAAGTAGTGGGTGTTTTGGGAGAAAATACTAAGCAGGTATCTCAAGTCCTTGGATTAGTACCAGCACTAAGCGAAATACCCGTGTTAGTGGCTGGTGATGCTCCTCCACGTGAGACAGAGGCATCTATCCCTGTTATCCAGGTAGGTCTGATGTGTGTCCAGGGCCTGGGTCACCGCCAGCGCAGACAGACTGCCATCACTCAGCCGGCCTTCCCAACTCCATGCCAGAAGGGAAAGTTACACATTTCTGTTTGGAAAGGAGGGCATGCAGAGGATTGCCACAAGTGTCTGGATACCAATGCACAGAGCTTGGGCAACCAACAAGAGCTGGAAGTCTGTTCGCAGTCAGAGAGTTACGACTGTGATCAGGATCACAAACATTAATGGGATACCATTCGTGACTGGAAAAGTGTCACAGGAGAACAAGCAGTGAGGAAAAAGGGCAATTGCACCTGCTTACAAAGTGTTTCATTGTCCATGCAGAGTTTCAGGGTGAAACGGACTGATCCAAAGCAAAGGCAATATTGGTCCCGTGGCACTGGGGGCCTGTTACAGGCCATCCGACCAAGGGGAAGAGGTGGATAACCCAAAACAACTCACTTATCGGCCATGGTCCTCACTGGGGATTTCAACCATGTGGGCCCCATGGCACTGTGCAAGCAATCCAGGATGTTTCTAGGCTGCATTGGTGATAACTCTTTAACGCAGATGCTAGAGAGACCAAGCAAGGGTAATACTCTACTTGCCCTCTGCACACAAACAAGTGGCAAATGTGGTCACAGATAGCAGCTTGGGATCAGTTACCACAAGCTGACTGCATTCAGGATCCAGAAAAAGGCCAGGAAGGTAAGCAGGAGATTTAGGATTTGGGATTTTATGCAAGTGGACCCTGGGTTATTCAAGGAATTCTTCAGCAGAAACTCCTGGGAAACTGACACAAAAGGTGCCTAGGATAGGTGGTGATTTTTTTTACAGAAAATTTATTGATAGGTCAGGAATAAATAATCCTGTTGTACAAGAAAGCTAGAAATTTCGGTAGAAGGATTACTTGAAAAAGCAAGGAGCTCCTCATGAACTGAAATGCGAAAGGACAGCATAAAGGAAACAAGAATAGGCAGCGAAAAAGGAACACAAAAGCAGTGCTCTGACACTTAGGGACAAAATCGGGAAACCCAAAGCCCATTTAGTGTTAACACAAGCGAGAGCAGCAAGGATTTCTGTAAGCTCAGAGGAAATGTGGGGATGTTATTGAACAATGGAGACAACCTAGTGGCTGTTGAGATGGAAAAGGCTGAAGTACTCAGTACATTTTTGCCTAAATCTTCACGGGTAATGATTACTCCTAGATTTCCAGCTGTATCAGGATTGTCTGGCAAGGAACAGGTCACAGAAGACAAGTTAGGAACAAGTTAAAAAGTAGCTGGATGTGTTCAAACCCACCATGCCAGACAAGATTTACCTGAAAGTGCTGGAAGAGCTGGCTGACATGACTCCAAGACACCTGTACCTACAAAAAAGCATGACCAAGAGAGCAGGTCCATGACAACTGGCGAAAGGCCAGTGCTACACCTGTCTTTAAAAAGGGCACGAGAAAGGACACAGGTAACTATAAGGTTGGCCTCACCTCAGCCCCTGGAAAGATTACGTACCACATCCTGCTGGAACTCGCTTCCAAACGTGCAGGGAACAAAAAGGCAATCAGCAATAACCAAGGTGGACATACAAAGGGCAGCTCACGCTTGATCAACCCGATTGCCTTATGGGATGAAATGACCTGCTGTGCAGACAGGGGCAGGGCGGTGGATGTAATCAAATGCTCTGGTCGGTAGATTGAAAATTACCGGGACAGCCGGGCTGCGAGGGTAACACAGATGGTAAACACTAGTTTGACATCTAATTGGTAGCCTGCACCTAGCGGAATATTTTAGTGGGGAACACTAGGGATGAAAATGTTCAGTACGAACAAATGTCCTCATGAACAACTTGGCTGCTGAAACAATGCACTCTCAGCAGTCTTGTTGTCCGTAGGACAGCAGGAGCAGTATTGGGAGCAGCGTGGCCAGCAGGAGCAAGGAAGTTACTATCCCCCCCCTACAAAGCATGGATTAGGAGGCAGCTGGAATACTGCACCCCATTTCGAGCTCCTCAGTTCAAGAGGGCCATGGCAAAACTGGAGTTTGGGAAGAAGTAAAAATTATTTGAAAAAGAGTTACAAAATGGCGGACCCAAGCTTTCCTCCATGAATGAAAAAAGTGTAAAATTACATTTTTTTCTGACAGCGCTATCCAGCTTAGTGTTTTCTTTTTTAAAAAAGAGAACATGCTTGATGGTCTCTTATTTACTGTCTCCTGTAATAAGCAACCCATACCAGAACTTTGATGGTCATATATATAACCCCAGTTGGACCTTTCTAGATTATACCACTGCTGGATGGGGTATAAAAGGCATTTTTTATGTTTACTGATCCAAGAATCTCAAGAACTGTTCTTTAAACTTTCAGATTCTCATCTACTAAAATAAGTAGAAAACCTACACTGCAGGGACCTTAACCGTCCAGGAAAACACTTCATCAACTTTGGCGTGCTTGAGATCAGATCAGGCGCTTCAGTCGGAATTTCATCAAATCTATAAGAAAGGGACCCATTAGACACCCAGAGCTGTAGCTCACTTCCTCTCATCAATGTTACATGCTTGATTTGTTATTTAGAACAAGTTATTAAGTTTTTCTTGGGCATTAAGGGAGAAAACTGGCTACATGACAAGGATCTAGCTGAAGACTTCTCCCTTCTTTGGTCCAACTGGGTGTAGCTCTGCTAACTTCAAGGAGGATTTTATCTCCTGGTACCTAATTATTAAATGGTTTGTGTGGTTTTATATGATACGGATTTGAAGTGAGCTTTGAGATTAAGAATTTTTCAATTATGTAACAATGCCCAAAGCAGGAGATGTTCATTTACTGATTTTTTTAAATCAAGTATAAGAGCAAGAACACAGAGATAAATTACTAGATACCTTGAAGACTTTCCATATATTAAAATTATGGAGGTGAAAGGTAGTTTTTAGACAGGACTATGTTCCAAAATAGGTTTGAAACAGAGTGCAAATGTTATGCCTCCAAAGCTAAGTAGGCAATCAACATAGATTTCAGGATGCAGTAGTGCTTGCTGAGTCTATATTTTCTGTGTAGTTTTATTTCTGTTGCATAAAGATGCAAGCACTGCATCAGACCAGGGATCAATCTAGCATATTTTCACCTTTGACAGTGGCAGGAGCAAAATTCTGGAGTAGGAGTATAACAAAAGTGCCAAACAAAAAGATATTCCCCTGTTTCCCCACCATATACTTTCTGTACTTCTATCAGCCTACAGTTTAGGGATTTCCCAAGAGAGTGACTATGTTTGTATCTTTATGTCCGATAGTCATCAGTGAGTTTTTCTTCCATGAATTTGTCTAGGAGTTTTTTGAACCAATTATTGCTTTTGGTCTCCATAACATCCCATGGCAATTAATTCCACGATTTAATCATTCACTACATAAAAACTTACTTCCTTTTGCTGGCTTAAAATTTGCTGCTGGATAATTTCACTAAAGGTCTCTTTGGTTTTATGAGACACATTGTGAATAAGCATTTCTGTTCCATCCATGACTGTACTTACGGCTATTTTAGTCACCTCTTATCTGAATGAATTGACAAGTTTCTCCCTGAACAGAAGTAAAGCCACACCTATGATCCTCTATAGGTGCTTTTTGCTTTAGCTGGATTTTCTCCTTACCATAAAAAAAAAAAAAAAAAAAAAAAACATTCTTCTATTAACAATTTAACAGACTTATAAGCAATGAAAAGAACTCATCTAAGGAGAAATGAGTTTGGGGGATTCTGAAATGGGTCATTTTGAGCTGAGCTGTAAGACACATTATAACTATAGCTTTCTATGCTGTACATACAAACCTGGTTGATGGCATTTGTCTGGATACACATTTTTAAGCCTGACCGAAGAAGGAGGCCACATATACGTATATGTAAACTTAACTGGTAGATTAGGGAGGAAGACTAGCTGTCCTGAGGTCAGAGATACCATGCACTGGTGTGGATGGGGGAAAAGCCAATGTTTCTGTAAGTCTTCTCCAAGTGAATGCCATCAAACTAACAACAGCCACCCCTGGTTTTGGTTGAAAGAGCGTGAGAAAGGGATTCTAAATCTTAGGGCTGTAAGAGAGGAAGCAGGGAGAGAGAAGTGCAGCTGCCCAGCAAACTGACAGTAATCAACGTGCCAATCACAGGACATCCAACAAGGGTAAGTCTTGGGTCATAGCTTGGGTCATAACCACCCCGCGCAGCAGCACAGGCTGGCAGAGAAGGACCTGGGGGTGCTGGCCAACACTTGGTTGAACATAAGCCAACAGTGTGCCCAGGTGGCCCAGAAGGCCAACGGCATCCTGACCTGCATCAGAAGTAGTGTGGCTAGCAGGAGCAGGGAAGGGATTGTCCCCTTGTATGCAGCATTGCTGAGGGGGCAGCTTGAATATTGTGTTCAGCTTTGGGCCCCTCACTACAAGAAGGATATTGAGTTGCTGGAACACGTTCAGAGAAGTGTAACAAAGCTGGTGAAGGGCCCAGAAAGTAAGACTTATAAGGAGCAGCTGAGGGAATTGGGGTAGTTTAATCTGGAGAAGAGGAGGCTGAGGGGAGACCTCATCGCTCCACCTGAAATGAGGCTGCAGCCAGGAAGGTGTTGGTCTCCTTTCTCAGGTGACACACGATATGATATGAGGAAACGGTCTCAAGTTGCACCAGGGTGGTTTACATTAGGTATCAGGAAGAATTTCTTCATGGAGAGGGTGATTAAGCATTAGAAGGGGCTGCCCAGGGACATGGTGGAGTCCCCGTCCCTGGAGGTATTTAAGAGACCTGTGGACGTGGCACTAAGGGACGTGGTTTAGCGACAGGACTTGGACTTGATGATCTTGAAGGTCTTTTACAGCCTAGATGATTCCGTGAATCTGAGAAAAGAGGTGCTGAAGAGGGCTCTGACTGCAGCAGTTAGTGGAGTTTAGCAGGGAGTGGGGGAAGGCAGGGTTGTTTGATGTTAAGGGGGTACGGTGGGGATTTTCGTAGCTAAATCCATAAACACCCCGTTTCACTACAAGATTTTACTGAACTGGACCGTACTGCCTCTGGCACAGCCCAGCCTTTACCTGTATCCCTTGATCACCTCCAAGTAAGCACAAAAATATCTGTGGAGAAACATTTCATCCGCAGCCCACACTTCATTACATCAATTACCACACACCACAAAACCACACCCTGTGAGACTGCCCTGCAGAAGCTGCCATCTTTCCAGAAACCCTTGTCAACTCGCCTTTGCATCCAATCCCTTACTTTACTCTCCTTTCCCCACACAACAGACCGCTGGGGAAAAAATAGCACAGTAACAGCTTTGAACAAAGGATGAGCATCTAGTGGAACAGACGCCGAGAAATGTTCATACGGAAGCACTGGCAATGCAGCACGGCACAAACATTTCCAAAAAAAAAAAAAAAAAGCAGAGTTAAAAGTAGCAACATCACAGAGTTTTTAATTTCTCTGCTTTTGTGGAATTTATCAGGTGCATGTGTGTGAGCCCATTAATGTGAACAACACACTTTACAAGGAAGATTTGAGCGTATTGATGCACACACTTAAGTCTTTTAAAATATGTTTCAGTATTAACACTCAAGTCTGGGGATAAATGAAATACTTCAGCTGGTTAAATCAGCTTAGTCAGGTCGTACACTTAGCTCGGTTAAATAAGCTGAGAGCCCAGAAATTAGTTCAGTTTGCCAACCTTTATTATCGAGCACAGTGTTTGTAACTCACAGCAGGTTATCAACAGCGGGACTGCATTCGGGAGATACCATGACAGCTGGTATTGATTTCTGGCAGGATTTAGGTCTTTTTTGAAACCTCTATCTCAAGTTGGAAAGATAATTAAATGTGTATGTGCTTTTAAGCAGAAATATATATATTTATAATTTTAAGAGGCATTAAAATAGGCAGAGTTGCATACTGCAGCAAACCACAACCACAAAGAAGGCACGCTTCTTTTTTTTTCTTTTAAATCAAAGCACTACCTCCCATCAACAGGAGCAATGAGAAAGGTGAGCAGGAAAGACAATTCCACATCTGCAGAACAGGTTGCGGGCGTGCTGATCCAAAGCGATTATTTAAGTTACTGAAATACAAGAAACATCAAAAAGCTGCTCTTTAACTCCCAGCATTAAAAAATAAAACAGAAATGCTCCACAAACCTTCAGTTCTCCCCATTTTAGCAAAGGCCCTAGGCATGTAATTCAATAAAAGACAGACACTCAGATCAATGCATATCATGAAGTCACAAGAATGCAGTGCACTCAGTAGTAGCAGCCAGACAAAAAAAAAAAAAGTGTGATCCAGTTAATGCTGTAAGCAATGTTTTATCTGTGATTTATTATAAAGCTGCTAGGAATTATGCAGAGGGAAAATCTGGGGAGCTTAATGCTTTTATTGGTAAGGTCAGTAAAAGCACGCTCGGAGAAAGAATACACGTGTTTAAATGAGTGGCCTAACATTTAAACTTTCAGGGGAGGAATATGAAAATACCAAACATACACATATAATCTCTGGAAACAATTACACTAATTAAAACAATACCGAACATTTGGAGAGAGACATTTTACGGAAGGCATTCCAGAATGATCTCCCCAAAGACACCGATCAAACTGGGTGTGTTCAATTAACAGGAGAAATTAATTTCAAGTCAAAACCCCCGCTGCTGAGAATCATTCAGCCTTTAGCACTCCCCCCAACCCTGGCCCCAGCATTTAAATCCTCGGACTGTCAGCAGGAGCTTTCTAGATGAGATGGTTAATTGGAAAGGCTATTTTCACTACTGGTCTAGTGAAGCTCCAGCTCCAGTGTTTCCAGTAAGAAGTTTCATCATCGTCAACAACAACAACAAAAAAAATCCATGATTTGAGATGAAGATGGCCTTTTACTTTGTACTGGCTGTCTACCTCAACACCTACATTTCATATTTTTATCTCTCTGCTCTAGGCTAAGCTAAGCCAGACAGAATTAACTCATGTTGACTCTGAAATGCAGCCATTGCCTAGAAAAGCAGGGATCCAAACCACAGAGCCTCTCGGTTGCTCTCTGCTGTGACCTTCTGGAATTCCAGAAACAGTTCAGACTGCCAATTACCATCCCGAGCATTCAAATAAAATCATAACGAAGCTGAATTCAAATTGCTTTGAAATCTTCCGATAGAAAAAAAGATAAATCTCTTTACAGACGGATATGGGATACTGTTCACATTTCACAGATGTGGAAACGGAGATCGTGGTTGAACCAGATAGTAAATTCAGTTTCAGTATGTCTAGCACAAGATCAAAAACACCACAGCCACATGACGCACTGATGAAGTGCAACCCACTCTGCCAATTCTAATTTTGCACCGGGTGATGCTCCAGCAGGTAGCGTCTGTCCTTCTGCAGGTGGCACGCAGCCAGCAGGAGCGTGATGTCGTGTGACCTGGCTTATCTGAACGTGCTACCAGGCGATTCGGTACGGCACAGAAGTGGCGTTGAGGAACACGGGACCATAGCCCACAGACTCAGGGCAAAACAATTTGTAAGGGTCAACCACATAAGCTCTTAGCAGACCCGAGAACAGTTCCCAGTCCTTACTTCATCCCAGGCTGGTTTCCCACCTATTGGACAGCTCTGCTGCCCGGCACAACAAATGAACATTCATATTAAGACAGAGTCCTGAGGATTTATTTTGCAGATTTGTTCTAAATACTCTCCCCGTTTCCACCCCACTTACAGAGGTCCCGTTTCCATCTGATGGTCCTAGGTCCAGTATACTTCTTTTCCCTCAAATCCTCGCTCTGCTAACCAGCTGTGGCCCCTGCTGCCTCACCTCTACCCACACAAGCCGAGAGACGTTTCAGCAGCTACAGAGTTGACACTGCAAATATTTAGGAAAACATTTAGCTTGACAAATGCAAATAATCACAGCGAAGTCAAACAAACCTATGCGTGTGTGCAAGGGTTTCCAGGGTTTAGTAGCCAAAAAGTAGGACACGTTTTTATGCTTGCTGCGAGACACTCAGAGACACTACTAAAGATGTGCTATATAACCCACATCAATCAAAGAACGCTACTCCTACTTCTTTATATACCGCTTACTAGAGAAGTATTTTTACTGCAGGTTATTAAATGCGGACTCTAATGTATTAACACTCTCTGGAGGTGTTCAAGGTCATGTTGGATGGGGTCCTGGGCAACCTGGTCTAGTGGGAGGTGTCCCTGCCCATGGCAGGGGGTTGCAACTGGGTGATCTTTAAGGTCCCTTCCAAACCAACCCATTCGGTGATTATTGTAGTGAACTATACACATAGTTTACTAATTCTGGGGAAATTAAAAAATAAATAAATAAAAAATCAGCTTTCGTCAAATGCTTAGCCCAACTCATTGAGACAGACATGAAAGGTAAAGTAAATATTAGAAAGTAAATGTTAGAAATGTGTTGAAATGCATCCTTGTCCCAGTTTCTGCAGCAAACGCAGCACATGACTACAACAGAGCCACACTGTTTGTATTGCAGTTTGGAGACGAAGCAAGCATTATGCTGTTATAATAAACTATGTCAAAGGAATTGCAAAGAATAAACTTTAAAAAGTTAAAGAACTCCAAAGCCAGAAAATGCAAGAATTAAGTCTGCCTGCAAAAGTTTTAGTAAGTCCTATGGCACTATACTTATGCAGAGGCACAACTACAGTCATATTATTTTCCTCTATTGTCCTGCATCAGTCAGGGGAAGGATTTGACCCAATGTCCATATTTTGCTTATTCTGTGAGATGAATTATTGGTCTGAAGTGGCTTCATTGGTAAATAGCACGTAACTAAGAAGTAAAGAGCAATTTCAACTAGCATCTGTGGTACCAAAATAATGGCCATGGAAGTACCCAGTGTTAACAAGAAGTAAAAAGATGAAGCAAGTTCTCCAGAAATCTATTTGCTGTTTGATGGGAGAGAAAACACTGCACCCATACGGTGTCTTTCACCAGGGGATTGAATGTTGCTGCTGATGGTGCACTTCAGCACACTATATGTGAACTTTGAGATAGATTCATTGGCTTCTACAATTACAGAGCCAGAATAAGTGCAGTGAAAGACTACAAGAGCTCTTTCTACTTTTCCTACCAGCACAAGAAGAGATTTATCAATCCCACTTAAGCCATTTTCATGGTAGCAGACTTCAAAGATATGTTCCTGAGCAGCTTCTGTGTAGCAGAGGGCTTTTTTGAGGAAATAAAGCTCTCAGAATTGTCATGACTGGCATGCAAAGTTTCAGGATCAAGAAACACCGATACGTTGCACGTATCTAACAGAGCCGGTGCTCTGAAGTCAGCTGGAACAGTAAAGGTCACAGTTACAGATACAGATATCACCAGTGGATTTTGCCCTAAAAAATGCTGTCATGACAGTGTAGCAAGAATAAAAAGAAGAGCAAAGTGCTCATTAAGAAAGCATCTGCACCAAACCAGGCTGTTTCTTGAGCCTCTCTCAAACCCAGTAAGGCCTTAGGAAGCTTCATGTCAAAAATGGTTTCAATGACAGCACCTTAGTGGGTGTCCCAGTGCCAATCACTGTGCACTGGCACAGTCCTGAACCAGCTGAAAAACAACAATCCTGAGGGATTCACGGTCTTCCTGGTACTCAGCCGTGCAGAAGACCAAGTGACAACCTGATTTTGAGGCCCAGCCCTGTCTCTTAATAGGCAGCAGGGTCACTGATCACACTGTCAGTGCCAGCCATGCAGCCTGGACATGGTCACCACGTTAGCTCTGCTGCCACAGCTGTGCCACCGAGGAGCACGGGGGCCAGGTGGCACCACATCCCCTGGTTGACCTTGCTGTTCCTTCAAAACCCACGCTGCAGGTGCAGCTACCGCTCCTCAGAGTGTTTTGCTGGCTTCGTTTGCTTTGTCAAAAGGCATGACTTGGATATACTGGCAGAGCCTTCTCCAGTAGGATTCAGTGCCAGCACAGCTACGCTGGCAGAGCCTAGGTACCAAAGATGTTATCTGCAAGTCCCTTTCGTTTTTCTTAGGCCAAGGAGGATTGCCCAAGTCAGGAGAGCATTATGTGCTAAGTGAAGAAGCTGGAATTCTTCTAAACCGTTTGTGAGTCAAATATAGCCCCTGGACTTTCCTGTACAGTGGAGTTTTAAATAGGATCCTTTCCTTTTCTGCAATGCTGCTTAGGTCAGTTAAAAACTGCGCTGAAAAGGAATTATTCCTCAGCAGGATTAAAAGCTATACACTTGGCCATGAAGATAACAGACGTCAATACTGAGGAATCTGCTCTACATTACTGACAAAGCGAACAAACATCCCCCTACTGTCCCTGCAATGAACTAGCACCAAAAATAAATAAAATTTATATTAATTTATTTTATAAATAAAAAGTAACTATTACCAAAAATACAAAATAAATATAAGAGTAGTTCCTGTATATTTTGTAGAGACAAAACTGCTCTTGAATAAGGAACACAGGAGCATCCCTCGTCGTTGTCAAGGAAAGACTCAACACTTGACAGGAGGTAACAGCACACAGGGCTGAGTGAACCAGACTTCAACTCCCATGCAAGATGCACACCTATGCCAATTGTATGCACTTTTATAGACAAAAAACAACGAAGAACACGTTTAATTTCACTTCACATGTTCAAACTATAATTCCCATTGATTTAATTTACAAGCTGAGCTCAAGCACTCAAGAGCTCGAATCGGTTTCCACGCAGGACAATCAGGAAACACAGAAGACATCAGCAGCCACTGACACGTTGGTATAAATCACTCACCTGAAACAGCATGGGAAAGCTGGGGCAGGGATAAAACCCAAGCATCAAGACAACTTCTAATACTCCCATCTATTTCTTCCAGCTTAACTGCATCATTTTCAGAGTATTCTTTCAAACAGCCTCCTTTCCATGTATCTATATGAATTCCTGACTTCCTAAGCCCTTTACCTTTCCATCTGCCTCTTCCAGCTCTCAGCCATTCTTTCGTATGACGCTGAAAACTCTTCTTAAGCACACCTCCTATGTTCTTCTTCCACATCACCCAGGCTTAGATTTCATGCTTCTTCACAATGCTCAGACTTAGCAAAAGGAAGACAGGATGCAAGCAAGATAAATCACTGCTTGGCAAAGCGGTAACTTACAGCAGGAAGCACTAAGTCACCTTTGCCAGTGTGCCACTACCAAACTCAACACTTCTCTAATACGCAGGGAAAAAAGAAAAGGCCAGATCCTCTTTCCCTGCCAAATTTAGTGGAGAGATGAGACATGGGGGTGCAGGAGAAGAAAAGAGAGGCAGGAATAATGCAACATTAGGAGAGTTAGTTATGTCTTCCTTGTTCTCTATATAGACCTAGAGTATCTCGTGATTCATTTTATTTAGAGAAGCCTGGGGACTTCAGAAAATTTACCCCAGCTCTTACAGCCCTCCAAAAAGCTAAATGCTTGAAAAGAAGAGACAGCAACTGGAGTCCCCAGACAACATCCCTTCTAACCTAGAAAGCAGAGTGGGAGAGAGAGCAGGCACAGTATGCTGGCACTCCGGCCGCTTGAGAGCTCTCCCAGAATAGGGAGACACGTGAGCTGGCCAAGCCAGCCTGGGTCCCCATCACTTGGGCCACTCCTGTGTATGAAGTCAGCAAGAGATACTGCAGCTCCCTCAGTCCTCTGTTGCTGTTGCTACATTAAAAATAAGAGCGTTGCCCTGACACTGCATGGAAAGGGCCCAAATATTGGCTAAGTTCTTTCGAAAATACTCATTAAAAAATCAAGAAGGCAGCAGCAGTAGGAGTCCAGTCATTCCACAGTTACAAGAAAATCCAGTGGCACAGGGAGTTTCCACAGTCAAAGGGTTTCCCACAGCCTATTGTTGGAAACACTGTGATTCAATTGCTCACTTCTTACTCAACAGGCTGCTGATTCAACCAGAAGGCGATGCTGATATGTTTCACCTTCTGCATTCCATCCACTGCAGCCCAAACCAATAAAAACTCCCCATTTAAGAACACGTAACTGTATCTCGCACTAGTTACTTGTTATTTACAATACGTACTTCTTTTGTACAGTATCTTTCTGCCAGTCATTTAAATGTACACATAATAAAACCATAAATCAGGAATTTTAACTGATGCCATCTCCTTATCTTGCTAACTCCCAGCTGGACATTGACTACAAGCAGGTGATTAGGAGGTGAAACACAGCATACAACCTGCTTTCAGATTCGCTGCTGTCTGAAAAAAACAGATCAGAAAAAATGACAGCAGAAAACCTCACAAAAATAATCGGATAAAATGTGTTTTCCAGCTTGAGATAAACACCGTTAATGCAGTTACACAAAACCCGGTCTGCTTGTGAAATTGAATGACCTGCTGCAACTTCCCAGGGAAAGCCCTCAGGCAAGGAATTCAGATGGAGCCGGGGAGAAAGCCAGCTGAGGCTATTTTAAACCCAAGCCTTTCCACAGCTACCTCCAGGTGCAGACCTAAATTCAGCAACGGTATCTTTGTTTCCCAGAAGCAGATTTGAAGCTGATCTCTGACAGGTAACTGGAGATCCACTGTGCAGTGCTGGAGGCACGGCGTGCAGCTATCCTCCAAAACAAAGCACGAGCTGTTAGTTTTTAGGGAACAATTCACATCTCTGTTCTACTGCAGAACCCTATACGCATTTCCTTCTCTTATTCTGAAAGGTTTGCTCAGAATGCAGGCAGTGGAAAGTACAGAAAATTCCCTAGAGTGAGGTAGGGAAAAAAGATAGGAGAAGCATGGCTTGAGGCTAATAAATTAGTCATTACTGACTTTATAATCTACGCAGACCCCTGAATGCGTTCAACATCTTGGAGCTGCGTTTTTGAAGTCTTAGGAATGAACGAACAGGGAAGGAGCTTGTTTCAGCAAAACAAGGAGGAGTCTGACACAATCTAAATGAGTTAAATTAGGGAGGGGTAAAAAAAAAAAAAAAAAAAAAAACCAACCTTCCAGTACTTGCTTTCTTTACACACAAGCATAGATGTGCACACAACAGATGCTGCTGAAGCCAGTCCAAAAATCATGACTGTATCATTGCCCTACCTAAGCCCACGAAATTCCCTTTGCTTTGACAAACAGTTAAGCCTATGCTTAACTTAAAGATCATGAGTAAAGGCATCCGAAGCAAACAGGATTTGAGCACTTTGCTAGCTGAGGCACAGACTTCCTCTTTATACTCCTAAAATATGAAGAAAGTGTTTTGCTGATACACAGGAATAATGAAAGAAGGTACGTTGTTGAAAATTACTTGAAATTCCTATTACATTGTTACAATAATAACACATCATTTAGTTAACAGCTTACAATCAAAATGTAAACTTACCATGTGTCACTGAAGTCCAGGTATACACCATTAATCACTAATGACGTGAGCACTACCTTATGTTTTATTAGGAAAGCTTTAAAAATCCTGAATATTCCATAGAAAAGGAAAAAGTTCTGACCCGTCCCATTTCTGAGAAATATAAACCAGCAGTTCTGCAATTATGGTGACATGTGCATTGAATGTGTATTTAAATACTGCATGGGGAACACTGCGTCTGCTGTCCAACATTTGCAGACATAGTTTCCAGCTCCTTTTAAACATGCAATATTTAATTATTTGGATGAAGATTTTTCAGCTGAGCATCTGACTCAGGATGATTTTAAAAACTCACTAAAAGAAAACCTGTCAGAATTTCTCAGAATAGAGCTAGTGCAAAAATGCATTGCTTCCTCTCCTTTGTTTTAAAAATAGCAAAACAAAAAAAAAAAATTAGCTGAAATGCTCTAACGCCTGCGTACCTTGAAATGCAGATTTTGTACCTTGAAGGGAAACCAGGGACATGCATTTGCTTCCTCTAGAGAAATTCCTACAAAATTGATGCCTGGAAGTTTATTTGCAGATACCAAAATAGGTTACTTTTAAAGTTGAGTTCTCTGAGTATGATGGGATGGGATGGGACAGAATGGGATGGAATGGCATCGATTGGAAGGGACCTTCAGAGATCACCTTGTCCCTCTGCCTGACCACTTCAGCGCTAACCAAAAGCCAAAGCGTATTCATGAGGGCATTATCCCGATGCCTCTTGCACACTGGCAGGTATGGGGCATAACCACCTCTCCAGGAAGCCTGTTCCAGTGCTGGACCACCTTCACGGTAACATCGTTCCTGATGTCCATCGAAACCCCTCCTGATGAAAATGAAGCAACCGAGCAGCCAGCACTGAAGCTGATTCTCTCAACACATGGATCTGCCATTGCACCCACACTTTCGACACCCTGCTTGCCACTGGCTGGGCAGTGCTGGAGGCCACAGCCCCAGGCTGTTGGTGAGGTGAAGCAGCAGCAGGGGCCTGGTGGCCTGGACAAAGAGCTCCTGGGGCTGGGCAGGTGGCAGGGGGCACGGGCACAGCATGGGGAGGCCTTTATTAAGGATCAGCAAATCCATGTGGGCTGAAAGATGCTGGAAACCAGGCACCACTAGTTCCTCCCCTACCACAACGCATTTATTCCTGAAATCACTCGTTATGCAGCTCCCATCTTCCACGCAGCGCGAAGCCGGTACCATCCAAGACGCCGGTGACCTAACTACACGGCCCTCCCGCGTTCCCAAAGTGCTGCTCGTCCTGTACTCTGACTGGTGCCAGAGTTTTGTGGAAAGCAGTAACACACAAATGTGTAATTAGGAACTGGATCACGCTGCATGCAGGAAGAAAAATTAATTGCTGTCCTGGCAACTTTAGTATTTTATACTGTTTGAAGATTACTTTTCCCAAATTCTGTTGTTTGTTTTTTTTTTTTAACGTAACATTTGTATCTACTAAAAGATGCATTTAAATAAGGACGTGTTTTTGTAACTAATAGAAGGTGACAGTTTACCTGATTTACTGTTTCTTCAATTGCTTTCATATAGTGATTGAGTTCTCTGTCCATTGCAGCATATTCTAACATGACTTTCTCCATACTGTTAACATCCTCCACATCATCTGCAAAACAAAATATTTCGTACAGGGATGATCAGCTGTGTTTGTTTCAGGCAGCATTTCTTCTTTACAGATACGAAGACAAGCATTAATGTGAATTTCTTACAACATCTGTAAGGCACAGCAGGTGCTTTCAAGCTCCTCAGACATGTACCTCCTTCCTATTTTGCAACTGTAAACCTTGACATTTCTTGGGTAACTTGAACAAACATCTTACTCAGAAGGACACTTCCCTGGTTTCATGTGAACAAGAGAGAGTGTGTGTAATTTCATCTACCAGCACCTAGTCATTAGGCAATCAGGATATTTTCTGCAAAAGTTATATTTCATGACTCATCACATGGCCTCAGAAATACTCAGAAGAAACTGAAATGCCCTCTCAGTACAGTATAGTCCACGGCTATAACTAGACTCCTTTGTCCCCAATAAACATAGCTAGTGCAAAATCAAAACAGAGCCAGCATTTTATAACCCAGGAAGCAATGGAAAACTGAATAGTAATGGTGAATCAGACAGTAAAACTTTAATTGCCAGTGAAAAATCAATGAATAAAGGACACGTGCTTAGTAACTCACATCCACTTTCATTCTCTGCCGCGCTGCTCCTAATTTCACCCCTTTCATCTCTAACTACACCTCTGCTTTCCCATTCTGACCTGCCGTGCATCTCCTCAGCTGGGTAAGGACTCTTCGTGGGTGCTGCAGGGCTGAGCAGGCACGGCGGTAACTCCTGACACAGGTGCATGTACCGCACCAAATGCTGCCACCTGTGGGAGGACAGCCAGCCACAACCCCGAAGCCATTCAGGAAATTAAGGTATTAGGAAACGTAACTTTCTGCTTCTCCTGCTCCCTTTTACTCCTACTCTGCAGTTTCCAGGTACAGAAAAAACAGCTGGAAGGTGTGGAAGAGCCCCAAGGTTTGTCATGCAGCATTAGTTTAGGGGCAGTCACTTAATGGAGTGTTCTCCTTTACAAGCAGTGTAAGTACCCTTAAGCTGTGCTGTTATTTTCAGGAAGAAAATCACTGTATAGCTCTTTTTCCTTTTTTTTTTCTTCCCTTTTTTTTTTTTTGGTGAATAAAGCAAAATGCTTTCCTATTTGGCAAGGCAGCACACTTCTTAAGTCGCTAACTGTGTGAGTACGTTGGAGCACAAACATCCCTCCCTGCACAAAGCTAACAGAAAGCACCGTGCGTGGCTGTCCCGGCTTTCGAGCAGAACCTGAAGTTGTTGCTGAAACGCGTCACGCAGGACAGAGCTGCACACCACATTGACGGATCCAGGAGACAGAAGGAAAAGTGTTAAGATACATTTACCCAAAAAAGATACTTAATAAGCCATACTGTTTTGTGAACACGGCGATTACAGTCATGATGTTTCCCGTAATTCTATCCAGGCTTGGTATGTACCCATTCTTCATTAAGTAGATGAATGGATAGCGCAGACAGAATTTTGGCATCCCCGCAACTTTCTTCTGAATAATCAGCATTTCCCTCTCCCCTTTCCCTTCCCTCCCACCCCGTTTCCGTACCCTATCTGGTAACTGTGATCGTGCTCTCCTTCCTTCCTGCTAGGAAGCATACAAAGTGCCTCCTTCAAGGCTGACACAAATGGCACTCCGTGAATCACAGGAAAGGTTTCTGTAGCAAGTAACTGTCATTCTCCTCCCATGGCCAAAATGAATCATATCCACAGCATAAAGAAACTAGAGCGGCCTAAATCTATTTTTTTAGGGGAAGAGAAGCGCATTGTTGAACACCAAGAGAGCCGTATGAACGCCATCTGTCCTAAGTTCAAAAAAAGTTGTAGATAAGGAATAATAACGCTTCATCTGATCTTACTGCACTGGAGAAGCATGCTAAAATAAAGCGCAAAGAGCTGGAACCGCTCAGGGAAGAGGGACATTATCTCTAACTGTATCCTGCTCTACATTCCTCACGCCCTGACCATTCCTCCCATCCACCGGCCTGGTTTAAGTCTCAGCAGTAGTCACTGCTGTCTCCCTGGTCTTCCATGCCCATGAGGCTATATGCGTTATTTCGTATATACTGTGAAAGCTCTGAATGTGTCCGTCACTAACACACGACCAGAGCATGCCCCTGAAGGCATGATGGAAATAGAGATGGGTCTGAAGGACTGTAGACAGGTCAAGGATGGCCATCCCTTATTTCTGCCCTTCGACAGATACTGCAGCACATTTTCTACCTGCAGTTCAAGGTACTGAGAGCTAAGATGAAGTCTCCCACGTTGTTCCACTCATCTCCTAACTTCTACAGAAGACCTAAAAGAAAACGTACATTACAGGGTATTCCGTTTGCCTTTACAGAACTATCACAGCCCTACGTTAGACACTGCAATAACGCTCCTGTGCATGGCTCCTCCGCTCCCACCACTCTCCTTTCCCCTGGTGAGTTAAGATCACTTCTGCCACTCCCTGGAAAGGAGAGGAGCAGACCTTGTGTACACATGGTGAGAAGCTGTGGGTTTCTGTATGGGGATGTGAAAAGTTTTACAGCTCACCGAGGCAGGGATCCCAGAAGCTTCGATGTTTCCGTACAACAGACACCCCCACAGACTAGTAAGAACGTCCCAGCTGACTTCATCTTACTGGGGAAGAAGAAATTAGGAAAGAAAGACTTACCTGTCTTTTCTAATCACCATCCTGCAACTCACCCCCCCCCCCCCCAAATGCCACCAACCCATTAGTTTAATAGCGCTATAATCACACGAGGAACCAAAATTTATTTCTGATATCAGGCTTCTGAAACATTCAAATGGCATTGTGTGTTACCCACTCCGCAAACCCCACCACCACCTTTATTTCAGCTGTGAGAAAGGCGGTGGAGGTTCATGGTAGAGAGAGACTCGAGGCACTCTCCCTCTCCCATCAGACCGGGACCGCGTTATCTGCTGAGTGCCCTCCGACCAGGCTCCAGCTAACTCTCCGAAGCACTCAGACCTTTCACTCTGCAAGCCAACAACCCAACTCAACGTCAAAACCGAACACTCTGCGAGTACTGGATGGGTGCCTCGCTGCTATCTAATCAAAATTTATCCTAATCTTGTTTCTAATTCATATCTAAGGAATGCATTGCAAACTCTCTGCATATGCTTTTAGCTACTGCCACAAAATACCATTGAAGTTGCATACTGTAGTTAAGTCTCCTTGTTATCTAGGCTAAATATGTTCAGTTTAGTAAGCATTTCTCCACAAGCCTTTACCCTCACCACCCAGAGATTATACATTTTGCAATGTTACATCTTTTACTCAGAGAAAGCCCAGTTCAAGGCCATAATTTTCATTTTCAAAGGCTCATGTGCATCATGTTAAAATTAGCTGGCTGTATGTCCACTCTTCGTAAGACTGAATTCAAGCTCACATGACTCCATGAACTCTCTTTATAATAGCAATCGGGTTATTACTCCGAAAAGCCTCCCTACAAATTGAGTAACAAAACTACATAAAGAGACTAGCAAGAGTTCAATTTCTCATTTCTAATACGAGATCAAATTGATCATGCTCAGGTGCCTTACTGCTGATTCAAACTGTAATCAATCAGGGCAGGGTTACATATCATGAACCCCAAAGTGCTAAAACAGAAGTTACAGTAACAGGATAGTCAAATCAGTTCTGTTTTAACACTTTCTATATTAGCACTTGTCTAAAACACCCCCCATTTACCCCAAACTTGTTTTCCTTCTAACATCTGAGTTCATATTTAGTGTTTACTTTAGTTCCCAGTATACATCCACAAGTTAGTGAATTTCTGAAGATTTTTCACAAAAAAAGGATTTTTCTCTTTTTCTGTGCAAAAGTTACTAACCACATCATTATTTGCTTATTTATGGTGTAAGAGCTGACCTCCAGCCAACACATACCAATTAAAATAATCATTCACTTCCACAGTAGACTATCTGAAACACAAAGTAGTCTGGCGTATCGTGAAATTACAGGCGGGCTCTAAGCCTCCAAGTATAACAGCACATAAAATGAACAGTTAAGCACAGACAGCGTGGATTAACATAAATATTAACATTGACATCTTCGTATTATTGGCTAACGAAAACCAAGCTTTCAATTTTAAGCAAAACAGGACGTTGGGAGTTCTACCTCTTGCACTACATATTAGGTTACTCTTAATTTCCAGGCTACACGCTGTTTTTTCCATCAGGCTCTCCCATTGTACGAGGCAAAAGAGGAATGGGAAACCATTGCCCACAGATTTTGACAGCGGATTTCAGACTTTTAGAACACATGCAACACAAACATCTGTCACTCGAGCCAACAGCAATAGCAGTAGTAGGCAGCTGTCTTCATATGCACCAGCAGCATGAAAAAACACACGCTTGGCCAGCAGGTTTCAAGTTACTGCTGACAGCAGGGGAATACAGGCTCTAGGACTCCTTGATTTAGTTCCATCTTCTGCGGGAGAACGTGCATACTCAATTCAGGATACAGCTAAGCATTTTTGTTGGCCTTTTTTTTTTTTAAGCAATTATGTTAAAAAAAGAAGTGCAGACTCCCCCTGCCCCATCTCCTTGCCCCCAATTCTAGTCAACTCAAACCTGTTTGTAATTAAAGTTGGACAACACATCTGGAAAAACAAAAAAATGTAACAACTAGCCTACACTTTATGAATCTTTATAAATAAATTCACACAAAACATTTGGAGAAGACAGTAGTAAGATGTCCTCCTACTGTCTGGATGCTCAGTGGAGACGGCACAGACCTACGGCGGAAACCACAACGTTAGTTCCCTCCTCTCTCTAGGTGTACTTGCACCCCGCCATGGTACTCAGACCATACAGACCAACAGGAACTTAAACAGGAGGCTGATCGCTTCTCCAGCACTCAGGATAATCCTCCACGTTTCCTCCTCCAGATATATGGACAGCTCCTCAGAAAACTCTCACTGAAGATTTCTTTCTAAGCCTCATCTCCCAGATCTGTAACGTATCTATTTATTAGGCTGCAAAAAGAGCAGCCTAGTACAGAAAGTTGTAAACAGAAAGAAATTAGAAGTAATGCACAGGAATGGCAAAAAGCTGTTTTGTGTCCTGAAACTGAATCTCCTGAATGCAGGTGTCTTCACGTGAAAGCCAGAGAAATGGTTGAAACTGGAATGCACAAAAATGGCAGTGAAGCCCTCTGGATACGGAACTAACCACTGCAATTAGCAAGAGAAGAAAAATTATTGCTGATCAGAGTGCCAACAACCATATGAGGAATGACAATTGGTGGAGTAAAGGGAACTCGGGGCAGTAATTGCAAAACTTCCTTCCATATAACAATCAGAAGCTACTTACAGTAGAAGCCAGTCCTAAAGACGCCTCCAGCTTCTCAGGAAATGCCTTAACAGGGTTGCAGTGTGTTTCGAGCTGGATTTCCTTCACTGTTTCCTAATGAAGTCATTCCACTCACGCAGAAAGCTTTGGTACAGACAGAGTTACAGGCTGAGTGTGCAACAGTGATTTTACGGACCTACACCTTCACCTAGATACCAGGACTCTAGTGAAAATTAGGTATGTCTTACAAAATGAAATGGCATCAGTGATAGAAAGAGAAACCAGATGCAGATGGCCCTTCTTGAGCAGGGGTTTGGAGAAGACAACCTCCAGAGGTCCCTTCCAACCTCATTCATTCTGCAATACTCCTCAATAACCAACAACCTCGTCTCTAAACCATCCCTCTGGAAGGTGGATGAAAGCGAGTTCACATCTACAAATACCTCTCAAGCAAAGAAGGAAGTTGAATCTGAGTTTCCAATATTCTACCAAAGAGAAAGGGGGAAGAAAAGAGATGAGTGTGGGAGAAAGGACTACTGGAACCTGCCAGGGACAAACCAGCACAGCAGAACTCTGTTAGCTGACCGTGCCCACAGTTCCGCCAGAACTCTCACCTGTGAATGGCTCCTAAAACTTCAGCTTATTTTCTCTTTGGCTTTTGTTTTTAAAAAAATCCAAATCACATTACAATACTTGGACTCAGGTCAAACATTTTGCTTCACCTGAGTCAGGTCTTCTGAGGTTTTATTTTGCAGAGGAAAAGGCAGTGGTTTGCAGTCTGCATTGAAACATTTATTTTATACAGCAACTGAAAGAAAAGAAAAAAACCTCTTCAATTATTCAGTTCTCAATGCTTACATTTTATTTTTTTAAAGTAAGATGAGCCAAGAGTGGCTGTTAGATTACAAACTGCTCCTGACAAGAAAACTCATCTCGTGTTACAAGCCATTTCCCTGTAGGCTATGACTGTCTGAAACGGGAAGACAAGATTCAGTGACTCAGGAGGCTCTTGCCAATCCCATAGACATGAAACCCGAGTGCTTTATATTGTAGACAGAGTCCGAACTTCAACAGAAATGGACGACGCAGGGTGCCTCCTTTCTGAATGCCCAGTCTGAACCCTTTCAAGGGGACAGCATTTTCAGAGAGTGGGTGTCGCACACGTTCTGAAAACAAGAGTCATCTCAGAGTGGGCACGGAGCAGCTGAGGTACCCAGTATTACTAACCACTTTTGAAAACAACTTACTATATTATTCTAAAACAAAGTAATCATGAAACTTTTGCTCAACATGAAACTCCCTTAAAGTCTACTGCCAGCAGAACTAGGCCAGCAGCGCTTTTGAAAGATCCTTCCTTACAATGCTTGTTTTTCTTAAAGACTATCAGGGGAAGGCTAAAAGTCATAATGATCCCAGTTCAGACTTGAGAGCTTACCAGATATTTCTGCCACGGTATCCAAACAGACTGCATGGTAAGGAAGGGCAGTATCTCCAAACACTTATTGACACTGGGGTAATACCTAGTGAAACAAACAGGGTTCTCACAGAGAGTTGCATTTAGCAAACACTCCAACGTGTGCTGACAGGTTTTGCTGTATAAACTCCTAAATAAAATGTTATTCAACACAAATACAGATGCTTTAACTTAGGCTGAGACACACAAATAACAAAAAGACAACCTAATCTTTCATACAGATAAATACAATTCGCTATGGGAGGCAAACAGAAGGAAGTCTTTATATCATATCTACGTATTTTCTCCTGCTGTAACCTCTGCATTGAGTGTCCCTCATAGAGTCCTGAGAAAAGGAACAGCTAGTACATGCACACCTACCCACATGAAAATGGATCCTTGCTTGACTATATATTAAGACCCATGCAACTACCAGGCTATGCCAAACCCTTCAGACAAAAGAAAAAAGAATTCTCTGACCAGCACCTCTTTAGGACCCAAGGGACTGGCATGAAGCTGCATCAGGGGAGGGTCAGGCTGGGTGTTAAGAAAAGTTTCTTCACCAAGAGGGTGGTCGGGCACTGGGACAGGCTCCCCAGGGCAGTGGTCACGGCACCGAGCCTGCTGGAGTTCAAGATGTGTTTGAACAACGCTCTCAGACACATGGTCTGAATTTTGGGTGGTCCGGTGTGGAGCCATGAGTCAGACTCGATGATCCTTGTGGGTCCCTTCCAACTGGGAATATTCTATGATTCAGTCATTCTCTCCTTAGTAAATTACAAGGACATGGTGACATTAATCTTTATTTTACCAACGAACACCTATTTGGTTCTGCAGAAAGACCAATTTAAAGTTAACAAACTCTAACTAGTAGGAAGGAGCACTGAAAGGAGAATAAAGCGTTTACAAGATGCAAGAGTTTGGAGAAGCAGGTCAAGCTCTCCCCTTTCATAATCCTGTATCAGTTTTCTGGTATTACGGTGATGTCTATCCAGAACTACCAGAACTACTGTGCTCTGTTCAAGTAAGGAGTAAATCATCATTCCTCAAAACCACCTATACCACAGACCCAAGAAGAACAGAAACAGAAGTTACTTTGACAGACAAGTAGCAATTAAATACCAAGGTTCATGTACCTTTCCCTTGGCAACAGAGGCAGTTCCACAGGTCACAGCGCCCATCCTTGCTGCTCCTCCACCTTCCTCCTCTGCTGGGACTATATGACTTTTCACCCCACCATGCTATAGATGGGACTGATGAAACAATCCAAGTGTTGTCCCCCCAAAGCAAAAAACAACAACAACAACAAGAAACCCCCAAACAATGGTTCTTGTAACTGGATTTACAGTGCAGGTATGTAACCAGTTGTACCAGCCCACTCGAGGGGGTGGCAAACTGTAGCCGGGTGGAATTTCAGGGGGGATAACACCCAAAGCCAAACTGTTTGCCAAGAAATAGGTAAAAGCACCACGCCTGTATTTTCCAAGCAAGCACAATGTACACGTTATCTCCACACCGAAATCTCAGTTCAATCTCTCACGAAATCAATAATTTCTAAAACCCCTCTATTTTCCTAGCTATATATATACGCCCCTCTCTTCTCAGTGGATTTCAACATACGTTGAAACTGAGGCTGAAAACAACATTCACTAATAATTTTAATGGGAAAGGATTTTCCTATGACTAACAAGCTTCTTGCCTGTGGAGGCGTGGGCATGTCTGCACCACACAATAGAGCGTGGTTCAGAGCCCCGAGCTGCTGCTGACCCAGCCTGCCTGAGAACTGGCGATGGGAAGGTTGGCGAGACCTACCCTCGTTCTCCTCTGAAGATTTGACATTGGCAAGATCAGAATTTTGGGGGCAAAAATTTCTCTGCATTAAATACTCGCCTCACAAGGAATAGGGAAATCCTCCTTACGGTGTTGTAATTGTTTTTCTTTGATCCCTCAGAACACTTTCTAGAAGGGCTACTTAAAATTCTTTTATTTCAAGACTTTTAATGGGTGTTTCCAATTCCCATAAAAGGTTCATAAGCTGCTGGATCTATCACCTCCCTCGTAAAGGAATACCAGCAAAATCACATTGCTGACTTCCAACAGGCTGGATTTTTATTTTTTAGGAAGCACAATTTCTTCTGTATTAATACAAGATTTCTGCTTGCACACCACAAGTCCCACAGAGATAATCCCCTCCTTCTTTCTTTACCAGTCAGAGTTAACGCTTCCTGTGGTCAATAACTGATTCTTCTCTTACTTTAAATTTCATCGACACGTGGAAAATAAATACTTTAGGGTGAAGTGCAAGTCTGTCCACAATATGAGGCATATTTATTATCATCTAACAGTAAACAATACCATTAGGATCTTTACAAAATAAACTTTGCTTCCACTAATGAATCTATTAACTCTCATCTGAGAGAAGCTCATTCAAACTGTATCCTCACCAAACGAAATGCAGCTACTTAGAACTTCCTCCATCTTAAACTGACTTTTGGGGAAACAGGAGGAAAAGACAAGCAGCAAAGATAGGAAAATTAACCTTTTTCACCCAAGTCCTTCAAAATTCTCAGACACATCGTGTCTCTATAGAGAACTGGAGGCAGCCTAGCTCTGTGACCAAGCCAACGAGGCCTCATCAGAGAGCATTAAATCAGATCTAATGTTTCAGTAAATGCAACTATCTTGGTTCTGGGCTCCAGCTATAATAATATCCGAGTCTGCTGCTGATATATCAGCTTCAAAATCTAATTGCGCCGACTAGACATGCTCCATGTGGCACCACACGAAACTGGAGTCACAAGATGCAGCTCGGCCAGCAAATGGGGCTGTGACGCAGGAGAGAAGCACGGGAGAGTCGCTGCTCAAAGAGACCGAGAGCAGTTTCAGTACAGAGGCAGTCTCACTCTCGGTCCCTCACTGCATCCTCCCATACCTTCACTGGTGCCAGGACTCCACACGAGCCGCCCAACAAACTGGTCCCACTGAGGCTCAGAGCTGCTCCTTCTCGTGCAAGCAAAGCGCCAATCTGCACGGGTACAAGTTCAAGCAGTTGAATAGATATCAAATGGGAAAGTAAGACAAAGAAAAGCCCTCACTTCAAGGCAATCCTTCACTTCAAGACAATCCAGCACTGACTTATTTCAGCTCAGTTTAATGGCCATAGTTATTTTACCAAACAAAAGGAACACAGAACCCAAGCTAGTCTTCCCCAACCAACAGCAGCAGCATCACGCAGACACCAATGAATGCTGTTCCAGCACTGAAATTTTAACATTATTGACCTAAAGTGAAACAGCTGGGGGAGGAGAAAGGCCAAAATAAGTCTGCCTTTTAAATGTCAAATATTTTGATTAGAGACTTTGCAAACATAACTTTTTTCTTTTCTCCTCCGAACCCACACAGTCTCCCATTCTAAGTTTTTCTATTTCTGCCTCGACAACCCATCTTTGCTGACTTCAGAAGCCAGAGAAAAGAAGCAGTGGTCCCAGACAGAGCAGGACTGGACCTCAGCTAACTAGCCAGGGGACTACACGCACTCCAGCTGCAGCAGCAAGCAGCTCAGGGCAGAACAACTATCCAGTTTTATGCTCAAATTTTTACATAAATTTGGCTGGCAGGCAACTTGAAGTTCTGTACCACTATGGACAGAGCGGTGATGGATCTTACAGCACAGCTGACACTGGTCCACACGCACACTGCAATAAATTAGAGAGAAATTAGTTTTGCAATGGATAGCTAACAATACAAAGGTTTGTTTTTAATATCATAAATATTGATCTGTTAGTATATCAGGAATGTCTCTGTCTTGCAAAAGTTGGTAAAAAGAGAAACGAGTATCCTCTCCAAAGCTAATTCTTTGTTAGAAATGCAGATAACTTCCACATGCCTTAGGTATTTTTGAGTTTCTGTTGATAACAGGACGCAAACAAGGTTGGACTATAGCAGCCCAGAACACCAGCGTCTCACGTAAGTGAAGGTCAAGTGATGTCTCCCACACTAAACACCTAATTCAGCATGAATCACAGATTGATATGGTGCTCTCAAAGTGCTAACCATGCAGCAGTGTCAAAGATAGGACTTTCAGAGCCCGTAATTCCTCAATATGACTTGGAAAAGAAAAACACAAATAACAAAAAACACACCCACAACCTAATCCTCTTACACAGACGAGGCAAAGGCAAAGTCTGGTCACAAACTCCAGGCATAATGAGAACCAGCAATTCATCCTGCCTCTAGCAGGCTGCCTTCGCATAAAACCTCTTCTGTGAATTGGCAGATCTCCCCTTTTTGGCACGAATCGCTGCTATGTGGCATTCATTCTGTTGCTTGCATACTGGTAAGTGACAAAGCTAAATCTTTCCATTGCTGGAATTTCATTTTCCATAAACTTCAGACAAGAATTTCTCCTCCTATGAGGAGCTGCTGTTTTGTTATCATATGGAAAATGCACATCTCTGTGCAAAAAAAAGAACAATGCAAATCTATGTTGCTCAGGTCTCTCACATGTGCGCAAATATTTATGATTTTGAGAGGAAACAGGAATTTGTTTGATAGCTTAAAGTGCACTACAGAAGATGATCTCTCAGCATTTCTTTAGATAACCGTTATCTTTGTCCACGGGAGAAAAGAAAGAACTTTGTGGGGCCTTGTGTCATTTAAAGGGGTGGTTTTGAGAAAAAAAAAAAAGAATATAAATTGAGACCGGGTGTGGAAATGTTCTGTAATCAGATACAGGAAAGCTCCCTCTGTTCAGTACTTAAACAGAACTGGAAAAGTATCACATAGCTATGAGACACTGTGTTATTAAAATAAATTAAATCCAGAACCGTATCACTGTGCTTGAGATTTGTGTAGCCGAGATGTACTAGCTCAGAGAATTCCACCCCCCCCCCCCCTTTTATTGATAAACTTTTTAATTTTGTTTAATTTTAACTTGGCTTTCTGTAAAAGTGTCTGAGCCAAATCTGTGCACTGAAGTAGGTAACTTCAGTGGAAAAGAAGTCTTCATTTTTTAATTAAGAGACCACCTTGAGACATCGGGACAAACTACACACCTCCAACTAAGAATGGATAAAAGATGGATCTAAAAATACTGAAAAAATACAGAATTTCAATAAGTGATGGCATACCTAATTCACTCAAAAAGCAGCTGTGAATTAGATCCACACCCACAAGTAATAAACTTTAAAAAAAATAGTCTTGTGAAAATGTCACATTAATCTACCCATACAGAAAAAGTCTACTCACCCACTGCTTACTAAGATGATTAGTAAGGAAATCACAAGTTAAACTTTATTCATCTGCTTAAGAAAAATAGGAAAGAGTTTGCAAGGTTGATTTAACTCACAAGATATTATTGTCACTTGACATTTACATGCAATGTATAATTCCATTCCCACTTACAGTCTGGGGAAAGCCTGTTAAAATACTTCCTTAATGTGCGAACACTTCTTTGAATTGTGTTCTTTTCATCTGCCACCTTCTCCTTAAGCCAGCTGGCTCCTTTTGTTAAGCCTTTTCTCATATGAAAGTTCATTATATGTAATTTATGGAGCAGTTTGAGATTGTCACCTTCTATCGAGCGCTACAGCATATGCCTATTTCAGAACACTACAGCATTTTTTGATAATGTCAAAAAAGCAAGGAGGTTCACACATTTATGTATCCTGAACAAGCCCAGTGTGAGACTAATCCAAAAGACCACGTCTGCCCTCTCATTCAAAAGCCACGCCTGGTCAGGGTGGCCCTGCTCAAGCAGGGGCTGGACCAGAAGAGGTACAGAGGTCCCTTCCAACCCCAACGATTCTGTGACCAGTGATTCATTTGCAGCCATATGAAACAGTTCTCATTCAACTTATATGCCAGACTACTCTTCCCATTTTGCGAAAGCGTAACAGCTTTGTAGAAACTGCACAAGTTGCTTCCATGGAAAACATCGTTAGGAAAGCATTAAAGTATCTTTCATCATCTAGAGCACAATCAATGTACTGTCCTGGTTAATCCTCTTGCTGTGGCTTTCTTATTTCTTACCTCTTTTCTCCTTCATTATACTTTTCTTTACCACTTGCTCCTCTCCCCTTCTCTTCCTCTGCAACCAGTTCCCCCTTCTCTGCTCCTTTTTTTACTAGCCTGCTTTTGATTCTTTCTCTATTAGCAAGTGATATCTTCCTGGTGATCACCGTCCTTGGGGTCACCTCCTACCTTCTCACATCCTCCTATATAATGGCTCACGGCTCTTTTCTTAGTGGTTTTATTGGCATAAAAGTACATTAACACACACACAGAAACCTGAAAAAAATAAGACATAAGCTCACCACTCATTAATAGTAACTGCTATGTAGTTCACAGTTTGGGAACTAAATACAAACAATGCCTAGAAGTGTGGCTGGGACAACAGCACGAGCAATGACGGATTACCCAAATGCCCTACACAGAAATTTGTGCTTTATGATGCTCACAATGAATGCAATACCCTTGTTCAATATCTAAAGGAGGGTTGTGTTGTGTTTTGTTTTTAACTAAAATGGGGGCTAACTGTATGCTGACAACTTTGCAGGTATGTCCTTATCTTTATATGGCACATATTGTATAATTTGGGGAAAGGCTCCTTCTAGATCAACAGGCATGAGACTAAATCCTGCTAATTGCATTCTTCAGTAAGCTCCTTCAGTATTTCAAAGAAAGAGCAACACAAATTACTCAAAGGCTGGAAAGCATGTTTTATATCAAGACTTACTAAAGCTGCTTAACTTGGCTAGTTTGAGCAAGAGATGTTAAAGGTGACTTGCTCGTGACCTACCATCACCATCCTGAAGACTTCTCAACGTGTTGGGCTGTGATTAGCAGAGAAAAACATACAATCCAGTGGCTGAAAACTGAAACAAAGCTAATGAAGAGAGAAAATACGTGGTTCTCTGTCAACGAGAGTTGAACTACGTATTCAGAGATAAAGCGAATTGTCTTTCACTTCAGCTGACTTTTTGCTGGACCGTGTGTTTCACTGGTAAATTTTCTTTTGATAAGCCGTTTTCAGCAGTTTCACATTGTATTATTCATTGACCCGTTATTAAAATGTCAAACTATCCTCCTACAGACATAGCCAAAAGGTCCACTCAAAAAATTCATCTAAGTGCAAATCTTCACTTCGTGTGCTATGCATATTTCAGAGACGCAATATTGGAGATGACTTTCTGGAGCTGTGGTACGTCTTGTTAATGCACAAAAGGAGAAGTCGACATCTTCGCTAGGCTATTGGTTTCCACTGCCTGTTTTTCCCCTGCACACATAATTTCTGCTGGCTACCTCTTTCTTACCTTTTCCAACCACCTACTGCCACTACAGAGAGCTGAAATTCTTTCCAGACTCTCACAACATTATTTCCACAAGCACAGAAGACACAAGCAACAACAGAAGCGAATATCTACACAGCGGTATGTGATATTCACATGTTAATACATCTTCTCAAGACACTCCTGACATCTCTTTTTAAAGAAGAGAAACTGATGCCTAGCGAGCTTGAATGACTTGCCCAAGGCCACACAGCGACAACCTCAGCCTGAGAGCCCAGCTGTTCCTTGCCTCAAGGCCTCCCCAAAATCGGACTGGGACCATCTCAGTTGTTTTGCACCTTTCATATAAAGCTATTACGTCCTCCTTGCTCCTATTGAGACAAAATGGGAAAGAGAAAGAGGAGAAGGGAAACAAAAAAAATCTCTGTAATTTGTAAGGAAAAATATTCTAAACCTACAGCTCAAACAAACAACTTCTGCCTGCCCTCCAAAGGCTGAAATTTTTCATAGGTCTCACTCTCAGCAATCATAAGAAAAATGCAAGTCTTCTGTGCGACTCTGACTGATGAAGCAAACATTCCCATTTAAATTCTTGGAATTTAATCAGTACATATTACAGCCTTCATTCTTCACTAGAGTGTCAGTATGCCACATAACACTGGTGTAAACAGAAATATGTCCTAAAACCTGGATTTCAGTCAGAGTGCATTTTTAAGTTTGCCTTTTCAAACCATTTTTTATCTGAAAGTACTAAAAAGATCATAATTAATTCTACCTGCACTGATAGAAAAGGTATTTTTGAGCAACAAAAAAGCAAGGTTAAAAAAAAACAAACAGCTACAAGTTCTTGAATTGTTGAAAAGATGAGTGCAGATGAGAATGGAAAAGAAGGGAAAATAGAAGTTAAAAAAAGAAAAAACAGGGTGAGTGTCCACTGCCTCTTGGGAGGGGATCAGGATGAAGGTTTCAGAACAATCACGTCCATGGAACTGTTTCTTTAGTGCTTTGACCAAATGCGTCTGCACAATGCTTACTTTTAACTTAGATAAATCTTTCCCTGATGGAAAGAATCAAGAAAAGAAATACAATTACTTTATTTTCTTAATCTTGACGAATGCTGCCAACCCCAGATTTTATTTTATTTTTTTTTAAGAAAACTTTTGTGGGTTCCTCCTCCCTCCCCAGTTACTCAGGCAGACAATTAGATCACTGAAAGCTAAACACTGATCTACTCAATTTGATAAAAATTAAAGCTTCAGAGTGGGTTCTTCAAAGCCCACACTATTTTCTATATATACTGTAAGCCTCTACATTTAAACAGGAGCTAGCTGTATTTTCTTATTGCCATATTTCTGTGGCAGAAATATGACGATAAGAAAATGACAGATTAATATACTACAGAGAATATTTTCATACAGTAAATTATTCAGATAAAATATTCCTCTCTGGCTTTTGTTCAAAGAGGTTGATTTATCTTTGTGCTAAAGAGCCCACACAAGACCTCTGCAGTACTTCATAGTATTTTGAAGCTGGAACAGACCATTAGGATCATCTATTCTGATCTCATGCATAGCAGAGGCCAAAGAACCTCACCCAGCAATTTCAAGCCTATAACTTACAGCTGTAAGCGTGCTCATTCTCTCAAGGTTAACTTTACTGGTGTGCAGAGGGTCTGCGAAAAGGTCTATACAGCATTTAAATTCCCACTTCTGATCTATTTTGCAAACTGCTGCCAATTTATGAGGTCTAGGACACAGAGAAATTTATAGTGGCTACGGACGGGTACATGAGGTAACCCACCAGGTGACTGCAAGCCTCCCCAACTCCTAACGACCTTTGGGGAATACAATTACCCACTTTGTTAGGAAATGCATAAGAATAAAAAAGTATAAATATGCATACATTTCAAGTACATATGAATGTATGCATGTACTTGAAAAACTACCTACTGAAACCCGAGCACTAAAAATTGTGCAGTTTTCATCTCAGAGCTCAGAAGAGCTCTGACAAAACCGAGACTGTCCAGAGGATGACCTCCCGTTCAGGTGCAATACAGTTCCATGAGAACACACTGAGGACAGTTACTCAGCACACTAGCTTTAAATCAAGATTGGATTTCACTCTGAATGATGCTCTCCAGTTCAACCACAACATACCAGCTTCGTGCAAGAATAATTGGATGAAATGCAATGATCTGTATTACAGAGGAAGTCAAACTGGTAGATCACGTTGGTCCCAAACAGCTTTAAAAATCTATGATCTGATAATACTAATTCTCTTTCCCCGCTGTTAACCTTAAGCCTCCATTTATATTTTCGTGTTACTAAATACAAGAGTATGATGCTATAGCACCAACACCTCGAAATCCATTCTAGGAATGAGTTACTGCAGTGCCCCAGCTGACCACAGCAGGTGAATGAGAAACTGCACCAGCTGCAGGAAAGCCTTTGCTGCCACCTAATGGGTTTCCTTTTCCTTCAAGAACTGCAAAAATTGAGGAACAAAGAATACTTGGATGCATTCAGCTGAGTATCCAAAATGAAAAAAGAGGCAACAGGACAAAAAGCATGTTGCTTAACATAGCTACTTTCCCCTCGCCGCACCGTGTTCTTTTTACGGTCAGAATTCCAGCTAGGAAATAGTAACAAGCCCGTATATTTGTTTCTTCCCACTATGCAAGATTACAGACTACGGTCAGGTTGGTTTCTGGATAAATACAAAGGAGCTCAAATCTTTCATTACAAGTCACGGTTTCCAGATTTTGAAACAAGGCATATTTCCAAATTCACATTTTTCAGACAGCTTCTTTGAAGCACAACCTTCAAAACCAAGCTGTATTCCAGCAATGGGCTCACCAGTGGTGGCTATAAATGCCGTAAGAAATTCTTCCACTGTAATCACTGAGGCACAAGTGTAAGTCAGAAAAAAAGAATCCAACCCTCAAAATTCTGGTACTGATTGAAGAGTATAATGTGCAAAATGGAATTTTTTGTCTTTGGAAAAGCATTTCGCAAAAGCCCAAGCATCCTTTCTGCTTCAAAACAATGAAATTACTTGAAGAATTACTTTAATGGGTGATACCATTCGCCTACCTACTTTAAGAAAACATACATATCTTCCTTACTGTTAATTGAACGGTTATATACCTGAAAAACAATCCAAGAAGCACAATGTAATACAGGACACAAGCATAAGTTACTATAAAAAAAGAACATTTTTCCTAAAAGAATGAAGCCTCAGAGAAGGATTTGAAGGAAAGAAAAACAACGCTGTATTCTTGAGAAAGAGAATCCGAAGCATTTTATCTCAAATACCCTGAAAATACAAGTTTACTTGAAACAAGAGGAAAAGAGCCTTCCCAAGAGAAAAGAAGTAATTCTGGTGCCCACACCGATTTAGTGCTTAGCACCAATTAGTACAGCTGACACTGGTGTAGCAACAAAGCAGAGCAGTTAACAAACAGCTTCTGGAAGATAAATGCCTGGGATCGGAATGAAACTTCCCCCATGAACAGCTTTGTACAGTGGGGGAATTCTTGCAGCTTCCAACAAAGCACCTGGTAGAGGCTCATGGTGAAGGGTTACTGAACTTAACGGATCGCTGGTCTCGTTTCATTTTCTACCATACCTTCTCTCATAGCTAGGAAACTTTTTTGTATACCAAGTGTCCGTGAAAAGCCATTAATCTCCAGGACAGACTTTGACAGTCTACACTTGCATTCTTCACCAAGAAAAAAAATAATCCCACGACCCTTCCTTGGAATTTATTCCAACCTAAAGAAAAGTAAATTCTGAGAGACTGAGGCACACTCCTGGGGATTTCAAATCCAGGTAAAATTGTTCCCTCGTGTCCATAAAGAAGTAATGGATTGCTCAATTCTAATACTATTCCTACACGGTATGTAAAATTGTGTGTTATTTCCTTCCCAGGAGCATCTTCGCAGATCTATGGGCACATAGGGGGGAAAACAAGATCTGGTTCCTCATGCACGGTCCCTACAGCACAGCCCCCAGTTTTGTCCGTTACAAGGCCACTAATCCTGTAGGTAGCCAGCAGCCTGACAAAACCACAATTCAAACGCAAAGGAAGGTAGGATGTAGAAGAAAAAAATCTTATCACAGATTATCTTCCCTGGCCAAGGACAGCCAGGATAACAAGTCAAAGTTTAGTCCTGCTCATTTCCTCATGCAGCAGATCTTCATCCCACCTCTTTATCAAGCAGATTGCAAAGTGTCATTCTAGCTGATAGACTGTAGCCTGTTCTCAGGACAAGTACCTTAAGCTTTGATTACTTTTATGAAGTGCAGTGATCTCTAACATCATGGAAACTAACAGAGAATGACAATTTTATGAGCACAGGTATCAGCAGGATCGTTTATGGATCCCAAAACAACGACACCGCGGTCACTTCACACACAAGAAATTCTCCAATGTTAAGATTCGTGTTATGGCACTGAAGGAATCCTGCGTTTGCATTTTCAATGAAAAATAAACCAGAAAAAAAAAAGGACAATGGAAACAAATGAACCAAACCATTACGTAGTCAAACACGAGGATGGACTCCATCCTCACACTGCTGTCTGCACCATTCCAAGCAGGAGAGCTTTAGGTCAGTGACAGAGAAACTTCCACAGAAAGGATTCCTGCTCTCAGTGATGAATGAATTTCTATCAAATCTTTTTGTTTGTTACGGGTTGCCACTATGTCTTCAGCAAGCCACTGCACGTAAAAATAGTAGATGTTCCGTAGAACCTCGTGAATCAACTGTCTATTAAAAGGCTGCCAATAATTTCTCAATACCAGGCTGACCTACACATCTATATTCCCTATGCCAACAAGGGTCAGCAATGTTTAGAGTGATTCCTGTGTAACACCACGGTCAGACAGCAATGAGAGAAACCCAAGTGCTGTGGGTAGTCTCACAGAGCTAAACCCACGTTTCAAAGATCCGACACCACCGACTACTTCTTGGCTAGTATTCAACAGGCATCGAGACCCAAGTGGATCCCAAGCAATTTGGTGAATAGAAAGCAGTTAGTAAAGGGAGGACGTCACTCGTGTGAGGTGCAGTGCAGCACTCAAAAGTGCAGAGACAGCTCTAGGGCAAGGGGAACCAGACAAGTGGGATGAGCAGCCAGTGCTGAGGGAAGCTGCTCTGGCAGAGGGAGCAGGTTATGCAATAGGAAACAAGAGCAGACAAGCAGGAAGAGCCAGAGCCGTAAAGGGCTCTTAATCTGGGGCACATGCCACAAAACTGTATCACTAAAGCTCCGGAAGACCCACGGGCCTGCCCTGTCCGGAGTGGTGAGCAGAGAAATCCTTCAGAGTGCGGAGAAAGAAAGTTGACGGGGTGTGGGCGAGGAGCTCTCACGTGGGTGAACTGCAACAGGAAGATTCCTGCTATGTTATACTGACGGCGAGCAGCCAAAGGTAGCAGCTGACTGCGAGATTTTAGGGCAAGGTTTTGAGAAGGAAAAAAAAAAGACTCATTTTTTTCCCCTAAGTAAGATCAGACCTCAGGTGGCTGCCTGCTTCCCACCCACCTGTTCTGCACTCCAGGGCCTCTGCATTTTAGTGGGGACGTAACATGCAGCTGGGAGAAAGTCCCAGACATCAGGGAAGCATCTCGTTTGTGTGAAAACCTGTTCATATCATCAAGCAAAACGCCATGTGCTAATGCTTTATAACATTTTTTTAGACAGTTTATTTTAAGAATTTCTTAGCACCTTGTCTATAGCTAGCATGCTCTCCAGTCTCTCCAATTGTTTCCCAATTTGCTTTGGCCATTCTTCCCAGTCCCACGTGGCTTTGGCTCCAGACCAGAGACAAAAGCAATTACCCCTTTAAAGAGCAAAGTGCTGGGCTGGAGGCCAGGAGATGACCATGAATTAGTCTTCTTTCCTCCAATATCTACAACTCTGTGTCCTTCACAGCCCCATATTCTTGAGAAAGTTCTGCTTTCGAGGAGCCAGATAAAACCGCCATCCTCAGCAAGCTGGCAGAATTCATATCCCATTCTGCCAAGCAGAGCTGGGAAGTGATGTCTGTCTTTGTTACGGCATATCCAAAACATCAGCAGCACATCAGTCCATACGTATGGCAGGTTATAGCAATGAAAAAAAAAAAAAAACAGAAAGAAAGACTTATCAATCCTTCAAGTATTTCACGTGGGTATCCAGCAGTGCCTTCTAACCCTATAGGAAGATGCTGAGTTAGGTAAGCAGTGCAAATAGCTGCTCCTCAGCGTACAGAGGTATTAATAGGAGACTTAACAGATCAATACTAGGAACGTCACAGCTGAGAGAGATTGCCAAACAAGTACTGACAGTGAATTCTTTCTTCAGTCACACCGCTAAAGCTCAAACAACAGACTGAGGCTGAATTTAGAAAGACAGAAATTATAGTAAAACTCAACGATTTTACTTGCACTTGTAACTCATTTCCAACAGTGTCACCTTCAAATTCCCGTATCTATTAGGACTCCAATCCAGCAAAGGATATGAGAATGCACGTAACATTTAAAATACACGGATCACTCTGAAAGTTGGTGATCACTCGAGAACTTAAATGTATCTTTTTCTTCAGTGTTTCACTGGACTGGGCCATAGAACGCCCAAGAGCATTTTGAGTGCAGAGAGGACACACTGAAACCAACTCTGCACACTCCATTTTGCTGCTTACATGGCCTTTTCTATAGTGACATTTTAAAGTGTCTCTGTACCACGATGCTATTTTGGAAAACAAAAAACAAACAAAAAACGTATGGCCTTTAGACAATGTCAGTACCTAAAGATAATCGGCAGAATGCCTGGGATGGACATAAATCTTTCATTTAAAATCATTAAATAAAATAAACTTTTAAGTTAGTTGTTTCCCTTTCACATTCAGTTTGGTGAAACTAGTTTTCATCTCCAGCTCAGATCCTCAGTTCCTCAGAAATCCTATTTCAGCTCTGTCAGTTTGCCAGCACATGCTCACAACACAGCACCACAAGGATGCTCAATGTCAAAAGTCTGCAAATTCTCTATGAACAGGCAAGTCTTATTCATCAATATAACTTCATGGATATCAACAAAGTTTTTTGAGAAACACGAGGTTTTCAGGTTCGGATACATTAAAATTATCCTTTACCTGAATCACCAGAGGTTAACAGAAATCCTGAACAACACTATTGCCTTACTTTGGTAGAGATCATCTATGTTCATAAACGAGCAATGCCTGACCTGAATATTTAATACTAGCGTTTTCTTTTCGTAAGCCTATAGAGGACTAGAACAAAATGGACCTAAATATACTAGGGGACTATGTAACAGAAACGTTGATGAAACTAAGACTCGGATAAGTGAAGTTTTGCTAATAAAGCTTACATCAGTACAACTCTCTCATCCCTACAGCACAGGGTGAATAGTAGGATCCTTAGAGGAAAAAGACTTGGGGACCACTGTGGTCGGAGCTCACTGAAGGTTTGTTTCCAGAGTACAGCAACAGCGAACAAGATGCCAGGAGGCACAAAAGAAAGAGGAGGTAGTAAAAAGCTGGGAACAGATTCTGGGTCTTTATATCATTAGAAGCCTCAGAGATATTTCAGACTGCTTTAATTCTACTGCAGAATACTTTTCTTTTGACTTCATGTGAGCTCTGTTATTATTGACAATTCCATAGTAAAAATATCCATACTTGCTCGTTATTGCTCGCTGGGATTCCCAAAACATCTCACAACATTAAATAAGGATTAAATGGACAGAAATCATTTTAAACTTACTATTGTGGACTGTAAGCAGATGTCAGGACAACTATATGCATAAATAGAGATAACTGTGAACCTGCTTGGAAATATCGGACATTAAATCTTTCCAATATTCCTGTGAAATGGGTAAGCATTATTTTTATTAGTATTATTATTTTGCAGAAAGTAGTAAAACGAACCCATTCCAGGCTGCGAAGAAGTAGATTAACTGCTACATTTTGTCCTGCGTTGCCAAATGGGGTAACATTTGATGAAAGGCTACAAATCTTTAAATCTTCAAAATCATTTGAAACAGTGAAACAGATTCCCTCAATTTTCTACATTCCTCAGATTAATATTTATTGCAGCTTTATTACAGCTTTTAAAAGTGAATAATTTTAAGTACAGCAGCACAGTAATACATGGTAGCATCGGTATGTGTACTAGCTTGCAGCCATGCCACCTTCACCCAGAAACAGATCAAAATCCCTTTAAACAGGATTGAAGTGAGTCAGTGGGTAGACGGCAGCTTCCTAAAGGGAAATATGGTGCTGAGAGAAAGGAAAGTCTTACTTCAGTAGGAGGAATTCTACATGGGAAATTACTGATTAAAACCCAGTGCTGGATTTTGTTCTGAAACTTTCAAAGCACACATCAACATAAAGCCGTGAAAGATCTGCTTACTCATGAATAAATATCACAGTAATTTTAATCTGATGTCCCCAACATCCAACTCAAAAACCCCTTTCTATCTTCTCTAGTTAAGTTTTCTCTGCTGTTTCAATCAGATGGAGGAAAACTTATTTTTCTCTTTCGGATTATTATGGAGTCACAACGTTTCTATATAGCAACCCTTATTCCCTCAGAAGATTTTCATTTCAATCCTGGTAGAGGAAGTAATCCCTGCAACCATTATTTACCTCCCAGAGAGCAGAGAGGCTTAGCCAGTGTTTGCAAAGCAGCTGAGATCCTCTAAAGAAAGGTTACGGAAGGTTACAAGGCTACTGTAAAGCAGGGAATATCCTGAGCCAACTGTGGCACACAAGTGGCACCTCTTCCCATCAACAGCCGACAGGGTTTCACGATCTAAAAAGCAGGCTTGCTCCCTCTTTATTCCATGTAACACTACCACCACCTGTTAAGGAGCTTAGATTCAGTCATCCCGAGAGGTTTTTATGGCTCCCATAACCCCTGGAAGAAGAGTTCTTTGTTCTCTGGACGGTTTAACTGGAGAGGGCTTTAGGCGGCTCATGGATCACGGCCAGATCAGCAGAGAGGTAAAGCAGCCAGTTTCTTTTCAATATTTTTGGAGCTTCAAGGGAAGTACTGTTTACTTCCTATGTTCTCCTGCCCCCTAGCGAGCTTTGGTTTTCACTCCACCTGAACAATCGTGGCTGCTTTACAACTCACACGCACACAACCGTGCTGAAACACCAAACTGTTTTCTTTTTATGTTCTTCACAACTGTTCCCTACATCCTTCTCCACTAAGTATGTCAGAAAACGAAGAGCCTTTTCTAGCCCTAGTATGCAGGCTTTTACTTAACAGGGAAGCACCCTCAAGACTGAAATACCATAAAAGCACTTTAAATACGTCAAAGAAAATTCATATGTTAATTTCTATTTCTTCTTTATATTATTCTTATATTAGAGCACTGAAGTTAGAAAAATTACATACACGTTCTTTCATGAATCGCCCTTAAATCTTAGGGAGAAAAAAAAAACCACAACAAAACCACAGCGTTTGCTGCCTATAAAACATCTCAAATACAACACATGAGCAAAGCCCCTATCATAATCTAAAGAAAAAAGAGGGAAAAGTGATCCAGGAAGATCTTTAAAAAAAATTTTTTTTTTAAATCTAACTTCCTATCAGGTGCATTTATGGGAGATCCCTCCATGATACTGCATTTAACTGTAGCCAGTCCAGCAAACACTAATGTGTATTATTTAATAAATATGCCTACCAGTAAAGGTTTTCAAGGTTGGGCTCTTGGAGAGTAACAACTCAGAAAAGAAACAGACGTCACTTACTGCACTAACTTTGTATGCCTTTTGGGTTATCTATCTTCAGATGTAAATCCAACCTCTCTCATGTACTTCCTAAGAGAATTTTACCCCAGTACTATTCCCAAAAAGCAGAGTTGTGTAACATGCAAGCATCTTCGCAGCAACAGGGCTTGTAAAATAAAATACTGACCACATAATCACAATAGAATTCTTTTGCCACTGCAAAGCCTAGCAATGAAACCTGTCAGAAGCTGGATGAAGCTAGATTTTGTAAAGGAAATTAAAACAAACTGCAAATGGACAACAACAAGAATGCAGAAGCATATTACCTAAAGGTGTCTCAAAATTAAATGACTACTTTGCCTCAGAACATGCAGGCTAAGTAGAATAGGTGGGTGACAATTTTATATATGTGACAAGTTGTGTTAATGAGTTGGTTATACGAGCTTAACAGCCAAGTACTGCAGACCAGATGATGCTAACTCAAAAACACCAAACAAACAAAAAACCACAGCAGTTATTTACCAAAAGTATGTCACACCACAGAAACTTTGTATCTTCCTGATGGCATTGTATATGGAACATAAGAAATTGAAGCTCAAGTTCAAGAGATGAATGACCTTTATATATACAGCTAAGGGAGTGAAAAACAAACCTTGTAAAAGAAAAGTGAGGGAGCTTCACTCATTTGCTTGTTTCACATGTGCATAAATCAGCAAAGAAACGAGTAGGAGTGAAGGAGAGAATTACTCTAAGTGAAGAGTTAACACCATAGCACATAGATCATAGAGATTTAAACTAAACTACAAAAGTAAGCCTGTAATAGCTTTTCTGTAGCGCAACGGGACGGACTATGTTAAAAGGTCATGCTTCAAAATCCTGGAATTACAATTCTACAGGATGTTACCCCTGCTAAAATAAAATGAATTTTATGGTCTGGGAGCTGTTTCCAGTCACATGATACAACTTAATTGTAACAATGGCCATAAGAAGCTCATCAGGAGTAAACCCCTCCCTGGACAATATATTACATAAGGTCCTTTTGGTTACTGAATGAAGTGGACAAACAACTTTAAGGTTGTAATTAAAGACTAATATGCCAGAAGTAGGTGATTGAGAAAGATCATGAAATTTCCTAGGAGTATCATGCACAAACCCTCAGCTGCAAACCTGCAGAGTGAAGCTTAAGTTGCCTATCATGCCTCCAAACGTGAATGCAACAGGGGCTTGATTTGGCTTCCACAGAGAAGTGATATTAATCAAAACTTCTTCTGTCACCAATAACTAATTTCTGCAGATCATTCTGGGATTACAAGAATTCACTACATTCGGTGTGTCTCCACTGATGGAAAAGTAGGAGGGATGGTGGCTGCAAAGGCAGCGAGGAAGCAGAACTGGCTATACCCGTCTTACCACAAAGGGAATCCCCAGCTGACTGTTCAGACAAGCTTTCCATTTCCTCTACCATCCAGAAACAGCACGTCAATTGTCTCTGACAGCAATATGGATAAAAAGGTCAGAGGAGAGAGATCTATCACACTAGACAAACGGAGAAGCATTCATCTTGATTGTACATAAACCTTGGCTTAGTTGAGCGCAAGATTTATAATGAATGACAAATCTTTTCTTTTAGAGGACTTTCACTCTCTGCTCATAATTAAAGCTTTAAAGGTTTGATTTTTTGTTCCTAGTGAAAATATTATCACAGATCTAAGGAGTTACAGAAATGGGAGGTGTAATATTTGTCTTTGAAAAGTAGCTTTGCACTGCACCTGTTGCTGTGAAATAGCAATGACAAGACTGTTAGAAATGATTAGATTTATGGTATCCCAGTTTGTACATGTCCAAACTAAAGCACCCTTAAAGGGTCTGTTTTTCAGCAGAGAAACAGACAGCATTTTAGAAAATTGCATCCCCTAACAGGTGTCTCAAGCTTTGTACTCAAAATCATTAGCATTGTTTAATATATCTTGCCCTAAACATTAAATGAAACACACACAAAGAAGCAGTATTAGAAAGAAAAGTCATTTTATTCACCTTAAAAGGTCTTCTCCATCGTCTTCAGCAATACTGAAGTTTTTACAAAGCGATAGGATAATAAACACTGGAACACTGTTAGTCTGGGTTGTTACAAAAGCTGGGACAATGTTTGCTTGGTATTTACATTTTCATTGAATTTATCATTGAAAAGAATGAAGTGAGTGGGATGAAAACACCCTGTATAGCCAGCAGAGCTACAGTTCCTATAACAAAGATAGATATTGACTGTAACAAAGTCAAAATATGTAGGCCTAGGATTCACCTGTGAGATTCGGGATGCAATAGAAGAAGATACTCAGAGGAATTACTTACTGAAACTTTCCACGAGGTCAAGGGCAACGTGAGTAGTGATATCCATTCCAGTATTTATGTAAGATAGGCAGTTTTTCAGAGATGAGAGAGAGGAATCCACAGAGTTGAACAAAATTCTTGCAGCCCCTGGCATCTTGAAATCGTTACTCTAGAAATAACAGACAGAACATTCTGAATGCAGTTTACACCCAAAGAATTTGGGAGATAAAACGAAAGTGCAAATAGCAGTGTTCACAGGACCGCTGAAACACTACAGAGCAGGGATGAAATCTTAGCTCACAAGTGAAGCACTGAAACAGGCTGCCCAGAAAAGCTGTGGATGCCCCATCCCTGGAGGTGTTCAAGGCCAGGTTAGATGAGGCCCTGGGCAACCTGGTCTAGTGGGTGGCATCCTTGCCCATGGCAGGGGTTGGAACCAGATGATCTTTAAGGTCCCTTCCAACCCAAGCCATTCTAGGATTCTATGAAGTGTCAGTGGAACTGCAATTCACCAGAAGTTTTCAATTCCCTTCCTATTCAACATTAAGCAAATATTAAGCAAAACTACACCCCAAAATGCAGCTTGCCCTTTTCATCTGCTCATTTCTACTGCTAAACCACAATGAAATTTAACCTCAGTGATAATGTTAGCTTGAAAATTACTGCTCTATCTCAGCTCTGAAGAAAGCCCACACACCCCAAGATTTCCCTGTGTTTTCTAGACACATTAGCAACCAGGCTAGTAAGAAATACGACTTCTCACATCAAATTCAGCCCCACCATCTACAAGCCTGTTTCAACAGCTTATCCAGTGGGGAAAAATATAAATAAATAAAGGGCTCTAAGAATATATTCAGCAGTAAATCATCTAACATCATTTTTAAATAAAAGCCCACCTTACAGATGGTGCCTGTTTCCCCCAAAGTTGTCACAAACTGTGTCGTTAGCAGCAGTGTTCCACTGGCACACAACAGCATCACACGAGAATCATGTTTGCCTCTTTACCACCATCTTCCCCAATACAGACCCACAACCTACAACTTTCCTGGGATTAACTGCTTCTCCTCTGTCATTAACATAACCCTCAAGTCAGCTTGCTTTCGCTATCCCTGTCCACACTGTTCATATCCGTTGGTGATCTCCCCTCTAAAATTTCAGCTTCTGCCCTTCCTTTTTTAAGCTTTATCATAACTTGCTTGGACGACATGTAGGTATTGTAAGAAACAAGGATCCGGTGTGCAGAGTTTTATACTTTAAGTTCCAGGAGATAAGAAAAATTCCGCTCAGCTTTAAAAACACGCTTGTTTATAACAGTAAGTCTTGGACAGACAGAAATACCGTATCAGTCCATGTAAACAGTAACTAAGATTTTCAAGGACTACACTCAGATCATACTGGGAAGGAGGAAGAGAACAGAATCCATAACCAAAATTGATTTATAGTACAAATTTTATCTAAATAGTACCCAAAATTACAAGGGGATGAGTTGGTATATCAACAAAAGCCTTTGACAGGCCATAATCCAACAGAAATATGCAAAATATTAAAGGATAAAGCTTTGCCCAAGGTTTGCATATTAAGACTGTATCTCCCTCTCTCCCTCTACTACTTACACTTGGATTCCAGAACTACATCTTACGCTCATCCTAACATCAATAACATTGCTATGTTCCTCATGAACATCGTGCAAATTGTAGGAGTTGAATACCTGCCATCACAGTCTCTTCTCTCCTAATGTTTTCTTTCATATCTTTTTCTTTTTTTTTCCTGCTTCAAAAATGTGCTTGGCTACTCAACACCACCTTTTATGACGCTGCTTTCAGGTCATGGGTTTACAACAGTTTTTAACAACATAGTGATTTTTTGTGTTTGCCACAACTTGAATTTCTGAATTCCATATTAACTGACTTCCTCTCTTTCCCTTCTAAAGGAGCATCTTGCCAGAGAAGAGGCAGCAGTCTTCAACAATTGCTCCGGTTAGCTCAGCTCATGCTCTCCCTGTCAAAAGACAGCAATTGTTATCTTTAGAGGCTGTCAGACTGACAGCAGAAGACATGCAAAAAGTTCCTTACAGAACTCTGTGAAAGTTAAAAAAATAAATAAAAAATTAAAGATGCTCTTCAAGATATATTTAATAACAAATGCTTTAAGTTGTTATATTATTTTTAACTTTGTTTTTTTAAGCAGCTGTTTGCTATCTCACCAAGACTATTTGTATAGAACCTCTGTGATCCAAATCTTATACACCGTTAAATAGCCACACGAAATCATGTTATCATTTTTATCTTTCTGGGCCTATTTAGAGCATCAAAGTTAACAGCAAGAACCTAGCTGACTTCTTGAACTTGGTAAATCTCACTCATCAAGAAAACCCGCTGTTCTTTTGGAAATTTCACAGATATACACTGAAAGACAGGATTCTGTAAAAAACAATAGCGAAAAATTAAACTGGCTTCTTCATTCTCTTAATATTTGTGGAAGCAGTGACCAAGCCAAACTGAAACTTAAGTTATTGTTTACAATATTAGATCATACCACTGTGTTGGTAGTTGTATCTCAATTTGTGCTTTGGCAGATAATTTAAGTACTCTTAGACAAAATATATACATATATATATATATATATATAAGCTTATTTTTCTCAGAAATTGTTTTTGATTCCAAAGATTTCCCCCTCAAATTGTCTAAGTGAACTCTTCAACATCAGCTTGCAGCTGTCCATGCTGCCAACGGAGGCACAGCAACATCCTCACTGGAATTGGTTTTACAGCTGTAAACCTGTACAGTTTTTTTTTAAAGCCTGTACAGCTTTTGAGCCTTTCTTGCCAGAAAAGTCTTAAGCAGGTGCATCCATTTGCCACTCCCAACCCAACACACCTCACTTCAGGAAGACCCAAGCAAAACCGAGAGTTGAAAAAGTGACCAAGTGCAAGCAGCGAGGCAAGTTTCTTTCAACAGTAAGTGACCCAACGGTCCGAACAGGGCTGCAGAGCACAAATCTTAAATTATACTTCATATTCTACCACATGCCTTCGAGATTTGAGCAAGCCACCTAGCTTCCCCACGCTCCCAAACCACGAGGCGGAGACCCAAAGGCGCCCACCTCTTGGGCGCCCACCCCCTGGGCATCTGGGTGACCGCCTGCCCCATAGGGCCGCTACTCTCCTCCCACAGCGGTGTGGAGAGGAGCCCCCCAAGCATCAAGCTCCGTTCCCCCATGCCCTCGTACCCTCATCTCGCCCCCCGACCCCAAGCTGAGGCCGCCCGGCCGCCCTACACCAGTCCCACCCGGAGGGCAGCGGTCCCCCTCCATCTCCTCAGGGGGCATGGGGCGGACAGGGCGGGCTCCCTCAGCAGCGCCCGCTGCTCACCTAGAGCCAGCCGCCGCAGCCCGGAGGGGTGCCGGAGGGGTCCCGGAGGTCCACCGACCCTTCCCTCGCTGTTACGAGCGGGCGAGGCGGGCCGGGAAGGCGGCGGAACCGCCTCATCAGCCGGCGCCTCTCCACATGACGGCGCCATCATGTGATGGGAGGGCTGGGCACAGCCGCCGCCGCCTCCCGCCGTGCTGCCACCGCCGCGGCGGGGAAGAGGTTTTGTGGGGAGAAGCTGGAGCTCTCCCCGCTGTTGGCAGCCCTGAGGCATGGGGCTAGCTCCGAGGAGGTCTCTCCAGGGCTCGTCCAGGCGGTGAGGGGCAAGGGAGGGCCTGGCGGGGCGGCCGGGGGAAGCGCCCGGGGCTGAGGCGAAAGGACAGGGAAGCGCCCGGGGCTGAGAGGGCTGCGCTGCACCGGGGGCGCGTTTCGGGCGGCTCCTGCGATCTTGGACGGGGTATTCGGGCCAAAAAGGCACCCCACGGCCCGAGGGGGAGTGGGGGAGACGGAATTTAAAGCCCAGTCCTGTTCCATCGGGGTTACATCCTGTTACACCCCGCTGGGCTCCACACGACCGGACGGTCAGGCTCCTGGGTCGGGTCAGGGGGCTGAAGGGGTGCCCCCGCCTTCAGTTTGTTCCAAGGGGCTTGGAAAGGTCTTGGTTAAAAAACTAAAAGTCAGTTCGAAGCCTCACGCAAAGGCTCCTAAAATATGAAAGCTTATTTTAGTGGTGCTGTGCTGCGCATCTTGAAGGAAAAAATGTCAGTAAATAAATGGCTGCAGCACAAAAGTTAGCCCTTTGGCTGCAAAAGTCTTCTTTGTTTTGCTAAAGCCCGTTACAATTATTTCAGCTGTGTTTGAACCTATTATAGACACCTAACCTGTTTTGTTTTCCTTGCCACCATCTCCTGCATGGCCTCAATTGCTTCAGTATTTGTCATCAGTTCATTCTTTAACATTTCTCTTCAAATTTTCTGGTCCAAGAGACCGTGCTTGTCTTGCCTGGTTGCACAGGTGACTGAATCAAACGCTGTGTATATGCTAAAGATGAGTTCAGTGCACTTTTTTTTTTTTGACTTCACCAACTGCTTTAAATAGAGCATTTATCTTTCAGCTGAAAGATTTAGGGGTATGCTTAAAAATCTGCATGGACTAAACTATCAAAAATACAAACATGAAGCACTCTGAATGTGTGTGGTTTTGTTTTTATAGGTGCTGTTAATGGAGCAGCTAGTTTTCTCATTCTTCTTCAAATAACAGGAAATCTAACGTTGAGAAACAGACTACAGGACCTGTGCTACGTGTTCACGTCCAGCTCCACGATGGTTGATTTTCTTGCTGAAAATAATCTCTGTGGTCAGGCAATTCTTCGGATTGTCTCCTGTGGAAATGCCATCATTGCAGAACTCTTAAGACTCTCAGAATTTATTCCCGGTGTTTTCAGGCTGAAGGACAAGGCTGATCAACAGAAATATGGAGATATCATATTTGATTTCAGTTATTTTAAGGTAAACCCTTTTCTTCTATTGTTAAACTTCACTTTAAAGTGTTGCTGTCCTGGTAGAGTATAAGGGCTACAAAGTAGCCATTCCTGTGTGCTGTGTTTATTACCAGCATGCTTCAGAATTGACTGCAATGACTTGCTATTTGCTTAGTGCTTACCAAAAATCTACTAAACTGAGATAGTAATTGGGATATGCTCGCATGCTAACATTCCGCTTCTGGACTGTCTTGTATTTTGTATAGTTCTGGTCACACTTAGCCTCATCTTACTCATTTGAGTGAGCAGAAACAGCCTGGTGAGCGCTCTGTGCTTAGGCCCCTAGGCAGAATATACATTTAACCAGTACCCACACTGAGTTTTAGGGCAAGAAGGGGTGGCAATTTTAAGTGCATACATAGAAGAGCAGTCTTTCAGAATGTATGATGAGTCATCTGGCCTGCGAATTTTGATGGTTGTTGATCATATAAGACTCAAGTCCTCGGTTATTATTTCTTGAAGGAACTTTAAATTTTGCTTTAACCAGCAAGTTCTGAGCCTGTGCAGTGGGTTGTTTTTCTTTGGAGCACTACTGTGGGCAGTATGCCCATCTTCCTTTGGTTATCTGTAGCTTATTCTTTGCAGCCGTGAAAACTGCTTCATGCTTTCCTGTTGGACAGTACCATGATTGTTCATTCACTGGGCTCGTCACAGGCACTGGATCAACAAATAAATCAAAGAGAGCATGAAAAGCCCTTGTTTCCCTTACAAACTTGAAGATTCTCATAGAACATATTTCCCTCTATCATTCTCCAACGTGATTTAGAAGGAGCTGTAGGGAGTTTGACTTACCTGGAGTGTACAGTAAAAGAAAAGTTAACAATACAGCAATATGGCAGGGGTGGAGAGGTAAGAGCTGTCAGCTTTGAGTACTGGCTCGGAGCCTCAGGCACTGAAAACCCTAAGCACAGGTGATTTCCCAGATACCTTTAGAATTAAGTGTTTCAAGTCTCTCTAGAAGTCTCGTTTTTTTGTTGTTTGTTTGTTTTTTTTGTTTTTACGCAAATTACTTGAAAATTTTAAAGTGGATAGGTGTAATTGGAGAGAAATACAGTTATCCTGGAAACTGGAAGGATTTTAACGTTAAGGAAGCAAAGCAGTGCTGCTACTTTCCAGAGTGACTGCACCAAAATCAGTAAAAGACATACAAAGCAGAGATTATATCACTGCTAACACTTCATTCCCGTATACATGATTCTTAAAATTAGTTAATGAGAAAAGATTTGAAATTTTGAAAAAATCCATAGGCAGTTTGGGACCTACTTTTATCCTTTATTTTATGTAGCAATTTGAAAAAGTGAAACACAAGACCATTTTTAAAACTACACAGCAATTACCAACCAGATATTAGGCTTGATATTTTATTTTAACTCTATTTTAAGTTTTTTTTTTTTTTAAATCATGTTTATTGAATCCTTTGAAGTCATGGTCTTGTGCCATGGTAAGCGGTCTGTGGAATATTAACAACATTTTCAATTAAATATTAATATTTTCAATTAAGCATAAGTGATATTTTCAATTAGATGTTAGTGATAAGACCAAACAGAGGTTTTAAGAAATATTTACCATACTAAATGCTTAGAAAGAAAAGGTTGCAGCCTTGCTTTCAGAAAGTCAGGCTTGTCGTCCCTACCCTTTTTTACACACGGTTCTTAGTGACATAGTTTCTGCGTTAATTTGGGGTACTGGTGCTGAGCTAGATCCAGAGTCTGTAAAAACTCTCAGATAAGTCTCATGCTTTCAAGCAGTTTAAATGCATGAGAAAGTACTAAGCTCACAACTGTTTGTGAGGCCTCAATCTTATGTGTTCTAGCTGAGATATCAATCAGATCAAATGTGTAAAGGAAGAAATTCCAGCAGGGAGGTGGATAGTACTACAGAAAGCCCACTGTGAAGCACACAGCAGCTTTGGATGCATCGAAGTTTTATCCAAAGTGTTAGCTGTTCTTTTCTATTGGTTGCAAAGGAGAAATTATGTTCAAAATCAAAGTGTAAGAAAGCATAAAGTTAATCTTCGTAGATGTTCAGTCATAAAGTAGCTTGGAAAATTACAGGTTCTTGTTTTAGTGAGAAATGTTAATTTGTTGTTACATGCACACTGGTGGTTGTGTGTTGTGTAATCTACTGAAAAGTGTTGTGGACACGGTCAAATGCAGTCTCTAAACGTGAATGTCTTCTCTTAGGGGCCTGAGGCATGTGAAGGCAAACTGGAAGCCAAACCTGAGTTACTGGACCTAGATGAAGAATTTCGTGAAAACAACATAGAAATTTTGACAAGATTTTATCTAGCTTTTCAGAGTGTACATAAATACATTGTAGATTTGAACAGGTACAGTATATTATATATATACATGTAGAGTTTCTGACTAGAGTGCTGTTGAGTCTTAATGATGAGAAGCTTTTTCTTCAGAGACCCCGTGTGCTTGCTGTTTAAATGTATTCATGTGCATTTGGGAACCTGGATTACTGGAGTAAGCACTAATGTTTAGAAGTGTAGAAGCATCTAGATTGGAAAAGACCTTCAGGATCTACAAGTTAAACCATCATCATTACTTACTGCATCCCATCACTAAGCCATATCCCTTAGTGCCACATCCACAGGTTTCTTAAATACCTTAGGGATGGGGACACCACCACTTTCCCTGGGCAGCCTGTTCCAATGCTTGACCACCCTCTTCATGAAGAAATTCTCCCTCATATCTAATCTAACCCTCCCCTGGCACAACTTGAGTTTGTTTCCTTGCATCCTGTAACTTGTCACTAGATAAAAGACTGACACCCTCCTTGCTGCAACTAGTTATAGAGATTGATGAGGTCTCCCCTCAGCCTCCTTTTCTCCAGACTAAACAACTCCAGTTTTCTCAGCTGCTCCTCATAACTCTTGTTTTCTGGTACCTTCATTGCTCTTCTCTGCACACACGTGAGCAACTCGGTATCCTTTTGAAGGACCCAAAACGGAACACAATATTCAAGGTGTGGTCTTACCAATTTATTCCTACTGTTCCTTACCAGCTTAATACATGACTTGAAAACATTCAACCTGTTAGAGATATTTTTTCTCCTTTATCATCGATATTGCCATGAAGATTTTTGAATAAAATGAGACTCCATGTTGTCAAACTAAATTTTTGTGAAAAAGTTCCTGAGAATCTTAAGCATAAGTTATTTTTGTTGCTGGTTTTATCTGAAAAGATTTATCGTAGTATGTAGTGTTACTGGAAAGTCCTTAAATAAGAAGAAATTCTGTTAATCCACAAGAACATCCTCTGTTCCTAGCTCCACCTTCCATATTGCAGCTGAGATAAATTCAACCTATTTCCAGGAGATGTTTGGGGGCTAACTTGAAAATGTGACAGTTTTACTAGGTTTTGGAGTGGGGGAGGAGCTTTTCTTTCTCAGTTTTTTGTTCTCAGGCTGTTATCCACCCATTTGAAGGTTAAGAGGATGTCAGATGTAAGGTACAGAGTATCCTCCAGCGTAGTTCATGCACACCACCTGGAAATGGAAGGAGGATTTTGCTAGCTGGTTGGCTCTAGCTAGGAGTTCCAGCCTCTCATTTCAAACTAGAGCATCTCTTCCTCTTTGTCTGAAAAACCTGATGCTGCTTGTACTAGGAAGATGTTCTGACGCCTCTCTTGACTTTCAAATGATTTTGGTCAATTGAGTTCTGAAGAAACATAATTTGAGAGCAAAGCAGTCGATGACCAACTCTCTTTGTTGTGATTCCTAGATATTTAGATGACCTCAATGAAGGAATTTACATTCAGCAAACATTAGAAACCGTCCTCCTTAATGAAGATGGAAAACAACTTTTAGTAAGTATTCAATAATTCTGTAATATAAAACAAGGTACCAAGCAGTTCTGTGCCACGCTAGACAAAAATGAAAATTCACCAAATACACAGTAATGCTATGGCTTATTTTGAGGAAGACAGAGACCAAAAATCTTCAGCCTGCCATTTTTGACAATGTGTTGACTACATAGTTGCCGTTCTGTTAGCTTATCAGCACTTGTTTGTCTTTTAATGTTACTACAAAATTGTGTTGATGCAATTTCTTCGCTTTGTTCTTTCTCTTTCCCAACAGTGTGAAGCACTCTATCTATATGGAGTCATGCTACTGGTCATTGACCAAAAAATTGAAGGAGAAGTCAGAGAAAGAATGTTGGTTTCCTACTACAGATACAGGTAAGGTATATTGGTATTCAGAAGCTCTCAAGGCTGAAAAAATGTAACAAGATATACTCAATTCACTGGGTTATTGAATTAAGATAATGGAAATATCAGCACCTATTTGACTGTACGGATAGACTGATAATTTTGCAGAGCTCTATAAATATCAATAGAGCTCTTTGCATTAGCTGTTTTTGCAGGTCTGGCTGTAAAACTGCGGCAACAGATTTTTCATGCTATCACAACAGAGAGTTGAAGTCCACTGACAAATAAGCTTTCAGCTAAAGCTTTAGCATTGCAGGTGTGAGCTGTGAAGGTACCATAGGTATGTGAGCAAATCTTGGTGAAAAGTCCTGAGTATCTAAATTGCAAATGTGTTGCAAGTCAGGCTTCTTGTTACAGTGCTGGGTAAGTGGAATCAGTAATGGGATTTCGCAGGTAGACTGACAGCATCATTGTATGACAGGAAGGGTCTCAAAGAGTATAAGTGCAAATCCTTTCACACATAATTTAACTAAAAGGGGGTATCCTTTGCCTGTGCTGCTTTGACTGTTGAATGCAAAAATGAAGCAACAAGCAGAATTATAAAAGGCAGGTGGAAGAAACAAAGAAACAGAAAAAAACTATTCCCCTGAATACAAAGCTGCTTTTTCTGTCACTGTATAAAGTTCATTTTTCTGTTTGGGCTGTGTATGTTTATCCGGGATTTCAGTATGGATGTGTATCAGTGTCCTCCTATAATGGTGAAAACTGTATGCATGGGGTAAACAGCCAAAAATCTTCCAGACCTTAATATCTGATTTGTTTTCTTGGAGGAAGGTCATGGTTACAAGGGAAGGGAAAGGAGGAAATAACTAGGTCATAGAGCTCAATTTTTGTTCCTTCCTTTTGTAAAACAGTGCAGCCCGATCCTCTGCTGATTCCAATTTAGATGATATCTGTAAATTGCTTCGAAGCACTGGGTACTCGAGCCAACCTGGAGCTAAAAGACCTCCAAACTACCCTGAGAGCTACTTCAGCAGGGTACCCATAAGCGAAACATTCATCAGCATGGTTATTGGCCGCCTGCGGTCAGACGACATTTATAATCAGGTAAGTTACTGTGAAATAAAAGAGGCATCTACAATAGACTAGCAGATGATTTCTCAGGTAAGCTACTCAACAATGAAGCACAGAAGAAAATAAATCATGTAATCACCAAATTGTGGAGGTTGGAAAAGACTTTTTGCAGTCATGTAGTCTGAGCTCCTGGCTCAAGCAGGGTCGGCTTGAGCAGATTGCCCAGGACAACATCCAGTTGGGCTTTGAATATCTCCAGAGGGTAGAGAAGGCAGAACCTCCCTGGGCAATCCATTCCAATGTGTGACTAACCTCACAGTAAAAAACAAGCAAACAAAAAACTCACCCATTTTCTTTAATGTCTTTAAATCTTAAATGATTTGTCACTCTTAATAACTAATCCCCTCAGAGATTGCTCTTATTTTATTTAGTTACTACAAAGAGATTTATCATCCCTTAGTAGATAGCTTGATTAAAAAGAAACCCTAATGTCACAGTTCTTAACTATGATAATTGAATTAATAAAGGGAAAAACAAAACGAAAGAAGCAAAGTATGAACAATGTCTCAGTCTCCTCTAACATGACTCCTTTGAGAGAGCTTTAACAAAACATTTGCTTTTGAGCAGAGTTTGGTCTGTAGCACGAACAATCTTTTTTTCTGTAATTTTTGGCACACGTTTAGTGAATCCTGGATGACTGAAACAGTACGTAGATGCCAGAAAAACTGTGTTTGAAGGTTATTGAAAGATAGAAGAAACAAGCAAAGGCTTAAATCTGTAGGTAGGAGTAGCAATATAAAAGTAGGGACCTTACTGAAAGTGCTTTCAGACTGTGGACAGACATACTGACATTCAAAGGGGAAAAAAGCCTCATCAGGTACTGTACTGCAGAATTTTTTTAAACGTTGGAAAGTTCATGAAACAAATAAGCGCATTTAGCAAGCTGCAAAGAAAGCCCATTTTATGACATATTTATGTCTCTAGTAAGAAACCAGGAAGTGTTAGTGAGATTGTACTCTTGTAAAGTACTTCTTAATTTGGAAACCTTACTTAGAACTGATACTTTATATCAAAATTACTTGCTCTCTTATTTATATAATATTATTGACTTACTGCCTTTGCAATAAACATTTCTGATTTCTATTTTTATAGTACTTGCAGTTAATAATGTTTACTGAAAAACAGTAATGTTACTATACAAAGCATTATAATTACATAGTCATTATAAAGCATGGTTATAATTAATGCACTTTTTCCAACGTAGTTCAGAAAGTTAAATTCGGGTAGAAAACTTCAGTTCAACCCAAAGTGAATGGAGCTTGTTTTACTGAAGTACGTTATGTCTGTATTGTTACCTCCTTTGATACTTGCAGCCTATTTTCAGTGGCAATAGGCAGAAGTCTCAAGATTTTTGACTAGTAAGAAAAATCAGAACCTTATAAAGTAACTAGACAAAATTAAATAAAATTAGGATGTTACTAAATAAAAGCAGGGAACAGTTTTCCTAAGGACAAATTATTATGTCTTATTTAATATGATTTTAATGCCAACTCTTGTATTAGTATGGAGGTCTTTTAATATATCATCCTAGGTACTTTTAAAATGAAATTTCAGTTGATAATTTGAATCTTTTTGGTCTCGCTGATACACAGAATTGGTGAATAATTAAATTATCTTCATTCTAATTGTCTCTTTTATTAAATTACTCTTTTATTAAATTAATCCTTGTTTCTATGTGAGATGAACTACAGCATCCCCAGTCCTTATGTAATACTTTTTTCCAGCTCTGCTCCTTTCAAATCATCTTAAGCTCTTTGGTTCATCCCTCCTTTGACCCATGTACAGCACAGTAATATCTTGTGGTAGCCTGTTAAAATTAGAAGATATCTACACAGTCAACTTTTATATTCTGTAAAATATATCTGGTAAATACACTCCATGTATAAACGTGTCCCACTTATGTGCATATGCTCTTTATCTCATAGTAGCCTATATATAATATACAGGATAGAATACATAATATATATCTTCTAGGATATATTATATATAATATATGTTACTATATAATATGCATGTATTACTTTTTAATGTGCCTCATGATATTTGCAAGTGGTTTATGTGGCTGTGTATTATATTCTTGTTTTGTTTTGTTTTTTTCCCTTTTCCTAGGTTTCTGCCTATCCTTTACCAGAACACCGCAGCACTGCCCTGGCTACTCAGGCTGCCATGCTCTATGTGATTCTGTACTTTGACCCTTCTATTCTTCACACACAGCAAGCAAAAATGAGAGAGATAGTGGACAAATACTTTCCAGATAATTGGGTAAAAGTTAATTTTGTTTTAAAGCTGTTCTCTGGATTTACTGTAGAAATAATATACGTAATTTTTACAGCATGAATTACAGAAAAAAGATGTTCTAAAAGAATCTGTTCTTATTCTTTTTTGGTGAAGTTTTACTTTGTTCAGAATGGAGCAATCTGAGTCAAACCTTCTGGGTAAGCACGGAAAGCTATCCTTTGGAAATATGAATTTTCACAGTAAATGCTTAGCTCAACTACATTCTGATACCACCAAGGTAAAGTCAATCACAAAAAAAATGTCAGCTGGAAGGTGCATACAGGCATGTTCTAGTTCAACCTTCTCAAAGCAGAGCTGGCTTCAGAGTAAAATCAGGTTGCTCCAGGTCTTGTCCAGTAGAGTTTTCAACATCCCTAAAATTAAGATTCTACAGCCTCAGGGCTCCTGTGGCGAGGTTTAATCACTCATGGTGAGGAATTTCTTCCATCTGTCCAACTGGAATTTCCCTCAGCTCATGACCGTTGCCTCTTGACTTTTCCCTCTGCTCCTCTGAGATGAGTCTGGCTCTGTCGTATCTCTAACTTCCCTTTAGATAGTGGAGGACTGCCATCAGATCCCTTTGCCGCCTTCTCTCTAGCATAAGCAAAGCCAGCTCCCTCAGCTCCCTTCCATTGTGGGTCCCATCCTAGTAGCCTTCCGTTTGATTCACTCCAGTTTGTCCATGTCTGTCTTGTGCTGAGGAGCCCAAACATAGACAAATTACTCTAAATGGGACCTCGTGAAGGCTGACTAGAGGGAATATTCACTTCCCTCATTCTACTGGCCACAGTCTGGCTGGCATAGTCTAGTGTATGATGAGTCTTCGTTGTCATAAGGCTGTGTGTCTGATTCCTGTTCAGTTTGTCCACCAGGACACACAGGTCCTTTTCTGCAGAATTCTTAAGCAGGCAGTCAGTTCCCAGACTGTGCTGTTGCAAGGGTTTGTTTCTGTCTCCAGCTACTGGACTTTGTGTTTAACGTTATTGAACTTCCTCTGTTTTCTGCTGGTGAATTCTACTGACTTGTCAAGGCCTCTCTGGATGGCAGGCATGCTCTCCAACAAATTCCCCACACACATGTTGTTTGAAAACTTGTTTGAGGACACATTCCATGCCATTGTCCAAATAACTTAGAATTGCACAGTGACAGGCTTTGCTTCTATAGACTGGTAAGATGCAGTGATCAAAAGGGCACTTCTGTGCATCTCAGTGCTAAGATTTAGAAGCCTTAGTCTGCAAAAAAAAATGTTACTGAAGTAGTCTGGCATGTAACAATAGAGTCCTCAAGTAGTCTATATCAAAGGGAATCAGACTTCACAAAGAAACCAGAAATTCACTTATGTATATACATTGGTTTCAAATTTTATTCCTCTGTACCATTAGTGGAACAGTGAAGAAAGGAGTGAAGAAACTGCAATAGCTGCCTATTTTAACATAAGCTCATTACAACTCGTCAGGTTTTTTTCTTTTTTTTTTTTTTCTGAAAAACTGTAAGCTTGTATTAGGGATGAGAACTCAAATTTTTGAGTATGCCAGCATCTTTATTCACTTGATTTCATTATACAAACTGTTACTTTGATACAACGCCTGTCTTGTGATCAGGTATGGACGAGTTAGCTGCATCATACAGAAGCATTTCAGATCAGTCTTAGCAGTGGAACTGTAACCTTCTAAGGAACTGTCAGCAGAAAACAATGAGCTTTATTTCAGCAGTGTTAGAAGGATCTTATCAGCAGACCAATGTCCTATTTGCCTCTTCTGGCTTCTTTATTGACACTTTAGAAAAAGGTCAGTGGTTGACAGTGTTCCCCTAGGTGTGATCACTCCAGGATGGACAGATGTTGGAGTAATAGTGTGACGAAGCTGATAATGCCAAAGCTCTGTGTATCCTTCATCTGTCAGTCACCCAAGACTTCCATTTTTAATCATGTATCTTACAAACACTTGCAAGGCAACCACAATTCAGTATTTTTAATCACATTTAAACTTGATCTTGGGGTCTGAAAACCGTTTCTCTTTGTTCCTTAAAGATCAGAGTGTGGAATCATAGCTTCCTTCTGTTTGTGTTTGCGATGGAAGACGTTAGATTTCTGTTTGGCACTTTGGGCATTCTTAGAGGAGGATTCATTTAGGTGTTTGTTTTTTTTTTTCTCTGTCATAGTTGACTCCCTAGTCAGTCTTGCTTTTGTCAGCCTTGTGCACAGGAACATGGAAATTTGGAAATGAAAAGGAAGTGATAAGTTCATGGGCAGGAGGGCAGAATAGAGACCAAGGATCAGACACAGTGACTGAAAAAACTGTCAGCTTGTTTTCAGAACTAAGCTTCAATTAACTAATTAACTGTATTTCGTTTCATTTCTTCCTACTCTGGAGCAAAGAATACAGATACCAAAAAAGTTTAGTTATCTCCTATTGATATCTACAACATATAACTCTCTACTCGTGTTGCTAAATGAAAAGTGTCGTCTTAATAAAATTGTAAACACAGCTTCTTGTTTTCTGCTTAGGTTATTAGTATTTACATGGGAATCACTGTAAATCTGGCAGAAGCATGGGAGCCCTACAAAGCTGCTAAAACCGCCCTCAACTACACGCTGGATATTTCAAATGTCAAAGAGCAGGTATGTAAGACAGCATTCAGTATTTTTAGCAAGATTTCAGGCTGTGTGGCTATCTCAAATATCTATATTTTTATTCGCTTGTGTACAATTGTTTGAATTGTATTCAAGTACAATACTTTGAGTATATAACTTTTGTAAAAAAACTGAGTTAAAAATACTTCAGGGTCTCAAAATCTTGTATGCCTATCATTTCTTATTTTACTTCCTCTTGTGGAAAAAGAGGCTAGAAGATTCCCTTTTCCCTAAAAGTTCCTGGGTCACAACTTGACAAAACAGATGCTGGTGCGCAACACCATCTTGTTCAGTATGGCATACCTTAAGCTGACTATGGTGTTTGGTCTTCCATAGGTAAATGTTTTAGAAGTTATACGTTCATTTTGATAATGTGGTACTCAGTCAAATAGTTGTACATGGTGCCTCCCAGATTAGCTAAACAATAATCTGGAAAAAAACACCTGCTTTAAAAGAATGATACCTTAATGTTGTATAATGCAATGTAGTTGTTGGTTTTTTATGTGAAATTATTTTTCTATGCCTAAAAAACAGTGAATAATACTGGCCTGTTTGTAAAACCAGGCAATAATTGGGGGATTTTGCTGGACTGATGATTGTTTAAATGCCTCCTTAGAGTTTGAACCAAGTGCTCAGAAAAGAACACACAGAAGTGTCTGATTAGAAGAACCATGTTATACATTGTTTTCTAAACTTAGGGAATGCGAGCAGACATTTCTTGTTAGTCTTCAGGGAGAGTTTGCTAAGTAGAACTAGCACTTAATTCATAACAAGTATATCCCGTTCTCAAGTAGATTTTGTTCTGTTCTTTCTTATTATCACCATTTTTAGGAATGATTTCTAGCGAGTATGTAAGTGAATATATTTGAAGTTCACAAGTCTGCATTTTTGAAACATTCTTGTGTAGAGCAAAGATCCTGAAATATACTTCGCATTCATTGTTATGTAGCTGCAGTTTATGATGTTGCCTACTAGAAATGACAGTGATTTTTTTTATATCACTTTCCTGATCTGATATCCTTTAAGTTTTTAGAAGCCCCAGCCACATTTTACATGACACATTCCTTTTGAGGCAAGGATTATGTTGACACAAGCATTGTGTATTCTAAGGCAAGCAGGTACGCTGCGGTCACTGAGCGGGTGCACACTCAGGTGCAGCAGTTTCTCAAAGAGGGCTGTCTAAGGGAAGAGCTGGTGCTGGACAACATTCCCAAGCTGCTGAATTGCCTACGAGACTGCAATGTAGCAATCCGCTGGTTGATGCTTCACACTGCAGACACAAGTAAGACCTCGTGCCAGACTTCTATTCCAGAGTTGTCGATCCTGCTCTACTCGTGCTTCATCTTAGGTCCTAAGAGAAGTTCACTGTGTGCTACTGTTGAAATCAGCAGAATTTCATTAACTGTTTTCAGTAGTTTGTTGAGCTCTTCTTTTGTTAACAGTCTCCTAAAATCTTTGGCTGAAAAGTACACACATGCATTTCCTTAAATCTTGCAAACTACGTATAGGTGTAAAAAGAACCTTTGAGAAGTCATGATCCTGTTGAATAATATTCTGCAGAAAAAGTCCGGGAATGTTATCTTGTACCTTATCATTTGAAGCATCATTCTGAGAATTGTATGTATCACTAAAATGAAAGCAATAGCCAGCTTTTTAATATATTAGTAATTAATTATTTGAGAACACAGGTTTTATTCTGATAACTGTTGAATAATGTCTCTGACATGAGTTTGGATCTGTAAACTTACCTGCTTAGGTATACTCTTGGTTGAATGCCTGTGTTGTCTTTGGGACTTCTTGGTACGTGATATCTTCTGTTGCACCTACAAAGATTTAAATGCTTGGCCAAATTCTGTAGCAGTGGAGAAATGTTGTCCTTCCATTTTCAGCTTGCGATCCAAATAATAAACGTCTCCGCCAGATAAAGGATCAAATTCTAACAGACTCGAGGTACAATCCGAAGATCCTTTTCCAGCTTCTTCTGGATACAGCTCAATTTGAATTCATTTTGAAAGAGGTAACGTGATGCTGCTTTCTTCAGTGTTTTCCCCTGAGCAGCAGAGCAGAGCTGAAGACTTGATTTTGCCTGAATATCCCGATAATAAAGCACACTCAAATATGTTGAGAATGCTGCACAACTTTTTATCCTCCCATACTTCTCTTTCCAGGCTTTCTTTAAAACAAAGAAGAAAGCCCGTGTCTGTTGAGGATAAGCTGCTAGGAAAACTCTTACATCTCTATATAAATTTATGCCATCTGTAAAAACACTCCCCATTAATTCTGTGGTTCTAATCTGGTAAAATACATACAAGCATGCTTAACTTCAGTTCCATGCTCCTTTGGATTGAGTTTCTGTGTATAGATTGAGATGACTATGCAAAGTGTAACTCAAAATTAGATCGGTCTTCTAGCATCTCTAAGCTAAAAAAGTTACTGGATAATTCTATAACTGACTAAATGCCAACAATATCTGTCATATATATATTTTTAATTCAGTTAATTTCTATCACCATATGTACATCCCACTGGCTGTATTTCTCAATGCTTTAAACTTTGTATTTAATGTTCTGGTGAGGTCTTGAAGTTATTTAGTACTCCCTGTAAGTCAGTTCCATCTGTTATAAGTATTTCATTTCATTTATTGTAGTTTGCCTTCTTGCCAGTTTCATTTATCAAATGCTTTGTTTTCAACAGATGTTCAAACAGATGCTGTCAGAAAAACAAACAAAATGGGAGAACTATAAAAAAGAGGGATCTGAAAGGATGACTGAACTTGCTGATGTCTTCTCAGGAGTTAAACCTCTTACAAGAGTAGAGAAAAATGGTAATTACTAAAAACTAAACTGATGGGGGGGGGAAAAAAAAGTAATTTTCTTTTTTACTTCTAAACAAATACTGAAAGAAAATACACGAGGCTAATACTGATATTAATGAAAAAAATCATATCCTTCAGCTGACACAGACATCTCTTACATGCTGTCTTACTTACTTACTTAGGTTTACTGCATATGTTCCATATGTAAGCCGTGTTTACATACCTAATATTTAGATGGACATATTTTTAAATATTTTTTCTTATTGCTTTGTGTAGAGATGTTAGGTAAGGTAACGAAATGCCATTGCACTTTTCCATGTGTAACGGAGTTGACGTTATTGTGTTCTATGTACAAAGGAGTGGGAAAAACCATATCTGTTAAATATGGGGTTGCTTTAAGGTCTCCTTTCATTCTTTTCGTAGTTGTGTCCTGCATTTGTTGTATCAGCGTTTTTTTTTAAAGCTTCTTTTACTTCTCTTCTGCACTGAATCTTTGACATTCTCCAAGGAAATGACTTAAAAGCATGAATCTGTATTTCCAAATTTCCTGCTCTGTTTTTTGAAGCCTCTTCTTTTTTTTTTTTTCCTGAGTTGGTATAAGAATGAGAATTTTAGATCACTGTCTCATTTGATCAAACACTGCATAATGTCAGTGTAAGGGCGGTATTAGTGATTGTTCCAAAATAGCTAAATTTAGAATAAAGACAATTTTATCACTTTCTTCCATATAAAAGCAGACTTACCTTACTGAATTCTTTCCCTCTATCATCTTGATGTCAGCAAACTTCTAGCTAAAACACAGAAATGGCTGCTGCCAAGATAATTGACATTGTAAAACCATTTATAAAACACAATTTCATAATTTAAAGGGATTTATCTTCTTTGAATAGGTTTTATTATGCCAATTTGTTTTGATAATTGTTTTTTAATGTTCTGTGTGACACTTACCTAAGCATCTGCTCCTTTAAAAGTCTGTGTCTGGAAAGGCTAGAATTGTAGAAGTAAAATGAAAACATTGTAAATAATGTCCTGTATGTATAGTGTTGAATGTTTTTGTTCTTCTTATTGTCTAGCAAGTTCCTGGTGTCTTTATTGTTTACTGCCCTTGCAAAGATTCGATTAAATTTTACTTGTTCTTACATAGAAAATCTTCAGGCTTGGTTCAGAGAAATCTCCAAGCAAATCATGTCTCTCAACTACGATGATTCCACTGCAGCAGGCAGAAAAACTGTGCAGCTCATACAGGCACTGGAGGAGGTATGGCAAAGAAATTTTGAGATAAGTGAATTACAAGACAAATCTTCATTTTAACAATAGGTTAAGTCTATAGATTTTTGCAGTCTTGCATATACAGTCGTCAGGACTTGCCTATAGACCTAATAATTGTAAAATAAGGAATACTGCATGAAAAATCATGCCACCTACAGCTGATTAGTAAGATTTTCTGGAGAAATTAATTCAATATTAAACATTATCTGTCAACATTACTTATTATTTTATTAAAAATACTGAAAATAAATTCACTTGAAGCTAGAGAGGGTAATTTAGAAAGCAAAATAAAACTGTAGGCCAGGATTTGTTAAGTGTCTTACTGTATCATAGCCTGGAAGAGAGAGATCAGTTTACTTATTTTATTAATGTTGTTGTCTTTAAAGATGCGTAGACAAAAAGGGGATTTTTTTTGTTTGTTTTTGTTTTTAAATACAGGTCCAAGAGTTTCACCAGCTGGAAAATAATCTGCAAGTTTGCCAGTTTCTGGCTGACACCCGCAGATTTCTTCATCAGATGATCCGAACTATCAACATTAAAGAAGAGGTCTTGATCACCATGCAGATAGTTGGTGATCTTTCTTATGCTTGGCAATTAATTGACAGGTATCTTAGCATGAGGTTTTTTCTTCTAAGTCATCATTAGTGAAACTTTTAGGAAATAACATGAGTAAATGTTTTTTATAACACTGTTGGACTTGATAGCCTTTGTAGGTCACTTCCAACTGAAAGTATTCTATGAGTTGTTGAGTATATTTTGCTCTTACCAACTTGAATAAGAATTAACAGCCACCCTTGGCAAGTTGTTAGCTGCAGGCTAAGTAATGCCGTCACTTTTTGGTTTATACCCTGTTCCAACTAAAACAATTTGTTAAGTTTCTATCTCCACCCTTTAGTATAGTTAAGTGTTCTCCAAGATACTGGAGTTCTTGTTTCAACCAAAAACAGACAAAAATGTTACAGAACTTCTTTTCCAAGGTGTGATTTTGCTCAGCTGCTACTCCGTTAGTTTGGCTGTTACTGATGCCTTCTTCTTTTGCCCCATCTCCCCCTTTATCGTAGAGTTTTTCCTAGTCAGTAGCTCTTCAGACCAAAATTCTCCTTCAGTAAAGTTTCACACATCTCCCATGCTAGTGACCTATGAATTAAGAGCTGAAAATAAGTTTTAGGGGAAAGAGCTGATCTGTTTTCTCTCTTTCCTACCCCAGCTTTACATCTATTATGCAGGAAAGCATAAGAGTCAGTCCATCTATGGTAACTAAACTCAGAGCTACTTTTCTAAAGGTAAGTGTGAAAGAAAATGAAGGGACTTTAACACTTGTTTACCAGAGCATTCGTTAAATAGGCCTTAAGGCTGTGAAGTCACAAGTGATTCAAATCTTTCTTTTACCAACATTTTCTATATCCAGCTTTTTTAGAATTAAATTATTACATTAACTCAAGGTTAGTTTTAAAGAAAATAAAATTCAGTTATGTATCTTTATATATCTATACAACCAGTTAACATTGCCACCATTAGACAGATCAGTCTCGTCATCCAGGCTCTACTCATTATAGTTACTTGCTGGAGACATCATATCCAAAGGGTGAATTCTCTGCATATGTATCAGAGGAGACTGAAGGAATTAAAAAAGATAGGTTGGCTGTGCCCTTTTTCTGCCACGATGAAGATGTGGCATCAGATGAAAATATTTTCTGTAGAAACATGAATGGGAAAAAGCGTGGGGAGGGAAGGGTAAAATTACAGAAGGAAAATACCTCACATAACTGATAAGATTAGGGAAAATGAATGCAGGGAATGTAGCATTATAGACTGCTGAACTTTTCTGACATTTTAGCAAAAAATATATGTATTACTTTTTTATTGGCAAATCTGATGTTGTAACACTGCTGTTTAGGAAGAATGTACTATTTCAAGGTATAGTTTAAGAGCCTGAGGAAGAAAATTTAGGCATTTAATTTATATTAGGAAAGCAGAGGTGAAGTTAAAATGTTAACTTTGTTTCTAGCTTGCTTCTGCTCTTGACTTGCCACTTCTTCGTATCAATCAAGCCAACAGTCCTGATCTTCTCAGTGTATCGCAGTATTATTCTGGCGAGTTGGTTTCCTATGTAAGAAAGGTAGGCATTTGAAGAGACATAATTGTCTTATTCTGTAATTACCTTTCCTCAATTGACTTTTTTTTTTTTTTTTGGAGAACATACTGACTTTGTTTGTCTCGTCTCTCTTTTACAAAGGTTCTACAGATAATTCCAGAAAGCATGTTTACTTCTCTTCTCAAAATTATAAAGCTTCAGACTCATGATATTATTGAAGTGCCCACTCGCCTTGATAAGGATAAGCTACGAGATTATGCTCAGCTCGGACCACGATACGAGGTGCAGTTAAAATAGGGAATTCTTAAAAAGCATGTCATAAGGGTAGCCAACTTTAGCCTAAGTTTAAATAGGTACATCTTCACAGAGTTAACACTTTAACAGTGAAGTTGGGTTGGTTGACTGAGCAAGAATTAAAACTACCTACTGTTAAAATGAGAATTCCTTAGGTTTCCTGAACATAGATGAGTAACTTCTCTTCTGTTTGTGAAAGTCCAACTTTTGATCTCATAGAAAAGGAGAGGAAAATTAAATACATTTGTAAAAGAGTCTAGAGATCTTGGATTTATTTAGGTGGTGGTGGGAGTGACACTAAAAACCCAAGTCTGAAATGAAGCCGTCATATTTGAAATGCTTGTTCCAGGAGAAGGAGAAAATTAAAGACTGAATAAACCAGCAGGGTTAAGCCTTTTACTGTCTTCAAATGTGAAGAGAGGATGGGGACATGTTGATTTGATCAGATGAAGAAGCTGGTATTGCTTGTTGAAATTTCTGTCTGTGTGAATTTTCTGACTTCTGCACTGTTACCAGTCTGGTAGAGTGAGCAAAAACATAAAAAAAAATTTGGTTTTATATTTCATAGAAGATTGAGGAGCAAAAAAAAATGAGTAGACCAGTAATTTTTTCCCCTCAAATAAACTTTTTCCCCTAAATACTTTAGTTCCCCAAATACCAGTAAGGATGCCATCTTTTTTCACCAGTTTTTGCCAAAGTGTTATGAGTTTTAAACAAACAGGTTGTGATCTCTAATGAAGCCGAGATTCAGACCTGAACGCTAGGCTTGGACTTCCCTCTTAAACTCTCTGTAAAGATAGCTTATTCAGGAGTGTAGAGGAGGAGGCAGTATTCAGTAACATTCCTTTAATTTTGAGGAAGGAGAAGGGTAACACCATACATAAGGACTTCTCACTTGTGATTTCTGTGGAGCTGTAAGTTTGAACTATGTTGTTTCTATTCTCCATTGTAAATGTCTTAAAGGCAAAAGACTGGCTTGTCTGAACTCTGAGCATAAGGATTCCTACCTAATAATTTAATACTTAGTGAAGGTGCTTCTGTATTTTGTCAGTGGAAAGGGTGAAGTGGTCTCATTGCTGGCAGCAGGCTTTGTTGCAGAATAACTACTTCAAGCCGTGCCCCTTGCCTGCTCAAAGCTACCAAGGTGCAGTTTTGTCCATGATGTTTTGTAGCCATGCGAGATAGCCAGCCAGGTCTTTTCTCTCATCATCTTTGTAAAGCTGCTGAGAAATACTGTTCTTTCCTGCTGGTAGCATATCTATATCGATCTAATCAGAAGATAGATTGTTATTGTACTACATAAGTAAGCTTAGAACAAAATGTAAAATTGAAAGTGCATCAGTGCATTATTCTGCAACAGGAAGCTACCACTGGAGAAGATGTTCGTCTTTCTAGCTTGATTATCTGAATCTGTAGAATCACTTGAATTAATTGTATCCTCTTTTTCTATTAAAGGTTGCCAAGCTAACCCACGCAATTTCAATTTTCACTGAAGGTATCCTCATGATGAAAACTACTTTAGTTGGTATCATCAAGGTAACGTTCCATTATTTCAGTAGTCATTTTGTTGGCAATTAGTGCTTTAGCACAGATATTTCAGCACATTAAGCAAGACCTAGAAGACAAAAAGACAAGAAAAAAATGAGCTTGCATACTAGTTTTCAAGCAGGGATGCCTGATATGGCATCCAGGTATGAACAGTGTTATTTAAGGTCGTTAAGAACGCACAGTTCTCATTGTGCATAGGTTCCTCAACCTTAATTAACACGTTTTTTTTTTCTATTAGAAAAATGACTGCAAGAGTTTCTGAAGAGCTGTTTCTTCCATTGGCAAAGGCTGCTCTACCTACATTAAGATTCCTATTTCAGGACTCCAGAAGCAAGCATTCTTGAAGCAACATATACTTCTTAATATATTCTGGCTTTTTATAATTGTACAACATTCTTAATGGATCATTAACAAAGCTTGAATATGGGAACAGACCTTTGCCATTCAACTTAAAGGAATGATTTATTATCTAGTACAAGCATATAAATATTTATCTTCTGGACAAGCAACTGGTGGGAGAGTGGATGCGTTAGCACTGCTTTCCTGTCAGAAAATAAGTATTTAACTTAATTCTTGGTAAACCTGAAATCCTTTCATGTTTTTGATACATTTCCAATTTTCAGGAAAAAAATGTTTCTTCTACTTAGGTGGACCCAAAACAGTTACTAGAGGATGGAATAAGGAAGGAGCTAGTAAAACGGGTAGCTCTAGCTCTTCACAAGGGACTCATCTTTAATCCTAGAGCCAAGGTTTGTAACAGCTTGATTTGATTTGATATTTTATGTATCTCAGTTTTGCTGACACCACTTTTATTGTACTACTTTCTAGAAAATAATACTTAATTTTCTGTACAGGTTTCCTTTGTGTAAAATACATTTTGAACTTCTTAAAGGCTATTCTCAATCTTATTTGATGTTGCAATGAGTTTATGAACTGGTAAGAATGCACAGAATTCAAAAACCTATTTATATTCTGTTCCAAGTGTCCTATGAATAGTGAGTTCACAGTTGTCTTTGTGATGATTCATGGCAACACGTGATATCTATACAAGCCAGGTTAAAAACAAAAAGAAAAAGTAGAATAAGGATTATGACTCCTTGTTTTGTTTCTGTCCAGATTGTTAAACCTCTCTCCCAGATCAATCAAAAGTATTATTGAAGCCTAGAAGAAAAATTAGAAACAGAAAATTTTTTATTAGAAAAAAATATTTTATAAGAAGAATCACTTAAGATATCAAACAACCTGTAATGCATCTCCCAGTGTTTTTTAGTTCTGGATGGAATATAGTGAAATCCTGGAGAGATTGTTGTGTAAAAAGGCATTTAGAAGCCTATACGTTTGCTTCGTATTCTACCTGCTCACAGTTCTGTTTTTCTTTTTCTGTTTTCCCCTCTGTAGCCAAGTGAACTGATGCCCAAATTGAAAGAAATGGCAGCAACAATGGATGGATTCCATCGATCGTTTGAATATATCCAGGATTATGTCAACATATATGGTTTAAAAATTTGGCAAGAGGAAGTGTCTCGTATTATTAACTACAATGTGGAACAGGAGTGCAACAACTTCTTAAGAACAAAGGTGCTGGTCAAAACCAAAAATGAACAAAAAAGATGATAAATGCTTTTATATTGGGATATTCAAGCTTGTGAGTGATGGAACATATGTAATGAATCATGCACGCTCCACAGAGTTGTGTCTTCAAGTAAATCTGTTATCTGCCACGAAAAACATCTGGCCCCAGCTTTTTCTGAATGATTTCAGCATCCCCCTACATTGGTTGTACATAAGAGCAAAGAACCCCTACCAAAATATTTTAATATCTCTTGCCAGTGAGCAGTATCCTTCCTCTCTTTCTCAAAGAAAACAGAAAATAACTAATGAATCCCAGTAGTCTTCTCTATATCTATCTTTAGCTATCTGTGTGCAGGTTTAGGAAGACTGCAGTAGTTACCAGCTCTTTTTGTGATATTTCCCAAGTGGTTGAAGGAATACATTTACATTTGGGAAACAAAATGGTAGACAGTTTTCCTGCAGAAAGGAACAGATGGAATTCTGAGCAGGAGTGGGGGTAGTTCTTTCAACCTCCACGCTTAGGTTTTGCTTGCCCTTTATCAGAAGACCTGTTCTCTGCTTTTTTACGGTTTTTTTTTTAGTACTCTGCGTTGTATAATTTACTGTATTGTTTTACATTTTACTCCTTTAAGTTAAACAAAATCAATAGAATTTGTAGGGCAGATTTATGATGTGCAAAGCTAACACTGCAAAAAACTGAAACTTATTTTTCAGATTCAAGACTGGCAAAGCATGTACCAATCTACTCATATTCCTATACCAAAATTCACACCTGTAGATGAGTCTGTAACTTTTATTGGTCGGCTTTGTAGAGAAATCCTGAGGATCACAGACCCAAAGTAAGTACTGTACATCACAAGCCATATTACTAGCTCCGTGCATTGAATTGGTCCAATACCACTATATGTAAATGAAATATATAATAGCATTCCTTCGACTGCCATATCGTCATCTTCATCTAAAGCTGAACTTACCCAGTCTGCCCTGTATGTTTTAAATATTAGTTTAGAAAATTCCAACTTTAGTATACAAAGCAAAACTGTGCATAAGCCCTTGCAGAGCGACTTTCTAATGTCTTCCAGAATAAGATGACTTATTACTCTTATCACAAAAACCATTTGCAGCTTATTCTGAAATATGTTATTTCTTTGTTTAATTTTTCCTTAGAATCACGTGTTATATTGACCAAATGAACACCTGGTATGATATCAAAACTCATCAGGAAGTAACCAATAGTCGCCTCTTCTCAGAGATCCAAGACACTTTAGGTACCTTTGGTCTCAACGGTTTAGACAGGCTGTTATGTTTCATGATTGTAAAGGAGCTGCAGGTAACTTTTGAACTTCAGTTTCTCAAGCTCATGTTGCTTTTACTGCTTGTTAACTTTTCTAGTGAAATAAAAATCCAATTAACTTTTGAAATGGCAAATTCAAATCAAAAGCATTTGAAAAATGTGCTTTCAAACTCAAAGGTAAAATCTGAGTTGCAGATATAATTATTGGGTTTGTTGCTCTTCAGTGAATTGAGCTAGGCAGTGTAGGTTATGTGCTAGACGATGCCTCTCAGAGGTGTACAACTTCAGGTCAGCTTTTGTTTTTTATGTCTAGATATCAATGAAAAATTGGATTGTTTGTGTCTACTTTGATATGAATAAAGTGTCAATTCTATGCAATGATGCCTTTCCATAATACCTAGGAGTGTAAGCAAGTTTGTTTTTTCTTTGAAAAATCTGTTCTGGTTAAAGATTTTAAAGAAAATCAAATATTGATGAAGACAGTTCTTCCTTGCGAATTGAATACGTTGTTGGCTACAGTGGGTATGTGTGTTGAGGAGGTGAATCTGCTAATTGTCCTAGCACTGATTAGTGTAAGTCAGAAAAATAAAAAGTTTAACTACATATTTCTCAACTCTTAATCTCTGGAAACAGTCTTGCCTTGCTTCTTCTCTACCAACAAAAGACTGCTGTTGAAAATGTGGCTGTTGTACCACCAAGATTAAGCATGGCATACATGTGTGAGGATTTTACTTCTCTTTCTTTTATTTAGAATTTCCTCAGCATGTTTCAGAAAAATATATTACGAGACAGGACAGTACAGGATACCTTAAAAGCACTTATGAATGCTGTCAGTCCTCTCAAAGGAATTATAGGTAAGTGCTTTCTGGTTGAGATGGAAGAAAGCTGTTGTCTTAGCACATTTGCATTTATTTATGCCTCACCCTTCTTCTTTTCTCAGCGAACTCAAACAAGGTTTATTCTGCAGCAATTGCAAAAACTCAGAAGATCTGGACACCATATTTGGACTCCATAATGAAGGTAGGCTTATGTTATTTATATACAGAATCTGCTATAAGCACTTTGGTTATATACTTTAGTCTACTTATGTTACAGGGTTGTGTAATGTTGACATGGAATGCTATAACATTACAAATGAAGCAGGACTGGATTTGTGAGAGCTCCTGAGCTTCGATTATACGCTCAGCTTAAACTCCGCAAGGTGGTTAGCACTGGAATCCATATGTAAAATCCAATAATTCACTAAAACTGAGTACACCATTAGAGTTCTGATCTGGGAAGGCTGAGGCAGTGCTCAATATCAGGAGCTCTGACACTCCTCACAGTGCCGTGTGAACACTTGTGTACCTAAGGCTAAAGTTTTGAGCAGTAGCGTGTCCTGAGCTTGCCTCCTTCACACAGAAGGCAGTCTGACACACCGAAAATTTAAACAAACTGTGCCATTAACACGTCTGTTTGCCTTGCATTTGTAACGATGCTTTGTAGCCGTTTTACAAGACACTGTGAATGTTTGCTGATGCTATTGAAGAGAAGAGGAAAGGGCAGGCAAAGAAGGGGAAGAAAGTTGACAGCAATAAGCCTCTCCATGATCCCCTGTTGTTGTTTAATCCCTGCCATTGCTGACCCTAAGGTCTAGGGAGAGGTGGGGAAAAGCATCTTCACTTCCCAGTGAAAAACAAGCAAGTAACTGGGTTTTTGTTTCTGGTACCTTTTCAGTGCCCTCTTCACACTGCCTGTATTTGCTGTCATGAACTGCGTATAAATCTTGAGCGCTGTGACTGTTCCTCCCCTTTTGCACAGCTGGGGTCTGTCAGTTCTGATTTTGGGCAGTCTGAATCAGTGCTCTCTTACTGAAATGAGAGAGTAGCTCCACTGTGTATGTCCCTACTTTGGGCAGCCCTACAAAGGCTGTTAGTTGTAATGAGGACTTTATGTAATCTATGTAAATATTAATTATTTTTACTCCAAAGTTTTTCGTTAATTTGTCTTTCTTCTTTCCCCATTGCATTCAATATAACACCACTTTTTGTTGTTGTTGTTGTTGTTTGCACAAATAGGTTGGTCAGATGCAGATTTTAAGACGGCAGATTACCAATGAGTTAAATTATTCCTGCAGGTTTGACTCCAAGCATTTGGCTGCTGCACTGGAAAATCTCAATAAGTAAGAAGTAAAATGTGCTAAAGAGCTGCGTGCGTTACTGTGATGTGGTTATTCAGATTGTTGTCAGATAAAGAGTCTGCAAAATCTGTATTATGGCAAAATATGCAGTCTGATTGGGTTTTTGTTCTTGTTGATGGTTATTTGAATTTGAACCCAACAAAAACTGGTTGAAAATAAATAGAATAGAATTGTAGAATCATCATAGAATGGCTTGGGTTGGAAGGGACCTTAAAGATCACCCAGTTTACGATAGCAGTATAGAGGGGGTGAATCACCGCCCTCAACCTGCTGGCCATGCTTCTTTTGATGCAGCCCTGGATACGGTTGGCTTTCTGGGCTGCAGGCGCACATTGCTGGCTCACATTGAATTTCTCATCCACCGACATCCCCAAGTCCTTCTCCTCAGGGCTGCCCTCAATCTGTTCCCCACCCAGTCTGTATTTGGGCTTGAGATTGCCCCGACCCAGATGCAGGACCTTGCACTTGGCGTTGTTGAACTTCACAAGGTTCACTTGGGTCCATCTCTTGAGCCTGTCAAGGTCCTTCTGGATTGACTGGATGGCGTCTAGTCCCTTCAGCATGCCGACCACACCACAAAGCCAGTGGAATAACTCTGCTAGTGTAAACAAGTCAGCTAGTAATTGTATGAACGTATTAGTGAACAGTTACCTAGACTTGAGGTCATATTTGGATGAGAAATAAGAACAATGGAAGTGGTGCTGATTTTGAAGCAAAAATGATCTTTGTAAGAAGACATCTCAAAAAATGTTGTTTGCTCTTGATAGTAACCATTAACAGGTTTTGTGTGCATGAAGCTTTTATATTAATATGGTATGTGGCATTGCATTAGGTTTATTTGTGGATAGTTCAAGTAAGTATTTAATGCAAATAATTTATTTCCCTTTTAGAGCAATACTGGCTGATATAGAAGCACATTATCAGAATCCATCGTTGCCTTACCCTAAAGAAGACAACACTCTTCTGTATGAAATCACAGCTTATCTGGAAGCAGCTGGCATTCACAATCCTTTAAATAAGGTCAGGCTTACGTTTAAGTGCTTTTAAGCAGTATAGTTGCTTTTTCTCTGTCACAGATGTGGAAAAACTGTGCTCTTTTTTTTTCTCTCCTCAGATCTACATCACAACAAAACGTCTGCCATATTTTCCCACTGTCAACTTCCTATTCCTGATTTCACAGTTTCCAAAACTTCAGTACAACAAAAATTTAGGTATTGTGTAAGTTGCTTGTTGTTTGTGTAAATCTAACGAAAATCTATGTGAAATCATTTGCATAGAAGCCATTCAATTTTTTTTTTTTTTTACTTTAGTCCATCATGTCCAGACAGGTTTGTTCTAATATTAAAGCAAAATAAAATGGGGTAGGAAACAGAATCCAGAATTCTCCCTTTCTCATTCCATTCTATGCCATAGTTAATATCATTAAGCCATTTGCTGTGGAAGAAATACAGCTGCTACATTGTTTTTTGTTTTCTACTTGTGGACAAGCAGAATGGGAGGCACAGCAGAAAACCTCATGAAAATATATAATATACATTTGTCCCTGCCACAAATACATGGTTTTATAAACATGCATTGTGGTTTTTTCTGTTTTTCCTTTGCAGGAGTGGTGTGCAAACGGCCGGCTGATCAAATCGACTGGCTGCCTCTAGTGCTGGGACTCCTTACCTTGTTGAAACAGTTTCACTCAAGATACACAGAACAATTTCTGACTCTCATCGGTCAGTTTATTCGTTCAACGATGGAGCAGTGCACAAGGTATCCACATGTCACTTTCTACTCACCTGCAGAGGGTTTCAGTATTTTTACTACTGCTTTTCCAGTGTGTTCTTTTAGTAAAGTATATTTGACATAATAATATTATTTGACTTAAATGTAAGATTAAAATGTTTCTCTCCTTGTAATTGAACCGCACGGTACGTAGGGGAATAAGCATTTTTTGAAGACTGGGATTTTCATGTAATGTTATGCAAATAACTGACCAGCTAGTAAGACTGTGGTCTTCATGATTGCTTAATATTAGCCAGAAGATACCAGAAATGCCTGCTGATGTAGTGGCTGCCCTCATGTTCCTGGAAGACTACATTCGCTACACAAAATTGCCAAGAAAGGTAAGAGAGAATTCCATGTCTTCTGTAGACAGCACTGGGAGTGCTGGCCCCTCTGGACTTAAATATATATCTAGATCTTAAGACAGTAAAAAGAAAGAGAATTTAAAATAACGAGACATTTCTTTATGTGACATTAACTGTTGTGGAAGCCAGTGATACAACACTTTCCTATACTAGCTTGAATCTGTCGGGATTATTTTCAGACTCTTTAACCGCTACTCACTGTAAATTATTTTCCCCCATTGTTCCTTACAGTTATGTTCTTAAATGCAAAAAAAAGCACAAAATAAAGAAGTGTAATCAGGTCTTCTAAATAATAAGTGCTGTTTTAGAAAATTTTAAATGCTATTTAGAAAGTGTAAATCTCCAGTCCTTGATTTCCTTTCCTTCCCTTCTTTCCAAAGAAGCAGGGCTTCCTAGGCAGCTTCTGTACTTCACATGCAAAGGAAGTTCTGGAAATTTGTGCTTGTAGAGAGACTTTCTTTTAGGATTAAATGTGACTTAACTCCTTTAGAGGATAATATTTATACATGGTATTAAAAATAAGTCATAATTCTTTTTGCTGTAGTCTGTACCTCAGTTAAGAAAAGATGATTCATCAATAAGCTCTTTTATATTTCCTAGATAATACTTAGGACTAGGAGATTTTTCCAGCTTCACCCTTGTTCCCAGCCCTCGGCACAGTGTAGCAGGAAATCCCCACGTTGGTCTTTCAGCTGATGTGTCTGGTACTTGTGCCAGCTTCCACTTCAGCCTGGTGCTATGTGGAGAAACAGCCGAGAGGGTGTCAGTGTTCTTCCAGTCTTGCACAGGACCTCTGGTCCCAACAACTTCTTACAGCCCTGAGCTAGCTTCAGATGCCTGACACCATGTTCCTGCCTTGTTCAGGTCAATAGTATTGCATGCTTGGTTGATAATTAGATATGCTGTGTTAATAGATGAACAGAGCATACAAATTAATAATGAAGAAAACATCTGACTGACTTCCTCTTTACTCTAGGTCGTTGAAGCACACGTGCCTAGCTTCATTTTTGATGAGTTCAGAACTGTTCTGTGAAAATGGAGAAAGACCAAGGCTCTTCCCTAAGCCTGAAACAAGGAACTGAGGATGGGCCAAGCTTTTCAGAGCTGTATCTTTTCCATGCTTTGAGGCAATACCTGCAACTGTCACTACAAAATATAACCATCAGCACAAGTCTATATCATTAACACTTGTTTAAATCTTGGCATGAAATGCAAACCATATCTCATCCAAACTGTGTACATTTTGTACTGCACATTATAAATGCTGTATGTAATTGTTTACGTATAAATCATTTAGTTTTTTGTTCTGAATAACTATTTGTGGAAGTTTGATTTTTTGTATCACAAACGAGCAATGAAATTGGAAATAAAGGTATCGGATTCTTTGCCAGGACTCCTGAATTCAAAGTGTCGGTTTTCGTGTTCAAAGGACTGTTAGTGAGAAAAAGAGAAAAGATGTTTGGTGTCTGCCTCTGTGCTACAAAAAATAATTTTCTGTTTTGTGCTGTACTATTTAAAGGCACGAAACTTTCTTTCCATGCAACTGTAGCATGACTAAGGTTAGAGGCAAGGCCTGCGTTCATGTAACTTTCAGTGCTGATGTGGAAACTTTTGCACCCAGCGTAACTTCCTGCATAACTTCCTCACTGGGGGCTGCCGTGGGAAAGCCAAGGGGAGGTGTTACTCTACCAGGGGACAGCTTGGTCACTGTCAGGCTCAGTCCTGAGTTTCTTTTTTTTCTTTCTGAAGCACTTCAAATGCAACAGCGGAAGGATGTTTCTGACACTAATGCAGACAGGAATGCCTAGGGAGCAGGTAGATGGCAAACGAGCTCCCTATTTGCGGAGTTTATGTAAGAAAGCAAGTCCAGAGGAGAAGGGATAAAGCCCCAGGTCCTATCTGCGTCACCCCGTCTGCAGTGAGGATGCATCCTGTTCAGCTGCTCCTACATACCCTGGCTTTTCTACCTGGAAACAAGAACAGGGGCTGTCTCGTCCCCCTCCACCAAAGCAGGTGAAGGGGGCTGGCCAGGTCAGCTGCCACCCACACCTTCCACATGTTCTGCACTGGAGTTGGCATAACAAATAACAGGTTATGGCCTCCTGGTTACCAGGGCAGGAATAAACTTAGTTCATGAAAAATCCATCCTGCTACCCCCAGCATGGACAGATGAATGCTAATGCACTTCTGAGGAGTAAAAAAATCAGGAAGTTTTGGTAATTTTGGTACTGTTTTTCAGATCAAGTGTGGGCTATGAGAGTGCCTGAACATACTACAGAGCATGATCTGTTTGCAGAAAGGACTTTATGCCGCTGGAGGGAAATGCTGCACTGGCACCTGATCAGCAGTGGGCAGAACTCGTGTCTGTGCTCATCATACTAGAAGACACACCAGCGACATGAAGTCATGCTACTCCAGTGCGTTCACGCTTCTCTTCGCTGAACTCCATAAACTTGCTGTTGGCCCATTTCCCCAGCCTGTCCCAGTCCCTATGGATGGCAGCACAACCTTCTAGGTGTACCCACCACTTCTCCCAGCTTTGTATCACCTGCAGACTTGCTGAGGGTGCAGTGCGCCCTGTTGCCCTGCTCATTACTGAAGAGGTTAAACAGTACTGGCACCAGCATCAACCCCAGGGGTTGACGGAGTCGGTGCTGCTGACCTCCTGCCCCCTGGGCCAGGCAGTTCAGGCAGCTGGTTAAGTGAGGTTTTCCCCTCATAAATCCACGCTGACTACTCCCAGCCACCTCCTTGTCCTTCATGTGTTTGGAAATGATTTCGGGGATGATTTGCTCCATCATCTCACCAGGTATCAAGGCGAGACTGGCCCTCCTGTAGCTTCCCAGATCATCCTTCATGCTGTTACAGAAGACAGGAGTAGTGTTTGCTGCCATCCAAACCCCAAGGTCTTTCAAAGAGACTTGAGAGTGGCCTTGCACTGCCATCAGGTGGCTCCCCCAGCACCCACGGGTGCATCTCAGCAGCTCCTATGGATCCACGTACACCCTTCTCAGTTAAACATTCCCCAGTCTAGCCCTCCTCTGCTGAGGCACAGAGTACTAACCTTCGGAGTTCGGAGATGCTGTTTTGCCTACTTCCAAAAGGAGGTTCACAGTGAGAGAAAGAGCGTGATAGTAATATTGCAGGAAAGAAAAAAAAAAGATATATGGTGAAATGGAGGAAGAGTCAGAGGAGCCATGACTTCTATTAGAAAGCAGAAAGGCCAAGAGCAACAGAGGAAGGAAACAAGCTGGTATCAAAAAAAAAAAAATCCCTATTTATATTTTTAAGCTGTTCCTTTAGAAAACCCTAAATTTTCCCCAAACAAAAGAAAATATCCTGTCCCCACCACAGAAGTAGTTCCCTAAAGTTGGTTTTAGATAAGCTAACATGTGGAGAAAACACTGTAATATCAGGGTCTTTGTTATTAATGCTTATTTTTAACATTTGTGGCTCTTTAAACAAAAATCTGCAAGATGAATACTTTAAATAATCAGATGTATAATTCCAGGAGACATCAATTGGTTATACCCATAGTTTTGCATCCTTCCACAGCCTAAATAAATAGAAATCTGCAGAAAATAAGGCTTCCAGCTCTCACATTTTGTATTTTTTAGAAAGGAACAACAAATAAGATATTAACGAAAATCCAGATATATACAAATGAAATAACAACAAAGTGTCCTCCATCTTCAAATCCTCCATCTATAAATCTTTGTAATGCAAAAAATAAGTACCAAGCATGAAGGAAAAGTGAAAATCTTGTCTTCCAAGAAAACCGACGGGAGCCAGCTCCCCATCAGGACCAGCCCTGGTATTCTGTGCTGCAGTCTGTGCAGAGGCTGCTGGTTCGATGCTGGCAGACAGGTTTTTTGTTGTTGTTTTTGTTATTTCTCCCAGCACCATTACCCATTTCTCACTTGGTTAACCAGGCCTGGGAAAGCTCATTAGCTGGCTTGAGACAAGCACAAGACTTGCACCTCGATCGGCCCAAGGGATGCCTGCATTTACGCAGCCCGCACAGTAATAGGGCATTCGAAATGCCTTCCCGGGGAGAGCAGGAAACCCTAACTTGAGTCTCCACAGAGACTCACTAGCACTAAAAAAAGCACATCCCAGTGCGGGGCTCCCTCCTGGCCCTGCTCCCCAGAGGTGTGATGGTTGCACGAGTGTGAAGGATGCTAAAACTTCAGTCTGGTTACTAGCAGAAACACACTGAGCCCTTAAAGCTAACGGTATACCCTAGGCTCATACAGATACAATCTCATGTCTTTCTGCTAGTGTCTTTTAAAACTGCGAATACCATGCTTGTCTCCGTTTTGCATTTGGCAAACAACCACCTTCGTTTACTTGCTTGAATGTAACTGGTTAAAATCAGGACAATCCTTTTTCTAGGTACGCTGGTCCCTACAAGCAGGTTCTATGGATATCTCTGCAGAGTGCAGCTCCAGGGCATCCAAAGAGCCACCCTTGTAGCACGGGGCAGCTGAGTGCCTGGTGATGTGCACGTCTGAGAGCAGAAATGCCTTCCAGGGACAGGCTTTAATTTATCTGATCATAACGACGGTGTGTGACAGGCACAGCAGCTGAGCTGCTGCGAAGGCACTAGATGGAGCCGAATGATGCAGGCTGATGGTGATGTGATCGGGGACACAAAACCAAGAGACCTTAGCTTAAACACCCCGTGTTGGGGTTGCAAATAACATCTACAGGCCCTATTCTCAGATGCCGCTTGGAGGGTAGGATAGCTCCAGGCAAGAAAAAGCGCAGACACCAAATACGTTACTGAGAGACAGAGTGGTGCACAAGCAAATGTGATACCGAGGGAACCGGGGTAAGTCAGCACGCCATTTCCACCACTGCACAATTGCCTGTAGTCACTGCATTCCCGTGTGGCCAAACACAAGGCTGGGCTGACTTACTGCTCGCCCTTTGACAGAAACAAGGAAACCTGAGTTGAAAACCGGTGCTGAATCTGATTCCTGCCTGGTGATGTTAGGAGCTCCTAGGGAGATGGAGACTTCGGAGGAAAATGCAGTATAGGTGGCAATCGTTAGTCAGCGAAGCTTTCAGGCACCTGGCAAGGCAACGGGCAGCGCAAATGACTGCAGACATCCTGAGGGGGGCAGTGGCAGAAGCTTCTCCTGCCTCCTGTTGATTCTCAGCTGAAGGAGAAAACTGGTCCAGAAGCAGCAGCCTTAGGCTCAAGGTTAATGGAATCGCTTCCCCCCGCTAGAGGTGGTAACGGGGACTCGAGGGAAGACAGAGGCAAGGACGCGCACACAGAGCCAAGATGGATTTCCTGCATGTGACAGCATCTCATCTCAAATGCCTGAGGGGTTTTCGTGTCTGCAGAGGGATGTGCATTGAAGCACAATCATTGTCAATGAATGGCATTTCAATCCACCACCCGATGATGACACTGCCTCCCACACATTTCGAAAAGCAAAGCAAAAATGGCTCAAGGTCAAAGCAATGCCCACCACGTTCTCAAAATAGCAACCGATTTCTTGCCATTTGTATCCTCTTCTGCAAGAGTTTCCTCCAGCAGATCGTAGGACAAAGCACGCGGTAAAATGATTGTCCTAGCACAGAAAACACAGAGGCAGCAAATATCTCCAGTCACAACGAAGGTAGCAGGGCTTCATAACATAAAACATAATAGCAGGTTTCTATGTATGCTGAAATATAGGTGAGGGAAATGTTTTTGCCATACTTCCCACACAAAGGGTATAGGTGAACCAGTGGCTCCTGGGCTCAGAGCTGTGCCTGGCAAGCCCCACGTGGACGTTTGGGCCCAGGATCTCCGTGTTCACTCTATAAAGTTCATAAAACATGTCAGGACCCATTCTCTGATCTGACACAGCGTGGCTAGTCATTCCTCACAACCCTCACACCCAAAACGGGGCAGCCTGACCCACCCAGCACTGGCAATGATCCCTACTCCAGGCTAACTCCCTTCCCCTCCGAATCACACCCAGAAGATGCCTGGTACTGCGCAAGCCGCCCTGTGCCAGGACCATTAAGGACAGGGTGCTCCCAGTGCAGGGGGACAAACAGCCATTGCCCTGGTGCATCTCCCAGTGGAGATGAGGCCAACATCTCACCTTCGTGCCAACAAGCCCCGGGTGGGACCACGGACCCCTACCCCCTGTTGTTAATCTAGAGGCAAAGTTAATTTCTGAAGGAAACTAGCTGTGCCTCAAAACCTGAAAAAGCAATAGTTGCCTTAGAGCGGCCCACAAGTAAACGAGGTATCGAGATGGAGAAAACCTAAAAGTTCCCATGGAAAAACAAATTACCCACTGCGATAGCATAGGTGGAACCGTTTCTAAATGAGGTATGAGAACGCAACACGCCCCACTAAGTTGTGTGGGTGCTTCTCCGCAATTGCTCGCCGTGTCATTAACAAGCGCTCCAGCTCAGCACTTGGTTCCCGGCTGTGTTGTTTCTGCCTGGCCGGCCTGGTAACCCTTGCTTGAAGACCGGCTCTAAAACCAGGCTGAAAACCTGAAATCCTTCAGCCATGGCTCTTCGCTATCTCTTAACCCTCTGAAAATGCTACCGGCAAAGCCCAAAGCTTCACTCCAGCTTCTCTTGACTCTGCCCAAAGCATCATTAGCTCCTGGTGACACATACCACTTGGTGCAGAGGTTCATTTCATGCTGATTTTTTTTTTTTTTTCCCCATGCTTTTTTTTCCTATAGTCCTCCACTAACAGTTTCCAGCATCCTGTTTACCTTTCTGGCTGCTGCTGCAAACTGAGCAGAAGCTTGGGGAGGATGAGTCACGGTGACTGCAGCACCTCGTTCCTCAGCACTTACAGCTGGAGTCCAGCATCAGGCCTCCTTTTCTGATCTATGTTACTTTCCTCACAGTGACGGATTCCAGTTACTCCTCAAAATACCCCATCAGCTTTTATTTTCAGTACCTTGAACAACTTCATCTCAGCAAGCTCTGTCGCGCTGCTGCTCACCGTGCACAACGCGGGGGCTGGCACAGCTCTGCGGCACTCCAAAGGGAGCAATTTAGGAACTGCTGACGCTGTTTTCCGCGTAGTAATGTCATGCTGAGCAAGCCCGAATTTCAGGATGCATAATTTATCAACTGCCCATATTTATTCAGGATTGAACGGACTTTGCTTTTGTCCTGAACACAAAAGCTGGTTCCAGACAGCAGTATGGAGAAGTGCAGCGAGCCAGGCATAAATTACGGCCTTACTTACACAGAACGATTTGTGTTCATCAACGGTATTACAGTAAACACCAACATGTAGGTTTTAGGAGATGTGAGCAGCCTTTGAAGTAGCCCAGGTAACAGCTTTCATACGGGAAACCCATATTCATATGGGAAACCCGCACGGCAACAACTCAGCACAGCTCTCCTACCTCTCCTGCAGTGTGCGGCATCCTTCTGGCTGCCGTGTGGAGCAGAAAGCAGAAAACCGAGCAGCAGGGATGGGGGAGCAGGGGCGTATGACCTGAGCATGGAGGAGAGAGACAACACAGACATCGACATCATCAGGAGGGAGCAACTATAACCAAGCTCAAGCGTCCCTATTCAAAACCAAGTCGCCGTTCAACAGGAACAGAGCTTGGGCAGTACCCTGTTTCTCGTTACTGCTTTATGCCCACCTGAACGTACTGCAGATATCAGCGGGATAGTCCTAAGAGTACAGCCTTCGAGTGCTCTTCAGACATTTACAAAGCGTTTACATCTACAGGAAATGATGTGCTCCTCTTCGCTTCAGCTGCAGAGCAGAATATTTAAGCCTCTGCTCATATCATTCCCCAGAGAGGCACTATAATTATGCTGGAGATATCTAACAGCACATTTTACTACCGCTGTCAGGATGGTCAAGTTATAAATCACAAAATCCAGCGGCTGACCCAAGACTAATCAGGTAGTTTCTGTGCTCCAGGTGATTAAAGAGAATGAAGGAAGGAAAACCACCACTACCCTGCCTTATGCTTCCTTGCACTGGAGCGAGAGGAGGCACCAAACACTCGCACAGAGCAAGAAGTTATCACTCCTCACGTGAAATCCCACACCAACGACTTTTAAAGCTGCCATTAGAAAGTTTCATTGCCCCACGTATTTTCCAGTAAAGAACACGTTCAAAACGGAACAATCCCCAGAAGACCAAGAACACTTAACCTACGCAACACAAATTTCTCAGACAAGCTCCAAGAAATGTGACACTCCAATGCATCACTCAGCTCCCCACACTACAACCAAGCCACTGAAGAGCAGAGAAGGCAACTGGATTCCTATTTCCTCCCCCCCCCACTAGCAACGTTTGGTTGCCTTTTTTATTTTTAAATCTACAACCTCACTACTATATAGTTCATATAACTATATATAGCTTAAATAACTTATATAACTATATAAAAGTATGTAGTCAGTAATGAGTCTCAGTTTCAGGTTGCTCTTCCTTAGATGTATACCCATGATTTTTCTCTCCTCCACAACAATATTTACCCCTACCACAAAGACAGTTAACCACGCACTGGGTTCAAGGGAAAATTATAAAAAAAAAAAAAAAAGTGCTTAAACATATATGTAAATCTAAGCACACTGGTATTTCCTGATAAATCAGAACCTAATTAAAGCTCATTATCCAGAGATACACAAGAAAAATCTACAGATACAAAATTTTATTTAAATTAACTGAGGGTGTGTATTTGGCTCAGGACTGTTTATCCTTGAATTTAAAAAGAGTGACTACAAATAATATTAAGGAATAGAAAAAGTAGTCAATCTTTTAAAAATTGTCACAAATTTTGAAAACACTTGTATAAATTCTGTGAACTTTGTATAGCCTTAAAGGGGCATCATTTAGTTACCATGAATAATGATATCTGAAAATATTAGTACCTTACCCTAAAGTTTACATGCATCATGAATGTGTTTATATTTAATTTCAAGAGGGTATCAAAAGTGATAATGGTTAGAAAAATATATACATTTTGTCTCTTCTAGAAAAAAACTTGGTCATTTGAAGTAACTGACAGATAAAATAATAAAAAATCCCCTCCACAGATTTTTTTTCCACAATCCAACATAAAATGTAGGCTTATATACAGCTTATGCAATCTGTCATTTTCAAAACATATAGCCAAAGTTTTAAGTACAGAAGAACATAATGTTGCTGCTCTCTAAACTCTTGGCTGCACCAATGCATGATTGTTTAGGCAAGCCAAAATAGGAAAGCCACAGGGTGATACACAAAGCAATCGTAAGAAAGGTAAGGAAAAAATGGAAGAACGCAAGAGCAAAAGAAAGCATACTGGTTAAGGTAACATCGAGAGGAATATTGACCAACAGTGGAATACATGGACTCTCAAGTAACATGCAGCAATTTCTACAGGAAGAAAAAAATATATTCCAAGTATTAAAAGGACACTTTCATGGTACTTCACAATTTTTAGAAGTAATATTAACGATTACTGTCTACTGGAAACAGCCTGGACTGAAGTTTCAGTGGACACAGTTTGTTACTGTGCTTCAGTTAGTGGCAAACACACCAAGCAAGACAAAACAAAACCTTGAAGTTTTTAAAAGGAAGTGAGATGGGAAGAAAGTTTCAAAAAACATGTGCTTTCAGTACCTGGGTGCAATGCAGTAGCCAACATGACCGTGGTTTGATTAGTACTTGGTTAAAGTAATTCTGGTGTAAAGAATGATTTCCGAAGAGCAATGTGGCATTTGCAACAGTGACTGACATTAAAGATACAGTGACATTTCAAAAGCTGAAATTCCTTAGTGTCCTTTTAAGTGTCAGCATACTAGCATCTTAGCTGCAAATGAAAAAGAACAGAGGCAAAGCCTAATGAAATAACCCAAATCAAGAATTTTCTTACAGTATTTCACAGAAATGAAGAAATATTTTATGGAACTATTGAACAGAAAAAAGCATGAAGGATAATAGCAGCATATGGTTTACAGTTTTCATTTTTCAGTTTATTAATATTAGTGGTGCAGTCTGCAATGGATAAAGCGAGGGGTGAAATTCTGACAAAACTGGCAATTGTCTACCATATGTCAACACTTAATTATAGTTCTTGTAAACAGCTAACTCCTCTTTGAATTTTAATTGCAAAGGAAAGAATATTTACATATAATATATATGTATATAACCACAAAACCAAAATTAAGTCAAATCCTGATCAAGGAAATTGCATTTTGAAGAAAACATAATATTAAATAGTACATGTCCAAAGATTTTAAAGGCATCGTGATCTTCATGTTTTCTTCTTCCAGTCATTTCCCCTTAATAGATTAGGGATTTCATTTCAGAGTAAATAAGTGGAAATATTATAGAGCAACTCCTGTAAAGTACAGCTCCACTATTGAAAAATGCTCGAGGTGTGGTAATCCAGGACTCTGACTTAAAGCAGAAATAAACAGCATATAGCGCCACAGCAAAGAAGTGGCCAATCAGTACCATTGGCTTAGGAGATAACCTGTATAAAAACAGAGAGATAAAACATGTAAATAAACAGAACAAAAAATCATCGTCGAATTTTCAATTTACAAATTGAGCCGTCTCCTTAAGATTACGCACAATCTTCTGATGTAGGCAGCTGTGATCCTGATGTGATCCCAACTAAAAGTAAGTAAATAAGTAAGTCTGATCATCTTGGAGCTGCTACACGCCCTGTATTCCCTTCCAGAGGTTAGCCAATACACAGACGTGAAGAGAAAGCAAGGGTGTATCTGTCTTTAGCAGCTCCCAGGAGGCTATACAGGCTCTGCCAGTTTTAGCTCTCATTCCAAAACGGGATAAATATAAATGCACACATTTTCACATGTTCAAAGGAGAACGATTTATTGTGCATTCACCAGTTTGAGGGGTCATTCAAAAACACCTTGATAGTTACCTGTTTCCCTGTTCCTTTTGCTCACTGAGGGAGACCTCACCTGTCACTACTCTCAACTTGTCAAGCATGAAACACCTCCACCAGCTCCTCACTCAACCTTCCATGCCACCTATATAAACTTCTCTCTAGCTTTCAGAGGCAATTTTAAGAAAGCTAAAAAAGGCAGAGAAGACGTGGCTTCTAATAAAGCTCCAAACTTTAGTATGACCCTGAAAACATTGGCTCGTGTTGACCATTCCCCCCACGCAAAGTTGACTGACTGGGAGCAAAGCAAATTCTAACAGAAGCTCACAATGCTTGATCTGGCTGACATAAACTATTATCAGTGCACTGAACTTACACAGACAGCAATCCAACAGGTCCCGAGACACATTCTCCACCAAGTCTGAAGTAATGGAAACAGGCTTTCTTCAGCTGATGCAAGGAATCTATAAAACGAATTAAAATGACTCAACAAATACAGTCAACGGATACCGAAAACTTTTTCAGCAAATGCAACAGGGATATAAAATCCACAATTGCGACACTTTGGTAGCTGTTGCTCTGTTAAATTCAGTTGGATTTGGACATGGTTTTATTTAAGTAAAGGTTAATCTTATGGAATATCTACATGTTTCTGAATACTGACACAAGAACAAGTGATTTCAGATATTTTGTCTTTTGTTATCGATATAAACACAAACACATACTCATATGCTGATATACATACACATTCCCTCCCCAGACATACTTATTTACCAAATTTGAATTAATCAGAAGTTATCTTTAAAATATATTTACCGTCTGTGGCAGCAAAAAGTTCATAAAGTGCTTGGGCAAGAACATTCACTACAAAAGAATGAGACTTTTTTCTTGACCAGTAAAATGATTTTTTTGCCTGCAAAAGGAAAAAATACATTTATATCAGGCAATACAGAACAGCATTGAAGTGATTTCTAAGTAGGTGATATGAGTCATAGCCATGTGAAAACACAGAGTGGATTTAGAGATACACTAGGTATGTTCCGAGCTAGGTCATTAAGGGACTTTGGATATTTGTTAAACCAGTTATGTGGCTCCTCTGACACTGAATATAGAAAAAACAGGGCAGTTTCAGGGTATGCTTCATCTCATCCTATGGTAGTTGGCTGGAGTAATTCAGGCAGTGAAAGGATAACACTTGCTTAGTTCTCCCTGTTGGCTGAGAATAAATAGAAAACAACTGAAAGTCTGAGGTGATCAGCTGAGATATGGGTATTTGCATTTGGTCAGGTAAGTGCTGTATTGTCCTGACATTCCTTTTAAATGTTTCTCACTTCAAAACAAACAAACAAACAAAACAAAACAAAAACATAAAACTTTTTTGAATAATTTATTTGTGGTCTATAATTATTCTGGCTGTCATTTAGCCAAGTCAATATGCCTGCCCTGATCAAAAATGGTAAACAAATAAATCAGAAATCTTATCATCCACTGATCGGATTTTTGGGGTCTAAATCTTAGCGATGGTGCAGATTTCTGGGCAAGAAGAATGTCTTCTAACTCTCTACTGTGAGACTAATGTGGCAGGCAAGAGGCTGGTGGAGCGTCAAAAGGCACCTTGACAAACTAGGTGTACATGCTCATTATTCTCTAAGTACACTCATGCAAGGTAATGGTGCAAACCCACCCAAACCCATCCCATTTGAGCTCACTCTACATTAAGAAAAACACTACCAATGCAGGAACATCAGGTACTGCGCTAGCAAAGCACGATGACTAGACACAGCACAGTCTCCTGAAGCAAAACGAGACTGATCAGTAAGCTGTCTTGTATCTGCCTCACAGCCATAGCACTCAGTAATCATAGCTGTTACTGATGCATGCCTAACGCATGATTTGTATGAATTATGAAGAGCTGTGACTCACTGATAACTTACACGTCCCTCTGATGCATAAAACTTAAGTGTGTGTCACCTTAAGTGGAACAAAAGTTGCCTAAACTAAGTCCAAAAGAAAGCTTCACCTTAAGAACATCAGAATCTTCATAAAGGTCTGGAATATCCTGGAGCAAGCTTCTCCATATTTTGACATCGTTTAAAACAACACTCATTCCTCCACCAGTCAGAGGGTGTCTTATATTATATGCATCTCCCAAAAGAAGAACTCCTAAGTAGAAGAAAAAGATTAATGGGCTACTGCACAATCACTGTATAATCTTAGAACTCAAACCCTCTGTTACCAAGCTTATTGAGAATTCAGTCCCGTCAGAAAATAAGATGAATAACTAGGAACTGAGAAAAAATAAATATAAAGGGGAAAAAAGAGATGTCCTTACTTTAACAGATTTAAAAACTTAAAGTTCAAAATACTTTCCCCCATATGTATGCATATGTGTATATCGAAGAATACACATACATAGAGTTCAAGGTAATTTCTTTCTTTTTTTAAAACCAAGTTTTCCTTAAAAAGACCAAACTTACATAAGCATGAGCAACTGAGTTATTTAAAGTTAAAAAATGAAGCAGACATTGATTTAAAGTTTTGTGTATAAATAAACATTCTAGTTAAATTGTGCCAAATGCATACATTTTTGCCAAATGCATACATTTTGCCAAATGCAAACCATTATCTTTTTCATAAAAGGATGAAATATTTGTACTGAGCAAAAAGCATACATCTATGAAAACACGGCCTTAAGTCCCAGAAGTTTATAATGCCATCCTCTCACCCCCTTTGTTTCACAATACACACCTTTTTTGTTAACAGCTGAAGGAGGCAAGAAGCTTGCTGGCATAGTCCTTAAACGATCATTCTGAACTGCTGCTAAAAATGGTTCCTTCAGGTGATCTGCAATAGCCATTTTTTTCAGTTACAATACTTAGGTAGAATCTTAAATAATTTGCACACAACTCATTTTAACCTCTTGTCAGAGATGTAATCCTTCCAAACTTCTAAACTCATGGAGGTCAACTGAACAAACTGCTACTTGAAGTAAAATCTAAGTGTGAACATTTACTGAAACAGTAACTGTACATGTGGAAAAAAAAAAAACAAATACATGGTTCAATGGATTGAAGGAAGCGTGCCTCTAATTGGCAGACTCTAATTGGGACAATCATGAAAGGATTTCATAAAAGCTTTCTAAACTTACCAGGTAGTTGTGGATGAATGTTCTCAATCATATATTCTTTTAAGTTTTTTGGCATTTTCCCTCGAATATCAACAAGGACTCGAGTCTCAGTTGAAGAAATCTGATAGATTAGTACTGGACTAGTTTTAGCTAAAACAAGTTCAGCATAATTAGCTTTAAACTGTGATGCGTCCTTAAAAAGAAAAAGGGGGAGAAGGATTGAAATCAGTTAATGAAAGGATGCTAAACTTGAGATACACAAAACCATTTTCTGACATACTTCAAAATAAAATCCCATATCAATATTAAGTTCATATTATTTTTTTTCTTTAAATGAACAATAAAAGTGTTCTTAAGGGGAAAGTTCTGAACTTCCGTGTAGTTACAATTCTTTTGGCAACACATTTTAATATTCACTAAAATACATGTTATACATGTCATTTGAAAATCTCACTAGTATTTAAAACATGCTGTTGGAAAGCTGTAATGTAATCAGTGTAGTAGCTTTTCATAAGATCATTTTTACCTCTATGACGAAAGCCATAGGAGGGAAAGAAATACACTAATCTGTAGACGACTACAGTCCTCATGCTTAACCAAGTTTCCAAAAGTAGAGAAAGAGAAGGCAGTTATGCAGCAATAATTATAGGGATAAGGACCCCAAAGGTGCTGAAGCTTCTCCTCCAACTCAGACTTCTGAGTCCAGTGGAAGTTCTGTAGTTTTGGTTCATTCTCCCTTGATTATTTTTTATTGTTAATCCAACGGTTAACACAGCAGCCTTGGAGGGCAACACAGTCAGCCATTGAGCTACCAACCTGAATTCACACTTTTTCCACTTACATTTATAGATCCTGAAAGTTTATATGTACCCGGTTACAAGGTACCCCATTTTTAGGCAGAAGCACAGTTTGGGTATTTTTCTGGGATATAAAACACAGGTGGTTTGACCCACAGCTGCTAGGATATCTAAAACTCAAGGTCTTTGCTCCCTGAACAAGTGTCTAAACAATAACAATACCGCAGAAAAAAAGAGTGTATCACTATCTTCAGTATAGATATTTTAACATAAACTAGTCAAAACACCCATATCCAGAGTAACAACTTCACAAAGTAGGTTCCAGCAGTGCCTACCTCTAATCCACAGATTAGAGCCAGTGCACGCATAGCAAAGGCTTATGTGAGATACTGCAACATTTTTTTGCCTTCAGTATTTTCCATAATCTGATCCAGTGCTCAGTGTAAAGTAGCTATGTTGAAACCTAATCCAGTTGTTTAACCCTCTCTTGCTCAACTACAGATTAGTTAGATTATTAATTAATTAATTAGATTTCTGGCTTTAAGAGCAGAGTTTGGTGTTAATCCAACTTTTAACCACAATATTCATGTAAAAAAAAATATGGCTCACAGTTATTTAAATGTTTTGAAAATCTGACCTATACTTGTACCAAATATGCTAAATCTGACACAGCAAGTTCAGCTATCCCAGAGATGGGACAGCTCAATATACATCAATAATTTAAGAGTTAAAAAACAGAGATGCAAATTTCCAAGCACTTCTCAAAGTGACACAGAAACTGATAGAATAGTTGAAGAAATATTTAAAAGCACTGTTCTAACTAATTCTGTTGAAAAACATTTAATATTAGAATTCAGGATAATCCTTACAACAAAGTGTCAATAGTTGCTTTAACAAAGAGTGCTTAAGTCTTTCATAGAAATATTCTCTACCTATGTAAACCTCTGTAACTCTGCAATTACATTTGATTAAAGTATTTCTTGCATAAATCTCCTTTCACAGACTTCTGAACACCTCTTTCATTTTACAAAGCTCTACTATAAACTCCCCTTCCATACGAGCTCATATTAATGGGTTCTATAGGTACCTATACATTTGGATGGAAAAAATAATCAAACAACAAAACAAAACAAAACAAACACCACCAAACAAACAGGCCAAAGAGGTATTGGAAAGAAAGCGTGTGAACATTTCCCAAGGACAAATAGACAGCCGGTGGAGACCAGCAATCCTGTTGATCCAGAGGAGCTAATAATACATTATTATACACGCAGGAATATGTACAGCCGGGGCACTCTCCAAACACCACTCAGAAGCTCCTGGGTTATCACTACAACCCTCTGCTCCTGAGTGCAAAGCCAGGTTTGGCCTCCTAAGCACTGCCCCAGCCAAGCAACTTTGAATATGAGAGCCAGGTACACGAGTGAATAACTCCACGTGCTGTGCATGAATAGTTATCTGCCATTAATAACTGCAGATTGGGTCTGTTGATAACAACAGATTAACAAAAAAAAGGTGTTCCAAGAAATGCTTATTGTGACCTGTGTACCCCCAAAACACATGCTTGGCCCCCTTTTAGGGTAAAATCAATTTCCGAACCACATACACTAAATGGTGGTTTTTGGTACCACCTCGCAATGATCTTTCCAAGAACGCCTGGATGCTGCATGGCCTTTGTAAAACTCTGAGATTCTTCTCATTTCTCAGTTCACAACAAAGTTAATAAAAGATAATTCAGTGAAATCCAGACCCGCACTAAGAAGAGGTAGCATACTGGCTTGTATGCAGTAATACACAAAAGTTACCTTCAAAATGCAACCAACAAAATGGGATGAAACAGTAACGTTGCTGGAGACCAAGTTTTTTCTAAATTTGGAGAAAAGTCCATCCGCCACAACAGTAAGAGGTGCATGAAGTTCCTGCAGCATAACAGAAAGACAGGATATTTTCAATTTTGTTTCAGAACAACGGGAAACAACTCTCAAGCCCTCCTTATCAATTGCCCATTAGATGGTCTTCAAAACAATAAGCATGTAAGAGGTCCACAGACGACACTTATAAAATACTTCTGCTTTCCTCATCTTGATATTAAACTATTTATTCTGAAATTTAGCCCAACAATATTCTTCAGCTTTTTTAGACATGCAATCGCATAATACAGTTATGGGGATTGTGTCAGAACTCCAATAAAATAGACAAGAAAATAGAATAATTGCTTGATTCAGCCTAAAATGCTCTTCAGGAAAAAAAAAATTAATGAAAGAACCACTCATATGCAACTAAACAAAAACAAACCAAAGTGTAATAAACCCAAATACAGTCAACATGCCCAGGTCTTCATTAAAAGAACAAGCAGTGGACTCTGAACAGTTCCTAGTACACTTAGGAACTATAAACAGAAATACTGTATATAGAGAAAATACAAAATAAAAACTGAGTAAACAGATTAGGTTCTGCCTGAACGCATGCACAAGTTCCTAATGTTTAATATATACACTGTTCCCTAACATAAACGAATTATTCTGATTATTAAAATATATTTTTAAGCATTTTATTGTGATGGTAACATTGTAACACCAGAACGGGAAAGCTTTTACAGGTAGATGTTTCTTTCCTCTATGTACAGAGTTCTCATTGCCATTTGCAGTTAAATCACTGAATATACATCACTGATATACAGATTTATAATGAGCCTTAGTTCTTTGTCTTCACACATTTGGCATGAGCAGAAAAAAAAATTTGCCTTTTAAGCTTCCAGCTTGTAATCTACAACCCAAAAAAAAAAAAAATCATGCCATGCTTCATTATTACTATTGGACAGAAGCGTCTGGTGAGGCACTGTGGTGGTTTTACCCAGTTGGGCAGTCGAGCTCCACCACAAGCGCTCTCTTTCTCCCCCTCCTCAAAGGGAAAGGGGGAGAAAATACAAAGGAAAGGGCTCAAGGGTTGAGATAAGGCCAGGGAGATCACACAACAGTCGTCATCACGGGCAAACAGACTCACAGTAGAGAGATTATAAAATTTATTACCTATCACTAACAGACTAGAACAGCAAGAAATTGAAAACAACTGAAAACACCATCCACCCTCTCCTACCTCCTCCCCCCAAGCAGCACAGAGGAACAGGGAATGGTGGCTGCGGTCAGTCCCTGACACTTCACCTCCGCTGCTCCTTCACGGTCCCTCTCTGCCCCTGCTCCGTGGGGTCCCTCCCACGGGATGCCGTCCTGCCCGAACTGAGCCTGCGGGGGCTGCCCACAGGCAGCAGCTCTTCAGGAACTGCTCCCACACGGCTCCGTCCCACGGGGTCCATCCCCCAGGAGCAAACTGCTCCAGCACGGGTCCCCCACGGGCGGCAGCTCCCCCCAGCCCCCCTGCTCCTGCGTGGGCTCCTCTCCACGGGCTGCAGCTCCGGCCCGGGGCCTGCTCCTGCGGGGGCTCTCCATGGGCCGCAGCCTCCTCCAGGCCACATCCACCTGCTCCACCGGGGGCTCCTCCACGGGCTGCAGCGTGGAGATCTGCTCCGTGTGGGACCCGTGGGCTGCAGGGGGACAGCCTGCTCCACCAGGGGCCTCTCCACAGGCCGCAGGGGAACTGCTGCTGCGTGCCTGGAGCACCTCCTGCCCTCCTGCTGCACTCACCTTGGGGGTGCAGGGCTGCTTCTCACATTTTCTCACCCCTCTCTCCCAGCTCCTATGGTACAGCAGGTTTTTTCTTTCCCTTTCTTAAACCTGCTCGCACAGAGGTGCAAACAACATCGCTCATTGGCTTGGTTCTGGATAGCAGTGGGCCCCTTCGGAGCCGGCTGAAACTGGCCCTTATCTAACACGGGGCAGCTGCTGGATTCTTCTCACAGAGGCCACCCCTGCAGCCTCCTGCTAACCAAACCCTTGCCACTTAAGCCCCATGCAGGCACCATGTGAATTCTACATCTACATGGAATGAGTTCCTCTATGAGCAGTTCTCTCCTGCACAGCAGTGGGACTCAGTCACTTGTGTGACATGATCTTTACATCTTTTTCTGTGTGAACTTGGAGAAAATGAGAGGAGAGTAGAGCTGAGTAAATATATACATAATATATATTTTAAAATATATTTATATCCCTGAATAATATACATGTTTCTAGTCTTTGAGCTTACAGAAGTGAGTTTAGAAACAGTCGAAGAGACAGAGCTAACATAACCTCTTTCCTATGGATAATTGCAAGCTCTAATTATTCCTGCAATTAGAGCAAGGTCTCCTGCCCATATGGATTCCCTGTTGTTTAATGAGCTGAATACTCATACTACTGTTTTTCCACAGTCAACATACTAAGACCTTTCCTCTGTTTAATTGCCTCTTTTTGATAAATTTTATAACTTGACTTTTATCATGCTGGCTGAATTAAACCTCATGTAACAGAACAAAAACCTCAAAGGTAACGTGATGGAGACTGGGGATGTGGAGAATAGAAAAGCACAGACATACAACATACATAATCCTCCTTTCCTTATGAGAGCAGGCTAAGGGACAGAAACAGGCTCTCCCCCACCTGCCCTGTAAGAAGTTCCCCAGCTGTAAAAATTAACAGATGGTGTAAGAAATTTCTGATAAAAAATTCTTCCGTGTTTCCTACATTTCTATAATCAAAGGCTATACAGGACAGCAAATAATGTAACTCTTTCCAGCCACGGAACATCAACGTTCAAAGCAAAATGTGAATTTGCTTATCCCCATTGTACAGACGGGAAACTCAAGGCTCTAAGAACAACATCCATGCTCTCAGAAATATTATCAGCTAAAACACTGGTCACCCTACCACTGGTCAAATAGGTCATATTTAAAATTACAACAATAAAATCCATAAATGTGTAAAACTTAAAAAATCTCCAAGCAAAACATTCACTATTTCTCCCCGTGACAAAAAAAGTCTTCTGTATTTCTGGATGATTGAGCCAATTGGATGTGGAAAAAACAAACAAACAAACAAAGCCACACAAAAACAGAACTGCAAAACCTCCCCACCTCCGAACTCCCCATCTTTCCAATATGCATGTGTGATTCAATGGCTTACTATACCACGGTGGACTTGCTACTGTTCTATTATTCATTTCACAGGACCTTAAAGACAGGCAGACCAAGGAATGGGACTTGAACTCCCCTTTCCTCCAGCTACCTCACCAAGGACGGTGTTTCTCCTCAGCTGTCTTACAGCTTCATACTTAGAGCACTCCGCCATACAGTGGGCTGAGATGCCTTTTGCCCAAGTAGGCTCAAAATCTGCTCTCCCACCTCTTGGACAAGTAATTTTAAAATGGTCTCCTACATATGGTTTTATATCACCATTTCCATTTTCATTTCTAAATGATCTAAAGATGAGAGATTTCATTAGAAGTGCTTAGAACCAGATCTGCCAACTACTCAGAAGCTTTCTGAATCATGTACGCAGGGCAGCAGAACACAGGAGATTCCTGCCTCCCCCATCAGAGCACACTTAGTACATAACTTTAGGCAGCAAAGGAATTTTAAAGCCATCAAATGGGAAATTTTCAAATTTGGCTTTTCTAGAGAATAGGCAGTATATCCAGAACTTCAGAACGTATGCTCTACCTAGACTGGTCTCTCCTAAACTTTTTATTATATTTTCACAGCATTTAGCCAACAGTTTAGCATTAGCTGGGGCAAAGAACAATCACATGCAATTGAAATAGGCCAGAATTCTCTTTCTGTGATTCAGTGACTGGATATAGCTATATTCTGACTTTTAGACACCTCAGTCAATGGCGGAGGTATACGTGGAAATGCAGACCACTGTATACAGACAAAGCATGAATCTTAATACATTGCTTTTTCCATTAGTAACTTTCAAAAGATTTTAAGCTCCAGACATACAAGTATGAAAGAAAAAACAAACTGAATTCTCCGGAGACACTGATATCAGAAGCTGTACAAGAAGTTATAAAAAGAATTCCCATGTGCCAAGACTGCATCCACTAGAAAGCAATCTTCCTTTATTAAAGCTTTCACCTCCTCGGTAATTGCAGTTTCTCTGCACCACTGATCTGAAATAGCAGTGTTTCTAAAATGCTATATACATGTAATTCTACTCCCACAGTAGTTAAACAAAGTTGAAAACAGAAAACTGTCTCACCTTAGTATCTCCAGTTTCTTTGTCCTTGTACTGAACACCCACAACACAGTCATCTTCTTCAAGCAGTTGTAACACAGTCCCTTCAATGAATTTTGCACTGGAGTAAAATAGAGGAGTTAGAACAGAAGGAAAGAGGATTAAGGATGCATTTCAAGGCACTAGGCACAGAAGAAAAACCTGATTTTCACTAATCTTGTCTCTGCCAACACATTTTGTTTAAATATTATGAAGATGTGTCCTTGACCACTATTCCAAAGCCATTCTAAGTGTCAAAAAGTGCTTGTCATTAATTTCAGTTCGACACGGCCATTTGGCTTGACATTTGAGGATATTCTAAAACCATAATGCTCAACGTAAACACCCTACCACTTAGCAGAATCCCCAGTTTTGCCTTAGGTGTTCCATGGCCATGTGAGAGACACAGGGAGGAGTCCGACACCTAATAACAGTCAGAAATCTGCCAGCTGAGTCATCTCTGCTGAACGGTGGGAAATGCTGACACTCCAAGTGCAACCTAACTCCAAGTAGAAGAGAAGAGCAAGAGCCAAAGCAGCACTGAAATAATTAACAGGAACCTAATTTTAAAATTGAGATTATTTGGGACTATTCTTTGTGAGTTCTGTAAACTACCTAACCTGTTTAGGACAGAAATGTAAAGATCTGATAATGCTTATGATCAGAGTTTGAACGGAGCATCCCTTGCATTATACCTCCCAACCAGGGCTATTTGGGTTTCACAAACTAGGTTTCTGCCCACTTAAATCCCTTGCTGGGTCTGAGCTGTTAGACCTGATCCCAGCAGTTCAGGCCAGCTCGAAATGGACACTCTCTCTACTTCACAAATATTTTCGTACCCAGATGGAACACAACTTCAAGAAATAAGATGAAGACCCATACGAGAATACGACAACTTGATATTTTAGGCTCTCAAAGGAAACATGAGTGATTGAATTAATGTCTTTGCTACAGCTGGCCACCACAGAAATTTCAGAGCAGATCCCCCACATCCCAGCTGAGTGCCCTAATCCACATGCCAGTTGCGCCAAAATTTCTTAGCCAAGCTTGGGCTTCATAAGCAGTTCAAGTTCCTGGGTGTTCCCAGAGATCACCTATCAGGTTAAATCTCACAAGTCAGATGTGGAAGTGACCAGCTTAACCTTTCCAGGCAACAAACAGGTGGGCTTTATCAAAATACGAATGGTCATGCATAAGCACACTAACAGGAACTTCAACAGCAAGGGAATGCAGCAACCTGTTAGTTAACAGCAGGTGAATCAGTTCTGTGGATCCTACTAGCTTTTATATTTCTTCTATAGCTGTTATTTCATTTATTGAAGTGCTTACTTCCTTTTCTGATTCTAATCCACTAAAAAATAATTAACTAACGATGCCTTACCTATTTTCCCCGTAGAATCAATTTTACTCATGTGAAATTAATTCATATTTCTTAATACAGATAAAGAGAATATAGAATCATAGAATTATTTTTATAGTGGGCTGGAATCAGAAAAGGAAACACTTAAGTAAATAACAACTATAAAAAAATATAAAAATATATATTAATCAGTAGTCGTTATTCCCTGTATTTTCATAAGTAACAAGATGAAAAACAAAGCGTCACAGCACTATTAAGAGTATTTGATCTCCGCTGAGCCTTGATTTAACATGCAATTTTCTGTACTATAATGAAAATGGAAAGCAAACATATTCAAAATGAACATTAAAGAACAAAATGAACATTAAAGAAAGTGTGGAAGAAGGGATAAAGATTGAATTTGTGACTCAAACATAATCTTTTAAGCAGAAATTTATAAAAACTTATGTACAGCTCCTGGAGTTTCCCACAAATTCAACAAACAGATGTCCAAATTTCAATGAACTTGAAGCCTTAACAAGAAAAGTTAATAATTCATATCATATAAAAGCTACGATAAGAGAAAGTAATTTCCAGTTCAGAATAAAGACATGTAAAGTAAAAATAAGATAATGCCTTGTGTATTTCCCTGGTAAGCAGTATTTATGGAAAAAAACAAAACACAATACCCAATAGAAACAGCATCCAGAATCTATTCTGTTTTAAGAAAAGTTACCTTCTATCTCTTTTATAGAAGGAAGTGATCAGTTAAAGTGGAAATACCAAACACTACTTTTTACTTCATTGTGAAGAGGATGCATCTTCAAGATTCTAAAATGCAGAAGTTACCGGCAGTAGCTCCTTCCAGGTATTTAGTGCTCCTTTCTAGCTATTTTGCTTGACTTCTTGTTAGCAGAAAAAGCAGAACATGCAAATGCAAAATAAGTTTGATTTCTTGAATCATAAACAACACCTCTGGAGGAAATGATACGAGGTGTATCATACATTTCTTTACCAAAGACCTTGTATGCATCGCTCCCTGAGAAGAGGTCGCTGCTTCTGGTAAAATATCAAACGCAAGAATCGGTAGAAGAGAATCAACTTTTAGCCCTGGACTGTTCTCTCACATGGACAGGCCACCATCTTGCCTCATATTTGAGGCCTATATTCCCATAAATTTAAAGATTAACTTATCCCAAAGGTGAATGTATGAAGTATACTCCATTCATGTATAGATCTACAGAAAACAGAAAGAGTAACTACAACTGTCACTTTGTCTCAGTCTCATCCACTGGAGCCCTCTGTGTTGGGCCAGAATGAAATGGTCAGGGAACCTCACTGACCCTGGGAACAGTGCTACAGCATCTCAGGATCCAGCCTATGACATTCACTATCACAATGAGACTCACTTGGGCTCTGCCATAGCTGCCTTTCGGAGACCCATGATGAACTTGCCATGATGGAAAGACCTTCCGCTCACTACACGGCCATCTTCAGATGTTGGATAAGGAATTTCAACCTCCGATTTGGTCTCTATGTCATGAATTATGTAGCCATTTACTGTTTGCGCATCAATACCTTCTACTGTATCTGCAAAATAAAAGCCAGTAGAAGAGTTTTAAAAAGCCTTTTAAAAGCTTAATAATGTATTGAAAGTTTTTATTTACGTAAAGTCCAATTTTCTTAATCAAAACATAAACATTGAAGAAAGAATATTTTAAAATGCTTTTAATTCCATTAATTTTAATTCAAATATACATCACCGATAATCTATTTCTTCATCTTCCCTGTAGGCATGCTTTTTCTAAAAACATTATTGAGTGTAGTAACTGTTGTGTAATAGAGAAAGGTACGGTTTGAAATGCACTCACCTTCAAGACCCAAGTCTCTAAGCGCGTTAAAGCCTCCAGGTTGCAACAATTCTCCAACTATCCTGTCGGGTTCTTTCAGATCTCTCTCAATTACAGTCACTTTTCTTCCATCCCTTGAGAGCACTGTGGCCAAGGAAGAACCAAGGACACCCGAACCCACAATGATAATTTCTGGATCGTACTGCGGTGATAAGGCTGTATTTGTAGCAGTCTCTGTCAGATGAATGTCTGAGAAGTTTACTTCTATTTTACCCTGCAGAAAAGAAAGACAAAGTTACATGTGCTGATAATATCTGTATCAAAACCTTTCCAGAGGGCTGACCTTGGACTAGTTCTACTTTCATCCAGCAGACTGAGAGCATTTGTGGTTGGACAGCAGCTTCCTGTTTAAGTTTTGTTTAAAATGAAATCAGTCGTACTCTACAATGCAACAAAAACAAATCCTAGAATCGTTTGGTTGGAAGGGACCTTAAAAATCACGTAGCTGCAACTCCCCTGCCATAGGCAGGGACAGGTTGCTCAAATCAAGCAGGGAAAACAAAACAAACAAATCAAGACTCTTTATCAGGGACTGTAGGGTTAGGACAAGGGGAAATGGCTTTAAACTAAAAAGGGTAGATTTAAATTAGGTATATGGAAGAAATTCTAGACTCCAAGGATGGTGAGGCACTGGCACAGGCAGCCCAGAGAAGCTGTGGATGCCCCATCCCTGGAGGTGTTCAAGGCCAGGCTGGATGGGGCTTTGGGCAACCTGGGCTGGTGGGAGGTGTCCCTGCCCCTGGCAGGGGGGCTGGAACTGGGTGGTCTTTAAGGTCCCTTCCAACCCAAACCATTCTACGATTCTAAGATACCTGCTTAAAACTGCCATCCTGATCAAAGAGGAACCATTAACATAGCCATGGTCTCAGATATACTCAAAGTCAAGTTCCTACAAAAGGCAGTAAAACAAGGCTGCCCCATCCTCTTGATCTATAAAGTAATATTCCAATGCCTTTGTATCAGTGAGTTCCTACTACACGGTGAACATTGCACTTAGCCATTTAAAAAGTTACCATATCCACTGGAAAATGTATTTCTCTAATTTTAGCGTAAGTGAACCCATGTGTCAAAAAAAAAACACATGAATGGAAATACTCAGCATGGAAAAATGTCAGGAGAAATGGCTATGTGGGAAACGTTATCAAGAACTGGTCCTACAATGAAAGCTCATCAAACAGTCAAAATACGTGCAAAATTGCTATATGCCTGCACTTAACTGCCCAGATTTGACATACCTCAGGTTACACACCAACTAACATGTACCTGGTACCTGAAGATCAACTGTGTTACAGTAAACTCCTAACAGCATTTAATCACTTAGTCTTCAAAGTGCAGAAAAGTTTCAGCACAAACGTGCAAGTTGTTTCTCCAGCGGCTAGAATAAAGCCTGGGGTGCAATCCACTCTTACAAATGCCTCAGCACTACATTGCTGACAACAGTAAAAATACGATTACATCAGTGAAATGAACGGCCAGAACAACACAGGCACCAGGATTTCTAGGGGCATTGTGTCACGTTTATATCTACCACTCAGCAAGGGAGTGCAAAAATAACAGTATGAATTTGAGCAATGCAAGAAATGGGGGTAAAGGCAGGCTTTTACCAGCAAAATCAAATAAAATCCAGAACCTACCAAAAAATTCATAGGGCATGCATCCAAAAAGTTTCAAGTGCTTTTGTGCAAGGGGTCAGTGCTCAGATATAAAATAACCAGAAGGACTGGGGCAGGTAGCCAAGCAGTGCTGACCCGCAGAGGTACTGCATATGCATGTCCACTTCGTGCTCTTAGATTGCAGCACCGCTGCCAAACTCCAGCTCTGCCCAGCGCTCACAGCAAGCCTCGTGCTGGGCACAGCTCACCAGACTGGCTACTTGAGCTTGGGCTCTGTAATACTGTGCAGGCACTATTTTATCAGGAACTCCCAAATAAGTGCATCTGCAGCTCTCCAGACCAATTTGCTGTATGCAGAAATATTAGGATGATGACCGCAGAACCACAGAAAGGCCGAGGCTAGAAGGGATGGATCTCTGGGGACTATCTGCCCAAGCAGGGACGCCCAGAGCAGGGTGCCCAGGTCCACGTCCAGGCAATTTTTGAAGATCTCCAAGGAGGGAGACTGCACAGCCTCTCTGAGCAACCCGTGCCAGCGCTTGGTCCGTACAGAAGTGCTTCCTGGTGTGCAGATGAAACCTCCCGTGTTCACGTTGTGCCTGTTGCCTCTTGTCCTGGCACTGGGCACCACTGAGAAGAGCCTGGCCCCGTCCTCTCTGCACCTTCAGAAATGTGCACACGTCGATGGCAGTCCCTTGGTGAACGCCCCCTGCTCGCAGCCCTTCCTCACACGAGATGCTTCTCTCCAGTCCCCACAACAGACTGGCAACGGAATACATCTTTCTGCTCGTACAAAAATCCCTTACTACGACATTTTCCTTGAGCAGTCACACGTCGCTTGACTTCACAAAACCCCTATAAACGACTTTCGCTGTTCGCTTGGCCCCCCGGAAACCAACACCAAGCACGACCCACCGGTCACCCAGGACGTAAAGACAAACCCTCCCCAACCTTCACGGCCCTCACCGGGGCACAGCCAGAAGGCACAAGGGGAGGCCACCCCCACCCCACGTGCCGCCACCTCCCGACCCCGTTTACCTTTCGGGATTTGGGTGCCTCGACCCGCCGAGCCCCCGCGCTGGGTTTGGCCCAGAAGAAGCCAACGAGCGGCAGCGCCGAGAGGACGTCGGAGAGCATCCCCGGGTGGCTCTTCTGCCGCTGCTGCCTGGGCCCCCTGAAGTGGTACCTGTAGGACAGCAGCAAGCCCAGGGAGAAGAAGACGAAGGCGGAGAGCAGCAGCTCCTTGTTGGCGTAGCTCAGCAGGTCCCCGCACTTCTTGTACACGTAGATGAACGAGGCGATGCCCAGGAAAGTCCACATCGTGCCGCGCCGGCCGCCGCTCCCGGCAGCTTCCCTTAGAGCGTTAACGCGGGCTGATGCTCCCCAAATCAGTTTCTTTTTTTCTTTTTTTTTTAAGGAAGATATTAATTAGAGAAACGGAGCCAGGGCTTGCGGCGCGATGGAAGGGGGGGATGGCAGCGAGCCCAGCCCCTGCTCCAAAGGGGAACCTATAAAAACCGCCCTCAGACGTCTTCTTAAAATCCCCAAGGACCTGTACAGCACCTGCGGTGCATTCAAAAAATAATAATAATTAAAAAATAATAAAAAATGAAATGATATATATAAAAAAAACCAACGCCTGCAGCACCTGGGCTGCCACAAGGGATGCTCACGAAGCTCAAGGCTTCTCTCTATGATGATTCCCTTCCCTACCCTGGCTGTGGGGCCGCCCCTCTGCTGTGCCCAGCCTGCCCCTATCCCCTATCCCCCCCTTATCCCCTGTCCCCTTGTCCCCTATCCCCTGTCCCTTGTCCCCTGTCCCTGTCCCCTGCCCCGGTCCCAGCCCGGGGGGGGGGGGGGGGATTAGGGGTGGGAGGGGGGAGCGGGCTGGCGTCCAGGGGGCGGGGCTATGCTAATGAGCCCCTGGCCCCGCCTCCCCCTCGGCACCGCGCGCCCCGTGCCCCAGCGGCGGCTGGCCAATCGGCGGTGCTATGCCGAGATGGCGCTATGGGCGGGCGCCCAATCAGAGGGCGGGGAAGGCGGGGCTTGCGCCCGCCGTGCGGCTAGGGCGATGTGACGACGGGAGGCGGGGCGGTCGCACCGCGGTTGCCGTGGTGACGGGATAGGGAGGGGGGCAGCCCCGCTTCCCGCGCTGCTGCCTCACGGCGCCGCGCATGCGCGCTGCCGGGGGCGCGGGCCCCTCAGGGGAGGTGGAGGGGCTGAGGGGGTGGAGCGTTGTGCAGCCTGAGGAGGTTTTAAGGCTTTTATTTTATAAGAGAAGTGTCTGGGCGTACGGCTGCAGGGCAGTGAGAGGGGCAGGGGATGGCTGCCATCCAGTCAGCCGCAAACTGAGCCCAGAAATGTAAAACCAAGGGATGGGGGAAAAGGATAACGTGCCCCAAACTCACAGACAGGAAGGGGAATCCAGAGTTTTGGTCCTCGAGTTACTTCTCGGGCTGGGTAAAACCAACGCAACAAAACAAATAATCCCTTTTTTAGCACTAAGTTCCTCAGGAGCAGGCATAAGTGGTCCTTCGTGCTCTCTGTAACCTGCAAACTGTTCTTGAGCTGAGCAGGTGTGGCAGCAAACAATGCCGAGTGTGAACACGGTACAATGATACTCAAAAGCAACGAAGTTATAAAACATGTCAGTACCCCACTTCACGCAGAACTGTTATAAGAACGACCAAAACCAAGCACGCCAATAGAGCAGTGCATTCAGGCTCAAGGGAGGAGATGAGACCCTTGCAGTGGCAAAATGGCACCACAGCGGATTGTGAAGAGGGGAAAAACTTTTAGCAATATCTTGTGCAGTAAAAAAAAAGGACTCAAAACAAATAGGTAGGCTTGTATGAGTAAAGGCAAAAATGGGAGCCAGTAAAAGAACGGGGTTTGGTTCATTCCTCAGCTAACTCAGGCTAAAAGTAAAGATGTGTCAGGTAAAGAGATCAAGCACAGGTTTTTCTATATAATAAAGACACCAGTTTCAGTCTTATCCAGTGATGGTGCTCGTCCCCTTAACTATGGCATGAACTTTGGTGCAACAGAGACATCCATAATGATAGGCATCTACTGGTAAAAACCATGTTCGCAGGCAAGCACAGGCTGCTTTTCCCCAGTTTGAACTTTATATTTAAGTTTTATATTTAAAACACTTGAGACTGAACCTTTTAGATACCTCTGCACTTGATTTATTCTGTTCAATTCACTCATGTGCCTTAAGCCTGCTTAAAATGCCTGTTTTATGAACTGGGTGTCACAGAGTTGCTTGGTACTTTGGAAGACAAAACTAAACCATATATAGCCTTCTGGGCATTTCATGTCAGGGTCCAAGCATGAACAGCAGCACAGTTTTTAAGTGAGAGTGTTCACTGAAACCAACACAATCCTTCTGAAGACTAGGACAGGTAAATCAATTGACAAACATGATCCAAAAACTACTGAAAATAAAAGCAGGGTAATGCAAATACCTAGTAAGAGTTGGACAAAGGACCAGTAAAATTTAAGGAGCTAATAGGAAGAAGGATGGTGTTTAAGAAAACTGAAGCAGAGTGATGTGAATGAAGATGCTGCTATGATGATTTTAAGGTTAGAGTGAGTTCAGGTTCCTTTTAATTTCAAATACCAAAAATCCATGTTAACCCCCAGCCTGGATCCTGATTTATGCAGCCGGAAGGTTATTTGCATCAGCTCCCTGGTAACATGGAAATGTGATCCACTATGGAAAACCAACTTTCTGTCCTGTCCAAGTCATGCTGTGGACACACAAATGCTGCGTCTGAGACAGAGGAGAAGGCAGTAATATATGGCTGGTAAAAAACAGTGAGCGTGGGTTCTCTTCTGCTGCAGGTAGTAATTAGATCTTATTATTGAATAACAAAACTACACACTTGTTCGCCTTCCACCCCAGCAAATGTTGATGCAATGCTTGTGCAAAACATCTGTCAGGATTATGTAATTCCTGAGTATTTTTTTCTTGATACTTCTGTTCAGAGGGAATTGAAACAATTACAGGATTCTGGTTTTGTATACAACGCTCACAGGTGCATCTGTTGGAGGCTCAGATGTGCTCTCAACATTTCCAGCCAAGACATGAAATGTGGATGGCTCCTCACTGTCTCTTAGCTATGGTGAAGAGCTTGACATAGTTACATTTCTCTATTTACTGTAAGAAAAGACTAACTTTTATTGCTTATATTATTGTAAATAAGAAGGTATTGCTGTGGATTTCCTATTTTCCAACATTACAAAACAACTTTTTGTGTTGTTTTGTATTTCTGTGTGTTCTTGAACTTTGCTAAGAATTTTGTTTCTAGAATAAGAAGCTTCTTGCCTCAGCTGTGAAGCACTGTCAGGATGAGTGCTATGAAACATCATTCAATGATTAAAATTTCACAGCAGCAAATACGGACAGGCTGAAACAAGAATTTCTAAAATTGGAGAACAACTTCAGAACCAGGAAATAAGGCCACCCAAGAAGAGGTTGGAGCAGACTTTTCTCTTCACTCTTTCCCAGAAGCAGCTTCACTTAGCAAAATGCAGTTTTTAGACTTGGACAGCCAGCTGTTGACAGCGATGTGAAATTGGAACAACCAGAAATGGTGGGCAGAACTCCAGGGTATAAAAAATAAATAATTCCATTAAGATAGACTTTGCTGGTTTTACAGAAGCAGGCTTCATAAGAAAGCCATCCTAAGATGCCAACCCATAATACTCAAGACAGGCCCCTAGTGCATGATCACAACTACCCTAGCAGTCCATGGATTAGGACCAATATCCAATCCTATTGAGAAGTTGGGTAGTTTAATTCATTTTTGTAACAAATTAGAACAGAACAGTTGGATGTTTTCTAGAACTGAGCACAAGAACTCTGCAGACATTTTCAGTAAGTTTTTAATAAATGTCAAAAAATAACGAGAAACAGGAAAAACATTGTTAAATATAAATGTAATGCATGAATTGGAAATCCACTAAAAATACTATGAAGCACATTATGCAAGTTCATCCTCATGACACATTTTATTTTTAAAGTAGCCAAAGAGATCACAGAATCACAGAATTGTAGGGGTTGGAAGGGACCTCAAGAGGTCATCGGGTCCAACCCCCCTGCCAGAGCAGATTCCCTAGAGCAGGCTGCCCAGGTAGGCGTCCAGACGGGCCTTGAATATCTCCAGAGAAGGAGACCCCACAACCTCCCTGGGCAGCCTGTCCCAGTGCTCCGTCACCCTCACCGTGAAGAAGTTCTTTCACATGTTGGTGCGGAGCTTCCTGTGCTCCATTTTGTGGCCATTACCCCTTGTCCTGTCCCCACAAACGACTGAAAAGAGGTTGGCCAAATCCCTCTGTCTCCCACACTTCAGGTATTTATACACATTGATGAGATCCCCTCTCAGTCTTCTTTTCTCCAGGCTGAGCAGATCCAGGTCTCTCAGCCTTTCCCCATAGGGAAGATGCTCCAGGCCCCGTATCATCTTTGTGGCCCTCCGCTGGACTCTTTCCAGGTCAGCAATATCTTCTCTCTCTCTCATCAAGTAGATTGTAAAATGTTTTGTCTCTTATTCGTGCATAATTATGGAATTAAATCCAGTATCTCGTGTTCTTTGCACAGCATTTAAGAGGACACCTCTTTAGGGGCAAAGCTGTAACACCTGGGGAGTTCAAGTTATAATTTAAAGTTTCCAGGGCTTGAGGAATACAGGTAATGTACAGGCTGTACGTGGTACAGGAGTGGCCACATGACCCCTAGTCAGCCCCAACAACCACATCTATAGGCACTGGCCCCTTAGCAGGGTGGAATTAAGCTGCCCATTTTTGTATCACTTCTGTTAGATTGTACATCACAATTTTTTAATATATTATCAATGTGTTTAACTTTTTTTTTTTTTTAATGATGAAGAGTGGGCAAGTAGTCAGTCGATATCCATAATCACAAGTTCACAATCACAAGTTTCCTTTTGAGCGGTTACACAGCATTTAACAGAAATGCAGCCTCTGCAGTGCCTGCCTCCACACGCAACCCAAACGGTTCTTTCTCTTTACAGCAGACCACGCTTGGATCCCAGCGGTGATTTCTCTCCATCATTTACTCAGACAGCAGTTTGTTTCTGCACAGCAGGTGATCAAATTCATCCAGAAGACAATCAAGTCCTCAAGAAAAGAACAATGCTGGAGCAAGAGGTGCACAAGATATATAAACCAGAAAGCAGCTCATACCTGTGACTTCCCTTGAATTGGAATTGCAAATTACACATCAACAATAACCCATCCATTCACAATTTCAGAGGTGAGCTCTAGAGGTCAGAGAGAAAAGACAAGCGAAATAAGCTGAAGGGAGAAGTAGGGAGAGCTTAGCAAATAGGAAAAAATTCTTATGAGGCAGGAATTAATCCCCACTGACTTTGCTGCAAGTGAACTTTTCTTGCAGCTGAGCAAACTTACTTCCCAAGAGAGCTGATTGCTACATGCTAAACTGCTTGCCAGTAAAACATGTTTTACATATAATTCATTTAACATCTATAAATGTCAAGGATAGGTAAAGTTTATGACTGGAAATTATGGGTTGGAAATGTCAATAAAAATGGGGACAGCCTTTAATTACAGTGTCTGGAGGGGCACATTACAGCAAGATGCCTGACCTGCAAAACTTGGTGGAGAGCATCTACACAGCTGGCAAGCTGCATTTAGCAGATCTTTTATTTTTATTTTTTGATGAACCAAAGAGTGTCTCTTTAGCCTTTAGGTATGCATGATAAAATATGCTGAATATTCATCAAGGTGCGGATAAGTTCTTCCACTCGGTTCTGTATCTTTCACTACCAGCTATCTTCTCTGTTTCTTTTCTGTCTTTTCTGTCATCTACTCACATTTTTTTCATCAGGAGCTCCAATTACTTGTGAATCTTTAAAAACTAGAAAAAGTTCTCCTAGGCTAAATACTCATGTGGAGCTGAGAGCTGAATATTTTCCTCTGAAGTTCCAAGCTTAATTTACTAGTACTTATAAACTTTTATGTCACCTCCTTGAAGATACTGAGTTTTGTAGTGCCCGGATGAGGGTGTCAGAGGTTGTTTTGTTCAGGTAGCTTTTACCATCTAAGTAGAAACTCTTCAAATGGGATAAACACAGTTGAAGAGCAAAACCCAATTACTTGTTGGCCAGTACATAACAAACACGTAGCCAGGACTATTGAACTACTGGGCTAAGCAAAATGCTCTCTGTCCCAGATGAGATACCTTCTGACTCTGCTTTTTGGGAAGTCATCAGTCACGTGGCGAGAGGCTGCCTTCCATCACTCGGTGGAACAGAGATCCTGTGTTGCTGAGTTGCTGTCTCTAATCTCCTGATTTGTTTTTTAGAATTTTTTACATTTCATATCAGAACTCTCCTTTAATCATTATGCTTCTAACTGCTAGGATCTCAATAGCCTCACTTCTTCATTTTGTTGTTTTGTTTTTTTCCTTAAGTGGTAAAGCTTAGTTCATGCATTTTTTTTTTTTCACATCTTGATGATGTTTTTGATAAAACTGAATGAAATTCACTCGGCTATGCTACATCAAAGTTGGCCTTGGATGAGAAGCAGCTGAACTCCTAGAGGAACTGTTGCACTGCTTTCAAATTCACTGTTCTTCCACCAGAAGGATGTTACGTGTACCTCAAAGGAAGACTACTAAGTACCCTCTTCATGATGGGACTATTCAGGTTCTCACAACCATGGCTCAAACCTGCTTCACTTCTACAATTATAAATGGACAGATGCCCAAACTGCTGCCTGTCCCTACCCCTCTTGTCCGCCTCGCCATCTCCAATAGGTGACTTCTGGGTGACCTGTGTTCTGCTCTAGCTTCTTCCACCAGTTTTTATCAATGCAAAGTCCATTTCCCAAGAAGGATTCTGTCTCCCCTTGCTTAGAGCAGGTCCAGGGCTCCCAGGTTTGTTATACTCATATAAGACCAGGCTGATTTTCAAGACTGCCAGCCTTTTTCAGTTCAGTCAGGTTCTTGGGAGCAGAATGAGGCTTGTTAGTTGTCCTTCCTGGCCTGACTGTTCCTCCAGGGAGAGATCTTGCTACTCAGAAATGCTGTGCAGGGCAGGTGATGGACATCATCCATGAAGCCATGGAGAAGGGCAGGCTTTGTAGAGCTGGCCAGTAAAACCAGCCCGAACTGATCCCACGTGGCCTTCCCACGGGCTGCAGCTCTTCAAAAACTGCTCCCACATGGCTCTACTTCTCTACTAAGCATCCAGAACTGAAAACAAGAAAATGAAGCTGCCTTGAAAAATCAACACGTGAATCTCGGATTTTGCAAGACTAAAGTCTGAGACTTTCTTTTTTCAAACTGCCAAGTTTGGGAAAACAAAGAAACAAGCAAACAAGCAAACAAACAAACAAAAACAAACAAACAAACAAAAAACATACCCAAAGTATCTAAGATCAAAAGGTAAGAAAAGAAGTTAAATACTGATATAAATACTGCTCTGTATGATGCAGTCATATATGAATGGTGCTGGCTTAAATTAGACCTGCAGTTTAGACCTTCAGACCTTCTATTAGACCTCAGTAACATTCCCCGTGGAAAGGGATATCTGTTTTTTTTTTCTCCCTTCCCTTTTCAGCTAAATGCATGGGAACAAATTCTGCTAGATGCTGCTGCATTCCTTCTTGAGTCAGGGTTTGGCTCTCATCTTAAAAGCTGAAGTGCCTGATGCTGTGTTGTTAGCAATCAATGTCTATTTCACTCCAGCACAAGCGTATTGGCTACTTTAGAGTATAGCTGCGGTAGAGCAGTCTAAGCAGCAAACACGCTGGTGCTGCATTGCCATCTCGAAAGAAACCCCAGAAGCGCTCTCAGGTAAGTAATCCTCATTGCAAAACCCCTACAGATCGCGTGGGTCAGATCCCGGCTCCATTTTCTGAGCAAGCTTTGCTTTTAGCCAGCAGCACCCTCTTGTGGATCTCTGCCACAGTGCATGCTCAAACTCTCCCGTGCTTTTTTTTCCTAAATCAGGACCCGATTCACAGCCCTGCTGTGCACGCTGCTTTGCAACTCAGACGGCCCGAAGCTAGACAGGAGGGGATTCCAGCAGAGGAATTTAAAGTATTTTCGATGTTGTCACTACTTTATGTTGTTTTGGAATCATCAAGCAGTATCTTTAGCTTTTCTGCTTTGGAGTTTTTCTCTTAACCATTTGATACAGATTTTTTAGGAAAACTAATGGGTACTGGAGGCTAATCTCATGCCTAACTTATTGCAACAGTGATGTCTTCAAAGCTCTCTTGACACTTCAGTCAATATAAAATGAGGGGCTGTAGCATAGAAAGAAGCAACCATGAAAATCAGGAAATGCCTATCCATAACAGTCTTGTAGCAAGAGGTATTAAAGTAATAATTTTGGGATGTATAAACGGGTACACCGAGTAAGAAAAATGAAAGGATTATACTGTGGTATCTGGCATTAGTGAAAATGATACCAGAATGCCCTGTGGAATTTGTGTTCTCAAAAGCAAAAATCAACCTTAATATTTAAAAAAAAAAAAAAAAAAAAAGAGTGAAAGAGAACCACACCTGATTTTTGGACTGTAGAAAATGCATTTGAGTAGGCTATACAAGAAATTCAACGTGTTGAATTTGTCAAATAGATGGCTGAGAAGTGACTGGATTATAGCAGAGAAATACCTTTAGATAAAGAAAAATCCCATGTGCCAATGGATTCGTTAATCAAGCAGCACTGGCTCGGAAGCAGTGGCTGCCAACTCATTCAGAGCCATTCAGCTGAGGGATAAGACCCGAATGTTTAACGCTGATTGTGATTAATGCCTGGCACGGACTCTCAGGAGAGACGATAGAGCCATCTCTTTGTATCCGTAAATCAGGTGGCACATTGTACAGATTTTAGCCAACCACAAGCTATGCTTGTATTCAGCACAAGTAATTGGGTTAAATAGGGGGCTAACTGGTTGACACAAGCTGGCTTGTTTTACATGTGGCAGTTTAAGTGGCTGTGTCCCCTCCTGGAACTTAATTCTATGGATTTGGATTCTCTTATGGCTTCAAAAACCAGCTGTTTACCTGTGTGAGAGGAAAACAGAGTTCATGAAGGAAGGAGTTCTCTTCACATTCCTGAGATACTCTTTGAACATCTGTAAAATGCCAAGGGATAGTGATAAAATGAAAGATCAGGAAAAATCCCAAATACAAGAGGTAAGGACTTAACTTTGAGCAATAAAGATGTATCCATAGTAGGAGAGGATCGGGTCCAGGAATATTTAAGCAAAGTGGACCTACATCAGCCCATGGGCCCAGACGGGATGCACTCCTGACTGCTGGGGGAGCTGTCTTTTTGAGGCCACTCTCAATAATCTTTGATCAATTGTGGCAGAAGTGCCCAAAGACTGGAGGAAAGCAAATTTCACACCTATCTTCAAGAAGGGCAAGGAGGACCCAGGGAACTACAGGCTGGTCAGCCTCACCTTGCTTCCTGGGAAGGTGATGGAGCAGCTAATCCTGGAAACCACTTTCAGGCACATGACGGAGAAGAACATCAGCAGCAGTAATCAGCATGGATTCACCAAGGGGAAGTCATGCTTGACCGAGTTGATAAGCTTCTATGATGAACTGACTAGCCCGGTAGATGAGGGGAGCCATGGATATTGTCCTCCTGGACTTCAGAAAGGCCTTTGGCACTGTCCCATAAGATCCTCAGGCAAGTTGCTGATGGATTAGCTGGATGGGCAAACAGTGAAGTGGCTTGAAAACTGGCTGAATGGCAAAGACTGGAGAGTGGTGGGCAGAGCCACAAAATCTAGTTGGAGGCCAGTAACTAGTGGTGTACCCCAGGGGTCGAAACTGGTCAAGGGAGGGGATCCTTCCCCTCTGCTCAGCTCTGGTGAGGCTGCACCTGGAGTATTATGTCCAGGCTAGGGCTCCCCAGTACAAGACGTGCAGCTACTGGAGAGATTCCAATGAAGGGCCACAAAGATGAGTAAGAGCGTGAAGCACCTCTCCTATGAGGCAACGATGAGAGAGCTAGGACTGCTCAGCCTGCAGAAGAGGAGGCTCCGGGGGGATCACAACAATATGTACAAATATTTGAAGGGAGGGTATAAATACGACAGAGCCAGGATTTTACCAGTGGTGCTCAGTGCCAGGACAAGAGGCAGTGGGCATGACCTGAAGCACAGGAAGCTTCCTCTGAACATCATGAAGCACTTCTGTGCTGTGTGGGTGATGGAGCAGTAGTACCGGTTGCCCAGAGAGGCTGTGAAGCCTCATAGAATAGAATTATAAAATATCCCAAGTTGGAAGGGTCCCAAAAGGATCATCGAGTCCAACTCCTGGCACCACAAAGGTCTACCCAAAAATTCAGACCAAGTGACTAAGTGCACAGTCCAAACGCTTCTTAAACTCCGACAGGCTTGGTGCAGTGACTACGTCCCTGGGGAGCCTGTTCCAGTGTGCGGCCACCCTCTAGTGAAGAACCTCTTCCTGATGTCTAGCCTAAACCTCCCCCGCCTCAGCTTGACACCATTCCCGCAGGTCCTATCCCTGGTCACTAAAGAGAACAGATCAGCGCCTGCCCCTCCACTCCCCCTCGCAAGGAAGCTGTAGACCGCGATGAGGTCTCCCCTCAGCCTCCTCTTCTCCAGGCTGAACAGGCCCAGTGACCTCAGCCGCTCCTCATACGTCTTGCCCTCTAGGCCCTTCACCAACTTTGCAGCCCAGTATCTTACTGACTTGAAGAAAGAGGCTTTAATCTACCCTGGTTTGTTTACTAACAAAGGAGCATGAAAGAGACGCATGTCCTTGTCTCTGAAGAGGAGGTGAAGGAACAGCTAGGGCAAGGAACACAAAAATCAGTTGTGCCAGACTACTGTGTGGTTGTATCTAAGCTTGGAGATGGAAACCCTCTTCAAACCTCCAGATCTAAAGGAACACTTTGGCTGCAGCCTAAAAGCCACGTGTACATAAGCTCCCGCAATGCAGCCAGTCTTCTTCCCATGACCTGCCAGGAAACAGCAATGTAGGCATGTAACCAAATTAAAGCCCAAACCTTCAGCCCGGTCCTTGACCTGAATAGTGAGTGAGGATCCGGATCTTGCCATTTGTACATGATAGTTTATATGCAGCCAAAGTAAATAGTGTAGTCAGAGGTCATGGGACTAGATTTTGAAAAGTCCTGCATAAAGAAGAAATCTCAGAAAAGCAAATTTAAAAAACATTAATGTCAAGAAAAGTAATTCTGATTGGTATATTCTTTATCTGTCGTGACTAGACAGATGAAAATCTATGATAGCATTTTTTCCTTTAAGGTCATTTTCTTTTTTCTTTTATTTATTTCTTGGGTTTTATTTATTATTTTTTTTAACAGGCTCCGTACTAATTTTCCTCACAGAATGAGTAACAGAAATATGACCCTTATGCACCTTTTGTAGTTAATTCATTAGGTCAACTCTAACCACTAAGCCTCTTGTCAGGTTATTTCTATTAGTGATAAGGTGCAATTGACCTTAAAAGTCTGAAGCCAGGTAGATAAGCCTATTCCACGAGGTCTCTTGGCTCCACCCTTGTTAGGTGAAATCTGCCAGGTGTGGATCATTTGACCTTTGCTATATAGGAAGCATGAGGAGCTATGGGGGGAATTGCCTCCCCAGGGGAGTTTGAGGCTTGGGTTATCTAGGGTGCTTGTCTACTGTGGTGAAATGGACACGGTGTTCCCCAGTAGGCTGCTTTTTCTTCATGTTTTCTACTATCTCTGTGAAATAGTTTTAGAGGTTGTATGAGTTAGCTACGTTGGTGGTGCCTTCTCAGTACAGTAAAACCCTGGTAGTACAACTTCACCATGAAGTAGTTTGGAAGTGACTCAAGTTCAGAAGCTGTCAGGTAAGCGTTCCTGGGTTCTACAGTTGTTTAATGTTGAGGAGTTTAAGTATTTCCTTCACCTTGTCTGTTTTCAGTGAAGTTACTTATGTGGATTCTAAGCTCCCTTCCTAGCCCTTAGAAAAAGAATAAAATAAATAAACAAAAAACAACCTCAGAAGCTCAAGTGCTTACAGGTAAGCCTGTAATTTGAAGAATGTTCTTCAGTATTTGTTAAGATTGAGCAACAGGCAGTGTGGAAAGGGTGCCTTAATGTGAATTCAAGTTTTGCCTTGTGGGAAGTAGGAACAGATTTGGGTGGATACTGGTGGCATTATCATTACTTTTGCTAAGTGGCAATTGTGTGAATGTGCTGTTCATAAAAGAAATGCTGCTTTCACAATATGCAAGTCAAAAGCCTTTGAATTACTAGAAGTTATAGTTTCAAGGAGGTAACTTTAAAGAAAGAAATTATTGTTGGCCATCTCCCCCTGACCCCTCCAAAGACTGGCTCCCTGAAGAAAAAGCGTGACAGGTGTAATTGTTAATAGTTTCAGAGGTAGGGTCAGGGGAAGATGTGTCTTCCTACTTGTTCACTTTCCCTTTCTTCTCCTCCAGGAGTGTTCTGGTAGCTTTCCAAAACTTTGACTCTCCTTGGGATGTTCAGACCAGCATGTTCTTAGCGGTATGTCTCCTGAATGCACTTCAGGTTTTGTCTAAGGTTAAACAAATACTTAAGAGTGTCATCCAGAGATCTGTCCTGAGGCAGGATAGTTACTTGTGGCAGGGAGAGTGGGAGGATACGGGCAGGTATCTAGAGCAGGGGACACCTCCACTGGAAAGACCATGAGGAACCCACAGTGGATGGATTGGCTAAACAACCCTGGCAGTACAGAGAAAGTCTCTACTCTTCCCTACAGGAAGTATGCTATACGGCTAGTGCAAGGAACACAAAAATCAGTTCTGCCAGACTATGTGGTTGTATCTAAGCTTGGAGACAGCAACCGTCTTCAAACTTCTAGATCTAGAGGAACACTTTGGCTGCAGCCTAAAAGCCATGTGGACAAAAACTCCTGCAATGCAGCCGGTCTTCTCCCCATGACCTGCCAGGAAACAGCAATGTAGGCATGTAACCAAATTAAAGCCCAAACCTTCAGCCCGGTCCTTGACCTGAATAGTGAGTGAGGATCCGGATCTTGGCATTTGTACGTGAGAGTTTATATGCAGCTGAAGTAAATAGTGTAGTCAGAGGTCACAGAGCTAGATTTTGAAAAGTCCTGCATAAAATCTGTCAACTGTGCTCATTCACCTAACTCCCTTGGAAATTAATGCACAAATACCATGGAGAACCTAGAGAGAGGTGCTCATCTTCATCTTCAAACACCACAAAGCTGTAAGATTTCTGAATCTGTGTTGAGGCCTATGGTAGCATGCAGCAGGGGAAATTGTTTGAGAGTGCTAATATACTGCAGACAGGTGTGGATCAGGAAAAGTAGTGCCAACAGTCATTAACATAAAACAGTGACAAAAAGATTTAAGCAGATTTCAGAAAGGAAGGAGAAAAAAAAATTGAATTTCTAAACTTAGAGGAAGTAGAACTGTTTGCTATGAAAACTGCTAAGTGTACCAGAAGAGTAAGTTCCCTTTCTGCAGATACAGAATAAACACTGCTACATTCATTTCCCGAGGGAAGCACTAGGAGGTCAGAACTTGATATTCCTATCTATTGATCTAAATTTAGCTTTCAGCAGTCCTTGTCTCCTATACGCTTCCTTCTTCATCACCAGATTTAATGTATTTTCCTGACAATAAAAAAAAAAGTGTCCTCCTCAGAGATCTCAAAAGCTGCCTGGATGTGGTGCTGGGCACCCTGCTCTGGGTGTCCCTGCTTGGGCTCGGTGGGACCGGAGGGCCCTGCCAGCCTCAGACATTCAGTGGCTCTGTGATCCATGACTAGCAGAGATGCTTGTAAATGTCAGCTCTGCTACAAGCAGAGTAGTTGGTGAGTGTTGTGGCACCACCCAGCCGCTCGCTTACTCTCCCCAGGTGGGATGGGGAAGAGAATCAGAGAGGTAAAAGTGCGAGGACTCATGGGATGAGACAAAGACAGTTTACCAGACAAAACATAAGGCACAAGCAAAGCAAGGAATCCCTTCGCCCCGTCCCACCGGCAGGCAGGTGCCAGTCACCCCCAGGACAGCAGGGCTCACCACGTAGCGGTGCCTTGGGAAAACAAACACCACTGCTCCCAGCGCCCCCCTGCCTCCTTCTTTCCCCCAGCTGCCATTGCTGAGCATCCCCGTGGTGTGGGATGTCCCTTTGGTCATTCGGGGCCAGCTGTCCTGGCTGTGTCCCCTCCAGCTCCTGGGGCACCCCCAGCCCCTCTCTGGCAGGGCAGCACGAGGAGCTGGGGAGTCCTTGGCTCTGGGTGAGCGCTGCCCTGCAACGACTGAAACAGCGGTGTGCTGGCACCGCTATTTTCATCACAAATCCCCAACACAACAGCACAGGGGCCACTGTGAAGAAAATTAGCTCTATCCTAGCCAAAACAATGACAGTGTTAGAACATACTATTAGAAAATATATACCATGAAGTAAAATACAGCCTTTCCAAATGATAATGAGTTGGCTACTTCTTGATAGCTGATATAAATTAAAGGCAACCATGATTCTACCTGTGAATGACTGGGAAAGGGAGAAGACTGCTTCCTCCACAAGCAAATATCTGAAATGAGCTTATGAAGAGAGCTCCCAAATGTACAGTAACTGCAAGAAGGCAAGAACAGCTAAGGCCAGTCTGAAGAAAATGCATCGCAGAGAGAGAAGAGCCTAGAAAAAGGGGACTGCTTCCATTTTGTTGTCTACAACAGTTTCTTTTTACTGACATCTGTTTTCCATCTACTTTTTGTTGCTCCAGGCAGGGGTTGTATGTGAAGATACTCAGACTCTGCTACCCAGGCTGCCCTGTTGGCAGCTGTCTGGGATGTTTCAGGAGTGAAAGAAAGCAATGTGTTGTTGGACAACAGCTTTTGTGCCAAAGCTGAAGTGCTTCTGCTAAGAATGGGTATCAGTGAGACGAGTTTTATCCTTAGCTATTTACCAAGCTGCCAAATGCAGTCATCGGGAGGCACTGAGAGAGGCTCAGGGTGCTCTGAGCCAGTAGTAGTGGGAACGAACAAGTAGGGACCACAGAGCCGGACCACAGAGCCTGACCCCAGGGAAGTGGGGTAACAAGCGGACACAGGATGCTCCCTGCTGCCCAAGAAGCCCGTCCTCCCATGCATGGTGCCTCCTGTGCTGCTGACTGAGCTTTCGTATGGTTCTGGTTTATTCCTCAGTCTTGCCAGACCTTGGTAAGCTGATTTACTCGCATCCTGAACCCAGACCACGTTCTGACATTTGAGGAATCCTGGTCTATAATTACCTAATGGACTGTGGCGATGCAAATATTCCTGAGAGATGCGGTCTGAGAAAACAGTGCTGTGTCTTTACTAAAGTAACAAAGAGGAGCATGGTCGTTAGAGTCAAGTAAATGTGGTGCTGCGGCCCATCCATTAAATTCCCTTGCCTGGGATACCAACAGGCATTCTTGTTATTTAGAGCCAAAGAGAAAGTCCTGGAGGCCTCCTGATTTCACATGCAAAGCCACGCGAGGCATTGTGATGACAAACAGACCACGCAAGGAGTGGGCAGGTCCCCTGTGAAAGAAGTCATTAGCCGAGGGCTAAATTCTTTTGGCCACGCTCATGCTACTGCATCATCAAGAAAAAGTCAGCTACACGAATAAGGGTACTTCTTGTTTTCCCTCCATCCTGTTCCCAGATACAGGTGACGGACTCCATAGCTGAAGACAAACCAATTCTCTAAGAGAACTGATTTCACCCACAAACCACAGCTTCTCTGGCTTGGGCTTTCAGTATGTTTTTCCTCACAGATCAGACTGAAGATTTTTTTCTCGAGTTTGTCTTGCCCAATGACACTTCTTGGCTGACATTTCCCCTTCTCTGGCAGCAGCAGAACTGTACTTAATGCCCGAACACAATGTGATGGCAGATTCAAATTGATGGCAGCTTCAGCCCACCCCACATATGCGCCTTCCCCTGCTGTGGGATTAGTAAATGACAAGCGAAGCAGCTTTTGGACCGCCGTAGTCTTCAGGCCACTAAGGCAAAGGAAATTGTGTTTGGGGTTAGTTTGCTTTCGGATTTTAGATTTAAGACACTGTGGCATTAGCTCTGTTGTAAAGGTTTGGCAGATGGCCAGTAACAGAACAACTTCAGCCAACCAGATTTAATGTGTCACTGCACGTGTCAGAGACCTAAAGGTGAATCTGCAGCTGCAAGAAAATCCTGTTTTAATCAGATTCATTGTCATCTATGAAAAAATTGTAGCAGCTCTTTTTCTTTGTGAAGTTTTATCCTATTAGCTTCCCGTAGTTTGAGATTTTCCATCTGTAAATACACCATATGTGTACACACACACAAGTATATATTTGCCTTCAAAAAAGAGACTTATCTCTCAGTATCTGACAAGTGTTAAGTGTTCATAAATGTCTATTTCAGGAAGTTATTTCCTAAAATTTTCTTTCGCATTTTCAATTAGCTCGGTCAAAGTTCCCATTATGTAAAGCCCTGTCTCTGCTGTAGTAGTACTGAACATATTTAAGATTTCTGGTCCATTTTCAAACTTTCTGCTGATTCTCCTTAATTTCTTTCCTTGTCTGCTGTGTTCAGATTTCCCTGCTTCGAAGACCAGTTTGAACAATTTTCCTTTCAATGTTGTGTTTTGTACATAATCACACACATTGTTCTTCAGTATTTGAGAAAGAACAGAAGTGTAATTTGAAGTTTTAGTTTACTTTATGACTGTCCCAGAGTAAAATGCTAACAAAAAATCAACTCCTCAAAGCATTTCAAGGTCTACTTAAGAGTTTTGCATTTGAGATGTTACTGAGTAGTGTTGCCCTTTTTGCTCAAGTGGATCATCAAATTGAAAGACCTTACCAGGACTGTTTCTTCTACTAGAACAGAAATTGTTGATGCAAATTAGATATTTCTTTGTGTAATCTTGCTTATTTGCCCAAAACATGCATGAATCCCGTTTCTGTTTATGCAGAAGAAGCAAACACTGTTAGGAAGTTTCCTTTCACACCCACAACACTGGGTGTGAGACTCCAAGGGCTTGGACCCAAAAAGACCATCATCTTTCAGCCTCTTCTCAAAAGCATAACTATAATTCTCTCTTTCCCTTGCTGATGTTCATAACTTACAGGCAATATTCCATCCCCTTTGTTTTCAACCATTAAAACCTTTCTTAATTTATTTTCCTTAGATCTGGCTATATGCATTTCTCTTCAATTGAAAATAGGGCTGGACTGAGGAAACAATGCTGAGAAGACACCATTTGAGATTAATTTAGCAATTTTATAATCACAAATTGATATAATTCAGACTCTATTCTTGGTCTCCACAGCAGTCTTTTGAGAAATCGTGATGGATAGGTCAGTCTTTTTAATTGTTCCTTACAAAATTAAAGCAAGTATTACAGCACTTCACAAGACAACAGAATAGCTGGAGGACCTCAAAAATTTCATCACAAATATATCAGACCTGAATAATGGAACATGCACAGTCAGTAAGGCTTTGCTGGCATGTGGAGTTCAAAAGAGAAAGTGAACAATGGGGAGAAAAATAACCAGAAAATTAAAGGAAAAAATAAGCATTCACAATATCTCTTCAGTTAATAAGTTTCCTGATTTGGGGACTTTCAAAAAATTATAGATGCTACAGGAAAAAAATCCTAGTTGTTCCATAAGAATCTTTTTTTTTTTTCCCTGGCTGTCAAATTAGCTCAGTCTTAGCTACAAAAAATGGCAACGTTCTCATGGTGTGGAAATGATATAAACCAAAATCCGATGTTCAAAGGTTCTGAGTACCTTTTTGGGATCACAACAACCTAATGAGCAAGCCCTTTTCTGCTGTATACAGCAACCTGGCTGAAGATGGTAGAGCCTTGCTGAACGAGGTCAGCTCTTCCAAGAACTTCGCGTCTTTGGTTCTCACCCTCACCGTGAGACAGATGAACAGCAATGGGCAGAGCTGCCACGAGGCTGAATGCATCCTGGATAAAATCTCAGCATGGAGATCCCTCCCAGGAACGGGAATAAACACTCTAGTTGGCTTTACTCTATGTGAGGGAGAACAGTGACACCTCTAGGAGGTGTGCAAGTGGGCGGGGAGTGCTGCTCTTCATTACATGGCGATGTCTGTGTGTGTAGGGATGCTGCTCACCACACGCCAGGTCTCAGGATGACACTGGAACTGCTTCTCCATTCCACCCTACACGTCTGTGCTGCAAAACTCCCTTTTCTTCCGCAGGGACCTGAGGCAGGCATCTCCTGCGAGCATCTTCTGCAGTGGTCCTTCAGTAAGCGATCCAAAGGTTTTTTTGAGATGCTGACTTTTAGATTAAAATGATGTTAGGTAAGGCCCAGATGTTACATACTGTATTTATGGCTGTCCCAAATCACCGTCATTTTTACAGGAAGCCTGAGGTTTATTTTAGCAAAAATTTGGAGACCTTCCTTTACGATCAGAGTTAAAGCAGCCATTGTAGATAAGGTTTCAGCCTTTTATCTCATTTGCTTTTAACACTGCCTGGCCAAACATGACAGTTTGGTGACTACAAAAAACATTTTTCCTGGATGAAACTCCAAAGAACCACCCTTAAGTAAGCCTCTTACATCTAATTATATCCACCTCATTTTCTCAAGCATTTCCTGTTTCATGTTTTATTAACACTTCAGTGTGTCCCACAAGCCCTGAGGAATGTAACTTTGAATTTGGCCCAGCTTTGATGGGGAAGTTGGACCAAACTACCTCCAGAGGTCCTTCCAAACTAAATTATCTCATGATTTTAAGACTCTTACCTGCTGAAAAAGCACTCAGTTTCATTTCTATCATTTTTATATCAGCAGTTACCTCACCAGTGTGATTATCCTGTTTCATCTTAACCTTGCACTTGCTTATTGACATAAATTTTAGTTAACAAGGTGAACTTCATAAAAATACCATGCCAGTGTTTTCTTTTCTAATCAGCAAATAAGATCACTATGACTTTCCCACATAATTGGGTCTCTTATGAATATTAATATGCATTCAATAATTAATGCATGTCAAGCAGTCTTCTCAGACTGAAACTTTCCTGTTTTTATTTCTATAACACTTTTATAAAGCACCATGAGAAAAGAAATCTCCAGTTGAACAACAGAGTCAACAGCACAGTTTCCACTACATTTGACAGGTTTGGGATTATATCGTGAACACAAAATGTGGAAGAAAAAGATGTAATTCAGATAGCATCAGAACAGGTCATAGGTAACTTCAGAGTTAAATACTTTCTTGAGCTGTGGCTGGGAAGACCAATGAATTTTTCTATATGCCGAATTTACCAAAAAAGTTAATAATGCATATTTAAGTATCCCCTGATGAAGTTCTTGCTGGGTATTTCTAAGGATCTAAAAGGAGCAGGTTTCCTCTACTGCTTAATAATAAGGCTTTCATGCATAAAAAAGGGCTGGGGCCAAGAGAAAAGCTAGACCTTTTTTTGCAATCATTCTTAAAAGGTTAATTATCTAGTTAGAAGACTCTTTATGAACAGGAGCTTTATTGTACCTCCTATTTGCTATCCATTTGGTCTTGAGGTTCTGATTCTGCCAATACGGAGGTGTAATTCTCATGGGAAAAACTCCTTTGAGACAAACTCATGAAGGAGGCTGGGGTCAGCACTAGGCTTTGCAGAGCTCACCATTCAGGCGCTTGAAGTATCTACTCCCTGGTGCAATTAGGAACCTATTCTCACCTTTCAAACAGTGAAGGTTATCAGCCCTTTCAAGGGATAGCCAAGAACTGACCATTTACCTAAATGCTCAGGGTAATTACCTAGGTGCCTAGATAAGGTGCCCAGGATATGGGATACCAAAATCCAGGTGCTTTTATTCTGAAGGAGGTTTAGATCCAAGCTCCTTCCTCCTTCTGCCACTTTACCCATCTGCTGCAGGATATTCTGGTCCCCTATGGAAGTTCTGCTTTGAATGGCATACCCAAATATTCAGCAGGACAAGAAAAACAAATGAGTTATGATACTACAGTATGGTCATTAGAGCATTCAAGGGTGTTGGGTGTTGCGCCCAACAGCAGTTAAGCATTTTATTGAAAACAGTGTTTAGAACATCTATGAATGCCTGGGTGATTACAGCACTTATCTAGATGCTTCCAATGTCCTGGGATGAAACTGGAAAAGAATTTAGGTCTAGGAGAATGCCTCACTTCCGAGCAATTATGGAAAAGAGGCAAAATCTTTCAGCCATGGTTGTACGGAGCCGCATGTCAGCATCTACATCACATTAAATCCTGCAGGTGAAACAGGAGGGGCAAAAACCTGTTCCCCGAATCTCAGTGGGTATCTGTCTAAAAGAAATTCTAAGTATTTGGGTGCTGTAATGACATAGGTGTTGGTATCAAGGCACAATAAACATCTTCAGGTTTTGGCAACAGCTTAGTAACTGCCAGTGTGCGTGTGTGTGTATGTATATGTTTGTATACATATATAAAGCAACCATAGCACCTCTATTTTGGCCAAATACAACTCAAGTGGCCTGACACAGAATCACATGAAATCCCGTTGTGTAACTTCAACATTCTAAAATTTCTTAAAATTTTACAGAATCAAGTCCTACTAAACCAAGAGTAGTAATTTTTCGGATCTTTCTCAAAATTGAGAGTAGGAGACTCAATGAAGAATAATCCATAACTTAAAAAAAATACATGAAGGAAATATTTGCACAGCTCTGAAGTGTTGAAGTCTTCTAAATTTAAAAAGTCTAAATAGTCTTACTAAGACTAGATGTCAGGTAAAACTTTTTTTTTCTCTTTCTCTTCTTAAACCAAAATGTTCAACGTGTGAAAACTTCTAGTGCAACCTGCACTACCTTGCCCAACTAGTCTCAAAACTGGGACACAGAAGTACGACACCCTCACACAGATACTTTATCTGCCTCTGACACCATATAGCAGTATTGCAGGTTTGTAGCCACACCATCCTGTTACTAAAATAATTTTTTCTTCCTTGGAATTCTGTGAAAGAAAAACACAAATGCACATTGAAGCGTCTTAGATGTGTCATGAACAATTAAAGACAGTCCTTGGCTAGAAGGGAAGATTTCATACAGCATACAGACAAAGAGAAGAAAGGAGAATGAAAAACAATAAAATTATCTCTTTAGCTAATTAGGATAGCACTGATAGCTTGTTCGTCCCTGCATTTATTTATAAGCAGAAGTGAATTCCTGGGAAGAATTTGAGTGCAGCAAAGAGATGCCTGGCAAAGAGCTTTGGGAATAATATTGTAAGTACACCTTCTGCCAAATGGTATCAGCAGTAAGAGAGAGCTAAATTTAAATATCAAAGACATTAAAATTGACAAACACACTGGCTGCCAGCCAGATAGCTGAGGAAAGCTGCGTTGTTTGGTTTGTTTTTTAATGAGCTTCTTTTTGGATCCCAGTGAGATGGTAGCAAGCTATCTGTCAGGATGTAGCACTATGGAGGCAGTAAGATGCAAAACCTACATGCGGAAGAGCAATCAGCAGTAGATAAGCACTTTAAAGGCAGTTGACATGGAGGTAATACTTACATCCACGTCAGCAGGAGAGGTCACCTGAGGATGGAGAACAGAGGGTGGGAGGGAAGGCACTGCGGGAGGTTTGGAGGGAACGCTCCACTTGGAGGTGGGAGGGAAGATTTTGGAAAGAAATCCTAGACTGAGAGAAAAAGAGCATCGGAAAGTCATTAACTCCAGCGTGGCAAGGTAGAAAAACACAGGCATTAATAGTAGTGCCAAGAGCAACAGACCAGTCAGAGAGGTTGAGGATGGTGATCAGGCTTGAACCTCAGTTTAGAAGAAGACTTTGAGTGGTATGACTAGGACAAAATCTGTGGAGGAGCGCTGACAGAAGGGGATTGAAACTGGTCTGAGATTAGATCCCAACCATCTTCTGTGTTCCCTTATTGCTACCACAGTCAGTTCATTAATCCAGTTCTTTTTCATAATGGTCTCAGACAGCGAGAGCTTGAGGACATGGCATCTCCATTTTATTCACTTCGACAGCACCAGAGGCCAGAGATGTGAAGGGGTGCGTAGTGGGAGAGGAAGGTGTTTTTTGTAGGGAAAAAATAAATCAACATATTAACTGAAGAAATGCAGTGAGCAAAGAGTGGGGATTAGGGAAGAAATGACACAGTCAGAGGCACAGGAAGGGAAAAAACAAAAGATGTTGATCATCCTATTAAACTGAGATTAGCAGGCCCAATTAACATTTGGTACCTTTGCCAGGATGTTTACGAAACCTGTAACATTACTACAGAAAGTTACGTGTTAATTTAAAAGAAATCAAGAGGCACAGATAACATCTTCTATTGGTAAAATCAAAGCAGTTGCTTGCCGGCTGATCTTGATAAGGCTTCGCGGAAGCAGGATGGCGTTATCCCCAACAGCAAGGTGAAAAAAACCTCTCCAGAACCACTCCCTTAAGCATGCCTTCCTGGGCCTTATTTAGTTTGCATCTCGTTTTCTGCACACTTCTTCATTGATTAACATCTTCATTAATACATTAGGATTTAACTAATACTGGCTATGCAAATTCATTTAATCAAGGTACGAGCTGCAGCTCACGTGCAACACATTGAACTTGTGTCGGGCTTTAGGCCTGCCTTTTCCCTGTCTGCACTCCTGCAGAGCTAAATTCAGCAGTAGGGAAGGACGGGGGGGGGGTTAAAGGGCTTCCTCGTTTATTTTCTAATGGGATGCAGCACATCTCATCTCTCAGCTTCTCCTTCATTGGGGCCAGGGTCTCAAGAAACACGGGCAAGTAGCAAGAACTGCCAGAGATGCCCCTGTGGGGAAGGAAGGAGGAAGGAAGGAGGAAGGAAGCCCTCCCGAGCCTGGAGGGAGCCAGCAGGTGGCTGCAGGTGCCCACTGCTGTGGGGCTGGCTCCTGGAGGAGGTCTGAAGCCCGACGCCAGATGCCTTCGCAAACAGCTTTATGGCGGAGTCCATCCGTAGTTATCCATGCCCCACATAGGCTCAGCCTGCGTAAAAGGATCGTGAGTAAATGGTTGCGTTGCACCACGCGCTGACAAGTCGTACCTCGTATGTTTATAAAGGCCTTTCCTAACCCAGCGAGCTAGGGTACCTCAGTACGTAACTCACCAGAACTCGTTGACTTACACCACCCTTTAACACTGCTGTTGGACGCTTGTCTTGAAGGAGAAAATTGGGCCCTGCAAGCTGCCAACCCTGTGAGTGCCTTGCTTGATATGGCGAGGGGGATTTCAGGCAGAGAAGCAGCTCAGAGCATTCTCTCCCATCTCACCAGGTGGGTATCAGACAGCAGGAGTCAGACAAATTTTCCTCAGAAAGTGATTGGGAAAGATTTTTTTTTATTATTTATTTTCTGTCTTCCCCAGCACTGGCCTGCACGTTGGACTCTCATGCCCCGGGATTTCACAAGAAGGTAGTGCTTTTGGGGATTGTGTGTCAAGGGATGAGGAAATCACCGGGACCGGTGGAGGCATTAGAAAAGGGAGCAGACTGAAGCTTTCTGTAGCTGCACAAGCCAGCAATAAACCGAGAGAATTACACAAGCATTGCACAAGGGAGGCCTGACTGGAAGTGTTGCCTCTGGCTCGCATTCCTTTTAAGCTGTTATAAAACTTTAAATATAATTAATAAATAACCAGGCCTCTCAAGCAGAGATGAGTCCAAAGCTCTGCCCCCTGCATGAACCGAGTTTGTTATTTCAGCTCTTGATATAAAAGTACAGCATATCACCGTGTGCTGTAATGAGCCTCTCAGCTGTAGACTTGCTGCTGGAGGTCAGCCAGGCGGGACGGGCTGCATTGCTGCTGCAAAGGAAACACAAACCCCGGCAGCTTAAATAGGTGGGGTAGGCTAAAGCCTAATTCCCAGGTAGGGTAATGTACCTCCTGCAAGCTGGTGTTTGGATTGAGGGTGAAGAAGGCAGCCTCTTCCCTTTGCTGCTGCCCCACCCGACCGCAGGAGCTTCCCTCCTCCTCCCTTCCCTTCCCCTTGCAGCACCAGCAGGGCTGGGAGATCAGAGCCGTGCTTGTAGCCTTCATCTCCGTGTCCTGCAGTGTCAGGCAGGAGGGGCAGGGTGGCAGGAAAGGCCAAGGAGCCACTGCAGGAAAGGAATAGCCATCCACCTCTTGGCTGTGGGACGGAGGGAGTCTCCAGCTCTCCCACCGCGTCCTTCAGGCGGTTCTGTAAGGGAAAGCTGACAGTTTGCTTCCCCCTCTTCCTTTAGAACATGTTTGTCATCCTTTACAAAGCTGTGGGTTGGCTCTAAAGCTAAAATATTCTCAAATTCTTCAAGTATGTAGGCAATTTTGTAGAGCCATGCTACCGTCTGGCATTTTTATCCACTCGCATTCATGTCTGAACTAATTGATGTGTTCTTGTACCTTTACTGGTAGGACCTGGATTGTGGTGTCCCATTGGCCACTGCTGTGAAATATTAATCCCAAGCTTAAAAACTGTTTTTCTAACGTAACAGGTTGTGTCTGGGCCAAAATGGCCCTGGTCAAGGAGGTATGACCAGACACAAACACAGGAGGGTGAATATAGACTATTATTTCTATTTGCTAATTAGGAATGCTAGTAATTGCATGTTTTTGATTTCCGTTCGGATTTTTTTTTTTAACGTTTCTAAAAATCAGCTCACTTTTATCAAACGGTATAAATAATGGATTTAAGAGTGCAGCTTCTGCCAGCTTTGAAAACATTAGTTATAGTTGCTGGTCTTTAACTGAGACAACATTGACTTAACAATTCCCAGGGCTGGGAAAATCTCAGTGGGTGACAAATACCACACAGAAGGTTACAGAATGACTGTCGTAATTGCCTGCTTCATATTGTAGTATTTTTCAGAATAAGTACAGACTAACAGATTCAAAGGATGAGAAGAAATAAGCACTGACTACCAAAAAATCAGCAGCCAGATGCTCACAGGTAGAGATGAAGAACAGGAATATCACTATAGCTTTATAAAATGTTTGGCAGCTGTGAAGTAATAATTAATATCAGGACTTGTTTAGACTTGTAAATTAATGATGCATGACAAATTGCAGCTCGAAATTGACCTAGGGAGTGCATTAAAATTAAATGTAAAACATTTTGCAGGATTAACACAGAAGATAAAGCCCAGAGAGTACATTAGATGGCTAATTTGTGACCTCTGTTCGATGATCCATGATTTCAACACTAACTCTTATAGTAATATATTCTTATAATAAATTAATTTAGTGTCTTACAGTATTTAAAATTGTGAAAGGCACCTCACCTCATAGTCTACAAAGAACCTTCATACTTCCCAGCGTTGGCTTTGAATTTGGAAACCATTGTACATGTGAGAATACTAAAATAATACATTAAATTGCAGATTTTAACCTAAGAATAAGATACAGTAAAAGTTAGGAAGAATAGGGGAAAAGTCAGAAACAGTAAGTAATCGTTATACCAAGGATCATGGTGGAGTTACTCAGCTAGAGCAGATGCATATCACAAGACAATAGATTTGTTGGTTGTCACCATTTTTCCCTGTCTTCAATGTAGATATGATTTAAACACCAGTGTTAACTGGGGCATCTCGGGAAAACTGAAGCTGGAATAAGAACAGAGAGGACACTGACTTAGGAGCTTCTTGTACTTCTTAAAACAATACTCCTTTAAATCTGTCTAAGGCTGTAGCATCCAACATAAAGCACTTTTCAAAAAAAAAAAATCACCTTCTCTACTATTCTCTCTGTTTAATAAGAAGTTCTGTGAAGCTTGGATGATCACAAAGAACATTTCAGAAACATTTTTTACAAGTTTTTGTAACGCCACTGACATTCCCTATTGTGTTAGGGAAATATGAAAAAAAAAAAAAACTATTGCTTTGCTTTTTCTAAAAAGAAACAAAAATGACTAATTATACAGCCAAGCTATAAAAAAATAGAGACCCTTAAGGCCCATATACAGTAATTCTTTACCAACAATAGACTTTGTGGGAATACCCTTGCTGTACTTGAGGAGACAGAAAAAGGCTTCCCCCTTCTTCACGTCTGCCAGACACCCCTTGTTGCCCTTCCCCGAGAGCATTTGAACTACGCAGCAAGTTGTATGGGCTCTGCAAGGTTTCTGCTAGCCATGCTCCCAAATGAAAGTGGCATTTGCCATAGGAGGAAACGGAAGTTATCATTAAGTGAGCACAGCAACAGGATCAGGGCCTTCAGGAGACGTAGGCAGGGGGATGACCTGACTGTAGAGTAGAGCTTGGCTGGTGTTTCTGCATGGGCCCAGAAGCACAACTTTAAGTCGCTGGGAAATTTTATAAGCGAAAATGTAGATGTTTGCAGATTTCATAGTGCTAAGTGAAATTTTTGGGGTTTCCTTATTTTGTAGTTTGTACCTAAATACCACCTAAATCTGACTTCAGGCATTTATGGCCCATTGCAGATCGAACCCAATGGGCTCAACAAGAGGGATTTATGAGGAGAAGATCATAAACCAAGTAAACATCAACATCTTCATTTTTCATTTGATTTTTCACATCAACATTTTTCTCTTGGTCTTTTTGCACCTGTCTACAGCTTCCTTGTGAGAGGCAGGCGCTGAGCTCTGCTCTCTGGGGACAGCAACAGGACCCGAGGGAACGGCATGGAGCTGGGACAGGGGAGGGTCAGGCTGGGGGTTAGGGAAAGGTTCTGCACCCAGAGGTGGTCGGGCACTGGGACAGGCTCCCCAGGGCAGTGGTCACAGCACCGAGCCTGCCGGAGTTCAAGAAGCATTCGGACAATGCTCTCAGACACAGGGTCTGGTTTTGGGGGTGGTCCTGTGTGGAGCCAGGGGTTGGACTCAAAGGTCCTTATGGGTCCCTTCCAACTCCGGATACTCTATGATTCTAGGAGGTGTATCATTAAACAAACAAACAAAACCCCAAAAATGACAGTAGCCTGCAGCAGGATGATGGACGGAAAATTGATCAGGGAATTGAGAGACACGGATTTTCTTCCCACTGACCCCCTGGCTGGCCCAGTATGTCCCTTCACTTCTCTATCTAGCAGCTTCCCAGTTGTTTTCCTGTAGCATTGATTTCCATTTAGATGTGCCTTGAGATCTGAGCATACCAGTGGAAAACACTTCATAAGAGCAAGACACTATCATCTGATCACTCATAATATAATTCATGTGTTTCAGCTTTGGTATCTATCCAAGCAGGTGCTTTATCTTTCCCACGAACAGGCGTCGTGATCAGGATCCATTCACTATTTGCATGTCACTAACACCACAAAAGCCCCCTCTTCTACTTAGTAACTGGGCCTGTTCGCTACACAGTAAATATTCTTATAGGCACTGCTTCCAAATCCAGGAAGCCTTTTTTTCCCCCTCTTCTTCTTTTAAATATATTGAAGCTGAGTGGTAGTGCTACAGGTATGCTGCTTGCTTAATGCTTATCGGACATAGAGATGTGTTGAATGAGAAAGACATTTTTCCACTTAAAAAGAAGCAAAAAAATAACATGAAATGGGAAGAGTGGTTGATCCACCTTATGTTATACCTGGTTCAAAAAAGTAGATGTTGTAATCTGGAGCATTTGCACTCACACCTCTGTTGTTGATTGCTCCCAGATATACAAGTCTGGCTTTGATACACCAAGGAAGTGAGCTACGGCTGCCAGCTTTTATGAGAGCACCTGATATCACTGGCTAATTACAGAGACTTGAGATTGATTCTGACTGAAGACAATCAACAGTTGGGATATTCAAACCTGCGCGAAGTAATCCTTGTGTACATAATTGCCACAACTGAGACCCCTAGAAAAATGAGACCCTATTCCTTGACAGAACCCCTAGAAAAATGAGTCTGTACGTTATCAGTGCTTTCTGAGCTAGTGCGGCAATGTTCTGTCTTAGTAGAGCTTCTGAGTATCACTGGGAAAAATGAAAAATAGTAATTTATGGGAAATAAAAAAAAAAAAAAGCAAATCCACTCTGATGATACTTCACTACCCAGAAGATCACATTTTGCTACGCAGCAAGCCTGCTTCTCTTCTGCATTGCCTTGCACCTTTAAGGTTGGGTGAAATTACCTCTTGTATCAGGATGTCCACAAAAAAATAAAAGGAAAAAAATTTTTATTCCCTCCCCTCTTCCCTCCTTCATTGTCTGTAATGCTTGTGCTGCGTTACTAATTAATCTGGATTATTGCTGGTTATCCAGGCAATGTGGATATTTACAGTTTGTCATTACAGGGGTACGAGATAAGATATTACAAATACTTAACTTTTCATATGTTATCAAACACTGATTTATAGCAGCTTTATTGTTTTCTGCTGCTGATTAGCCTTTGATGAGATCTTGTAGTGGTGTTGGCTTACATAGCCTACCCGAACCCCCTGGCCTTTGCTTTCAGATTCACCCATGTTGTTGAGAGCAGAATTAGGCCGGTTATTTATTAGCTTTTTTAATACAGCGTAACTTCTCATGTCTTAGAACTGAAAGAAGCAGCACAAGAAGATGTGAGATTTCTAAATCATCAGAATTGCTCAAAGGCGTGTAGAATCCTTTTAGTTTTGGCTTGGGTTACTACTTGCTTTTGATGTTTGCATCGACCCAAAACACTGATTACTCCTGTAATTTACTTTCTGTAAATGAAAAGGCTAAAATTCATTAGCATAAACTGGGCTTCTGGTGAAGGGCAGGTATAGAGTCATTTACCTCAGAATATCTTTAGCCAGTTTTTATTTATCTATCTTAGAGTGCAGCTGTTGCAACTATTAAAATACATGTATGAGTTCACAGTGAAGAACTTGATGAAAAGTATAGTTATGTGTTCATCGTTAACCCAGTTCTTAACTCTTAGGGAAAAAAAGATTCCTTATATAAGAAAGAGAGGAACAAAAAAGACTATTCGCTCTATTCTATTAAAGCTCAACCCATTCAGAAAACATTTCCCTGCGGTCAGAATCTAATTGCTTTCTGAATAACCATTATGTATTCGCCTTTGCCCACTGGGCCATTCCAAATGTGACATTCTTTAGAGGGGAAAAAATGACATCCAGCTGTCGTATGAATTTCTTTTTTGCTAGGATATACCAATATTTCTTCCAATGGCTGTATTAGAAGAAAATTGAGTTACAAATGCAATAATTCTGAAGATGTTAGAATTAACATTTACTGTGTAACCTTAGTTTATGCCCTTTCTGTGTGTTATGATACAGGTTTTTACTGCATGATTTCATGCTCTCTTTTCTGTATGACGTTTGCTTTGTTCAGTGCAAAAGACAGATGATGTCTGCTGAATGATCAACTTTAACAGTTTTGCTGTGCAGCTCTGGACCATATTCCAGTGGTTTCTGTTTAATGCTGCACTGAAGTCATAAATTTCCTCATGGGCCCTTCTGTGTTTCTCAGAACTAACATTAATATTACTGCGTTAATACATTCCTGGAGATGACTGTGATTTCTTGTTTTACTCAGAGAGCAGCCCAGATAAGAGAGCTGAAGCCTAAATAAGCAAATATCAAGGTTATACAGTTGTTTTGGATTTCCATTTTCAGTCCACAAGAAGGCTAAGTTTCTTTGGATTTCTTTACATGTGCTGTAGATATGAACATATACCCATGGCGAGAAACTGGAGACCAGCTGGAACATGGTAAATTGTCCTTCCAGTACAGCCCCATCACTATTGTTTCTCCTTGCAAAGTCCCTTTCTGTCTAAACCCTTCCATCTGCTGTCATCGTCACCTAAATGCTATTTTCTTTGATTATCAACGTCAAGTCACCACACTGGTGTTCTGGTCTCCCTTCTGCTCGGTCTCCTCTAATTCAACATCAGAGGACACGTCAGAAATAATTGCTAGGGAATGGTGCGCTGCTAGCAGCTGGAAGTAGCCCAGTATCAAGACTGCAGATGTGGTGGTCACTGAAGATCCTGTTGTCCAGATGGTAGCTGGTATCTTTCGTACAGTAAAAATGAAAGCGATGTGAAACACCAGCAGAAAAAACAAGTAAAAAATGAAGATGTGACTGGTGGATGAGGAAGGCCAGGAACAGTGCAGGAAGAAAGCAAAGAACTGCAGAGTTTGGTTTTATTTGCTTTCATTCTGGTAGTCTGAGCCTTAGGGACATGGTTTAGTGGGTGACATTGGTGGTAGGGTGATGGTTGGACCAGATGATCTTGAAGGTCTTTTCCAACCTTAGTGATTCTATGATTCTAATAGAGGTAGGTAGGCAGGTGATAGCAGCAATCCCAACACTAAGCAGACAAGGCTAAGACAGTGGTAACTGTGTTGTGACCCTTGAGCCAGCAGTCCCTATGTACCTCCTGTAATGGCACAGTGTCTAGTGCACAGCCTTGCAGCTGGTCATAGGCCTCATCTCTGGGAGGAATCAAGTTGTCGGCTGCTGAGGTTGGTGTCATCAGACCATTCGGAGTCCAGCTGGGTACCTAAGAAGACCTGAAGCCCTTGGGGAACCACAGTTCTGTTCTCCAGGGAGAATCCCAGAGAGCTCCCCATCCTTCGTCTCCCTGTAGTGTCTTCCTGTGGCCGACATGTACTGACAATTTTTCAACAGGTATCACAGCAAACTCAGAATGGGAGATTTCCTGAGACTGGAAGACAGGCTGTAGTGGAGATAGCTGGAGTTTTCCTAGAGGACAACAAATCTGGGTATCAAGGTCAATTTCTATCTACCAGTGAATCCTTCAGTCTGGGATGGGATATGCCTGTTAGGAGATGGGTAGTATGCTTTAGCATTTTTATTCCTGAATATCCAACCATTGTATCCGTTCTGATAGCTGCTGAGATCATTTTTCTTTCTTCACAAAGTATCTTCGAAGGCTGTGGTTCCATGCTTGCAAATAGAACCTGCTGGATCATACTAGAGTGTGGACACGCTAATACACTTTTGTTGAACTTGCAAAGACTCCAAAAGTGAAGGTTTATGCTGCTTTTTGGCCAGCCTCAGGAGAACAGCAATGCAACATACTGCTTACCCCTGCCACATTAAAATACAAAAATGTTTTTGGTAAATGTTTTTGGTCCTGTTTTTCAGGACTAGCAAACTGAGTCTTTTTATTGGATCAGTGGCCATCATGAGATGTGCATGACGTTTGAGAGGCCGTACTGGGAGCTCAAACACAAACTTTTCCATCTCGTCAGCTCATAGTTTGGGCTTTGCCAAAGCAGTCCCAGTGAATTTAGCCTGAGAAGTAGAGGTATATAAATAAAATCAGTCATTTTATTGATTTGGTAAGCTCTTTCTCTTTCTCTTGAAACCCATAATATGTTCCTCTATAAAATGCACATTTTTTATCTAAAAGATAAGCCTCTACAAAACTAAGGTATGTAAAGATGTCAGCAGGAGATCAACCTTTTTGAAACTTCTAAATAAGCAGTCTGACTGTAAACCTTTTTTTTCCCTGAAAATATAGGTCTAAGTTTAAATGCTGGCTCCAGGCAAACTGTTTGAATTGTTCAGCTATCTAAAAATATAGTTAAAAGGTGCATGTGAAGAGACAAGAAGCTGAAGTAGAAGCAAAGGAAAAGGCAGAATGTCAGGGCCTTCGGGAAGCTGTAGAGCAAAGGCTTCACAGATGTTCCCTTCAAAGAATCCCTCATCTCCCTGCCTCTTGGTGCCAACGTTCGTGTGGAAGGAGCACGCTGAATTCTTCCATGGAAGTTAAATAAAGAGATAATCTAAAAATAAAACTTTGTGGCCAGTAGACCTAGAGGCAATGAAGGCCAGAAAGATAGAAAATATTAGAATTGGAAAAGCTGTTTTGCTTCATACAATCGTGCTAGTAAGCAAATAGGGGGAAAAAATGTAGTGCTGTTTGAAATAGCCCCTAAACACAGAAGACCTTGCAAGCACCTTAGATTTTTCCTTGCAAACATGAGATAGCAGATGGTAAAAAGACTCATTTTCTTGGGCACTGGGCCTGCCAGATCAGGAACTGAGGAAGATAAAGGCAGAAGATTGCAGCAGTGACCCAAGGGGCAAGGCTGATGAAATGGGCTCTTGAATTTTGTTCTCTGAGGCGAAGAAGATTTTGCAAGGCAGATCACCTGATTCCTTGCTCCATGTGCAACCTCTTTTCATTCGGTCACAGGAGGACTGAGATAGTTTATGTTGCTTTATAAATGGCTTTGAAAGATTTCTGATCTGCTTTTAATTGGGTTACCATCCAGTCTTTCCCTGCTGTTCTGCATGAAATGTTGCTTTGTGACATACATTTCCTCTTCCTTTCTGTAGAAAAGGAAAAGATGAAGATCAAGTTATTTCTGAATAACAATGTCTAGACTCCATCACTGGACTCCTTCCAAAAATGTCTAAAGAGGTCATGGCTTAAGCGGGTGCAAACTGGCACAGCTGCGTTGTTCTAGTTGTCCTGACTGGGGCAGGTGAGCATGTAGCACATGTTAACCTACACTCTTCTTGGTCCCTGTGTTCTGGCAAAGATTTTTCTGAGCTTTGCTCAGGCTTATTTATTTATTTTGTATACAGGGTGATGGTTTAATGTAAGAAATAATGAATGGGCTTTAAGTTCATGACCCAATGTCTACACTGTTGCTAGCACTTAATCTTCAGCCTTCCACATAGGCATTGTTTATGTGCTTCTTAATGCTCTATTCCCATTCTTACCTCTCTGCTGGACTGTGTACTGTGTGTACTATATTTGTACCTGCAAGTTAAGGAATGTGCGTGGGGGTTGTTCGGGATTGCAGAGAAATTGCTGCAAGTACACCATGTTACTTCTCCTTCATGCCTTCTCTTTTCTTCCTTCTTCCTCTTCTCACCATCCTCAACAACCTTTGGTTCGGAGATGACAGCATCAGCAAGGAGTTATGAATCATCCCAATCTGGGGAGAAATATTTCAGTGGCTTTTCATAATCACCTGTTCTGTCATCACTAAACTACGGAAGAAACAAAATACTGTCAGGATTTACCTCCACACTCTTCTAAACAATCTGGTCTTGCTGTTTGTCCGCTGTTGAAATAATGAGGTGTACATCAGGCTGTGGAGAGATGAGCCCAACCCCTTTGCCCAGAGTTTTACAATGACTCCCTCTCATCTTAATATGTGTTCATGGCTGGCATTGCGCAGGTCTCAGCACGCAGTGCTTCATCACAGCCTTGCTAACTCCGCTTCAGTCGGAGGAAGAAATCCTTTCCTTGTTAGCTTTGGAAAGATTTGGGTTCTGTTTGAATGCATTTTGTATTAAAAAAAAAAAAAAAAAGAGGGTAGGTGAGACAATTGTTGCTGACACACAGAGTGCTATCTCAAGATACCTAAAGGCATTTTGCTCAGAAAGACGCAAAATGCAGATTTCCTAATCTCAATTTTGTTCCAGATGATGTCCCTGGTTAAGCAATTGAATATATTTTAACTCTGCAAACTGCTGAAAATGCAGGAAGCAGAGAAAAACTGCATGGGCCAGCAGTTGCCTTGTCACAGGGGGCATGAAGTGGGTGAGACCCACCTGTGTCCTTATTGCTCAGGACCGACGAGCGTGATGCTGCAATGGAAGGAGGCATGTTGTTTGGAGAGTCAGTGGTCATTTATACACATATATATAACTAAAGTTAATACTTTTGGTCACAGATGAGCCTTGTGCTGGGAGGGGAGCGATGGATCCCCCTCTCTGTGATTCCTTACAGCTTAATAAATAGTGTGATGGAACATGAGGGTGTATTTTTTTAGATGCCTATAAATGATAATGCCTGGAATCCGAGACGTGGCCTGTAGTTCGATAATTTTTCATAACAGGTCATAAAAAAAAGATTTTGTGTCCACTGTTCCCCATTAACCACCGCCGTTGCCAGTTCACCCTCTTCTTTCAAGGCACTCGCCTTTAGAAGGCATTTGCTCAGAAGCTGTTCCTGACTATGCTGCGTACAGGTATACCAGCAGGCCTTTCTCTTCCCTAGTGCCACAGCACAACGTGTACAGGAGCCAGAGGCTGCACCTCGCTCTGCATTACCCTGTCTGAACTTCGTACCCTTGCTGCAGCTGGGCCTGCCCGGTCTTGCTCCTGCCTACTCGCCTTGCCTTTGTCCCAGTCCTCTCCTCCGTCTCCGAGCTGCCTTCTCCTGTCACGCGTACGCCTACTCAGGAGTGCCGCGTGCCTCCTTTCGGGTTTTACAGGCAGGAAGCTGAGGCCTGGGCTTCTTCAGGGATTTCCAGACTGGGGAAGAAGGATTGCACAGCACTTCCCAGCGGTGTAGGGGAGTAGGAGGAGGTGCCCGGAGCTTCCCCAGAAGGCAGAAGGCCTCTGGGCCCTGGCTTCTGGGGAGCGCAACCTGTGATGCTGCGGGTGGGCAGTGTGAAAACCTCAGGAAGGGGAGGTCACCCTGATCCCTATGTTCAAATGCACGCATGGGGCTGACCCTTCCCATGTGCCCTGCTCCAAATTTCTCCTTCTTTGTAGATCTCCCCAACCCTAAACACCCGCAGGCCTCTGAACCAAATCAACAAGACCTTTCCTCTTTCCTTCACCACAGCCCCAAATCCATCCGGTACGCCTTCCCCTCAAGACTTTGCATGCCCACTTCTGTCCTGCCATCCCAAAGCGACATTTGCCCCTCGTGTCAGTTACCACTGGCAGAGACAGACAGAGGCAGCCAGATGCCTTTTCTGCTCCTCTTTCTCCTCGCTGGGTTTGTGCCCAGGGTGAAGTTCAATGGCTGCTATGTGTTCCTTGGAGCCCATCAGCCTGCAAATGGACAGAAAGAAAAACAGAAAACCTTTGAACTGCTCTGCCTGCCCTGCAGGCTATAATTTTTCATGACAGAACAGCTCTTTTCTATCTACAGAGCACCCCCCTTGTCTTCTAGTATTAAAGACCAGAAGGTGTTTTGCGCTAAATGGGATAAAAAATCAAGAGTTTGAGGGTATCTGTGGTATAGTTTGAGCCGTGGCTCCTGTCAGTGTTTTTACAGTGTAACTCTATTACTTGTAAGTTGTTCGTTGGCAGATTACATTTTTCTGCACTTTGGTCTCTGGCATTTTTGTTTGTTTTTATTTTTTGTTAAATATTTTCTACAAATTCTCTCACTGATATTTGTGGAAAAATTGATTACAAGCATTTAGTAGTCAACACTTGAGCTCTTCCTATTGAACATATAGAGTTACATTAGACTTAAATTCCACCTAGTCGTGACTTAAGGCACTTCATTTGAGGCTCTATTCAGGCTGTTCATGTGGCCTCAAAATTTAAGTGAACCTTAAAATCAATTGATGGTTGAAAAAGGAGACATTAAATTACCTGGGAGCCCAGGCAAGTGCTCCCATTCATCCCCAGAGCCATTAATGGGAAGTCAAATACACTCAGATCTATGTCGAATGTACCTGGGCAGCGGTGTGTTTTGGGGGAAAGGAAGATTCTCACTTTTAGCCTAATGGCCACCTGAGAGGGTAACTCCATAGCTCCCACTTTCTTGAAGAGTGTTCTAACTATCCCCACTTATACACAGAAAAAACAGCTTTTCAGGTGCTTGTTTTGGCAGGATGTAGGCCTTTGGTTTTGTGGTACTTTGCACTATATGCAGAAAACTTTCTGTGGATGTTCCTGACAAACACGTCCATGTGCAAAAATATCCTTAGCAAGTAAAACCATTTTCTGGTGAGGAGAAAGAGTGCTAAAAATGTGGCCAGAAATAGCAGCATTTATGCTGAAATCGTTCCAAATAATCTCATATAAGGTCTCATACGTAGGCCAAGCAATGAGCTTCAAAGTGGTGAGCTTAGTGAGCTTCAATAAACTCTTGGACAACATTTGCCATTGAAGACCAACTGCTGGATTTACTTTGGGAAACACAGCCCTTGCTCATGTGTTTTTAATATAAGTCTATCACCTATGCAGGCATTCCTTCACAGTATTTTCTTCATAATTTAAGATTATGTTTGTAAACAGGAATTAGCATGAATACTCTAACTGGACACACATTTAAATTCCTGATTTACACGCATGGTAGCTATTTATGTGATTACACTGGGTTATGTAAATGTGTTTAACTCGGAAAAGCTGTCTTTAGAGAAGGACCATTACCACTGGTTAGTCAGTATTGTGGAGAGTGGATGTGAAGCAGGTCCTACAACTGCATTTTTTCTCTTCCCAAGACTGGAGAGAGATCATCATCTACCTGAAAGCAAGGCATCATAAAAGCACTATGCGCTGTTTCCCTGCCTGCTCTTCCAGGGTCCCTCCCTGGTTGCCATCCAGTTCTTTCTACTCTTTCTGCAGTTCCTGGAATAATGGGATGTGGCTCTGTAGTCAATACCTGATGGCATTCTTTATGTGCTGAAGGTATATCTGCTCATCATCGTGCACCAAGACTAGTCTGGTATTGCACTGACACGCTCTGTGTGTGTTGAAGAAATAAAGAGATGGGTTTGGGAAATAGTTGTGTTGGGTGTTAGATCAAATTGTACAAGAGTATTATAGTAAATCCTATAAAATATAGCAAAAAGTACTAATAGCAGGAACTGATATATTTTCATTATTTTTATATGTTTTATATAGATTTCTATGGGATATGTTCAAAGGGAGTTCAAAATATGTTCAAAACTATTTCCTCAGTTTCCTAAGCTTCATTCCTCCCTGTATTCTCTTAGCAACATAATTGCCTCAACCCTCTTCCATACCCCTCAAAACTTGGTTTTAGAGACCCTGTCCATTGCTAACTAAAAGCCAGGGTAGGAAGGAGGGGTGCTTAATGGGATTTTTGAAAGGTGACTAATATCTAATTGCCATGGAAATTGATGCGATTTAAATACCACTGAAAATCCCTCTCCAAGATCTGTCTGTGTATGCAGTGAGCTAAATGCTTTGTAAAACCTGGCCCATCACCTCTGCAAAGCTACATCATATATATTTTTTCCATATATATATATATATATATATTTCCATCATATATTTCCTTTTGTGGCATGAGGAGGATTACTGGCCTCATCAGCAGAGCTCTACAGTAAGAGGGAGTCTTCTTCAGTAGTTGCTCTGTATCATCTGCTCTGGATCATGTTATTTCCAGGCTTCCAGTTTGGAAACACCTGTGGGATGAAAGGCATTGAAGCCTCTCCCTGGCACTTACTCTTTCATTATAACGATGAGCTTTCAAACTGTGAGGGTAACAGGATGGTTTCTTAGAGGAAAATTGCAGTGTTTGAGATGCTTCCCATACCACTGCTCTCTGAGAGTTTGGGACTTCCTACAGCAGGAAGAGGATGGTCACATTCCCAGCAAAATAACCCAGCACGGTGGACAGTAGGTGGGATTGGTAGGTGCAGGTGGAGGTGCAGCTTTGGCTGGTGTCCTTTGGTGAGCTGATCTACAAGACTTCCCTCCGCAGCAGGCACTGGAAACAACCCCTCAGCCCCTTTCTTGCGTTTCCACTGCTGCTAGAGTACAAATTCCTTTTGCTCTGACCCAGGGTAAACACACCTGTGTTCTCTTCTTGCCTTAGCATTTTATTTTGCCCCAGTGAATAACAGCAAAACAGAAGAGAGAGCTTTGTGGTTCAGGAAGCTGACAGTTATTAAAAGTAAATTTTACAAGAAGGCAAGATGCAGGAAGGGGAATTCTGACTAATCCCTGATATGTATGGAATGTTTTTTATATGGGAATAGAACAGAGTTCGCTGTTTCTTTAATCACAGTTTAGAAGTTTTGTTATTCAAAAATAATTGTTTGTAGTTGTTTTATTTTTCCTAGCTGGGGCAATTTTGATTGACGGGCCTGGAACAAACAGGATTGCATAAACCTGCAGAGGTTTCCTGGTACACTGGCCAGCTACGGGCTTTGTACTGATTTTTATCATAACTGAAATTCTCACCTGACATCTGTGCTAGCACATCGTGTAGTTTGCAGTAATGCTAACATAATGTAATGCTGACATAATGCACTCCTGCCAAATGTCCTCCAGCACGTCACTTTGGAAGGAGAGCGTGCAGCTATCCTGAGCTTCTGCTGGCCCATGGATGCAGCAATGAGAAAAATAATACCTGTAATTTAGCAAAACATCACAAATGCCGGGTCAGCTTCAGCTCTACTACAGGTGGTTCAACTTACACGGGATTTCTTTTAGAATGCTTATGAATTTAATTCTAAAATATTGTCATTTTCGTATGGAAATAGCGTGGGCAAAAGTGAGCAAATGAAAGTATCAGCTCTGTGGGACTTTTCCTAGTTCGTTTGTTTGGTCAATTGTATTTATATCCAAGTAAAACTTCTATTCACTGCTTTTTGATCATTGTTGGGTTTTTGTATCAGAAGAACTCTTTGGAGGACAAAAAGGTAATATTCCACTGCAACAAGTCTATTATTTGAAATGTTTGTTTGTACCCGAGAGAAAACCTTTGTTTCTCAATTTAGAGCAATGAAACATCCTGAATGCTGGCAGTAAGAATGGAAAGGACATCTGTGCATTGTGGCAACAAAGTCATTACGAACAATGGAGACCTGCAGAAGATCTTCTAAGAAGGATTATTTGTGGTGACAGCAATCTCCTGACATTGACCCTAGCGCCTTCCCCTTGCAGGTAATATAAAAGCCATTTGGGACACCAGCTTGCATTTACAAGACAGATTTGCAAAAGCCTAGGAGGCTGTTTTACCACCTCCATCTGTGACTCTGTTATTTCTGGCTGGAATGATATTGAATGCTGGTCACATAGGAATAGAGAAAGGAGAGACGACTTTCTACCAACTCCTAGCAAAGCGCAGTTCTGGCCTGATGGCGGCATCTAGCCACCACGTATGCTGGTAACAAGATGATATTCTGGGTGTATCTGACAGCAGATCTTTCTCCAGAATGGTTGAGCTTTTGGACAGCCAGATGTGGGATAAACTCTTCAAAACCAGCCAAGACCGGACAGAAAAAGAAATAGCTGTAAAATTACAAGGGGTTCTTTGGTGCTGCTGTTGTGTTTCACAATGCCATATTTGAACAGCTAAATACTCTCAAAAGCCAGTACTTTGGAGTCCTTGTTTCATTGCTTATTAGTGAAACCAAAGCTCTTGGCCCAGATTCTCAGAAGTCTTTGGGCATGTTGGATCCTACAGATCTCTGTGATCAGGTAACTCAGCTGCAGCTGCTTTGGAGACTCGAGCTGTCACTTTTGAGAAAGCAGACTTGCACTGTTAAGAATTTTACCCATTATTTATAGAAACAAAGAATCCTTTTAAAAGAGAAGCACCTCATTCCTTAGCACGGGGCCAAGGGTGCTGTCGTTCCCCGGGGCGAGGGCTGCTCTGGCTGTGCTGAGGCTGCTGAGCAGGGCTCCTTCCTTGGCTGACCTGCAGCAACCCCGAATCAAGGTCAGACCCTAGCACTCGAGTAGCCCTGTGCTGGGAGATACCTGCCTGAGGCAGCAGCCGATGTTTGCGTTCCTCATTCCTGCCTATTTAGAAAGCAGGTGAGCAGTAATAAGCTTTAAAACAATTCCAAGAAGTTTGTAGTTGCAAACAAGCTGTGGGAAACTCTGATTTCAAATCCAATATTTATGTGTTTTGTTTTCTTTTTCGCAGAACACATGGCTGTTTACACCAGGAAACTAATACACATATTGTAAACAACAATCATCAGAATTATTCTTAGGGACTTGAGGGGCAATTTGTAACTTCATAGCCATTGGATTCATTCCTTCTCCATCCTGTGCAAACCTGAGATGCAAAGGGCTCTGAAACATTAAGTTAGAGCTGCGTCTTTACATTCGGAGTTTTAGTGCTTCTATTTTATTGTTTTCTATAAGCTTGGTGTAGGACCCTTTCTAAGCATGTTTCTGGGCTTTAGTAAAGGACAGATAAGCAGGAATAGGTTGTGTGGTGCCGAAATGACTGATGGATGACTGACCTGAATGGGACCTTCCAGTGTTCCTGAGATACTCAGGAATGGGACCCACAATGTGTATAACCTAATGAATGATATTGCATGCTTTCTGGGATAGTACAAAATCCTGATGTCTGTGCATTATTTTGAAGGAGCTTTAAGTCGGTCAAAATCCTCAGGGAAAGTATAGGCAACGATAGCTAACAGGACTGGTTAATGACTTTGTGATAGGGACTCCTGCTGTGTAAGGTACTTGTCACTTTTTTTATTAGGTTCCCTTGGGATATCCTATAACGTAGCTTTTCCTTTCCTCTAAGAATGTAATTCAGATGTTTTTCCTATTTTAGAAACTTCAAAGCCTCGCAGTGTTTCTATAACAAAAATAAGAATTGCTGTGTCAGCAGTAGAAATAACATAATCTGATTTTCCCTTCACCCCCATTTATTGGGGTCATACAGTGAGATTTCCAGTATCTAAGAAGGGTGATGGAGCAAATAAACTCAGGTAATTAGGACTGATCAGCATGGACTGACAAAAGTGAAATCACGGTCAACCAACCCATGATTCTACAATGAGATGACCAGCTCAGTAGATGAAGGGAGAGCAATGGATGTTGTTCACCTTGACTTTAGCAAGGCTCTCAACGTTTTCTCCTGAGAGGGAAGGCTCAGACAGCTAGGAGTATTCATCCTGGAGAAGAGAAGACCCCATGGGATCATATCAATGTGCATCAATACGTGACGGAGAGGGAGTGAGGAAGACAGGACAGATGCTTCTCAGTGGTGGTGCCCCGTGACACCACCAGAGAAGTGATGGGCATAAATTAAAATATAGGAAATTCTGTGTGAACATAGGAAATAACTTCTTACTCACTTGTTCAGTAGTCAAACACTGGCTCAGGTTGCTCGGAGAGGTTGTGGAGTCACCATCCTTGGAGGTACTCAAAACCAAATGGAGTTGGCCCTGAGCAACCTGTCTTAATTGCCCGTGCTTTGATCAGGGGTTATACTAGATGGTCTCCAGAGGTGCCATCAAAGCTCAACTGTTCTTTGATTCTGCAGGGAGGGCACATTTATACATAGACATGTTTGAACACACAGATAGTTTGACTGCCTACACTTTTTTAAAAAAAAAAAACAGGCTGAAGGAGAAAACACAAATATCATACTTGTCGCAGGGGAGTTAAAAAGTTTTTTTAACAGAGCATTTTTTTTAGTCTGTTTGAGATTGGTTCTTCTGCGCCACACAAGCCACAGACCTTTTAGTGTATAATATCAAAAAGTCTATTCAATATATTTTTGTTTGAATCCTTCAAAACTAGTTGAAAATGCACATTAAATTGAACGTTTTGTATATCAGATAAGCAAATTGAGCTAGACTTCAGTTGCCTTACGATGTCCCCCACCAAACTGTGCTGTTCTAGCTCTATGTGGTCTTGGTCCACCCATTCTGCTTAGCGAGTTTTCTATGTCATGTTTGTTGAGTACAGGGAACTGCACTTCCATCTGGGACACTCAGAACTGCTGCAGAAAAATGCCATGAAGAATATTCCAACTTAATATATACATAGTGCTATAATAATAAAGAATAACAATAAAAGCCACCTTTTGTTCCTTCCTCCGATGACTAGGCACCAGCATCTTACTTGCTTCCATTGCATCTTCCCTCCCCTGACAGCGTTTAAGCCCTTTTGAACAGCAGCCCATGGAAGGGGATGGGTGGGCGGGTGGATTGTCTACTGAAATGGGTAAGTCGTTTATTGTGTAATAAATAATTCAGCACAGATCATAACATCTAGCTACACTTTTATTTTGAATCTGTCTTTAAAACTACACATCCTATATTTTATTAGTTCAATCAGCTGAAAAGAACGATACACAAGAGTAACGAGATCAAAGGCTGTGTATTATTTCCCTGTGTAAGGCTGTAATAGAGGCACAAAGAAAAACAATTTTTCCTCTTCAGTCTATCATATCATCTTATACCAAGGAGAATAAATGAAGGCTCCTCCCTGCTGCCGAGTAGAAACTTCACCAGGAAACTGATGAGCTGAGGATAAGGAAGAGCTGGCACATGGATTCCCTGTTGTAGGGAAGTGCTCTTGGTTTCAATCACGTTCCAGGGTCTGCTGTCAATCACCAGCAGGAGCTGGGATCCTGAATCCACCCCTGTTTTGGGCCAGTTAGTGCAGCTGAGTCAGATAAAGCTTGGACAGTCATGGGAACATAGATGTTATAATTGTTTCCTTGAGGAGCTCCTGTGACTCGGTTTTTATTATCTGTATTGTGTTGGTTAGGGTTGGAGTCAAGAAAACACTTGACCCTGAGCTTAAATTCACTTCTCTTCAGAAAGGCATTTTAGGGCTTTGTGCACTTAAGCATTTTCCTGGAGCATCGTGGTTTTCTGAGGTAATTTCTGTAGATAGCCCACTGGCATTACTGGAGAAAGATCCTGTTGGCTTTTGGAGGCTTGGATTCAGTTTTCTCTTCAGTAACATCAAGAGAGCTGAAAATAAAAGTCAGGGATCCTCTAACAGGCCTCACTGCGAGTGGGCAGCCCTGGAAGGCCCGAGGTGAGTTAGGCCACCTCTGTTGTTTTTGCTGCAGAGACTGAGGCCTTTTGAATGTTTCAGGGGACCGATACCAAAGAATCGATGGCAATTCAGGCAGTTGTGGAGGAGGTAAAAGCTTCTTTCTCTCTGCTCTCTGGCTAGGAAGGTGAGGGCAGAGGAATGATGACTTCGTGGAGGCCTGGAGGAAGAGGAGTGCTGCTGTGGTAGAGAGCCCAGCCAGGCAGCGTCGTTCCAGCACTGGATGGGAACACAGTGGGGAGGGAGAGGCTCTGCAAGACCAGGGCAATGCAGACCTGAAGTACCGCTGCTTCATCGAGAGCTTTAGTACTATCAGTAGAGCTTCACACCAGCTCCGGGTGTCACTTCTGCAGTCCTGGAACCTACCTAAGGGGTGGCAGTGCCAGCCATCAGCCTGTTTGCATCCACCCCTACAGCCATTTCTCAGAAACCACCTTTACAGGGGGTCCACAGAAGTCCTGCCCTACCTAGGAACCCAGCTTTTAAACACCCCTCGATGTACCACCCTGTCCTTTCTCTACAGCATCAAGTTGTGGGGTGAGTTACAGTCTGGCTGCCTGCGTGTCGCTGCTCCCGCCGAGAAACCCAGCGAGCAACACGCAGCCAGGACCAGCCATGGCAACAGGAGATGTACAGTGACCTACTTTTAACGCAGCTTATGTAGCCTTCCTTGCTGCTTTATGCTTGAATGGCAGTATTTGCAACAAAAGGTCAATTTATGGCAGCCTTTTATTGCAAGGCTCTTTCGCTATAGTCCAAAGTTATAGTGACAAAATGCTCCTCCAAGTACAATGAGGACTGTGAAAACCAGCCCCACTTTTTTATGTAATGCTTTACAGTTTATCTGTTTCAAACAGCCTTTGGTGCGAAGCTAATTTTTTTGTTGTTTGCTTGCTTATGAAAAGAGCTTTATTACTTGCATGAAGAGCAATAGATGAATGTCTGGATATGAATAGAAAGGCTTGGCCACGGGTGATTTAAGTACAACTGTAAAAAAATATTTCTGAAGCTCAGCACATGGAGGGAGAAGAGTCTGAACCACAGCAGTCCAGAAAAGTGAAAAGCGCACAGCAAAAATGAAACGGGAACCTGGTCCCTGCTACGGGAAGGCACCAAGTAAATCCGATGTGACCCGAGCACGCAGGGTCATAAACAAGCTGAGGCAAATGCGGGAGGAAGGACAGTGTGACAATAGCTAGCCCAGAGGGCTGAGACACACGGTTGAGTTCCTACATGTCAGCTGCACTGCAATCGCTGGCTGATTCATGCGCTTAGCCCACGGCAGCCGGGAGGTAAAACACATTACGCTCAGCCTCGGTGGAAGAGGGTTAGATGAATGTGCTTTCCTAGCTGTTGGCAAAGGGGAAGGAGCGCGTACGTGAACAGTTACCACAGCTCAGCTAACGTGCTGGTATCCCCCTCTTGTTGGAGCTTTCCCATTAGGAAACAACCCCGGCCCCTTTGTAACGAGGTCTAGCTGCTTACAAACAGGAGCCGTGCTGTGTTTAGGGGAACCTTTTCTTGCTGCCAGCCCAGGGAGAGCACACGGTGCAGCAGCACCTCAGGTGGCGTGCGGTTCCTCCGTAGGTTTGGTAGCTCCTTCACAGGTCTGAACCTCTGGCAGCTCCCTGCCACCGACAAACATTGCTCATGGGAAGATGTCCCGAGCCAGCACGGAGCCTCGATGAGCCGAAAGGATGGCTTGCCGTAAATCCTGGGCGATGGCAACCTGTGTCAAGCTGTCCTAGCAGCGTGCCAAGAACCGAGCCCCAGGATGGGCAGAGCCGTGTTTTTGTCCCTGCTCAGCTGTCTGCTAGATAGCAAGAGCAGCCTTGCCAAGGTTGTTCTACAGCTTCTACCGCTGCCAGTAATCTGGGTGATCTCCTATCTCTCCTTATTTCACTGTTTATAGCCATGACAGCCGAGCCCTAGACAATGTGTAATGGGTGAGTTATGCTAGAAGCTGTTGAGCCAATGCTGATTCTGGAGCAAGGGGATCGCTAGCCGAGTGCTAGAGCTCAAAGCAGCACGGGTAGGAATTAGCAGGGGCAAGTGATTTGAGAAATCTTGTCCCAGCTTCAGGTTACTCATTCGTTGCACTGTCTGCTGTTTGGGACTGATGGAGGATTTTGCCTGGAGGCTGTTGAGTGTTACTGATTATGAGGCAGCCACAATTTCAAGTGAAAGGCTTGTTAGTCATGTTTCCTTCTATCTCATGTATCATTGTGGCTAACAAACATCTCGCAGCTGTCTCCCAGGACGCTGGGAAGTTACATGCTCTCCAGTTTGAGCCTTCTGCCTCTCTGTGTGCTCCCTGTGCTTTCTCTGGGTTTGCTTTGGTTAGCGCTCTGGCTGAAATGACTCTCCGACAGCAGTTGGAAAAGATACTAAGAAATCATATTTTTCTTAGCTGGATTGACTTCTGGGCTTTGGCAGGACCAAGGAACTCTTCAGCCAGAATTGAAGCTGCTAATGTAATCAGTTACTCCACAAAGAACACCATTTTTTGCATGCAAACATATTTTCACAGTCCTTTCTGAGCCTTAATTACTGGGTGGTTCTAAAGATAAAGGTGATTAAAAAAATATCATCCGTCATAAACTGGCATCGCTGTTTGCATCAAGAAAGCAGGTCCACGTTTCTGTAACGTGAAATCTTAACTCAGGCCATCACTGTAGAACTGGCTAAGCTGATGTTTTGTTTTTAAATAAACATGGAGATAGTTTATTTTAAGAACCTGATCTGAAGCTGGGCTGAACATCTCACGAGTCCTTTCCTGGAAAGTGCTCAGTATATTTCAGAATCAGACCGGCTGAAAGAACGATGGGCTATGAAAACGGTGCCTGGATGTACGATTTTTCTCAGCTGCAGTCATTACCACATCCTGACTTAGGGTGCAATGTTTGCAGTCATCTTATCAAACAGCACTTGCTGCTATCAGGCTATCAGTGACACCAAGGCACGAGCGTTGAAACAGAGAGAGAAGTAAAGGGAAGGGAAAATCTCCGAGTGGTCAGCAGGGAAGACAAGCGATGCAGCCCCCCCCGCTGGGTGTCCTCTCCAGTGTGGCAGGCTCCTCCCGTTATCACTTTCCATAATAACTGCACGGTTTTCATTAGGAACTGCTCAAATTCCCCATGGAGAGCCCGTGCTTTATGCCAGCCTGCAGTGCTGTTGGGAGCACGCTGTGATCACAGCGGGTGTTTCATGCTGGCTGGCTGCTAAGCTGGGCGTATGTGTGGTTTTGGGCCCCCTAACAGAAAGCTACGCCCAAGGGGAAAGGAAGGGGGGAGGCATGCGTCTCACCCCAGTGGGGTTCGCTTCCCACGAGGAGCCACCGTAACGACAGCATCGGGGTTTGCAGGTTCAAGACCATGAGGGCAGCAGCATGAGAACAGCAGGGGAAAATTACTGCCCCAGCAGCTCTGGAAAACGCTCCTGCGGCAGCCTGGGAGAAAGGACGCGAAGCTGCAGGTGAAAGGCGGGCTACAGGACTGCAGCTAGAAGGTCCTCAGCCCTACGTGGGCTAAAGCATCTGTGGCACCGTGCCACGATGAGGACAGCCCATGGCCCAGAATGGGGCCCACAGCACTGAGGGTGCTGAGCAGGGCAGTCTGAAATGTGGAAAAGAAATCTGTCTTTGAAATCCCACCTTTCTCCTGGGCTTAGGTACCTACGGAAAGCCCAAATTAGGTGTGAGCCTGTACCCTGGGACGTTTTGGCTATGCCTTGGCTGCAGAGTACTGCTGATCACTTTATGGGCCTCCATACAGCCAAGCCAAGACCGGGCTGGGAAGAGGCAGAACACCCAGCCTGTGCACCCATGTCTCCATCCCATGGAAACCAGAGAGTGGGAGAGAGTGGAAGGCTGCTGCGCACCTCGGCGTCCCTTGGGCAGACAGTCAGGAAGTGGCGAGAGTGATCGCCCAGCCTGGGGATTTGCAGAGCACTCCCACACCTAACTGTAATCCTCCCCCAGGGGAGAGATTGCCAGCTCACTTCTTTTTTTTCTTTCTGAACACGACTGGAACAGATAATTCCTTCTATTTGTATAAAAGCCTATTAGTTCCAGCACCCAGAAGTCACAAGACCTGCGTTTCACACCCTCAACCCGATGCTTTCAAAGCCACTGCTTCCTTTTCCCCGTGAGCACCTTCACGGGTTGGCTGGGGTTCAGTGAGAGGAGGAAATGGTCCCCACTCACCTTGTCCCCAGTTGTAGCCGGGTTATGGTGTGAGCAGTGTAGGCTCTGCCTGTGCAAGAGAAGGCAAGCAAAAGAGGTCCTGCCTCTGTGGCACAATGTTTGGGCTCTTCTGGGGTGGGGAATGAGGAGTGCTGGTTGGTGCTTGCTCCGGGGACTTCTCTCGTCCTGCTTCACGGCATGAGATGTATAAACAGCACTAGGAGTCAGGAGCAGAGCTCTGGGCTTGCTCCTCCTGGGGGCAGTGCCAGCGGCTACTCGCTGGTGAGAGACTTCTTCAGTGGTCTTTCCTTGTACGCAGAAGGGTCTGGCTTCAGCAGAAAGGGTAGGGAAGGGTCCGCCTTGTCACCACCCCGTACTTAGGGTGCTCCCAAGGTTGGCAGCTGCAGACTTTCTGTTCAACTCTTCCCTCTCGATTTGTAACCTTTTGTAGACAAAGCCCAGGTTTTTGAGATGTGTCTATACACCGGCAAGAATAACACTGCCAAGCACCTTGCTATTATCTGGTTACTCTCATTAATTACTCAATTAAAACCGGTCATGATATGTTAATGACAAACCTTATCCTGATTTCTGAGGAGAACCGAAAATAAGGTTAGTTTTCGTAGCTCTGGTCTCATTAAAGCTTCATGCCATTCTCATTATAATGTGATTTTTGTGACTTAATCCATTATTTACCAAAGGGGAAATCTGAAGTGGACAGAATATATTTACAATGTGAAAAGGCTACTTGGATACTAATCTCTGAACCGATGTTTTCTCCCAAGGAATTGCTTTAGAGTCTGTCTCATAGCTACTTTTAAAATAATACTGTTCAGAATAGATGTCTAAGGGATGAGTAACTGGTTTGGGCTTTGCAAATGCAGACGTTAGATCACAGTGCCCCTCTGCCTCCTGGGGACGACAGCTTCCCTCTCACTTCCAAGCCACCAGATAATGTGCGCTGAGCAAAGCCAGCTTAGGTCAGAGAGCTGTTCGCATACACTGCTAATTGGCGAGCTCCTCAATTAGTGTTATAAGGGCTCTGACACCGGGTAATGTCTCAGCCCTGCGCCCCACTTGTGATCCAGCGGAGCTCTTCCTTTTATTATGTTTCATTTTAAACAGCAGTGTTTTCTCCCAGAAAGTTCTAACATTCATGAATCCAAGGCTTATTTTTCTGTCTCGTTCAGAACACGGGATCTTGACGAACACTGCTCTTCCTGATCTCCGTCGGTGGGTTTGGCTGTGACTCAGCGTGAGCCATGCAGAAGAGTCAGCGCGGCTCCCCGCGCTGTCTGGCCATTCGCAGAACTCCCTCACCACCGAGACGTCTTCGTGGTTTGAGACGTCTGACGGGACTGCCATCAAAAATGGAAAAATGGGGAAATTCCCATTCTGTTTTGACATCAGACGTCGGTTTAAAATGCCAAAGCATGGAGAACAAAAACCCCACAGAGGACAAAACCCCACAAAGATACAGGAACTGCTGTGCAGCTGTTGTCAAGGTAAATGCACACAACATGGAGCTGCGAAGCAGGGCGTTTGTAAGCTGACACTACGATTACACATACCTCAATTTTTCCTTCCAGAGGCAGGCTCAGAGGCTTTCAGTGAACATGCTTCTTCATAGCCATCGTATTCTTCTGCTACTTGGCATCTACAGTTAGATCTGTGGATGTTTGATATGCCCCGTGATGAATAGGCAGAGTTAAACATTCTCATTTTTGCAAAGAAAAAAAATAGTCCCTTGTTCTCTTGGAAGGTCACACATTTTCCAGTATCTCCACGCCTGAAAATCCAACCTGAGGCCTTTTGGGTCTGGTGTTTAGTGCCGCTGAAATTTGCAGCTCTGAATGGTGTTATGGAGCTGTAGCTATTCAGGGTTTGGGGAAGAGCAGATGCCTGGAGTTGAAACGTGGAGATTGAAGCACCCCTCTGAAACAGGAGAGAGCAGACTAAGTCATATCTGGTCTTTGCCTTTAAACCTGGCCATTCATGATGCCTTCCTTTCACTCAGTACCAGCATGGCTGGAGATTTTGCCATCTGCTCTCTTTCCTCCAAGGACAAGTCAACTTCATTTTAGGTCCCTTGCAAAAATTAACATCATAAAGAAAGCACTTTGCTGTACTGGTTTGCAGTCCATTATGAGGCCAAATGACCTACAACTCCATTTCCTTAACCAAATTTTCCATTGCCTTGGCAGTGATGTGTTTATAGCCTCTAAAAGGTATCCGAACCAAGAAATACATCAACTGTAGCTGTGGTGCCAGAAAGCCACCTCCGTGTGCTGAAACGCTGCTCTTTCTGGAGTCAGTATTGTAGGCTTTTTGGTGTGGGAATACTTGTAGCTGCACCTTGCTAAATCTCCAGTCCTTGCCTGTACATCAGGTTCATGCTGATTTAGCTTTCCGAAAGGGTGAATGTTGCAAGCCTCTGTGCCCTGGCCAGCTCCAGCAGGAGCGTTGATATTCCGCCCACCCAGCTTGCTCTCTGTCACTGCAGTAGAAGTTGCTCTTTGCAGGCTCTGCGAACGTGTTCCCTTTAGGACGAAAACATCCTCTGCGATCCGTGTGTCTCCTTACTCCGCAGCATTCGCTATCCACAGAGGCTGTTATTCCAGAGAAAGGTTCCTCCCTCCTCCAAGCAGCCCCGGGAGAAGATACATGTGCCGCGTATCCTAAAACTGCTTCTCTGGAGGAAGAAGAAGGACTTCTGTCCATCCATCAAGATCCTCCTCATGGAGTACCACCAGGAGCACTCCCTGCTTATGTGCTGAACGCCTGCATATCCTAGCCTGGCCCACACGCCTGCCAAAGGAAAGTTTTAGAGTCTAGCAGTATCTGGGACGGGATGTAGACCGGCAAGGTTATAATTGCACCCACATGGTTGAGGATGCCATGAAATGAAACACGGCAGCTACGAGACAGAAGAAAGCAAATGCTGATGTGTAGACTGCCCTTCATCACCTCCTTCCTCACCCAGAATATGATAGCAAGGTGATTTTGGGGAGTTTAGGTCTACTCACAGACAGAAGTTCTCCAGCAGCAGAAAACAGAGGTGGCTGCAAATACAGACTGAAGTAGGGGTAGATGAGGAACAATAGGGTGGCACAGTTATGGTCAGGCTGCGCGCTGGTATCAGGTGCAAGAAAAGGCAATTAAAAGTTAAAAGAAATGAAGCTAGATTTTTGTGTAGGGCCCGATCTGATGCCACTTTGATATTAAAGAAGGGGGAAAAAAAGTGATTTGTGGATTCAAACCAGGCTCCTTTTCCTTTAGACAACAATTTTCTCTGCACTGTGATGACTCACAGGCTGCAAACAAAGAGGAAAAGGAGAAGAAATAATCACCAGGGAAGGGTAGCACACAAACAAACAAAAAAACCCCGGAAGTGCTGCCGCTCCACAGGGCTGAAAGAATGAGTGTATATCCTGTGATGCACTTGGCTCTTTGACAGTGGTTTTCCTCCTGTGTTTCTGTTTCAGTAAAATTAGAGGTGTAAGGTTGGAGCTCGGGGGATATGAGTTCAGCTTCTGATTCTGCAAGGCTTCCTGTGAGGCATGGGACAACTTCTCTAATCTCTCTGGGTCTCACCTGTAAAGCAGTAATAACATTCTTTGTCTATTTAAATTACTAGTTCTTCCGATGGGTTTCTACTGGGCCCCAATGCATCATTAGACTCTCTAGCTGCCACTGCGCTATGAATAATAGTGTTTATTAATCATAATAAACACGTCAGCGCTGTCAGAGTGTGCACAGAGCAAGCAGAACAGTGTCTGACAAGCACATCCTGCCATGTAAAACAGATAGCACAAAACCCGGGGATGGCCCAACTCTTCCTGTAGGCAAAACTGGAGAAAAAGAGAAAAGGGAAGTTTTATCCTAAAAAACGGCACAGTAATATCTTGGGTGGTGTGTCCCTCTCTAACGTGCCAAGGTAGCTCCTGACGTTTACAGGCTGCAGTAGTGAGGGGGTCTCAGTAGTGTGAGTCCAGTCCAAGATAGATATAATAGCAATAGTGAAGCCTAACTTTAACGTAGAAACTGAAATTAGCTAAATTTACCAGTTAAGTCTTCCCCAAGTTGCTCTCCTCCATCACCCAGGTCACCATTTTGGTGAGGAGGTGACGAAGGGCAGAATGTAGGCCATTCAGTCTGAGGGTCTCAGTCACCAGTCCCTTCCCCTGTGCACTGGGAAGGGCTGGACCAGGTCCCGTTCATGGACCACCATACTGAGAGAAAGGTGGGAAGGCAGCCCACCTAGAGGAACGTCCTACTTTGAACCCTCATCGAGCTGGTCTTATGGCAAGGCACAACTCAAAGCCAGAGTGGTGTGCAAAATGGAGGTCACTCCAAAAGCCGCCTGTGGTATGATGCACGCTCGTCCGCATAAATTCATCACTGCGGCGCGGAGCAGGGAGGTCATTTCCAGATTTTGGACTGCTTATACTAATAGGAGACCAGGAGAAATCCTTTGAAGCTACTGGAGCTACCTGAGACTTCAACTGATGTAAATCAGGTCAGAACCTGCTTCTAGGTCCTCTGTTTGGATCTCATTGCTTGATCTATGCTGGAGATACCTGTCGAAGGGTTAATCATCCTCGTGTCCTGAAGAGACCTCACAGCACTTCCATTAATCAGAATTACCTGCTGGGAGGAATGGGACGGTGACCTATGGGGCTGAATTTGGAAAGAAATAACAGGGATATCCTGCATACTGAGAAAGGAGCTAATCAAACCAAAATCTTTTAGATACAGATGGTTTGCTGTGGAATCAGGAAACAGTTTCCCTCCTTGCTTGATTGCCTGCTGGTAATTGTAGCTGGCTGATTTACCCTTCTCCAGAGCATGGCTTGTCCTTCGCTTTGCTGTTACCCTGCAGTTTCAGCTCCATAGCCAGGAAGCTGCTGAGCCCTCACTGTCAGCTGCAGCGTGGCACCCGGTCCTGAGCAGGGCCAACGCCAGCCTCTGACCTTCTGTGACATCTCCTCGACTCCACGGCCCATGCCAGGAGTCATTGACCTGAAGTGGGGAAATTGCACTGATGCTCAGTTTTGTGTTAAAATCATACCATCATTTTTTAAGAATACTGGAAAGAGTTGGGCACTAAAAACCCCCTGAATAGACCCGATTCTCCCGTGTTCTTTCACAAATCCTAGCTTCAGAGATGTCCCGGTATGTGAACTCAGTCAACACGTCATGTGTGAACGGCTTTATAATTTTCTCATTGTGGCACTGCCAATACCTTTGTGCATTTCAATCACTCCCTGTTTGTTTCAAAACAAAACAAGCACTATTTGCAAAGTGTGTCTGCTGAAAGCAACTCTCTGAACTGTTCGCGTTGTGTGCATCACCTGTGCCAGGAAAATCTGCGCCATATCCACGTAAAAACCGCTTGTGCACCCTGCCTCCACAAATCGTCCATACTCAGCCCGTGGCCCAGCTCCTTCGTTGTGTCGGAGGATGGCGGAGATGCATTAACCGCCGTGTTCCCGTCGCTGCTGACAGACAACAGCAGCCACGATGAAAAAGAAGTGCAATTACCTAACACATGCCCTTTCGGTGAACAGACGCTGACATTTCAAGCCGTGGCCGAGCGGTGCCAGGCTCTCCGCGCACCTTCCTCATCTCCGGGCATGAGCACATCTGTCGGGGAAACGCTGCTCATCGCAGGCAGGGGAGCAGCGAGGTGGAAGAACAAAGACGTGCCCTAAGCCACCATTTCAGTTCCGTGGTGGAGACTGTAACTAATGTCAGGGGATTGCCAGCCCCTTGTTCCAGCCGTGAGGCAAATCCTGTTTTTGCAGTGACTCCGGTAGCAAGGCCGAGACCAAGCGACTGCAGCTTCCACTTCATCTTTACCAGCTCTGTGGCACTACAGCATGTCAGGGATCCCAGAGTGCGAACAGATTTTAATTTTAACCATTTTTTAAGCTGTGGATATTAAATAATAACCCTGTCCCTGCTATCACATGGCACACCTGACTGTTCTGCACCTTTTGCATTGCCTTTGATGTGGTAGCTGTGTCCCCCATGTCAGTACATCATCTGATACATTTTTTTGAGTTGCTGTAACACCAATACTAAAGAGTAAAAACGTCAGCTTCTGTTTTTATCAAGATGTAGAGCACAAATGGTTACCCTGCACTGCCTCGGGGAGACGTGGCCCTGCACAGGAACAAAGCCGTGGTGCCAGCCAAGCCACATCTGATGCTGAGATGTCACCCTTGATGTGCAGGTTTGGAGACGGTATCTCTGAAACCCAAATGCCAAAATGGTGGCACTTGCTCAAAAATCTGCCTCTGTTTTTTGCTAAATGTATGGAATACATTTATATGTACTTCTTGAAAATGTTTAGCAGTCCAAGTCCTTTACAATGGGGTTTAAAGCAGAAAACCAGGGTAGGGAGGGAAAAATTTAGGAAAAGAGGGGGAAAAAAACCACCCTGCCGACTGCACTGGCAGTTGTGTGTTGTTGTGGTATCGCCATAGAAGAGCCCTCTCCCTAAAACAGCCGTTTTGGGGATTAGTGTTGGAACAATGTCATCTGCTCGTGAGCCTCTCCAAGCTCGCGTGGCTGCCGTTTGGCTCCCACTCCCCCACAGTGAGGGCCTCCAAGAGCCACGCGGGTGGAGCGGGAGCATTAGCGCTGGCGCCTCCTTACAGACCACCTTCCCAGGGACAATTAATGCCCGACAGCACACGTGGCCTGCCTTTTACAACATGCACCCTCTTCTTTTCAGTTCTTCACCACGGCATGTAAGAAAAATATATCAAACATCCCTGCTATCCTTCTAAATATTGTAGAGGGAGGGTCTGTTCCTAAAGGCCTTCCAGAGCCCAGCTTCCCACCCAAACGAATAATAACCATGGCGCTGGGGTTGGCTCCCCTCCTCTTGGGCAGCAGAATGGAAGGAATAAATAAAATCTATTTTGGATAATCTGGCTGATTATAAGGAGCATTTCCCATTTCCTTGTTTTTTTGTTTGTTTGTTTGATTGATTGATTGTTTGTTTGTCTGGTTGGTTGGTTGGTTTGTTGTTTTGTTTGCTTGGTTTTGCTTCTGGGAGTCTTCTGTAGGTTTTGGCCCGGACTAAATAACAATTTTACTCCCAGCAGGAGGAATCAAAGGATCTTCCTTATGATGATGCTCTTGTGCAGTTGTCAATGGGAAGTTATGTGTTTTCATAAATCGCAGGCATATAAGGAGCGTGTGTGGTGTGCAGAGCTCCCACATATCCACATGAGAGTGGGTCAGTGCTAACCAAGACATTTGAAAGCAGAATTATTTGTATTATCTATTTTGCTTTGCTCTAATACTGAACATAAGTGGAGAAGAGAAGAGAAAAAGACACAAGTAAAAGAGAATGACAAGAATAATGAAACAAATATATGTTCCAGGAACAGAGAAATTATTTTGACACCAGCTTTCACATTTTTTTATTATCACCCCTTTGGGCAAAGTCATCCAAAAGGACAAACAGAAAATCATACCACAGACTAAGATACAGAACCTGCCTCTCTTAGCAGACTGGATGTGACAGATAAAATAAGACCTGAGGATCCAAGCGTGGTAGGAAATACAAAAGTTGCTTTAAAATGTTGCAGATTTACTAAGTGGGGAGATTGGTGAACCTGGTATTATTAAGGGGGTTGTTGCCTGACCCTACATTTTTCCTAATATTAATACAGGCAGATCAAACAGTCACATCCTGAATGTGGTAAGGACTGGCCAGGGACTGCTCCAGGACACACCAGAGCTCTTCCTGATGGGACCTGCTTTGCCATCTGGAGCATGCCCATGGATGCTGGAGAGCCCCCCCGCAGCCTGTGCAGAGGGGGCTCTCATGCTGGGAAAAGCCTCATGTGCTGCTTTGCCCCTCTCTCAGCCTTTCCTTAATAAGGTCCTATGTTAAGCTTGCCATGGAGAAGAAGCACATTCCCATTTCCTTCCACTCCTCTGTTTTTTAGTCACCCTTTCTGTTTTCCAGGATTTTATATATATATATATATATATATATATATATATATAATTTTTTTTTCTAAGTGTATCACTGTCACAGAAGATGTTTTACTTAACCTTGAAGTTGTAGTATATGAACACACATACAATTAAGAACCTTGGACCACTGAACTAACATTCCTCTGTCCTGTGGGGCTCCTTCCTATTCCCTTGAGACATGCTTTCTAACTGCTTTTAAAGATACAACCTTGGCCTATATGAACAAATGTTGATCTTATGTGTTATTGTGGAAGGAAGAAAATTTCAAGGACTTAAAGGCTCCATCACCTACAACATTTGAGAAAAATGTGCTCCAGGGGCTGTTGTGCTAGCTTGTGACTTGGAAGAGATGCTTCCACATCCTGTTCAGACTTCCCTCGTGACCTTCAGTGAGTTATTTAGGACCTGATCCTCCAGGCTCTTCAAACCTTCAAAGTCTGCAGCAAGGGATGGGTCTAACTTGCAGAAATAACAGCTGGCTGTGCAGCCTAGAATTTGGCAGGGTTTGGTTAATCCTGCTGAGAATAAGTAAGGTGAATTATGTAAGTAATAAGTAAGTAATAACTAAGCTGAAGATAGTTATGGTTATTTTAAACCAGAGATTTCCCTTGTATCTCTACAACCTCCTCCCCACATCCCAGCCTCCAACCGCCGAACAGGGCCGAGAGCATTTCGCCACCTTGCAGGAGCACCAAGGGGACATGTGCTCTGAAAAGGGGGGAGACCGTGAGGTGATTCATACAACTCAGCTCCAACCCAGCAGGGACACAATCCCTTCACATTTCGAAGGAAGGTATTGCAAAACCACAGATGGAGTTGGCATTTGTTTGGCATGAACAGTACTGGAGACCCGGCTCAGACACTGGGACATCGTTGTCAACACGGTGAAATCGTTGGAGTGGTCTCGGGCATGATAAGGGCCCAAAGTTAAGGAACGCTGTCTTAAACAAAGGCTCAGGAGCTGGCCTGGACCAGGCAACACTGTGTGTAGGAAGTTTGCAAACCTGGTTTGGAGGCTAAGAGAGTCTGAAAGCGGAGGCACAGCCAGACTACGCCAGCTGGCCTGGGGACCAGAGGACAGGCACTGGCAGGAGTTCACCAGCACAGGTGGAGCCCGAGGAGTCGCCAACAGGCCTGAGCCATCGGCCACTTGGCACCTGCAGCTGCTGTTCGTCAGCCACTCGGCCCTCTTCTGGGCCGTCCTTTTTTTATGCCCTAAAGAGCAGCTGGCACCTCCGCAGAGCCAGCAGGCCTCTGCTCCAGAGAGTCTGCGTCCAGGTGTAAAGGGGGTGGATCTGGGCCAAAGAGGGAGGATGAGACAAAGGAGGATAGCACAAGCTCCTTAACACTCTACATGTAAGCACATTTCAGGTGACGAAACAGCGGCGAGGCGTGTGCTCTGGACAAAGGCATGTAAATACAGCCCAGGATATACAACGGGGATGTATTTTTGAAGAATCCCAGTGACTCTATCTGCCAAGCCCATTACAAAGAGACTGTGTCCTGCACAGTCAGACTGAAGGAGGGGCAGAATAAGAGGGTTGGGTTTGAGCCCTGAGAAGTCCAACCAGCTCAAGCTCTTCACACGAGTAGTAGACAAACTTTGCGAAACCTGGCAAGGTTTAGACTTGCACTTCATGTCTACAGAGACATTTCTGGTCTCAGCCCTAAGACACACCTCATGATGCCCTGAAGAACTGTAATTCTAGCTCCTTACTTCCTCCCTTTACCCTCCTCACTATCCGAAATCACCATGCCCCCATTTCATCGCTATGTTTCTCCTGCACCCAGAAGGTACCTAAGACTGCAAGATGCGTTTAAACTCCCAGAGCTGAGGCCTAATATTTTAACTTGGTTTAAAACACACTAAAATAAAACAAAACAAAACAAAAAAACTATTTTTTTGGCCTTATTTTCTAGGGAGAATTACACTGAGGTGAGGGGAGCACATCTATACAATATAGGAGCCCTCAGCTCAGGTGCTGCCCAAGCATGGACAACGCTTCAAAATGAGACCTCTGGCCAGCAGGTAGGTGGTTGCTCGGGGAAAACAAGATGGACTGTGAGACATTTCTCAAGGACTACATAAAGGTTCAGTGAAAAAGGATGATTCATGGCAAGAAGAAACTTTACAGAGGAAATCAACCTTTCCACAAAAAGACGCTTGCTGGGAGAATGTTGGCTTGAAGTTTAAAAGAAAATACCCCGTGAAAAGTTGTTACGAATCTAGTGTTTGAAATATCTGGTCTTGCTGCTGTTCCGCCAGCTGTCAGGCTGTATCAGGTGAAGGCAGAGGGCTTTGCTTGGTTAAGTCAATGTGATCGTCCTTGTAATGCTGGCCTGACTCTACAGAAAGAAACTGCGAACAGGAGCACATCACAGCCGAGCTTTTGTGACAACCAGCAAAATGACACTTTTAGCTGAAGGACGGCAGGGAAACAGGAAAAAAAAAAATCTAATTTTGGGCATAAAAAAGCCATGGCAAGCTCATGTGGCTGCATTCTCAGCTTGATTCCTGTTCAGTTGTTGTCTTTTTTACTGAATCCTGACTTCTCCATGTGGAGACACAATCCAATAGAGATATTCTGTGTTTTGTTTTGTAAACTGAAGTGCATTTCCATGGGTAATGCACGAACTGTCCGACTTAGCCCTGATCTTTAAAAATTAACTACAGGTTTGCTGTTTTTCACCAGGACCAGAGGCAAACAACAAAACATAATTTGCACAAAATGTCTTCAGCTCTTCACTGTGGAGCAGGGCTAGGATGGAGCTCCTGAGCCCCACAGTTGGATGTTCACATTACATTAATACTGAAGAGAAATTAAGATATGGGAAAAAAATAAAAAATCATCATCATCATCATCATCTCTCTGCATCAGTGTATAACAGCATCATAATAATTTTATAGAGGAATGATAATGCTTAATGCTTCAGAATAAAGGGAGGAACTCAGGGTCTCCATTGAATGTCACCTTTGAGCACTGTGGTGCTGTATTTTTGATATAATTCGAATTTGTGAAGGTCTAATTCGCTCATGCTTCAGTCTCTGAAGTGAGGAGGTACATCACTGGGGTCACAGACAGAATAAGAGCAAGTCAGTGAATTTAAAAGAAAAATCACGTTAGTAGATCTGAACACGGTGTCAGCCTCAGCACCTCAAGGACAGCTCTCGCTGCTGCACAGGGCACTTGCACTCGGGCTGATTTGTACACAGCTGACAGAGGATTAGTGAATTCATAGCTGCAAACTGCTTCAAGATTTCTACGTGAGAGAAAAGCAGGTGTCAAACATTATTATTTACACTAAGTAATTGTGTAAAGAAAATCCCAGAATCACTTCATTGTTCTACATTTGCAAATGTATTCCCTTAATGATCCCTTTTCAGACCTTCAGAGCTATAAATAGGTCTGTAAGTTTAAGAGCTGGAAATAAGCCACCAGAACTGCGGCTGACTGTGGTGAGGAGGGGTTATTAATTTGGGGCTGGGGGAAGGGACTGGATTAAATCACAGTGGGGCAGGGAGGGCTGAAGCCAGGCAGCGAGTGGTTGGAAGGAGACGGCGGGCTGGCATCCACTGGGTATGTTGGTCAAAGCATGGAGGGTAGTGGGAAGAAAAGCGTCACAAAATCAGTAAGACCAATATGATGTCTGCCAATTTTTAAGCCCAGCTCAGGTTTTTCAAAATAAGCAGAGATAACTATAAAAGGGCTGTGCCTAGCTAGACAAAAATAGTTATAGGTTAAGTACACAGAGGAAAAGCACAAGCAAACAGACTTATGCTGTAGGAATTTCTTTATTCAAGTGGCAAGGGCCGGTGTTTCTTGAAGCAGATGTTGCACTGCCAGTTGTTGTCTTTACTATAAAAGGCCAGCAGTCAAGCTGCAGTGGCCCATGAGAAGTGAGTAGGTCTTACAGAAATCAGTAAGTCCATAGTAAAACCCACAGCACCTGCTGGAAGAGAGGCAGGTCACAGTTCTGGTTGTCTTCGTTCCTTTGGCTGCCATCAGCAGGCTCCGAGGGGTCAGGGACTGGTGCTGAGGTGAAATGGGACTGCTGGGCTAGGATCTCTTCTGCCCTGAAATCTGAAAATCTGAAAAGGCTCTACTTGCCTCGTGGGCTGTACAGACTCTAGGCACCAAACTCAGGACTTCATCTGCTTGAAGCAAGACATTATCTGGAAGTAATATAGAGGAGGCTTCAGGCTTTAGACCCCTTTACCCTATCTGACAGAACCTTTGGTGCTTTTCGAGGCCACAGGTCTGGTGCTACCCACTGAGAATCTAGCACAGACAAACCAGTCTTTGTCTGCTTACAGAGGAATGTTTATTTTCACCGTATAACTCACGGAACAAAGAACTGAGCACCTGTATCACTAAGGACATTCTTTACAAAAGTTTGCTAGCAAAAATAATTTTAAACATATGTAGTATCTAGGGTGGTCGCATTTTTCTGGACAAGAACTGTCCAAAAGGGACTTTAAAGCCATCCTCCTCCAGGATTGCTCACAAGAGTAGAATATTGAGGCCTACAAAATGGCCCAGACTCTGCATCCAGCCTGATGCCTGCTGAAGACATCAAAGTAGCTCTAGTGACTTCTGCACAACACTCTCTAGATTTATTATCCACCCCCTCTGTCTGTCTTTAACCAGCATTTCTAATGAAATCTCCTCTTCACAGCAGCCACCTGCCAGGATTCCCTGTCCATTTTGTCTGGACTCTTTCTTTAGGGGGATGACAGCCTACCAACACGAGTTTTTTTGCGTGTGCTAAGTGAGATGCAGGGACCCTGGCAGGCAGGTGGAGACTGTGGGGATTCGATGACGGCAGAGCTGTTGACTTGTACATGCTCAAGTGAGGTTTTTTCCTTTTTTTTTTTTTGTTTTTGTTTTTTTCTTTTTTTTTTTCAAATGCCATTTTTACAGACAGAACAAGAGAAGTGAAAGAGGTTTTTTTTTTCCATCTTCCTTTTTCTCTTCCTTTTTTAACAATGATCAGTTAATAAGACACTGCCCATGCTCTTAAGTTATTTTAATCTCAGTAGGTCAGAGTTGCTTTTTTAGTCTTTAAATACAGAGAACAGAGAAGTTACCTGCCCTTAAAGGCTCACGCGGTGAGCCCATGGTGGAAGTGGGAATGTCTCTGAGCATCTCTTCTTGGGCAGCCTGTCTTTTCCTGGTCCCACTTTTGTCCCAAGTGCAGTCTGAGATAGGGCTTGGGGGTGACAAAGAGTGCAGATATGGAAAACCTCACATTGTCACACCAAGTGTATAAAAGTAGACGGTATTGGGAAGACAACAGTCCCATCTTCTGCCAGGGACTTCCCAAAGCTTTGTACCCCTATTGCCAGAGTGATCTGCAGAGGGACAAAGACAGGAGCCAGACAAGTGGTGAGACGGGGACGAGGCAGGCAGTGCTTCGCTGGGGAAGGATCATGAGTACAAATCCAGCCCTGGTGCCTGGCTGCTGAGCTGATGGTGCTACATGGGCATACATGATAGACTGCCAGCGGAGGCAGATGTTGCACGAGGCGCGGCTGCCATTTCATCACGCTGACGCCAGGATGAACGTGGTTGCACGCATACGCTGACTTGCTCCTGCTCGGAGTCGCAGTGGGCGGCAGGTTTGTATCTGAAAACCATTTCTCACTGCTGAGTCACCCCTCGGTGCTGATGCACTCCCAGATCCCAGGCAGCTGTGAGGCAGGTGAAAGAAACGGCTCAGGAAGTGTTTCTGAATGTTAGAGTGAAAGTGAAGAAATCAGGCTGAATTCTCCCAGGAACAGGAAAAGAGGGAATGAGGATGAAGGTAAAGGCATTGGACTTCACAGATCTGGGTGGCTCATTCTTTAGATCTAATTTTTGAATCTTCTGTGCCTAGTCTTATTAGCTGAGAAGTTAGACCATCAGCTTCACATGCTCAGATGTTCAAGTACCTAGGAAAAACAGACCTGTGATGTCCAAATCATTCTGCACTTACATGGAAAGTCTGTTGTCAATAACCCTGAAGTTACACTTACCAAACAGAAAACGCTTGCGCTTTTTCAAACACCACAACGGCATTTTAGATTCAGGGCTTGGCTGCTGTTGGAAAGAGCATAGAGAGTGAAATTTAGTATAGAAGCTATTGGGTAATACATTCCTTAATGGCATTTTTAGAACATTCACATTGGCAATAAAATATAGAAAGAGTGAGAACACAGGACAGCCTTCACTGAAAATGGAAGAGAAAAAAAAAATCACAAGAGCTTTTCACTGATGTGGGCTGTGGCATCGCTCTATCTGCTGCTCAGAGCAGCCATTGTTTCCAAAATACACACAGCACAAATCCAGCAGAGCAAAACTTGAATAGCTAGTCATGGTCCCCTGGATTTAAATAGCTTGCCAACTCCCTATGGAAAGGGACACCAAAAAATAACTAAATCTGCATCACTGGAATATTCCAGTTGTCCCTCAAATCAACAAACTCTGCAGAAACGTTTGATTTTCAGTTGTTTCTCACTGAAACGATGAAGGTTTGGTCCCAGTGCCCAGAGATATGTGAAACTGTAGATCCAGCTCTCAGCATGATGAAGGTGGTATTTATTTGTCTTTACCCCTTGAGAGAGGGATGTGATTTATCACAAAAGAATGGCGAATTTCACAGGATGGTATCAGGCTCCATACGGTTTTGTTGTAAAGGTCAGCGTCAAGCAGGCAATGTTTTGCATGGTCCTGGGAATGTTTTAGGACGTATTTGAATATTATGCAAAGGTGAAATTCAGGCTCCACTGAAGTTAATTCCAAAATTCCTGTTGACTTCACTGGAGGCAAGTTTTTTCCCAAAGAATCCCTACATACATGCTTGTTCCCTGGAGCTTTGCTTTAACAGCAATGTTTTCCACAAGGGACTAGAAATAGAGAGAAAAAGAAAGGGAAATAAAGGTGTGTAGGAGAGAGAAGAATCAAAGCCTCCCTCACCCATCCCTTTCATGGGAGAAGCTCCTGATTATACCCTCAGGCTTCCACATCTGTGCTCTCTTCCCTATGCTCTCACAGCTCTCATCCCTTCAGTGCAAAGGAGTCCACAAGCAGCCCATTGCCTCAGCCTGGTTATTCTCCACCACTGGCACTTCTTACCCAGCGAGGTCAGCCAAGTGCCTCGACAGCATCCTGACTTCTTGCTTATATTTAGATTTAGTCTTAAAATGTGGACAAGATTGTCACATGGCTGATCCATTGCCTTGTGCCCAGAAGTGAGGTGAAGATGAAGGCTTGTTTTTGTGAGCAAGTTCTGCTTAAGGTCGTGCTTATAAATGTACTCCAGTGGGGCTTTACTTGAGGCAACCTACTGGACTGGGTTTACATGGCAAGGTTTGGTAGCTGGGGGCTGCAGGGGTGGCTTCTGTGAGCAGAGCCCAGAGGCTGCCGCATGTTAGATAAGAGCCAGTTTCAGCTGGTTCCAAAGGGACCTGCTGCTGGCCAGAGCCGAGCCAATAAGCGATGTTTGTGCCTCTGGGAGAGCAGATTTAAGAAGGGGACAAAAAACCCTGCTGTGGAACAGCAGAAAAAAACCTGCTGTGAAACAGCAGCTGGGAGAGAGAGGAGTGAGAACCATCCCTGCAGCCCCCAAGGTGAGTGCAGCAGGAGGGCAGGAGGTGCTCCAGGCACGCAGCAGCAGTTCCCCTGCGGCCTGTGGAGAGGCCCCTGGTGGAGCAGGCTGTCCCCCTGCAGCCCACGGGTCCCACACGGAGCAGATCTCCACGCTGCAGCCCGTGGAGGAGCCCCCGGTGGAGCAGGTGGATGTGGCCTGGAGGAGGCTGCGGCCCATGGAGAGCCCCCGCAGGAGCAGGCCCCGGGCCGGAGCTGCAGCCCGTGGAGAGGAGCCCACGCAGGAGCAGGGGGTCTGGGGGGAGCTGCCGCCCGTGGGGGACCCGTGCTGGAGCAGTTTGCTCCTGGGGGATGGACCCCGTGGGACGGAGCCGTGTGGGAGCAGTTGTTGAAGACCTGCTGCCTGTGGGCAGCCCCCGCAGGCTCAGTTCGGGCAGGACGGCATCCCGTGGGAGGGACCCACATGGAGCAGGGGCAGAGAGGGACCGTGAGGGAGCGGCGGAGACAAAGCCTCAGGGACTGACCACAGCCCCCATTCCCCGGGACGGATCTCTGAAGGCCACCTGGTCCAACCCCTGCTCAAGCAGGGACACCCAGAGCAGGGTGCCCAGGTCCTTGTCCAGGCAGCTTTTGAAAATCTGGAAGCAGGGAGACTCCACAGCCTCACTGGGCAACCTGTGCCAGCACTCCATCACCCGCACAGTAAAGGCTGCATTTTTCTCTTTCCCAAGACATTTTTGGTCATAAGCCATCATTAGGTAGCCTTGTTATCTACAGAATTAGCCAAGTGTGTCTCATTTGTCTTCAATGACAATCTACAGCCAGGCTGTCCACAGTGAAACCGTATGTGAAAGAAAAGCAATTTTCTTACATCAGTGAAAGATATTTGCTATTTCACTTAAATGTGAGTTGCAGTGCTTTGTGAGACTGTTGTGCCTGGAATTTCAGATGTTTTGTCAAGAAATCACTGCTTGGAGAAAAGCTGTTTCAGGGGGGAGGGAGAGCTGCATTCGTGAGACCTGCAAGGAGAGCCCCAGCTCGCAGCAAGCTGCAGCAGGTTGAGCAGTGCTGCCTGCCACAGCGACAAGATCCCATCAGTCAGCTGCTGGTGGCATCCTGCTTCTGGGACAGGCTGGAGCAATTGGGTTGTAATCCGATTGAATTTTGGCCCGAACACAGCCTGGGAGACTCACTGCTGAACCATTTCTCTTCGACAGCTGGCAGCAGCGCACGGATGGGGGGAATGCCTGCTGAGCTCTCAGGGCAGAGGTAGACGCAGGCTTTCACAGAGCTTGCCAGCGTGAGAGACACCTGCTCCTGCCTCCCAGCTCCCACCTGCAGATAAAAGCCTCAGCGTCTCTCGAGATGGAAATTTTCCTATCACTTGTGAAATGCAGGAGCCCTCAATTTCTGCCTGTGGAAAAAAAAACGTCCCTCTTTCTTCTTTTCTTCTCTACTTCAACCGTTGCAAAAAATAATTTGATAGCAGTCTGCTTTATTTGCAAGGATTAAGTTTTGCTGAGAGGGTCTTGCTTCAGATCAATGCATGGAAAATACACTAAATCAATCCAATCAATGCAGTGCCACCTCTATAAAATCTTCATTACCAGCCTCCAGGTACAATATGCTGTTATCACAATAGCCAATACTTCTCCCAGCAATAGAAGTGGGAGACTTGCTACTAGCTTCAATAGAGAGTGCGGCGAATCCTGAAGAAATAAGATAGCAACCTGGCAAACAAGGCTCTGCCATTACATAGACTGCAATGGTATAAATAACCACCTGTGTCTTCAAAAATTAATGCTCCAGAAGCTCTGTTTTATTGGGATACCAGTGAGACAAGCTGACATAGTGTTTCAAAGAGCTTATGCAGCAGCAGCCATGCATGTAATGTGCCCGCTGCGTATGGTCCGTGTGGGAGCAGGAGCACCAGCTTTCATCCGACAGACAGCGTGGCACAGATGCACTGCAAACCACCAGTCCTCCCTGGCACACTCGGCTTCTTGTCTGTGATGGAGGGATGGGACCAAGAAGGAAAGCAAGCCCACTGCGTGATCACAGTGGGAAAGAAACAACAAAATCTGGAAGCGTATTTCCTATTTTTTTGGTACCACTATCTCAGGCTGCATTGGCAATCAATGCATGATTAATGCAAGAACCCTTGTAAAATTACTTCATCCAGCTGCATTTAAGTCAATTCATAAATAGAAATGGGGGAATGGAACATATTTGTCGCACTAGCCCTGATAAATATTTTAGATGCACTGCTTGCCATCTTTGCATTTACTTTATTACTTGGAAAGCTCAGTACCTTTAAGAGCAAAGTTGCTGAAATCGACTGAAAGTTGAACTCTTGGCAGGTGACAGACAAACCATCTCATCGCCTTCTCTTATTACTTTATTTTTATTTCCACCGTTGCCTCTGCAGTACTCTGGGCAATAGAAAATAAAAGATCTACATTTTACAGTGAGCTACTCTAATTCATTAATTTAAATATAAAAGCTTAAATAAAGTAAACACTCCCTCAAAAACATCCCAGATATCGTCTGTGCTGTCAAATTATAAGCATCTGCTTGAAACACCCTCCAGCTTCCAGCCCCTAAGCTCTGACAGCATCACGCTGGCCTCCTGGGCAGCCCAGGAGATGGGCTTTGCAATGGGCACTGAAAGGTGGCGAGAGCAATTGCGTCCTCAGCTACAGGAGCCCTTGGTGGGAACGACAGAAACAAAAGATCCCACTTGCTTGTGCTGGAGCAAGTTCCAGCTCGGTTCGCTTCTGCTCACCTGAAATGCAGCCTCTTGGCATGGGAGGAGAAGCCTTCCCTCAGGGTATGGGGGCACCAAGCTTGTGGGACTTTGTGTCCTCTGTCAGCTGGCAATCTTACCAGAAGTTGGGCACTGGCTTCCAAGGCTGCCAGTCTTCTGCTGATCAAATCCAACCCTGTCCCTAAGCACAGAAGTGCTCTGGATTCTTTGGAGGGCTGGAATCCACCTTGTACACCCTTCATCCTCTGGGAGCTCTTCTCACAGCTTCACACATACATCTTCCCCGTAACTCACTCCTGAATAGGCAACTCCTATTCAGAGGTTGCCCTGGGGTTGAGGATTTGGCCCTGGCAAGACCGTGGATGTACAAGAAAGATCCCTTTTAGCCAGAGCTGAGTGGGGTTGGAAGAAGAAATGGCAGAGGCATGAGACGAGAACGGGGCTGACATCTCCCCAGACCATCCCATGTCACAGTCACTCCGTCAGCAGCAGCACAGCGGAGAACACTGCTATTTCATTACCTCGAGAAGAAAAGCATCAGCCAAAGAGCACAGGACAGGGCTGTCAGATCTCATCTCCTTCTTGCTTCCCCCTTCCTTAAGAAAATATGTCATCTGAATTCAGGGAATCCCACACTTTTCTCAAGACGCAGGCCTTTACCTTATTTTTCTTCGCTTCTAGGAAATCATTAGGCTCACTCAGCCTCGCTCGGCACCAAGCTGAAACCAAAGCTTCAGGGACGCCTCCAGCCCTGGTGCACCTCGTAGGGGCCCTCCCGGGCTGGGGTCACCTTCAGGCCTTGCTCAGGGACAAGGCTCGCACAAGGCCACAAGATTGTTTTCCTTATAGTTTTCCTTCAGTTTAGCTCTCATGTTTCAAAGAGAAAAGTACTGACACGGGCAGGCAAACTACAGACCCCTGTGGGACTGTCTTCTCCCACCCCAACTGGGGCAAACGAAGGAGAAAGAGAGATGTACGGTGATTTGTGGTGGCTGGATCTGGGCATCCTGGGCAGGCCGGTCGGCTTCAGCTGCGTCAGACAGGGGAGGAGTGGGTTGGAAAAGAGAAATCCCTTTTCTACAGTTACTCCTCTGTTTACCCACAGCTTGTAAATAGCCTTGTAATGAAGATAGGGACGGACTTCAGGGCCTTCGAACATTTTAGCCCAAATGATTCCACTCCCAGCCATGCGACCACACCGTGGAGGAGCAGAGGACGGAGCAGTGCCCGAGCGGAGCGCAGTGTGGGGAGCTTATCCAGCACAGGCAGCATGGCACCACGTTAAGCAGAGCGCTAGCAAGACTCTTTTTTATTTGTATTTTTTCATCACACTGAGGGGTGTTGTGTTTCCTGAAGGACTAACTCTGCCACAGGCAGCAGCAAAGTAGGGAGAGGTTTGCTTTTTGGGGTGCTCTTGGTGTGGCCCCCTTAGCCCCCCGCAGCAAGACACCAAGGATAAATGTTCCTCTTGGCTGGAAATCCCAGATGTACCTTTATGGAGAGTAATTTTTTAGAGGAAAAATTAGATTTGCCGGTCTAATTTGATGCTAGTGGAATTTTAGAGGCAATTAAGTATTTGTTTTGTTTTGTTTTGTTTTTAATTTGTATATAGTACATATCAGAGGCTACACAGACACGTTTCCTTTCCTGTGGCTTCTGCTGGGGATCGGGGCTTCCCCCTGCCCCATGCCTCCCCTTCCAGCTCATGCCCTTCCCTGCGTGGCGGGGACGTCGGGAGGTGCCCACCTCTCTTCTCCTGAGGACAGCACGTGTGTGGAAAGTGGTGGGACTTCTGCGATGAAGCAGCGTAATGAGAAAGCAGGGAAGGGGAGCAGGAAAGATCACTGGAGGAAAATGTTATTCAGATTAATGATAATTTGCCCCTCTCTTCTTTTTTTTTTTCTAATTTCCGAGGCAGGATATAGGGCAGAGCAGAGACCAGGGGCGATGGAGCCCCGTCAGCAGCCAGCGCCGCAGCAGAGCTGACAGTATCTAGGTCAGCGTGCAGCAGTTCCTCGCAGATGACGGACATCTGCGGAGCTGAAGGCCAGCATCGGCGGTGGATCCAAGAGCTCCTTTTGCAACTAAAGGGTGTAAAATCCATACACGCCCCCTGTCCAGCCAGCATCGGTGGGATGGGGTCCTGAATCTCAGCCACCGGGAGCTGAACTAAGGCCCGTCACTGATCCCTGTTCCACGGAGCGCAGGCTGAGAAATCAGCATTGCCATGGGATTCAGGTACAAAAGGTCAGAGGATGGGGATGTCATCCAGGGCGGCCCTAAAAACACATTTTTTAGAGGATCTGTCCTCTGAAAAATGACATTTTGCTTTCTCTCTTGCACAGGTGAACAATGTCAAATGTTAACCCAACTAATTTTCGTATTTTAAATGTGTGAAGTTTGGTTTGTTTCACTCAGGGCAAGCTCACGCACTCAAACATTCACCTGCTTTTTCCAAATACCCTAGTCAGCCTAATGAAAGGTATTCAACAATCCTACTGTCCTCAAAGCAACACAGCTTTGGAGACCAGCACACTGCCCACCGGGCGTGCACGGACCGTTTATCATGGTGGTGATCATGAACCTCCTCCCTCCTGCTGCTGTGCCTCAGCCCACTGGGACCGGAGCACGAAAGGATCAGCGCTTTCCCCGTATATCATCCCTGAGCATCTCTCTGTAAGAGTGGCACCTGTCTCTCAAGATTTGTGCTAAGCCCTGGATCTTCCCTAGAGTTCGATTCACCCAGCCGTGGCTTTCAAAGTCAATAAGAGCCCACGAGACCATCCTGTCTGGTAGCACAGGCCATCAGATTTCACACGGGCTCGCACTAACTCGTCTTTTGTTACAGCACGTCCTTCAAAAAGAAGACAGTCCACTCTGGATTTGACAGCCACAGAAGATGGAAGATCTGTTATTTCCCAGTACTGACAGATGTTCAGGAAGTCATTCATGAGGTTTATTCTTGCTTATTGAAAGCACCAGAGGAACCTTCCTGATGATCTTGACGCGTGGCAGAAGAATACATCTAATTTTTTGCTCGGGACCTAAACTGTTAAACCATGATGCCAGCCAGCTAACCAACCTGCCTTGCCAGTAAAAATGTACAGCAGATGAAGTGTCCTTGTAACTCAGGATTTTTGAGTAGGAATACCATGAAAAGGAGAGGGCCAAAAGCAATGTTCATGGTTCTAGAACAGCAAAGGTTGCTTTTGCATATGCTAGGAAAAGAGTGCTGTTATTAAGTATTTAGGCACAGGAACTGTCGTTTGTATTTGGGATGATAGCTACCGCATTATAGGTGTTAATCTAAAAATATTCACACTGTCTCACACGGGATTCTTTGTCTGAACTAGCCAGCCTAACAGAGATCACCTCTTTGTTTCTGTCGTAGCAGAACTTACCAGAACAGCATTTTTTACTACGAACATTTCTGCCTAACCCCTGCATGTTCTGATGCTGGGTAACTTCCTCTTCCTGCTGGCATTATGGGGCCGAGAACAAAAAGATCCGGAGTATAAGACACTTGGTTTAGCGAGCGCACGGTCTTGTGCTCTTTATGCACGGGCACATATAGAGGTGTGGGAGCTGACCAGACACTAGGACCTCACAGAGATCACAGAACCTTCTAGATTGGCAAAGACCTTCAAGATCATCACGTCCAACCGTCAACGTGACCTGCTGAGTCCCATCACTAGCCCATGTCCCTTGGTGCCACATCCACATTAAATACCTCCAGCTCTCAGCTCTGTCCGTGCCTCTTTCCCTTGGCCCACAGAAACGACCCCATGTCGCTGCTGCACTGTTAAGTACAGAGATGGGTGCACAAAGTCTGAGTGATGCGAACAGAGGCATTTTTGAAGAGTATATAGTGCATATTTAATGAAATAAACCCTTATCAGTGGCCCTGGTTAGAAGAAGACATGGCTTATGCATCAAAAAATACTCTTGCCGTTCTCAGCTCTGGTGTAGGAATATACTCGCTCAGGGCTGGCAGAAAGCAAGGTGGCAGGAAGGACCTCCTCGATCTCTGAGTGTTTTGTACCCCACCAAGACTGCACACGCACGTCTGCCTGCTGAGAAGACAAAAAAGGCAATTTTGTGGCCCAGACAAGGTTTACTCAGTGTCTGGTGGAGTGGGGAACATTGCACTCCACGTGGTAAAACTGGTACAAAATGTTTCTAATCAAAGACTTGGAAAGAAAATGAAGGGGAGAGAGAACGAAACCGTCATTACCAGTATTTCGACTGTTGAATCTGGACTATTCGTAGTAACACACCAAGTGTATCTCTCCTCTTGCAGTAACGCGTGACAGCTGACTACTTAACAATTAGGTTTTCCTTCTCCACCTCCTAAATTAAGGTCATAACCTTTTCTATTTACTTTTGGGATGTGGTAAATTAGAGCTTTGGCTTCATTACAAAAATTAATTAAAATAGTCACACAATGGTACCATTCATTGCTGCTCTCGTCCCTCCCCACAGTATGTCCTCATGTCAGCTCTCTTTGGTTTCAGTCCCGAATTCCAGTACGTGCTAGTCTGCCTGTATTATTTGGATAAGTAGGCTAGATTTTTCTTGTTGTCCATCGTCTTTGCTTCATTGGAAGAGCTCCACTTGTTTCTGATTCTTCTGTTTCCTATTCTGAAGAAACCATACACTAGCAGCTCTCAGCCTGATCTTATCTACCCCAAATGCCCATGGAGGCTGCAGCAGAGCTTGGACCCCCACGGAAACCTCCACCTCACGATTTGTCTTTACTGACATCCCCGGTGCCTGGCTCTGTAAAAGAGGATTAGTGTTTAAGTTGTTTGCATCAGAATTTCAAAAACTAAACAGAGCTAAAAAAAAAAAAAAAAAAAAGTCAGGCTATTCCACACTTTTGTGGGGCTGGAAGTCTGCCCACTGAAATACGTTTTATTTTTTTTTCAGAAGCATTTCTTTGTGAATGTAATGCTTGTTTTCAAAGCTGGATTTATGGACTGACAAAATAACATTCTCTTTTATAGGAGAAAGTGTTGCATAATGTTTCATATGACCGCGTCCCGAGGTGGTTCAGCACACTGGTTTCCGCGTGTACCGATAAACACGGATCTCAGAGCTTTCAGGAATAATGACCCACTAAAATGTGTTGCTTGTTGGGAAGTACAGAACTCAAATTATTTTTACATCCCACCTAAAGGCTAAAGCAAAGGGAGAGATGTCTCACAAAGGCTTGGACAAATGCACATGCAGGATACACCATGCAGCAGGCAACTTTGGTACTGCTGTGCAGTGGAAGTCAAATTGCTTTAAAGAAGGGCACATGAACTGTCTGCAAAAGTGACACCTATTGTAGGCTTGATTTCTTCATGCTCTTAAGCATGTACATAACTGCAACTATATATTTTTTTATTTTTTATTTTTTTTAATTTACTGCTTGTCTGCACAGGTGCACTGTGGAAATGTTATCCAAATTAATTTCAGGTGTGACCTTAAGATGACTCTGTTAAAGTGTGAAAGTGAGGCCACTTTTTATAGAGGACTGTGTCTGCACCAGAATCTGGCGGAAAGTAGTCAAGCCCATTTGAAAGAAAGTTCAGGACAACCCTTCTGTGCAGCATGTGGACAAGTCCTTACTTTACAGAGTTGAGGGAAGAGGACTGCTCGGGTACTTAAACGTTGGCTGTAGATGGGAAACAAGAAGGTATCTACAGGGGAATAAGCATGGGAATGGTTGTACAGGCTGCCCTTTCTCTGTGGCTACGTGAATCTTTCTTTGCAGGCTTAGTTTTCAGGCAAACGGAGTCGCTGCGTGACTTGTCACAGGGCTGCCTGAGCTCCGGTGACATGGGACAGCCCAGGAATGTGGCCACGGCTGAGTGGGGAGCACAGGAATGTGCAGTCAGTGCCACTGGCAACTGGCGCAGGACAACAGTGCTTGCACACCCTTGGCCACAGGAATCCCAGCCAGCTGTTCCTGAAGATTCATCATATCACAGATTCACGGAACAGCTGAGGCTGGCAGGGCCCTTTGGAGGCCATCTTGTCCCACCTCAGCTCAAGCAGGGACACCCAGAGCTGGTGCCCAGGGCCACGTCCAGGCGGCTTCTGAAGATCTCCAAAGATGCAGACCCCACAGCCTTGTGCTGGGGGCAACCTGTGCCAGTGCTCCATCACCCGCAGAGCACAGAAGTGCTTCTTCTTCTGTTCCACTTTATTGCCTCTTGTCCTGCAAGAGGTTTAAGAGAGATGACAGGACCTTTGCTTGGAAGGAGGTGGCAGGCCTAAGCACCTTTCCTGAATCCATCAGCCTGAGGTGGCAAACGTTAGCAAGAACATTTCAGCTTCCCAGTAGTAAAAAATAAAAATAACCCCTACCGGTCTGTAATGTCCATGAGAGCATGCGTGCCCCAGTTCTCATCTTTTGTGCCTTGTGAACAGAGATAGCTGTGGGATGGGCTTTTTTTTTCCTACTTGTTGGGGAGGAGGGAAGTGGAAGATTGATTTAATCCTTTAAAAATAAGCATCTCGTCCTCAATGTGCTCTGAATGACCGACATCCTGTGTTGTACTTCGAAAATGCATGGGCTTTTTTTCTGTGAAAAGCTTACAGCCAAAAATGAGACTGCACTGATATTTTGCTGCAGAGTTGTTGCCTGTAGGTAGGCTTTAGATGGAGCTGTTCTGTGGAAATCAATCTGGGTAAAGCAATAGCAGCTGCTATTTTGCCAGCAAGCAGAAACAATTGCAGAGGTACTCATACTACAGCAGCGCTACTTGGTAATTTAAAAACAATTTGGAACGTAAAAATAACCTGAATAAAGTTAGAGAAACAAAATGTTGTTATTTCTCATGTTCTGAGACCAAAGACTGTAAAAACCTGTTTCTGAAATAAAAGTGAGTTCTCCCTCGCCAGGTCCCCAACCACATGTAGGACCAGTGAAAAATTAACCTTCTTTGGAGATAATACAGATTTTTCAGTAGTGATGATGAGGTCTATTATTTAACGTTTGTAATGCCAGCAGGACAGCATGTTCCCATGGACTCCATTGGGTTTCTTCTGTTTCTTCCTCAGTTCCTTTTCTCATCTCTCTGGCTGTGTTGCCTGCCATCTTCCTCTTCCATCCAATTTAGGCACTGGGAAGTGATCTCACCTGCTTGTATGAATACAGCATGGTGGGACTTGGTGAGCACCTCAAGGACTGAAGGAAATTACACCAGGATCTCAGCCCCTTGGAAGCTCGTGGGCTCATTTTCCTGAATCAATAAAAAGGAAAACACCGTCATCCTTCCAAATAGAAATCATTATCAGAAAGCCTCCGACAGGGACAGAATACTTGTTCCATACAAAAAATATACATTTGTTTTCCAAGTTTATTAATGTATTTTAGGAAGGCTTGAGGATGAGGGATTCTGTGGAAAAATAATGGAGTATTATACTATTAATTTGCATCAATTTCTTATAGAGATAATTCAATTAAATAGTTCAGCCTTTAGCAACCTTTTTTTTTTTAATCATATCTCTTTTTGAACTGTCAGCCACTTGAAGGAACAGCCCTTGATTCTTTCTTGATTGTATGCTAAATGAGGCAATTTTTCCTTGGGGAATAACATTAGCTAAATTAGGAACGCTGTAATTTAAAGGTGATTAAGTACCTTTTGTGATTGTTGTTCTATGACTTCAATCTGATAACACTTAAGTGCATGTGTAATCTAGTTTTCTACAGGGCTGCTCACATTTAAGCATAAGCGTGCTTAAATCTTTACAAGATCAGGGCCTAAATGAGCACCATGGTTAAACGTTCTATGGCACATTGATGGGGTATCTGTTTGTCCTGACTGCAATGAAATTTCACACTTGTGCTTGGTGCAAAAACACTCAAAATGTTTAAAAATAAATAAATAAATTGGACTTTCATTTACAGATAGAGAAAGCAAGGCACAGGAAGGTGACTGGAGATGTTCTGCTCAGAAGGCAAGTCAACTGGGAGCTGGCTGAGGACTCCTCACCTTCTGGACTTGTGCCCTGCTTCTTTCCAGCTGGACCTCGTGTCTGGGCGCTTGGTGCAGAAGGAGCAGCAGGAACCGCCAGGCAAAGTGACCGAGCCATTGCTCAACCTACCCACTTATCTCTGGAGAAATACTTTCATTGCTAACCACCAGTCTTCTTGCGGTTTCAGGGGAAGAGGCTTCTTGTCAGCAGAGCACAGAATGTCCTGAAGGACGTCAGAGCATGAGGAACTCTTGTTCTGCTGACAAATTTTAGGGTTGACATCTGCAGGGGGTGGCCAAATAAGATGCACTCAGCCATCCCACTGGCAAGAAGTGGTGTTGGTTTTTGCCCATGCAACTGGAAACTGAATATTGTACAGTGTCATTACTTCAAAATAAAATGTTTCCCTGTAACAATGGCTCCCGAACACAGAAACAGCCTTTGACCATAATGAAGTTTTGCAAATAATGCTTGCAGGAAGTGATTTGCTATAAATCAATCAAGCAGATCCCAGAAATAACATGACAGATGGTAACCCGACAGTACTGCAACATCACTGCACTACTTACTTGCACTCTAAACAACCATTTGGGCTCAGGTCTCTCAAGAAAACTGCTGCCTCTCACTCTACAGCTGGCTGAAGCCGAATCGCCATCCCGTAGAAAATTCTATCATCAAAAGTCACTTAAAGGAAGAATAAAATCAAGAGTCTGAAATTTCCTTCAGTGCAAAAGGAAAAAAGAAGTTTCAGTCATCAAGAGCTTATTTTTTTTAATTTTAAATTGTGTGCTTTTGCTTTATTTTTCAGCTGTTATGCTACAAACAATGTAAAATATGAAATTAACACAATTGTTAAGTGATATGAACTGTGAAAAAATAAGAGAATAATAACCTTTGAAATAAAAAATGCTCAAATGGAGAAGTATAATTTTTCTATTTCTGATGCTCCAGTTTGATTTTTTTTGTCCTACAAATGTACAGTTTGTCAAAACCCCGATGTTTCCATTTTTCATGATCTAGTGCTTTCTGACAGACCACTCCACCTGCACACCAGGCAAGGTATCTCCAGGCTATGGGTATGTGACGGGGCACGTGTGAGTTGTAGCAGTTCAGCAAGGTGCTCATCATACCCAGTGCTTTCAAACTTGCAAGGTAAAAACCATTCTCTTATTTTGCGTGCCCAATGCTCTTGTTACAATTTATTGAGGTTTGAAATGCTTGCTTCATTTGTCTATTGCATACCTGCTTGCTGCTTCATCACTGAATGAAGATTTGTTGCCTAGTATGGAGCAGACAGCACTGATTTATTAACTAAAGCACAAATGCACTCCTTGAAAAACAACCTCTTCTTTGCAGAAGGTTTTTTTCCTCCATCCCGTCCCACACGCACCTTGCATTCTGCAACCTGCCAGCCTTTTACCCTGGAAATCCTTGCTCCCATGAAGGTTAGATGAGGTACTATTTGTGTTTCCTTGTCTGAACAAAGGAAAGCGGTTTGAAGTTCGCCTGCTGCCTTCTGTGTGTCCCTCTGTCCCAGGGCCCTGGGCAGCCATCCGTTGCTCTGTGTGAGACGAGCGGCAGCATTGCTACCACCGCTGCGGCCATTTCGTGTGGCCAGCTTCTAGAGAGGGCCTGGTACAGAGCCAGGGCATGAACAGCCCCGTCGGAGCTGCAGGGGTGCCTCCCACCCGTGTGAAGTGGAAAGAGAAGAGGGAAAATGGCTCTGCAGGCATGGCACCTGTCCGGCGTTTTTCATCGCTGCTAAATTAACACAGGGACTGTAATCCATCCTGTGCTTGTGCCTAAGCCCTGTCTGAAATGTGAAGCAAAACGTGATGGTGCGCAGCTCTAACTCTTCTCAGGCTGGAATTAAATAGATGATAAATAATAATAACAGAGAACAAGAGATAAATAACCTTAATATCATTTTAATTGTAATACTCAGATTTCAAAATTTCCACCTCAGTTACTGGCTGCACATGTACCTGCATGTGCCTGTATAGATGGAGACAGAAAAAAAAAAAAAAAACACCTCACTTTACGATATATTTTATATTTTCCTGCCTCTCCACCTGGCTCTCATTAAACGCTGTGGTAACACAGCCTGCCCTTCCGCTGGGGTCAGCAGCAAGGGGGGCCGTAGGCCTCAGCTCCCTGAAACCGGTGGGCACGCACTTAATTTTGGTGCCATGAAGAGTCTCACAGCCCTCGGTGTGTTTGTGGTACACCTCTGATGTTATCAGATTTAGCACACACATTTTATTTATTTTTTTCACGAGGTTTGCGTGACCTCAACTTCTCAACAAGGGGCAACGGCCACAAAATGGAGCACAGGAAGCTCCGCACCAACATGCGAAAGAACTTCTTCACGGTGAGGGTGACGGAGCACTGGGACAGGCTGCCCAGGGAGGTTGTGGGGTCTCCTTCTCTGGAGATATTCAAGGCCCGTCTGGACGCCTACCTGGGCAGCCTGCTCTAGGGAACCTGCTCTGGCAGGGGGGTTGGACCCGATGATCTCTCGAGGTCCCTTCCAGCCCCCTCGATTCTGTGATTCTGCGATTCTGTGATTCCATATGTGTGTGTGTATGAATGGAGAATTTTAACCTCCATGTTTTGCAAAGTTGAGGATTCGACACAGAGAATTTGAAAAGTAAAATTATTTTTAAAAGGCTATGTTTCATGCAGTCTGCACTAACACTCCTAAACAGCGTTGTGTTTGTGGGGCAGGATGAGCAAACAACAGGCCTGTGCTCAAAGCTGCTGGTGCTTGCACTAGGCCAGGGCTGTATTTCCAGCTGCTTGTATTTCTGCTGACCCATTCCACCTGCCATTTTCTAAACAGGTGGGCAGCGCTTTCAACATTTTTTCCCCCCAAACACCCCAAGTTTGGAAAAACTACAACAGATAGCAGAGGGAAAACCCTTCCCTCCTCTGAGCCAGAGCTTGGCGGCGGCGGGACGCGAACCCGCGACCTTCCGAGCCCGGGGGAGGCGCGGGGCCGAGCGGGCGGGGCGGGGACGGGCTGGGAGAGGACGAGGAGGAGGAGAAAGAAAAAAAAAAAAAAAAAAGGAGGAGGAGAAAAAAAAGGAGGAGGAGGAGGGAGCGGTGGGCTTGCTCCCGTAGCAGCCAGGCAGCGGCTCTGCTGCAGCCTGCTCCCTTCGTGCTGCCAGATCCCTCGCCCCGCGCCGTCTCCTCTCCCATTTTTTTCCCCCTCTCTCTCCAAATCTAATTTTTTTTTTCTCTCCCCCCTTTTTTTTTTTCTCTGCGTTTTTTCCTCCGGCCGGCGATGGATGGCGGCGCTGCCCGGCTGCGGGAGCTCGGCGCCGCCTGGGCTGGCGGCCCCCGGGTGCTGCTCGGCGGGGCTGGGAGCTGCGCTTAGGAGAGGGGCACCGCCGCTTCGGGGGGGTTTCGCCCTTTTTCCCCCTGTTTTAAATGCTTAGAGGCGTGGGCATTTAGCGCTTGAGTTTTTTTTTTTAATTTATTTCCCCCCTCTCGCCGCCCGCAGCTGCCCCCTGTATCTAGTGGGTGAGGTGGGAGAAGGGGGAGGCTCGCTGCTTTCCGCAGCCTGCTGGGGGGGGTCGCAGCGCTTCGTGCCTCCTCCCGTGTGCGCTCGGGCGAGGAAAATGGAGGCTGTGATCGAGAAGGAATGTAGCGCGCTCGGAGGGCTCTTCCAGACCATCATCAGCGACATGAAGGTGAGCGGCGGCGGGGAGGGCCGGGGGGCAGGTGCTGGGGACCCCCCCCACAGCCCGGGCACGGCGCCCAGGGAAGCTCACGGCAGCGGGGGGGGGGGGACCTGCATCGCACCCCCTGCTCTGGGGGCTTGGGGGGGGCTTTCGCAGGCCCCCCCCCCCCTCCTTGCTGGGGCGTGCAAGCTGTTAGCTTGCACCTTGGGCAGGTTTTTTCCAAGCCCATGAGATCGAAAAAACGACAATATGTATATTTTTCCCCCCATTTTTTCCTCCTCCGCCTTTTATTTTTCATTATCTTTGGGGGTGGCGGGCAGCGATGCGGAGGAGCCGCGCGGTGCCGTGGGGTGGGGTCGGGTCGGGTTTGGGGGACGCGAGGTAAAAACATCCCCGGCCCTGGGGGAGATGCTCAGAAGTTGACGTGCTCCCGGGTTAAAAATCAGCGACGGGGCGTTATTTTGGCACGGCGTGTGCTCACCGAGGGGGTACTTGGCGCTTCGTGTGCGTGCACGCCAAGGTCTCGAGTTCCCAGGTGCCTCCTCACCGCCGCCAGCCACCAGAAAGCTCTGCGCAGACCCACGCGAGCGGCTCCGAAAACACCCTTGGCATCTCCGCAGGGTTCGCTTCGGCCGAGCGGACGCCTCCCGCCCTTGGCTCGTGGGGACAAATAGCCCAAAAGCTCTCCTGCGTCGTGCCGCCCGTGCCCTCCCCGGAGCCCCGCGGCTCGCAGCGCCGGAGTACTGCAGAATACTGCAGTGTTCCCCCGGACAAGGGCAGCTTGTCTTCCTCCGGGCCCGCCCGCGAAGGACGCGGTGGCCTGGAGATGTGGAGGGCGATGGGGCGAGCGTGGCGGTTTGGGGGCAGCGGGGACCGCGTGCCTCCAACCCGGGTATTGGGGTGGGAGCAAGGGATCTGCCGCCAAGGAGCCGGGAGGGCTGCGGGAGAAGCGATGCTGGAAGGAGGACGGGAGCTGCTCCCACAGGGAGCCTGGGCGCAGGTGGACGGCTCCTGGCGTGGTTTCGGGGAGGAGATGCCGTTTGCCCGAGAAGTTATTTTTTTTGGCGGGGGGTTTCGCGCACGATTCCCTCCGAGCAGATCGTGGGAGGTGCTCGATGAGAAGCGTGGCTCGCCGAGAGCAGGCGGGTTGCGGGGAGGAGGGGGCGTGCGTGCGGGGATCTGTCAAGACAATGCTGCAGTCCTCGCGGCCGCGCTCCTCATGCTGTCAGCCCCCTTCTATTTTGAAGAACAATTCCACCTTAAAATAAACCAACAGCACCCGCCCAGGACAGGATACGATCCTAAACCCCAGGATCGTTTGCAGGGAACACGCAGGAGCTTTCCGTTCCCCACAAAGTGCAGTTTGGGGATCCAGCTCGAGGGTGTTCGTTCCTGGCTTCTTTCCACAAGTGTTACGTTTGGTTTCCCTTGCTCTTAAGCACATAGACCCTTGCTGTGTTGATTTATTTATATATTTTCTTACACACTGGTGCTTGCATGGGAATGCTGCTCCTCAGAAACATGTTGACATGAGCGTATGGAGATGGGCACAGGTGTGAATTTTTTATTTTAATCCTCCATAGCAGTGGAACCTGTTTTGTGAACCGGAGATTACTGCGGGGGGGAGGTTTGGGAAAAATCACACCGGATCCTTAGCAGCGTGGTGGATGTTACGGTTAAAAAAAATGTGCTTGTTATTTAACATGAGTGGAACAAATAATTTCTTACCTGGGCTTCAATTTAGTGCAGCTGATGAGACGCACGAGGGTTCTTTGTGATTTGTGCACAAAGGATTGTGACGATTTCTCGGGGGGGAAAAAAAAAAGTAGGTAATTTTGACAGCTAACCAGAACCTTTCAGCTAATCATACCTTCGGTAGTAGAGTGAAAATTAGCAATTGAAGTGCTGCTTCACGTAGTCAGGTCTGTGTGGGCAGGCTTCTGGCAGGATCTTTGAGACTTCGTGTGGGGGTCTGCCCACACACCCCCGTGCACTATCTGTGCCTGGCTCTCGTTGCAGGCGGAGATCAAGGCCCCAAACGCCCCGCAGTGCTGAGGGATCTGCTGCAGCATTCGCCTTTTTTAACTAAATAACTTGCAGGTTCTTTTTTATCATATTGCTCTGCCTTCAGCTTAGCTGTGAAGGCAGTAGGGTTAATCGCCGATACCCTGAAATTGCTCTGAAGTTTTGCCAGTGGCTGCAGATAGGTGCTGCAGCCAAGGTGATGAGGATACGGCCCATACAGACAGATTTTAGTCTTTGTGCGCTAATAGCGGACGAGCTCAGGTGTACCCGTGGTTAACTTTGAGCTCTCCTTGATGTCAACAAGGTTACAGAAACAGGAATCGCAATCCTGAGCGATGGGATTGCTTCTTTCTGGTTGCCTCAGTGCTGTGTTAACTTTGAAACTTAATGAGGGCGATATATGCAAACGTAACCGGTGTGTCACAGGTTTTGATAGCAGGATTATCTCTTGGTGGCTGAGGATGAGCCACCGTTGATGGCTTCTCCAGAAGCCCTGAATTTTTCTTCATCTTCTGCCAAAAATAGTTCGGTGATTAATACTCAACCAAAAAAGCTCCGAAATAAAAAACAGTGTAAAGCTGTGTGATTTAGAGAAACGAGGTTACCGAGTTAAACGTAAGTGGGATTTTTCCAATCCGTTCTTACACAGCATTTTAATGCACACATGCAACTCCAGTGACCTGATAAGGGAAGTCCGTATTTCATATTTTCCACGCAAAATGAGAGTCATGTTTGTTGAGTAGTGTGTAGGTGTACATGGTAACAGAGTTGGTTGTGGAAAGTCCACGTTGGGTTGTGCTTGGCCACCATGCTCTAGAACTGGGTTTTGATGCTCGGGGGTTTCAAGATCTGATTAAAGAACCGTGAAGCCTGAAAAGCCCAGCCCATCCTTCAGGTTTTGTCCATTGCCGCAGCCCTGATGCTTCCTATGATGGCACCGTTGAGCATGTGGCGCTTAGAATTTGTTATATTCTTATGCATAATCTCTTCCAAAGTGATAAAAGTTTATAAAAGAAAAAAAAATAAAGCGTGTGTGTCCCGTTGGAGGAGTACTTGTGTGTGCCGTATTCAAACGCCGTGCGGTTTCTCTTTGAACGCGGCGTACTTTCTGTGGCTCCCCGCGGGAAGGGAGCATTTGATCTGACCGGTTTGTAACTCGTTTCTGGCAGTCGAGAAATGAGGTGCCATAATACGCTGCTGATTTCAATATTTCTCGCGCTGCGAAGCAAAGCTCGGCAGATGATTTTTGGGAGGGCCTGTTGCGTGCGGGTTTCAAAAGATTTGATCTGCACATGAGAAGACAACTTCTCTTTAATGCCGCTGTTCCCTGTGAGTCCTAATTCTGTGTTCCTTTTAATCGCTCTCTGCTTGCTTGATGGAAAAAGGAGGACAAGAAAACCCATCTGAAAACACTGAAATTAAACCTGTGTAGCTCATCCCTTGCTTCACGTTGCTTGTTTTCGTTTGTTCTGTATTTGTCTCTTTTGCCAGCGCGTGTTTAGGTGAGGCAGGGGCTTGCTGTATGTGCGCAGCGCCCATCACCGTGGGGTAGGTGTAGGGGGAATGTGGGTAAAGAGCAGCTGGACCAACGCTGGTTGTCCGTGACTTCAGTTGTAGCGAGTGAGAGAATTTACAACGTTTTTATGGGTCCTGTGAGGCTTACCATTTGGTTTCAGTCATCTTCCCCACGTGCGGTGGATGTGCAGGTACGAGGGGGACTTTGACCTCTCGGTGAACAAAATCAGAAGGTTCCCAGAGGATGAGTGACATTTTAGAAGAAAAAAAAAAAAAAACACACATTTTTTTTCCAGGTGTGTGTGCCTCATTTGTGATCTCTTAACTGAAATCTCAATAAAATCAACATTTTGCTTTCGGTGGTAACTTCTGCTTTAATCCTATAAAGGAGGCGAATGCTTCCCTCCCTTGCTGCTGGTGGGGCTCCCTGGGATGAGAAGGCAGCGTGCCTTCGCCTTCAGCCGTGCACGGCTCCCAGCCTTGCTTTCCATCCGAGGAGAAAGGAGTGAGCATATGGGCATGAGAAATATTTATGTTTTTGCAGCCTCTTATCTCCCGTTAGGATGTGAGTGGTGAGAAGCAGCCTTTTAATCTCGCTTTTTTTTTGCGGAAGATGGAGCCGGGGGTGGTCACAGCAAGGATTAGGAGCCATTTGTTAAGTAAGGCACGATTTGCTTGTGAGGGATGGCCTTGTGCTAGTCACACCAGTAATACGAAGTGAGTCAAAATAAATAAATAAACGCTTCCTGGAGCAGATAGAAACGTCGAGGCTGTTCCTACGGCAAGTACAGCTGCAGGCCCTCAGTGTCCACGTTAATCCAAGGGACAGCCTGTGTGTAAAGGGGAATCCGGGCAGATCTGCTTTCCCCTGACGTGTAGCGATACGACAGCTCTTCTGCAGCTGTGCTTTATTTGAAGCCCGGGATCTCTGTGGAGATGAGGAATGTTCAGTTCAATGACTTTAAGGTCTAATTTCAGTCCAGCTGTTGAGGATGGTAACTCTTGTAAGGAGAAAAAGCTGAACGTACGACGTGCAGGTGGAGGCTGGGAGAGGAATGGACACTCCTGTCCTCCCTCTGCCGCGCGTGCTGGGTGGCACTGGCACGTACCGATCTATTCCAAACCCAGAAAATCGATGTTTATCCCCTTCCCCAAAAAGCGTGAAATGAGTTCCGTTCCACTCTACGCAGATTCTGCTTTTCTTCTGCATTTTCTTGTCCTTGAAGGTTGGTGCAAACCTTTAAGTATGCTTGCGCTTAGCCAGTCGCCCTGATTTCTCTCCCCGCTGCCTCCCAACAACCTGCTTGCCCAAACATTCGGTTTGCTTACGCTGGAATTCCTCGCCTTTCCGAAGCAGCTGCAGCATCTTTCTGTAAACATCTCTCCGGGGGAGGCAGCGGCGGCTGAATGCTGGTGCGGGAGAGCGCTCCTGCAAGCCCGCTTAGATCCTGGGGTCCGTGCAACGCAGCATAGCTGGGAACATACTTGCAAAGCATTTATTATTTTTAGGGACACATTCTTGATCCAGGCACGCCTGTATGAGCGCTAACAATTCACACGACCGCCGAGCATTTGCTATGTAAATGCGTCCGAGGCTGGCTCGTTCTGGGGCATACCGAGGGCGAGGATTTTTATTTAGTGCCTTTTAAAAGGACTGCTTTTGGATCTGGTGGCATGCTAAGGGCTGCATAATAGGGCTCGCCGTGTTGGAAGCGTGGAAGGAGTTGTGCAGCGCTGCATGAAACACAGTCAGCTGAACAAATGTTGGAGGACAAGAAGTCTGTGCAATGTCAGACTGAGTGCTGGTTAATGCCTAACCGAGGGTGATCGTCAGGAGACTTTGCTGCTTCTTTCCTCAGTTCTGAGTGTGCGGGATACATATTTTTTCCAAGATAAAGAAGTTGCTGCAGTTGATGGAGTATTCTTGTGTACCTGTAAGTAGGCTGACGGGCAGAATGCTGTTTTCAGCCTGTGAAAAACGCGTTTTGGGTTCATGGTCTGCCCAGAGACGGCGTGGCCTTAAAGCGCAGAAAGCACTTGATGGCAGAGAGCAGGATAGGAACAGCGGCTGCAGAGGTGTTTTGCTCTGCTTCAGAGGGCGCGAAGATGAGTGCAGAGGGGTTCGAGTTAGTGCCACAAAGAGGCTGCTATAGAAATGCGTTTGCCTCTTCAAGTGTTTGTTTTCCAGCTCAAAACGATGCCTGCCTTGGTGCTGCCCCATTGACTGGTATCTCTGCTGACCTTTACGGATGTTAATTGACTTCTTCCTGCTGGGCTGTGCGATAGCCTGAACGCCGAGGTGTTTGGAAGGGCTGGAGACAAAATGTCTGGTAGCCTCGTGGGTAAGACCGTAGCAGCTTTCATCTTCAAAGTGCTGGGGAAGCGTGTGACTTAGCTCCCAAGAATGGCTCCCATTTTACAGAAAGGCAAGTTACGGCTGCAGGTTCAGTCACTTCTACTCCTTTCCCCTAGGACAAGAAGGGATTGAGTACATGTGGATCACGGAGTTAATGAGGGGATGGTTTTTAAGCTGCCAGTGTAATACGTGTTGCTATATACACCCACACCCCACACAGCTTTCTTGTTGCTGCTTAAGACTTGTTGCTCTTCCCCTTGTGATAACCCAATGTTTTTTGGCGGCAGAGATGAGGTCTGCAAATGAACGATCAGCTAGCAACACAAGTGTGTTCAACTCCTCTTTTGTAACTGAAATTAGGGGGGATCTCTGTTTCTGATTGGAGCACCTTAAACACAGGGTGGTAGATCACGAAGAATTTGGCTGTCCGGCAAGGCTGTGCACGAGCTCTGTATTTTTCGCTCTTCCAGTCAACGAACGTAAGTGTTGTGTGGGTCACTTTAATTCTAGGATGCTGCCTGGTGTACGCACAGCAGTTAATAAATCACCTTGGATGTATTTAAAAGTACACCTGCAAGAGTGAACTTGCGAATGCTGATTTCGTCGGCGCGCACAATGCTATCGATAACCACGTAGCTGGAGAAATTTGGTTCATGGTATAAAAAGGTTCAGATTCTTTTGTTCCCATTTTTGTCTTCCACATAAACTGCTACCACACTTCTCACGCAAGGATAAGATTTTTTACCATATGCATTAGATGTGTGCTTTGTAGTTTCATGGAAGCCGTTTGCGTAGTGGCTTAAAACTTTGCGATAAGGTGCTTCTCATCAAAATCGTCTGTGATCAAACCGAAGTAACTTGGAGCTTGGAAGGGATTGTTTCTTTTCTCATGAGGGAAACGAAGAGCAAGGAGCTGGGGACGAGCATAGTGGCACTTCATGAACTTTAGCCCTACCTTGGCAGTAAAATACTAAAAACTGCTACCTGGCAGCCGCCTCTTCCCTGGTGTGGTACTTCTGTGGTCAATTCAGATGCGCGGTAGTATCTTGTTGCCAAAGTACTGGTGTTTCTTGGGTCCTGGAGATTGTTTTGAATGCCCGTGCGATGGAGATTGTGCAAAGATCAAGCGATGAACGCTCAAACGAGGGTGTCTCCTGCTTCTGCGGATGCCTTGGGAAGAAGTGATGAAACCTCAGTGGTGGTGGTGTTACCAGCACAGGGCTGTTGGCTCTGCTTCGAGACTGTCCTGTATAGGCATTAACTTGAATGAGTGCCTCTTGATATTTTAATTATCCTAGTTTTGATCCAGCTGAAATATTGTGGGTTTAGAAAATAGCTGCCGAGTATGCACAGTGGCCACTTAATGAGTCGGCAGATGAAAGGCGGTATTGATGAGTCTCCGAGGAGAAATCTGCTATTCAGGCTTGCAAACTTGTTTAGACCTGCAGGGAAGAACATGGAACTAAATGCTTCCTCTGGAAGACTGCTTAATGTCCTGCTTTTCTAATGCAACATGGGATAAAAGGTTCCCCAGAAGCTGTGGCTAAGTTGTTTTGTGTTTTTTTTTTTTTTTTTTCCCCCTCTTGTGAATAACTTCCTGTGTTTATAGAGAGGGAGAGACTGTATGCTTATGCATGATATATTTTCTCACAGCACGAGTATAACTTTTTTTGTTTGCTAATTACCCAGTCTAGCTTGGATTTAAACCATGATGTGTTTGAGTTGGAGTTGGGTTTCTTTGTCTGAAGTACTGTGAAACCGGGCTGCAGGTGGCATGGGTTTGACGTGGTCCTTATTGACGTGGCAAGGAGGCACACGATGCGTGTTGTAAGCCGGGATGCCGTGCAGCAATCCAGGCGAATGAATTTGCATGGGTCCTGGCTGTGCTACAAGCTGAAGTCACAACCATGAAGCAACTGGTGTCCACCACTGGAACCATTTAAATACGGGCTAGTGGGGTGCAGGCTTTGTTGTAATACAAATTAAAGATTTTAGAGCTCTAACAGCAGAATCATACCTGATTTGTGTTCCCTCCCCTTTTAAATGGGTAAATGGTTAGTGAGTTCTACTGAATACCTGCGTTCTCACTAAGAGGTGCTCAGGGAACTGGTCGTTCTTTAGGGTTCTTCAAATGGTTTTGAATCAGAAATCCAGAAAATCAGAAATCAGAAATCGCTGATGGTTCTGGGCTTTTTCCCAGTGGGGTGAATATCCTCTCCTGCGGTTTCCTGATTGGATTCATCTTGATTTTATCAAAATACTGTGCCATTGCCCATATCCTAGAGTAGCTTGTTCTCTGTGTCCCAATTCCCTGTTCAGACTGAAAAACAAACAGTCTTGAAAACTTGAGTGGTTCCGTGATGTGTAGAAGAAATATCTAGTAGGCTGGTTTTTTAATAGCATAAGAGATTTCTTCAGTAGTGTTTTGTTGCATAATTTGCAATGTTGTGATAATGTATATATCACCTTGTGAAAGCAAAGCTTGGCATGTGTATTTATACTGTGCACGCTGAGGGAAACTCATTTCCAGCCCCCCGCCTGTTCCCTAAACAAGTAGCAGAAATAATGGAAATGGGTATATAGATACAAGACTTTGATTTTAATTACCCCTGCTTTTAGTTCCTGGAGGGTAGTTGCAGGTTAAATGACATCTTAATCTGATCTTTGACATGCTTTTACTTTCACTTGCATTCTCTATAATCTCTCAAACCCTGTGTTTGTATCTGTATCCTCTTCCAGTCGGTAATTTGCATGTTCGGTTCTTTTGAAGGCTGTGAAGTTAACGTCTTAACGCTGTTGCTGACTTTTCATTCCTTTTCCAGCAAGTCAAGAGTCAAGAGCCCCATTTGCTGCTAGAGCTAAGCCTGAAGTTCCCCTGTGCGTGGCAGGGAGGAAACGCTCAGAAAGAGAGAAGAGACTTGGCAATCACGCAGCCCCTTTCCTTGACTTGTGGGAGCAATTTAGTTTTCATTGTGTGAAATCAGTACCGGGGCGTTGTTGGCTCAGTTCTACTTTCGAATTTGAGGTATATCTGAAATGAGGTAAATGAAACCAAAGTAATCATGGAAGAGGTGGTGTATACACCTCTGCATCTTCATCCGTATCTTCATAAAGAGTGAGATCTCTCCCACTAATAAAATTAATGATTCAATCTGTTGGAAGACTGATGCTATTCTGGGGAATGGATGGAAAAAGATGCAGCTTAGAAAGCTTCATGAGAGAGGTTCTTGATTTGCTTATTTTTCGACCTAAAAAGAGGAAAAGCCTACAAGCAGATGTATTTTTTTTTTTGCCCTCCGGATGGGGAACAGTCATTAGGAACTTCATGTAAGGTGATGTTCAGTCTCATCTCACCTGTGTCTTGCAAGAGCTTTTGTGGCGTAGGCAGTGTTATCCATGGGACAGGTTTGACGAAATGTGTGGGTTGTGCAAAGAAATGCATTAGTGTTGGGTAGTGCTTTGTAACTCTTGCAGTTGTGACTGGCCAAGCGCCCTTTTCCCCAGTTGACTACTGATTCTTTCGGAAGAGAGGAAGAGCTTCCAGTGCCAGATGCTAGCTGGGTGGGGAAATTGATTGTCAGCCACTGCATCTTCCCACATGCTGAGACATCTGTGGCCGGAACCCCTTTTTTTTCAGGCTGTCAATTGTTTTCCTGTCCCCTTCCCCTCCACTTCTTCCTGTTTTTTTCTGTTGAAGGCCCCCTGGAAAAATGATAGCCTCTACGTGCAGACCATACTTACTTATGCAGGCCATTTTTGTGTGTGTGTGTATAACATCTGTGACTTTGTGTGGTGTCTAGCACAATAGTGCCTTTTCACTCCTTGTACGTAGTGTAGTGCATACCACAGAAATGAAACATCCATGATAATCGTTCAGATTCTGAAATCTGATAAAACTACATATATTATATATATATTTAAGCTTTGTTGTTAAGCACCATTTACTTTGAAGATTGGGAGGACATGTGAAGTAGCAAAGTTACAATTTTGTTCCAGAGGTAGATGTGTGGCATTTGGATGTGTTACTAGGGTGTGAAGCTGGGTAGCAGTGCTGTGTATTTGGGACCCAGCTTCTCAGCTGGTCTTAGCTGAATGATTACACTGAGGTGGAGAAGTCCAGCTCCTGTAGCTAGCTAGAGTCGTGCTTTTTTTTTCCTTCCTATTGAAGTCTGCTGATAGTCATTCAGTGCCTTTCTGGAAGGCACACAGCTCTTGCTTTGATAACCTGTGAGATAAAACCAGGGCACTGCCCGCCAGGTCCCTTTCTCTCATACCTCTTTAGCTGGAACAGCTAAAATTAGATTCATAATTTGCTTTACTGTAGAGTAGCTCTCTGTCTTTTTCCCTGTGCCCTGAAAGTTTAGATGGGTTGTTGCTGTGAACAAGATACCGAACTGTTTCTGCTGCCTTTGTAGTCTGCACCGCAGCAAGAGCTGATAACATGGCTGAAAAGCCTTTCTGATAAATAAAAGCTGTTAAAAGAACACAGTCAAGGTTTTTTAAAAGATGAGGTGCGTCTTGTCTCCGGGATTCAGGGTGCACGGAAATAAATTATTAAAGGAAGTAAGTGTCTTTTCACTTAATGGGAAAAAAGCAGAAGAATTGTAACTCCTTAGTAGAAGGAGTGACAGAACAGTTTTTAACTGTCAAGACTGCTGGTACTCAAGTTGTAATCTTAAATACAACAATCTGGGTTCCTATTCTTGCCATTAGATGTAATCGATAGCAATTTCAGTAAAATTGGATCCTTTGCTGAAAGTCTATTCTTGATTTATTGAGAAATCTCTAAGCTTCTCTTTTGGATTCCTTCTCCTGCAGGATTTCTGCCCTGAAAGGAAGGGGGAAACTCCAAAGTGGCCTGCTAGTGACAGGATCATAAAATAATTTGGGTTGGAAGGGGCCTTTAAAGATAGATCATCTCTGCCCTTCCCTGGTGTGGTGTGTTGACCTTGGCCAGCTGCTGGATGTTCACCCACTCCTCCTCTTCTTCCACAGGACAGGATGCAACAGTAAGATGAAAATGCTCATGGGTTGAGTCTAAGAAAGAAATTGCCTACCAACTACCGTCATGGGCAAAACATACTCAACTTGGACGGTGACCTTTATCACCAACTAAAAAAGATTTAAATGGCGAGAAAGAAGAAAAATTAAAACACCTTCCACCCACCTACCCCAACAGCCCTTTCAGGAACACCTTGACCCCGCGGGGGCTCCCCACGGCCGCAGCTCCCTCAGGAAATGTCCCCCTGCTGCGGCGTGGGCCCTCCCCGGGCTGCAGGGTGGAGATCTGCTCCAGCGGGGGCTCTGCAGGGCTGCCGGGGAATCCCTGCTGCCTGTGGGCCTGGAGCCCCTCCTGCCCTCCTCCTCCTGGGGCCTGGGCCCTCTGCTGCTTCTCCCTCGGCCTGGGCCTCCTCCTCGGCCTGTGCCCGCTCTGCCCTTTCGGAAATCTGTTTTCCCCGATGTGCTGCCAGCTTGGTGCTGGGCTCAGCTCTGCCCTGTCATGGGGATGTTGAAGCCACCACAGAGGCCCTGCAGCCCCTGGCCAGCACCTGGGTACAGACACCCAGGGTTTTCCAGCACTTTCCTGCTGGTTTCTCTGTTCCAGGCATGATGCTCATGTCCATGGTCTGGCTTTTGGGTGAAATTTCAGTGAATGAAGGTGGTGCCAGCTCTCCTTCCCAGCCCAGTGGCAGGCAGGGAATGAGCAGCAAGCTAGCACACATGCATGGCCGAGGACCTGTCCCCAGGAGCCACAGCCACGTCTGCCCAGCCTTTAGTGGGTCTGTGTGTTCTTGTCCGGCACTTGCAGGTGCTTTCCTACTTCAGCCTGGTGCCTCTCAATACTAATTATGGTATTTGTCCCTGAGGGAAAGCTATTCAGTGTCCTAATTGTGGACTGGTGAAAGAGGTGACAGGCATGAGACACCATTTTGTTTTTCAGCCTGTAGGCAGAAAGGCGATGCCCTGTCTGTTTTCGGTGTAAATCAGCTGGAGCGTGGCTGGGCACTGGCATCAGGTGACTAATGGCTTGTAAACCAGCTCATTAAGCTGTAGGGTGTGATAATGGCATGTTTTGGCTTACCAGCGACAGCCTCAGTCGGTAGCTGAAGGTAGGGTGTGTGGTGGGACTGGGGGGCTTTCATGCCTTGGGAACAAGTGTTTTGTAGGAGAAATGTTGGATCTGAAGAAGAAATAATAATTAGGCACAAATGTACTCTGGGGGAAATAACCCCCAGATTAAGCCATTAACGATCTTCAAGGAGACCATTTAAACAAACCCGGATTGTAACAGATTCCTATTTTACTCTGTGAGGAGCTAAAGAGAGGATTTGTGACCCAGATGCCGCAGCTCTTCTGCGGGTTTCTCTGAGTGGGACTGAGAGGTGAAGGCAGCCCGCTGCTTGTACAGATAATGCAGAGACCTGACAGACTCTGACGTTTAGAGGGGTGAAAATTGATTTCCTTTAGTGGCTGTTTGAAATTGGAAATTGCAGAAGGAGCTATGGGAAATGCAGCATTTGAAAATACTTTATTATTACTCTTCCAAAAATGGCTTTACATTACAAAAGGATGTCTTAGACAAAGACAGTGAATTCTTCCTACTGTTCCTTTGTGTTTAAATTAAGTCAGTACTACAAGTTGAATTAAGTTTTATGGCTGTTCTGGTGTGTGGTTTCCACCACCGCTATATTTCTCCTGTTGACCACTTTGATGAAAGGAACAACAGTTATTCCAAATGTTAACTTGAAATGAGGACGTGAGAGAGGGGCTGCCTTGCTCGCGGTGGCATGTGAAGAGATCATGGAGAAGGAGCTGCTCCTGGGGTGCTGGGAACCTGCAGTGTTTTTCCCAGAAATAGGTTAACTCTTGTGCTACCTTCTTGGTTTGTCCCCCAAGCATTGCTCAGTGACCTCCTTGCTTCCCTGGTGCTGCAGGTGAGGTAAAACCCCTGTTAATAGGATCTGTGAAGTGGCAGGTGTCAAGCACGTCTGCTTCAGGTGTAGGGATTGAGGGGGTTTGGTTTCAGCAAGGATACGATGGCAGAAGTGCTTTTTGGAAAAGCTGACAGGGACAGCAGGATTTGTGTGCAAGGCTTGAGTTGTGTGTTACTGCGAGGGAGATGAACGTGCTGACTCACCTTCAAAAGAGAAAGGCAAACAGCAATTTCTGCTGGAACACAGATTAAATGAACTACTCATACTTTTTTTTTCTGTTCAAAATGACGTCAGGTGTTTTTGGACTAGTACAGGAGTGCCCAGGCGAAAAGATTACAGTGATGGAAATGTATATATATACATACATATTTAATCAAACCAATTTAGGAAACAATATATGGGGGTGGGTTGTTACAGCTTATATAAGTAGGCTTGGCTTAAAGAAAAAAAAACAGTTTTAAAGACAAAAATAAGTAGTCATGGAAATGCTTGGTAACTAGTTTGAGTTTGCTTGCTTTGTGGCCAGCCTGGTGAAGAAAACAACAACAAATGTATTCTTTTTGAGTTATGTTTTGAAGGCACCGTCTGCTTTGGTGTCCTCCATTTGTCGACATGCATTTTGCTCAAGAATCCAGTAAAGCCTTAGGCCTTGCTGTTAATTGTCGGGGCTTTCAAGGCTCCTGGCATACGCATGCATAACGCATGTACAGCATGCGGGCAAACTCTGAAATGCGGCTGCTGTGGGGAGAGATGCAGTTCAGGGTAGGGGATTTCAGTAAGACTAATAGGTTTAAGGAAATGGCTTTTTTTCTCCCTTATCCCTTCAAATAATCAGTGGGTTTCTTTCATTTTTAAATGTGACAATTTTTTCATGACAAAAAGCATTTTATATTCTAGGCCTTGCCACCCTGATAACGGGTCTCTTCTTTCGCCTTCTCCCTTTCCCGTTGGCTCCATGGTGTGTAGGTATAATGAGGTTTTATGACCACCTGGCTTACATTGCTCAAAGAGAACGAAGAAAGAAACAATGAACAATGCGACTTGTACTAAAGACTGTTCAGTAGTGGTTAGTACCCCAGTCAGCGGCCTTGTGTCAGGGTCTGTCTGCAGGTCCCTCTGCAGAGCTCAGCTGTGCAGTGACTGCGTGGGTGATACACACAACATCTGTGCAAAGACATTTTTGAAATATGATTAGTAGAGAAGATGAATTTGTGACCAACAGACCAAGGCCAGAGTGGAAAGGGAGCCTTTGGTTTTAACCCCAAGTCTAATTCAAGTCCCGCTGTGGTGCGTGAATGTCTGGGAGCTGCCTTGCCAGGGTGTACCAAGGAGCTTGAACCAGGTTGTCAGCTTTTGGGGAAGGGGTTGCCTTTGCCCCAAACAAGACAATACCGATGGTAGAGTGAGCAAAGGATTTTATTTTACTTAAAAAAACAGACTGGCTTAGCAGGGTGGATCGACTTTGCTACAAGCAACTGCACTTGCTTGCAACCTCTTCCAGTCAGAGCTGTGGTAATGTTAGCCTTGAGGAGCTGCCTTATCTGGGTTTTATTGTGTCGTTGCTCTGGTAACAGCAAGTCTTAAACCTTTATTAAAGGAAGCATGGATATTTTATTTTACTCTCTAGACTCCAATCAAAGGGAAATGTTGAGGTTTCTTTCTACCACCATTTTTGCTGTTAGCAGAAAATTTGCACTTGTTCTGCAGAGAGCAAGTTAACCTTGTTTTGGTCTAAAAAGGATGATATTTTACCATAAAAACTTACTTTAAAACAAACAGAAGCTTTGGGAAAACAGACATGAGAACTCATAAGAACACTTGGTGTTTATACTCTAAATGAATATGTGAACTCCTAACACAATTTCTGAAAGTGGGGGAGAAGTTCCCAGGAAACTGTGAATTTAATTCAAGAGGAATTAAACCTTCTTAAAAACTTTGCATATGCTCAGTGCCACGCTACTTTACCAGCGTCTGTTCAGAAATGAACTCCAAGGTCATTCGGGACCATTTCAGAAGGAAGTTATGCAGCTGTTGGGAAAGTTTTCATCTTAGACTACTCTGCCTTTTCTGTGACTGATTGCTGTATTACCATGAGACGATTTGAGGTGGTCTCTTGGGCAGCTCAGACCTTTGTTAAAAAAAAATAAAAGCCCTTATAATAAGAGAATGGGAACATGGCAATTGCATGAAGAATCCATATGTAGAAAAGAACAACTAGAATTCTGCCCTTGGTTTTGGGAGATTCTCTTTATGTGTTACTGCAGCATCCTAGCACCCCACTTCTAATAGGTTTTTGCTGTATCCCTCTGAAGTAAGGAGTTTCTTAGTTCTTTGGTTGAAATCCCTTTTCCTCTCCAGTGTTTTTGCTTGGGGAATCAGTAAAGCCTCCTCAGAAGACCTGTTTCATTTGGATTCAGAACCAGTTCAAGTCCCATATGTTGGGAATGGTGTTTAATAATGAGAGTCACCTTACTGGGAAAATATATTTTGGTGTTACTGAATTAGGATTTAATAAAGTCTTAGTTACGGCTTTACTTCTAATTTCATTTGAACATTAAAACTGCAGTATCAAAACCAGAATGCTCAAAATATTCATTATTGTGTCTTTTTTTTCTTGCAGGGAAGTTACCCGGTGTGGGAAGATTTTATAAATAAAGCTGGGAAATTGCAGTCTCAGCTTCGGTAAGTCTTGTGTTGCACAGTCAAGATCGCCTACAAGTGCTTGTGTGTGCATACGTTAAAATTAAATGCAGCTTCTGCCAGGATAATTTTCTAAGCATGTTCTAGTAAAATTGTGCATCTTTCATAGTCAACGCCCATGTATGTAATTGTCACACACTACTGCTGTTCTGATGTATTTCAGGTAAATACATACCTATCACCAATGGTACATAACAAACGTCAAACAAGATAAATTTCATAGCTTCTGATGGAAAATTAGATAATGTATTGTTTAGTGAACACGGAGATTTAGAATTAGACATACGTTGTCATTGTTATAAGCGTAGAATACAGCTGGTTTATATTAGAAGAAGGCCCAACAAGTTAGAGACTTCGGTAGTCTTAACAGCGCTTTCTTCTGCTTTAAAAACCAAGGGAATTCCTGTGCTGAACTGTTCATCAGTGGTTATTAAAACTTACTTTATTGGGGTATACTTTGCAAATGTCATTCTGGATTACCTTCAGCAGATTTCTCTTAATAAGTACCATATGTACTGCACTCAGACCAATTCTGTTATCTCCAGAACTCATTCACTTGTAAAGTCTGTTTCTGTTCATATGAATCCAAACTCCATTTCTTCCCAAACCACAATCTCCTCTGTGCTCCCCAGAGCATCAGCGTTTTCTCACAGCAGCTGTGGTAATAGATACGGTTATTGGCAGTGTATTTTGTGGTTCTGCATTGTGTTGTGAACCGTTTCTGAAGAAGCTGGTGTTTAGGCTCATCTAAATGGCTGGAATACACTGTTCTGCCATGCCATGTCTAAAATAAAACCCTTGCATGTGGTTTTTCCTTTTCCAGCAATCACATTGCAGTAAGGGAGAGTGGAAGAAGAGAAACAGAGAATGTTCCTAGCCGTTTGTACTCTTTAAATACAAGCCTTCAGAGAAGGCAGGAGAAATAGTTAGATTTCAATCCTGTGGCATTGCATTCAATGTAGTGCGTCCCTAGCTAAAGGAACATGCGAGCAGGCAGCTACAGGAACGTGCAAGCAGGCAGCTTGAGCCTGCTTTGAGGATTTGCTGTTCATTTCTAGCAGATGCGAGCCTTTTTCCTCTCGTTCATTTCTGTGCGCTCAGATAAAGGAGAGCAGATGTCATCTGAGCTGGAGCTAGGTCTTCATGGATCTGGTTACTGGAGAAATGGAACTTTGTTATTAGCAGTATAATTAATAATTAACAATATAGTACACGGATAACAGAATGACCTGCAAGTTTGGAAGGCTAAGGACACAAACACTGCTAAGGAAAATCCCAGAAAAGATTACCTTGTTCCAGGGCTAAATATTACTAGCTAGCTGGAAACCTGTCAGGTATTTCTGCCTTCCGTTTTATCTCCTGGGCATGTGAAGAGTCCTTATGCATTTGTTTAACGGCCTCTTATTTGGGATCAAATCTTTTGTGCTGTCAACAGGCCGTTTACCATGCTGCCAGTTATGTCCTTTTGTATTTTGAGCGTATCTGGAGTGAGACTTGCATAAAATCTTAAAATCTGCCCCAGTTATGGAGTTCTTTTTGGCTGAGGATCAGCTTTCTTGCAGGTCTCCTGTGTTGTGTGGTGTTCTTGTTGTTTTTGTGAGTAGCAAGGAGTTGTCGAAGTGAAGTGGACAGTCCTCCTTCAGGATTTTGGTTGGAGAGGCTGACTCTTAGAGTGAGGAGAAGAAATCAGAGTTATTGCTACAAAAGGTGGGCAGAAATAGCACCATGAGGTAGCTGGGGTAAGGGCACAGTCCTACTTTGCCTGTAGAGCGCTGGCCCAGTTTCATTTAAATTAGGTCGACCAGACTATAACCCATCAGAAACCTGGTCCTGACCTGAGGTGCCTGGTGCTCTAAAAACTTATGTAGAACAAACACACCTGGAAAACTGGAACTCACGTTTGCCATCGCCATCCACTTGAACAGGCAGGTGGTCTGTGTGTGCTTTCCAAATTGAGAGGGAGTTGGGGTTAGCTGAGAGGTCCCATCCCTCTCAGGAAGGGACTTGCACCCTGTCTGCTCTTCCAGGAGCGCTGGGTCAGGAAAAAAAACATCTTTTTGAAGGGGAGAAACCTCTACCCTGCCACTATCCCGTTTACCCAAGAACTCCAAAACAGGTTTCTAAGAGGTTGCTATTTTCTGTTTCAAGGGATGCTCGTGCTCCTCAAATGAGAAATTCAGGGAAGCATTTGGCCAGGATCCTAGATAAAAAGAAGGTCCTGCGTGCTCATTCTCAAAATATACATGTTCCCTGGAAATAACAGTGGTTGTAATTTGTACACTAATGGGTGCAGTATAATGTGTGTTAGATTTGTTTTTCATGTTTGACTGCTTAATATTAGTTCATCAGAGGAAATCAGCTAGAAGGGGGATGGCTGTGCTCTTTTGAAACAGCACCTGTCCTGTGCAATTCACAGCTCAGAATTAGCCTGGCTGCCTCCAAGTCCATAGTGCTAACACAAAGCAAGGAAGAGATTAAGCAAGGAAGGAGGGAAAAGGCTAAAATCACATATATAAAAGAGGATATTTTTTTTGTGGCCTCTACAAGTTCTCAGTGGTATTCTTTATAAGCCTAAATGTTTTTGGCAATAATTAAATAGGCAGCAATGAGACACTGCTAACGTTTTGTTATCTGTATGCATTTCAGGACTACAGTAGTAGCAGCTGCTGCCTTCTTGGATGCCTTTCAGAAAGTGGCTGACATGGCTACTAATACACGTGGTAAGCAGATGTGTCAATATTGAGCTTAACAGAATGCTGTGTGGTTTATACCATTTGTCGTAATAAAAAAAAAAAAGTCTAACTTGTTACATTGACAAGCAGATCTGTGAGACATCTGTTAGATGGACTTGCACTTTGAAAAAGCGACACGTGAAAAAGGAAGTCATCTTTTCTTTACCCAAAAAAATGCTGGAAACCTGTAATTTAAATGTGTCATCAATCATGTGAACACTTCTAATTACCATTTGAATTATACGTTGATGAATAATATTTTAGAAAGCAAGATTTACTGAAATCTGTATTCACTGACGCTTCTGTACCTTAAGTAAATGTAAAAGCTGTGAGGCTTGGTATTCAGCTGCCTTAAATAAGTGTAAGGTTTCAGACGATAGAGCTGATACCAGCTCATGCTGTGGCCTTTGGGGTCTGTGGACACTAATGACGGTAGCTTGTACTTGTATTTTTAAGGAAAGTCTTCGTTTGTCCTTATTCTTTACGTCCGACACTACTGGCCCTCATTAATTTTCCTGGACTGTGGGCTTCCCTGGGTAACACTGAAAGCTTGTTGGTTAGTAGGGAGGTCCAAAATAGTGCAGCCGGCAATCTTTCCAGGCTGCTGAGCTGGAAGGAAACAAAAGGCTGCTTCTCTGTGATGTTGGACGCCCAGTGACCAAGGCATCGCGTGCAGATGTCCATGCAGGGGAAGGGCATTCCCCATGGTTGCTGTGTCCCCTGGCTCCGTCACTGAAGAACGGTTCTGAAGCGAATATATTGCTGCTGAGTGAGTGGCTTTTGTTTACCTCTAACCTTAGAAGCTCTGTGATTTATTTTTTTTTTAAGTCCTAATACGTCCTTGGCGTTTGACCTGGATTGCAATAAAGCAGTATTGCTAATGTGAGGAGTGTGTGTGTTCGTCAGCAGCGTGCGAGCTCAGCCAAACTTCCGTTTCCCTCTGCCATCTCTGGCTAAGAGGAGCAGTAGCAGCTGCTGGAGCATGGATCAAACCACAGAATGACAACAGGGAACAATGTTTTTTTTTTTTTTTTCCTTTTTAAAGCTAATATTTATGTTCTGATAGGAAGCTCCTTGGTTGTGTGCATGCCTTCTGTAAGTTATGCACAACCTACTCATGTAAAACAGTCAACGCTTCAGAAAGTGGAATAAACTAAGGATGAGACCCAAGGCAGAACTTAAGCTGGATTTATGAAGTGTCTTCCTTTGAGCATGATCTCTTCTATTTCTTCTCCCTCCCGCGAAGGGAAAACAAAGTAAACCCTACCAAAATCCTTGAAACTTGTGTTGTCTTCTGGCTGTGCTGGCAGGCTTATAGCATTCCCATTCAGATACCAGGATGACTGAAGCTCCCCTGCTCTCCAACAAAAATGGCTTGTGTGGGTATTGAAGGGTATTTTGCACTTTCTGCTGTGTTACTTGGACTGTATCCAGCAAACATCATGTCTTGTCTCTTATCTCTTAGAACACATCCTTCACAAAAGGAGCTCTGTAAATCCATGCCTGCCAACTTTGTATAGCTCCTCTGTTCTGTCTTTCTGCCTTTCCTGACTGGAAGGATAGAAGGGAATTTTGTTTTTATTTTTAGAAAGTGATGTTCTGGGCAAGGAATCAAAATTCCAAGCCAGTGGTGGTTCTGATCTGCCTCCCAAACCAACTTCCACACGTGCCCATTTAGGAATTTACACATAAGTACTCTATTGCCTTGGAGCATCTCTGGAGTTACGTGTTGGTCCTTTAGAAAATAAGAATCCCTCTAGCTTGCTGTGGATGGGGATAAAATCCTGGTCTCGTTGAAGATGATGGTAAAATTCTGTACGGCTTACTGGGGCAAAATGTCCTTAAATTGTATTTTGCAGTTAGTATAAACAACTGTCTTCAGAAAACAAAACCAACCAGGCTGTTTTTCTTATCTCATGTGGGGATTTTAATGGGCTCCCAGTTTTCCTTTCAAGGAATTTTCTAATGTGGAACAATTTTTGGTTAAATTTTGCCTGTTACTTACCCAATTTGTAAAACAATATATTTGATTGTTTAATCAGAAGCCTGGCAATGCTTCACGCTCTTTAGAGGGTCCTTAGCGAACAGGTTACCCCAAGTCAGCAAAGCTGATCTTCAGGCTTTGAATTCCTGTGCATAGGTGCATCCTCTTCTTAAATCCATACACAAACGTTAAAGATAAGCTATGAGGTCAGGGGATATACAAGGCTCGGGTGGCGCTTCCCGTGACGAAGGTACCGAGGGTTGGTGCGTTTTGTATCTGAAGGATGAGCCAAATGCTTCTGTGGAGAACACGGAAAAATGTTGAAGTAGGTGTCCATTCCGAGGGACAGTGTTAGTGCCGTATGGGATGATGGGAGTGTAGTAAAGCTGCGTCCTGCATTCTTGTTGTAATTGCTTATCGTTTTACAGAAAGTGGTCTGCCGTTTTCAGACACACCGATGTAGCTGATGGAAGCACTCCACCAGTCAGCAGAAGCGCTCTCTGGCTACTCCTTAATCTATTTGCATCAGCATTAGCTTTGAAAGAAGAAAAAGTGTTTGTTTGGATATACGTTTCTACACAAACACAAGAAGAGATTTGCAGATACCAAGTATTCAAGTATGAGAGCTTATTTCCATCAGCCTCATTCCTTACTCCAGCTGATACCTTTCTCTGCCCCCGTGTATTACTGCTGTTCCCCAGTGCTGACTTTTCCATTTTAGTCCGTCTTTCTGTGTGGTTTACTTCCTTCTAATTCTGTGATGGAGCTCAAACACAGGGCATAATTGGAGCTCTGCCTACGGTAAAGCCTGCGCTTGGATGAGCCAACCGTACTTTGCTGTATTTTCCTCACGTTGTTGCTTTTGAGGTAGGAAAACTTCTGAATGTGAATTAGGTGGTGTTTTGTGCTGATCCCGCGAGCAGATGTGTTTCCTGGCTGGTTCCTTTCTGCGCTGTGCGCTGCTGCTTCCTTCTCTTTTGCCATCAGTCCATTCAGATATGTGCTAACCTGGACTTTAGTCTTTTTAGTCTTTAGTCAGCTCACTGTTTTTCATGTCAACCTGAAAAAGTAAATAAAACACGGTAAAGTAGTTCTGATGAAAAGCTTTTTCTTCCTCTGGACTGGGCTGATACATTCTCCTTTCTTCAAAAGAACAAGTATCTAAGCACATCAACTTATGATACATACTTATAAATATATATTAAAACAATGTTTGAAAGAAAAATTGCTTCATTTCTGGTACAAGATTTTTTTAAAAAGTATGTCACCTTTCTCTAATAATGCAGGCTACGTAGCAGTGTGTATTATTGTCTGCTGGTACCAAGGATTTTTAAAAATGAAATTACTTTAAATGTATTTCAACTTTTGAGTTCTAATAAGATATAGATATCTATTTAGCGCTTATTTTTCAGACTATGTCTGTTTGACAAGCAGCCTGGCAGAACTTGTTAGTGTGTAGTGGGGTCTGGTATTATTTCTCACTTGGGTTATTAAATTGAAGACTGTCAGAGAAAGATTTTAGTGTAGTTTATGAAAATTTGAAATATTTAAAGCCTGGACTTTGAAACTCACAAAAAATAAATACATACTTTGGTCTACCTTTAAACCCCAGTCAAGTTTGCTTTCGAGGAGGTATTCAGTTGTTGACACAACCTAAATATTTATTTTTTTTGTTTGCCACATGGGTTAGGCCTTTCAATAACTGACATTTCAAATGTTTTTATCTGCACCCATTCTGACTGAAGCATGAAAGATTTAAATCGGATTTCATTTAATAGCTGTTTACCTGATACATTACATATTAGAAATTGGTTCTTTTGGGAAAGCAAGGACTGCGCGTCCCAAATATCACATATAAACATGTTGTAAGTTGGTTATGAACAGTATGTAAAAGGATGCGTGTAAATTTATGTATGCTGGTATTTTTCTGCTTCTGCTCCATTCAAATGTGACTTGTAGATAAGCACTAGAATTGAAGAACTTGAAGAAGTAGGTGAAAAGAGTAACTATTGAAGAACTTGGAAAAGTAGGTGAGAAGAGTAACTATCCTCCTTGTGTTATGAGAGAGATTAATGTGAAGACATGCACACTTCTGTATCTACTTAATACACTGTCAGTGGCTTCCGTGGAAAAAAAAAAAACAACCGCCTTGCCTATCTGCATCTTCACAGGTGTAAATTAAAATTTATGGAAAGATGATCTAAAAGCTTTGATTTACCCTGAAGCTTAAAATTGATCTTCAAAGGGAGATTGTTAATGAGGCAGCTGATATCCACTCTTGTGGGCTTCCTGTTTTTCATTCATACTGGAGGGTTTTACATATACATAGGTGTGTTTGTGATATTAGCAGATTAGTTAAACCATTTTAAGATGCGTTTCAGCATATCACACAGCTTTCTGTGGCCCGTTGGATTCCACGCATTATAATGCTGTTTGAAGTTGCCCCATTTCAACTTGGCAAGTGCAACTAAAGGTATGTTTTTCCTGCCTTTGGTAATTTGGACATCTGTCGTGCTGGTTGGTGCTATTTATGTTTTCCATCTCTCACTTTACAGATGTCTGAGAGGACTTTAAGGCAATACAGAGCCAGTGGGAAGAGTTGCAGGAAATTCCAGATGAGATGCCTGGTGGGCAGAGAGGGTTTGAGTTTGGCGAGGGAAGAGCTATGGATGGCCAGCCAGCTGCGAAGGGACACGGAGCAGACCTGGAAGTGGAACTGTGCCTGAGCCTACATGGCACGTGGCGCTAACAGGGTAACAAAACCAGCACAGCCATTTTCCTGTTTTCCTTTTGAGGAACAGGATATATTAGTCTGGATGAAGTGCTGCGCTAAAGTGTCTCCTTTTTTTTCAGGCCCCATTAAACTTTATCAGCACTCAGAAATGTAAATACGGTTTTTACTCATAAAATTAAATCTGATTAATATCTGTGAGTGTTTGCCTCAGGTAGCTCTTGTGCTGAAGTGATCAGTAACTGCCTTCCACATTTAAGAAAACTGCTTAAAATAGGACCTTGGGTTCAGATTTGTGTTCTTGGGCAGACTCTGCACGTGTGTTGCCCCAGGTATTGTGCGAGCACACCTTCGGGCAGTCCTTGCTCTGGGTGTTTCATTGTCATCTTAGCCAGGATAAATGGCATTTATTGAAGTGTTTTTTCAAGGTGACAAGCTGCACAAATGCTGCAATGCTGGAATTAGCATCAGTATCTCCCAAATACGTGTGCTCAGGCCTTCTGAACTGCAGACCAGGAACAGTGTGACCCCAGGGATGAATTGTTAGTGCCATGGCAAAATGTTACAGACGGTACTGAAAAGGTGGCTTGCTTGCTTATTTATTTATTTTTCTGAAAAAAAAAAAAAATCAAGAAAAAGGGAGTCTAGGGAGGGGAAAGGTGCTTACCACCATCTATAGCTGTGGACGTAAAATGTGTATAGCATTTTGCAAAAATCTTCATACACTCTTGAATGTAAACTGGGGAACTGTGATGGTCTCTGCATAAATTCAGGGTGGAAAAAAAGCTGGACACCAGGGAAGGGGTTCTCACTGTTCAGTTCTTTTTGTTTTTCTTGACTCCTCTTTAACTTCAGATGCTCATGCTCAAAATAACGAAACCTTTGTTTCAGCTTCCTGTCAGTTAGGATAAGACTTTGTAATAAGCACTTACTCCTCCCGTGGAGTCTTTGAAGTAGAATAATACAGTCCAGGCTTTTTCTTGCAGATTTTCAAATATAAAATAATCAGGAAGAAAATTATCTAAATGAACCATTCAGTCTTCCATTATACTTTCATGAAGATGATGCATAACACAGGACCAATTCACAATCACCGCCAGATGATTTTGAAGCTGGATGCACACTTACACATCTGTTGCATTTTGAGAAATGAGACTTGTAAATGCTTATTTTGAGTGCTAAAACTGTAAAACATACACACACATATATATGTATGTATATATGTAACGGTGCAATTTTGTTGTTTCCTGTTTGTCTCTTGACAAGTAGCAAATGTCAGTCTATGGCTATCAAAAAATGTTCCACCCTGAGAAGTCTGCTGCTGACGTGAGCCCGTTTGGCTGGAGCAGTCAAAATGGGATGAACATCTTAAACACAAGAACAGTAGTTTGGTTGCTTTGCTTATTAATGAATTGATTTTTTTTTTTTAGAGGTTTAAAAGGGCTGTGGTGTAGGTAAAACATTACCATTGCTTTTTCTTTGGGTGAGAGTGTGCACTGCAGTGTAAAAGAGCTTTATTTATCTTTTTGGCTTTTTTTTTCCCACCCTTAAGATCAAGACAAAATCTAGCTCAGGGTTGCTGACAACATTTGTGCTGGTTTGATTCTCCTACCTAAGGAGAAATCTCCAGGGTGATGGATGAAAATAATCACTATAACTTCTGTAGTCTGGTACCCGTTGGCGCTGTGCATGGTATGATGTATAAGTAGAGTCTGTGTTTGCCCTACAACCCAATATTTTTTGAGCTTAAGGTGCTTTGCTAAGACACTAAAGTGTTAGGAAATGGCTAAAGCTGCCATGTAATTGAGGGTGCTGACAGCAGACAGAAAATTTGAATGCAAGAGGGAGGCTTCTGTGAAGGAGAAAAATAAAAGGTTTGGTGGGGGGAGGAGAGGTGCAAATAAACTTCTTTCCTTATTGCGGCTTCTCAGTACTTAAAGGGGGCTTATAAAAAAGACGGAGGGCAACTTTTTGAGTCAGAAATCTCTGTGAGCGTGGGGGAAGGAGGGTAAGTACAGAGTTCATTTTCCATACGCTCAGTGTAAGAGTTCTTCCTCTCCCCTTTCTTAAGCGGCTTTTGATAGGAGAGAAATCGGGCCCTGTTTTTCTGCAGTCTTGGGGTGGGTGGATGGATGGATGGATTGCTGCTCTCAAGGGCTGTCTCTCCCTCCATGACGGCGTGGCATCGTCAGGTAGAACTCCTACACCTCAGTAACTAAACGCTGGCTTTGTGACTGCAAAGAGCTTTCTCGTTCTTAGAAGTGAACTTTTAGTGTCGTAAGCATCCAGTTTGGGAAACAACGAGGATAGATCACAGAAAGAAACTGCTTTGGATAATTTATTAGTGTGCGAGAGGTAAAGATGCAAAAGCATCTTTTTGATAATGGGATGTGGAATTGAAAATGAAGGTTTTGATTGAGGTTTTGGTTGGTGGTTGGTTTTCCCAGCGTAGCACATGTTCCTGTGGTGGGAGATCCTCTTTCAAGCTAATTCAGTCAGCCTTTTGTTGTGATAAATTGCTAGTTGGCAGATAACAACGATTTTGTAGTAACCACAACAAGAGAGTTATTACAGCTTTCTATTTAATCTGTCACTAGTTGGATAGCAAAAGTAGCCGAAGATACATTTTCATGACCTTCTATTTAATACCTTATTTGTATTTATCTGCAGTAAGACAGAAAGGTGTGTGATGTGGTAAGAGAATTAAAAAAAATCAGTTCAGACTAAGCTAAGGTTCCTGTAAAGGGACCTGAGGGTTCCTTCTTGCCTTATGGAACTTGCCCATAACATCGAGTGGAGGCAGCAGAGCAGTTGCTGGGCTGCTTCTGCCTCATCCTTGTGCCTTACAGGTGTCTCAAAATGCAGGCTCAACAGTTGTCCTCTTGTTGGTCAACTTGGATGCAACTTCCAGGAAGAGATGATACGTTGGTGAAGGGTCGGGTTGGTGCTGTCAGCTGGCTTCATGCAAGATCACCAGACCTCTAGGGAAGCAGGTGTTGACCTGACCAGAGTTCAGGCAGTTACTTTGACCTCATCGCACCCTGGTCCGCAGGTCTCTTGAACCGCTCGCAGCGTTTCTTCACATCAGCAAGGCAGTTTGGGTGACGGTTGAAATGTGTGCTTTGACCTGGGATGCCTTCTCTGACTCCCTAAGTCTATTCCTACCCTTGCGGGACAGAAATTATGGTTGTGTTTAATGACAGAAGAGGTATGCAAAAAAAAAAAAAAGTGAAATTACAAGCTCCAGCAGCCTAATGTTGAATGGAGAGTCCAGAACAATGGAGCCCTGTGTAATCGTTAACAAAAGCACCAGTGGCATTTGCATTGTCTGACGGGTCTTTTTGCTCTCCCCAATGCCATCTGCCTCACAGAAGGATGCTCTTCCGCACGCTTTCAGAAGTGTCAGGACAGAAGATGGTGCATGTTTGCCCTGCGTGTGTCCGTCCATCCATGCTGCTGTTCCCACTAGCAGGTGATTTACTCGGTGATATGATTCATCTCGTGTTTGCATACCTGCTGCTTCCAGGGAAGCTTTACATGTTCGTGGTAATGCTGAGGTCTTGCTTAAAAATAGACCGGCTTCCTTCATTTTCTTGTCCTTCTGTTTGCTCCATGATTTGTCGGGTGTTGCCAGCACAAACGTTTGTCCCTGTTGCTGTGCAAGCTGTTCGCTCCTTCCCTCCTCCCCTACATGTTAGTTTTCTTCAGCGAAGCAGTGCCCTGGTCGCCTCTTCCCTGGCTGGGGTAGCAAAACGTGCACTGCCCAGGCTTGTGGGCTCACTTGGAGAGGTGGGGAAGAGTCCCGCTGGTTCTTGAATTTCACTGGAAAATCAGCATCTGCCCAGGACAAGAAGTGCATTGTTCTGCGCGTCCTCCTCTTCTACTCCCACACTTGACGAAGTCCAACCTGTAGAACTGCTTCTGAAAAGTTAAAATCATATAATTACCTTGCTGTTTCACTTCAGGGCTTAGAGCCCTCTTGTTGCCTTTGTGCTTTTTATAGTGGTTTTTCCTGCAAATTCGTGTGACCTGCCCTCCGCTCAGGCTGGTTTTTGGACAGGGTGGAGAAGGAAAGGAAGATAGGCAGTTTGTGACGGCTCTTGGGCTGTGACCTGACAGCATTTCCTGTGAAATGCTGGGACTTTTGTGTGTAAGCGTATATTTATACATGCTTAAATCCGCTGCTTTGGAGTTTGGGGTTTTATTGTTTTTACTAGGGCTCCTCGCATGTAAAAAGGAGTGTTTTCTCGTCTAATGAAGCCGTTGAAAAAAATGCTGCAGCCTTTGCGGCCGCCATCCGAAGGCAGGCTTTGTGGAAACCACTTCAAAACTAATAGCAGTGGCAATTGTGTGTGTGGGAGGGGAGGAGGGCGCCTCGGTCTGCGGCGTGGTGGTGTCACGGGGTAGAATAGGTCTGGCTTTGTACAATCAACCCCTGCAATTGTTGTGAAATCCTCCTCTCCTGCAGCATTTATTACTATGTAAAATTGAAATCGGCATGATTTCCTGCTGCGAGCGCCTGTGCCGAGGGATGGGTTACTATAGTAACTAATATCGAGGAGCTGGCTGAGGCTTCACTCCGGAGCTGCGTCTGAGCGTATTTCACAGTTCGATGCAATCCTGTGCGAGGATCTGATTGAGGACAAACAAGAAGGCAGAGGTGGCGGCTGCCGTCGCTGCAGTAGCAGCGTGTGCACCTTGAAATGGGTGTTGAGGTCCAAATGAGGTCCAAAAATATGCATTTTCCAAAATGTTGGAAGTGAGTTGTTGTTATTTTGTCTCCATTCACCAGCTTTCCCTCAGGAGACACCGAAGAACACGCCGATCAGCGTGTGTTGCTGTCCTGGCGTCACTTCAGCCCACCTCGGAGCAAAACATAAGTCTAGGGACTGGGTATGTTTCCTCCCAAGAGTAATAGCCCTTGGGGTGGCTGCTGTTCTGGTTTGAAGTGGAGCTGGTGCCTGTTCTGCTGAGCATGATAAATAGCATTGTTAATGAGGTTTCGTCTGGACAACCAGCTTCTGCTCTCACTTAGGCCCAGGCAAGCCTACTAAATGTGTTTGTTTTGCAAGGTTAAGCAGGGAAGGGGAAGTGGGGAGGGCTGGAGCTTTGTTGTAGGTTGTAGGCTTTCAGTGTGCCGGGCAATCTGGAAAGCCTCGTTTGCACAGTTTGCAAGCAGTCCGCAAAGGCGAAGTGGGATCAGGTGTATGACAATGAAATTTAATCTTCCATTAAGGGTCACTTTCAAAGTGAAACTCATTGGATGTGATGGAGGCGGAGAGGAAACGCAGAATAGCAGTGTCTGTCAAGAAGTCCTCTCAGTATAAAAACTGGACCTAGCCAGGTGGCGATGTTATTGCTGTCTTTCCTCTGTAGTTCCCTACAATTGTGTTGGGGCCAACTCGAACTGCCAAGTAAGTGTATTAGCATTGATGAAATAGCCTGAAGTGTGAAGATGTCTTTGCGAATGACTGAAAGTTTTGTACGGCTGCGATAGAAAAGGAGATGTGTATGAGCATAAAGACCCGTCCCTCTTCGCTCCCAAACCCTCTCCTCCAAAGAGCCAAGAATCCTCAAGGAGAGGGTGAACCTACATGTCTTGTGCACCTGTAGGCACCGACGTGTCCACACGCACGTCTGCACACACCTGGTTGAGGGATGACTGCCATTTGCTTGGGGTGGCCAAGCAAGAGGAGAGCCTTGACCTGGCCGCCCCAAGAACTGCCACTTAGATGTTTGGCATTTGGGGAAGCTGGAGGGAGGTGAGGAATGAGACTCTGGAGAAGAAGAAATGGGTGGAGGACAAAGAGGAGCTGGGTATATTGTGCTGGGAATATTTAGGTGAGATCAGGTACATATTCATTAAGAAAAGAGGTTTTATATTTCCAAAAAAAAAAAGCCTGTTCAAAGAGGTCATCTTTTATATTCACTGTTCTAAATTTTATTGTAAGCAAGACCATAGCAAAAAGTGCTACAGTGATTTAAAAAAAGAATAAATGTTACGGCATTATGCCAGTTGCATCAGGAGATTAAAATAACGATGTGTTTGAATAACTTGAATTTGGACCACGCTGAGATATGGCCGGATTAACAAATAGAGAAGTATTGGAAATGGTTATTCGAGAACATAATGGCAGATGTTGCTGAGAAGTAGTGTTCATCTGTGTACTTCTGTGGAAGTAAAAAAGCAAAACAAACAAATCCAGCAAAACAAAACAACCCTCCTCCTCTTGCAGGCAGGTACTAAGCAGAGTCCTGCAATGAGTCTTAGAATAAGATTTTGTTATACTTGCACAGTACAGTGATGCAAGTCTGGAACAATGAGCTTCTATAAATAAATTAAACCCAAAGTACATTTGCTAAGTACCGAAAGTGCACATTGTGATGGATTATCCATGTTCTTAATGCTTGTTCATTTTCTACTAGTTTGCAAACTTACTGAGTCCAACAGAGCACGTTTCCCTTTGATGCTGTTGTGAATGTGTGTTCATTTTAAATCTAGGTTATCTTGCAGCGAGAGTAGCAGCTCAGTGTGAGCGTTAGTCACTTTGGTTCAAAGGTAAAGAGTTCACATGTTGTTCTTCTCTAGCTACTGTACAGGCAGGAGCCGTGGTTATGGATGTAGTCAGGGGAATGTTCGAGCTATTAAGCTGAAATGTAGCTTGCTGCTGGGGAACTGAATGCTGTCATTGAACATGCACCGTGTTACAAAGCCCTTTCCAGACCGTGTGGTTCAAACGCACCTTATGCATTCAGGATGGATAATAAATTTAGACTAACAGATTTTAATCTTTCATTGTGAGCTTGAGGCTGGCCTTAGTAGGGAGTTACAACCTCCGTGTTTCTCAAGCTGCATTTTAAGGAGGGTTTTAACCATTCTCTCTGAAGTGGCTGTCTGTTTTCAGACTTTGTTCTTCGCAGTGTATATTCTTTGTCGGCAACCTTACTGATTTAATATGGCTCCCAAAATTAGGGGTGGGAGAAAAAGCTTGGTGTACGTTACCCAACTAGAGTGCATATGTAGTGAAGAAAGTAATTGAGATACTACTGTGAGGGTAACCATACACACAGTGTAAATGAGCCTGGAGTTCAGATGTGTTGTAAAACAAATGTATTTGCTAGAATAAAGCTTTCTTGTTAAGGCTTTGTATTAGGGTTGATAGGCACCCACAGAGAGGAGAAAAAAGCTAATGCTTTCAAAAATGGAAGCAACCACTCGTCTGCCTGTCATTTATATTGCTAAGGGTTTTTAGGACCAGAGTGGCAGGAAGTCTATCCTGTGCTCAGTAACAGTGTCAGTTAATGAAGGTTAAAGCATGGTAAGGTTAAAAAGCATTTCTATCCAGTATGCTTTCCAAAGCTCTGTGTCTCCAATTCCCTATTTTCAATGTTTAATCTATTGAAAATGGTCAGCATTTTGACCTCTCCAGATCTAAGCTTTTGAGGTCATGATTGTCATAGATAAAGTGACCTTTGTTTTTCAGTTAATGTTTGACTGCTGTTTACTTCAAATTAGTCCCAGTTTGGTTCTAAGTTATTTCCAGGAGTGATTTCTGTCAAAAAAGGAAGGTGGACTCAAAACTAATGCCCTCCAGGTCTGCAGAGAAACCAAACGATGTATGAATAGCTTTCTTATCTCTCCTCTCTCTCATTTTCTGAGAAAAGATCTCTTAGATGAAATGCATTCGGCATGTAAAAAGCTTCTTATGACCAATGGGAGTAAACATGAAACATTAATGATGCAGCTTGAAGTTGCATGGAAACAAACTGGGGCAAGTCAGTTCATTTTACCTTTGATTCATTGCTTCCAGCAGTTACAAAGAGAAAAGGTTGAATGGACTCAAGGCAAGTATGAGTCTCTTCCTTTAGCTGTTGCTTGTAATGATGTATTTTGCCCCCAAACAGCAGTTTCTGTAAGTAGGTGCACAGAATTTATAAATTCCAAGTATAACTCTTTTAAAGGAAACAATGTGATAATAACAATTTATATAATTGGAATGATTTATAGTTAAAGAGTTTTATTTAAAGGAAGAATAAAGTAAAGACTTCCAAGAATAGTTGTGCATTTTATAGGTTTGAACAACCCCTGGGATGGAGGTGTGAAGTGGCAGTCTGACCACAAGACTTGGATCTCAGACGCTTCTGGGTACATTTGTTCTGCTGACCTGCTTGTAGCACTGAAAATTTCTTCTGGTCTTGATATCTCTGAAGTTTGTGCAAGTTACTTAACCATAGAACGACAGAATAGGTTGAAAGGGACTTCTAACCATCATCTAGCCCACCCCTTCTGCCCTGGGCAGGGACACCTCCCACCAGCCCAGGTTGCCCAAAGCCCCATCCAGCCTGGCCTTGAGCACCTCCAGGGATGGGGCATCCACAGCTTCTCTGGGCAGCCTGTGCCAGGGCCTCACCACCCTCAGAGTGAGGAATTTCTTTCAAATACCTAATTTAAACCTACCCTCTTTTAGTTTAAGACAGTTTATCCCTTGTCCCATCACTACATGCCCTTCTAAAGAGTCCCTCCCCATCCCTCCTGTAGGCCCCCTTTAGGTACTGGCAGGCCGCTGTAAGGTCTGCCTGGAGCCTTCTCTTCTCCAGGCTGAACAACCCCAACTCCCTCAGCCTGTCTTCGTAGGAGAGGTGCTCCAGCCCCTTGATCATCTTCGTGGCCCTCCTCTGGACCCCTTCTAACAGGTCCACGTCCTTCTTGTGCTGGAGGCCCCAGAGCTGAATGCAGGGCTCCAGGTGGGGTCTGATGAGAGCAGAGCAGAGGAGAACCCCTTCCCTTGCCCTGCTGGCCACGCTGCTTTTGATGCAGCCCAGGGCACGGTCAGCTTTCTGGCCTGCAAGCGCACTTTGCTGGCTCACGTTGAGCTTCTTGTCAACCAACACCCCCAGGTCCTTTCCCACATCATCTGTTGGAGACCAAGCATGAGGTGCCACATAGCTCCTGCAGAGTGACTAAATTAAAAATGCTGGGTCTGGAATTCCTGCCATCTAATTTTCTTCAGTAATGCTGTTTAGGATCCCCTATTTGCTGATTTGCGTGCCCGCAACTCCTTAAACTTAGTTACTGGGGCTAAACAGGTGGGTTTCTGCTCACAGTATCTTGGGGGCACACAGTGCCATCAAATAGATTTTTACGTCCACTTTTTTTTCTTTCTCTTTTTTCCTTTTTCATAGGAAATATGGGGTAATTGTTGTTTTCCAGTGTTTTGTTAGTCTGCCGAGAGATCCCTGTCTGGTTCAGTGTGTTCTGCTTTGTAGAGGGCAGTACTTGTTTTTATTGGCAAGAGGCTTACCTGTGGTTTTTTGCTTTCAAATTCTGTGGGTTTCCGTGCGTTTTCCTTTCTTTCTGTGGCACTACACGTCTCCTGCAGCATTTTCAGCGTATTTGCATCGAGTTTGATGACTCAGCCATGTAACTGGAAGAATAGCCTGGTTTTGAGAAGAGGACTGGTAACAACAAGTGATGAACAAGGTGCAGTATTCTTGATTGACTGGATGGAGTTAGGCCTAGCTACAGTTGTATTACTTTCTTTCTTGGTCCCTAAAAACCCCAGGTGCTCTTCTTGTAACTCATACAGCCCTCTCAGTAGTGGTATAGGAGGGATTAAGGCAGACAAACTTGTTTCTGCCAGGTAAAGAAGGTGTCAGACTAGACAATCCTGAAAGCCTTGTTTTTAAAGCACCACTTCCCTGTCCACGTTGGTTCAGGTTTTAATTATGCGATATTAAGATTTCTTAAATGCAGCGTATTTAGACAAAGACCTTTCCAGGCAGCAATAAATGCTTCACTTGTAGTCATTTACCTCCTGTTTTGTTTTCTGGTTAACTTGTTTTAGATTTCAATCCTGTAGCTAGAGCTGCCACCCTTGTAAAGATATTCAAAGAAGCTCTACAGGAAATTTGCTTTGCGGGGAGAGTTGTCAGAGCCATCTCACTATTTTAAGCTATGACGTAAGGCATTTTAATATTCTTATAAGGCTTTTTTTAGCCCAAATTATGCTGGAGGAAGAGTAGGAGTAGAATTGCTTTGGCAGAAACGTGAGGAACTGCATCTCTAGGTTGGATGGATATGTTATCAATATAACTTATCAGTTAATTAAATCTGCTTGGGAAGGTTTCTGGGGGAGTGCTAAACAGTGATGGCCTGGTATGACTTAAATATCTGCAAGTCAGCTTAGCTGGACAGGTAGATCTTGGACAAAATGGTTTTTAAGTTTTCAAGTTCTTAAACTTAAGAAGTAGCCTCGTGGGATGTCACTGTTAACAGCCATCTAGTGCAAATTTAGATATTTTTTTTTTTGATAATATTAGAGTGAAATATGATTAGAGAGAAGTTATTCACCCCAGTTACCAGTGTAAGGGGCAAAGATAAGTCCTGCCCAGAGAAGGGAGCACGGTGCTTTGATAAATAAGGGTAACTGAATGAATGGTGGCAGGCAGGTGACTGCCAGTTCTGGGTTTGCATATGGAAAGCATCGGGCCAGGAAGTGCTCTGAGCTTTTTGTCTCCCTCCCTTTCAGCTGCTTTGCAAACTGAATGCCTCTGTGTCCTGCAGGCAGAGAGCAGCCCTTGTGGCTGCACCCCTCTTCCCTGGTCGCCTGCTTCCCCTCATTTTCTGTCTCCAGTATGTACGGCTGCAGCCCTGGGCTGCTGACCACAAAGTAAAACTTGGCTTGGATTTGAGTTTCATTTTGCACTGGCCGGTCTCAGTCTGTGGGAGAAACTGTACGAGGGTTTCAAAGCATCCAAGTGATTCATAGCTCATTTTCTTTTTAAGGAGCAGCAGGACCATTAGATCATCTAACCTGATTATCTGCAGAGGATGGGTCAGTGCTTACCTTACAGCCCGTGCTGGACACAGCGATGGTTGCAGCCCTACAGCAGAGAGAAGTGTGGAAACAGGCAGGCTCTGTGGAGCTGCAGATGGGCTGGAAAATGCCTTGGCTGCCTCTTTTTGCATTAAAAAATCATGTAAAAATATTTTAACCAAACTAGCACCCACAAGAAGACTTGCTTGGGTTGCCTTCCTTGAGTTGGGTCTTGGAGGAAACAGAGACATCGGGTTTGGTGGCGTCTATCTGTGGATTTTGTGTAAATTTTACAGACACGAGGGGAATGGATCCGGATCCTCTTGGCACATCCCAGAGCAGGCAGGAATGCGCACCTCCTGTAACGTGCGAGTTTCACGGTGCTTGTGGGAGCAGCTGTGCCAAGCCATGGCCTGGAATGAAACGCCACGGCCAGGAATAACTAACGTGGTGTTGAGGGAGCTGCTGGCTCTTTTTCCGCTGTGGGTTGGCTGCAGGAGTCCAAGGAAAAACCCAGTGAAGAGCTCTGTTGTCCTCGCGGGACTCGTAACGCCCCGTTTAGCACAGATTTCACGCGGCTCACGCTGGTGTTAGTAACCGTCAGGTTCTCCTCGGAGTTGTCAGCACTGCACGCTGTTTGTTCTTCTCGCTCGGCTGGGTTGAGACTTCAAAATAACCCCACACGCTGCCACAGCAGCGATCTTGAGCAACCTGCCTGAAGATGACCTCTTCCTACGGCACAAGCAGAGCTGCTTCGGTGGTAGTAAAAGGCTTATGCCTTGATTTACCGTGGGCTGATCTCGTGAACGCAATAGCTGGTGGTGGTGGGTCGTTTAATACCAGCGCGTTTTTACAGCTTTTGTCTGCGTTGTGATGAGAGGAGACAAAAAGCACAGCTGCAGCAGGGGTCATGGAAGTTGCAGGTGTGAGGTTGGCTGCCGGATGCCAAGTTGCCATCTGTGTTGATGCTCTGTGGTTTTTATTTATTTATTTATTTTTTATTTTGCAGTCCACTTGCCTAGAAATGAGAGCAAGATATAAAATAAGTGAGCAACCGAAGATAGCTTTCATCCAGTTTCTGCAGCTTCACTGTTTAACCAGAAGCGTGTGAAAGCGTTTGTATGAGCTGAGATGGCATCAGGCTTAAGAGGCTTGGACGGAGGTGGTGGTGTCCTGGCCGCTGTGTTCAACATTTCAGGCTCTTTTTCCTAGGTCTTAAACAAGTTCGTCTTCTGCAGTCTAGGAGGTGTGGAGAAATGGAAGAAAGAAGTTGCAGGTGTTATCTGCACAAGCCTGTACGAAGAAAAGAAAAGCAGCCACATTGTTTTTGCCTATCTGTGTTTTTAATACTAAATTTCGTGCCTGTGTTCTGACATTTTAAAGCTAACTAAATAGGGTCAGTAACCTTAAGCATTTAAAGGAGAAAAAAAAAAAAGTGTGGTGCTTGCTATAATTAAGTCAGTGATGTCCTGAATGTATTTTAAATTCCTAGCTCTAGAAAGCTGTTTAATATTTCTGCCTGGCATGCAGCGAGTGCCCTTGTTTACAGCATGCCTGGGAGCTGCGTGGATTCCCCAGCACTGCGTGCGGAGTGGTTTATAACACTCGTCGACATGTGCTGCTCTGACTGGAGGGGAGTGCTTGGAGCCGTGCGTCGGGTTGCCCAAATCGTAGCTTCCAGGAATGGTCGTGAGGACGGGCAGAAGGGGCTCTGGAGCGTGGGCGGCTGCAGCACGCCCTGGCCGAAGGGAAGCCCTTCGCTGGTGGCTGCGGTGATCCCGGCCTCTCCGAAATGTGGAGCTCGAAGCAGCTATTTGCTTCCTGAAATAACACGGGGAGGGAGTTGGAGCATGCTGTCTTTCCTCTCTTTTCCTCCTTATTTGCACTACAAGGAGGAGCTAGGCGCTGAGGGAACCGGTTCTCTTTTAGAGAGAGAGCCGTTTGCATAGGGCAAGTTACACTCGCTGCTGTCTGCTTTGAAACGTTTCCTTGTGGAAGCTGAGGCCGTAAGCAGCTGTGAGACCAGAAATATAGCATAATGCGTTCCGGACTGTGTTTATCGTTCTCATCTCGAGAGAAAATGTACTGATTACATCCAGCAGTTTTTTAATTGGAGAGGAATGAGATGCTGGTCTCTTTTCAGTTTGGAAAAGAAAATGTTTTAAAAAAAAAAAAAGAGAGTAATAATACTTAGCTGAAATTTCCATTTGCAGCTATACAATCTGGAGAAAAGCAATGAGCGCTTGACAATGTCAGCTGGGTGACATGGAGTTGATCAGCGTGTCTTTTCGTAACCGTGAATTTCATGTATCTATGGGATAGACTCAGTTTGGGCAAGTTTTTATTGATTCAAATTTAATTCTATCAACTACTGCTAGATGAGAAAAAGATTTCTCTTTTTATGAAGGGCGAGAGAGTTTCTGCTTAAGGAAAACCAGAAGAATAAAAAGATCATTTGGCAACAGATGTCCAGCAGCTTGTAACCAGCAATTGAGATTTGCACTCCAGACCTCTTCAATTGGACGTGTCCACTATGTCTGGAGAAAACAGCCTGAGGCCTTGCAGCTTTTCCAGTGTTTCTGTGCAGCTGCCAGACTGGTAGGGAACATTTTTATTAGGACTCTCGAAGCAATATCTTAGGGCTACTTTATTCTGCGGCACGTTTAATAATTTGGGGTAGTTATTCACTTCAGAGCCTGTCTTTCTGTGGTGAGCGCTGTATTTTTGGTGTTCAAGCAGCAACAACAAGTGCTCTGTCTCTGCGTTATCTCTGATTCCTGTGACCTATGCAGCGGGCTGTGGCCTTTGTGTGTGTGACAGCGTACGTGCGCGGAGGGTCACAGAGCTGCAGGTGGTGTGACCCACCTTCACCTGCTGCACAGGGACTAGAAACGAGTCCGAGGCTCCACTCAAAAGGTTTTTTGTAGCTCCTGCATGGATGGAAATAACTGCTGTGGTGCTGTGATGGATCTGCCAGGTTAATTACTGTGATAAGCGGGGGAAAAAAACTGGACCAGGACAATACGTGAAATGTGGAGGAGTGCAGTGTACCCCTTAGCCAGCTGGACCATCGTCTTTCTCCACGAGCAAGGTCTGAGGAGCCCAGTAGAAAGTACGGTCATCTTCAGAATATCTTCCTCCTGCAGAAATCACTTTTCTGCCATGCTGGCCTTCATTGGCAGCAAGTAGCAGGCATCCCAGAGGTCAGAGGTGCTTCTCTTACCTGCTGGTTGTTTGAAGAAGGGGTCGCACGCATCTACAGAGGCTTGTCTCAGGACTGAGGTTCATTGTTGTATTTTAAATGGGATGCACTGCAGACAGAATTAGTGCTAAATCCGTGCTTTGAGCGTTGTCAAAGCACCGACCTTGCCTTTTGTTGGCCAGCCAGAGGGACGGAGCGTAGCAGGAAGGTTGGAGGAGCTGGGTGCCATGTGCAGTCACCAGCACACATCCCGAGTAGCATCCCGTGGCGCAGTGATCCTGCGGGAGGAACGTCAGCCTCGGCAAACAGCGCTGGAAGAGGTGTGGTCTTCGGAGGTGAAAGATCTGGAAACACTTTTTAGATACCATTTAGAAACAAATTTAAGAGTTGCCTGCTGCAGTAGGCAGTCTGAGAGGGTAAGGTCATTTGGGAGTATCCTACTTCTTGTGAGAAGGTATGTGCAGGGAAGTTTGGGCTCTTGCTTCACAAACACCTTGCTTTGCCTATAAAATAAACATGTAAAGAGGTGCAGGGCTGTGCTTCATTCTTGCGTTATTCTCCAATCCTTTGTAAATATTCATATAAAGATGACTTTAAAGTGTTTTCTTGAATGAGCTCAAATGCTAAGTGTTATGAAAACAAGGTTAGGCTGAACTCTGTTCATAGCTGGATGAGGAGCTTGGAAGCTGAGTGATAACGCAGTCACAGGTCAGTAATCTGAAGGTTAATAGGTAAAAGTATTTGTAATGAACTTTCTGATTGGAAGACCCTTAAGGCGGTGCCTGCATGCTCAGCCCTATGTCGCTTTGCCTGCCCTGAGACAAGGATACCATCGTGAAAGATCTTTTTTTCATAGTACTATATGAGTAACAGCTTGTGAACACGTAGATCTTGTAATTCTTGAGCCAGTTATTTCTGTGGAGCGACTGAAATTGCAGGGTTTTAGTGCAGGAGCATGATTTCTGATTTTTTTTTTCCATGATTTATCTGTGAATCTTAGTTGCTTTTTAAAAGCAACAGTCTTTTATTCTGAGCAAGGTAATGCAAAGCACAGCTCTTGCAGTTTTGTGGTAGGTCTTGCTGGTACAGACATCTACAATAGCTGAGACGCGTTTCATTCAAATTTAAAAATAAAAAGGGGGAAACAAACAAAAAATGGTCCTGTTTATAAACCACCAGAGCAGGTTTATGGGATGGGCACTCTTGACTGAGGCTGCTTGTTCACTGCAAGAGCTTGGGTTGCGTGTTTAGCTTTTAATTCCTATGAATGGGGTTTTTCTTAGCTAACCTCATTTGAGTGCAAGTGGGAGACTGGGGGAGGAAAGAGAAATGGGAGGGAGTGTTCACATTTGTGGAGTCCACTTCTTTTTAAACTAAATGTTACGTGCTAATCGTGCCCCATAATACACACGGCGTTAATGTATAAGACACGTTTTTCTAGCTGCTGGAATTAAAACAGAGGTGACCTTCTGAGATGAGTAACAAGTCGCAGTCCTAAATGTAGCACGTTGTAATTAAGGAACCTCCCCTGCTAATTTGCTCCACCGGTAGTGCATTTAGAATATAGCCCTCCAATTTTGGCAATTCTGCTTGTAAATACGTGGTGCTGGCAGTTCTGTAGAGGACTCAGTGAATCAGGATGGCTTCTGGGGCAGCATCCTGGTGTTCAGGGACATCCCAATGCAAATTCCAGAATTCCTCACGCATTTTCATCTTCATGCTTGCATGTTTTATGTTCTCCAGCTGGTGCCAAATGTAACTTTTGTGTGCGCAAGGGGTGTAGAAGTGTGGTAGGTAAAAGAAAAATCGTAGGAAAGGGAAATGTGTTGGTTGGTTTGTAAAGTATTTTCCTATAAACATTATTGGCAGAAAGTGTTGCAAATTTAATGCAACATAAAAAGGAATTTTACTACACCCCCCTTCTTGGCACACTTGAAAGTTGTGTTATGGCTCAGCAAGTCGATTTTATGGACCTGCAAGTATCTGCACTCTTACAAAAGTTATTTGATTTTGGTTTAAATTTTTATCTTCTCTGCCTCCTGAAGGTAGGAAGCGTTGCTTAAAAGTGACAGCACTTGATTTAAAAATAATAAAATGGAAAAATATATATAAAACTGTTATCTTGTGCATGATATCTTAACATGCAGGCCAAAACAAGGGCTTGCTTCTAATTTAGACAGCATTTGTTTCTGCAGTTCAGAGCAGCTCAGAACAAGGACAAAATAAATGTTTTTCCAGCTATAGATTTTTGTTGTGGTTGGCTTCAGAATCTCTTCACACTCGAGGGTCAGACAAAATGTAAGTATTTCCAGAAGTAAATATTCTGCCCTGATGATAAGGCAGCAAAGCCTGTCAGTTCAATAGTTGCATTGCTGAAACTTTGGGTGCAAAAGTGATTTTTTTTTTTTATTTATTTCTTCTCATAGTCTTCCAACTCTATGAATTGATACAGCACATCTGTGCTACTTGAGAACAAACAAGGATGAAGTCAGTCCCCTAAATAGCTTGTAGGATGGAAATGCTGAAGACAGCCTTCTTTTCATCTCCTGTGGGTCCTCTTGTACGGGACTTTGGAATCTTGGCTTTGATTCTTCATGCGGAGTGCTCACAATATCCACATCTGGGCTATGAATGTAGCAGAGAACAGATCTGCTTTAGATCTTCGTGTCTAATAATAACTTTAAAAAACAAATGCTGCTAGCAGAAGAATGTTTGTGTGGTCTCTAATACAGACCAAGTTAAGACAAAAAGGAGAATCCTGTAGTGTCTAAATAGCCTTAAACTGGCACCAGATGCCAGATTTTTTTTTTAAGCAATTTTATCTCACTTGGCAAAGAATAACTTTATTTACCCCTTCCTATAAGACTTCCCTGGCACTGTTAAAAGTCCTACCTCCTCCTTTCTGATATCTGCATATTTTCCCAAATAATTTGCATCATATTCAGCGCGATCTCCCTTTGAAAAGGGGCATTTTGCAGAGCTTTATTTTTTCCATTGTTGCCTTTTTGTAGTAACATGTTGGATCCTTTTCTCTAGCATACATTTTAAATCATATTTTCTTGGTAGTGGAATGCTATCTATTTAAATAGCAGTGCTCGGTGTTTCTTAATAACTGGTAAAAGATGAATCTGTATTTAAATATCAATTAGAGTATACCTTTGTCTTGTAAAAATATCTGTAGTCCCCTAAATATCAGCACTTCAGGCACAGGAAAACCTCGTAACCTAAAATTTCGTGCAGTCAGAGGAAGAGAAGAATGATGGTCGAACACTTATTTTTAAATGTCATGGGGTTGTGCTTAATTGTGAAAGAGTAGCTAAAAATGAGAGGAGGAAGAGACACGGGCAGTATTTCCTTATTCTCCTAAGAGGAAGGAAGCAGCAGCATACAGCTGACCTGGGGACGCGTGCCAAGGGATGACATGAGCGTCTTGCATCCAAAATGAATGTACCTGCGGCCTTTACGGTGCCTGAGGGGTAGGGGAAGGCAGGGAGGAGGGCTTTAGGTCTTTCAGTGCCTGAAAAATATAGGAAGCAAGTTTCAAATAAATTTCCTGATGAAATGTGAATGAATTCAAGGTGGCAGCAATCTCATTGCAGGTGTCACCATGGAACATAAACTTCCTCCCCAGTACCTGAAAGAAGAAGAAAATTCAGGTTGGGGTTGGCATGTTTTACATTATTATCTTGATTTAATTAGAAGAGAGGAGACCTGGGAGTAGGCAGTGACTTAGTGTCTGAAGCGTTTGACTTCAGGCAGTCCCATCTGTACTGAAAATGGGCAAGTTCAACAACAAGGTCATGACTTCACATTCACTGCAGTTCATGTGGCTTCAAAAGCAGGTCTGTCTCAACTGGATTTTATGAGTTTTTAAAAAATGACCAAACTGGAGTAAAAGGTTTAAAAATCAAGAACAAAACTGCCCTTTCCTGGACGAAGCACCGTCACCAGAGGATGTGGAGCGCTGCACCCCAGTGATGGCCCTAATAAGTGACCCCTTGGGGGCAGCGCCTTGGCACCACACCCGTGTTTGCTGGTGCCGTTTTTAGAGATAAATGACAGCCCACGAAGAAGCCTTGATGTCAAATCTGACATCCTGTTTCTTCAGTTCTGGTGGAAATGCTGTAATTTAGTCTTTGTGGAAACAAAATGTACATCTGTAACTCTGTAATCAAGAGCGCAAAGTTGTTTTGACTTCCCCATCCCTGCGTTCACCCAACAGTAGATGCTGCAAACAATCAACATCTTCAACAGGGAGACGAAAAGGGAAGTCAAGAAGTTCATAAAACCTCGTGTGGGTGTGGAAGAAACGGGCTAACAGAGATTTGACTTTAATGGTAGCAGATTTCGTAAAGAATTAAGTGGGTTGTTTATTTTGCCTTACCCATTTAATTACAGGAGTGCATTGCAGTTCATATTTGCAGTGAAGTAACCTGTAACAGACATGTTTAGCTTACATTTTTCCAGAGACAAGTCCCTGCATAAATGTGTATTTGCTATATTTGTATACCCACATAGGTATAACAGGTGTCTGCTTTTAGCTTCAGCCACCAGTCGGACAACCAAGAATGGGTTTCTGAAGTCTCCGACACCTTTCACAGAATCACAGAATTGTAGGGGCTGGAAGGGACCTCCAGAGATCATCGAGTCCAACCCCCCTGCCAGAGCAGGTTCCCCAGAGCAGGCTGCCCAGGTAGGCGTCCAGACAGGCCTTGAATATCTCCAGAGAAGGAGACCCCACAACCTCCCTGGGCAGCCTGTCCCAGTGCTCCGTCACCCTCACCGTGAAGAAGTTCTTTCACATGTTGGTGCGGAACTTCCTGTGCTCTATTTTGTGGCCATTACCCCTTGTCCTGTTCCCACAAACCACTGAAAAGAGGTTGGGCAAATCCCTCTGTCTCCCACACTTCAGGTGTTTATACACATTGATGAGATCCCCTCTCAGTCTTCTCTTTTCAAGGCTGAACAAACCCAGGTCTCTTTGTTGTCAGACTGTATGCCAAAGAAACCAAATTGGGGGGCTTATTTTGGAGGCTTCCTAGGAGTGTAAAAGGAATATTCAGTCCTTTCACTTTGTTGTAAATTCAAGTTAATTTCTTAGTTCCTGTAGAACTGGGCCGCCTTTCCTTCTTCCACCATTTTTTTTCCCTCCAGTATTTTTCAGGATCTCAAACCCTTGATATATCAGGAGGATAAAAGGAAACTTTGGGGTTTGGGTAACTGATTTTTAAGTTGCTGCTCTTTATATAAACTTCCTCGCAACTAAAACAAAGCTGAGGTACCGCAGTAGCACAGCATCAAACAGGAGAGGGGGGATTATGGCGTGGATCAGCTTTCGCCGTCGTTATCCATTTTCACGCGTTGCTAACAGAAATGTTTTGACTTCTCTGCCAAGACGCAGATCAGTTTATGTTGCTCCAGCTGTCAGATTGAATTTTCCTTTTAAAATATTGCATCGTGAGGTTCTGGTCCATGGTCAGGAAAATTTTCTTCCAAAGTCTTCTGAGTCTTTCCCACAGAAACAAAATGGGAATGGAGCAGATACTGCATCAAGCAGCATCTGAATACATAATTAGTCACCCACGCCCCAAATAGAAAGCCCCTTGCAAGCTTACATTTTCTCATTAAAGTCTTAAGCCAAGCATGTGTCTAATAGCGGCATTAATTCTGGAATTTGGAACTGGTGTTGTGCTACCATAAAAAGGTACACTTGATAACCATTAATATAACTTGTAACTCTTCCAGTAATAGTGCACCAAGGAAAAAAAAAAAGACATTTTTCAGTTAACTAGTGAGAGGGGAAAGAAATATTTTCAGAAACTGATGCATTGGAAGAGGGGAAGGGGGTGCTAAATAGAGGGGGTCTCCTGTTTTACGGTTTAATTATTGAATATCCCTGTAGAAGTGTTTAATTCTGAGAGGGCATTTTATTTTCTTGCGACTCTTTTTCGAGAGGAAAATGAACTCCCAGGAGGGAAGCTGTTGAGAAATGGTTTAACAATGGAAAACACAGAGTGCATTAATCTGCATGGTGGTGCTTAAATGGCACGAAACGTGCTCTGGAAGATGTCCTGCAGCTATAGGTAACCTGCATTTAGTAGCAGAAAGCTGCATCCTGTTGATGCTGACCAACTGTAAGGAAATAGTGCTGGCTTCTAGGTAGGATAGGATTAAAATAGGCTGTGTGGCCTCCGTGAAAGCATCGCCCTTGACTTGCTTAACTTCATGAAGAGCCCGGAGAAAATCCTTGCCTATCTGCAAGAAGCTCAGCCTCGATTTCCCCCAAATGCATGTGTGTGCAATCAGAGGGCTGATAGCAGCCGTCCTCAGTCACACGTGTAACCTCCCGCGAGGCTGCTGGAGAGTTAAGCGGCTCCCAGCTCCTTTAAATACAGCACCACAGTGACGAGTAATAATTTAAAATATAAACCTATATTTTGGTTTAAATAAATTTAAGCTAACTTAAATGTAAATACTAAATTTCTGATATTTATACTAAAGCTCTGATATCTGGCCATCTTGTTGAATTCCTACAGACTAGCAGGGTTTGATTTATAAGGGTTAATTTATCTCAGTATTCTTTGTCGTGTTGTCTGGCTTACATTTAGAAGGTGGCTCTCTGCTCCTGAAGGGACAGTGAGCATGCCTGGTCTGTGCACTTAGAGCACTGAATTCCACTACCTTTGATTTACTTTCCAAAAAGTAAGAAGTTATGCTTAATTAAGAACGTGGCTTTGGGAAAAATAAATACCTGTAGAGTGCACGGTTAGAGAGGAACAGATTTGGCACCATTGGCTTTATTTAAAATGGGGGTTTGGTAAAATAATTCACGCTGGACACCTGCAGCTTCACTGCGACAGGGGAAAAAGGCATATGAGCCCGAATAGTTCTCATCTGATCAGTTTCTTGCGGATGTGTTTACACCCAAAATGGAGAAAGCACCCGAATAAGTAGCCCTGGTGTTTATTCCAGAACTGCGTGTTCTGTTTGGCTTGCTAACGCAGCACGTCGTGCAAAATACTAGCGGCGAGGGAGGGAGTGCACGTGTAAGTCAGGGATTTCTACAAAGCTCTCCTTGTTCTTTCCCAGCCAACACGCGTGCTGCGGGAGGACCCCACCTTATGCTGTAGCACGCGTGACTTTGTCTGTACATTTACAGCACCCAGACGTTAATTTGGGGACTGACAGTTTTGCACGGGTGTTGTTATGAACGATTCTCCCGGCCAGATTTAGCGAGTGAAAACATCTCCCCGCACCAACTTGAAGTGCTCCCTTGGGGCACCTGAGGAACACGAGCTCGATTGCCTTCTCCCTGGGGGTTCGCCATCCTGGCTCCTGCGCTCTGCTGCAGCGTCCCTGTGGCTTGTCAGCGGGGAGGATGCTCTGAGCAAAGCGGCGTTTGTTCGCTACGGCGGCGGCGTTGGGGTAACAGGAAAAATGGTCGCCCAAATCTGCCCGCTGCGCTTGTCGTTTTCTGTGGGAAGATGGGAACAGCAAGAGGGAGCTGCCTTAGTGGGGTGGAAATCTACGGTGTGGCTTCACCTGCTCATCCCTAGCCCTGCTTCGGCGTGACCCTTCCTGGGGCCGGGCTTCTCGGTGGCGGTGGGGATGCTGCTGGCTCGGTGAAGGGTGTAGCGAAGTCAGCATCTGCAGAGGCTCTGAAACGTGCTGTAAATTCTCTGTGTAAACATTTTGCTCTTGTTTTTGTTCTAGTCCTGGTTCTGTTGCCAAGTACTATTATCATCATCAGTCAAAGGAAACGAGGGGCCCAGGCTTCTACCAGAAATAGCATCCCTTGTCGATGTGCGATGGTTGGTTTTGTCGGTGCTCCTCACCGCTCCGGTTGTGTTTCTTGCTTTCCGATGGATGGGAGGCTGCATTTTTTTTGTGTTTGTGTTGGATCTAGTTTTGGGGAAAAGTAAGAGTTCGTTCCTGCTCTGTGCTCCAGAAAGCTGCTACTTGGTTATATGATCAGGGCTCGTATCAGAGGAGGGCATTCATGGGATTGCTGTCGATGGGGAAAGAGATACACTGGTCATTTAAATAATTGATCCGTGTCTTTCAGCGACTTATTTTCAGGCGTGTGGTGTGTCTGCATTAAGTCTCGCGTGGCTGCTGCGTGATGAGAGGGATGCATTCCTGGCGTTAGGTGCAGGAAGCAAATTTTGGAGACGGTAAGTGACCATCCCCAGATGTGCTGTGCCACGGCAGCAGCTCTGCCTGCCCTGCCCCGGCCCCGTGGCAAAGGGGAAGGTGGAGGAGGGCGGCTGCGTCGTCGACTGCTTTGGGAAACAGCCACAAACAAGCTTTTCTTTCAACAGGGCTGGAGGGATGTGAGGAGGATTAAAGTTTACCATTTAAAAAAAAACACACAACATTCTGCCCCCGTAAGGCTCTGTGCACTGCTCTATTTGTGTACCCGGTGGGTCGGTCTGTCTGACCCCAGTCTGAGAGGATTCCCCCAAAGTGCCTCCTTGTTTTTCTTCATGGTTGACGGCGAGGGCAGGCCGGGGCTGTGCTTTGTGCTTTGCTGCGAGGCTGCTAAGGTTTGTGGTCACCCTCGACTCCTCTCGAGGAGCCTGTTTCCAGAAGAGAGCTGCTTCCTTTGTGTGCCTCAGCTGTGAAATTAATGCTTCCACGGACACGTTAGTGTTGTGGACGGTGGTGGCAGGCAGGGGAAGGTCACAGCCAGCCTCCCGAGGGAGGGGGGTGCTGGTCAAAAACCCTAAATTCAGTTGCAGTGGGGTGTGTAGGTCTTGGCTGTGCTACGCGAGTGTGAGCTGGCACAGCCCGGTGCTCCGGGGCTCAGCACCTTTCACAGCCCCGCAGAGAGAGGTGGAGAAAGCATCACTTGTGTTCGAAGCCGACCGTCACCGAGCGCAGGAACCTGCTTCCATTTGTCAGCCTGAAACGGGACTGCCGAGCGCGGTGTTGCGTCGGTGCGTGCACAAGAGAAACGTGATGGAGTGACAGCTTTCAGCACCACGTGAACGCTTCGGTACGCCTTCTGATGGGCTTCCGCTGCCATCTGAGCTTTTCCTTGCCTTTGCCTTCCAAACAAAATCCTGGAAAGAACAAAGATACGAACCTTGAGGATGCTGCTGCCTTTTCCCAGCTCCCCAAAGCAGCAATGCTGCAGGCAGAGAGGTGGGTGCTGCCCTGGGGCCAGGTGCCTCCATGGGGAGAAGTTTCGGGTGGTGACAAAATTTAACCCTATGGATCCCATCGAGCATATGGCCAAACAGCTGTTGTCTAGTTGTGGCTTGCAGCAGCTGCCCCCAGCCCTCCCACAGCACCAGCTGCTGAGAGAGATGGGGAAAAAATGGGATTTTCACTGAACGCCCCTTTTCCCCCGCACCGCCTGCCCACAGGACACTGGCCGACCAGGAGGCTTTGTTGCAGGTTATTAAAAGAGCGCTGAAGTCTTGTGTGCCTGGGAAATGCACAGGCATTTCTGCAGAGCTGTTTTAAAGCTGAGGGACGAATGCAGCTGTTTTTCCTATTTAACCAACTTTTCTCCCAGTGGTGAAAGGATTTCATTTGCAGGGGAACATTCGCATTAGCGGAGGAGTTAGTTTTCATGCTGTGTTTCGTATCCATTTATCATCTTCCTATCTTAGATGTTTTGCACGCCCTTTCATTCCTGAAACCTTGTCTGGGATAGAAACTTACCATTTTTTTTCCTGTACTTCCTTTTAGCCCCCATCCATCCTAAATGTCGCGTTTTATTTCAACCAGATGGGAATTAAATCGCCGAATCCACCAGGGTGCCGTTTCCAGTGGCTCTGGGTATCGCCTACCCCGGTACTGAGGCTTCAGGGCTTGGTTTCCATATCTGCAGGGAGCGTCTTCCCAAAGTAAGGACGGAGCCAGTACTTGCCTTCTGCCAAACTGGTGAGAGGAAGCCTGGGTTTGGGTCAGTCACGGGAGCGTGACCCACCGTGGCAGGGCTTTGGTGCGGTGGCGCTTGGCACCAGGAGAGACTGAATTGTGCCACTGCTGCTCGGGATCTGTGAGCCTCCTCCTGACGCTCTGATTTGGTCATGGGACAAAAAACCAGCAGTAGAGCTGCTCCGGAGTTTTTCTTCCCTGCTATTTTAAACTAACCCAAATGAAAGAGTTTTGATCTTGCTGGATACACTGATTCCTTTGAGCTGGAAGAGCAGAGCTACGGCTCGACGTGAGCAGAGACTCGTGCTCTCAGCAGGGCCGTGGTCCTGTGACTGGTGCAAGTTCGGGATATTTTTAGTGCTCTTCCTTGGGTTGCTCGCGCCTGGTCCTCTCCGCGCTCGGTCGGCGCTGTGAAGGTCACACAAAGATATTAGGCAGTTGTAAAGAGTGCCGAGAGGGCCAGCTGGCCGGGATGGCACTCGACCAGCAGTGCTCCTGCTTTTGAGATAGAGGGGTCGGGGAAGGGCTGAGAAGCACTGGCATGCTGCTTTCAAGATATCAAACCCGGTTTTCTTCACACCTCCAAGCTAGGAATAGGTACGTGCCAGGAAACAAATCCAGACATGAGAAAGGCTAGAAAAGCAACAAGGCGGTCAGTTTGACTGAAAAGGATTAGGAAGCGATGCTTAATCTGCAACCCAATAGCCGGGATCTCTGATCTCACATAGTTCCCCTTCAGCAGGGGATGGCAGCGGCCAGGGAGAAGACGGGCTGTCGCTGAACACGGCAGCGAAGTGAAATGGCAGGAGGCTACGCCGGCTGCGCTCGTAGCTGGACTCCCCCGTAAGCAGGTTCCCCCAAGCATTTGTTTTTCTGCTTCTTAGCTTTCATCTGGCATTGTGGTTGTTGAAATAGCTCTTGTTGGAGGGGGAAAAGAATCCGTCCCGAGGACCGCTGCTGGCCTTACACAACGGTGCCGGTTAGGTGGCTCTGGGAGCTGAATTGTGTGATAACATCACGTGAAAAGCCCCTGAAAACTCACAGGGAGGACTGGGATCGAAGGGAAAGCATTCAGCTGAAGCCACCCAAGCCCGAGTGTCTTCCAGTGGCAGCTTTTGGGAAAAGTGGCGAGAAAAGTTGGGAAAAAAATAAATCAAACAACAGGCAGCCAAAATGGCCGTTTATTTTTGTTAGCTTTGCGTAACTGGGATGAAGAGAGATGCTCTTGGGAGCAAATAAGAACACAAACAACAAATTTATTTTTCTCTGCGTTTATTAGATACTGAATGAAATGTGCTGGGCTGCGTTCAGAGTAAATATTTATGAGAACCACGGGTGAATTGTCCCAATTTACCTTGCAAAGCAGAGCTGTCCTTGTTCCATCGTATCGCCTAGGGCTGCCTGATGCCAGCAGGCGTGCTTCAGAAGCTGGCCTCGGCACCAGCTATTCCCTCTATTTCCCCTCGTTCGTCCTTCGCTCTGTTTACCCGCATTCTTCGGAGGGTCGAGGGATGCTTTTCATTTTTGGGAACTTCTGGCCGTGCCGCCGAGTCTGTGGTTTCCTGAGCAATGTCTCCGGCAGCCAGAGCCCGCGGTGGTTGCGCAGAGTTTCTGAGCAGCTGCTCAGGGCAGAGCCGAGCTGACAGCACACGAGCCTTAAATCTCTTTCCATTGCATTAGCGGCGTTTCCCCCAGAGGCAGGACAGCTATCTGTCTAAGGGAATGACACATTTTCCAGCGCTGTCAGTCCTTAAATAACAAATAAGGAAATTAATAGAGAGCAGGTGAACGTTTCTTCAGAAGAAGGTTTAATGTAACTGGGCTGGTTGATGCATTGCCTCTGGCACAACCGCCTTTTCATAAAAATCTGACATCGTTTGTTCAGTTACCTCTCAGAATTATTTGCCGCTTTTCAGGTTTGTTAATTATAAATGGTGTTACACTCGGTCTGATACGGGCTGGAATTACAACGCTCAGATTGCCTGCCTGGGAAGAAAGCACCTTTCACTAGTAAACAGTGCAGCCTCCATCAATGTGCCAGTCTGTTGGCTGATGAATAGCTGAAGGAAAGACTTATTAGGATTGCTCTAGCTTCAGCTTCCAGTACAAATAGGTCTTTTTGAGGAGCGTGGCGCTTCCACAGGAGCCTTTCATCGACATACTTCAATAGGCTTTCTGCTCTGTAGTCACTACCTTAATCCAGCGATGCAGGCGTGAAACCACACTGCAGACTGGGAAGCTGCAGCGAGTGCTGAGTGGAGATCGATTTAGCTAAGCTGCTTTTGCTTGGCCCGGTGTGGAGTTTAAACCCACAACATTTGTGTGAAGCACCGTTTCTCCCAGTAAGGCTTTTCATCCCGAAAGCAAAAAGTCAGCAACGAGAGCCCAACACCTTTCCCCTGATGTAATGCACGTTTTGGAACAGCAGTGCGAAGGAGCTCTTAATACAGTGTGTTGCTAAAATGCCGTCAGCTGGATGGAAAAAGAGGATTAGAAAATTTGTGTCCAATAAATTGATCTCTGGGCAGAAGTAAGGGCTCTCAGTAAGGTGTCCTGTGAGATAACTGCTGGCTGCAGCTGAGGGTGAATGCAGATAAACCCTCTCTGCCGTAGCTTGCTGCAGGATAGATGGCTTATGAGGGCACAGAGGCAGCAGGGTGAGATGTAGGTTTGCAGGAGCTCATGCAGTTATCTTTTCTGAGAGAGTTTTTCAAAGCAGGCTTGAACATCCAGCAGGGAATTGCGACGTTTGCATCCTTTCCCCTCTGCTTGTTAAACCCCAAGACACAACCTCTGAAGAGCTCAGAGGAAAACCTCAAGGGAGAAGCCTTGATTATTTGAGATGCCCCTGTTGGAAAGGCTCAAGTGTGTTGAGTGGGTAGCTGTACCTCATGGAGAGCCTTTCGGCCTGCTGCTCTCTTTCCCCAAGAGTGCAAAGCCTATGTAAATACTTCAGGGTGAAATGGAGTCCTGTGCGTCCCGTGCAGCCCGACGTCCTTCCAGTGCTGTGCCTGCCCTCCGCCTTCAGTCTGCTTTCTCCAGGCTGTTGGTGGGGTGATGCCCTATTGCATGCCCGGTTTTAGAAAGTAAGTACCAGATACTTTTCCCTGTCTTGAAGTAGGTCAACCGTTAACCTAATTGATTAACTTGGTAGCCAGTCAATTAAATCGATTTGCTCGTGTAAGGGTGACATATTTACCCACTGTGTCGGTGGAAAACTCTGTGTAGTTTTGTGCAGAGAAATTGCAAAAAGCTTTGCTGGGCAGAACGGCCAGGGGAAAACCCGAAGTGATCAAGACCTAAAATACGGATGGCGTTGCAGAAAGCAGATGAACACTGAGCTATTTTTAAAACAAATGTACAGACAATTTGGCCTGAAATGTCAGGTTACTTGCTAAATAGGTGTCCTCATTGGAAGATGACAAGTCTAAGGTGTAACGAGGGAGTATTTTGGTGGAAAATAAACCTTGAAATGCCACTCAGTTTGTGAAAGGAATCGCTTTGAGAGGTCAGTTTCTTTGGGGAGTTAAGCAGCCGTGTGCTTTCGTACTGGAAGCCTGAAGTAGCTGTAACAGCTTCTTCATGGCCTTGAAGAGCGCGCAGAGTATTAGAGACCATCATTCAAAACCTGCCATGAATTATCCATGGAAAAGTGCCCTCAGATAGGAGCCCCTTGGTGGCTGGTTAGTGTAATTAATAGAAATATCTTGCCGCAGCTGTACGGTTTGGTTTAGCAACTCCTCAATTTGAGAATAGTCTTGGGACCGCCTGGGTTTCAATTATCTCCCCGGTGCTCGGGGTAGGGTTTTAACTCAACGTTAATCATGTTCCTCGAGGGAAACGCAGGCAACGAGCAACGGTTAGGGTCGTGCAGGCAGCATAACTCACCCCAAACGGCTGAACCCAGCGTAAATCCACCTTTATGGAGTTAAGTGCTGTGCTATTTGCTTGCTGTTTCAGACGGGACTTTCGAAGGCCTTTGGGGGATTCCAGAAATACAGACCATTACCGGGCTTATACTCGCAACGTTTACTTCGAAAAGTAGACGATATCTAGACTTCTTAAATTGTAGTGCCCTTTTAGCATCGAAGTTGGCTGCAGTCATGGTAGGCAGGCAAACTTTTGCTGTAAAAATGAGGGAATGAAGCAAGGCCTGGCGTTCAGCGTGGTGCTCTCTGTTCGGGCCTGGTCAGATGCAGCGTTGAGGAGCTGCCAGGTAACAGAGCCCTTGGGAACCACCTAAGGCACTGCTTTCCAGAACTGTATTGCTTTTGGAGAAAGACCAGGTAGGAGATGGGAGGGAATTTGAGGACAGAGCAACCAGAGCCCTTTCAACGAGCAGAAGCAGCAGTTTCAGGCAGACCCGTAGTCGTAGATCAATAACGGGCTTCACCTTGTGCGCTGCAGCATTCCCATCCCGACACCGCTCATTTGGTGGCTGGGCTGACGCTGCCCTGTCGCAGAGGGGAGCTTAGGAGGGTGAAAAAGGGGGTCCTGGCAGTTTGGAGTTAATACGAAGGACGCGTGGGCTTTTTTTCTGTCAACGCTTGTAACTTCCAAGCCTCCTCCCAGTTTTCTTGCACAATTTCACGACTGCAAATATTTCAGCTCTGGCTCCTGCAGCCACTTTTTGCTGTCTGGAAGATGTGCTGAGTGGTTTTGTGGCTGATTTTGCTTCAGGAAGTAGCATTTCGCATGGCCCTTCATGCTGAGGAGCTCCTCAGGGCTCAAAACATAGGGGATACGGGTAAGGCTCAGCTCTTATATGTTCCATATGTGAACAGCAAAGTGTACACCCGTCTGGGAGACATCCCTACACTGAAAATGCCTTTGCTCCCAGAACCTGCAGGAATACAGGCGGATATCGATATCTTTTAATAGATGGAGCAAAACAGCTTAATGCTGGCTTTATGGCCTTTTTTTCAGAGGGGAGATTGAGTTGGTCTTACCATGACCAGGCTTTCATGGGAAGCTTCCATTCGCAAAGCTGTTTCCCACCGTACTTTATCAGCTGGAGCCAGATCTTATTAAAACCCAAACAGAGTAGCCAGCTCTGACTATTAGCTTAATGGTTTAATACCAGCTTCTCTGTAAAGTAGAAGCAGCAGGTTATTTAAAACATGTAGGTCAGATTGGCCTGGTGTTTTCCAGTGAGATCACATAAGGACGGGATTAGCAAAACTCTCAAACACAGCAGGTACACCTGGCGTGGGGCATTTTTTTGGTTCCCCTTTGCTTTCGGAGGTCCAACTGCAAAGTATACAGTAAGCAGACTTTTAGTATTTACTTCCAAACGTGATATTAGCAGCACAGTGCTTCTGCTCCCTCTGAATTAGCAGTGGTATTTTTAATGTTAATATTCCATTGCAAGTCATTTGGCCACAAGTTTAAAATGAAAATGTTTTCGTGGAGAAATCCCATCTTCCTTTTTTTTTCTTTTTTTTTTGCAAGAGGGTTGCAGTATAAACAAAATGGCAAATGAATGTTAAAAAGCCAGCCCATCCCCAATTTTTTGTTTATCAAAGCTAGTAGCTGCAGAAAGTGAACAGTTTAAATACCCTGGGTTTTTAATTCATTATTTCTTCAAGAGTAGACAGTTTGAGGTGCTGGGTTGTTTTTGTTGTTCTAAGGACAGTTCACTCTGCAATACATCTCCTGCATTATGGAGAAAGTAGGCTTTGTTATGATTATAAGTGGATGTTTATGTACAGTTAGGGCTCTTTGCTGTAAAACCCAAAAAGCATCCTTAAATATTTAGGACAGCCTGCTTCCTGAGACAGCGAAAGCCTTAGCTGCGTTCCGTAGGAAGTGAGGGAAATGGCAATATTTACGTACAGAGAGGAGGCAGATGCCCATCCGCAGGAACCTCAGTGGTGCAGGAGGGTCCCATTAACAATCTATTGTAAACTTTGGTGTTCAAAGGGCAACAATAAACCTACCACTCAGCGCTGAAACTCAGAGTTTTTCTACAAATCTCTCTCCTTGCTTAGTTGCTGTTAATTGGGTTGGTAATTGGCGTGACAGCTTTTTGGGGGAGCAGGCAGGCCACTGCCTTCTGGAAGCAGCCTGGTGCGTTCGTGCCATTTAACTGGCTGCGTTCGGTGTTACGGTTCACAAAGAAAGGGTGGGGAAATGCAGATTTTTTGGTGGTTCTGTAGGGATGGTGACAGGTAACGGTGAATTTTATCAGTCCAAGCAAGTGACAGTTGTTACAGTCTGTGTAAGCAGGTTCGAAATGCATAATGCATTTAAAAACATAATTCTTCGGATTCACAGCAATAAAGGCTTTTCGGCGAGAGAGCGGTGATGGAAAACTGCAGCACCCTCGGAGGAAGGAAACAGATGGCAGGAAGAGCTTCCAGATACTTGACAGGCTGCAACAGACTTAAGGCAGGCAGTAACAAATGGGCACAAGGGATGGGGTTTTGCTCTAGCTCTCGTGGTTCAGTCTTGACAAAATGCCTGATGTGCTGTGCGTTGGTACCAAAGTTTCATGCCCTCTGTCCTTCGGTGGTCTTTATGGAGCCGCTTGTGGCCAGCAGAGTGCCCTGAAGAGGAGTGAAGGGTTGCTTACTATGAAAAAAGGGTTGCTTACTATGAAAAAACTATGAAGTTCCTACATCTGACTAATAGCAGGACTTGGTGTTGAGTAACAGCAAGCGAGAACTGAAAGTGAGTTTAATTCTTAGGTCCAGGTTATTCAAGGATGCGTGCCAAAAATGGCTGCACGAGGCTGGTTTAAAAAGAAGTAATGGTAATTAAAAATATGCATTTCTGCATGCCTATGAACAAATCATCGAGAGCAAGGGGATGAGTGCTGGGATTTCCTACCTCGGGCGCCTTGCTGGGACAGAAGCGGGCAGCGGTTGGTATTTTACACTGCTCAGACCGCTGCAAGCACTGGCGAGCGGCCTGTGCACAGTCAGCTCCCTTCTGCAAACACAGTGCCAAATTTCACATTATTGACTCTAACAGATAACAGACTAATGTACGCCGAGGAAATCTCATAGCTTCTGATAGGAGCAGCTACCTAGCTGAATTTCCGCGCAGCTGTTGGAACCTAAACAACTAAACAGAGCACCCCTTTGGGTGCTGTTCCTTCCCAGGGTCTGCCTGGAGCTGTGAGAGGTGCAGGAGGGCAGCTGGGCTGAAAGGCAAGGCTGAAACAAACCCTCAGGGCTTGACAAGAGCGCACAGCTCCGTAGTTATTTAGGTACTTGATCTCCCATTTCTTTAAGCCTCTGATACCCACAAAGGTTTCCTCTTAGGAGTTCACAAGATGTTTTATGGGGTGGTTTAGCCTTTATTTGCTGGGTGCTTTTCTTTTCCTCCGCTAAACCATCTCGTGGCCTGTCAGACCTTCCGTGTGAGTTCTCTCCCTACCACGAGGCAGAGCGTGGTGTTGCTGGAAGTCAGCTTTAGAAGGAGCTGCTTTATTCCCAGGCTGTTTGGAGCGTGGGCAGGGAGCTTTGCAAGCTGCCTACGTGACCGAGGGCAGCTAAGTAAGCAGGTACTTACCGTGAGCAAGCAGTTGAAGGAATGCGGACTGGGATAAATGACTTCGGGGTAATCTGTAGAACAGGAAAAGCAATCAAGTTGTAAAGTATCTGCCTGGGCTCAGGGGTCTGTGTGTTCCTGAGGTCCTGTTGTTTTCACCTATCTGTGTGTCTTTTGACTAATAACGGTGCTGTGCTGCCTGAAGTGGGTAGTTTCACATCCAGTACTTCACCGTTTGCAAGCAAAACTTGACAACTTGGGGCATTCAGGCTGAGGTGAAGCCAGTGTATGTATAAATGAGATGCTCTTCTTTGATTTCTGGAAGTTAATTACAGGAAATAAAATACAGCCAGAAGAGGTTTAAAGAAGCCGGAGTCCATTGTGTTCTGACTGTCCATGGGGAGCGTCTTTGAGACAACCTGGTCCTGGGTCACGCTTGGGCCTACGCTTGGGCCTACTTGGGCGCTACGGGTGGCGACGTGAATGTGGCAGCCCGACGAGCCTGAAGAAAGCCCTGAGAAACTGCTCCTCTTCTGCAAGGCCTCAATTTAAGGAGGAGGTTAGACGGCCGTGTCCTCGCTTGACTTGCTGATGTAATATTAGACTGGACGGTAGGAAGAACCCGATGGAGCAACCTTGATTACAGCCGTGATCTGCCGCGGAGATAAGCGGCCTCTGATGGAACAGGTCACGAGATAAGATTTGGTTATTTGTAACGCGCCTTGTTGCTTGCTGCGTCTTTTCCAGTGGCCTGATTTTCTGTTAGTCTGAAGTGGCTGCATCCAGAAACAAAATAACTTCACAAAACCGTGCTGGATTCAGGACCCTCTCGAAGCAGCTTTGTCACAGGGTGGGTTACTTGGGCCAGAGCTCGCTGTTCACATGCAGAGCTTTTGCATTTTGGCAGGGAGATGTGATGACAGTGCTCCGAGCCGGAGCTGCGTTCCTTATGCATGTTTTAATTTGAACTGCTCAGGTTAGGTAACTCAAAGGGCCCTGCGCAGGAGCGGGCTCCGTTCTGTCTGCTCTGCCTGCATAGGCAAATGGAGCCGCTTTTTAAGTGCGTGGCAGCAGTTCACATGAAGCCGAGGATGAGGGAATGTGTTTTGTTTGGAGGAGACACTGGCCCTTCTATTAATTTCTCGACAGCTCAAGTTTTGCTCCAGCGTCCATCCAAACAAGGGAAAAAGTAACCTGTCAGTGTGAAGCAGAGCGAGCGTATTGCAAGCTGCTATCTTGCGCACAGGCTTTTGCAAGAAGGAAAAGAAGTAGGGGTGCCATTAAATTTTCCTTCGTGGGCAACGAAGATCGCAAATAACATATTTAGTCACACCAGGATTACAGTTAATCCTATAGGTCACATCAAAGCGAGCCTCTCTCATTGAAGTTGCGCTCTCCAGCGCTTGCCTCGAAGGCTTGTCCACGCGCGGAGCCTGTAATCTGCCTGCGTGGTGGTTGCTGCGGAGAGCTGCCCCCAGGAGCTGCCAGTCTGCCCTGCGTGAAGCCATTAAACCCCCACCAGGAAAGATCTGGCGAGCACCTACCTGGTGGGTCACGGGAAAACAGGGAATAAAGGGACTGCGGCTCTTGGTCGTCCTCCCTGCCTTGCCTGGCGCTTCCCTGTACACCTGGAGGGGCAGAGATTTCGTTTTTCAGAGGTGGAGAACTGCTGCTTTGTGGTCCAGGCACAAAAACTGTTGCCGTTTATGCCAAAATGGAATTCCTGCCCGGTTTTGTTTTGTCTCCTTCGGTGTTTGTATTGGCTTGGCGTTTTCATATTTTGTATCTAATGTCGGTATTTGTTTCTGGGAAGAAACTTTTCCTTGCACTTTAATTTGTACAATTTGTTTGTTTAAACTTGTTGGCAACTTTAAAACTCGGCAGTCTGTTCCATATGCCGGTATCAGCGCTGCTATTAGTGAGACATACTTGAAAAAGTCAAACAGAGCGATCAGGCAGGGAGTGTTTTCTGTGAAATAGTTGGGAGTATTTTCATTTGCAATAATATTTGGGAATGGTTTTGATCTATTTGGTGGATAATTCTTAAAAAAACGTAGCTATTTTGGCTTGTACTGAGTCAAGGTTGTACAGTATTGAACCCAGGGAAAGCTTTTTTATTTGCAGCATGGTTTATAACCAAGATAACAGCATCAGTATGATAGGCGACGACTGAAAATTACCTGTTGGGCACAGCAAAAGCTGTGAAGAAAGATGGGTTCATACTGTGGATGACAGGAGGACTGGTTAGTTTATTAGAGGAGAAAAATCATGATGGGGTGTGTTGTGGATTCAGGAGATGAGCAACGACATCTGGCTTGGGGACGATCTCAGACTGGAGCTGTAACGGCACGGTGGTGTCTGTGAGGGTCAGAATAGTGCAAGCCTGGTGGAGGCGGCGAAGGAGTGCAAAAATGGGAGGGATGCGATGATTTTAGCGGCATTGGTAAAGCAGGGGAAGCAACACAAAGTGTGAACGAAGCAAGAGCACGCTTATCAAAAAAAGAAGATACTAGCGTTACCAAATAGCTGAGTTATGGATGGGAAAAGCCTCATCTCTGCTGTTTTTCAGAAGGAACCCACGAGACCTGAGCCCATGCTGAAAGTAGCAGTGTGGAGAAGGGGTTAAGCAGAGAGCAGGCCCCCACGGTCAGGCTCTCGGACCGTGTCTGCTGCCTTCGGGAAACGGGGCTAGAGCAGGCTCCGAGCCTGCCTTTTTTTGGCAGGGTTTCACCTAAAGTAATGCCTGAACATCATCAACAAAGGGAAGTGGTCCAAGATGTTTAAGACGGAACAGGTCTGTAAAGAAGAGCTCGTCTGAGTCATCCGTGTCAAGTTGCTTACTTTGTTCGTGCTTGGTAATACTGAAAAAAAAAAAACCAGTTTCCCGGATTGAGGATGCTGCGCTCCTGCTGATCACAAAGTTATTTCGGGGGGAGCTCCTTCCCCCAGGAGGAAGCTCTGAGCGGAGTGCACAGGGCTGAAAGACTGGGGATTGAGCCCTGTAAATGCCCTGTAAAAAAACGGAGTGGGAGAGACGAGGGGAAAGGTGGGAAAAGGCCAAACCACAAGAAACAAAGGAGCAGGCAATTAAAGGAGAGACATGGCAGGCTGCGCTGAAGGCAGCTCGCTGGCCAGAGAAGAAGGGATTGCATTGCTGAACGCTGTCCGGAGAAGATAGTTATTTCTGGCTCTGAGTTATGGCTCAGATTCATGTAATATTTAAAGAATAGATCTGTATTTTTCATGATGAGCAGCCTGAAAGCAAAGGCTGGAAATTTGCCATCTGTGGAGAAACTCCTTTGCTGTAGATACATGCTGTGAAAGCGAGTGGGGCTGAAGCGAAGTCCATTAGCAAATTCCTTTATTGACGGGAGTGCGAGGTGAATGCTCTGGACCAGACGCAATACCCAGTGAAATGTAAAAAAAAAAAAAAGTGCTTAACTGTTGAATTCCTTTTCAAAAATGTAATGAGCAGCATACGCTGGTTTCTCAGTGCCAAAGTCAGCTTTCAAATTACAAAAGGTGTTAGGGAAAGGCAGCGCAGCGTCTGCTCCAAAATCTAGGGTTAAGATACGAGACAAAGTTCATAGGATTGGCCAACCGTTGTAATGAGTTGGGATGTGCTAGGCAGTTGCCTAGTTGGCCTTTCTGTGGGTATGTCATTGTGCAGTCCCCCGTTTATCCGGGCTTGCTCCGTGACTCCGGGAGCAATCCCTGGTGCAGCTCGTCTGTCCAGCTGTAGCCCTGCTACATGCATTAACTTCTGCATCTGCTCAGGGAGCGTGCGGATTTTAAGAGGCTTTTGGAAAATAGTCCGCGTCCCTGTTACCTTATCTGATGTCTTACACACTTCAGGCTGAGAATTTCACGTAGAAATTTGTGTTTTCAGAGGCTTTTGGGAAATAGTCCGTGTCTCTGTTATCTCATCTGATGTCTTACACGCTTCAGACTGAGACTTTCACATAGAAATTCCTGGAACGAGATCTCCCTTGTGTGACTGGAAAGCTTTTGTGCCCCAAACTTCTGGGTGAGGCAGCTCAAATCTCAGAGGACTCTGAAAGGTGAGTGACGGGCAGCGGTACTGCTCTGGTTGTCCAGCCCAGCTTGCTTCTGCAAAATAGAAGCAAGTGAGAGAATTTGTAAAGCAAACTCTGAAATGTTCGCTTACGCTGTTGTGTGGGAAGAATACACGTTTCTAACTAGCTATTTGCCCAGGGAGGTGGTGGAGTCACCGTCCCTGGGGGTGTTCAAGGAAAGGTTGGACGTGGTGCTTGGGGACATGGTTCAGTGGGTGACATTGGTGGTAGGGGGGTGGTTGGACCAGAGGATCTTGAAGGTCTTTTCCAGCCTTAATGATTCTGTGATCCTATGAAAGGGACAGTGGTGGTGGCTGCACTGGGACTGCGCTATACAACGAAGACGATCACGTACCACGGCATCTCCATTCGGCAGAAGCAGCGGCAAAATGGCCTGCCTGCTGAACGAGGGAGGCTGCCGGCTTCTCCTGCAGGCGGCCCGCAGGCAGACGGCAGCTGGGTCAGGCCCTTGTGCAGCGGGGCTGAGAGCAGGCCCCGTGTCCCGCTGCGGCGGTGCGGGAGCGTGCGGGCAAGCTGAAGGGCTGCTCCTCGGGGCTGCAGCCGCTGCTCTGCGTGGGACCCCGTTACGGCTCGGGGTACTTTTGGCCCAGCTGCTGCGAATTTAGCAAGCACGGTCGGTTTTAGGCTTGGTTTTCATCTGACACGTAGGCAATGATTTAATTCTCCTTTTCTGGCATTTGTGTGTGCAGGAGGCAGTTTGCAGCCCGCCTTCACTGCTTCAAAATAAAAACCTGCGTGTTTTGAACTGCAGGGCGGGTGCCACCTGGGTCGCAGGTCGCTGAACTGTGACGGTTGCACGTCTTGAATGTTACCCCACGAAACGGCCCCTGAGGACTGGTCAGGGTGGCTGAGCATGCAGTAGGTTTGCAGTTAGAAAATCTGAGTGTAGCAGGTTTTTTAAAATGGTGGGGGTAGAATAACACCAAGTATTTATAGATGCAGTGGTACCTGCAAGGTGGATTCTGATTGATTTAAGGGCTGGAAGTGCCCCTAAGTCATTTATCCTTGAAGATCCCTTACTGCAAGGCATTACAAGTTACCCAGGAGAGCGTAGCACAGAGGGTGTGGAGCCTTCCGTTGGACGCTTCTGACTTTTTAGCCTTGCAAGTGCAAAGGCGATCGCTCATTTGAAGGCTCCACACAGCAGGTGAGTTTTTGTATGCTCTTAAACCTGTTTCCCCATGCCAGCTGTTGACTGTGAAGGTAACAGCGGAGCAATTTGCTCGTCTGTGGCCGGGCTGCACTGCCCGGAGGAGGCAGAGGGGAGCCCGCTCCCAGGTCTGTCCTCTGCCATTCCCCGCTGTAGCAGCAGAGCTGAGGGTCCTGCCCACAGCTGTGTTGTGTTTTGGTTTTTTTGTGGGCACACTTGTTAACTTCCTTACCCAGCCAGCTATCCGAAAGGAGGAGCTAATTAAAGAAAATAAATGGGATAGGTAGGGAGCGGGGGAAACCCTCGGTTTCTTTGTGGCACGAGAATCGACATTTTTCAGGTTGTTTGGGCCTTGTCAGAAAATGTTTTGTTCAGCCTTTGTTTTCTATTGAATCCTGTGTGCTTGGTTAGCTTCTTTTCAAATTAAAAAAAAAAAAATCAACCAAAAAGCCCCCTCCATACATGGATTGAAAGCTTTATCTGTTTATCTCCTCATTAAAAAGACTGTCTATGAAATGTGCTGACAGGGCTTTTACTCTCTTGCTTTCTATTCTCGCCACATTTTCCACTGAAAGCCTCCCCTCTTCTATTTCTGTCCCGCAGTAAATGGGACTTTCTGGTGGTAGAGGCTCCGGGCTTTGTTTCTGCCTCCCCGTGGACCGAGTCCGTGGCCCTGGGTAGGAAACCTCGAACGCGCAATTCGCAGCACCTGGGAGCTGGTTCGGCTGTAGGGCTAAGTAACCTGAAGGTGTGTTTGTACTGGTGTAGCTGAAATCGTACCGACACAAGCTGTAAAAATGGCCAGTGTTGTCCCAGCAGTGATACCGCGGGGTCTGGACCAGTGACCTCCAGCCTTTGCTGGTCCCCACAGTTGGCATCACTGCTCAGCTGTAGCTGCAGCCTTGCTCGAGCAGTTTGGGTGAGCTTGATGGTTTGTGAACTGCCACAAAAAAGATTAATATATATATATGTGTGTCTGTAATCAAAGCCTGAGCGTCTGGTTTTGCTTCTGTTTCTCTTCGGTTCGATCTAATAACTCCCTTATCTGCAAATAAAAACGCTGCGAGTCTCACTCGTGTGCAGCTGCGTGCCTCATTCTTCACCTTGACAAGAGAAACAAAAAGAAGAAAAAATGTTCACCGTAATAAACAGAAATGCAGAATCAGCGTGGGAGAGGCAGCAGTGCTCCCGTGCCAAGTCCCACAAAAGACGCAGCAGGCTGAGAGCGTGGATGCGGACGGGCAGAACAAGCTCTTGGTCTGGGTTTTTGCGCCGCTTTCCCCTGCTCAGCTCTTGCACAAAACACCCGTGCGGCAGCGTGAACTTGGCGACGCCCGCTATGGGGAGCAGACAGCTGCAGGCTCAATTAATTACCCTTTCCGATCTTTTTTTTTTTTTTCATTTTCTTTCTTTTCCGGAAGGTTGGAGTGACTTCCACATCCTCACGGGTGAGCGGCGTTTACGGCTTGTTGACTTGGATCGAAGCGGAGCGCGGGGTCGGGTCCCACCGTCAGTGGTTTCTGCACGTGGCAGCCTCACTCGGTGTCTCTCTGGTGGGCGAGCTGAGCTGCTGGCTGCTTCCCTGGAGCTTCCCCAGCAGCTCTGTCCCCCCATGCAGATGAAATTTGGGGTGCAGCTCCTGTGCTTGTCCTCGGGGAGAAGCGGTGGGAGCCTGCTGGTTCCTCTCAGCTCCTTGCTTTGGAAACCACTGCTCTCGAGAACGCCTTCGTCCGCACCTGTAAATCTGGATGTGGTTTTTGTAGTCAAGAGGGTTGGGTTTGTTTATTTGTTGTTAAATACGATTAAAGACCAGGCTGTGCTAGGCTGATTGACTAATCACTTTATTTCTCAGCTAATAGGTCAGATTTCGTGAGGAGCACCATTTCCCCTTCCCCAGCAGCAGAGCAGCGCGCTGCCAGGTGCGTGCCTGCTTTGCGGTCCCCTTTCTGAAGCTTCTGGCATGGCACGGAGGTGACCGCGGGATATTCTAATGAAGCCGGAGTTATTAAAAAAAAAAAAATCTATTAGATTTCAGGGATGTTTGGGCTTCACGCTTCAATAGTGCTAATTAGATATGTGACCCATTTTCATTCTGCTTCAGCTCCTGGGGATGGTGGAGCCTCATTACAAATACAAGGAGAGAGAATGCCCCTGTTCCCTACTCTAAATAGCTTCTTCAAAACATGCCCAGAGGGCTTTAGGGGGTTTTTGTGTGGACACTGATTATGTTTTCTTTTTCTTTAAACCGGGGAAGTGGTATGGGGGTGGTATTTCCCTCTCCAGAAATAAATAATTGAACGCTTTTTTTCTTTAATTTGGAAAACCTAATGGCAAATTAGGACCCTTTTGAATTTTAAGTTTGCCTTGTTTTTATTGACAGGGGAATAAGCTTGAATGCTTTCAAAGCCTAAAAAAAATGCTTTTAATATCACAGTAGCATCCCATTAATTGGTATTTTTAGCTAGCAGAGTCCTCGCAACCCATCTCCTCGTGAAATGAGCTGCGCATTCAGCTGGAGGCAGGCAAAAGGTAGCAACCAGGAGAGGCACTTGGTGAGAAATAGACTGCCAAAACGCAGATAGTGACACAAAGCTGAGCCCGGAGGGGCCCCAGAACCCATCCCAGCAGCAGTTTTCGGAAAGCTCCCAACTCCTGAGCTCTTTTCGCCAGGACTCCGTCGTTTCCCGAGAGCAAACAGCCGAGCGACAGCAAATTCCACCCGCGCTTCGGGGCGAACCCTGGCCGAGACCTGTGAATGAGCGTAAGCGTAGCAAAAATAATATAAATATAAATGAATAGAAGGTAACGGAGCGTTGCCAGGCAACTGTCAAAGGCACCTCGGTTCCTGCATCTCCGGAGTTTGCTGAAATGACCTCTTACATTTCGAGCATCTTGCCTGCCCGTGTACGAAATGGTTGCTCCGAACTTCGCGGGTGCGCCTCGTGGGCAGCAGTTCGGCTGGCAAGTGCTGTCGTGTTCGGCGGTACAGCACTGAGTCTGTAAAAAAAAAAATGAATAAAAAAAGCAAGGAGTGAGGGTAAAGACTACCTGGGTCCCACTCTGAGCAGCACAGCAGGCACTCAGGGCTGAATAAGTCAATGTCTGTGGTTTAGCTGTGTCAGTAGGATTAATGTGAAAGCAGGCAGAAAGGGGAACTTGCTGTCGCCGTCGTTTTTAGTGACTGCAGTAAATGGCAAGGTAAGGGGGGGTTTACCTCTGAATTTACTGCTCTGAGGACTGCTTTATAAACCTCTGCCTCGGAGCCTTGCTTTAAAATGAAGTCTCTACTAAAGCAGGCTGTGGCAGAGGAGTTTGGGGCAGGTCAGTGCGACCAGAGGATGGTTTTCTGGGCTCTCGCTGCGCTGCTCTGGCAGGTCCTTGGGTGCCGAGGAGCCCGGGGCTGCGCTCTCTGCAGCTCCTGCCTTCGTGTCGACGCAGTTAACCTTTCCCGTTGGCTGAGTGGGAGGGAAATAACCTTTTCAAAAGCTGTGTTTTATCAGGGTAAACACAACTTGTACATTGTAAACACGGGCAACATGACTGGATTTTAGGTAGGTTGCTTTATTGCTTGCATGGCTTTCCTATTCAGAGCACGTCAGGTGCTGCAGTGCGTCCCCACCACGAGGGAGCTGCGGTCTGAAAATCCACAGCGTGCAACAGGATGGAAAGGACTCCGGGTAGGAATTACTCGAGCTGGAATCCTTCAGTTATTTGAGCTGCCGTTTGGCTTAATTCGCTGTAAATATGCAGGACTGCACGCAGCGAGTAACGGTTTACACATTTATATAAGCCTTTGAAGATCAGAAACAAACTCGGCTGCATTTTGAAATAGGTTCAGCTGCGTGATGCCTGACTGCGAAGTATTCTTCAGAAGATTCCGGTGACATTTCTCATGGATGTTTGCTTTAGTCACGGATTATTCTGCAGATTTTTGACGAAAAATCCATTTGTGTGTTTTTCCCTCATCTTTACCGCTTGTTTTTCTTAATCCCGCTATTTTCATTGTTCTCTCACATATCTTAGTCTCAGATCTTCGAGCTGTTTTGGCTTACCGCGGAGTTTAAAAAGGGGAAAAAAGTAATTGAAAGTTAATTTTGAAGATTTCCCCTGCACAGAAGTGTTGAGTAAGCCTTAGCTACGGCCAGAGAAGAGCCTTCGGCCGCAGCCAGCAGCGTCCTGTGAGTGAGCTGATGTTGCGGGTACACGGTACGTACGTACCACTCTCTGCATCTGTTGGTACACCAACTGGTCCTTGTGAGGAGTGAAAAACTGCCTTGCCACTGGTGGTGTCACCGAAATTTTTAGGCACATATACACAGATGCAGTTACTCCCTGAGAATACACCTCGGGTTATCGCAGTGCAGCGGAAGGCGGCTTTCCCACTTGCTCGGAAAGGAATGCGGCTCCCAGCGGGCCCTAAATGCCGCTCTGTTTTTTTGCATTCCACTGAAGATAGCGACTGGGACTTTCTCTTGAGAAGAAAAACAGAAAACACCTGTCGCTGCGGCCGCAGGCTGAACGGCAGCTGGTGCCTGAGCAGCGTGCGTACGTCCGAGGGCTCCGGCATGCCTGCCTGCAGAGTGCTCAGGCTTGTAAAGTCCCGCTCTGGAATGGCTTTAAAATAAAGTTTGTCTTGAACAGTGACTGGTAGTTTTTGACATAACTAAATGGATTAGATACAAGGTGGGGGTGTTATCTAGGAAATTTCATAGAATCATAGGATCATAGAGTATCCTGAAGTGGAAGGGACCCATAAGGGTCGTCGGGTCCAACCGCTGGCTCCACACAGGTCTACCCAAAAATTCACATCATAAAGACCATTTCAAAGAAGCTGATGGTCAGATCCTGGAGATGTTATTCTTTGAGTCAGCTCACCAACTAAACATGTTTAAAGGTGTGGGTATAATTCACTGAGCCTCTCTTCTTTGGTGGGGCTGAGCTGTAAGGGCTTTAAGGAAAGGATTCGTACAAAATGGCAGGTATATGTGCAGGATTTGGCTCTAAATAAGATTATAGAAAGTCCAGGTATGTTACTGAACTCAGGCATAGACAAGCGCTAAAAGAGGTTAATTTGTATGTTTAGTGTTAAAATAATATTTCTGTCTAGATGAAACGAACCGTTTTCAAATCTTCTGGATTAGTCCAGACAGAGTAAACATCTTTAAAAAGCACATTCTCCTGAGAGCACTTTATTCTGCAGCCAGGCACACGAGGAGCTGGGTGCAGGGTTTGAAGCATCTTATCCAGATTTTGCTGCTCCGCTGGTTGAAAAAGAGCTGAGGGACCACGGTAAACACCTGAAGAAGCTGTTGGGGTGTATTAGCGAACGGTTGGTGTTGAAGGCTCGGTGTTGTTACAGAAGAACAATTGAAACACGGTGATCTGTACAAGATGCTTTGTTTCGCTGGCTGACTGGGTGCATTCTCTGGAGTGGGGATCATGATGTGCCAGTAATTGCAGTTAAATGAACATGGCTGGCTCTCAGGCAAATGAAACCTAATTTGTCACAGCTGTCAGAATGATCATGTCATGTTTGTTGCCTTCAGCAGCAGTTTTAGGTTGCAAAGCCTGTTATGTTCCCATCTTTTTCTTGTTAAATATTGTGCAGCATGTTTTCTGACCCTATTATTCACATTTTTTTTTTTAATTTTTAAAGGCAAACGCACCAATTCTGTCTCTTCTATCAGCTGGGGTTGAACTTCTGTGAACCTTAGTCATGCGGGCTGGAGTTGGTTAATTTGGTGCGCTTGGAGGACTTGAACCTAGCAGCAATTCGAGGGCTTGCAGGAGCAGTAGAGAGATTTGCTAGCAGATTCATCTGGTCAGGGGTTTGGAAATCATGCTTCAAATTAGCTTATAAAGAGCAGCCCTCCCAGGCTGAATCGAACGTGTAGTTACACTTTACAGCATCAGCTGCAGACAAAAGAAGCACAGCGGCTCTGAATTTTGCGTTTGTGCCAGCAGGAAATACAGCAGAATAATGCCAGTCTCCATTATTAGTACCTAAAAAACCAAACCACAGTGAGGTGTACGCCTCTTGAAATCCCCCTTAGTCATAATTTCAGTATTTATTTACTTTCCTTTGTAGATTAACAGATTGGGTCTAAATTGAATAGAGCTAGTCCTGTTCTGTAAAACAAACAAATGCTAATTTTTGGATGTCAAGCCTGAGGGAGCAGAGAGATTTCCTGCTCTGTTCTTCTTCTAAAAAAGGAAACACAGCTCAAAAAAAAAATAATCCCTGGATCCCTGAAACACCCGTAAGGCTGTCTGACTTCTCCAGCCCTCCGGGGCTCTGAATGGAGAGGTGGAGGGTCTGTGTCTGTTGTGCATCGCAGTGCAAGGCTGGAAAATGTCAGTGGTCTTCATGGAGGAGGAGGAAGAGTTCTGAGCTTTCAACACAGGTCTCTGGGAAGCGTCTTCTCCAGCTGCATCTCCTCCTTGCTCCATCACCTGCGAGCAAAACCCTCCTGCCCAGGCCTCCTGGTGCTGAGGTCAGGGTGTGCAGGTATCGACACTCATCACCGGCTCATCCCGGCGGTGCCTGCCCTGATGGGACATCTCTGGGGCCGTCCTTTCCCTTCTCCACCCTCGCTCATGCCCTTTGTGTCTCCCCAGTAATTTTCTGCTGAAAAAAACTTTCTGCCTGACCTCCGCTGGCCCCTTACCTCTGGTCCAGCACGGGACCCGTGGTCCCACGGGACTTTGCCTGCATTGCTGGGAGACCTTCGACCGGCTCTGGTGCTGCCTGTGCCCAGTTGTGTATGTGTCGCACTTGGAAATGTAGGGCTGGGATGTACTGGGGGAATTAAAAATGATGGAAGATGGAGCAGAGCTCTCTAAAACTACCTGAAAGGAGGCTGCAGCGAGGAAGGTGTTGGTCTCTTTGTTCAGGTTGCAGGTGATAGGATGTGAGGGAACAGTCTCAGTTTGCAGCAGGGGAGGTTTAGGTTGGACATTAGCAAGAATTTCTTTATGGAGAGGGTTGTCTAGCGTTGGAACGTGCTGCCCCGGGAAGTGGTGGAGTCCCCATCCCTGGAGGTGTTTAAGAGACGTGTTTGTGGCACTAAGGGACATGGCCTAGTGGCGGGACTCAGTGGGTCAGGTTGATGGTTGGAAGTCGTGATCCTGAAGGTCTCTTCCAACCTAGGTGATTCTGTTCTCTGTTTCTATACAACTGATCCCACCGAGCTGCCTTGTTAATGAAGTTCTTGGTGCGTATAGCTGCCAGAACATAAGGCAGAAGATGAACAGATTCTTCAAGGGGTTTGTTTCAATATATTTGATCTCCAGTTCCTCTTGTGTGATACGGACTGTCGTGCAAGCACCCCTTTCTTTCAAAGAAACTGCGACCCCTGATGCTCAGTGCTTTTAAAAAGAAGTTTTAATCTTCCATAATAGCTACATGACAGTTTAATAGTTGATAAAAGAAAAACAAAAAGTTACACATCTGCTTTTGTAGATTGTGGGGACATGACATTACAGATAAACATTATGAGCTTTAGCTTAATGATTTATTGAAGCTCATTTCTTCATTTTATTGCGGCTTTCAGTCTTTTACTATGCAGCTGTCTGGTTTCCCCAGAGAATGGAAGACTAGCTCAGAGATATAAATCTCTGTTAATGATTTTAAATAGCTATCTATCTATATATAATAGGAATCTTTTCTTTTTTTTTTTTTTTTCTTTTTTTGCCCTGGGCATTCAATCATGGGATTAGGAGAGGGTAATCAATAATCCTGGATGCACAGCACAGCCTCTCGCAGCGGTTAGTGCTCATAGTCTTGGGCTGTGCGGAGCTATTGCCAAGCCCCCTCAGCACCTTACAGCCTCTTGCTCTCTGCCCTGTCTTGCTGGTCAGCATCTGGAGGCTTCCAGCTGAAAAGGTCTCTTCAAGAGCCTTTGCATGCTGGAGGGGATGACTTTTTTTCCCTTAACACCCGTGTGAGCCAGTTGCCTTGGGCATCTTCTACCTCAGTGGCAGAGAAAAGTGAAGGCACAGCCGTGCCGCAGCTGGATGGGAGCACTGCTGTCCTTTGTCCTTTGGAAACAAATGTTGAATGGGGTTGGTGTGCCAAGGAGGACCTGTTGTGAAGTAAGAGAGCAGAGGCAAACGTACCCGGGACCATGCGGTGAATGTGACAGATCTCTGGGCGTTAGCCAGGATGCTCCTCACCTGCTGTAGTTTGTCTGAACCAGCTGTGGAAGGACCCTTTTCATCATGGAAAGAACCTAGAGACTTCAAAATAATGTTTCCTCCTCGTTTTTTCCCTAGTGAGACCAGATGTGTTCCCATGGCTGAGATCCAGGACCAGGAAATACAAGGTGTATTTGGATGGGAAGGGCAGTTGCGGCTTTGGTATCTGTCTTTTGCTTTGCACACGTTAAAACCTGGTCTGTGTAGCCATTGATCTATCAGGAAATCGGTGATTTAGGAGATGAACTGTGTCTGCAGGGTCCTTAGCTATACTTTGCAGCCCAGGCCTGGCCAATTGCTTGCTGACCCCATGTGCTCACCAGCTCAGAGACACTGTGGGACTTCTCCCTCTTTTTCCACCAGTGTAGCCAATTTTTGGATGAACACACCTGAACTGAGGAGGGCTGGAAGTAACACTTCATAGATGAACCCTGCACGGTACGTTTTAGCACTGAGCGAACTGTTGTCATCTGCTCGAAGGCAGGTGTGGATAGCAAATGGGGCACGGTTATGATTCATGGTGCTGTTGGTGCGACACCTAATAAATCTTCTTCCATCCACCTTGTACTTAGTTCACGTACTTGCTCTGGCTGCAGGGATTTATTCTTAGCTCTGCCTTTTTTTTTGGAATTGCTGAGCCTCCATTCAACGGGAGTGGTAGGGAGATGCTCCCAAGTTGGAGTTTTACTTCTTTTGGTATCTTGCACGACTCTTTTTGAACCACTGTGAGCTTCCTGGATTAATGCACGTTTGCTGTTTTCAGAAAGTCAGTAAATACTCATGACAAGAAGGCCATGTCTACCTTTAGGCATCTGTCCATAGCTTCCTACTTAGCCCTTCACAGGGATCTGCGTGTGTTTTGTTCTACAGTCAGGTCTAAGGAAGATGAGTACTTGAACTGTCTAGTTATATTAGGTAAATGAAGCTTTTTACTAGTTTTTACACTCTTCAGTATGCAGTTATTGTGTGTACTTTGGGACTTGAATTCACACACTTAACTCCTCGAATAGGAACGTATTCGAAATAGTTAGAGTATGTATTGATATGGACGCTACCAGTACTGCTTTCTGTCAACTGCCTGAAAGGAAGGTGTGGGGAGCTGGGGGTCGGCCTCTTCTCACAGGTAACTAGTGATAGGACCAGAGGGAATGGCCTCATGTTGTGCCAGGGGAGGTTCAGGTTGGAAATGAGGAGACATTTCTTCTCAGAAAGAGCAGTCAGGCACTGGGACGGGTTGCCCAGGGAGGTGGTGGAGTCACCGTCCCTGGGGGTGTTCAAGGAAAGGTTGGACGTGGTGCTTAGGGACATGGTTTAGTGGGTGGCATTGGTGGGGGGGGGTGGTTGGACCAGATGATCTTGGAGGTCTCTTCCAACCTTAATGATTCTGTGATTCTATGATTGTAACCTAAATGCCAATAATACGCTCTTACTGACCTGAAAAAAGAAGATGAAGAAAAAGATGAAGAAAAAGAAGTTCCTGGGGGAGGAGAGAAGCACAAATAAACCAGCCCTGCAGAACCTCATTTGACAAAGTCCCTATCCTTTTTGCACATGAGAGGGACATACTAGTTTTGGTGCCGTGGATCTGGAGGACCCAGAAGGAGCTGCAGTACCTGATGGTTCCTGGCCTTGCCTTGACATGAGTTTTGTTTGTAAGCAAGTCCGCTTAAACAAAATCCATGTCTCCATCAAATGATTTCTGCATTTTGGAGGATGGAGTGACATTGTTTCGGTGCTGACACAATCCTCCTGAGATGGAAACAGTGATGCTGAGCTGGAATTACCCACGTTGGCTTCTTCGTGAAGGAGTTTAGAGTGCGGTGGGGTTGAACCCAGCTGGTAGGACGGGATCTCTTCCATCTGCTCTGCTATGGGATGCAGCTCAGCTGCACGGTGATGAGCCCGATCAGGCTGGTGGCGCGTTCCTTGAGGTAGGCACTTGCTGATTCATGAGCAGAAAGGCGGGAGTGGGGAAATACTCGGCCTGCCAACACATCGTGCACTCGTGCAGCAACTGTGGCAACCCAGCAGTGCTGCCTGTCAGGGGTGCCCACTACCTGTCTTTTTGTATTTAAAAAAAGGGAGAAAAGCCCTGCAACGAGAAGGAGGATGTCTTGCAAAGCTGATTAAGGCTGCTCAGGCTGGTCTGGGGGAGTTGCTGGGTTTTCAGAGCTTTTTCTTTGTTTCATCCTTCCCTGCCTCTCTCCCCACGAGCTGCCCAGGAATTTGGACATCCCCCCGGCCCCTGACCTTATGTCGACACAGACCAAATTATTCTTCTCTGTTGCTCCTCCGTCTCCGTGCTAATTACTGCTCTGCAAATCTACCCTCTGGTCTGATTTCTAAATTCATCCAGGAGGCTGAGCAGCTCGGAGGATCTGCTGTAAACACGACTTATCCGGCAGGCAGTAAAGCCGCTCCCGAGCTCTCCGAGGAGAATTAAGCCTTCGTGAAAGAGGCTGTCTGTTGGGCAGCTGGTTTTATCAGTCTGCCTTGCAGATTAAAACATGCCCCGATGTCTTTTCTATCAAATCAGGAAGAAAAAGAAATGTTCTCGTTACCAGGTCCCTGGGTGCGTGTTAGTAGAGAACTAATTGACCAAGCATCAGTCAGTCACGCTCCTGGAAGGGCAGGACCCGCGTGCAGCGCTCACAGGAGCACGACCCGTGCCTTTTCTCCTGATGACAGTGGGTTTTAGCCTCCTGCCTACCAGGGGCAGGAGCTTGCTGCCGCGTTCAGAGCTGTGGCTGCCATGCCGGGAATGTGTCCGTGTCCCGTGAAGCGGGGTGCGCTGTGGGGCCTGCATTGCTTTAAAAAAGGAAAGGTTCGCAGCCCTGCTATCCCAGCTGCTAAACACATGCTTTAGCCTGACATTCCCCCTAAACCTCTACTTGAGGCAGCTGTGGGGTTTCCGTCTGGGCAGAAGTCCCCGGTTCAGGTTTGAAGGTGTTAATTTAACCGGCTGGCCCCAAATCGGTCGGTGTCTGTTGGGAAGTCTCGTGGGTAGGCCGTGCGCTTCCCGGCTCCACGGGTCACACGCGTTTGGGCGTCGGGGTGGCTTCTTGTGACTCGCCAGGCTCCTCTGGTGGGAGTGCTGAGGGGTTTGAGCACTGAAAGTGATTTTGGAAGAGTTAGAGCAGAAGGAAACCGAGGTGCTTACAGGCTGGGCCTTCGCTGTTATTGTGTGTACCGAAGTACAAGATTACAATGGCAGATAAAAGGCTCAGCTTAAGGCTTTCGTACAAAGAAATATGAGATTTTAGACTAAAGTGGAAGCCACATAGATTGTATCTTTCTTGCTTTCTAGTCCTGAGGTTGATACATAACTTCACTCGTTACCTGCTTTTAATTTTTGCCAGCTTATCTTCTTGCTACGTAAGATGAATTTCTTTCGTCTTGATTCACTTTATATTGCAATGCCAAGAGCATCCACAGCTTTGTTTTTTTTTAACCCCTATAAAACTAAACATCTTCTATTCTTACAGATGTCTTTGACATAAACCTTACTGCAGCAGTTGTTCCAGTACTGAAGCCTTTTTGCTCTACAGCATTGCCAAGCTCACATTAGGATTTCCCCGTGTCCCAGCAATGTTAGGTGCAGTAACCCCACTTCAGCACTCACATGAATAGCAACGCAACACCTAATGAAAATGCAGGTTTTACTGGGCTGAATGTGTTTGTGCTTATGAAGCCATGTGCATATGTGCTGGAGCTTACAATACCAACATTTTCCTTGAAAAACTCTGACTGATTCGTTGATAAGACTCTTGGTTAGTCTAATCCTGGATTAAAAAAACATCTCTTACTAAACATGGCCTTAAAAACACAACCAGGATAGTTATCAGATAAAAGTGACCCCTTCCATAATGCAGAATAGTTGGTTTAAGAAGTGGAAGGATATTTAATACAAGGTTTTGATCCACCTATCTGCTATAGAACAAAAATTTCTCATTGCTTTCTGTGAAATCTTGTCCTTTTTTTTTTTCTTTTCTTAATTGTTACGAGTATACAACCTGGATGGATGGATCCGGGCAGTGGAGGTTGAGCTTAGGATCTCTAGGATGTAAAGCCATGAGCAGATGGTGTCTGGGCTAAAACACTTATCAGTTAGCTCGAAGCCAGTAACAGATTCCTAAGCCTTAGAAAATGGGCAGTAGAGTGTGACCAGAGGGAAGTTTAAAGCTAAAATGTACAAAAATAAATTTGTAAGCTTAATCTGCATGCTCAGAGGCATGGGCTGAGAACAGGAGGTACTGTGGTGCATGGTTTGAGTCTCGGTAAGCATTTCTGGTGTTGGGTTGGAGCAAAGAACAGCGTTTGCCCTTCCTGTTGATTTATCTTCGTGTTTGGTAACCCTCTGTGCTGGGAGCAGAAATCGGGGGCTGCTTCCTCTGAACTCGGGTGCAGCTCGAGTGCCCGGTGCCTGCGCTTGAGTGTGGAGAACTCACGTGCCGAAGGAAAGTGAAAGAATTTTAGCGGTCCAGAGGTCATCAGCGTGTATGTATGCTCTGGGAGTTTGCTGTTGCCATTGCTGACTCAGCTATGGGGAGGAGGAAAGTATGCTTTTCCTTTTCAAGAATTGCTTATCAAGCTGTTGGGGGGAAGAAGGAATTACTCTGGAGGTGGGGGAAGAGCCCTGAGTCTCAAAAAAGCGGGTCACACTTGCAGATAATTTCCTGAATAACTTCTAAAACCTGTGTGTGGTGGAATGATGGTGAGGTTGTGCATTGCTTACTACACAGGCAGCTTTAATCAGCTGTTCCAACTCCATCCTGGCACTGTAAAGCCAGCGGAGGGGTGGTTGGGCAGAAGATGAAGGTAGGCAGCTGTTCACGCACCGCCACACTGAATCTGTTCCTGAAGATGTGAGACAAAGCTTTAAGAGTGTATCCAGCAGCTGCAATAGAAATGGAAGAACGCTGTGGCTGTTGTAGCTGGAGGGTAGCTGGAGAAAGTGAAATACAGGATCATAAAATGGACTGGGTTGGAAGGGACCTTAAAGACCACCCAGTTCCGACCCCCTGCCGCGGGCATGGACACCTCCCACCAGACCAGGCTGCCCAAAGCCCCATCCAGCCTGGCCTTGAGCACCTCCAGGGACGGGGCACCCACAGCTTCTCTGGGCAGACACCCACAACTTCTCAGGGTAGGTGTGCGTCTTGAGGTCAGGGGCTCAGCTCACTGAAAATACGCAAGTTGCATCCAGGCAAAAGCTCTGGATCTTCTCCCAGAGCTCTTGTTCACGGTGCCTCTTCTGGAAACACCAGCCCCATTCCTTGGAGGATCTGGGATTTGCCATGAGACCTCTCCTTCGATCCGGTGCTGACCTGGACTGACCCTGCTTAGCTTGCGAGGCAAAACAAAATTGCAGCTAGGGGACTATGGGCCTAGTAAGCAGATCCTGAACAAAACTGAAGGCTGTTAAAGTGTCTAATTGAATTATTGCACTACAGGGGCATAGTGACTCATAGTGAAGCTAATCACCTGCTGCTTTATCTTGACTGCAAAGAATAGATTGCTAGTTAAACATTTAAAGGTCACCGTCATAGAAATTGTAATAGTGTTGCCTTTTTTTCCTTCCCTCTGGGTGTTATGTCTGAAGGTAGTAGGGGAAATTGGGCAAGATGCTCTTTGAACATCCATATTCTGAAGGTGAGGCACAGCACACACATCCTTCAAACTCACGCTGTGCAGCTTGATGCATTCATTTATGAGAGAGACCGTGCTGGAAAATGTTACCTTGGCTTTGCACAAACGTCCTCGAAAACACCAACAGTTTGACGTTGGCCTTCTGCAGAGAATCAAATCTGAATCACAGGTGTTTGGGGAGTTCCAGGAGTGAAACTGGAGCTCAAGTCCAGTTTGTCCCAGTCCTTATCGTTCACTGGGCCAAGAGCATCTTCTGGGAAACAGGGTTCTGCTCTTGGGAAGTGAGAAGAGAGCAGACTGTTGGGTTTTTTTTCTAGAGTTAACTTGTCCATGAAGTTAAGCAGGGAAACCGTGTCACTTGGACGGGACCGTCCTTCCTGCCCCTGCGGTCACGGAGGCGATTGGCAAGAAGGTTTCATAGAGAGACGACTTGGCTCTTTGCCCGGCGGGTCCTCCCGTGCTCCCTGCTGTAGAAGGGCTGTCCAGGCTGACAGAGACGATGCTCTTTGCTTATCGAATGCTGGACTCTGCTTTAAATAGCTCTTCTTGATGATTCACACCGTTTATATCCCGTGAGATTCACCGCTCTGAGTCACTGGGACAGGTGGGGTCTGTCTTGGTGGCTCTCCGGGAGGAGGCTTCTGGTGGTTGCGGAGGAGAACTTGAAGGTAAAACAGCAGAAAACAATGCTGAAGCATCCAAACCTCCAGCTCGCTTAAACTTGCTATCAGCAGTAAATTATCACTCCGATTTAAATATAGATTTTGCAGGAAGTTTGTAATATTTTCCACATATGGATGTTTTATGGCAGGAAACGTATCCTGCTGTAAATGAGGTGGCCTATTTTAGAGACCGGCTTGAAGACTGCGTGTGTGACTTAAGCCTTCCAAAAGCTTTTCCTTTTGGAAGTGTTGGCTGCATTAAACTGATAGAACTGCTGGCGTGTTTCGAGCTTGACCATTTCCTTACCCTTGGAAGGGGTCGGTGATGATGACATGAGGGAGCACAGCGCAGGAACAGAGCGTTTCCTTACAGCTGCTGATCTCCTACCTTGCTGGCCAACAGGCACATAAATCTGAGCAGAGCTTTCTTCGGAGGAGAGGTGCAGGTTAGAGGCAGCTGTTTTGTGATTACAGGGGGAGAGCTGTGGTCTGGCATCCTGTGGGCTGCTGGGAGCTGCCCCGTGTTGATTTCCCTCCTTATATCCATCTTTGTGGTGGGGTGTTCTCATGTCTGGTGGTTCTTTGTGTTACTAGGATGGATCCTTGGATGCTTCAGGGACTTTTTCCAAGGCAACAGAACTGCCTCCGGGAGATGTGGATGCCACGTAGTGACAGAAGGAGACAAAACCCGTAAAGGAATAGGGTACGACAGCATCCTGCTGCAGATCCAGAGACCCACGGTTGTTTGCCTGGGTCTGCACTGTCACACCTGCTGCAAACACACCACGTCGCCTGGTCCCGAGAGCCGAAGGAAGCTGCCTGTGATCCTGGGCACGTCACCCACTTGCGCACTGCTGCCCGCAGAAAGCAGGCACCTCACCCAGGAGGGCCAGGTGGCTTGCCTGGATTTCCGATTGACCTTTTACTTTAAATTTAATTACTTTAAAACAGGCAAATCACACAGCACTTTAATTTTTGGCCTCTGCCTGGTTGGGAGAGCATCGGTGCAGGGCAGGGCGGCGAGGAAGGTAGGTGCTCACCTGTCAGCAGGACTCCCTGGAGGCTGCTGCCTGCAGGGACAGGCTGGAGGAAGGTAGTGCCCTATGGAAAAACAGCTTCTGCAAAAAAAGATCCCTTCACCTTTCTGCAAGCTCATGCCTTTTTCATACTAACTTTTTCTCCCCTTTGCGAAAGGCAGTCGAACTTCAAAGGAAGCCGTGCCGCACTGCCTGCTGCGTGCACATTAAGTTGAAAGCAGAAATCTTCTCACGTTTGGTTCTCAGTAGGAAAAACGTCCCTGGGGATCCTCGCTCTCCTCCTGCCCGTCGTAGCTGCTGACTTTACTTGCAGGAGCTGCCTGCAGTTAGGGGAAGGGGGGAGACGCTGGATAGGTAGTTGCTGATGCTGATTTGTACCTATTTTGTGGCTTCAGTCACCTTCTTAAGCGCTGTAAAATAGGTTTCATTTTGTTTTCCTAGCAGGTAACTTGCCATGCCTCTGCAGCTCAGTATGTTTCTTCATTATTTCATACCTACATTTTCCCCCGGCTCCCCTACATTGTAGCAGATCTGGCACAAAGCGTTGTTAGCAGGTACACGGGCACTGCTTGAGCATGGCTCCGTTTACATTAACGCTGCACAATTCGTCAGTCTCTGAAGGATTTTTAGCGCTTCCCATCTCCGCTGCTGCAGGATTTTGCCACATCTGGATAGTAAAATATTGCACGGCATAGAATATATCCCACGTGTATCGCTGTTTTATCGTGTGCTGCCAACCGAGGTGCCTTGTTCTTGCTTTATTGTAGTCTGTCCTGCGAGCCGTGCCTTTCACAGCCTTTTGATTCTTTTGGAAGCGGCCAGATTAACAAGACTAAATACTTTCTTTGGGCAGTTTTTTTTTTCTTTCTTTTTCCCTTCTTAACTCTAGAAATACTGCTTACATCAAGACCCAATTACACCGCCCTTCCTCTCGTACCAAAACCCAGATCTTTGTGGGCTATCTTTTTAATTGACTCATTTATTCTCCCTACTTTAAACAAACTGTTAACAAAATCTAGGCTAGAGCCTGTTTGCGAGCGGCTGTATCTGAAACGGGTTGCAGCTGGACAGATTAAACGCGGCAATTATTTTTTCGCTGAAGGCATGCCCTTGAGTTCGCTCGGGATGAGTGACAGCGCTGGTGCCTCCGAAGACAAATTCCGAGATAATCGGCGCCCGCGCGAGTGCTGCATTGCAGTTCTGGGGAGCTTACGTCACGGGCAGGCGCTCCGGCAGCTGAAATGCTCCTCGGGAGCCTGGGGAAAGCGTGGCTTTAGCACCGTGGAGCGACACATCTCATCACCTGCGGTTTCTGGGCCTCTTAACCCCGTGTCTCGTGCCCTTTGCCCAGTGCAGGCTTCATCGGCTGCTCGCAGTTTGTCTCAGGGCTGCGTGGAAAGCTGAAAGCGGCGACGTCGTTACAGGGTTTTGGTTTGGAGGGTTTTTGAATCCTCCTTTTTGTGTCTGTGTATATCTGGACTTGCACGTACCGTGCTGTGACTGGGGCTTTTCCGCCCTTCGAGCCTGCCAGCTTTAGTTAGCAGCTGGCCTCGCCTTACTCTTCCGTGGGTGGAGGAGGCGCGACCGGCCCCGGTGTCGGCACGGTGTGTGCCTGGCTCTGTTGGCAAGCAGTTCGCATCCATTTTTCCACAGATCAACTGGCTTGGCAACCTGCAGATGTTGAAAGCGTTGGGTACTGATGCTTGAAATAGAAATGGGCTCCGAAGAGGGTGTGGGGCGGGAGGAAATAAATCAGAGGCTGCTGTTGCATTGGAGGTCTGTTAAGACTGATGATACGTCACGCTCACCGGAGCATAACTTCAGAAGCTGACCATATTAAAAATGAGCACATTAAATAAAAAAAGACGGAAAATCTTGCTTGTATCATGTTATTAAGGCTCATTTTCACCTCTGACCTGCTGCGGTACCAAAGTTAGTTACTAGGCCAAGTGTTCCACTGGTGGCTGGTACAGAGCGAGTCTCTGGGATACAGGTTGTGCCTGGCCTGGAAATGATGTGAAAAACACGTGTGCATTTTTCTTTTCAAGTGCAATTTTGAATTTGCAGAGGTTTTGGCCTACACTGACTCTAGGATGGCCAGGAAAAGGACAGGCTCTGAGGAGCAAGAGCACGATCTCATCGTTCAACCCCTCCTCAAGAGCCGCCTGCACTTCACTCAGGGGCAAAATGATGTGAGGAACTTTCCCTCTTTCAAGGAGCTCCCCTTAAACAAAACCCATAAATTCTCGCTGCAGGCTTTAAATACAGGTATGTGGAGAGGTGTTGAAGAATTTAAGTGCAGGTGACCTGCTGGTGGGTGCATAGCGAGGACCTGCTTTGCTCTGTATTGCATCTGATGGCAGGGAGCGGCTGTACGGCCGTAGCTGGAGGCTCCACGCCATCGCCTTGAAAAACACGGCTCGGGAAGCTCTGCCTTAACGCATCGCCACCTGCCAGGGTAAGGCAGGCAGCTCAGTAACTGCCTCTCTCATTTCAGAGCCTTTCTCTTTTCTCTAGACCGTATTTTCCCCTTTTTCTCTAGACCGTATTTCTCGCTGCCTTCCAAGATTTCTGCCTTTCAGCCTGGGCCAGGGCTGAGCACGGTGGTGAGCAGCAGATGGATCTGAGTCAAGCTTATGCTTGGGGATTTGGGACCAGAGCCCAGGTCTCAAAGCTTCCAAACCCTGGGCACTCTCACAGCAGTTAGCGAAGGAAAATCTCGTAATCTCTCTAGCTTGAATTTTTCACAAGGCCTGTTTATTACAGTGGGCTCTAGAGAACACATGGCGAGCTGACTTTCTGTTGGGTGTTGCAAGGCTTTTCTCCCCCAGCGTGTCCAGCAAAGTGTCACAGACGTGGGATGTCTCAAACTAACCACGGGCAGATTTGTGTGTGTGTGTTTGCAATTTGTGAGCAAACCGTCCCTCGTGTTGACCATCGTCAGGAGAAGAGGTGGGTGAAGCGATGGAGGGAAGAGAAACCTTTTGTGTAACACCACCACTGAAATGTGGGAACGAAATGTGGGAATATAGGTTACACGGTGCTAAATCAAGGTGGTCTCCGGGGGCAGTAGTTAATAAATTCTGAGTAGGAGGTGACCCTTTCTGAGCACCTTCCTCTAAACTTTAATTTATATGCTCGTCCTGCGCATTACGGTGCTTAAAGCCCAGGTCAGAAATCCTCCATCCAGCTTTGGCAGTTCCTTTTGTCTCTAATAGACAAATTAATAGCAATAGATCACGGCCAACCGTGTGCTGTAGGTGAGGGTCGATGAGGTCTGCTTGGAAGAACAAGGGAGCATCCGAGCGTGCGAGGAGCTGTGAGGTTTAGATGGATTTCCTGCATTACCAGAAATGTCAAATGACCAGCTGCGTGGTTCTGTGCTCTCAGGCTCAAATCAGCTTAACCTTAAAGCACCGTGAATTCATTTTTTGAGAAACTGTGAGAAATACGGAGAAAGTAAGTGTGCATAGGTGCATTTGAAAACGTTCATGCTTGAGCTGGCTGCTTTTTGCAAGTGACCTTTAATTGGGTTTGTGCCATTTTGAAAATACCATCATGTCATTTTTTCCAAATTGGGGTGTGACAGTGCTGGTTTATGTGCTGAAGGTGCATGTTTGAATTCCTTTGGCATCAAAACTTTTACTTTGATGAGACAAATAAACGCTTTCCACGTGAACTTACGGTGTTACGTGGATCAGGCAGTGTCAGGGGAGTGCAGCCTCCCATCAGGCGCTTGGAAAAATGTGGTTTTGAACTGCTGCAACAGTGAACTCTGGACTTTAGGTAAGGAAAACAGTTTTGACAGTGGCACCAGGCAGCAACTGTAAGAGGAGCCCAGGTATCTCGTCCCATAGTGGTGCTCAGGGACAGACTGGACGAGCTCCCCAGGAACCTCCTCGAAGCTGGCCCCATCTTGAGCAGACCACGCGGCCTCCCGAGCTCCTTCCCAGCCTGAGCTGGTTTATGTTTCTGTGTTGGTTTTTTGTTTTCTTTTTGTTTTTAAGAGGTGCTTCAGGAAAGGACAGCTAACCAAACACTTTGCACCAGTATTTGAAAGGGAGCAGCTCGGACCCACGGGCTTTTCTCCGGCGGAATCCCCTCCTGCTCCTCTCCTAGCGGCTGCGGCATGGGGGGAGGCACAAAAGGTGCTTTGTGCTGCAGCGAGGCAAAGGCTAAAGAGATTGACAAGCAGCGCTGCAAAGCAACTTTTGTGGGCGCAGGACAGCTTCTGCTCCCCTTTCAAGGCTTAAATTTCAGGATTTGCAAAGGCTTGTTCTTAATTTGTCTTTGTTTTCCTTCTGTCTCTTGATTTCTAGTCTCTTCCCTTGTCTCAAACCTAGATTTCCTGAAGCTCCTTGCAGTTGTTCTTACCGAGGGAGGTTGGGTGATATTTTAAACCGTGCCCTCCTTGCACATGTGTTACAGACCTGGTGCGCATTGCATGTGCGTGCATTGTAGCAGGAACGTACGGCAAAATTATGTGCATCTGCTGTCCCAGCAGTCAGAGACCAGTTCACCGTAGTCCAGCGGGGCCTCTTCAGAAGAAGAAATCCAGTTGCTCTGTCCTTACAGAAAGAGATAAGCACGTGCCTGGCGTTTGCATGCCAGTCAGCAGTGCTGAGTGTCTTGCTGCACGCCCGAATGCCATGCTTGTGGTGCTGAACAACTTTGCAGCTTCATTTGATCTTTTCTACGAGATGCGCTTGTTTCTTTTAGTGAATCAAAGAACTCTCGGAGCTTTTCTCCTGCTGTACTCTCCGTGGTTTAAGCAGGCACGCTCCAGGTTCAGCGTGACAGCTCGGATTGTTTGGAAGGATTTGTGGGATAAGCAGGAGTTTGCCTGCAGAGCACAGGAATCTGTGCATGTGAAGCAGCCAAAGATCCAGGGAGCATGGTGCTGTGTTTGTTAGCTGTCTGACCTGAGCTGCGTGCAGCCTGGTTGGTATGTGGAGCTTGCATCACTGCAAGTAAAGGAGAAAATGTCAATACCTCTTCTAAACCCAAAAATTTAGACTTTGCTCTGTCTTTCTGAGTGTGCATTTATCGAGTGCGTGGCCAAAATTGCAGAGTTCTGGCCTCTCTGTTTGGAGATGACCGTCCTCATTTCACTTTCTGTAACAGGTGGAGTATTTCCACCCCCCCTTTTGTTCTTCTTTTAAAGCAAGTTCAGTGTTGTGTATCAAATTCCTTCATACTGTGGGCTTAAGCAGCCAGCTGGTGTCAGATCCGTGCGGTGATACTCTCCCTTGTTTTTGTGAAAACTCATTATATCAGCGTAAGGTTGATGAAGCTGAAGTTGGAAATAAGCAGGATGCTGCCAAAAAATAAAAGGGCATATCAGCGAGGACAAAACTAACTGTTTGGGAATTGACATGATGAACAGCACAACAACTGTCTTTAGATACAGCACTGGGCAAAACGAGGTTGGGGGGAATCTGGGTGATTGCAAACACCAGGGCCTTGGACTCGTGTCCTTTCATCATCCGCTATTCAGTGAAAGTGATGGGCAGGTTCTCCGTGTTTCTGCTGATTTGTCTCCTCAGTTTTTGAAGGGTGAGTCTGGAAAGACTGTGTAGTCTCCAGTCTTCCACCAGGCTGTGTCGAAATGAGTTTGGATAAATGCATTCGTGAATAAATCATGGGGGATGAAGTTGAGTCAGGAATATTTCAGTCCATATAGGAGACAATTTTTAAATGGCCTTTGGAACACACAGGGCAGCCACCTGGAGAAAGCACCAGAAGGTTTTGCTGCCTTTTGAAGCCCCCTTACATACCAGTTAATGTAGATATGGCTAGCACTGGGCGAGGGCAGGAGCCTGCCCCGTCAGGAGGGCATCCATCCCTGACGGGGACGGTAAGGCACTGTGCTTGCTTCCATGTGCCCTGGGCCTTCTGACAGGTTGGTGTCACCGTATCTCTGCATCTCTAGGTGAGACTTTACAGCCTTTCTCTAAATCTTCTTGAACTGATAATTTCTTAAGGAAGCGTTACACGATTTTGGCCTCCCTGCGTCCTTCCGTGATCCTCCCCTCCGTTCACCAAGTCGTGCTCTGCTGGAAGAAGTGACAGCAGTGTAAAAATAGCACTGCCTTGTTCTGCAGATCTGCTTGCTGTGGGGTTTCAGTTAGATCTGCTGACTTGGATTTAAAAATACTTTTTTTTTCTTCTGCTTTTTGCACCTGCTTGTCCCGGTCGCGCTTCATTTTGTGTTTTGGAGGCAGCAGCCATTTGGCCGTAGCTGAAATAAATCCTGGCTGGGCTGCCGTCGGCAGCACAGGTGGTTGGGAGACCTGAGCGAAGGAGCTTTTGACTTCTGGAGCCAGAGGTGTTTGCCGGGCTGACAGCTCAACTCAAAGGGAAGAAAGACGTCGGCTCCTCGTGGTCTCGGTGGAGGCTGCAGGTTCAGCAGCACAGCGCGCGTGATGTGAGCGCGCGGTGGAATTGCGCTTGGTGTTCCAGCCCATTTGCTGTAAGTGTATTATCCCTTCCCCTCATTGAATGTTGCTGCAGTCTAATCAGATTACATTGCAGTTCATAGCTTCGCCCAGACGAAATAAAGAGCTGTACTTCAGAAAAACACAGGGATTTTGAATTACTGCCTTCTTCACACGTCGCGCTGACATTAAATGTTCATTTAGAGTCGGATTCATGAAGGTACTGAGATCAATGGGTCTGGCTGTCTAAAAGGTTTGAACTGAGCCTTCATCTTCTGGCCATCTGGAGCACACAGTGAGCATCTTCTGGGTGCAGCGAGCCGAGCATCCCTGCCTCTTTTCCTCAGACCCAGCCCAGCCTGTGCCTCGGGTCCGGCTGCTGCCAGCAAGATGAGAACGAAACGGCACACGGGCTTGGCCTCGTGTTCTTCAGCAGCTTCAGGAATCCCCTTTTCATTATAAAGAGGCCTTTTTATTAGCACACACGGTTTTTTGGAGAGAGTTTGAGGTTGATGACTCACGTTGCCTGCCTCCCTGAAGCCGTTAGTGGGTGTAGCGTTTGGCATAACGCAGTTGGGTCTGCTCAGGGTAAGGCTGTCAGATGTACGTAGCTGTTCACAGGGTGACTTCAGAAATGAGATTGGCTGTACGTTAGAAAAGTAACGGGGAAAAGGTATGGACAATAATATCGGCCACAGCTTTGTTGGGAATACAGATGTTGACTAGACCCTCTAGTTTTCAATGTGGAAATTATTTGTATTCCAAAAAATAAATGTAAATAATAGTCCTTGGAAAACACAAGTGTGGTATTTGCTCTTCTAAGCAAATCTGTTTCTAATGATGCTGTATTTTTGTGGCATTAAAACCTGGCAGTGGAACTTTGCATTCAGAAAAACTAGCAACAAGCACCTGCAAGGAGAGAGGGATTTCCTGAAAGAAATCTCCAGATTTAGTAACAGAGGAGCCCTTCTGCATGGACCGTTCCTGCTCTCCAGTACGATGTCACAGTTCAGTGATGCATCTTGTATCTTGGAAGTTGGTGAATTGGTGACAGGCTCACTAATTTCTCCAAATTCAGATCGCTACATCCTGCAATAACTTGATGTAAAGCTCCCCAAAGCATTTCCAGCCTCTTGCATGTGTGGTAAGCCCTTTTTAAAAGCGGAGGGCAACACGTGAGCTTCTCTGCGTGCCTTGAAGGCTGACTGAACCCAAATTGCCCAAAGATGATAGCAGGGCTGGTCTGTGACCGTATTTAATGTGCCCGGGGGGCTGAGAAGAGCCTGTGCAGTGAACTCTGTGTGCACGGGTGCAGTGCTGGCCCTGCTTGTGTAATGGCAGCCCTCGCGTTAACTCCCATGGGGCTGGGCTTTGCCCTGTGTGCCCTGCTGGGAGAACAGCTGGGGCAGGCAGAAATGCTGCTGAGCAGAGGAATGAGCTAGACCAGAAGAAGCCATAAGAGCTTTTGTGCACATCCTTTAGTGTACTGACGGGAACGTGGTCAGGGGCTGTTCTCAGGACTTCCTAAAACTGGTGGTTGCCAGGGCAGGCTGTGTGCTAGGGATATTCCTTTTGCCTTCTGTGCTGCCTCAAGCTGCTTCTTCCTCCGTTAAAATCAATGCAAATGCAATTTCAGATCCTGCTAGTCTCACCTGTGAACAAATGCTAGTGTCTCTTCAAAAGAGAAAAACTACCTCATAGATTTTCTTCTCAGGATCATCTGGTCTACGTGGACTCCTAGCTAACGTGACAAGTTCATATCAGGCTTCTATAAATAGGTTTTCCAAGTGGCATACCCAAAAGAGCACTCTGCAGAAGCCTGCAAAACACTGCAAGCAGTCTTTTCCTTGCAGTGACAATGACAGAGCTGCGGTACATGACAATGGTCTGCCACAGCTTTTCACTTTTATTAAATTCAGTTACTCCTAAAAAAAAAATCGAGGTGACTTTGACCTTGACTCTACATTTGTAGATCCAGTCTTCTCTGAAATATGTCTGAATTGAAGCTTTTTTTTGAAATACTTCAGGAAATGATTTTTTTTTTAAGCTGGTTTTGAGCAGCAACCTTCAAGACTTTGCCAAGTGCTGCTCAGAAAGGCTTTTAGTTGTAGGAATAAAGGTGTCCTGTTTTCTTTTCCTGCATGGCAGATGCTGAACAGCATCACTCTGTTGTCTGCAGTTCTTGGTCCGTTTTTCCAACTTAAAAGCCTTACCTGGAAGCCACTGGCTCACTGAAACATGAAGTGCTACCGTAGCTCCCATTTTAGGTTTCTGTCCCGGTGACGCTGCTTACAACCCCTGTGCTGATCACTTTTAGGCAAAAGCCCTCCTTTTTTTCCCTGTCTGCTGTGACACCCTGGCACCGATCCCGTCATCCTTGGGTTTCATCGAGGCATCTGCATAAACAGTTGTGCAAGATCAAGGTCCATGCCCTCTGTAATCAGTGATGGAAACTGCTTGCTCTTCTAACAGCGTGAGTTTGTATAAGGGTTGAGTAATGACCATTAGCCTGAATGTCCTACTGTTAGTCTTCCTGTCATAGCCTCTGTGCTTGGAGGTGTATTTAATAATCTCGCCTCTGTTCAGCTCCTGCTTTAATCTTAATGGAAGCCTCTTCCGATAACTTTGAAATGGCAAAAGTATTACACCCGTTTTTCATCATCCTCTCCTTTTTGGAGGAGAGGGAAATGGCTGGCACATTTGGACTGTGCCCTGGAAGATAAAGATGAGCTGGTTAATAAGTTGGAGCCTTAAAGGCGCTTCCTGAAAGGCAGTCATCTTGTGAGCCTGCTGGGGTTGCTCAACAGTGAAGCAAGAGGAGGAAGATAAGAGGTCGATTGTAGGGAGTTGTTTGGCGTACACAGAGGCTGTGCAGTCGTACAGCTGCACATTTCATCAAATAGTCATTTCCTTGGTCTATGATCATTATTAAGTACAAACATAATGATTCTAATAAAACAATTGAGTCTCTTCGCTACAGTCTCTCCCTGTTGTCTCTCTGCAACGTTGAATGACAAGCACGCGTCAAAGAAAATCATTTATGCCTTTATAGTGGCCTCATTGTAGTGCCATGGTCCACAGGCTTTCGTTTAATTATCTTACATGAAGACGGTTTTTGGTCTTTCACAGGCTTAGGCAGGAGTAGGAAAAACAGGGAAAGTGAGAGCAAAAGCATGTTTGCCTTGCAGAGCTGCCTTTTACTTATGAGAAACGTCTGATGTTATCACCCACTTTCTGATCAAATTTGGCAGGAGCGTTTTGTTAAGTCACTTTCTCTGAGTGGGAAACCTGATGAATACGGCTCTGGTCTCCAGTTTCAAAGTATTACTTTACACCGTTCCCAAGCATTGTTTGCCTTAATGGATGAGTTATTGTAGATGTCAGAGAAGCAGATAATTCATAGCCTCATTTTATAAACGGAGAGCCCAAAGCACAGTAATTTAACTTGAATAGCTGCAGGGCAGTGAATAGAGCCCAGGTCACCCACCCATAATACTTCTGATTTGATGAAAAGTCTGCTAATCTGGCCTCTGTGTTTATCTTCAGGAAATTGTAACTACTGGAAAACGTCATGAATTTTTGCCAGGGACCTGCCTGTAAGCAGCGTGGAGACGGGCTGTACTTTTAGCCCACTCCTGATGCAGTGCTGTTCCAGGTGCTCTGTTGGCCACCGGGTCTGTGTTGATAGCACGAGTTATCTCTGCTTGGCTTGCTGCCTATTTCATGGCTCTATCCTTGAGTAAGTGGGCAATTGGTTGCTGCTGGACCCATTTTCTAAGATAAGCCATTAAGGAGTTTGGAGGCTGAGGCAGGTTTCTTACAGCTCTGGCAATAAACATCGTACTGGATTTTGAGAACTCTTTTGTCTTGTGCTTGAATACCAAGCTGCACATCCAATATCAGGATTCGTGCACACATTAATGCTGCTTGTAAGGTCAGTCGCTGTTTGTAGAGTGTGCGGGTTGGCAACCCTTTCATTCTGCAAGCTAACCACCACTGTAAATGCCGAGTGATAATTTATAGAAAGCATATGTTACTCGCGCTCACCAGGGCTGGCTGGCTGGAACTGGGTAAAAGCAAGTCCAAACCACCCTCCCTCATTATGTTTGGACATTTTCAAACTGCTGCAGTGGTACAAAATGGTTTCCTTCTGCCAATTATGTAGCCAGCTGATCCTGGCCCTCCGAAAACGGGAGCATTGGTGCCGTGTGGGTTGAGATAAACCCTGTGCGCTGCACGTGATCCTGCACGGGCAGCTGAACGCTTCGGAAATGGGCCCGGCACTCGTATATCATGGTGTGGCGAGAGGCCTGCAGTTCCCATTTTTTGCCTTCTCAGGAAGCATTTTAATTCTTTGCAGATAACAGGGTTGGGAACGGTGAGGTAAAGCTCTGTTTAACTGCGGTGCCGTCGGCGTGCTTCAGTACGTTGAAGCGGAGCGGTGTGTTTCAAGCGAGGGAGGTGGGCCTGCACTGCACTTCCTTCAGTCTAGGGCCTGATTTTTAACAGGGGACTGCTTGAAGCCCCCCAGAACGCAATGGTTAGTTATATCTGAGGAGGTGAGACTTTGAAAGGCTGCTGCTGCTGTTTGAGCATTCAGAAACCCTGCCAGAGGTGATCCGAAGGCTCTGGGCTGTCACAACTGTGGAGGTGCACAGGGACACCTGGACATGGTTCCTGCCTCTGCGGATCCAAAGAGCGCCTACATTGAAAAGCCCCTTGCCGAGGTTTCCATCTCCTACACTTAAATAGACTCCGGGAACATTGAACATCAGCTTTCAAATGGGAATTGGAAGCACACAGCGGCTCGATGCAGCCCCACTCCCTGGTGCTGCGGCTTTCAGGGCGCCTGCCCCCGCCGCGGCTGGCTTCACGGCGTGCCCATTAGCTGCCTGTCGCCGTGTGAGATGGCAGCAGGCTGCGAATGAGACGGCCCCGAGGAATAAAAACAAAGCTCGCTACTGTCTGCGTCGAACAGCATCGCAATTGTTGTGGCGAGAGCCTGCGTGAAAACTAAACGGTCCCATAGCAGGAGGAGCACAGAGGGTGGCTGGGAAGCCTCTACAGGGGACGTGCCTTCTCTGCGAGCCTTATTCTGAAAATTTGCGGGACTGCAGAAATCTCGTTTCCAGGATGGCCAAACACGGTTTGTTTTTTTCATAGAACCACTGAATTATTTAGGTTGGAAGGGACCTTAAAGCCCGGCTGGTTCCAACCCCCTGCCCTGGGCAGGGACACCTCCCACCAGCCCAGGCTGCCCAAAGCCCCATCCAGCCTGGCCTTGAGCACCTCCAGGGATGGGGCACCCACAGCTTCTCTGGGCAGCCTGTGCCAGGGCCTCACCACCCTCTGAGCGAAGAATTTCTTCCATATACCTAATCTAAATCTACCCTCTTCAAGTTTAAAACCATTCCCCCTTGTTCTGTCCCTCTCCGCCCGTGTTTTTTGTTCGTTAGCACACTTGATTGTAACCAATAGTGATTTTTGCAGAGGAACAGCAATCCTTTGTTTTCATAGCCATTTCTAGCAATCGTGTTCCCCAGGGCTGCTTTGGGGCAAGTTGAGCTCATAACGTAGGTGCCGTTCAGGAGGGATTTATGCTGTGCACGGCACGCCGAGCAGCACCCCCAGCAGCAAATGCTTGGTGAGAGCTGGTGCCTTGTGAGTTCAGATCACCTCGCTTATCCTCTTCAGTGCTGCCTGATTCCCTGTAAGCCTCCTCATGGGATGTTGAAAGCAGGTGGTGTTAAAACAGAGCCTTGCCACCCCCATCCCACTCCCCGTGCCCACTTCTGAGTGCTCAGTGACCCAGCTGGGTGCCGGCCCTGCCCTCCCGAACTTCCCAACAGCACAGCTCCTTCCCCCTCCCATGCCAGTTCCTAAATCCATTTTCTGCACCACCTTGTTTCCAAAACATAGGGACATTGAAGCTTTTCAAAGCTCTTCTTACCATTTTCCTTCGTTTTGTTAGAGTCGTTTTTATTCATGGAGTAAAATTCCCATCTTAAATTTCCATGCTCTTGTAAACGCTTATGGATAATATGAAGTTTTAAAAGCTGGGAAGAACCAATAACCCCCCTCTTCCCAATCAGAGGACTTTTTTCCCTTGAATAACCTTTTTCTTCCAGGCTCTGGTTGTTTTGTTGTTTCGTTAACAAGCAAATATAGAGACCTCATTCTGCAGAGCTGGATTGCTGACCTTGCCCGTCCATCTGTACTACTTGTTGAGTGGATATATTTATACGTTGGTTACTGGTGGTTCAGTTAAAATTCTGTTACTTTGCAGTTTCATATTAATAGTAACTGACCCTTGTTTCCTAGTGCCTAAAACACATGGTGCCTTATTTCCTATTTATTGTTCTAAAATGACTCTTCCTTGTTTCATACATCGTGCGTAGGAAAGCCGTGTTAAATAACCGTTGTCACTCTTTAAAATTGAAGGGTTTCAGCAAGTTTTTCAGCATGACTTTTGCTTGAACTTGATTGACCATTGCTCTACCGATGGCTCTGGAAGTTTCTGGTTCATTCTGCTCCATCTCTGCTGTCGTTCTGCCTAGTTAGCCTCCAAGCCACTTTTATTTCCCAGTGTCTCCAGAAGAAAGCCTGTCTTTCAGGACAGAGAGATGCTTTTCATTGGAGACATTAGCCTGTTCCTCCTGTTGCTTTCTCTCCATTTTTCCTCTCCCCATCTTCTGTGCTGCCTTTTGGGTTACCACAGTCCATGGCAGCTTGTGCTTTCAGGTGCAGCATCACTGGAAGAGACGGGTGTGGAGCCAGGCTGGGTCCTGATGCTTTCCTCAGCCTCCCGTACGCAGCGAGGCTGCAGCTCTTCCGTGTTCCCAAATAAGATTTCAAAAGCTCCTTATGAAAACACGAGTAACAGGGCAAGTGACAAAAGATTTTCTGTTTATCTTTTAGGACAATGGAAAATACCAAATAGCCACAATTTGTTCCAGTCAGTGTCTTTGTTCCAGAGCCATTTTGGGGGCACAAGATTTAATTCTGTAGGAATGCAGGAAAACGGTGACTTCTGCTTTCACACTTAAAAAAATAAATAAAATGATTAAAGTTATCAAGTTTCTCCACTAGAAAAAATATTTTTTACTTGTGCAGTACCAAGTTTAGCAAAAAAAAAAAAAAAAAGGCAAAACCTTAAGAAAGATATTTTCCTGTATGTTACAGCCTAGGGTTATTTTAGTAATCAAACGAGCCTTCAGAGTAGATGATGATACCTTAACTGTTCCAGAGAATATTACAATTTGGAAAAACTTTGTACAAATGTTCATGTTTGTACCCTGAGAGTAATAGATTTGGTTTGCAAATGGGAACTAAGCAATTATCAAAACTAATGCTAACCAAACCAAAATAACACTGAAATTTAATATGCTGATCAAAGTTGGCAGTGCTGAGGGAAATGGAGGGATGTGAGCTTTTAAAGGGGAAAATTATTGAGGAGGAAGACTCGATAAAAATAATTCTTGCTGTCATGCAGTTGTCAGAAACTGAGATGAGTGAGGGCACAGAGCAAATAGTGCCATCTTCTGGCAGTTTAATGAAAAATGTGTGTGATCTGGGATTGCAGGTGTGTGCGACACACTGGTGATGTGCATCCATGACAGACGAGGGAATACGCAGGATTGGTTACGTATTCTTTTGAGGCATTGGGTATAAAGGATCTAGATATGAGAAAATTGGATCAAATCACCTAGGTTTGTTTTCCAAAATGTGGAATATTGCTGACAACGCACTTGCTGCAGATGCCCACCTTGTTGCCAGCTTTGCTTCCCCTTGTCCTTTGACATCTCAAGCCCTTTGCGTTAAACCCTTCTGCCAAGGAGTAGGGCCTGATGGTACGAAAGGCTTCTGGGAAGAACTGCTTTAGTCGTGCTTAATTGTTCAGTTCTGGTCTCTGGATGAACAAGAATTAATCTCTTCCCAAGGTGGTAAATACCCGTGAGGTCTGAGCCCAGCTGATTTTATGGTTATCACAAATCTGTTTTTCAGTTGCTCTGGAAGACTCGGCACGTGCTTTCTGGCTGGCATGCCTGCATCTCCTTGGGGTCTCACCTTTCTCGTGTTTTGTTTTTCAGGGGGCACCAGAGAAATCGGGTCTGCTCTGACCAGGATGTGCATGAGGCACAGGAGTATAGAGTCCAAACTCCGACAGTTCTCAAGGTGAGTGGCTCTGTACCTGGCCCAGAGCTCGAGATTTGACTTTCCTTCGCTATCCTTTTTAGTGAGGAAAGCGTAAAGCTGTTCTCCAGCATGGGCTTTCCAGCTCATCTCTGACCCCATCGTTGAGAACAGCAGGTATTTTCTCCCCCAGCGCACTAGGTGTTGTGAAAGCCGGGAAAGGCAGGATGTCACTGCATGTTCTGGGAATTGGGCTTGTCACCTCAAGTCACTTTAAATGCTGCCAATTCCCACTTGCTCTGGGTGCCGAGCAGCCAGCTAGTGATGTGACTGACCTGTCTTTGTTTCAGGACTTCAAGCTTGGTCACTAAGTTTTAAAGCAGCAGCAAATGTGCTGCTTCCTCAGCTTACCCGAGAGGTCTCGCTGCCAAACTTTCAGCAAACAAATATGGAAGAGGCAAATTCCATCATCCCCTTTTTGCAGTTAAAGTTAGATGGTAGAGGTAATGGGAGAGGATTAACCCACGTGTAAGCTGGGCTATACATAAACAACCTACTTCTGTAGTAAGTAGCAGTTTGCACGTGTGCCTTTTTTAACCAAAGACTGAAGGATATATTTGACCTGGAGTGAACCAAAATTGATGCTTCACCATTTCCCTGGTGACTTGTGATGGCTTCTTCCCTTTTAAAATAAAGGTTTTTATGAAATTGACTGAAGAGAGAATTTCTGTCTCCAATTACCCGAGAGTTAGCTGCTTAAATAATCTGATCCCAATGCGATTAACTAGGGGAGCATTCCCAGTGCTGTGTCACCAGCTCCGCTGGTGAGAGGCGAGGCGCACTGGTGGGCAGGATGTTGTTTCCTTGTACAGCTGCTCCGTCTTCTTGTGCGTACCCGTGTGCTATTTAATTTTACAATCTTTGTGGCTGCGTGGAACTTTTTGGTCTCTGGGGTATCCGTTTGGACTGCTTTTTGTGTGACAGATGAGTAGGATCTAACTCTTTACATTGGCCCTGTTTCAGGTCATTCCTCTGGTTTGCGCACTGTTCCTCACTGTCCTGATCTTCTGCACAGTAATTCTGGTTTTCTTGTGTGTGGATTATTTTTATTTTGATCCAGTCCTTTCTTTTGCTTTCTCCAGCTTAAACGTTTTTATGTTCTGGTATTTACACTGTGACACTGGTAGCTGTCGCAGCAAAAAGTAAAAATACTCCAGTATTGACCTTGGCTCTCTATATAAGAACAGGGGCATCTGCAGGATTTGATTGCTCTTTGTGTTTTTTCAACAAAATTAGTGCTTTAATTGACTGTCTGATAAACCCACTTCAAGAACAGATGGAAGAGTGGAAGAAAGTGGCCAATCAACTGGATAAAGACCATGCAAAAGGTAGTTACAGAGGAAGAATTCTTTAATAGGAATAAGATTGTAATACTGTTTTTTCTTCCTCTTTTTGTGTTTGTTCTGGGAAACTGAATGATGTGCTTGAATATGTATAGCAACTTTTCTCTTCTAAAACACTCCCTCCCGAAGTGCCTAACAAATTTTAACCCTCGCATATACACTTTGAAGCTTTAGCTTGCGGGACCACAAAGGATGGGTTGTTTTTTTGGATTGGAAAGCAGTCCCTAGCTTTAACTCCGTTAGCCCACTCTAGCTGTGCATTCTCCAGTAGTGCTGAGGATTGGGGACGCCACATTGACAGAGCAAATCTGCAAAGCCCCAGGGTGTCGTTGAAAGCTAACTATAAGCTCATGTAATGTCTCAGGCATAGCGTCCTCCAGAGAATTCGTAGCCCTGTAAAACATTCGGCACCATGACTTTTTCTCTGCTGCTATCCAGAAATACGCACCTGGGGAATGGGAAAGCTGTGATGTTGGACGTGAGGTGCGCAGAGGCGATCGCACCAGAATTTTACCTGGGGGAAGAAGCGGGAGGCTGTGGAACCTCGCACAGCAGGAGCACGTTGGCAGATGCCTTCGGCTTTGCAAAACTTTTTCCAGGGGTTGACTTCCTTCTAGCACAGGTGCTGAAAACAGCAGGCTTAAAAATGGAGGGGTTTTGCTACACCTTAAAGAAGCAGCATCACCATGATTTATTATGGGAAGGGGAGAACTGGTGGGAAAAGGAGCATGCTTGGTCCCTGAAGGATTTGCTTCTTGCCCCACTGCTGCTGTGGTCAAATAGAAGCAGCCAAATCAGTAGCTCTTAAAGAAATCTCGAGCTTATGCTCCAGAGAGCATTAAGGAGTTAGTGAGTAGAAGGGAAGGATCACCTAGGATCCTGCAGGCAGGGGTGAGTCACCAAAGTGATATTTAGGATAAATAAAAGATATTTAGGGTTTAGGGGGTAGACCTGGGTGTTGGCGATGCAGTTGGCCCCTTTACAGTTCCTGTGCCTGCTTTTGTTTTTCCATCTATAGAAGAGTAGTAGCATTGGCCTCCTTTGTTAAAGTGTATGTGTATATGTACATGCGTACATACCTTTTATCTTTTTTTTTTTTTTAAGTATCAGTTTTCCCATCTGGTACCTTTACCTTTGGTGTACCTGGACTAGAGGTGGAATATTTTGTTCTGGGATTCTGATTCTCCCGGGGTTTGCAGCTCAGCTGAAAATGGGGACAGCTGCAGTGTGCTCCACTTCATGAGAAGGAGCTGGCAATGTGACCCTTCCTCATGCAAAGTTTCAGCACCCTCTCCCTCTGCCTGGCTCTCATGCTGGGTAGAGATCATGGGATATTCTCTGCCTTGCCATTTCGGGATACTTGTTTTTGAACGCAGATGTTTTGAGAAACCTGTCATCTCTGTTTTCCATTCCTGAGAGCGGTGGAGTGTCTGAAATGAAAAGCACTCTAATTTTGTACTGTGCTCTCAGTTGTTATTTCTGTAAAGGCTTTGTTTATTTGGGAAAGATTTGCTATGTGAATGTGCTCACACCCTAAAATGTTATATTAAGCTACGCGTATAGGCACTGCAAAATGCGAGTTCTGAGCCGCTTTGATTAATGGTAGCTATCCCCTTAAAATTTGTAGTCTAATATCTCTAAACATAGCCTTTTTCTGTGAAAAGCATCTGTTTTAACATCAAGTGTGCTGATACAGAGACTGTGTGTTTTTTTAGAATACAAAAAAGCCCGCCAAGAGATAAAAAAGAAATCGTCTGACACACTGAAGCTACAGAAGAAAGCAAAGAAAGGTAACTTGCTCCATACTTGTACTTTTAAAGCCTTCTCTGGTGTGCTCATTGACAAAGACTGAATAGCTGTAGGATTTTCTGTTGTAATAATTTGGTCCCTGTAATGTATTCCTGGTATATACTTGAACACCAGGGTACAATTACTACATGTCATTTAAATCATATTCTGGAGCTGATGTCTAATGTCCTTATACAAAAGCCTTAAAAGTGTTTGTACAAAGTCAATCAGGTTTTAAAATAGAGCGTTTACTGCTAACTTACTCCTGTTAAGAGCACTGACATTGTAACACGACTTGTGCGGATACCTGCAAAATCTTCGGGAATCTTTTGGAATAATATAAAAAAAGCCATTATGTAAATGTTCTGGAACTATTAACGTTTCTCACTGTTCTCCCTTTCCACCACCTTTTCTTTTTTTTTTTTTTTTCCTAGCTGCCTATAGTCTCCCAAACCTTACATTATTCCTCTGAGCGTGAGAAGGTGGTATGGGCTGTTGTCAGGGGGAGGGCGCTTGGCAACCACAGAAAACTAAAAGATGAGTAAGAGAAGAAAGGGAGTTCTCCACAAAGGCAATCTGTCTTTCTCAGCAGCTGAATCTCATGCTCCCACCGCTCTCCCACCACCATCTTGTCATGGGAGCTTCATCACCATGTCAGTGGAAACACACATCACATTGGTACCTGCAGCATTGCTGTCGTTGGGGGTTTTACTTAGCAAAGTGCAAACCCCACCAGGCTTCGTAGAAATGGTACGGAGCTTGTGCAGAAGCAGACTTTCTTGTTCCCCTTCCTGGCACCGGGCTCTTCCCAGCTGGGTGGGAAGCGTGCTTTGAACAGCTCTCAGCCTGCAGGTTGCAACTCGTGCTTACCCTCCCGCCTGAAAACTGTGAGCCCAGAGACGAGCAAAGCCAATGCTGGGGCGGGGAGCTTCTTGAGCTTTTTAAACTTTGTGAGTTTAGGTCTGTTCATGGATTTTCCAGAATAGATGAGCTGTCTCTAACTGTCCTTCCTAATAGGTGAGTCAATAATTATGCTAGCAGAGAGCCACATGGCTGGCAAAATACCCTTGAATTTTAGCTGGCTTGTTAGAGGGATGAGGGAGGGAGGGGAGAGATGGAAGCCAGGAAGCAAGAGCATACCTCAGTAGGCTCTCTGTGTGTCCGTGTGTTCATGGAGAAGCTTAATGTTTTAAATCAGAATGGTCATCTTTAGGGGGATGTGATAAGATTGTATTTTGGGGTGATGTGTAAACTTGTTTCTCGTTTTGTGTGATGAATTGTCTGATGTCAGACCAACAGCTTTAAAAAGTCTGCAATATTCCCTCTGTTTCTTTCCCTTTCTTCACCCCTTCCTGGTTTTATCACTTGTTGCCCCCATGTGATATGAGCAACCCTTCAACACATGGCAGGTGAGCCCTGAGGAAAGTTAGCCCGGGATCTGGGAAGAAGGAACCAGTTTTTGAACCTGTCTCTGTGAGAGACAGTAAGGACCAGTTCAGATCAGTATGTACCAGGACAGACCAGTAAGGATCAGTTCAGACCAGTACGGACGAACCAGTACAGCCCAGTAAGGACCAGAACCTAGCTCGATCCCCTTTTTAGCCTACTTCTGAGTAGAGTAAGTCTGTCTGCACTCTTGGAGGAGGAAACAGCATTTTCTGGGTTCCTGTCTTCCTCCCGAAATGTGTGCCATGTCTAGGGAAGAGGAGGTCAGCTCACAAGTGCCTTGTCCTCCTTCAGGATTAAACATTTTTGAGCAGGGAGTGAAACAGCCCTCATTTTGCTATCACTTTTATAGCAGCTCTGCTATGATTGAAGTATCTTTTTTCTTTTTTTAATGTCATTCTCTTGCTTAATTTCGCTATGCGATGAGATGCTTTTGGCGTTGTCAGTGAACCTGCCGTATTTCTGTGCCGTGTCCCTTGGAGTCACTGTCCCACGTGTGGTGTTTGGGTCCGGAGCACAAAGTGAGGCAGGGTTAGAGCTGGTCGCAGAGGGAAGCGGACGGAGAAGGTGGAAGCAACGAAGGCTCCCAAGTGGCCTCTGCAAGAACAAGGAGGAGCAGCGGTAGTCCTGGGGAGCTGAGGGTTGTACATGCCTGTTCTCACGGCCCCTGGGAGGAGAGAAGCAGCGAGGTGTAAAGGTTCGGGTGGGTGTGAGAACAAACACCCAAACCTGCCAGCCCCATGGGCGCCTGACACGGCTGGGCAGGAGGAAGAAGTTCTCCCAGCCTCCTGACAGGCTAATCTACAGCAGCTAAATTTTAAAAAAATAATAATTAAGTACCTTTTCCCCTCTTCGCCTTTTTGGTCCGTACCTTGAAGGAGTGCAGTATTGGTCTGAGTGCGGTGTCAGGTGTTGTTCTGCAGACCTCCGTGTGTCCCCCCTTGGCAGATCCGTTCAGCGTGCTGCGTTGTGGAGTCTGTTGTTCCTATTGACACCCAGGCAAAAACATAATCCAGAGGGGGTTTATTTATAGAATGATAAAGCTGTGGAAGTGAATTCATTCTAGGTCACAATTGAGGTTTCAGCTATGGGCAGGAAAGCTCTCAGGCTGAGGACACGACTGCAACTGCTTCCCTGCAGCTCAGACTCGCTTTTTTTTGTTCTGGCCTTCCCCAGGCAGGACCTGTCCCTTTCATTTTTTTGTAAAGTTACTGACTCACCTATGGGAACTCGAAAATAACAAATTAACTCCCTTCCTAGCACTTGTAAGAGTATTTTTGAATTAACCTCATGATCATCCGTGGGCAAGTGAGAAGTTTGCCGAATTCTGAATTTGCTTAAACACCGTGCATGCTGCTAAAAATGTCCTTCCAGCTTTCTCTGCTCTGACTGGGTGGGAAAGCGGTTCCCTTCTGCTCCGGGCAGCTTCAGATCTAGGAACTGAAATATAACCCCACACTTTTCCCATTCACATCCTGGCAGCAGCGTCCTCTCCCTGCCACACCAGGCTGTGGAGCCTGCCTCTCGTAGCTGACTGCTGCATGTTGTAGCAGCTCCGTGCTCCTCGCCTGCATCTCGAGGAGGTTTGGGAGAGAGGACGTGGCTTGTCCTGCGGGTTGGGCACCCCACCTTGGCTCTGGGGGGCTGAATGCCTTTGGGTTTGCCTGCTCTCTGCCTTGTGCATGTTCTGGTTCCATGCGACCAACTGGGAAGTTCAGGCCTGGTGTTTAAGATCATTTATTAGAAATTACGTTTGCAGAGTCGGTGTGTTCATTGCAATAAAGGTGTTTCCAGAGCTTGCAGCGAGGGGGGAAACACCAAGCTTCCCAAACAAAACAAAAAAAGGCGTGGGGGTCGTTTGGGGAAGTTTTGGTAAAACGACAAACCTGCGTGTAAATGAAGGGCTTGCATTTTGAAAGACCTCACAGGATTGATTTTCATTCTTTTTCTTGTCTTTGACTATAAGGAAAAATAAAAGCAGGTGCAGTCTAAACAGCCTCCTGGTGCAGCTCCCAGGTCCGCGCAGTGCCTGGGGGTGTCCTGGTGGCTGCATCCTTTCCTTTACACCCTGCTTCCCAGGGGGATGAGGCCGCAGGGCATGTTCCCCACCCAGCGTTGAAACTTAGCTCTTGTCCAAGCAAAGGGGGTCCACACAGCGTGTGGAACAGCAGGCGATTCTTAAATTGCCCTTTGTTTTCAGACAAACATTGGACAGCAGAAGTCAGCCCAGCTAACCTGAGTCAGCAGAACAATTATGTATATACGTGCAATAACTTCCACGTTTAGGTTTCTGCTGAGTCGAGGCCTCCTGAGTGGATCCATGGCTGCTGGAAGCCGCGGAGGCTGTATTGAGTTCAGAGCAGAGAGAGCAGCCGTGGCTCTGCATGTAACTAATTCGGGAGGTTAACAAAATGCACGATTTCTAGTTCCTTTTTCCTTATAAAAAAGTGTCCAGCTCAAATGATTAACTTAAAATATAACGGAATGCACGTGTGAAATCTGGAGTGCACGTGGGCTTTATTCTCTGTGTTTCTTTCACCTCGGACACTGATGATTACCTGGACAGGTTTCACTTCTGCCCCTGACTTCTCCGGTAGGTTTCGTTTTCAGGTTCTTCACGTGGCACTGGCCCACAAGCTTTGAGGAAAATGTTTAAATCCAAGAGGATTTGTGAAAAGGAGTTACGTGAAACGTTCTCAATAAAATACCAAGGTTAATATGGCATGTGTTAATGTAAAAACGGAGTTTTGTTTCTGAGTGATTTGTAGCAGTTTCGGCAGAGTGCCACCACCAGTCAGTACACTGTTAACCTCTTGCCCCATCAATGCTGAGTATCCAAACCACCAACCTGTACTTTTGAGTTATTTACCGGTTTTCAAAAGTACTCTTACCAGACTTTTAATGAGGTTGAGGGAGTAGATGATTATTAACTTAATGTAATACGGTCAAAAGTGCTTTCTCTTCTCCTTCCTCCCCATTAGCAAAGATGACATGTTGGCGGTTTTTACAGTCTTTGCAGCAGTTTTTGGGTAACACTCTGGTCTTTGAAACTGTAATACTGTTACCTGTTCTCGAGGATGATTGCACAAACCTCGTGACTCTTAACTAAAAACCATGAAGCTCTTCAGTGTAATTATAACTCAGGGACACCTCGGTTCTTAAAGCAAATGCTGACTTTCCCATTCGAGTACTTTGCACTCTTCTACACTTGGGCGTGCTCTGTCTGGGGGGGGAGGACCCCAGGCCAGCCCCTGTCCCCACCACGAGATGTCCTTATTTCTCCCAGCAAATCAACTGGGGCACGGTGACCGCAGTGAGCACCAGGAGAATGGCCAGGACTTGCTGTGGGGTCAGTATGACACTGCTCAGAAAGAGAGAAGCTAATCAGCAAATCATCCTTATCTGTTGTGGGGAAAAAAAAACACAACCCTGTGTGGATGAGGCTGTAGTGCCTGAGGGTTTTTTCTGTTTGTTCCCCCTCCTCTCCTCCATCTTATAATGCAAGCTCCACTTTATAAAAATTCAATGAAGACATGTTGGATATGTTGCAGAACCGTGACCAGAGATCTTTCTTTGACTATTTATTTTCATTCCTTGAGTTTTGAATGCCACATGACAGTTCCCCTCTTTTTGACAGCAAGCCAGGTTTATTGCAAAACTATATATATATATATATATATATAGTTTTTTAATTAAAATCATATCACGGTTAATCTTTTTGATGTTCTTCCACATTGCATCAGCAATTAGTTTTCCATTTAATGACCAATCTATTAATGTAATTGCTGCAGAGAACATCAAAAAGCGCTGTGGTTACGAATACAGCACCCGCCCGGAGTTTTGCAAGGTGCTGAGTTCCCTGTCCCGTGTGAGGGTTTGTGCCCTGTTCCACTCCATCGGCTCGACCAGCATCTGACACTTGTCCGTGTTGTGCCCTTTTGCTGAAACACCGGTTACCCTGTTCTCGCCTAAGAATCTGCAAGCTACACCAGGATCCTAAACTGATTTAAATCTCTTAAAATAAGACTGTGTGATAAATAACCGGGAGTTTAATTTACAACAGCTCATCCAGAAGCAAAGCTAATGCCTTTCTCTTTATCAGCAACGGAAGAGGTCAAAATAGCCTAGCTGAAACTGCTCACTCTCTTGTCTTGGAGCTGATGATAATGTCTGAACTCTAGGAGTGCTGGAATACCAGTTTGACTTTTTTTATTTTCCTTTCTGTGTCAATTTTGTGTCCTGCAATTTCTCATCATGCGCACCTGCCTGACAGCTGAGGCTCTGGGTAAGTCTGTGCCATGCTGTAACCCTGGTGGCTGGTTTATTGTAGCCCTTGCTGTGGCCTCTTTATGGTGTCTGGTCTCCACTAACTGCCTAGACTTTAATTTCTAATGAAACTAAAATATTGCCTAATCTTAATGACCAAACCTTCTTATGATTGGTGTCTTCTTTTGGCATTTAATTGGAACGCTGTAAAAGAAGAAAATCAGCACTGTAGATAAACCTCTGGTTTATTTTAGAAAGGGATTAACATGGACTGATAAATCATACCATAGTCGTGAGAGAAGTTAAATGGAAGAGACACGTCATCAAGGTGATGCTCAACTAATTGAATATCTTATTGTTAATATGACTTTTAAAGTCTAGAGCTTCAAGTCCTTACTGTTGTTTTTTTTCGTAAGCCTGTGATCCAAATCCCCTTTTATTCTGAAAATCGCATGCACCTTTCTTAACTGATAGATAAGAAATCACATAAAAATCCATGCTGGGGAAGGGGCGGAATCAGCATCCCAGTTGTTTCCTCTCCTGCTGCCTGATCATGTCTCGAATCCGTTTGAACTGGAGCCTTGTTTCAGCTGTTGCCTTGCAAATGTAAAGTGGTTGCCTTGAGATCCTCTTGCGAATGCAACGTGGGGTTTCTGGGTTTGGGAGATAAAATCACACCTCCACTTGCAGGCGTAGCGGTGTGGCTGTTTAGGAGAAGCCTGGATTGATTAGCTCAGGGCTCCTAACCGAGGTGCCTCTGCTGGGCTTCTGGAGCCTGGCACTGGCACCTGCTGCTTGCACCCTTCTTTGAAACCACACGTTGTGTTTTTCCTGGTTTGTAATGCAGCCTGCAAGTTTCCTTTGGTGACTTGGAGCTTTTCTTTTAAGGGACAGCTTAGAACTTGTGGACGTTAGGAGCTCATTGGGAACTCCAGCAACCTCCGGAAAGACTCAGGTTTGGTTGCTGAAGGGCTCTGGAGCTCACCGCAGCAGTGAGGTTTTCCACCTCTCTGTAACAGTTGCAGAATCCTAGATCTGTGTGAGTTTACGTGTGGCCTTTACAGTGCAGGGCTTGCAGGGGTTGTTCATCCTGGCAGGTGAAGCAGGTGGGCGCTTAGGATTTGGGAACGAATGACTGGGAGCCTGTTCTGGCAGAGGTGCACTCAGGGTTTTATGACAGCGTAAATTCTGTCACTCTTCAAAGCGACCATATTGGATATTCAAGTTCTGTGCAGACACCTGGAAGATGTTTGAGGGAGCAGTCTTTAAGTGAGAATGTGGAAAATGATAATTTCATCAATATTTGCTGCACTGCCTACTTCATCAATAGCAGCATTAACTTTAACACTCAGATTTGCACTGAGAGCATTTAGAAATGACTGTTCTCCTTTGCTGCTACTGACAGCTTTGCTAGTTTAAGTTGTCTTATAAAATATAGGCATGAAATTGAGTTGAAAATTAGATTTGCCTGTTTTTCTTCTCCCAAACATGTGTTACTAAAGTTCTTTTCAGACAAGGGTTATTCAAGAAGCTACATGAGGCTTTTAGCAGTGGTTCTCACAGACCACTAAAACTGAACTTTGAAAGCGCGTTGGCCCTTTACAGCTCTTGCACATCGTGTTAATGATGTGAAGCATCTGTCCTGAAGGTAACGTATTCAGACTGCCCTTGGGGTAGTGAATTTGTGTTAATAACGATGAGAAGCCGTTCAGCTCTGCAGTTCGGTAGCTGTTAATTGCTCGTGTCAAGCAGCAGGTCCCTGTGCTATCAGAGCATGGTGCTTTCCTTCCTGGCAGGGTGGGAGTCAGTCCACAACTTCTGGTCCTGCATTTCTGGTCCCCTCTGCAACACCAGAGCTCCAGTTCGAGAGGGTGGATCTGAATTTCTCCTCCCTTTTCAGGCTGTTGGCTCGTGCTTCCATGTGCAGCTGGGTGTGCTCTGCTGAGCAGTCCTGCCGTCACGCTCATTTCTAGCTGACTCCAGATCAGAGACCCGTGACTACATTTGACACTTCTGACCATTTCTAATGCTGTTTGCTTTTGGTGGGTCGTTCAAACCTGTTTCCAGCTGGTGCCTTCTTTCAGGTGCACCTTTCCAGCTGTGAATGATGAGCCTGTTCTGGAGCTGTTTTCTGGCATTATGCTAATTGTATTGGTTTGGAAATGGTTCCAAATGGGTAACCTAAAGCCCAGAGAACGTGGGCGGGAGAGAATAATGGATTGATGATGTTCATATGAAAGTGTGCTTCATGTCCACAGGCAAAAATAGTGCCATAGGTTGTCAGGGATACCGTAGTCATGACCTTCCTTCCCCTAATGCAAAGGGGGAAAAACTGCATTGCTCTCCAGCGGTCCGTGATCCCTTCTGGGATAGATCCAGACTAATGGAGACCCAAGGTAGGTGAGGAGCAGAGGGCTGCTGGCCCTCACATCCTTGGTGTCCTCCAGGTGTAGCAGGGCTGCCGAGGGGCTATGATCTAGGCTGCTTAGCAAAGAAAACTGGTTCAATTGGGCAGAGATCTCGTCCTTCAAATTCCCAAGCTGCCTGAGTGCTGTGGGAGGCAACTCATGATTGAGAGAGTAGAAAGAGTTATGCCTGATTTCAAAAGGCTTGCTAGATTGATGTCTGCATTAGGGAGCTTTCAAAGGATGTTAATAAAGCTTTCCTGCATCTAAAAAATGAGTTGCAAGGATACCTGAGGAAAGAACTATGTTCATGCCATGTAAACATCTGACTTCAGAGCCTCATCCAAATGATTCACCAAGCTTGTTTCCTGCTCTGAATTATACCCCAGACAGCTCGTGTTTTCACTGACTACGCAGGTGCCTAAGAGCCCTAGCATGAAAACAGGTCCCTGAAAGTAGCTGGGAGGAGATGGTACGTCTGCTGCCTTCCAGACTCACGTAAAGAAATACACCAGATACTTCGCAGTGTGATCATTAGCTTGATCGTTATCCTAATAACTGTGCTGAGTTCAGTGGGTTGCGCAGGCATAAATGAGGTTTATTTTTGTCCCATGTTTTGGGTGCTCTGTTGCTCTGGTCCAAGACGTGGTGCTCTGTGGGGTCCAAATAAATCACCAGAATTCACTATCATTGAACCTATTTTTTATGAGTGGAGTCCGGTTGCTTTCTCAGTGTCTTCTCACCAGTGCAGGTGAATGCATTTAAGGAGGATTTACTGCGTTGAGTGCTGGTGGAACAGCTCGATGCTTACAGCACTTCTCCAGAGCTGACCTGATGAGTGTGTCGGGTTAGCGAGCAACCAATACATCTTGCGTTTGATCCATCCACTCTAATGAACCATTATCTAGGTATAAACAAAGTGAGCTTATTTCACCTGTCATCATTTTTCGGGCATCTCTCAAAATAAGGTTCTGAGCAGTAATGCAAGTCTCAGTTTCATAAGGAACATGAAAGAACAACTCCAGAGAAGTATACGGTTTAATCACTGCATCTGATTGCAAAAAAAGAACATGAGAAAGGGCCTGAAATGTACACAACAGTCTTCAGACAGAAGGGCCCGGCTTGTTTCTGAAGGATGATGGATGAGAAGGCACAGGACCTTTGGAGACGTGTTCAGTTCTTCTCTGAATTGTTTCTGGCAGACGCTAATTTTGAGAGAGGAAGTAGGTAACTGCAGCTTCAGAGCCTTTTATTGTTAGTGACTTACTTCCAAAGAGGTTTTATGACCCCACTGCACCAGTCGGTCTGATCTAGAGGACCAGACGGGTGTTCATGCTGGCAGCCCAGTACCCGAGCGGCTGTGCCGGTGTTACACCGCATGTGGCTCTTCGAGGGTGCATCGCAGAGCTCTGTGCATGGGTATCTGCAGGTCCGTCTGGGCGATGGCTAGCTCTGTACAGAGGAGATTTGGATGTATCCAGTCCGTAATGCCTCTAAGCCAGCATAGTTCTTGTTGTTTCCATTCCTGCTCCCTTTCCTGCTGCTCTGCCCTCTGGTATTTGCGTCGGGGAGCTGACAACTTCACCTCACTCTAGAGTCTGAAGAAATACATATGATGATAAGGCAAGGGTGTTCCTCTGTAAGCCTGACCTTGAGTCATTTGCACTCCATACTAAACACACGAAGAGACTTTTTTTCTTCCCCGTGCTCATAGTTTTAAATCCTCCGTGCACAGAGGTGGTTGTCCATTAGAACTGATTTTGGGTAGCTGCAACTCACCCACCATTTTTAAATGCTATCTTCCTGGTATTTAGTGACAGCAGAATGGAAATGCACGTGGCATACTTAATGTGCTTGTGTTGTTTCTGGGAGATTTGAGACAAACTTACCCAACAGAGGTTCTTTACAATATTTAGGGGTGAAAGCTGCATTAAAAGATCTTACAAGTACAGCAGTATTGGCTCAGTAATACCATGGCTGAGCAGCAGATCTTCGTTACTAGAGGAATGACTTTTTCCATGATGCAGAGCAAGTAGTTGGTGCAGAGTAAGGCGCCTCACTGTCACAGACAGTTTTGGTGTCGTGAGTTGACCATAATAAACACAGTGAAGCTTTTTGATTGCAGAACATCAGATATTTTCTTCCATAGACAAATACAGATGGTACCAGACATTAACGCCTGTTTGAGATGTTGGTAGGTTTTTGCGTTTTGACTTTGGAGTGAAGAAAGGTGTTCTGTCAGTTGCTTGTGTAAAGTGCTTGAATCCGGTGGTCCAGTGGTCAGCAACACATCCCTAATGTCATCTCATATAGAAGATTCATTCACTCATTTAGTGACTCTGCAGAGTTGTCATTAGGACCTTGCTAAGCACAAAAGTAGGAAGGAAGAGGGACGTATCTTGGGTTGGTAATTTATACCCCCCCCTAGTAAGCTGTTGATTTTTCAAGGATGATCTGAGGGGTGTTTTCAGCTAACGCTTCGAGAAAGTCCTTACGTGAAATGCTGTCTTTGGCTTGTTGAATCCTTTGTATTCAGCTGGACTTCCATTCTATGCCAAAGGGAAAAAGATGCTCTGAAATGATTAATTCAATTGGGGAAAAATGCCTGCAACTCTGAATGAAGGGAAAATGCTGGTTGAGACTTGAATTGCAAAAGCACAATCTGGCAGCAGTGCTGACTGAAAATACGGTATTCCTCTGTGTAGATCCACGGTTATGACAAAACGTACTCTTGTTTGTTTCCTGCATACAGGACGGGGTGACATTCAGCCCCAGTTGGATAGCGCTTTACAAGATGTCAATGATAAGTACCTGCTGCTTGAAGAAACCGAGAAGCAAGCTGTCAGAAAAGCTCTGATCGAGGAGCGCGGGCGATTCTGTACTTTCATCTCGATGCTGCGGCCTGTAATAGTAAGAGCTCTCCATTTCAAGTCGGTGCTGTGCACAGATCGTAGAGGTGGCCAATAGCCCCTGCAAAGATTAGCTCGTTTTATCTTTGGAATGAATTTTTAGAGCCATAGAGACTAGCCGAAGTTCAACCTGCAGCTCTGCCTAGGAAGTGGTGAGAATTGGGCATTTTTTGTAGTCATTTATTAGAGTAATTCAGCATCTGAAGGCACTGGATACTTTAAAGAGGACTAATGGGGAAACAGTGGGCTTGATTTCCTCCTGCATATGGACTTAAGATATTGCTAATGCACATTTTTTTCCACTGCTTTTTTTTTCTTATCATCACATTTTAATATAAACCTTCCTTACTCCTACTCCAGCGCTAGGACTGATAAATTTTTCAAGACCTCCCCTGTGCATATAATGACATTATCTGACAGATTGCAGCCTGCTTTCATGCAGTTTGCTGGCAGCTCTTTTCCTCCTACATGACAGCTTTTTCAGTTCATTGAAAAGGTTTAAGTATATTTTCCTAATCTCAGGGCGTTTGAAGCCCAGCGATGAGTTGCTTGTGGCTTTCTGCAAGCGTGAGGCATTTCTGAAGGGCCTTCAGTGAGCTGGGAAAACGTTCCCAATGCTTGTTTACAAAGAGCATCAGTGTCAACAGAAAACCGTTTTTAGAGAAGTAGGAAAGTGATGCCAGAACAGGTGGAGGTGAATTGCAGAGTGAGGACCTGATCAAAACTGCCATGCTAGCAAAGGGATTACTGTGGTAATTTGTGGTGCTGGAATTGTCTGAATTAGCTGTTGATGTAGCCTGAGCCAGAGTGAATCACGGATGTATTAACGATCTATTCCTGTACAGTGCCTTTATCTCAAAGTCTCCAAAAGGTAGAAAAAGGTATGAGTTTAGCTCCTGCTTAGGTTTGAGTTAAAATCCTTAAGATACATTAGTGAGTATACATGGAAGAATTAAAATTATTCCAAGTGCCACAAGAATGGCAGTCTTTTTCTGGACAAAAAGAAGGCTCAGATTTATGTCATTGATGAGGAAGGGGATTTCTGGGCCTCAAAACTCACAGCAATCTTAAAAGTGTCGCAAAACTCTAAATGAGTATTTCCAAGCCTCTTTCATAAGTAGTGGTTGCTTAACAGACAAACAAAAAGCAGCTCTGTTGGGCATTGCTACGGTCATCAGGAAAAAGAAAAAGGTCATATATTGTGTTATGGATCTGATTTTTAAAACCAAGGCTGTGATTAGCCCTTTTCTTTTGTCTTTTCAGGAAGAAGAAATATCAATGCTGGGAGAAATAACCCATTTACAAACCATATCAGATGACCTGAAAAGTCTCACCATGGATCCACACAAATTGCCATCTTCAAGTGAACAGGTTAGCCTGGAAAATGTTTTGTTTTTTTTTAGCTTGTAACTTTTTTGTGTGTTGTGAGAAATATTGATGACTAGCATTTAGTGGCTTAATGTTACATTCTGTAGATGCTTCACTTCAGCAAGGTGTCATTTTAAACGTCAGAAATTAAAAAAAAAAACAGATTTTGAAGTACCAGGCAAGTGCTCCTAAGCTATTTGGTGAGACCAGTGTGAAGTGGTAACTGCAACACTTTGAAGTATATAAGTGAAAATGCCCAGCTTCTGTTGAGAGTATTTGAATGGGTGTCACCTCATCACCCTACGCTTAAACATCCCTGTCTGTATGTGGTTACAAGATTGCTGGGATTTGGTATCTTGATGGAGTCTAACATTTGAACACTTTTCCGTGCTATCCTTAAAATGCATAGGAAAATGTGTATCATCAAATGACTCCAGAAAGGACCTTTGACTTCAGCTGTTCCGTGTGAACTCAGTTTTCTTGTTATACCTTATAACCCTTATCGTTGACATAGAAGTATAAAGGAGGGAAGCTCTGCTGTGGGTAAATATTGGACCTTCAATATTTTTCTGTTGTGAGTTTTTAAATACTATAGCTACTGTAGTTTTTAAGAGAAAAAAAAACACACAACAACAACCTACAGTATGGATAAAATAAACCTCCAGTTTACTTTTTAAAGATTTTTCCATTCAAATATGAGCATTCCTTCTGTGATATCAGTCCTAGTGTTAAAGTATGGTAGTTTCAGGAAACTCGGAGATGGAGCTGCTTCTCCTCTTGTAATACGCACAGCCAATTGGTATTGAAAGTTTGCAGTGGAGACAAATGTTGTATGACAAGCAGATGGTTTCTGCTAACAGGAGAAAAAAAATTCCGTGTCCCTGATGCTATCGATTGTCTTTCATCAGGTAATTTTAGATTTGAAAGGTTCTGATTACAGCTGGTCTTATCAGACTCCTCCATCCTCTCCCAGTACCACCATGTCCAGAAAATCTAGTGTTTGCAGGTAAGTAGACTGGTAATGTTTAATTTTAACCTGTATGTGGGCAAAGGGAGTTCAGACTGTGATATGGATTTGTTTACATATTTAAATCTTAAATAACAACTCTTAAGGAACTCAATCCCCCATGGTCTTTATCCATGTGAGTGTGTGACTGGGAATACTAAAAAGGATGGGCATGACTGAACAACTTTTGAACTCAAGACAACTTGACGATGCTTTTGATTTAGTTCTCTTGAATCCATTTCAGATCAAAGAGCAGACTGTACTGATCTAAGCTCTGAGATTGTTCGTTCATAATTTCCTTTTCTGTTTTTCATATGATGACTTTCTAGATTATTCTAAGTAGCTGTTACTAATCAGTAAGTTAAACTGTTTGAAAAGGAAAAATCATCCTTGGCAATTACCCTATAAGTCTGGTAGATGGGAATGCTTTTTTGATACGAGTTTTTCTGACTGTTTAATGCTGTCTAATGCTGTCCTAAAATATGTTGAAACACTGGATTCTGTCTATGCTTTCTCTGTAAAAACTGTTTTCTCTCATAAAACAGTTTATTAGCATGTTGCCCCTGTACCTGGTGTCTACATTTACTCTTTCCTTTTACTGAAAAGGAAAATAACCTACTGTGTATTCTGCTCTAACACCTTCATAGTTGCTCTCAAATGATTTTTTAGTTTGCTTTATGAATAATGTACTACAGGTTCCCTGTGTATGAGCAAAGTTACCTCTAGCATGTCAGAGCAAGCAAACATGATGTTTTGTATCTACTTGCCTCTGCATGCAGATATATATAAAAAAAACAACTTCAGTACTTTTATATATATATGTGAAAATGTGCATATGTAGAGCAATGGGCACAGGCTTAAAGATGCAATATCCTGAAGCTGTAAAAGAAAATGGCTAAAAAAAATCGATCATCTGGTCCTGATCAACCTAATTTCATGTGGTAAAACCCGTATGGGCACCGTTGTGTATGGGTAAAAAAAGGCAGAGCTCCTCTTCCTCTGCTGCAAGCTGGCTTGTCCATCTTGTGTGTACATGAGATTTGTGAAGAAGAGGTGCTGTCCTAGGCCACGTACCTTTCAGAGCCATCCTGTTAGCTAGTCAGAGGACTCCTGCCAGTGAAAGTAGGAACCTGCCTTCAGACAGATGCATCCTACTAGTCCTGCTTAGCCACCTCAGCAGCAAATTTTAACAGCTCCCACATTGTGGCTGGCATGTCATTGCTCCATCGATACTGGACATCAATAATCGATCTCTTTGGTTGAAATATTTTTTTAATGCATATTAATTTGAAATTTTAATTTCCTGGTGGTCTTTCTTACTAACTAAAGCTACATAACCAGAGGTGGGACTTCACTAATATGTATCACCACATTTTTTTTTTTTTCCTGGTAGAAAGTGTTCATGTGAGCAAAACCTGTCCTAGGCACTTTGAAGCATGGGGTTTTGGTAGAGCTTTCAGAAATCTCACACGCTGGCCTGCTGATTGAACCACACTGCACGTCAAGATGCAGACTTTTAGATGAACCATGATGCCTTCAGACCTTCTGCTAGAGGTCCTGTTGAAAATTTGGTCCTTGGTGCAGTAGGAGAGAGCTGTCAGCAAACATTTTTTGCACGTGTTTTGTAAAGGCTAGAGAGGGCACGTAACAAATCCCTTCGTCCATAACCTAACGTGAACTGCGAGTGGTTAGAGAATATGATCATTTGAGTGAAATTCAAGGTAAAATGCCATTTTCTCTCTGGTCACAAGGGATACTGCAGCTGCTTACAGTTCTTTACTGATATATATGTGCATATATATATATATATATTTAAATTTATTTTGTCAACATTTTTTCTTTTCCGGTTTATGCTGCCTGTTGCTAGAGACATGTGGAATGTTAATTGTACTGTATATGGGTCTCTCCCCACCCTGCCCTTGTGTCTTTTCCTCTCCCCTTTCCTTTCTTTGTTCCTTTTGTCTCTCACAGCAGTCTGAACAGCGTTAACAGTAGTGATTCCCGGTCCAGTGGCTCGCACTCGCACTCACCTAGTTCACACTATCGCTATCGCAGCTCCAATCTGCCTCAGCAGGCACCCATGAGGCTGTCCAGTGTGTCCTCCCATGATTCTGGATTCATGTCCCAGGATGCTTTCCAGTCCAAATCGCCATCCCCTATGCCACCAGAAGCACCTAACCAGGTACGTGCAAGCATGAGAACAAAAACCTGAGCGTGAGCTGGACTCTCTAACTTGGCTCACCTTTCACAAAAGCCTGTGGTGTGATTTTGGGGTACCTTGGAGTCAGATTTAGTGCTGAGGGTAAGGTTTATCTCGCTGCACTTCATCCATCTAAAAGTTGGGCCTCTGGTTGGAGTGATCTGTGCTGCTTTTGCAGTTAGCACTGAAGAGAGGGATTAGTTGCTCTCAGGGACTTTGATTTTTGCTCTGGCCCTGGAGGGAACCTAGATGCCTAACTTTCAGATGGGTACAGAGGAGAAAAGAGTAAGAAATCCCACCCTGCTAGAAGGAGTGACTATTCACTTTACCCACTGCAGTTACCAGTTAATATACTACAGCGATTGCAAGTTGATAATATCAGATGGCTGTTTATTGTTTAATGGACAAAAATCACTGCCAGAACGGCCTTCTGACAGCCTTGGTATTGATACTGGTGGCTTTCATAACAGGGATACTGGGGTCCCACCAGATGGACCCCTACAAAAGGCCAGGAATGCTCAGAATGCCATTAACAACATCATATGAGATTGGTTTTGCCATTTTTGATGACATCCCTTTCTGTGGATAGGCTTGCTCTTCTTGACTTCCAGTTGAGCACCTTGCAGAAATAAGGTTTCTGCATCAAAACAAGAGGTGTTTTTAATTCTTTATGGAACTCTTAAGAAATATGAGCAGATTTTCCTTTAGTGTAATAAACGTAGTTGTACTCCTTTTCATGTAACGGGGAGTAGCTGGTCATGTAGCCAGTAATGAATTTAATCCCCACAGTCAGCAAGCAGCTGACAATTTCAGTATTAGCTGTCACCAACTGCCACCTGCACACTTAAGCTACTCTTAGACCACCTTGGACAGTGCACAGACCCTTACTGCCTGCAGAACACTTAGTAAGTAGCTCTCAGTGCAATTTTTAGGGTATCATTGAAAATAGCACTGGTTCATTTAAGTTTGGAGCATATTCTCGAGGGAAGCTCAGTATTTTTTTAAATCTGTTTACCTCTTTCATTTTAATAGAAATGCTTTGTTGTCAAACGAGTACATCTTCTACACTGTCCCCAGTCTGGACACATCAGCGTTATCTTTATAGATGACAACCTGAAGAACTTTTTGCACACTAATAAAATGAATGTTTTATTTAGATTGGCTATGGCTAACCTAAGTGAAAAAAATAAATGATCAATAATAAAGTAAACTGGAATAGTAACAAGGTAAGGATGCTGACTTTTAAGATACGTACATTGGTTATACATTCTAGCATCATCTTTGGTTTTCATAGTAACCACTGCACCTGCATAAAAGGGTGGTAATCTACGTGATGGTGCTATGTTTGCAGATGAGGATGTAACTTTGCAATTGCCCCTACCATGGAAAAAACCCAACACCTCTCTTTGCAAGTTCCCCTCTTAAACAGGGGAGAGAACTTAGGCCGGTGTCAGCTGGCAGAACATCCTGAAAGTCGGTGGAGTCACGCTGACCTACACCAGCTAAGTTCACATACTTTCACTTCATTTTAGAAACTATCCATAAAGTTGCAAACCGATCCAAGCATCACTTGGAGCTATTCATGAGCTGTAGAAGGCTGCAGCAGTGTGGCGTTGACTTGACAAGTGTAGTGTGTTGGTATAACAAATAGGTATGTGCTCTGTATGTCTCCAGTTCTGTATACCTTTGCGCAGAGGAAAAGGTAACAGATCATTGCCTGGCCGCTTCATCTTTGCTTAAGTGTCTCGCTTTGTATGTTCAGCACTAAGTAAAATATGTGTGTGTCGTGCTGACGGATAACCGTGATCGTGAGCTTACCGAGAAGCTGTTCAATTTACAGCGTTATTTCATGTTGTGTGTCTCTAACCGAACCGACCGACGGGTCTTCCTTTCGGCGTTGTGCTTTTGAGGCTGGGCGGTGGGAGGGAGGAGCAGTGGCTGCTGACTGTTTCTAAAACACTGATGTCATTGTTTGCAGCAGTGACACTGAGAAAGCAGAAAAGCAAGCTCCCGAATCAACAAAGGAAATTAAAAGCTATGTATCTTGTGCAGGTGGACACTTGGCTGATGTTTGCTGGCTACATGCTCTGGCATCTGCTAGCAGCAGTAGTTTTTAAGGCAGCAAAGCCGATTTTCTTTTAATAATGGATTTTAAAAGAAAGTGGAGAGGATCTGCATAAAATTCCCAAATTATGGGAATTACACTGTATGAGCAACGTGAAGTTTTTATGCTCTCGCCTGCATTTTCGACAATGAAGTGTCACTGAAAATTAAACCGATCTTATTCAAAATCACAGATGGGGGTAAAGTTTTGAAGAAGAAATAAGTAGAGATTTAAACAAGATACAGACTGTACCAGAGGAGAGATGACTGGCAAAATGAAGACTGCTTTTCGGACTATAGTTGATGAGTAGTCTTCACACTGCGTAGAAGACAGGAAAAAGAGCAATTATAAAACCAGGCTCTGCCCTTAGACTGGTTCAGTGTGACCTATTTTCTGCAGCATTACCGTTAAGATCACTGGGAGGAAAAGTGTTAGCCTCTAACAGGTAGCAGTACATTTGGAAAGTGCCCTGTAAAATATTTTAATCTTAATCAAGCAAGTGCAGTTGGGCGAAAAGCATCACAGATCTCTTCCTGGAGCTGAGTAGTTTCTCTAAATGCCTGGTTTGAGGTCAGCATTGCCCTTGGCATGTGCTGAAACCACGTAAAGCCCTGGGCAGCCCTGCTGCAGGGAGCACAGAGCAGGTCCTGGATGAACATCCGACGCGGTTGGTGCTGCTAACCCTACACGTAGCCCCGTGTAGTAGGCAAACTGGGGCCTGGGAGTATCTGCAATGAAGTGGTATGGTAATAGTAGTTACGTTTGTGTTAAGGGGATGACAGTAGGAGGATCCACTGGGCTTGGAATGAACACACGTGGTGATTTTCATAATGTGGGGAGTGGTCATGGAGTTGGGTTGTAGAGGCTGCTTAAGACTTGGTGGGGGTGAAAGCAAGGTGGGAGAAAGAAGCAGATAAAGAAGAGGGAAAAAAAAAACACAACTGTTCAGGTGTTGTCAAACAGCAGAGGACTAAGTCTTTCTTATTAGAATATTCTGGAAATCACTTCTCCTTAAACAATAAAGCAGAGGGAAACTAGATGTGAACTTACAGATTTGGAAGCTAAGGAGTCTGCTTTTGAGGAGATGGCATTGCTTGAAATAGCTTGATGTTAGAATAGGGGAAATACAGTCATAACTATTCAATTGTTCGTGTAAATTAAGAAATGCTTCTAAATTAAACCCTTTAAAAAAAAAAAAAGAAATGCATCTGTCAATTACCACGAGGTTCTTGTTTCTCCTAAACTTACTTTTCAAATTAAGTTTCCCAAGGGTTTGTCCCTGACTAGATGAGTAGAGACATGTTTCTGGAAGTGAGACAGATCGAGGAGGTGACCTTAAGTCTCTGTCGTGAGGCTTTTGAAAAGTAGCTGATGTGTCTTCTCCTGACTGCAGAGACGTTGGACCAAGCTCTTCCTTAGGATTTGATCTCCTGGGAAAATCTTGCCCAGAAAGCTCAGTCTAGTGTATGAAGAAGGGAAGGGGTTAAGAAAGCAATACTGTGTTTGAATGGAAAATGAGAATATAGCAAAGGATGCAGGTAATCCAAGATAACTGCAGTCCTTTTGTAGGTTAGTGGGACAGCAGATGGAAACTGTAATCATACTGTCCAGTAGCTCAAAATACAGTTAGTGGGGGGTTGTTGGTGGTGGTTTTTTTTGTTTTGTTTTTAATATATCCTTGTTGGAATTCATGCATAGCACACCAACAGCAGGACACTATCCAAGAACAAGCCATGGAACAATGTCCGAGAAACCAGATACCATGCTGCATACATATCATGTACATCTGACAAACTGGTTGTTATTGTGCAGAGAACATTTTTAGCTTCGTGCTGATATCGTTAACTTCAGGGTTTTTCTCAGAAGAGATGGTTGAGAGCTGAGCAGAACCACCATTATCACAACTGTGGAAAAAAATAACCTGCTGGGGTTAAAGTAGCTGAAATGAAAGAACTAATTTAAAAAAAAAACATTCAAATTAAGCAATCATTTTAAAAAGGAATCAACAAAAGTCATCTGGAAAAAAAAAAAAAAGTCAAATTTCTCACTCCAGGGGATGTGGAGTAGAAATTGCTCAGCGCTATGTTTGTCTGTGTGTGTGCTCCTGGGGGCACACGTTTCCAGGTGGGTGTGCATCTAGAACAAGCACTCAAACTTGAAGCCTTTTTGCCTGAGCAGTAGCTGTGCAGTTTCTGTTTTCAGCCACTCATGTACTTTCTGCTAAGAAATGAAGGGCGGTCTGTGCTTCCCACACCGTGCTCCTCCCAGCCATTCAAGACCGTTTGCAGTCCGATCCTTTTGTCTGCAGCCACTCTTGTCTTCTTTACACTTCTCCTTCAGGACCTCAGTATTCTTCTGTCGCCATCATTTTCTCACTGTCTTAATCCTTTTTTAGCAAGACCTGAGGCACCCTTCCCGTGTCATGTGAATTTCTCAAGACAAGGAGACCTGTTTCCCTACCACCACGTCTTATATTTCCTTCAACTACCACGATGTTTTCTGCAGGGTATCTTGGTTCGTCCTTTGCTTAACTTGGCCTTTCGAAAATGGCCATGCTGAGTTTGATGTGAGTCCTTCTTTCATCTTTCTTTCACGTTATAGTCACACTATTGCAAAAATAAATTTGCCATTTCTAGGCTTTTTCCCTATACATCACATAAATTGAACAAATCCTTGCATCTTCAGAAGTTGTATTTTTGGCCGTATTCTGTCTACTGGCTGCATGCAGCTCTATTGCTAATAAAACCTTAGTAAGCATAAAATTGTTTCTTGATAGATTCTTGACAGAAACTCTTGAAGCTTCTGGCTTGTAAACAAGAATAGTCTATTGAGTGTAAACTCCAAATTCTCAGTTGTCATCAGTGGGACATCTGGAGAAACTGAGGTGGCGTAACATGGTCCTTGGAACTCGGATCCTTCTTTGTCTGTCCTGTCATAGGCAGAGTACTCAGACCCAAGAGGGTCTTTCAGTGGTTCTTTTCGGTAATAAACATGAGGTTTCAGAAAGCATTTTCTGAAATTACATTCCTATCTTTATTTTTTCCTAACCCAAGTGTAACACTATTGGGAGTGTTCTCAAGGTGAGTGTTCTCAATCAGTTTCTTTTGCTGAGCAACCTAGAAGAGGCCAAACTTGGAGATTTATTGTAAAAAATGAATTTAAGAATAGAAAAAATAGGCTTATGTGCATTTAGTGCGCTGTTATTTATGTCTGATGGCCGTCACCTGCAGCTGATGTTTGTCAGTATTCATATTTTCAGAGATTTCTCCTGTAAAAGGAGTTGCTTTAAATCAAGAACGTGACAAGTTACATAAAGCATCAAGCCACTGCATCACTGTAACCCACAGATTATTTTTCATTTTTCTCCTTAAGAGCTACATATCATTTGTTGTAGCTTCTTCTGATCTTATGTTCCTCTCACCCTTTGAGATGAACTCGAGATGAACTCGAGATACTGCCCTCTGAGTACAAGCTTACAAGTACCCTAACCACATTTGCCAGGTCACATGCAGATCTGATCTGATGCCAGCCTAAGATGGGATGTGCATTATTTCTACAGAATAATCCACTGTATTTTTTGTCTTTTTTTCTTCTTCTCTGTTTTTTTTTTTTTTAACAGCCTTTGCAGAGTTTACAGGACTTATTTAAATTCGCAGTTTGCAAATAATTTCAGGATGCTGATCTTGTAATGGCTTCTCAACAGCCCCATAGTCTTCACCAAAATCCTTACAACAGAGGTGTCCCATCTTGGGAGATCAACATCTCCTTTTACGTAGGCAATTAGCTATACATTACTTACATGTAGTTCATAGTGAGCAGTGAGTAATTATGACTCCGCTATGTCTCTTACCCTGATATAATTTTATTGCAGCCTCACTCCAAGATCTCATCTAAGGTTAACTGGCGAAATTGTATTTTAGATGAGATTTCCCTCGATCTTCAAAATTTCATTCTTTGGAAACTGAGGCTTTGCTACACAAACTTCTGTACAAGAGGGCATTTCTGGAAATCCCAGGCATTGTCTCTATTGTCTTAAAATAAAATGACGGTGATATCCTTAGATAGACTTGCTTCACAGGTCTTGGACTACAAAAGGATGAATGATTCTTGCTAATATTGAATTTCCTGACAGTGAACAGAGCTCAGTACTGTCCTGATATCTTTGCTGTCAGTGTTCTTGACCATTTCAAAGCCCGTGGTTGGACCTGCCCCCTGCTGAGGGTGATGCTGCTGTCCATGGGGAGATGTACAGCAGCATTGCAGTTGGTAAAATGGTCCACGTGGTTATTCACCTTGGAGTCAGGCCTGTCTGTAGGTGAATTGGATGCTTCTGTAGGGGTCTTATGGCAGTGAATGTACATAAAGGCACGCACTGAGAAGCAGGAGAGAAGTTCCTTGTTAGGAGCTAGGTGGTTGAGCTGTTAGCTGGACGTTCGGTGTCCTGCATTTTCCTCCCCTCTCCATCCAAGTCCCTGGTATTTTCTGTCTCCACTGCTCAGAGGAGGTGGCTGGCAAGCACATGCCACCGTTTATGCCCACAGCAGAGTACATGCACCTTCGTAGTGACTGCTGGGCAGAAAGGTTTGAGTCTGTGCTTTGGGTGTATGCATACCCCCCGCAGAGGCACATGCATACAGCCTTTGGAAGCCTCCAGCTCTGGTAAGTAGCGCTTCTTTCTCTGTTCCGTAATATTTGAACTCAGATGAGCTGTTCACAAGTGCTGTTGCAGGTCAGAATACCCGAGAACTTGTGAATGTAAGTGACATTTGCTGCTCTGTGTTTTAAACCTAAACTTGATGGCTTTGAAATACCGATGATCTGCTTTTCTGTACGAATCAGTTGTCTTGGTGCATCGCATGCTTGGACCGTCGGTCCCCTCAGCTTCTTGCTCTGAGACAGCTAACAGAATTGAGGCGCTGGGATTGCGATGAGGAGCTGAGGTCGATGCCTCGCTTCCCTCATTCTCAAGCAGCGTGGCAAGTTCTCGCACTAAGCAATTGCCTTGTTTCGTTGTAGATTTCCTGAACGTTAGCAATGGTTTTGAGCGGTTTCTAATTGTTTTTAAAACCCTAACCCTCTGCTTCTCTCATCCTTCCCTTTCTCCTGTGTGTGTCTTTGTGTATGTGCTTTTTGTCTTTTTTTGTTTGTTCGTTTGTATTTTTTTTTCTTTTTGGTGGCTTGTGTATCCTTTCCCCGCGTTGCGGTGCTGTTTTACGCTGCAGAATTCGTCCAGCTCTGCCTCTTCAGAAGCCTCTGAAACCTGCCAGTCAGTGAGCGAGTGCAGTTCCCCCACCTCAGTCAGCTCAGGCTCCACCATGGGGGCTTGGGCCTCCACAGATAAGGTGAAAAACTTCATCTCAAAGACATACAAACCTCCTAGCGTGTTATCCAAACCCAGCAACTTTTGGACAAAAAAAAAAAATGTGCATGGGACACAGCCAGGATTCCTCCCGGGGAAGATGAGAACAGGAACTGTTGCACGCTCCCTTAAAAGTGAATCTGTTTGAATGAACCACGGTGACGCTTGCCTTCAAACTTGCTGCTAGGGGGAAGCTACAAATTGGCCATTTTACAGAGTAAATTTCTAAGAAATCTCAATTGTCCACCTTTTTGTACTCAAAGAGACCGTGGAATGGTGCCTAAACCCAGCTGGGTGCCTGACAAAGAGCATCACGGCCAGGTTTTACTGTTTGTGGCCTCTCTCTCTCCCGTTAGATAGCATGCATCACACCAAGCAATTGGAGTGTATTTTTGAACAAAATGAAAAGAAAAACAAAGCACCGTGCCAGAACATGGTTGGAATAAATTCTGGGGGATACACTGTGAACCGGGGGAGGCAGTGAGAGCAGTATCCATTCTCATCTGGTAAATCCTCGCTGTTGGGTTTTTTCTTTTTTTTTTTTTTCTTCCATATCATCACACAGCCAGAACATGTCATTTTCGAAGGCTATACGCTTTTCTTCTCTGTCCGGCTACATAGAATCAATGCCACCGATGCCAATGCCTCCAGTATTGGAAATGTTTTGTTTCTATGTCTGCAGACTAAATAAATTGCCAGGGCTTTTCACAGTGTGCCACTTTCATGGACAGAAGGCAAAGCCGCTGAGCCTGGAGACAATGACTGCTAGATTGATGTCTGAAATTTGTTATACCAAATAACAATTTTCAAGCAATCTCACTTCTGAACCAAGCGTTGTATCAATTTTCTGTTGTTTATTTGCAGCAAAGCTAAGATTTTCTTTATTTTAAGATACAGAAGTTTTCTCCCTAGAGCATCAGAGTCGCAGTGTATTTTCATATTCATTCTGTTTATATTAATTTCTCTGTTTTTGTTTGTTTATTTGTTTCGTTTCCAGTTGTCTAATGGGTTTTATCACTGTAGTTTATCAAGTGACCCATCCGTAGCTTCAGTTGGTGCAGGTCCTTTCCCTCATTTCCCGCCTGTCTCCCGCGCGTGGACTCGGGCTCCCTCAGCCCTCCTTCCAGACTACGTTCATTATTACACCATTGGGCCAGGCATGTTACCATCATCTAAGATCCCTAGCTGGAAGGTTTGTGTTCCTTTTGTTGTGGCAGTCCTCACCTCCTCATGCCAAGCGTGCGCACGGTGGTTGTTGCTGCTTTCAATCCGTGTAATTACGTGTTGATTTGCTCTGTTGAATATTGCTCTGACCGGGCACTGCATGGTGATAATCCAGCTAAAATCCAGTAGTGAAGATTTCTCAATGACCTCGTCTAATTCTGACGTTTCAGTAAAAGATATTAAAGCTGATAATACCTGGGTGAGAAGGAGTAGTTTAGTTCTGGAACAAAAGTGACATGGTGAAGGCACTCTGGGCTCTATTCAGCGAGAAGAGAGCTGGTTGAGCATCCTCAGAGCTCTCACTTGAGCGGGGAAGAGCAGGCTTGGCGTGCAGCTTGCCTAGAGAAATCACTCATCGAACAACGCCATGCTCTCACTGCAGCTGCTGTCCTTTGCTCCCACCCTGACCACAGGTGGGCATGCCCTTGTACATCCGGCTGGAGGGGTTTAAGAAGTTGCTTACTTCAGACTGAAAGTGCTACCACAGCTTGTTTTGGTGTCTCAGGTGAGACGGTAAGATGTTGCCAGCGTGCATCAACTTCTTTCAGTTGCTCCAGCTGGATCTGCAAGGGTCTTCCTCTGCACCAAAACGTCTCTGCTCTGCCAGGGCCGTGACTCTCACCCCTGCCAGGCAGTTCCCTGGGGAGGCTCTGCCCCTGGAGCCAAGGAGAAGGTCTCCTGTCTGGTACCCTGAAGCTGTTTTGCAGCTGATAGTCGCTGCACAGGTCTTAGGTGCCTGTGGAGGGTTACGTGATACTGCATATGCACTCTGGGACCTTCTCGTATATGTAAATCGAGGTACCTTGTTACAGACCCCTGCATCTCTCTCTCCAGTGATTGGAGACTGAGGCACAGGCACAGGGTGACCACAGTGATCTTGGGGCTCCAGGTCCGCTGGCTGTGGCTGTGCTAGAAGCACTTTGCCAATAGATTTTACAGCCGAGCACTTAGAGCAAAGACACAGCTGTTGAGGCGAAGCAGAGTTGCACAAGGGCTCATAAAATGAAATACCTGTGTCTGCACAGGGGCCTTCTGTCACTACAGCTGGCTTGTGCTTCCCGTGCCTTTGACTGAGACGTGTCAGTAAAAATCTAGAGAGTGGTCTTAGCCCGTCATTAATCGTTTGATCAGAAGGCTGTGGGGAGGCTGCTCAGTAGCCAGCTGCGGCCACTGCTGGCTATGTGGCCAGTTCTGCCCCGCAAGCTGCTGCTTCTGGTTTTAGTTTTAAAGCACACCTTGGGCTAGGGCTGGGCCCTTCAGCAGCTGGCACCTGGGGAGCTGCTGCTCAGCAGTGATGCCGCGTCCCAGCACGGGTCACTGCTGAGCCCTGCTCGCCGGGTACGGCGTGTGGGCTCTGGGCACTCTCGGGACTGTGCTTAATAGAGCCCTGAGTGAGGATGGTCCTCGTGGCCTGAGGAATTCCCGTTTCAAATATAGCACCAGTAACTCAGAGCGAAGTTAGCCATCCGTCAGGACAGATCGTGACTCTGAACTGAAATTCAGCTAGTAAGTAAACCAAGAGATCACCCAGAGTAATGTCTGATGTGTAAAAAATAAAATAAAAATCTGTTTAAGCCTAATTTTTCAGAACTATTATCCTGCGTAAGAACACACAATATTAGAACTTGTGTACAGCTAGCATTGCTGATTGGACATCTATGTATATTTTATACCATATGTTTATGTTGTGTGCCAGTGACTTTTGCATCTGAATTTCTGAAAATGTAGGCTTTAACACCGTGGAATCTTATTTAGAGGAAACTATAACGTTAAAATGTTAAATATCTTCACAGAAGAATATTCTATGAAGAATATAATTCTTCCATAATTCGTAGGTAGAATAGGAAGATTAGATTCCCTTTAATAAAGGAGATGGGTTTTATGAGTGAAGATTTTTAATACCCTCAAAATTAATTAATTTATGGCCTTACTCAGAAAGGCACGTCAAGTTTGATGTATAATCTATCACATTAAAATTGTCCTTTTGCACAGTTATACTTGTGTTTAAAGTACAATCACTAATGAAAGCTGTCCCTAACGAGCACGTTTCCTTAGGACTGGGCCAAGCCAGGCCCGTACGATCAGCCGATGGTGAACACTTTGCAGCGCCGCAAGGAGAAACGCGAGCCCGATCTGAACGGAGGAGCGCAGAGCGGACCGCCTGCGCCACCCGAGGAGGCCCAGAGACCTCGGAGCATGACGGTGTCGACTGCCACAAGGGTGAAGCTCTAATTTTAAACGTGCTATTTGGTGCAGGGGAAATGAACGGTGTGCTAGCTCCTGCCAGTATTCATTGACGTGCTTTGTCTTGGCATGTTTTTATCCAGCAAGTGGGACTGGTGTGGTGGTGATGTGGTCAGTGGAAGTTGCATGGGCATGAGAGAGTAAGACAATGGGCTATTTGTAGAGCATTTATGTTTGTAGAGCAGTGGCATCCCAAGAAGCACCTGTTTCTAAGCCCAAGTGAATGGTTGGACACTATCCTGTTGGATATATTGTATTGGTGACAAGCTCTGCTTGGGAGAAGGGACAGCTAAGAGCTGGTGAAGACCGACCAAGTAACGTGTCTCCTTTCTGTGCGTAACCAGCAGGGTGAGGAGATGGAGTCCTGCGAGGAGCTGGCGCTCGCTCTGACAAGAGGTCTGCAGCTTGACACCCAGAGGAGCAGCCGTGATTCCTTGCAGTGCTCCAGTGGTTACAGCACCCAGACAACAACTCCGTGCTGTTCAGAGGACACGATCCCGTCTCAAGGTACCCAGTACTGACCCGATGTGCTATCCGAGAGCTGTTCTCTTTCCGAGCCTTTTCAGCCTGGCCATCACGCGCTCACACCCCAGCACCAAGGAGCTGTATTCCAGCAGCCATCACTGGCTTGGCAGTCAGCAAAGGGGTGAACATTCCTCATGTGGGGGCAGGATGAGGGAGCTGGGCCTGGTCAGCCTGGAGAAGAGAAGGCTCAGGGGCAATCTGATCAGCGTGTATAAAATGTGAAGGGTGTCAAAAGTATGGGGCCAGACTCTTCTCACTGGTGCCCAGCAGTAGGATGAGAGGTAACAGGAACACACTGCAGCACAGGAAGTTCTGTCTGAACATGAGGAAAAACTTCTTCACCATGAGGGTGACAGAGCGCTGGAGCAGGTTGCCCAGAGCGTTTGAGGAGTCTCCTTCCCCAGAGATACTTACCAGACACGTTTGGATGCAGTCCTGAGTAATGTTTGCCAGGGGACCCTGCCTGAGTGGGGAGGCTGGACTTGATGATCTCCAGAGGTGCCTCCCAACCTCAGCCATTCTGTGATGGCTGTCGTGAAGTTTTGTCCAGCCTGGAATGCAGCCTGGATTAAATTAAATAGAAGCCTGGATTTCTGCACTGTGTGCACTCATGTTTCCTTGTTCATTACTAGAATGATTTTTAGCTTAAGTATGCTACCAAGATCCAGTTTTAAAGAAGGTGCTGGAACTAAATTTAATAAGTTAAGTAAAATGATGCTAGTATTGCATCATACACTTCTTCTGGTGGTAGTATCCTTTCCGAGCTATTGTCTTAGCAAAATTGCACTCTCGTGAGCTTTGCTTTCTAGTTCCATCTGTGCTCTGATTCTGTTCTGTTTCCTTTTGTGACCTTTTATTTCCTACACAAACAGAAATTGTTGTAGCTGGAAAAAAGAATTCGTTGGAGACCTTAACTTGGGCATACCTGGGAAGTTGCACCAAGGTATTGGGTTTTGTGCCATTTCAGACCCCGCAGGAAGGTGAGAGGGGCTGAGTTTGGTGCTGACAGTGCAGCAAGGACGTTGTTTGCGCAGCTGAGACCAGCTGTGCTGTGCAATCACAAGAGGCAGCAGGGCTCGCAGAAGGCCTAGCTTGGCTCAGCATTTACTTGGAAAGGAAGGAGCCTGATGCAATTATTGAAGCTTAGGCTGAGTTTTCAGAGCTGACAGCTGGGATTTATTTTGTTGGCAAAATAATCAAATTTGCTGCTGAAATCACTGGTACACCATCCTCTGAGCCCCACATTGCTTGTTATAAAGTACAGTTTTTAGTCACTGGCTGTTTGTATCTACAGTAAGTAAGTATTTGTACCTACAAGTGTTAACATATGACTTGTAGGATGCCAGTTTTAGTATCTTAATGTTGGCAACAAACACTGAGTCTTCGTTACTTAATTAGTTCTTTTTAGGGAAGGCACCGAATGTGTACCATGCTCATTCCCTTTCCTGAGAGACGTGAGCACGCTGCAGGTGTAGGGTTGGTCTGCTGTAGTGCCTGGCCTCAGCCACACAGCACGACAATCTTGGTCACCACGCTTCAGACTTCATTCCGCCTCGAGGTGAAACCTCTCCTAATTGCTACTGACCTCCAGGCCTTTTCGGTTGTATGTGCATTCACGTGCTTTAGCCTTAATGACGTGACTCGGCCGTCTTCTCCAGTTTGTTCCTAACCGTGTCGTTTGGCATCAGTTTCAGATTATGATTATTTCTCTGTGAGTGGTGACCAGGAGGCAGAACAACAAGAGTTTGACAAATCTTCCACCATCCCAAGAAACAGCGACATTAGTCAGTCGTATCGCAGAATGTTTCAGACCAAGCGTCCTGCTTCCACTGCAGGTCTGCCAACCACGCTCGGACCGGTCATAGTCACCCCCGGCGTCGCCACCATCCGACGGACGCCCTCCACCAAGCCTTCGGTCAGACGCGGTACCATAGGGGCAGGTCCGATTCCCATCAAGACGCCGGTGATTCCCGTCAAAACGCCCACGGTCCCCGATATCCCCGGGGGGCTGCCGGGCGCCCTCGCCGGGACCGAAGAATGCCCCGAGCAGAGCCTCGAGTCTCCAGCGGCGGGAGATGGCGGGCAAGGCGTCGCCAGCATGCCCTCGTCCTCGTGGAGCGGACAAGCGTCTGTCAACCCTCCGCCGTCGAGCCAGAAACTGAGCGCTGCCGACGAGCAGAGGCAAGCGGTTCCGGAGAGCGAGGGGGAAGAAAGCGACCGGGATGGCGTCGGCGCCCTGGCGCCCGCCGGCCAGCTGGAGCTCGATCCCGGGGACCTCAGCCCCGGGGACGCGCCGCAAGGTGAAGATATGCTGAACGCCATTCGGCGCGGCGTCAAACTGAAGAAGACGACCACGAATGATCGCTCAGCGCCTCGTATTTCCTAGGGGCGAAAAAGCTGCCAGAGTACTAGCCGCCGAGAAGGAACTGTGAGGAAACTAATTTGTCTCTATCCATTCCAATCTGTAATCAGTGAATTTTTTAAGATACTCGGTAAACAGACAGTCTGAAAGTACTCTAAAAGAGAAAACAAGGTGAAAGAGCGTAGTAAGGCATAATCTTCACTGGTGTTTTAATTTGTAAATATCAATGATTTTGGTTCTGCATTTTTTTGATCTAAGTTACACTTTTAATTTTTTCTGAAGGTGCCAAATCCCATTTACCTTTTTTATAACTCTTTGTAAAGTTTTAAATCATAGGAGAAAAAAAAAATGTCGAGTAGTTAACTTCAGCAAAGGGATTTAATGAAAATTTGGCTTTTTTGCAAGCTTTTGTAGAGCGCCTTGTAATAGTGAGGTTGAAAAAAAAAACCAACAAAACAATGGGACTTATTTTAAAGTTTAAGTCAAGCAGTAAGGAATAGATCCTCATTTAAGCGTTAAAAAAAAGCAAGTTTGAAAAGCAGGAATGAAAATTGACAATAAAAGCAATATATAATGCAAGGAAGAAACCTGCAGTTGGTAGAGTATTTGGGGGTAGTGGGGGGGAGGGAGATGCCATCAAAATAGCAGATGCTGTTGCACAAAAGTAGCCTAGTAGGAGTAATTACTAGTAGCTTCATGGTAAATGCATCAGAATAAGCCATATTGGATTGCAGTGTTTTGTTTCTGTAGGGTGTTTTAAAGACTGGGTTTTTTCCACATTTCTTTTTGACTGCACAGCAACAACTCTCAGTCACATGCATGCAGCCTTAACTGTGTAGGCTTGGTTCTTCCACCTTCACCTTCTGTTCCACTCATCCTTTCACGGAACACAAACGAGGACGACAGGCTTAAGGCAGTTATCAATGTGAAAACATTTTTAAAATGCAAGCAGGGAGTTCTTAGCTATTATCAAAATGCCTTTTTCTGACCGTGCCCAGCAGGCTGGGCACCTTGGAAAGCCCAAATATTTTGAGAAAACACTTACCAATTTGACAGGTGTAACCAGCTTGTGATCTAATAAACTGCGAATGTTTCTTTCCAATACAGGGGCTTGTTTTTCTTAACTTCTTTTAAATGGCAGTTGATTGGCTTTTTCTTAACTACCGAAAATAATGGGGCAGCGGGTGGGGGGTGGGGAGATTATACAGTTTTTTATTTGGTAATACTGGGGGTCTGACCACTCCCTTCTCTTTTTTTGTACTTTAAGTCATGTTTTTTGGAACGCTATTGATAGAATTATTAAGAGTTGGATTTTTTCCTTAAAGTAAAAGTAAGTTATTGCTGCAATACCCGTTTTCTAAAGCTGATAGAAATGTGCAGACCCCGGGGCGCCACCGGTGCTCTGATCGGACAGTCCGGCAGGATGCGGTCTGCCCACCCGCAGCAGACCCGTGCCTCTGGGATTGTTGAAAAATGCACCAAATAACACGTACAAGGGGCTAGTTTCCACCAAATACTCTGCAGATTTCTGTTGGCTTTGGACTTACCCACATAACCTCTTATGCTTTAATACATAACTGCATTGGATGTGAAACTTCTAGTAACTGTGTAGTCGCTGTGTTCTATATAACATTTTACACTGCTGTGGTTGCTGACCTTTTTTTTTTTGTTATGGCTTAAAAGCAAAAAAAAAAAAAAAAAAAAGAAAAAAGGCATGATTCTTAGAAACTATTAAACCTTCCTTTCTTTGAAAAACAAGCTCCTTATTACAGAATATACTAAACAGTAGTGCCTGTGGTGTAGCCCACCAATCTTGATACAGTAGCTGATGCATTGTGCAAATGAGGCTTTGAGATGGTTTTTGCATAAACAAAAACTGCTAGGAGATAATCTCAATAGTTAAAAGTGTTATTTAAACCTTTGAAATAAATGGATGTAACTGTACCGGAGTACAGCTTTTCACTTGTTTAGTTCTTAAACGTTAGTATAATCAGTAAAATTTAATATAAAATGTTGCCAAATTCAATGTAGAAAGAATGTGACAAAACACTTTGGATAGTTCTATTGTTTGTGTTTTTGCATATTGTAAAAGCAGTGTCACAGCTAAAAAATAAAATGTTTCTAATGGTAAATTATTGTGGTTTAGTTGCTAGTTTGTACTGAGAGTTGACCTCTCCCTGTGCAGTTTTTTGTTCTAAACTGGTATAAATAATTGCTGTAAGTGTGTCTCCCTTCTACATTGTAATGATTGCTTAAGCCTACGTTATAAATAAAGAACTGCTGGAAAATGTCTGCATTTCGGTTCTTAAAGACTTTCGGCTTCCAGAGCTTTGGATGTCAACGTTTCCTTCATCAGACCTCTAAGAACGCTTCCCCCTGAACTCTAACTGCATGTTACAGAAGCAAGAGGGCTTTAATAATAACTAAAATTGCATATAGTTTTGCTGATGTAGAGTGGAAGGGCAATAACAGAGCGAAGGTGCAGTGCTGACAAAGGAAATTCCAACTAAATAAAAACCGATTATATTTCTCTGCCCCGTGTTGTTACCTGGCCAGGAAGCACAGGTCACGCGACAGCTTTGTGCCTCTGCCCGCGGGCAGCCGGGCACCACCCAGCCGCTCGCTCACTCTCCCCAGGTGGGATGGGGGAGAGAATCAGAGAGGGAAAAGTGCGAGGACTCATGGGATGAGACAAAGACAGTTTACCAGGTAAAGCATAAGCCACACACAGGGAAAGCACAGCAAAGCAAGGAATGCCTTCGCCTGTCCCACCGGCAGGCAGGCGCCAGCCACCCCCAGGACAGCAGGGCTCACCACGTAGCGGTGCCTTGGGAAGACAAACGCCACTGCTCCCAGCACCCCCCTGCCTCCTCCTTTCCCCCAGCTGCCATTGCTGAGCATCCCCATGGTGTGGGATGTCCCTTTGGTCATTCGGGGCCAGCTGTCCTGGCTGTGTCCCCTCCAGCTCCTGGGGCACCCCCAGCCCCTCGCTGGCAGGGCAGCACGAGGAGCTGGAAGTCCTTGGCTCTGGGGGAGTGCTGCCCTGCAACAACTGAAACAGCGGTGTGCTGGCACCGCTATTTTCGTCACAGATCCCAAACACGGCATCATAGGGGCCTCTACAAAGAAAATTACCCCAGCCCAAACCATGACACTGCCTGAGGAGGAACGTTGCTGTCAACTCCACACATGCTTACAGCCAGAATTTATCAAGCACGGCACAAGTGCCAGCTCCCACACAGCTCTGAGTGGTTGAAGACTTTGTTGCTGTTGTTCAGCCTTCTCAGGAGCAAATGTAGAGAGGGAGGGCATTGTTCCCACATGCAGCTACCAGGCAGCGGCCTAATTTATTGCCTTGCCACTGTGACAGATTCATTTTTGTCCTCAGGTTTCCATTTGTCACGAAGACATTAAAGGAAAACTCGAGGTGCCTTGGCTGGAAATCCGTCCTGTTGTGAGAAGGCTTAGAGCTTCATCCCCCCGTCTCTTTACGGCTGTATCTCATGTACTGAGTGGCCAGGCTCAGTCATTTTAACGCACATCCCTGCCATTTCTACAGTGAGCATGAGTCGCTTGCATCTACATGCACAAAATGCTTGTTCTATTGTGTTGGGTTTTTTTTTTAATGCTGGCATATGGAGTAGCCGTCATGTTGGGGAACGGCTGTCAGACCTGCTTCGGTGTCTGTAAGAGGCAGGAGGGACTTCTTGCTCTGCTGCAGAGCTAACAACAACATAAAAGCAGCTGGTTGGCTGACTGGGAGGCAATGTGCAAAATCACACATAATTAAAAAAGTATCTGTTGTTTGTATCATTTCTGCAGAGTTCGTAGATGAGCAAAGCATAGGGATAAGATTTTGGGGGGTGGTAAGGTGCAGGAAGAGGGAACTGTTTTTTTTTTTTTTTGTCCAAATAATAGTCAAGACTCTGTGTCTGCTGACTGCTCTAACCCCACAGTGATGTTGAGCACCCGAGCACCAAAACTGCCCGCAGCCACCTACAGCTGCAGAGCTGAGGGCCGGGGGAGAGGCAGAGCAGGCTGAGGGGATTTGCCCTGTGATTTTATACTTCCCCGTGATTTTTGCCTGCATGTGTTTTTAGCCTTTCATAAAGCAAGCCAGCATTTGTAGTTTAGCTGAGTGCAATTCTGGTAGAGCAAGCCCCGTGCTAGAACCCTGCGATGCTCACTGTGCACAAACAACCCCCCGACACCTGAGCGGGACAAGAACCAGCTCCGTGCTGGAGGTGAGGGAGGCGCTGAACAGCAGTGCTGAAACGAGCACAGCTGCAGTGCCCACTCCCCGATTCTGTTAATGCCTTTGGACCAACAGAGGGCAGAGAACAGCTCCAGCTTCCTCTTCAGACAAACTTTTAGCGGTGGAATATACGAAGACAAGTTTTTGTTTGTCCTTTTAAACAAACCCAAGCACATTTTAGCTTTACACAACAAGTGTAGCTTTAAACAATTTAGCTTTAAACAATTTAGACATATTGAAGATGACTGTAAAATTTCTAAGTAGCCAAGTTAAAAACCTTTTTTTTTTAATATATATCCAATCTGAAGATGTTTAGTCCTTAAAACAGCTGAAATTAAGCTTATGTTTTTTCTCTTGGAACATGGGCTTTATGCAGATACTTTTTCAGTCCCAGTAGTCGGGTTTTCCAACTCTTGCTGTGAAAGCTGCAAAGTAAGTTGTAGAAAGTGTTCAACTTTCTAGAGCTCACTCTGGTGTTAGTATCCCATAAAGATTTCTTCACTGGCTGGTCCAGTGGTTTCTTCGCTTTAGGTACACAGCACAGATGTTAACAGTCATCTATTCTACGCCACACAAACTGGAAGTGCGTGCCTGCTGTAGTAGGAGACCAGAACGTCACAAAAATGCTTTCTGTTTCATTTTACTTGGCTTTATTTTGCATGACAGTAGCATATGTTCACTGGCATACCTACTGCCTACAGAGGATGGATCGCTTCAGTTCTCGCGTGCAGTAACGCTTTCACATGGGCATTTCACGGGGCCTTGTCACAAACTGCCACCACAGGGGTGGCAGATGCCCTTCCTTACGAGCAGGAGGCAAGGCTTCGGTTTTTGGACCATCACTTGGAGTTTCTTCTTCTAATTGCTTCATCTACAACATGACAAAAATATAATGCTTTAGTGCAGATAAACAGCAAAGCTGACCCCATTTCAGAAGGAGAGAGCTAGCAGTAATGCCTTCACTTGTCCTCACTATTCACTTACAAACTCGGTAATCACTGCAGGCTCATATTACCTAATTAAGGACTTTCTAAGAGGGGAAAGTGGTTTACAAGAGAATTTTGTACTTAAGAGGTCATCATTTCCTTATAATTCACGTCTGCCATTGCTAAATAAACTGCATTCTCTCGCTTCTTTGAAAAATCAGCAGTTAAATTACAGGTCCTAAAACACTCCCATACGAGTCAGTAGGAGACTTCTATTTTTGCATGCCCCCAACAGCCCTTTAGATGTCATCAATGGATGTTTCCTGAAGCAGTGTCAGTGCTGGCTGCCACGCTGTTAATTCTGATAGAAGTGACATGTTACATATAATCCAACTAGTTCTCTACAACCAAATCTAAAAATTATTTTGGGATAATCAACTTCTGCCAACTGAAGCTCAATATAAGTTGACCAGAAATTGGTCTGGATTCCCAAATGATGAAGTCTGTAGTAAGTAATTTTTAAAGGTGCATCCACAACACGTTCAGAAGAAGAGGAATTCTCTGGTCATTCATCTCTTCTCATCTCACTTCGGAGTTACCTTTAGTAAAACAGCTACAGCAGCCCTGCACTAACTGAAAGGATGGCTGCAGGTTCAGCAGCCACCAAACTCAGCCATTCAAATTCCCTTAATGGCCTTCAGGAAGCTGTAACTCAGATCTGTGCACACATTTTAAGTCAAGCCAGCATTTCACACTGAAAAGCGTTCTAACAAAGCAGAGCCTAAGACCACAGCAGGCATTCAGCATTCTCACTTAAAATATTTTCCAAGAGCACAGCTCAATGCCACACAAAATGCTTGCTAAAGAAGCTTCACCTGGCATCGAACAAGCACTGACCTCTTTCTCCCAGCTTTCCTGCTGCAGCTTCTTCCATTGCTCTCTCTTGGCAAAGTAGTCAGGATACATTGCCTTCTCAGAAGGATGCCAATAATCCAAGCACCATTCAGGAATCTGTTAAAAAACAGCAACAAAACAACACTTTTATTACGTATGTATATAAAAACATGTAAAGTCTCTATATAGTATACTAACACACGAAAGAACTAAACATGCTCATTAAACCCGTTATTAAAATGGATAAATAACCCATGAAATAAAGTACCACGTAAAACCAGCACGTAAGAATTATCTATTGTCAGTCACAGAGGGCAGAGCTTTTAATCTATTTCATGAATTCTCCTAAGTCATAGGAGAAAGTCATAGTGACTTGCTTAAATCATAGCATCTCAAAGACAGACCCCAGGTCACCTCCGTTTACTCTACAGCTCCTGAAATAATTCCATCTAGGGGAAAAGATGGATTTTCCTCCCCTCCTATCCCCAAAGGCGGCAGGTTAAAGATCCTTCTCTGCAACTACTAATTCATTTTGTTTGACAAAGAACTTAACAGCTCACTTCTGCTTGTCTACAGCTATTCCAAAAATTAGCGGCCTTTAGATCTTGATTATGGTTCAACCTCTGGAGGACTGGACCAGCTCTGGATGGATATCCTAATAAAAACTGAATTTCGAATTTTGCAGCAGCGTATTGCTTTGCTTAGCTTAGAGAAAAAGAGGCCAAGAGGTGACCTCGCTGCTCCCTGCGGCTCCCTGAGGAGGGGCAGTGGGGAGGGAGGTGCTGGTGATAGCAGGACACGTGGGAATGGCACAAAGCTGCGCCAGGGGGGCTTCAGACTGGACATCAGGAACAATTTCTGTACTCTGAGGGTGGTCAAACACTGGAACTGCCTAGAGAGGTGGCTTGTGCCCTGTGCCTGCCAGTGTTCAAGAGGCATCTGGATAATGCCCTCATTAATATGCTTTGACTTTTGGCTAGCCCAGAAGAGGTCAGGCAGTGGGACTAGGTGATCTCTGAAGGTCTCTTCCAACTAAACTATTTTATTGTACATCGCTGAATGTTAATATTTTAAAGATAAAAACACTGACAAAAAAAAATAAGGAAAATCTATGTCAAAATTAAGTTGCTCCAGTATCATCATTCATCCACTGACATTTGCAGTTTCCTGCTGTGATTCTCATCGCTGAGTAAAATTTTGGCTTGATAGAAAGAACAGACCGGCTATTAAATAACGATATACATATACCAAGCACCAGTAAAAAAAAAAAAAACATCAGACAGAGATTTAAAAAAGTTACATTTTGTAGCAGCTTCTACAATGGACAGTCCCTGATAAACCAAGAAGCCAAACCCTTGTGATAGCCACTTGTTTAAAGCACAGGCTTCGCATTTAAAACAGGGCAAAGGAAAGCACATAAATCCATTTATATTTCTGTATCAAAACTAATCACTGCTCAACTGACCTTTTTTCTGTCTGGATTCGTTTTCACCATTCTCTCTACTACTGCTGAGGCTCATGACCTTGGCACAAGCTTAAGTTCCCTTCTTCCATTCCCACTCGTGTTCTTTTTTCTGCCTCTAAATCTATGTCAGGTTCTTTCACATGGCTTCTTATCTGTAAGGAGCTGATCAGATCTAGTCTTCTGCATCAGCACTGTCTTCAGAATTTGGGAGAAAAAAGGTGCGTGTACTCTCTAGATCAGTACTGACTTCTCGTAATGTATGAAAAGAGACAATGCCAAAACAGTGAAAACGCTGCGTTTTTTTGTGAAGCCTGTTTCTTCACTCCTAACACATCGGGGGGAGGAGCCAAACTCCAGAATGTCTCACATTCTAAGAACAGTGCTGCTATTTTTAAGCATACAGCTCAACATAAAATGGTCCTCAAATACTTATTTGGCACTGCAGTGGATCAAGGGAAATGGTAATTTGTATCACTACTCAAAATGCTGGAAGAAGGAAGGCCAAGTGAAGGAAGCTCCCCAGCAGCCAGGCTGACATCAAGTTCCGACAAAACCAGAGACCAGGGCTGTGACCAGACGCCACCACACAGGGTGGTGCTGCTTCCTCCCCCTCCACTGTCACAGCTCTGCACCAACCCTGTCACTCCGCCTGTCTGACCCACCGCCGAGCAGCTTCCAGGTGCTTAAATCCCATCAAAACAAAGCCTCTGTCCTCTGACAGAGCAGCGAGCTCCATTTCAAATGACCACAGAAGCACAACTCCTAAGCAAGCAATAAGTTTTCCAGCACGGAGGTACCAGAGAAATACCGCTGAACCAAACTGCAGCCCTATTAAAGCCTACTTAAAACACTCACCTTCTTTTCAGTGCCAGAAGAGCGAGGTAAGCGCACTAACAACCACCCCAAGCACAGGACTGCACAACCCCACAGCCCCCTTACCTTGTAGCACTCGTATCTCTCGTAGGAGGTGCCCCCAGGTGAATCGGGGAAGATGTAGGGCTGCGGGTGCTGGTGTGCCCAGAACTCCTCCTGACCGGCCTTCAGCAGCTCTGTAGCTTTCACCATATCCTTCACATCCTTGTTCTTATCGAACCGCTCTCTCAGGAGGCAGGCAAGGTATCGGTACTTGTCTCTGCAGGCACACGACATATGCAGTGTGTAGATTTAAATAAAACATCACAGAGAACATGGCAACATCCTCTCTTACCCCTACACAAAGACAGGGCTCCTGAGGGCCTCCTGTCCCCACACCCAGTGTCTTTTCAGGCACTGACAAGAGGCTCAAGAGACATTTTGACATTCTCCTCACCCCTTCAGCCACGTTTAGAGGAAAGGGACGAGGATAAAATCCTCCCCCCCCAACCCCACGGGGCCCCGTCTCGGTGGGGAAAGCCGGCAGCGGGGGCTCAGCCCTCCCCCGCTCCCCGCACCTCGCTCCCTCCCGTCCTCACCGGTGGATGCACCAGGACTCCAGGTGCCTCAGGGACTTCTTGTAGAGCCGCAGCACCTTCTGCTGGTGCGTGAGGTACGCCGCCATTTCGCGCTGCCCTACCCCTCACCTTCATGCGCGGCGCCTCACGGGAACGTGGCGGCCGGCCCCGGGCGCAGGCGCCGAGCTCCGCCCGCCGCCATGAACCGAGCCAAGCTCATCGGTGAGGGGATGGGTGGCTTAGCGGGGTCCCTGTCCTTGTTCCCGTCCCTGTCTCCTCATGTCCGCCGAGCCCCGGGTCCCTCCGTGCTCCCCCCGGGGTCGGGGCTGAGGAACCCGCTCCCCGCGAGGGGCTGAGGGCGGCGGGCGCCGGCCGCTGTGGTGACATGGCCGGCGCTTCGTCGGGCTTGTCGCCCTGTTCAAGCCCTGTCTCAAGCCCTTTCCCCCCGCTCCCAGAGCCGAGGTGCAGGCAGGCTGCCCTTGAGGGGCGGTTAGAGCCGACGAGAAGGGTTTCGGGGTGATTCTGCCCTTTTTGGGGCTTCTCCGAGGGGCTGTTGTGCGCCCCTTGAGGTTCCTCCCCCCCCCCCCCCCCCCCAATTCAGTGGGTTCCAGCAAGCTCTTGTCTTGCTTTTCGCGTTGGTGTCTTAACTGTGGGCGTTAATAATCTTTAATTTTATCGAATTGGCTTGGATAAAAGCGTTCATAGGAGCACTGATTTAAAGGCTGTGTGCCGGTTGCTGCATTTTGCCTTCCCTCCTGCTGCTGAGGTGAATTGGCAGCTTCGTGGGGAAAGCCCAGGTGCTTGCAGAAAGCAGTGTCTCGGTATCTGCTTGTGGTGGTGAGGGCAGCTCTTCTGTACGCCTATAAAATAAGTCTGGAGTTCTCAGAATGAAATGTGGAATGATTCTAATATCTGTGTTTGGGGGTTGTTTGTTTGTTTTTACAGATATCGGTATTAACCTTACAGACCCTATGTTCAGAGGAATCTACAGAGGAACACAAAAGCATCAAGGTAAAGTTACTCTTTTTAAAAGGGAAACCTTGTGCTTGTCAGAAAGTAAGATTAGAATTTATTTTCTTCTTCAAAAAACAGATGTGTATTATTTATTAGGGCTTGAAGTAGAAAGTGTGACAAAATAATCATAGAGTGGGTTGGGTTGGAAGGGACGTTAAAGCCCACCCAGTTCCAACCCCCTGCCCTGGGCAGGGACACCTCAACCAGCCCAGGCTGCCCAAAGCCCCATCCAGCCTGGCCTTGAGCACCTCCAGGGATGGGGCATCCACAGCTTCTCTGGGCAGCCTGTGCCAGGGCCTCACCACCCTCAGAGTACAGAATTTCTTCCTTATATCTAATACAAATTTACCCTCTCTTAGTTTAAACCATTATCATTTGTCCTGTCACTGATTTATCCTAGATAAAGAGTACCTTTCCAGTTTTCCTATAGGTCCCCTTTAGGTACTGGGAGGTGAAGTTAGACTTTCTAAGCAAAATGCATTTATTTTTTTTCCTACTGAGTTGCTTCTATTAAGTTGTCATATAGGTGACTACTTTGGGAGCAAAATGGAATGCTGATGTATTTATATTCAGATAACATGGAAGAAGTTGATATAAGAGTTAGGAACAATAAACTATCAAAGTATTGCATTGCTGAATCGTAGTTATTAATTATAAGTGATGCTTTTTTCTTTCACATTCTACATATATATATATTTTCATATTTTATATATATATATAAATTAAAGAGCCTTCTAAAATATGTGAAAAATATTCATCGACTTTCTGGACTTAGACCAGATTTTCAGTTATTGCATTCTGTTATTCTTTTTTTAAAATGAGGTTCAAAGATTGTTCGTGATAGGAATTTTGACTGCATGAAAGTAATCTTTAGTTCAAAAGTAGTTAAATTATGCCATAAAAACCTTAAGTTCAATTAGTGATATTTCTGTAAACTTTTGCAGATGACCTTTTGGATGTGGTAGAGAGAGCAGTTAAAGTTGGCGTTAAAAAGGTAATTTCTTATAATTAGACAACTTCTTCAGTATTTTAAATTGCTTTTAAATATTTTGTTTTCATAGTGCTGCAGTATGAAAACAACTGTTTCTGGAAATTGCAATGGAAAATGCAGTAACTTTCTTCAGTGCCATAATGCAAAAATATTCTGTGCAGGTAGCATTGTCTTTAAGTTGCACAGATGCTCAGGACGTAAGTTCAGTAGTACTGTATGTGATCTGTATTTACAGTTTCCAACATACAGTTTCAACAGAACAATGATCTCCTCTAACCTACTGTAATCATTTTTTACAGAAGTTTCCGCATTAGTTATATTATAAGGCACAGCTCCCATCTTTTTGTATCCTGTGTGACTCTTACCGTACAGTTACTGATACAGGTCCAAACACAAAAAAAACTCTTGTGGACCTTTCTTGTGAAACTCTGGTGAACCTTCAGATATTTCGATATGTAAAAGGAATTGGTAACTGCCAAAAATATGGAAGTACCTGTACAATCTTACGGTTGATAAATCTGAATGTCTGCTAGTAAATATTGGCAAGGTTGTAACTGTTAGCTTGAGATCAGTGTTCTCAGCAATGGACCACACTCCTTTAGTTATAATACTCCAGCCTGCCTGTATGTGCATCTCTAAACTCAATAAGTTATCAAAGCAAAATTATGAATTAAAATAGAATGCGTCACGTGCTGCCGTGAACTGTTCTGCTGTACTGATAGGCTGGTGCATTAGAAATAAAGAAATAAACCCTCCTCTAGAAGAGGAACAGCCATCTTGATGGTTTGCTGAAAGGCTCTTGTCTGAAAGAGTGGGAAACAAACCAAGAGATGAAAAAAGAAAACACTACTGATGGGGAAGGTACCACAGTGCAGCGAATACAGACTCATAGTCACTTTTACTGTGTTTGTATGTGCTGCATAAGCATTATTTAATCCTTATACCACCCTCTGAGAGTAGGTGACAGTTTTTGTCATCAAAAATAAATTGTATGCATAACTTTTCAAGGTGCACGGTGGATTCAGAAATAGGATTCAGGAGTTCCTTGTCCACCTTCAGGAGGGTGGTCGGGCCCTGGGACAGGCTCCCCAAGGAATTGGTCATGGTACTGAGCCTGCTGGAGTTCAGGAAGCGTTTGGACAGTGCCCTCAGACATACAGTTTTGATTTGTAGGTTAATTAAAGCTCCTGTGTGGAGTCAGTAGCTGGACTTGATGATCCTTACGGGTCCTTTCCAACTCAGGATGTTGTCTTCTGTTCTGTTCTTTCCAGTCTTGCTAGGCTGGCTATGTTGCTGGTCTTCACAGTGATAGAAATCAATTCCAACCCAGGTTGTTTTCACTTGTCTAGAAACTTAATCTCCTTATTTGAAAATATGCATATTTGTCCACATAGCTGGTGATCTATGATTTTTTTTGTGTGTGAAGTTAATGTCAGCTTTATTTATTTTTCTGGTGGCAGTGCTGGGACGTGTCTAGTCTGTAACGGAGCACACTGCAGAGCTGCCTGACTTGGTGTTGACTAAATCTGATACATAGCATGTGAGGGATAAGTAAAATTTCTGGAGTTCATTGTCTTAGAACTTAGCATTGCTGCAAATAGAAGTATTTTACTCATTTAATGGTTTGAAATCATTAGTATAAAAGATACTTGATTTAAAAAAAAAAAAAATCAATTTTTGCTACCTAGGCTATTTTCTAGCTCCTGAGAAGTATTCAGATTTGTTACTACGAAACTTTGTTATATATGCATTAGTAATTTTCTCATGTTTTCTTTCTAGATTCTTAGTTCTGAGTGTTTTCTCAAACGTGTTTGGTGTTCAAAGCAGAACGTACTGACAGTACTTTTCTCTCAAGTTTTTGATCACAGGTGGAAGTCTACAAGATAGTAAAGATGCATTGCAGCTGGCACAGACCAATGGTATGTTCACTTTAAACTTCTGTTGTCAATCAAAAATAGTCTTCTCAGAATTAACAGTTTAAAAGGAACAGCCCCTGGAGGTGTTTACAGAATCTCGGATTAAAATAAAGAAAAGCGTGTTTCAGAGTGGGATAGATGCATTGCGCGTGGCTTTATGTTGCTATTTATGTCCCTGGGTGATGGAAGCAATTGGTCATTCCTCTAATTTCTGTTTATAGATAATTTGATGTTTAGAAAAAGCAAACTACACATGTTTCTGGAAGCAGAAAGCTTTTGCCAAGGCCCTCTTCCAGAAATAAGCTGAAATGCGTATATAATGCGGAATGTGAGTTTCTTGGTGATTTTTCTTTTTAGTGTAATTTACCAATCTATCATGACCAGCTGAACAGCAGAGGTACTTTCCTCTTTATGGTTCTCATGATTTTCCCTCTTTTTCTGCTGAAAGGACTATGTCCTTCCTTTCCTTCCTTAGGCAAATATCATTCCACTGATTACTTAAAGATGTATTTGAACTGTAAAACACACATTAAAGTACTGTTTACAGAAAAAAATCATAAAGTAATTTAGGTTGGAATGAACCTGAGGAGGTAACCTGCTCCAGCTGAATCCACCTCCTCACCTCCATCAAAGCAGGACCAACTTCAACACTAGCTCGGGGCCTTTATACATGTGTGTGTATATATGTATGTACATATTTTCCTCCTATGCTCTTGCATTCTTTGTAAAGGCACTAAACAGATCTTTTAGTGTTGGCACTGAGGTAGTCTGGATTGGATTTCTAGATAAATCAGGCTAGGTGTTGTTGGCAAAATTCTGTACCAGCTAATGTGGAGGTGTGAGGGGAAATCACATACCACCTGCAGTTCTTGCAGCTGAGGGTAACGTGATTCCTAGGTGATCTCAAGAGGTAGGTGCCTTCGAACCTCGACAGTTCTGTGATTTGTCGAGGGCTGCTCCGCCAGAATAGTTCACCTCAGTACTGCAACTGAATGATGGGCAGTAAAGAGAAGCCTCCAGCCCCAAATAGAGATACTGTCTGGCATCGTTAAAGCACGAAGAGTCAATGTAATAAAATCGCAATGATAAAGACGTTCAGAAGGAATTTCCTTCTAAAGTTAGGAACAATAAGGAAAAAAAGTCCAGATACTGGCTATACTTTACATAAACTCATTTTTTTTTTCTTATTTTCCTTAAAACCTTCTAATCCTGTCTTGCTTTAGATATGTTTTACAGTACAGCTGGCTGCCATCCCACACGCTGCGGAGAATTCGAGCAGAGTAGCCCTGACCAGTATTTATCTGAACTAAAAAGTCTGATTGAAAAAAATAAGACAAAGGTAATAGCAGTTGGAGAATGTGGCCTAGGTAAGTGTTACCTTAGTATTTTGATATTATTTTTTCCTAGATATATGAAAAAAATCGTAGCACCGTAACTCACTGGGGGTTTTGTTCTTTCCAATTGTAGATTTTGATAGATTAGAATTTTGCCCGAAGGACACCCAACTCAAGTAAGAAACTTTTGATGACTCTTAAGTTGACTTGTACCAATTTTCTGTCCTTTATTCTCCTGCGTAGCATTTTGTCAGGTATAGATCTGCAATTTGCAGTTTGTTTGTTTATTTTCTAACAAAAATGTGACTTTAAAGGAGGATGCCTGCATTGAAGAAGTGCTGCGCTCTACGTTTTGCTGTCTGTCTGGTGTTGACTTACACATCCTTTTCTGTAAAATCTATCAGCTTTTGTTGGTTTCTGGGTATGGCAGATATTCGTTCTTGCTAATACTGAGGGACTCTTGGAGACTCGTAGGGAGAATAATATAATTGCAGTGCGTGAAAGAAGAATTAGGTTGTTGGAGTGGAAGGTGTGGGCGAGGGAACAGAGCTGTCAAAAAGGATAAGTCAGCAGCGGAGAAAAGGAAGCTTTTACTAAGGGCAGCGTTTGCTGAGATGGCCGAGAGCTGATGAAAAAATTAACCTGAGGAGTTGGGAGAGATCTGTATTTTGAAGTAATCAGTGCAGCAGAGATACTGAGTGGAAGAAGCACCTGAAATCAGCTCACTTTTTTTTTTTTTTTAGTGAAAACCTCTGTCTACAGAGAGAACTGTGGACAGAGATAAGTGTAGGAAGAGGCAGGTGATTCATCCCTCATTTGAATTTATGAATTATGTTGCATATTACTGCAATGAGTAGACGTAGTCACTGGGGGGCAGTGGTTAGGTGTGGTTTTTCTAATTGCCACGTGTTCTCAGTGGGTAGAGTTAATCAGTTCTTTGTAATACTACAGTCATACAGTAAAATATTCACCAAACTGAACAGATTTTTCTTTTCCTGGTAGCATTCAGTGTACAGCAGCTTCGCTGGTATATACTGTGAAGAAGCGCTCCACACTTTGGAGCATAACCTGTTAACTTTCTGTGGCAAGCTAAGATACTGGAGGAATATCATATTTTAGGATCCTTGATGCTCTTGAAAGAAAATTTAAGGAAAAAAAATATGTGATTGTCCTTAGCTAATGAACTGTAGCCGACAACCTGTAGTGAAAAACTTCTAATTGGATGGACTGAAATTGGGTTGCAAGGCAAGAAGTGACAGGGTGGAACAGAAATCACTCCTAAAGTGGTAGGTGAATCCTTTCTCATTAAGGTTGATAATGATGGAAAATCTTTATCTGAGCTGTTTCAGTGAATCGAATGAAACACATGAATCTACTTTCAAGGAGCTTTTTTGAGAGCCCTTGCTGGAAATTGCAGTTGGAAGGAGGTGACTGATGAAAAAGACCAAAGCAAGAAGTGCAAGGGAGCAAAGAACTACTGAAAGCCTCAAGGACAGATGCCTGCAAATGTTGTTTGCAGACTCCTCATCTTCTAAACAGGCTGCTTTCCGTGCTGTTCACCTCCGTGTGTTTGTGAAGTGTGGTCGGGGTGTTTGAGGTTGTTTTGTTTTCGTTTTTGTTCAGTCGGTATTGAGTTGGATACAGTCGTGACCTTTAGCAGACCGGAGAGCAAGTTCTTCAAATTAATATTCCGTGTATGCTTGATAAATGAACAGAAAAGGAAGGCAAAGTGCGAAACGCAGCACACCTGCTGGTGGGCAGCACACCAGCTGTCAGCTGCTCTGTCCTTCAGGTGTTGGAGCAGCCGCTAGGATAGCTGTCAAGAGTTCCCCTGTGGAAGAGAAGTGTGACAGTTTCCCAGTAGATAGTATCTGAGCATGACCTCTAGTTTATTTAGCGTTTAGTCGTGATTTTTTAGTTAGTTACCCTGTGTTTCCTTCTGAATAACTTCCGCCTGTAAAAATGGAAATGATTGTTTCATCCCGTTTCTGGGATTGAAAAGCTAATGAAGATGAAATTCCTTTGTTGAAGCACCACTGGGAACTTTTTGTCTGAATCTTTTGCCGTTTTCATAACCTGTCCAGTAGTAAGTGGTGATTTGAATGGTAGGTGAAGATGGTGCCTTCGTGTTATGCAGAAGATCTCATTATAAATGGACTGATGAGTACAGAGAAGTTTCCCTTCTGTGCTACTGTGATGGGTTTACAGGGCTCAGTGGCAGGGAAAGCAGCAGCTGCAGCTCTGTTAGTGCCTTGGTTCCAAACCTGAAAATACCATGGCATTTGATCTTTGTGGTCAAAACTAAATCTGCAAACAAACACACAGGAATGTTTTCAGACTTCCTTATTGAGAAGAAACAGCTAGCACTGAATGACTCTCAACCGAAAGAAGGTGGCTGCACCTAAGTACTGAACCTAGTAAGGCTTGGGTGCCTGCTCATTTATATTGTTGCATTCTAATCACTGTATCTCTGATTTCTTTACACTTTTCCAGATTTTCTTCCTTATGTTTCTTTTTCTTTCCTTTTTCTTCTCTGGGAATTTCCCCATCAACCTCCCCTGCTGCTAGATACAGAAGAAGCTTACATCACCTTCCCGTTTGTAGGGGCACTTAACTTTGAGAAGGGTACTGGTCTTGAAGGTACAAAATTAGATTGCAGTTGGCCCGTGGGTTACTCATGGGGGTTATTTGCAGCTCAGTCTCTAAACCTCATTTTCATATGAAATGAGTCTTCTAAAGAATGAAAATCAACCAATTGTAGCTATTAACTGCAAGAGTAATCATGAGTTGCGATTAAACTTATATTTAGTCAATCTAAACTAAGCACTGTATCTAAGACTAAAGAGAAAATTCTAAGTAGGGGTAATACCTTCTGAATTTTCATGTCAGTTTTTAGTGTTAAGTCCATTTTTCTTCCGCCTGCTTTATCTCAGAGATCCACGCTGATGCACAAGGAAGTTAACTTTTATCAGAGAAACAGCAACCTGCAGTGTACAGAAAAGTGCGAATTGCACAAATCAAAATGACAGGCTGTGCTATCCTTTTGTTTGTGCCTACTTCTTATTTATATGTTATAAAGGTGTAAAACTAATGGTTTGCTGCCATTTTCTCCTGTTCCATACGTGAGTCATATGCAGCGGTATGCAGACATGAGTTTGCCTTTGTGTCTGACACCTAATGGTGGCAATGCCCCAGTGCCCTAGGCTGCGTTTCGCCTAAAGAAGCCCCACATGCGCATACAGACCCCGACTGCTGGACAGGCAGTGTTGTCCTTCCGTCCTGCCCAAGTAATGTCATTTTTCATATTACGTACGGCTACTGAGTCAGGTCTGCACTGGTGGCCCTCTACCATGCATAAGTTCCTCTAACGTGTTTCCTGAGCGCTTGCAATTTGCATGCCTGGGTGCAGCGTGACAGACAAAAAGAAATGGTAAAGGATAATTAATGCTCTGGGGTCAGAACTAGCTGAAATGGCAAGTGGCAGGATTAGGTCAGTGCTAACTAGTTTCCTTTAGAAACTGGCTCCCTATTTACCTCCTCTCTGCCCGCATTTTTATGTCTCTCCATAGGATGGCTGCCTCGCTGTTACTGCTCCTTCAAAGGGAAAACTAGAATAGAAGGTAGGAGAAGGATAAAAATGAGGGAAAAGGAAGGGATGCAGGCACACAAAAGGGAGGAGAAGTGGGAAGAGTGACGGTAATGAGCGGAACAGGGCAGAAGTAAGATGCCTAATATTGGTACTCGTTCCACCCCAAGAAAAGCAGGACTGCCCTTCATGCAAGAGCGAACAAAAACTCTGAACTGTTACTTCTCAGGACAGCCAGCTCTGATGCCTGGTTTTGGCCATTTGAAGCTACAGAAGTTTTCACAATGCTCCCTCGCTCACCCATACAGCTTTTATGAATGCTTCTTGAAATAGCGGTCTGCATGCGGTACGCTCTCTTCCATTCCTGAAATTTCAAAACCTTGTGGAGAGAACAGTCAGTTTCTGTTTCATTAAAAATAACTAAATAAAACCAACCTCCACCAAGACCCGCTCTGCACAAGCTTTGCGTCCTTTGCGTATATATGTATGCATTCTTCCAGCATTGATGCTCCTGACCACTTCTTATGCACCTTCAGGAGCAGGTCACTACTGTAGGAATGAATATGTAATGAGAGAGAGTTTCTTTTAAACTTGAGTTCTTAAACTGTGCAATTGATAACTTGTGCATGGCAAATCTATTAATTCAGTCTTCACCTCTGGAGGACAAAAACGTACAAGCACTGAAAAAAAACCTGTTCTGCTATATTTAGCCTTAGACTGAGTTTCTGTTTAAAAGTGATTTTTATTTTACAGATATTTTGAAAAACAATTTGACCTGTCAGAACAGACAGGACTGCCCATGTTTCTTCACTGTAGAAACTCACACGCTGAATTTTTAGGTGGGTTTTGTTTGAGAGTTTCAAGCAGTAATAAATTCTGAATATGAAAGATCTGGAAACCTGAATCTTTCACCTTTGTTGCAGAGTTCTCTTATGTTTTTTTTATTTATTTCCTTTCATAGACATAATGAGAAGAAACAGAGATAGATTTGTTGGAGGGGTGGTAAGTTTGGACGTCAGAGCGGCTTTCATTTTTACCTGCATGTGTGTGTGCTTGGGGCTGGAGGATGTGTGTGAATACAGTTGTGGGACTTGTTGTTTGTCATGGAACCTGGGTGAGCCTCCAGTTACGTGCTTTCAGCTATTACAAATTCATATCAGCAATCCCGTCCCGTTTTTTTTGTATTTCTAAATTATTTCAGTATTTTTATTTTCATTGCTTATTCAACAGTTGTTTTTAGGGAGGGTGCTGCAAGGTAAGAGGATAGGCTGAGAAAAAGCTCTGCAGCTGACATGAACAGTTTTTCTTGGCCTGTCAGAAGGACAGTTTAAGCACCTTATAATTGACGTTGGCCTCTTTCCAATTCTGCAGTGTCCGTAACTGGAGTGCCTTCAGACCACAGATAATTTGGGTGTATGTTCCCAGTGGAAGCCGTAACCTCAAACATTTGCTTCTGACATCAGACATCATTTTCAAATTACATCCAGATGTAACTTTTCGTTGCTTTCTGTCTTTAGATATTCAAATTGTGTATTTTAATTCAAAAGCATAGCAGAAGAAACTTTGGATGAGATGATTAAGAAAGTCCAGCAACCCTCTTTCAGCTTTGCACTATGCCAGGGTCTTTCCAAAAGCAATAAAAGCTTGGATTATTCTGTCCCGCAAACATCAGACCACACCTCTTACAATAACATCGCAGTCCCCAAGTTTCCCCGTTGTCACCACAAAAACCTTCCCCAGCTCAGTGCTTTTCACGTTACGCTCTTACATCATGCTGTACAGCCTCTCCTTCCTTCCTCTCTTCTGCGAAGCTGGGAGCGAGTAGAGAAGCGAGGAACAGGCACCCTCTGCCGCGGGTCGTTCCCCTCACAGGGTGGGGAAGCAGGCAGTGTCATTGCTCCCCTTGGGGACAGAGAGCTGCAGTTTCCAGATGGGTTATGGTTTGCACCTTGTGGCCTGTTATTTGCATCTCTAGTTGCTGGGTGACCATATGGCATAGACTGCTTGCTGTGGACTGAGGTCTGTGAAGAACGTAAAACTGGCCCTTACCCTCCCTGACAGAGTCCTGGAGGGAATACAGAGGCCAGAACGTAAAAATTCAGCACACGCAGGATTGCTTCCTGGATAGTGTCCCACCTTCCGGCTGTCAGCCACAGGAAGCTCCTGGGCCAAACGCGGGATCACTGAATGGGCCTTTTCTGCATACATTTATCACTAATAAAATGTGGTGACCAGTTTTACAGCAGCGTGAGCTCTGCCGAAATTCAGAATCAGGTGAACCGTGTCCCACCTTTGTTTGAATTCATGAGTAATGCACTCCATCCACGGGTATTCATGACACAGATAGATACCAATATGTACTTGTAAATGACTGGAGATTTAGGTGAAGTCTGTATATTTCTATTACATGCATGCACGTATATTTATGTCTTCTAGGTTCATTCTTTTGATGGCACAAAGGAAGAAGCAGCAGCTGTAATAGATTTGGATCTTTACATTGGAATAAATGGCTGGTGAGTTATTTACAGGAAATAAAGCTATTTTAAAATGTCAGCTGCGGTGAACTCACTACTTTCTTTTAAACAATGAGGTCAAGTTTTCAAAGCTCAGTAGGCCCTTAATCGGCTGACAGATTTAGAATTGTACTCGTTAATCTTTTAGCTACGAAAAGTTCCTAACTCACAGCTCCAAAAGTTAATTGAGCCTTGGGTCCTTTCTGCTACCCTCCAATCAATCCTTGCTTATAAATAAATAAGGATTGAATGTGGAAGCAGGCTTTCTGTGAGGCACCTTTAAAATAAAATAGCATAGTTTTAAGTTGCTATGTTAAATCCAGGAGTAAAGCAAATGCAACCTGATCAGCCTTATATACCAGTCTCACAGTCTGAACCTCAGCAGTCATCTGGTCAAAAGTCAGCCGGCTTGACTTCAAATTGCATGGGTTGCTGAGGGCTGGGCAAGGGAGGCAGCACGGGTGGGGGTTCTGCTTACATACCACGTCGAGCCAGCTTCACTGTGTAGCTCCAAATCTGCTGTTCTCTGCAAGGTTTGAAGTTACCAGGAGCACTTGTAAAAATAAAACATTTTTTTATTAGTTATTTAGGAGGCTGCTTTTGCTGCAGAACACCAAGCGAAGTAATTACTTTTAAACACTTGTTTTTTTGTTTGTAACCAAACTCTGATTTTCTAGTTCTTTGAAAACAGAAGCCAACTTGGAAACCCTGAAATCAATTCCTAGTGAACGATTAATGATAGAGACTGGTAAGATCTTATGTCTTGGTCAGCTGTTAGTGACTTAAGTGCTCTTAGGCAATGTGTTTGCATAGCAATGATAAGGCAGGATCAAGAATTAAGGAGTCAGGAGTAGAAAAAGGACTGCCTGGTGCTCTACTTTAGAAGACAGGCTCCTTCTCAGCCTTCCACTAGAGGTAATAAGCTGCCTTACCAGCTTCTGACATTACAGGGGAAGATGAAAAGGACAAATTAACAAGCCCACATTTCCAGTTGCATTGAGATACTAAAATCCTGCTCGAGTGGTGGAAATGTACCATATGCAGGGCGACAGCTAAGGTATCTTCCCAGTGGTAACAGTAACGGCAACTGGAAACAACAGCTCTTTAAATGGAAGGAGGTGGGAGAAGGCTCAAATTCCCCTCCTGGGCTAATGAGCAGTGATTTTAATTTACTGACCCGGTGTGGGGTTTTTTCTTGCACGTACATTTTACATATGAGTAACTGTCCATTAAAAAAGCAGTATTTATTTTAATTTCTCAATCTGAGAGAAGGAAAAAAAAAAAGGCAAACTACCTAAATCCTTGAATTTATTTGCACATAAAGCACAAACCTGTTAAAAAACACAGGAAATTTCTGTGGAACAGATGCAGTGTGTCTAGCCATCTTTGTTACGCCAGTGGAAATTAGTGGTATATATTATTGTTGCTGATACTTCAAAAAGTAAAATTCTATGATAATGGTATGAAAATACGAAGATTGGTAAGATGTTAAATTGCCCAAATCTCTTAAATTCCATTTTGAACTGGAAGTCATTGCTAGAAAGAATTTGCTAGAGCTTTTGTCTGTGGACATAGTTGATGAAACTATCTCATGGTATTCTCAAGTGATTGCATGCTCCTAATTCTGTTTTTCAAATGAAACTAGATGCGCCTTGGTGTGGAGTGAAAAATACCCATGCTGGATCAAAATACGTAAAAACTACATTTCCTACCAAAAAGAAATGGGAAATAGGGCACTGCTTGAAAGACAGAAACGAGCCCTGCCATATAATGTAAGTGTACTGCTGTAGTAGTATGAAAAATACTTCAAATCTCACAGGGGGAAAAAAAGCAACAGTTCACTGGAGATGTAGTAAGTAGAAAGAAGTATGAATTTATTGAAACTTATGCAAGGTAGCGCTTAATTGGCTCTGAAAAAAAAAATTAAAAGGTCTTAATTTTCCCATTTTGGCAATTCTGGATGTAAAAAGCTCCCTGAAAACAAAATCAGTACTGTTTCTGGTTTTTCCCTCAATACGTTAGAGAATGGGTTAAACCCTGTAGAGTAACCTGACTTGAATAAATTTCGCTCAGCTGCAGTTATTTGTAAAACTGATAGAGCCTAGAGCTGTGCAGTCCTCTGAGGGCTGTGCTCTGAAGGGGGACGGCACCAAGATATGGCGTGGACAGAAACGACACGTTCATACAGCTTCTCCCAGGTCCCTGGGAGACCAGCCGTGGTGTGCCTGTGATATGAACTGCTATAACATGGATTTGGCTGGGATCCTTTCTGTATTCTACTACTGTGCTGTAAAAAAAACAGTCTCATGAAATACTGATCCTGTGAAGTTTAGTTACGAGTAACGGGTTGACATACAGATCAGAGAAGGAAAATTCTAAGGGCCACAGGACACAGAATTTAGACGTACAGAAACTTGGTTTTCTGCCACCTCTTTGTAATGCGTCCTCCCAGAGGTGGGAAAAGCAAGGAAACGTGCCCTTGTTTTAGTGAAAATGTGTAGTTATCTCCTGTTAAATAGCTTTGGCAGATGAAATGCCTGAAGTTTTACGACTGTTAGCACAATCTGGCTGGTGAGTCACGGCAGGCTTCTCTGTCATCTTCTCATTATCAGCTCCTGGAAAAGGAGCTCAGGAAGGTTTCTTGTGGCGTAGCACCTGAATGACTTCAGTGCAGCAAGTAAAGTTCACGGCTGTACTTACGCAGCTGCAAAGCCTGTTTGCGTGATCAAAAGATCTTTCTTTGCAGGGAAGCCTGTATGTATTTCTCTGAAAAGTTGTGTAAATGACCTGTTTGGAACTGGATTTTGAAATAGTTCTCAGGATGCTACGAAAGAATCTAGGAATTCGGCAGTGTCTAAGCAAGAGGTTATGTGACAACTGAGGGCAGTGCCGCGTTTTTGAGAGACCTGAAGAAACTTCAGAGAAAAAATTGATCGTGCTAAAGCTTACACAGTGACTCTACGAGTGTTCAAATGTATTTCTGTGCAGTTACGTTGCTCTGTAATACTCTTTGAAATTAATTTTATTTTGAAAACAAACACAATGCTAGCAGAGAAAAGCTGTTTCACTATTTAGGCTTTCTGAGGTCAGTCCATGACTGTGGAGTAGGGAAGAGATCAACTGCAAACAATCTTGTTTAGCTTAACCTTATTTCAAACCAACTGTCCTTTTAAAATTAATTATAACCTTTACTAGATGCAGATTAGTAACCTGAGAACCCCTTAAACCTTAGGAAGCGCAGTATTTTGTGACTTCTCAAGCAGCATGATCTGTTGTGAGAGGAAAGGTAGCGTGAGGCCACAAACTATATTTAATAATTAGGGTATATATGCTGTTTAATATAGCTCAGTTGGCAGGAGGGTTTTTCCACTTGTCTTTTTTTGGTGGTGGTGGATGGGGGCGGGGGGGCAGCTTTCAATTTTGCTGGTGATTTTATTTATATATATATATACACATATATATAAATAACTGCACTACCCCCCCCTTGGAAGCTATTTTTATTGAAATTCTAGCCACCAGAGGCTTTTTTTTTTTTTTCTCCTGAAGTTTTCATACACACAATGTCACAATAACTTGTAGGATGCTACAATAATAGCATCCTACTGCATCCCTGTGGGGATCGATACCTGTAAGCCCTACCAAAACTCTTCAGGGCTGAAATTTTTTGGTACTTGGCAATTATTTCTGTGTAGGTTTGATCTCACCCCATCTTCTCTTGAACATTTCCTTAAACCAAGAAGCTGTGTGGCTGTAAAGCACACGGGTGGGCACGAAACAGGCTAGTTCTTCATTGAGGAAAATACCGGCATCCCAGGAATAGTTAGGAGCAACTTTTTCTACTCTGCCTTCCTCAAAAAGAAGTTTAACTATTGTATAAGTTGAGGCAAAAATCCAGAACCCAAACACCATCGAACTTGAGGTCCTTCATCTATATTACAAAGAAGCTTGCTTGCTTTCCTGCTGCTAGGGGAAAAAAAATATGGTGTAAAGCCTGTTAGGAATTGTACAGAATATACATTTTTTTTCTGTACACACAAGTGATAGGCAATCAAGAAAATAAGTACAGAGACAAGGTTGTGGCTTGTTTTTGTCTCACTGAGTGTTACTACTACTCAGTCAATTTCTTTTGCCACTTTTTCCTGGGTTGTATCAAGGCCATGGGCCTTTTACAGTGCTCATTTAACATCGACTACTACTAGTACCTGCGTGTATTCCTCACAATCTAGAGAAAGGGGAGGTTGAAATGACCTCTTTTGGCAGCTGTACTCGCAGGTAAGTTTACAGCTGGAATTTAAGCTTTGCCATAAACCAGTTTGTTTATAGTGCAGCTTTAACCTTGAAAGGAGGTTAATGACGTCCAGTCTGAGGAATCAAGACCGCTGATAAAGACATGCACAAAGTGACACTTTCTTTGAAACAGAAAGCTGTTTAATAACCTCTGAACAAGAGTCAAAAGACCAAAGATGAATCTGTACCAGTGAGCAACCCGTGTTCAGGGAATGGACGTCAGTGACTTACTTAAAAGTGAAGCTGTTCGCAGATTTGAGCATCTTACCCTGTTGCTCTCAAAGGAGGTTTTTATTCCAGGTGAATCTTAGTTATTTATGTACATACAGATGCGACAGTCTGACACATATTCAGTACTGAGTTTCAGAGTCTCTAATACCAATCTTTCTTTTTTAGTCAAATTCTGGAAATAATGGCAGCGGTAAGAGAAGAAGACCCGCTCGAGTTGGCGAATACGCTATATAACAACACTATTAAAGTCTTCTTTCCAAATATATAAAGTTCTTCTTCTTAACACTCGCTCAGCATAACTTAAGACTGATCATATCTGCAAATTCTTATCAATGGAAGCCAGTATGTAGTGCTTTTTTTGTACAAGATTAAAGCTGATTTTGAAAAAGGTGGTCTGCATTGGTACAGTTTCTCAGCCCTATTTCCTTTTCATCAAGATTCAGGATCAATTTTTAAGATAGTCTAAGCTAGCAGCTCTTGTTAATACGTGTATGCATGGCAAAATGAATACCAGGCTGCTGAGTTCACATGTAGAATACCTCAAGTTACTACTGGTAATTCAGAAGTGCTTAACAAATCAAGTGCATGCTTTACTACTTTACCCCAAAGCTTAACAGTTTCATGTTTTTGTTCCGCATACACAAATGCTGTAGCATTAAGTCTACCAGCCTATTTTTTTATTTTTATTTTTTAAATACAACTCACTAGTTTTTAAGCAATAAAGCTCTGCTAATACTGAATTTGTAAGTAAAGCTACTTTGGTTCAGGCTTTTCATTTCTGATTTGAGCTGTCGAACAGTCTGCTTTCGCCACTATTTTTCCTTTACATCCAGAACTCATTGATCAGGGATTACTGGTATACAGTCTTTGGCACAGCATTCTCACTACACCAATTAAAGAGTGTTTTTCCAACCATCTTAAAAACATGAAAACATTTTATTCCATGTACAATAATGTACATAATTTAAGGTGGTCATGAAAGAGACCAGCAAGTTAGAGGTATATTTACAGTAGCACACACCACAGTAAACAACCACCATTCACAGACTCAACATCAAGATACTGCTGTTGTGCTTAGGTATAACAACTACAAAGTGATACTTTTAATCTGTTGAAGTCAATTTAAACAAATACCTCACAGCTTAGGAAAGGACTTCTCAATCACCCAGAGTTAGAGTTAGCATTAAGAGTCTCATTCAAGTGCTGTTCCACACAGTCATCGTCGTCGTCATCGTCACTCTCTGAACTGTCATTATCTTCATTTAATTCATTTTCAGCATCAGCAGCTTCTTCCGCAGCTTCTACAGGACCTTCATTGGGTGCCACAAATCCACTGTTGTTAGAGACATTGGCGTTTTCCTTATCCTCAATATACACCTTCTGATGGCACATGGGGCATGTGTCCTGAATGTACAGCCACTTCCGAAGACAAAGTGCGTGAAAGTAATGGTTGCAGGGAGTAATGCGAGCAGAGGTGGTGAACTCGTGGTAGCAGATTGCACATACGTCGTCTATCTCACGTAGCCGGCTCCCTTTTACCTCTGGAAGGGAGTTGATTTTCTTAACAGCAGTCCTGCGGTTTATAAAAGTCTTCCAGCCGTTCTTTGCTTGTAAGTAGATGTTGAAGTACGCGTGCAGACACATCATGCAAGCGCGGATCTTACTTCCCGACTCAAAGATCATCGTGTAAGCTCCGTTCCCAAACATCATCACTCCAAATATAAACTCAATAATATTGCCCGTTGAACGAACATAATAGACATAATCATCAAGTTTCTCCCACAGCACATTATAGTAGCCATCAATCATAAACAATATATAAACAGTGATAGAAACGATTACTTTTAGGCAAAGCTCTACGCAGAACGCCGTAACCGCGAAAAGCCACGTGTTCAGTGCATAGTGGTGCCAGAGGACGTAGCTGAGCAGAACTGGCAGGACGAAAAGGCAAGCTGAAACAAACAGCACGGGGAAGTGTCTGCGGAACGACGACACGTGGGAGGCACTGAGAGACATCAGCACGGGGTCTGTCATTCCGTGGATGAAATGCAGGACTGCGGTCAGCAAAAGGCACATGTTTCGACTCAAGCGAACCAGTCTCTCCTCTGGTTTCAGGCCGCTCAAGCCAGTCTGCAGGGCCAAAATGAAAAACAAAACAGGTGCTACAAAACCAAGCCTTTTGTCATCTTCATCGGTTGACCCGATGAAGGCCAAGATGCCGAGTCCCAAATAATGCGCTATGGAGGAGATGACGGCACTCATGCCTAACACAGTTAAGGTAGAATCACACCCACTAATTATCAGGCTGCAAATCAGTTCCCAGCAATTATCCCACGATATCAAGAATTTGTCTTCTGTGTTGGTTTCAGCCATCTTTACAACGTACGTCAGCACCACAGCCTGTGCCGTAAGTCTCGTCAGCCAGAAGACCCGCAGTACAGCCGGGAAGCGAATCCTCTTCCACGTATCCTCCATCAGTAGCTGTAATCCATAAATGCGGTACATGTGCCTCACCAGCAGGTAAACATACCGCACAGAGTAATAGAACCATTTAATTTTTGTAACTAGAATGGCCGTGGTGTTCAGTGTCAGCACGAGGCCTGAAATAAAAACCAGCATCTGTCGGACACTCAAAGGTAGTTCCACAACCAAGCCGATTACAGGAATCAGTATGTCCAGGATGATGAGCTGAGAGTATATGGACTGCACGTTCAGCAACGTAACGTATCCGATTCCAAAGGTCAGCTGGAGGATGGAAAGCGCCATCCATAGCGAGGGTCCTTTGTGAGGGAAGAACTGAATTCCGAAAGCTGCTGTGTAGTAGGCACTGTAGAAGTTTATGTGCAAAGAAGCGTAGTAATTCACCAACACTGAAGTTGCAGCCAGCAGAAACGCCGAGGCGATCATGTAGAACTTGAAAAGTGCTCGCTGTTGTAACACCAGAACAACACTGGATACAAAGACACCTGAAAACAGATGGAAATCATTTAGTTCTCAGCAGAAAGTGAACGACAGATTTCGCGTATTAGCTTCAGAGAAATGTTTACTTCCATTACTGCTTTCCATGTAGGTGCCCATGACTTCACGCTACCCATGGTGCTACTGTCAGAGCGGTACAAGAGAACCACTTCATCTGCACTTAATACGTCTGCGCACTGCGGCCGCAACGCAAACCACTGGAGGCATACGTCACCTCTATTACTAGGTCTGTCTGCAGCTTCAGACCGAGCACAGGGACAGCTTCCAAGTCCTCAAAGATCCTTCCCAATCAGCCTTGAAATCTAAGGGCAGCTAAGCTCTAAAAGCAGACAGTTACCAGCTACGGCACCAGCTTTGTATGTAAATTCAGTGATCTTGACTCATTTATCCCCATATTACGTCCCCCCCACTTCACCTGAACAAGGCGCTCAGCCACAGATGCCCGCGCCAGTCTAAGTGCTGACGATGCTCTGCAAAACCGCTCAGCCCAACTCTCCCCGAGGACGGCAGGACGCTGCCAGGGAACGAGGGAGGCGGGCCACCGAGAGGTTAGCGGCTTTCGGACATCGCTGCCACGGCTTGGAAGTCAGCCCCACAGAACGAGGTGCTCTGAAAAGCCAAGCTTTTGTCAAGTCCCCCATCCCTCCGCCTATAATCGAAATGAACAGTAATTTTTTTTTTTTTTGGAGTTGATGTTAAGAAAAACTGCACGCAGCTCACAGCATTAACTAACTCTACAGAAAGTTACTTATGAAATTGGAATGTACCTTTCTAACGTACATTATTACTACTTGTGTTCTAATGCATGGAGGCTTTTTTTGTTGTTTTGCTGTGTAACTGCATGGATTTTAAGGCTTCCTATTTAATAACTTTATGACTGCTATCAGTGACAGCAATTTGAGCGTGCGGGGAAACTGTCACGATGCACAACACTGAAGACTGGGGAAAGGAAAGCAGGTTTGCTTCAGGCGATCTGAAGTTCAACAGACCTCACTGCTGGGGTAGCAGGCAGTTTTTCTTAGGTTTAGCTTACTGATATAAAGCCACTGTGGCAGTACAGAGGGCATAAGGCTGTTAAAATATTTTAATTGAACCCCACGGCCTTTTAGATTTATTTTTTTTTTTTAAACCACAGTTGTTAAAACACTGGAAAATTGCTGCAGCTTCCTGGGCAGGGGGGCACTCTTCCAATTCTCCTCCATGTGTTTTCATTTCTGATAAGGTATCCCGAAACACAAGTTTCATGGAAAAGACCTCCCAGTGCATCACATTTCTGTAGGCAGTTCCAAACTGTGCCCATGGTTTCTTCGGCGGTACCACTGCGAACTTGTGTCTTATTTATTACAGATCAGATTCGGATCTTGAAATTCCTGTTTGCTAACCCTTCCCTCATACCAACCGCGAGCACATCGTGCCCGTGACAGGGAGCCTGTATCCTCCTATGAGAAACCGTATCACGGTGTCTGCAGTACCTTCGTACCGCATTTATGCCCTTGCAGCCCGCTCCTCCTGTAGCACAACTCATGACCTCCACCAACACGCCAGCCACAGGCAGGGGCCTTCCCGTAGCCCTCCTGCAGTACATCCTTGAACACATTTTTCTTCAGGAAGCACACCGCCTGTTTCAGGTGCCTCACCAGCCGCCTGTCTGTAACTGCTCTCCTCTCCAAACTCCACTTTTGCTCTCCACAGCTTGTATTTCATCAGAAGCCGCTTTCCATCCCTGTTATAAAGAGCATTACTTGGGATTTCAGTAGCTTTTTACTGAAGGATAGGATCAGCCTCTTCTGAAAAAGGTATTTTGGATTGTTTCAAATCCTCCAGAATCAACTCTTTAAACAAAGAAATATGCTAAGCCTTGGTATTTCGATCACGGGAATAAGAAATATTGCTAAGAAGCAGTACTTGGTTCCGCCAGTGGTGCTGCCAGCTGCTCTTGTCCAAAAAAAGATGAGCGACTGAATAAAAAGGGAGAATGTGAATATGAAACGACACCAAAAGGTAGACTATCCCGCCCAAAAAAGTTACTAATGCAGCTTAACAGTACTCCTTGCGAGCAGCACTGGCTTATGTAAAAACATGCGCCTTAACTAATCATTAACCTTGGGAAGGTGATGGAGGAGAAACTTGGTCAGTGTGCAGGAAACGCCTCGTGCTCAGTTCTCCCAGGAAAAGCTGAAACTCATTGCACACAACATTTCCATGAAATCAGCTTGAAAATTTCATTGCCTTTCCGTGCATTCGATAATAAACGCCTACGGGAAAGCCGACAGTGCCGACAAGTTCGTATCCTTTCTTTGAGCCACAGAAAAGACTCAAACAACTCTAACAACGTTGTCAGGTGTCGAATTCTGATCCCTGAAGCCAAGGGGACTTTCATACTAACAAGGCTTCTCTGAACCTAACAAGGTTTCTCTGAATCATGCCCATTAATTAAATCCATTTTTCTTCCTTGCGGTACTTAGATACCACAGGTCCCCTTAAAAACACTGACCTTCCACATGCCAGGCACATCCCTGAAACCCTGCTGCAGTGAGTCAGGAGAGGGAAAAGCTACACCCACAGGTTCCTCTGAAGAGGGCCTGGCAAAAAAAAACAAAACATTTCCCTGTCGCCACGTGCAGGAGAGCCAGCCCCACAGGGACCTCCAGCACTGGCAGGGGAGGTGAGCACGGTGCTCCCTGCTTACAGGGCACAGTGCGTCCCGGTGCCAAGACGTCCTGCTGCCCCTCTCCCGTGCCTAAGTGCTGCTGTTCCTCCTCGGTAAGGTCTGTCTCATGCTCCCCCAGGTGCTGCTGCTTTACTTCCGAGCACCGGTACTGCCCCTAGCCGTGCCACCCCGCCACCAGCTACCTGTCTAGTACGGCCTCCAAGCACGGCATTTACTTTTAAAATCATTTCTTGCACTACCACGAATCCCTCTCTATTTTCTCCTCGCGCTCCTGCAGTTTGTCAATACCTTTGCAGCAGCACACTACCTCAAACGCCACTTCCAGCCAGACGCAGGGCTCAATTACCCGTGCACGTCAGTACTTTAATCACGCGGGACTGCCAAATTGTTTTTCCCTTAGCCCCAGCCATCTCTCTACAGCCCGCATCTCTCTACGGACTCCAGTATTATTGTAACCCTCCCTGAAACCCGTGCCCTCCCTGGGGACAGACTGCTTTCTGAAGGAATCCTTTTCGGGCTCCTGTAACGGAAACGCGTACGAACATCGGGCTGGAGACAGAGCGAGGTGAACAGAGACAAGCTGCACCAAGGCTTCAGAACGCGGCCCCACAGCGCGTGTAACCCACGGCACGGGTACGGACAGTAAGCGGTGGAGGAACCGAGCGGAGGATTCCTGCAACGAAACGCTTTTAAAACCATTCAGAACTCCACTTAGCCTTTGTGAAGTAAACTGTACTCCCGGAGTTATTTCCGAGCTGTTCACAGCACTCCTGAAAACTACCAAATCTCTCCAGAGGTGAAGTCTTTGCACCCAGAGGGGGGGTTGTGCATTCACCCTATCCTAAGCAGTACTGTGCTATGAGAAAAGCTTAGATCAGTCTTCCAATGCCAGCAAATAGTAACTAAAAGGGGCGACTTCCCCTGTATTTAAATACAGAAGGACCCAAGACAAATATTTCAGCTTACCCTAACAACAAAACCCCAACCCTGTAATCCTTAAATTCAGAGGAAGATTAAAAAAAATAGACGTGTAAGCACTCCATTGCCTGAACAACATGGAAGGTCTTTAACATCGTCTTTAAGTGGTTACATTTTTAATTTTTGGAAAGCCAAGAACCACAGACCACTTGTCTCAAAGTACAAGATCAGTCTCTTACATAAACTGTTCCCAAAGCTCTCGCACAGGAGTCAGGGGCGGGATCACCCACTCCTTCCCCAAAACCCTTCCAGAAAAGCGATGATATAAACACAGTCCTGAAGAGCTCCTTCATAATTCAATCCCATTACCACACTCTTAAGAGAGATCATCCGACAACATATCCACCATCCTCATTTACATTGGATTAAGTTCAAGGCACTTCCTACAGCATCTCGATCATACAGTGAAGGGCTCCTCAAGTTGTTTTGGTGAGGCGCAGCAGTGCCATTTTCCCTTAAAAAGGAACCTTTTCTCAACGAGAAGCACTCTTAGCAGTTACAGAAGGGCGGAACAAAAGGTCCAGAAGATGGGCAACAGGGAAGGAGAACCCCTCCTGCCCGTCCCAAAGCCCTCAGGACCAGCAGCAAGGCAGGGCAGGACGTCCCAGGACTTGCCGCTGGCCACAGCAGCTTCCCCAGGTGCTGCAGGGAAGCAGCCCGATCACAGCACCTGCTTTGTGTTTCTCATTTCCTTTGCTCTCCTCTTACCTGCTGTCCTGCAACCGATGACCCCTTTTGCCCTCCTCTCTTCAACTGGTGCAGTACTGTCACCACAACACTTCTCGCTGTTTATCTTTCCTTTTAACCTCTCCCGAGTTTCCTCCCCTAACAGGTGTACCACCCGTGTCCTTGGTCATATTTTTTTTTCCCTAACACAAACATCAAAACCACACAAAGTCAACACGTAGCAGGCCTGCAAAACCTCCAGCTGTACTTCGGAGTCTCCTTCCTGTCACAGGATTCCCAGCTCCAACGTAATTCGGTGTCACCCATACAGCCGTGGGCAGAACGAAGCGCCAACCTCACGCAGGGCACCCAGAGAACCTCCCTTAGCATTACACGCCATACTGAAAACAGTATCGCATAGGTGTAACAGCCACTTAACCTTCATCTCAGAAAAGAAATAACTTAATAGTGAACTATCCGAAGTTTCACGAGACCTCTCGAGCACTTTTTGTTGTTGTTTGGGAACCGGCTATCAGGTACTTCTGAACCGTGGTTCCTAAAACGCGGGATTGAGCGGGGTATTTCAGTTGGGCAGGCCGCTGCCGAGGCGCGCTGTCAGAATCCCCAGGCCCTCCCCGCGGGCTGCCGAAACCTCCAGGCCACGCCGACCGCCACCCGGCAGCGGCCCCACGACGCCTCCTCGTACCCCACCCCAGCACCCCAAACACCCCCAGCACCCCCCTAACAGCATTTGCGGGTTTGGGAGGCTCCTAGGGGTCGGCTCGCTCTGGGGAAGGAGGAGGAGGAGGAGGAGGAAGAAGCGCAGGGAGCCCCTCAGTGCCCGCCAGCTGGGGACACCCACCAGCAGACAGGGGAGCGGGGTGGAAGCAGGGCTGGAAGCCACCAGGAGGGGCAAGGGAGGAAGACAGATCCTGGAGGACAGCAGGAGGGGCAGGGAGGAAAATACATCCTTGGGGACACAGCAGAAGGAAGGCAGATCCCGGACGACACCAGGGAGGCGCTCCGGCCCGCGGGAGGGAAGGGGAAGGAGGCGATTCCCCCGCAGCAACGCCTCAGGAGGGGCGAGAGCCCGGGGCCGCAGCAAGGAGCCAGCCAGACGGGGACAGGGGGCAGGGGAGAGGCGACAAAAGGGACAGGGGTGGCAGGCAGGGCGGCAGCGTGCGGCTGTAAACAAGGCCGGCGGCAGCCGGGGGGTGGGGGGGGGAGGCCGGGGCCCGGCGGGTGGAGGGAGGCAGCGGGGGCTGGGGGCGTCCCCCCCCCCGGGTCCCCTCCGTCCCCCTCGTTGCCCGGCCCGGCGACAGGGCGGCGGGGTGCGGGGGGCAGCCCCTGGAGGCAGGGGAGGTGTCCGTCTCACCCAGCAGCCGCAGCAGCACGGCCAGGAGCGCGGCGCACACGGAGCCCCCCGGCAGCGGGGCCGAGTTGAAGATGGCGTCGATGAGGAACAAGCTGGGCACCCGCAGCGCGACCTCCAGCCCGGCACGCAGCCGCGGGCCCAGCCGCAGCCAAGCGAGCTGCGGAGGGCCCGGGGCCGCCATATCCCCCACTCCCCTCCAAAAAAAAAAAAAATTAAATTAAAAAAAAAAAAAAAAAAAGCGGAGAGAAGGCTGCGAGGGAACGAGGCCGGCGGGGTCGCTACCACCACGCTGCCGCCGCCGCCGCCCCCGGCCTGGCCCGGCCCCCCGCCGCGCCGCCGCCGCATCCATGTTCCCTCTGCGCTCCCTCAGCGTTACCGGCCCCGGCCGGGCCTCGGGGAGGGGCCGCGGGGCCGTCACAGGGCGCCGCTCCGCCCCCGCCGCCGCCGCCGCCGCCTCCGCCTCGGGCGCCGCTGCCGGCCCCCGGCCCCCGGCCCGCTGAGGGAGCGGCCCCCGCCGCCCCCCGCTGCTCCCCTGCGGCCATGGGGGGAGCCCAGCCCCTGCCCCTGCCCCTGAGGTAACGCCGGGTGTGGGCTGCCGGGCCCCCGGAGGCTTCGCCTTCCCCTCTCGCTGCGCTGACAGTTTGTTAAAAATCAATAAAATAATAAAAAGAGCCGCGTGGGCTCACATCAGACGTGAGTAAGGATGTGTTCCTTAAAGCCTGAAAGCACTACGCCGTGACAAATACAAATAAAAGCGCTTATTTCATATTATATTTTTATTATACGCAGGCCTGGCTTGTCCCACAACACCGCTGAGGGATGGGGGTCCCAGTATGACCCCGGGGGTCCCATCATGGCCCCGGGGGTCCCATCACGGCCCCCCCAGGTCCCCACTGCCACCCCGGGCCTGCCCTGGCACCCCTGGGCCGCCTTCGCCACCGTAAGCGCTTCCTGGCTTCTCAGTGAGTCACGCAGCGTGGCGGGGCGATGATCTTTTAATTAGGGACGGGTTAGGCAGAATTTCCTGTTGTTGGTTTGTCTTTTTTTTTTTTTTTTTTTTTTCATGTGTGATGCGAAAGACCTGCCTTCCTGGATGCGTGACCGTAGGTCTAGATCATATGGAAAAGAGAAAAAATTAAAAAGGTTTTCCTCTGAAATCACGTTTCCTTCCTCTCACATCTTCACAGGTGCCCCACGCGTTCGGACTACCTGACTCGTGGAAATGTCAAGCTGCCTTGGCGTGGAGAAACAAACAAAAAATGCAAATATGTAATCAACGTTAGTCCACCCGAAACAGGGGCATTTTCCAGCGCACTGCCCGTGCCAATTAAAAGCAGTTCGCAGGCCCCGCTGAGGTCACCCTCCGTGCCTTTTGGCCTCTGCCACGCGGTGACATCTGCAAACGCCTGCCTCTGGCTTCACCTGTCACAGCTCGGCCCTGCCACACGCCTGCCCAGCTCACGGCTTAAGCCCTTTCTATTATTTTCAAAGGATGTTGGACCGGGCCCAAGAGAGTTGCATATGAACTTTCCTAAGCCATGCCCTGCACTAGCAAAACCAGAAAAGTTGCCAGATTGCTAAAGGATTGCGTTACAAAACCCGTGTACATGGGCAAAGTGCATTTTTTAATCACATGGTGGAAGGCATAACTCTGACCCAGTAACCGCCCTCGTGCCAAATAATAGTTAGAGGTTAGGGTTTAAAATGTGAAAATTGTTTATTTTACTCACATTTGCAGATGGCCGGATCAAAGTGATTCAGACTTTCCTGAGTCTTTACCCCAGCTGCTAAACGAACTGCTACTGAGCGGCTAACTGTAAATAAAAGTATTTCATTTGTAATGAAAAACAATGTAAATCAAACAGATCTGTGTACTTGATAATTCTCAATAATTCATACAAAAATATTTCTTTATATGAGGTGGAATTTCAAGAAATCAACAGCTTAAAACACCGTTTATGGAAACAGAGTTCCATGCCTTCTTGAGGCCCTTCCAATTTCATTTAATGTCCTCATAAGTCAAGATCTTAAATCTATTTTTGCAATACAGGATCAGAGGCAATGTTATAGCACATATTTACATTGCTTTAAGGACATATCAATTAAATGGAATCCATTAAATGGATTTTCAGGTTTAAATATGTACGTTTACAGTCATATTTTACGGGTGTTATTTAGGCATGTAAGTACTATCATGGATATGTGTAAATTATTTGTACGTGACAGTTCCAGAAATCATAGTGTTACCAAAGTGTATCAGGTCAAATTCGTCAATTTTTACACATATGTTTCAGAAAACTTCTTCCAGTGTTTAAGACTCCTACTGTTAATCTTAGTTAAATTATATGTATATATATATATATATATATATATTGATTATGGTACACGTGGTATGTATGAAGATGACACCTACTGGATACTTGTAATTTTACAGTTTGCACTGCTGAAACTTTCAAATATGGAATAATACACCAAATTCAACATTGTGACACAGCCATAACTACTGAATTCTCTTCAGCTGCATATACAAATTCAGGAAAATTTGTCATATTATTTCTAGGGTTAAGTCTCAACTTCTTTTTAAATGCAAATTTGGGGGGTAAATCCTCTTCTATATAAATTCATATTAATAACTTCTAGACACACTTTTATGGGTTGGGGTCTTCTGCAATTTCTTGTCCATAAGTTAACATACCAATTAAGCATAAAATTCCTTTATTTGTCTATATGGATTAATTGTCAGGGGCACATAATCCTGAAGTCCAAGGTGAAGCTTGTTCCATGTGTCAGTGTATACCTGACTTGGTGAAAGTGTCAAGCCTACATGCCTACGCCCCATGTCAGGGCAGCACAAAAGAACATGCCCTAGGGATATGATTGGTAATACATAAGACCTTAACACTAGCAAACACTTTCTGAATAAGTTAATACACCTCCTATATCAGGCAACAAGTCAGAAAGTCCTTGATCAATTTATTTCAATGACAACTACATGACATTGGAATTTCTCAATGTTCTATACAAGCATATAGTAAAAGGTTGGGGTTTTATTCTGTCATTTGAAAATTAATTTTGATTTTATTTTTTTTTTTTTTGTGACAGAGTGGTCAAAACTGATATAATTTTTCAAAAGCTCTTCAAAAATTTCAGGCTGAGATTTTTAGAATAAGAGGAACTGTACGGACAACAGTCACCAACTGCAGCCTCGCTGCAGTTTTAATACCGTGGGCTGAGATAACTGTGCATGGAACAATTTTTAGTGCCCTACGAAATGCTAGAACAGCGTACTTTTTCAACCAGTCTGCCGAGGCTGTGGTTAGGGTCTGTGCCCATTTAAGATGGCCACATTTTGCCAACCATTGTTTGGCAAAACTCCTTTTGCTTGAGTGATCTCATGAGCCCTTCAAACCAAAGACTTTGCTGGATTAAAAGCAATGTTTACTCCAGATATTACAAAATCACATGGTCTTGCAAAAATCACTTTTTTTAAAGGAAAAAGAATAAAAATACAAGGAAGCTTCAGAGTACCATTTTGGTTTCTAACTACAAGATCCTGGAAACTGTAAAAACAGCATCTTTGCCTTGAAGTACTTTATATAAATTTAGCCTGATACAATAGATTTTGTAAGAATTAAAACAGTTGGCTGGTAAGAAAAACAGTTCAAAACGTGCCTGTCAGAAATGAGAAGTTTTAGTTTGCAATGAATATAACAATCCATTAGCTATTTCAAATTTAATTTCTCCTTCCCAAATATCTTTTGAAATGAATTATATGGTTTGATTTTATATTTCTTATAGAAGAATAAAGCTCTCTACAGCTTATCTTTCCTTTTGTCGTAAGAATTAAAATCAGCAAGGGTGTATACAGCGTGGACTGAAACAAAAAACAAGGATCACGAAAGGAACTTGAGTGGATAACTATGTTTTCTTGTCCCAGGATGATATTCTAGCATGAGCAACTAATGTGCCTGCCCCTTTTAAAAAAAGCCAAGCATTTTTTTAATAAAGCCAAGTACGTTTTATTAACATAAGCATTGGTGAATTCTGCAGGTGGGCGACCCCCAGCCGTGCCTGGATGAAGCTGCTCTGCGCCTCCTGCAGAGGACAGCTTATATCATCAGTTCTGCCTGCGTGAATGCCGTGTATGGCTGCCTAAGTACGTGTGCTACTAATGACAACAAATTACCAGCTAATTCGGAGAGATACTGGGACTTTCCTAACCCTGCACTTGTTCTGCCGTTCAGTACAGACTTGTGTACGTGGTACTTTTGGCGTGGTGCTTGTGAAATGTTTGAACACTAACGTAATTATGGTTTAATTTAGAAGATTTACACTCCCATGACTGTTTATGAACATTATTATTAAAGGCACTGGTGTCTTACCCAAGAATAGTTTCTATCTGTGCTGCTCACCGCCGTGTGCCAGCCGCTCGCTGCCCTGTCTCGTTTCCTATCCGTGACCAGCACACTTCGCCAGGCGACAGGAAAAGCAGGAGATGTGGAATCCAAAGCCTGCAGCCGCCTTCCCGGTGTCCGTCTGGCTACGGGAGAGATGCAGTGCCTGCCTCCAGCCTCCTTCCTCGCCGTGGGCATCACTGCCTGCTTGCAAGCCAGCTCTGCCCAGCTCCCGCAGGGAGGTACCGCGCTCAGGGCGTCGCTTACCTTTGCCCTTTTTGGCTCCGGTTCTCGGTGTGGGGCCTTTAGGAAGGGCACTGCTTAAGACAGCTCCTCCCTGATCTTTCACCTCCCCTAGTTTTGGTTTGTTTTCCAAGCACTACATGGAAAAAGTGTTTTGTTTTATTTTTTTTTTTTTCCCATAACTCTCCCCCTTCCCTCCTCGACATTGTGGCTTCTGCTGCTGAGGTTTGCCTTTTCCAGAGCTGCTAACTGTGTATTGCAGGCCCGATTTAAAGAGTTAACAAAGCAAGCAAAAAGAATGAATGGGTATTGTTCAATTTTTCTGTTACCACCAAGTATCCCTTTTTCTGTCGTGATGATGCTTCATTTTTTTGAGTGCATCTGACTAGACAGGCAGTACTGTGTGCTTGCTGGTTGGGTATCACACCTTTTCTTAACACTTTCCCCTAAACCTGTCCTCCCTCCTCCCCGGTCCTGTTATTAATCCATGGCAGAAAGAACAACATGCTTTGCTACAAATTACATATTCAGTGAAAATAGCTCTAGAATGTTAAAGTAGTAAGATATATTTAGAGTATCTCAGAGCAGGTACTGGAAATTTGTCCTAGGAATTGGTGTTCAATATGTTTATGGTTTTTAAGATTTGTTTCTTTTCTGTGTATGTTCTGGGCTATTACTTCTTGATAGCTCAACATCCATTTGTTCACAGAAAAACGCATCTTTCCTAAAACAGGTAGGAAGCTGGAAGAGCCTGATGGCCAGTGCAGCTGTATTTTTTCAAAAGAAAAAAAAGTTCAGAAACAGTTTGCCTGACTGAGAGAGAGAAATAGAAATGACCCTGATATTTTGTGTGGAGCACGTGTAAGAGCAAATGCTGCTATAATAGTAGCTTCTCTGACCTCAGCCATGTTTTGTGTTATACAGTCGTAAATGTAATACATAAAATGCAGATATAATGTTAACTTTTAACCTCATTAATGAAAATTTTCCTTCTGAAAACGCAAATTAAATTGTAGCTATACACATAGAAACTTGCTCTATACATTGTTTTTCATAGCTAACAAAAATAATTAGACATTACACTTTTTTTTTTTTCCTACTTAAAAGGTGATGCATGCAGTGGGTGTTACATACACACAGCTGAAAGGCAAGATCTGGGTATTCTAATTAAATGTACACAAAACAAGGCCTTGTAGAATTGATTCTCTCAGATATTCATCAACATCTGGGATGTACTTGTAGGACCCCCAAATTACAGAGTGAAATAGCAAATGTCAAGACAGGTTCCTTCAACCTTGGGGCTGGCATTCATTTTACTGTTCATACTACTTGTTTTGTGAAAGAGAAAAGTGGAGAAAATCAGAATTATACTGAACACCAGATGTACCACAGCAGAAAATGCAATCTTCTTGAAAAATCCTCACTTTTAGAGAAAATCCCAGCTATGGGAACATTAATCTTTCTGCCATAAATGGCTGAGGCTCATCTGCCAGGGCTTTCCTCCACTTCTCAACAAGACTATATTGAATGTTACCGAGCAGCCTTGAGGTTCACACTCTGATTGCCACTCTCCCTGAACCCCATGACCAGAACAAAGCCTTAGCAGAAAAAAATTATAGTGAAAATGCTCTCTTTTCTGAAGTCATAGCAACCCTGCCCATAGTTCCCCTGCCCTTTGCACGCACAGTGCCAAGCAGGAGCCATTTGCTAATCTGTGGTCTACTAAATTTAGCTAGTTCCTGATAACTGAAAACGGTTGACGGAACTGTACGGCTGGTCAACAGTGAGACCATGTCAAGTTAGCACCAGTTAGCTAATATAAAAGTAGTTAAAAACGATTGAAAGCTGCTCCATATCGAAACAGGTTTTTTGATTAATGAAGCGCACTGGAAAGAATCATTTCCTGTCTTCAGATAAAATGATGCATCTCAAGATGATTTCAGCCTTCAGAAGAGCTAATCTGGGAGATATTTGTTTACAGGCCATTCATGAGAGACAAATGTGGAGAGAATCAGAGTTGTTTCGGAAACTAGACCTGCCATGGCAGAAAACATGGCCTTGGAAGCTTCTCCCTGGCAGAGGAAATCCTAACACGGCTCCCATGGAGCTATGAGTCTTCAGCAACGTGTTTGTAAAACATTGCCTCTGGTCAGCAAAAAGAGTTCTGGATGTTAGCCATGCGTGAGGCTGGGCTAGAGGGATTAGTGTAATTTGGACTGCATGTAGCTACCATCTTGGTGAGGCGGTGGGAAGAAGAGTAGCACGGTTTTGTCTCACATCAGTAGAGCCCAAGTGATTTGTAGTATCATGGGACAGAGCTATGACCTGTCTAGCCTCTCCTCTCCCAGGGAAATCCAGACCTTCGTATAACTGATCACAAACTTGATGGGTTTGATGCAGACTAATATTCAGCAGATTTTGGCCGGACATTAAGCACTGAGCTGCAGCGCTGAAGCTGAATGAGCAGTCAGCCTCACTTCCTCTGCTGATAACAGAGAGAAATACGTTCATTCAAAGGCGTTTCAGCTCTTCGGCTTTATCATTTCATCTCTTTGGTTTTGTCACCATCTAGAGATGCCTTGGGTGGGATTCCTCTGAGCTGACTGCCATCAAAAAGTCTACTTGACGTCAGCTATGAAGACTTCCTGAGCAGCCAGTTGAAGAGAGACAGGCACTCTTAGACACTTATCTTTAGATAGGTGAAGTCCTTCTCCTGAGATGCCGCAGAGGACAACCTCTCGCTGCCTATCCAGGGAGCTTGGATGGTTCCCAACCCTTCATTTGGCTTGAGCTGGGTGAGAGAAGGGTGCCACGAAGGGCTGAGTAGCAGTCTCTGTCAGTGATGTGAGACACGGCTCAGTAAAGTCTGGGAGGGTGCCGAAACTAGCCTGACTGATTTTTTTTACATGCTTACGTAGGTGGTTTCAGTTCTCACACTATCCCTCCTAACCACAAGTGATACAGAGCACAGAATTTCTCTTTTGTTAAGCAGTTCTATATTTCAAAACCGAGGCACTGAAAATATAAAAAATCTGAGCTATTCAAGTATTTCTTTTTAAGATTTAATATTATTTGCATTGATATGTATAATACAGATAATGTAATATATACAATATGCATGTAAGATGTGGATTATTTGCATATACTACCAAGATTTACTGTGTACATTTGATACTGAAAAGAACATCCAAATCAGTGTCCTCTTTTGAAAATGTCATAGCCTATTCTCCTTTTTCTCTCAAGTTTATTAATGTAGTGTTGTTTTGTGAAATGTTTTGATATTGATATGGTTTCATTTTCCAACAGGATGGCTTTAACCTAGGAAAAAAGAATCAGCATTCTGCCCTTTTGGGTTAGTCAAGATTTTAACTAAAAGGAGTATTCATGAGCATGCGATCCAGAGCCTGCATAACAGGCTGTGAAACTTCAAGCAGTTCTTGTACCTAAAATAACTAATATTCTTGAGAAAGAGATTCAGCTTAATTTTGAAAATCATCCTAAGGAGCAAAGAAGTGTTTTCAGAACTTAACGCTTGACTTCTAAACAAGGTTTTACTCCTAGTTAGCAAATTTCTTGAAGCTTTGTCAGGCTATATCAAACTCTAGCATTGGCTTTGATTAGAGCCACGTCAAATATTTGCATTGGAATCTGATACCACACGAGCTCTGCTTAGTCCCACGTTCCACTGCAACTTTTGTGCTTAATAAACGTTCGTGAAAGCCATCATTCCAATATTGGTTTCCTATAACATTCACTGAAACTTGCCATTTAAATGTAAAGACAGCTTAATAATGACCGTTTCAGCAGAATGTCTCCTTTAGATTTGGAATAGACGAAACCCTCGGGATATTTGCAGGTATAAAAGCAAAAGGTCGTGCAAATCCTTTTGAGCCGAGAGAGCTTTTGCACAGCTTGAAAGCTAAATCACGCTGTGATAGATAGGGAAACGTCACTTCTCAGAGCAAAATTTAATTTCGACCTGCTCACTTGGTTGATTGCTTTAGATGGAAAAGCCCGTCCAGTACAAACACCTCAAAGTGCGTTTCCAGCCCCTAGACTCGTGGTGGCTTGGCCAGAAGATGGCAGGCGTGTTTTGTGGGAGGAACGAAAGAGTGCCAGACAGGCAGGTGATCTGGACTGAGCGATCAAATAATTCACGGGCAAGATTTGAAACGTTAACATTAATTTAATTATCCATGTAAGGGTTAAACTGTAAGATAACAAAGGATATCAGGATTTGTAATAATTTACAGCTGCATACACACAGGGGAAGGCAAGCCCCTCTGACCCCGATAGCATCGCCTGTGTGGGACGTGCTCCCAACACGGTGCCAGTTTTGCACATGTGCTGCCCCACAGTTATTGTCTGGCTTTGTAATAGCCAGACAATTTCTTAAAAAATATGGAAGAATCCCACACAGTTAGGTTACAAATATTACCAAACATCTCCCAGTTCTGTGCTTTCTGACCCAGCGTACACTCTCACAAACTAGCAGATGTCTTTTCTTACCTTATGAAATTATACTGGATTATAATCTGTCATTATTTTTCTTTTTTCCTTTGCTCTGTTACTATTTCCTTCCTTTGTAACTTCAGCCTGTGTAGGTGCAGGGATAAGCATGCAATGAGTTTAGATACTACTTCACAGTTTGACTCTTTCCCCTCTCAGCTACCAAAGAGTGGCAATTTCTGAATCCTTTCTAGAACTGCAAACAGTCCTTTTATTTCCTTAGAAGTGGAATAATTCTGCCTATCATTCTAGCTGGTGGCAACTGGATAAATCTCTTCATCAGCCTACCTTTGAGTTGGCTAGAACGGCAAATTTAGGAAAGCAAATTACATGCTTCCCAGTAGGGGTGAAATGCTCAGTTTTTGCAAAGCCCCTAGCTATTCACCCATCTGGCATTCCCCAGTGTGGAAATACCCTGTGTTCGTAGAGAAAACAAAGTCAAAGAAATACACGTAGTGCTTAGAGCAAAATGCCACGATGCTCATAACATCTCTTCACTAACGAGAGATTATTTCACGGTTCAGTTCCAGGACTGCAAGAAGTGTAACTTTCTAGACAAAGGAGCTTTACTGTAATTTGAGATACTCCACTTCACCAGAGAACTGAACTGTTGGCAGTGATTTTCATTCATAGGCTTTAACTGATCTTTCAGATATCCTGGCCACAGGTCACTGGTTCCCCTAAAGGAAAGGACAGAGGTCTTAAAGGTAATTTAGTTTTGTAATGGAAACGAGCATAGGGAGCAAAGGACAGGATCTGAAGACGTGGTAATATTACACAGACATTTGTCAAAGGTTTTAGGGCCAGACATGTTATATTGCTGTAATCAAGCTGAAATGTCGTAAAAGTGTGTATAACTGAAGCCAGGTCATTGCTCACCAGGATAGAAGGAACTTTCTGTGCAAATGGAGGTGGTACCAATAATACTGGTGCAGCAATGTGAGAAGTTGCTACTAGTGAGGAATCTGAGAGTCTTAAATTAAGAATTTGGTTAATTGTGGATTGTGGATGTGAATTTTCAACAAGAGATTCAAAGGCTCAAAATATTTCCCCTTGCCGATTTTGTTTTTTTTGTTTTTAGGGGTGCGGGTGGTGGTGGTGGTGGTATTGTGCGCCTCAAACTACATTTTGGGTATGACCTTCACACGCTAAGCGCCAGTAGTGGCTGTATGCCTGTATGCGCTGGCACAGCAGTGTGCTATTTACGTATTGCTAACACTTGAACTGGAATCACCGGACCCAATCACCCAGGGGCTGCGTTCACGTACAGACCAGGCAGCGAACCAACCCCTTGTAGAAAGTCTTCTGTCATTGCTAGGGTTGGGCTGAAGCACTGATCCTGCCCAAAACCTCCAGTCCATTCAGTCACTTTGCTTACAGTGGAGAGAAAGAGCAGGAAAAGATTTGGGGGAAAAAGGAGTGTTACAAACAAAATAGAATGTGCCGCAAAGAGGGGAAAGGGTTTTCTCCATGCGTTTTCATTACTAGTCAGACTTTTATTGACCTGATCTCCACATGCATATTGCAAGCATCTACGATTGTCATGAGGAAGGAATGAAACAGAAGCTTTAGATTTTTCAGTACTTGGAAATATATGCAGAAATGATACAGAAATGATAGATTTCTTCTGTTTGTTTGAAAATGCAGTTTCGAATTTACCTGCAAAGTATGGTATTTATTATACATGAGGCTGAGGAAACAAAGCATAACCCCCTCATTTGCAGTACTTCATGTTACAGAGATGATGCATGTCTTTTAGTTGAAAGCATTGTAACCTTAAAACCAAAAAGTATCCATACCAGCTGATTATTTTTTTTGGGGGGGGGGGGGGGGGGGGGGGCGGGGGGTAAAAGTCCATTGCCGTTCACATTTTCTGCATTACCTTTGAGGGTAGGACAGAAAGAAGATGACATAACACACAATAAACTATTATTCAATTAGGTATTACAGAAAGGTTTCAAGCAACAAAGGCAGCTCAGCACCAAGAGGAATTTTCCAGTGAGCTGTGGAAATTCTGCCGTTGATGGTTTTTATAACAGCAGGGTGGAGAAATAGCTAAAAGGGATGCTCTTGATGCTTTTTTTTTTTTTTTTTTAACCTTGGAATAGCAAGAGTATGGTGGGTATTAATTTCAAATAACTTAGCATATTGATATTACTGATACTAGCAGATGGTGGTGAATTGAATCAAAATTACTATGCGCTCTTATTTTATTAATTTGCATCAGTGTATTGACTGAACATTCATAATATCTGTACAGAAAATGAAGTCAGTGCTTCTAGCATTTGTATTGTGCTGCTACGATGTATTATGTTAAGCTACACAGCATTGTTTCATGGTGAACCGAATGGAAAAGGGATCCTGCTGGAAAAAATTCTGGAAGGAGAAAAATTTTCCCTTTTCCAAGCTGGACAGTTCCTCAGTCTAGCTCAGCATTTCCACACAAACCGAATGCCAGTATTGCTTTTGAAGAAATGTTCCTGGAATTGCAGCCTCAGATTATTCTGCATCAGTTTTCCCCAGATACAAAGAGTCTGCAGATATCAGCTACAGAAAACATATTTGTCTGGCATGACAATTCTTATAAAAGGATCTTTATTTGCACTGTCAGTGAAAAAATATGCCTCTTTCTCCTTTTTGAGCCAAACTCTTGCTCCCTAGCCAGAGTCTGATTAAACAAGACTCGCTCCCTGCTGCTGAGTGCTCTGTGAAGCCTTTTCAAAATTGCAGCGGACGATTCCAGGAGCAATTCTGGCTCCTGAATGCCCCCTCCTGCTGCTCCGGCCAGGGTCAGTGATGCTGCTGAGTGAGCCATGCTCTCTGCAGTCAGCCATCCCTGAAATCTTTCCGGATAGGGGATGATGTGCAGTGCTTGCACTGGCTTTAGCAGGATTTGGATTAGGTCATCCGAGTGCAGTTTCCTGATCAGTTTGAACTGACTGACATCTGTGCTGCTGGTGAAACTGCTGAGGAAGAGGATGGGCTCATGCATCGAGCCCTGGTTACACTGCTTTTTCGTCATCTATATCTCAGAAGCTTACACATATGACAAAGATTGTTACTGTAGGTGCTAACAGCCTCAATAAATTTTCCATTATCTTTATTCGTTCCTGGCAACACGTATAAGATGTGAGCTGAAAACATAAAATAGTAAAATAGGATTTTATGGAGTTTATTTATTAAAAAAAAAAAAAAAGTAATAATCTCCATCATCATTAAAAGCTAAAGCATTTCCACAAAAAATAACCCAAAGCAATATTTTTTTGGAGTCAGAACAGGACTTTTTAACAACAACAACAAAAAAGAAAATTAAAAAAAAAAAAAAAAGTAATCCCTTTTGGTTCAGCTCTTCACAGGAAAAAATAGTGCTTTATGGACTGACTGGCTCATACTCTTACACATACATGCTGTCGGTGATTGTGGGAGGAGAGGACGAAAGCCATGGGAAGAGCCTGGACACATTCAACCTTACAGTTATGTGTCTGCCTATCAGGGATGGAGTGGCCCATCTCTTCATTATTCTCTTTGATGCAGATTTTGTAGCTCTTTGTTTGATTTTTTTTTTTTCCCCAGAAGCCTGTTTAAAAATAGCAACTGTCGTGCTTGGAATGTTTTTCTTCTTGTGTTAGAAGCTAACATCTGTAAGGATTACAGATGGCCCACAGAAAAATGATTGATAGGAATGTCTATGTGAACTCTGCATACTCCAAAAACCAAATTGATCTCTAGAAAGTACAAAATAATTGTAGCCATTGCCCAAAGTCTGTTATACTGGGACCACCTATACTGTTGGTATACTTATACTTATTAGGGTTCCTGCCAAGTTATGTTGCAAAATTTAATCAATATTCCACTTCTGTCAAGACTTTTGTTTCAGCAACTGATATAATATGCTCAGTTTTCACTTCTTCCTCTTTCAGATTTTGTATATTAGAATAACATCTAGATGTTTATTATTTTTTTTAATGGAATTACTTTTGACCGTACGGCCAGATTATCAGCTGATCGTATCATTGAGTCCAGTGGAATTAAAGAAACTGATTTAAACTAGCTGACTCCATGACAAATGGAGAAGGTTTTTATAGTCTTTACATTATTTCTGCTTAATGACACAAAATCAAGCAGAACTGTCTAAATCTTTTCTAAGTGTTTTCCTTCAGCTCTCAAGAGAAAATTATAAGTACAACTGTCATTTAACTTGCTTTCTTCTGCTGTAGCAGCGAGCATTTCATTAATAGCAGTCATTTGAGTCAAAGTCCTGTTTTAGTGATACTGTAAAACACACTACAAGGTCTATAGCAATGAGCGTTCAGCTCATTTCAGATGGGAGCTACTTGTGGGTGAGTCCACCTCACTCAGTGGAAGTTTAGCCATTGACTGAACTGCTGGTTGGGATTTGCAGCTCTTGTATTTGAAGAGACGTCCAAGAGGAGTTTTTGTGTCTGACTACATGGGCTTAAACATGATGGTGACAGGTACCCAGCATTACTTTCCTAAGTAAGACACAAATAGTTGTTTAAGAGAAGCTGATTTTCTTACCTGTGGGAGTTCTGAGCCTTCAGTGCTTGTGCTGACGGAGACGTTTTATCTTTCGAGAGCTTCCTTAGGTTTCTGGTTAATCCCCGGCTACAAGCCCTCCTTCTCCTGTTGTGCTCTTCTGTCTGCCATCCGTCACTGATATCCATCCTGGTCATCATTCCAGTCACTATCAACTCTCAGCAGCTTTTTTTAAAGGAAGGAATCAAAAACATATGTGTATTGTATCTTTGTGAAATAAAAGATTTGAAAGCATTTTCTTTCACAGCTGCCATATTGCACTGTCCTCTTCTTTCTCCGTTATACTTAATATAATTACACATTTAAAATATATATTGCACCTAGCGCACCTTTCTGTAAAATCCAAGATGCACATTGTGAGCTATCTGACAGCTACAACAGTCAGTGGAACAGGGAAATTGCAGGTCATATAAACCTGGCCTGGATAAAAGTGTTAACCAATAACATACAGAGAATGTTCCTGGGTTGGACTTGGGGGATTAACCAGCATGAGCTGATTATGCTAATTTTCTTCATCTCTTAATATCGTTGGATTGCTTTGTTGAAGTTGAAAGAAAAACTCCCAGTGATTTATGCGGAGAGACATTTCACCCTTCATTTCCCAGGAAGACATCTGCTTTATATGGTAAGGATCTGCACATGATAAATGTGAATTTGTTCTCTTTTCAGCCAAACATTTCCATCTGCATGGAAGAATTCAGAAGACAACAGTAAATGTTGTGTAACATGGAGTTGTTTTTGCCTCTTACCAACCATTACTACAAACTTCAATACACTAACCATTACTTTCTAGCACCAAATACCTGGCAGCTTTTCACTAATATGTTGGAGAAGGAAATCGAGTCATTTTCTTGCATTGCCTCTCCACAATTTCTTATTCAGGCTGTTTTCAAACCCATCTAGTTTTCACATTATTTAAGCAATTAGCAATATGAAACCTCTTGTTCTCACTTTCCTCTCCCTGAAAAGTAATATTCCAGCAGATAAGTCCATTAAGCTCCTGTTCTGGGACACATTATCACCTCTGCTGCCATATACGCAGAGAATTGGTTGAAGCAAGGACCAATTTGCTGTTTCCTAAATGTCCCCTGCTTCCATGCGTGCTTAGACATCATTAGAAATGATAAATAAGGTAATAAAATAAGCTGAACTGTAAGCAGGAAGAGAAGGAAAAACTCTTTCCTTAGCTATTAGCTTTTATTTTTATTTTATTTTATTTTTTTTTTACCATCCTCTTTAATATTTGCTTATGTGAAACAGGAAGATTAGCTTACGCAAGCAGTTTTAATAAGAGGTGGGAACCAGCAGCTTTTTAGGACTCATTTATCTCATTGTGGTCTATTGTAAGTGATTTGTGGGTCTCTCCTCATCACTTTAAGAAGACGCATTCCCATAGCTGAGTGCAAAGTATAAAATCTTGATCTCTTGAAGGAACGAGAATTTTGCAAGTGCATTCACTGGGGCAGGATTTTGTGCTGAAGCCTCTTTCCATTCCTAGCACTCGTTTTGCCTGGTGGAGCCAGTTCCAAGCTGGCATGTATTTCTTGGCAAGGTGGCTCTCCTGGCCCAGGATGAGAGGGTTGCAGCTGCAGCTTTGATACCTCCTGGTGGGACGTGTTTTCCATACCGCTTGATGGACGTGAGCCTTCGGAGTCCTCCTCCCCTTCTCCAGGCCCGCGTTACGGCTGCACGCAGCGCTGAGTAAGGCCTCTCACCCAGTGTCGTTAATCCAGGTGTTGCAAACATGGCGATGGGTTATTGGCATATGAGAAAGCCGGACTCTTACTGAAGCTTTACTTGCTGTTAAAATAAAACAAAGGCAGAGGAACAAGTGCAGTGGCTCCCAAGGGGCTGGGCTTGGAGGCTGCCAATTGATGTCGCCAGCTGCTAATGGCTGCATGGCATAGGCACCGTGCTCGGCAGCGGCTCGGGCTTTGCTGGCTGGGGACACAAAACGTCTGAGGGATGTGTCATTGGCTGCGTCTGGTCTGTCAGAGTGCTCCTGAAGTGACCTGTCCTCGTCGGTCACCTCACAGAAGTTTCTGCGTCACTTTAGTCCTCCCCAGCCTCTTTTTTCTCTCAGCGCCTGAATTCTTGGACTGGGGCCTGAAAGGCGTCAGGCTACAATCCTCCCGCTCCTGGTTCTCCGCTGCCCACCTACGAACCGAGCAGAAACGGTTGTAAGCAACAGCGTCAGCCCCCTGAGATGAGTGAATGGAGCAGGTTTGTCTTTCTCCAACATAACTTATCTGCCTTTATCTCACTATGGATAACAGTATTTCAGAGTATTGTGTGGCAGCTTCACCTAACCACAGGCATCGTCATCTGTAATGTAACATGTTTAAGTTCCTATGTTGCTTTTCCAGAAATAAGTAGAAAAACACTTCAAGTAGAGGGAATGAGTTAGTATAAAATCCCACAATTTCAGATTGCTCTTAGACCATTTGAGTTGCTAACGCTATGTTACTGACTTCGACAGTGGAACTCCATGACAGGGAATAGAAGAGAGTTGGGGTGAACTAACCTAGCGGATGATATTTCTGTCAGAAAACAACCAGAACCACATCCCACCAATTTAGAATCTGTAAAACTGAATATCCACAGCAAAGGCTGAGAAAACTGCTTTTTGTTTTTTTTTTTTTTTCCCCACAAGGATGTCCTAAAAACATGGTGGAACTAAGATAAAATGTAGCAGTCTCATTTTGACATATAACCAAAATTCTTCTTTAGGGTTTGAATTTTGTTGAGGTGCTAATGAATCTTTCTGTAACATCAAAAACCAAACTGAACAACTGGATTTTAATGAAGTATTTCTGATTCTGGTAATAGTCCAGGAAAAAAAAAAAAAAAAGGCAGTGTCAGTCCAACATTCAAATAGATTCCAGGACAAGGAAATTTAGAGAACAGCAGGTTTGCATCCATCACATGGTCCAACAACAAGCTTCTGAGTTTCACAATAACTGATCAAATCTACGTAAAGGTATACTATTCCTTTCAGCATACGGTGCACAATAAAACAATTATCTCAAAATTCAGAGCGTTTGAAGACAGTTAATGGTAAAGATGCCATGAACCTTCACAGGAAAAATACTGACAGTAGGTTTCACTCCCCCTCACCATCTTCACTCCTCCAGAACTAGCAAAAATAACACGGAATGTCAAGCACAACATCAAAATAATTCAAGGGTGGTTTACTGTTCCTAAAATATTTCTAGCCACATAAAACATCAATTTGTATGGCCTGCACATGCGTCTGGCTGACCATGCATGCAAGTCAAAATGCATTTCTAACTCCAGCTGTTTCTCTTGATACTGCAGGCCTGAAGTCTGAGCGGAGTGGGTCATCAGAGGAAGGCCATGCTGTGCTGGTGGAGTTTCGTCTTTAAGATTCCATAACAAGATCTGAATTGTGTGAAGGAAAAGAAACAAAAGAATTGGGATAGTGTAGGTAGGAAGCAAGGAAACAGAAAGCTAATGGGGCATCCCGCAGGGCTGTGAAGCTAAGAATAATAAATATGATTTTAATGAAGATGATTGTGAAAACAAAGTGCTCCAAAAAAAAGGAAAAGCAAATGCCACCCAGTTTAGAAAATGTGGGTGGTAGGAAGAAGGGTGACACCATTAGTCACAGATGAAAGAAGAGAAAGGACAGGTATGTGAAGAAAGAAGCTGAGTTCAGTCACTATTGTGCTGTCCCTATGAAGTTGCACAAAGCCAGACAGTGACAGAATCTTACTGCATGTCAAGGAGAGAAAATTGACTTTGTTCATGGGCTTCAGAGTTTTCGAAAAAAGAGTTTCTGTATCATTTACACACACTCCTTTATAAAGTAATGTAGCAGGAACAGATGAAATTGGAATAAGATAAAAGAAAAGTGAATATCAGGAAATATATTAATTATATCATATTATATTAATTATATCATACCATATATCATATTATATTATATTATGAATGAAAGAGTTGAAGACACTGAATGGAAGAGCTCAGCTGAAAAGAGCTAAATATTTGTGTGGACAAGGATATGAATATGGAAAATGGATACAAACCTTTATGCTTCAGGACGTAAGGAAACTATTAATAATGCACAGTAAAGAAGACATTTATCCTTTTTGTGTTGCTGCGTGGTTTCTTCCTCATTGTTGACAATCAGACACTGGACTAGATAATGAAGAACCTAGCTGCTATAGCCTAACTTGGTATGATAGTTCTCTTGGGATCTAGAAATGAGTTTTTAAATTATTGTAATTGATTTTGTATTTAAATGACTTATTTTTGCAAGTTTATGAAGTAATGCAAACTTTCAAGTTTGCTAATTCAAATGATTGCGTGAAGACCTAGAAGTTTTGGTGGTCAGATGTAGCTTTAATATACAATTAAAGAAGACCACAGAGACTGGTCAGTTTGGAAATTGAATTCTACAGACATTTCATTGTATCTGAGCTCGTGATTCCTTTAGCTGTAGTGAAATGCCAATACCAGTGTGCAGAAGCAGTTGCTCCCTGTAAAATAATATAGATTTCTCCAATATCTGTGGAGGAAATGATCTTCGGAGCTTTGTGGTCAACAAATCACCATCACAGGACTACACAAATATAACCCAGTGGAAAATCTCCATTAAGAGTTAAGAGCTTATGTTCTTTCTCTTCAGAGTCTCCCTATTTTTTATCATAGGCACAACAAATGAAGATAAGGGAGAGATTTTTAAAGTAAATGGAGAAAAGAAGAAATTAATTTCCAAATTTTCTGCCAGGAAAAGGTCTGTCTGTAAATATTACTGTATGGCATGCTGTACCCATTTATTTGTGTTGTCTGTAAATTACTTTCTTTGGAGATTGCTGGCGGCTTTTACCATTGTGACTTTCCTGTATTCAAGAGCACTTTAGAGAAGCTGCTCCTCCTTTGCCTGTATCTGCCCCGTGTTCATAAGGGATTGATTTTGTGCATTCCACAAAGCAAACCGTAACAATCCTGAAAATGAATGAAATGATTAACGTCACCCTTTCTCCCAGAGCTCTCCTGTTTTTCTCTAGCTAGGCTCTGGGTGTGACAGCTCCCCTTAATCGCCTCAGGAAGGAGCTGTGCTTTAACCTTGCCACAGTTTGGAAGAAATCCGCACAGGGTATAGCTGGATTGCTGCCTGGAGATGGGCTTTAGATCTAAATTTGCTACAGGATTCTGTGTAACCTGCTGAGAGGGAGTATTTCAGCAGAGAGGTAGATTTCATATGGCTAACGAGACCATGTCTGGCATGCACAGAGAAATTCCGCATGGCTGGAACAAATTCTGCCCTCTCTAAGGATGGTAGAGAAGACTTTATGCTGATTAATCATTTTTTTAGGAAGTATTTTAATTGGTAGATGTACAAATGGATAAAAGGAGATGTGTGTAGTGCAACAATATTTGGTATTAACATAAATATTTTATATTGATAAAGGGTTTCATGAGTGCTTAAATGAATGGGAATACCTTAAAATCTACCCGAATCATGATACAGTATGTTTGTTCTTATCACTTCTATTTGTTACTATACTACAGAGAGGTGGTGGCCTCTAGTGGACTCAGTATAGGCTGTGGCAAAGCTGAGATTTTGGGGCAGATGTAATTGCTACCAACAGTTTGTAAAAGCTTAGTACTTACTAGGGAGACGCTTTCTCAATTTTAAGCTTGGTTGGAGCTATTGTGTAGGCAAAGCTCTAAGCGGCTAGGACTTTTTTTAGATTTTTTATTTAAATCCATTTTTAGAAGGCTTTAAAGCCAATTTGGGCTGCTTGGAACATGATGTACAGGGACACTTCAATGGCTTTAAAAGCAGGACTAGCTGAAATATTTTCAAACCTGGCCGTTTCGGTAGTTTTTCCAAGTCAGGTGTGTCTAACATTTCTTCTGACCCCATATGCTCAGGCATGGAATGGGACATGAGACTTGGCATCCCCTTGGCAGGGCTGTCCCTCTGCCCGGTAGACCCGCGTCTGGGGAGTGTGCGTGCCCTTCAGATCACACCACAAGGTAAGCCTAATATTAATCATGGTGCAAATCTACAGCTATGGGGTTTGGCTTCTGAAAGGGCCAAATAAAGTGGAAGGACCTCCCTACCTTAATTATTGGTTCTCTGATGTTTATCTACAGCTTTGAAGTATACAGTGTATATAGTAATATACATAATACACATAATAAATATTATCAGAAGAGCAAGGGGAAAATTCACTTGGGAATCTTTGGTCGCTACATATTCTTATCACCAATATTTCATATGGCTTCCATATCAGGGTTGTGCATGGGACAGTCAATGCCAGGCTTCTCTGGCACACAGCTCGCTGAGTCAGGGCCTTATTCCCTCACCAAATTCACAGCAGCAATAGCAATCATAATTCTGCAGCTATTTTGAACCATTAAGACAAATAAAAAATTAGTGCCTGTAATTTAATTCTTACAGATGATTATGTATTACATCCTCATGAGTACGTATATTCTCCCATACTCCTACACACAAAATTTTGCTTATCTGGTATCAGTTCTATACTTTATGTGTAATTGGATCCTTATAGAATATCTTTCTACATACTGAGCCAAGTTTTTTCACTCGTTTTATGATTCTAAAGGAATCCTACACAAGGTGTAATTTGTCTTTAGATGTTAAATCTGCTTTTGAGAAATTCCTTTCTGATGATTCGCTGGGAATGGTTACGGAAAACAGGAAGTTTCAGGCAGATCTGCCAAAACAAGAGAGAACGTGCCCAGAGGTGAAGTGCATACGCAAGTAGAAACCAAAACGAGTTCTGTAGCATATTTTATACATAATTTTGTATTTTATATGGGAATGTGCAAATTTCTAGATGATCCTGCCTGATGGTGTTACACAGAGTTCTCTTAAAAGCTCATGGAGATTTGATTTTTTCTCAATTACATTCTTAGATCTTACATTTCCTTGTACAGTAAGATGCTTTCATTGCACAATAGCAGAGTAATAGAGCTTTTAAAGGGTGCAGATTCCATTTCTGTACATTTTATAGATATTTTATATTTTCAGGGTGGCTTAAGAGGGCCTTATCATAATTAAAAAATAACCCTTTGATCTTGATTTTGCCACTTGTCACAATATGTGTGGTACTAAGTTTATCTCAGTAATTAAGTCTTAAATCTGTATTTAAGATCAAATGTACTCTGAAAACCACTGAGATGGAAAGTTTAGCTAGATAGCTTGGAAATTTGTCAAAGTTTGGTTAAACCACTTCTAGGAACACAAATTTATGCATGTGATTATAAATAATATTTACAAACACATTGTAAAGTCACAATCATCACAAGTACTACCAGGTTACTCTGCCTTAGACCTTCAGATTAGAGTACATAAAGCCCTAGCTTTTTGGTATCTCAGTTGCCATCTGATCTTGGGGTGTGCAGAGGTTCCCCCTAATATCATTTGAAGCTGATGAGGATTGTAACACTAAACAAACCCGAAAGCTGTGCGCAAGCAGTTTCAAGGTCTTCCTACTACCATATAGTAAAAATCCAATTTGTCCAAACACTAATAGTTTTAATACAATTCTCATGATACAGTGATACAGTACAGTGGGATTTTTGAGATCTGAAGTCAGAAGTTTACACTATGGTCTTTTTTTTGTCTTTTTATATAAGTTTTTAGTTACCATGATTATAATAAAAGCCTTGAAAATATTAATAGAATGTACGTTGCAAGCCCCAGTGCTAATTCTCTGAAGCTATTCCCAGTTTATACAGGTGTTAATGAACTGCTTGTCTCGTATTTTATCCCCAATATCCTTTGTGTGTGTGTATAGATCTCTTTGGCTAGACATACTTTTGGTAATGAAATTACCCAGTCATGGAAGCAACAATTTCCTCTACTGTGGAAAACCAAAGGCAATTTCATGTCTGGAGTCCAAGATTCTCCAGTTACGAAACTCTTCACATACATTTTGTGGGGTCTGATGTACACTACTGAATTTAAATCCTGGTTTTATGGCATATATGCCACATGTTAAACAACGAAGTATCAGCGATCAAGTTCATTGATATCTGTGCTTGTGGAGGTTGTTTCTTTTGTTTGTTTGTTCATTTGTTTTCGTTTCTTTCTTTCTTTTTTAAGGGAGAATGGTAAGTTTATAGAACTGCAAAAATAAAGAGGTGATATAAGCAATGAACACGAGTGAATACACTTGTGGGCTTTTCTCATACATATTGAAGAGTTTGTTCTTTCTATTTATACAGTCATAAAACTAGCTTGCATATGGAAGAGGCAGAAATCTGGAAAAATTGTGTTGTGATGACTGATATTACCACTGCTATGTTACTAATCATAACTGTTTTGCTTATAGCAATATCAAGAGCAAAACTGCTCACGATTCCACTTGCTACTGGCATTGCAATTTCCAGTTTGGAAGCTGGTTCTTTGGAGAATACCATATCCCTTATAAGTCTACAGGTGAACATTTGCCTTATGTCCTGAGCATCACGTCTGCATTATCACCCATTTTTGTCAAGCAAAAAGTACTTTCAGACACGCTATAGGAACAATTTTGTAAGCCACTTAAAAATAATATTTCTTAGTAGAAATTAAACAGAAAAGAACGATGCTTTGTATCAACAAATAGCTCCTATGGTTATAATTAGCAACTCCAAAGAAAGTGGTTGTATCTCTCTCAGTTACAATCCACACACAAAGGCCTATCAACTTTTTTTTTTTTTTTTCTGACCAAAATATTTAGTTTTGAAAAATCAGGTATTCTTCAGATAACAACTTGAACTGTCAAAACAAGTTTCCATTCTGTATTAATTTAGAAGCGAAGAGTGTAAAAGAACAGGATAAATATTGATGAAGTTAGCCTGGATTGTGGGTTTTATCTTCTGCTGCATGCCTGGCACAGGATGTAGCATCCCTCATTCTGCAAAAATCACTAGAGCAGCTGAAATCCCACGTGCTGAGCCTGTGTCCTGCTGTCCTGCATGTTTATTTCCTGCTGGAGAGGAAGCACGCTGCTGACCAGGTTTAAAATCCTATCCAGGAACTGCAGTAGAAAAAGCAGAGTAAATAAAAGTAAAGTAGATTCTGAGGAAAAGCTAGCGGATCGGTGTTTTAAAGGTGTTTTTGACTAAGCCTCATCTGCTAAAGCTTACGCATCTGGAAGTTAAGCATCTAAGTCAGAGTTAGTCACCCACAGGTCCCTTTACAGTCAGCGCTGATGACCAGGCATGGTTAGAGGGTGGTTAAGCACATCACCAGGCCTCTAAGGTAAGCCAGGGGAATTGTCCTCCAGTCGTCTGCATCCCTTGATGCCTACGTTAGGATCCCAGATACCTACACTGTAGATGCCATTGCAGATACCTAAAAAGTTCAATATCTAAACCGTTCTCTCTTTATAGTCCATGCAAATCTGAAGTTTAGGCAAACAAATCCTGCCCTTTATAGACAGTAAAACACAGAAAGAGAGCTGCAGCCCAGCCTGCCTAAGGTTGCTGACAGAAAATCCGCAAGGGTAGCATGGAGTCAGAACTGTAAACGCTGATGTTGCTGATCCAGTTAACGCATGTTTCACGTGAACTTCCAAGAGGCAGCAGAAAGCTGAAATGCAAGAAAGAGATGACCTGGCATGTTCGGCACTGAAAGAGAGCATTGAGATCTGGGCAGTGCTGAAACACAGTAATAAAGCAAAATCAATAGCTTCTTGGAAAAGACAGTTGTAAAGAAATCAGGTAGGACAGATTCCATCCGTTCTTGCTATGGGCGAGCAGTTTTAAATGTTGAGGACTTGGGACTTTTATTTTTTTTTTTTTTTTTTTTTACATAAGATATTTATCTCTTCTAAGTGTTTAAGCATATAAGAAGAAAGTGGACTAAAAAGAAAAACAACCAAACAACCAAACAAAAAAACACTACCACAAAAAAGAAAAAAAAAAAGGAAAAAAAAAAAAGAAAAAAAATGAACTACCAGTTCATTTTCCAGTTTAGGCAATACTATAAACTGAAAGGTCACAGAGCACTACGTTGTGTGATAAATGCATCATAGCTCCACTGAACCTACTTACCTTCAGGCACCTAAATGTTTGGCTCAAATCCTCTGTTTGTTTATCAGATACAAACATCTACGTAACTCATAAATCCTCATAAAGGCAATTTATTCCCCTCCCTCCCCCCATCTATTTCTTCTTTTAACAGAAAAATCTTCTTGAAAAGAATTCTTGCACAGCAGGTCAATAAATCAACAAACATGTTTTCAGATGATGTAGCACCGTCAGGATAACGCATGCTTTGTCTGCATGCGCATTCTGTAGATCTATTCAATCCATGTCTGAAAAGAAATTAATTCACAGAGTCTCTGCTGTAGACTGAGAGCAAAAAGAAAAACAAGAATACAAATAGTGGCCTAGAGCATTAGAAATAAATAGACTCAAGGCTGACCTGCCAATATTTAGCTACCCTGAACAGTGGCACTCTCTGTCTGAGAGAACACGGATTACTTTTATTCAGTGCTATTCTTCCACAAGTTATCAAGGTGCTGAAAAATTCAAGAGTTATAAGCATATAAGCAGTTTAAAAACACATTGAAATCCTTGGATTTCAACACTGACAAATGGATGAGTGGCAGCAAGCTTTCTCTCTTATTAAAGGGGATTATTTGCTTGTGTGTCCACACTAAGTACTTCTGAAGAAATAGCATAGGATGTCAGAGACCAGAAAGCACTGGATTTGACATTGTTCATGCAGCCTCTTGTCCCTCTAGTCCACAAACATCAATTCTTTGACAGAGACCAGTATTTAACCTTTGCATGAATTTAAGAAATTCCACAACAGGCAGGTATAGAGTAACCTGCTGTCCATATAAATTTGGCTTGTGACTAAAGCTTGGCTTCAATCTTGACACACAGTGGTAATTCTCTTTTCCAAATTTTTCCCCGTTTAATTTTGATAACCATTCTGCTAAGTTTCATACATTGCTTTGACTTACTCTTTAGTTCAGTGCCTTTCCTTGAAGAGCTTGCAGAGGACAGATTTCACACCCTGCATATTGTTTTACGGCAACACTCTCAACAACGGTGCAGAGAAAAAATAAAGGGTGAGGGTGAACCTGGAGAGAACACAGGGAATGGGGCCAAGATTTTCTGCCCAAAATCTCATATGTGGTGACAAGGAATATTGCCAGTTTTCTGCCTGTGTTGACGAGTTTAGGAGGAGAATTCCATCTGCCAGCTGCTTGTCCAGGTCTCCTGTACAAGGCTGCTGTATCTGAATTTTGGGAATGAAACCAGGTTCTTTTTTCTGCTTATTTAGAAAGTACATTATCACGTAAAATATGACAACATAGTGAATACTAACTTTGACAGAATACATTCTAGTATTACAAAATGAGTGCAATAGCCTTACCTTTCTTGTGAAAGCTGGATATTAGCTTCATTGGATTATTTTGGATTTAGTGCCAAGGCAAGACTTCACATCTGGCTCCTGGTTTGCTTACACAACAGGTACAGCAAGAGTAATCTCAAGGATTGCTAACAATGAGCCCTAAGTAACAGTGAAATAGTGCATCCATACAGCTACTTCTGACCAGTAAGACTGATTTTATTTAGATACAAAATGCAGTTGTCCAGGAATGAGCTCAGGCTGTGATAGTGGTCCAGCCATTGCAGAGCAGTGACTTTTGCTCTCTACGGATTCCGACTGCATCTGCATTTGTTTTCTGGAGGTGAAGGAGTTTCTCTTTAAAAACAATCTCTGGATGTACCCTTTCATAGTCCAATTTGATGGTAGGGTGAATACAATATTATAAACAGCCTGCTGAAGTTATTATTTCATCTGCACAGAAGTCAGACTTGCATGCAGAACAAACATATTCAAATTCTTTTCCGTGAGTGGCCAGCTTAAAAATAAAGTGCTCTCTACCTTCTAACTCATATACTTGGGAAGTTAATTTGCTTTTCTTACTGTTAAGGGAAATAAGTCTTAAGACTTTCATTTATTTTCTAACTCCATTCACCTGTATGGAAATTCAGTAGTTAATTAAAAACAAACCCACCATAGCTTAAAATCATGTTAAGAACACCATTTGGTGTGACAGGGGATTCAGCATTTGACAGGCACGTGCACACTTGGGAGATAACTATATGACTGAATCTCTGTAGCTATTATCAACTGTCTGTAGCCTTTTCTTTTTCTCGATGAATGAAATATTAGCATAAAGCATCACCAGGATCTTACAAACCATCTGTTTCTGTTCTTCCTCCCTTTCTACCTTTCTGTTATCGTACATCTCTTTATTTTAAATAGATTTGTACAGCCTCTATAAAAATTTCAATGAAATAACCGGAGCATTTTGTACACGGTACAACTTTTGAAGATCTCCCTGGAACAGTGCAAGTATTCTGAATTTTAAATCGATAGTAATTAAAAATACATTGCCACTCTCTAATGAATTAATCCAGCATTTAAATCTGCACAGCAGCTATTCATCAGGGAAGTTCTAAATGTGGATTCTAATCTAGCCTGGTTCTTGATTTTTTTTTTTTTAATTTTTATTTGAAGGGACATATGCATGTGATCCTGCTGAGAAAGGAGTTCATATTCACTGATTAAGAGGGCTCTGACACTGCCAGACTATGAGGATACAAATTACTTTACAGTAATTTTTTTTTTTTCCTGGTGGCTCACACCTGCTTACTTCCTTTTTGAAAACTACGCACGTGATAGAATAAGTTATTTGGTTGTCATCGTAGTCTGTATTCACAGAACTTAAAATATCGTGACTTTAAAAATAGAACTTTTAAAATGAGTTGAGGCTATGAAATTTTACAGTTATAGAGAGTCATGCTACTGTGGTATATAATAATATTTCCCTCAGAAAGGGATCTGGGGGCTTTTGATTGATGGCAAGTTGAAGATGAGCCAGCAGCGTGCCCTGACAGCCCCAAGGGCCAACCCTACCCTGGGTGCATCAGGAACAGCACTGCCAGCTGCTCTGCTCCATGCTGGTGCAGCCTCACTTGAAGTACTGTGCTGAGTTTTGGATGCCACAATATAAGAAGGACATAAAGCTGTTGGAGAGTGTCCAAAGGAGGGCATCAAAGACCGTGAAGGGTCTAGAGGGCAAGATGTATGAGGAGCAGCTGAGGTCCCTTGGTTTGCTCAGCCCAGAGCAGAGCAGGCCGAGGGGAGGCCTCATGGCGGCCTGCAGCTCCCTCACGAGGGGAGCGGAGGGGCAGGCGCTGAGCTCTGCTCTCTGGGGACAGCGACAGGACCCGAGGGAACGGCATGGAGCTGGGACAGGGGAGGGTCAGGCTGGGGGTTGGGGAAAGGTTCTGCACCCAGAGGTGGTCGGGCACGCAGCCTGCCCCAATTCAAGAAGCATTTGGACAACACTCAGCAACAGTCTGGTTTTTTGGGTGGTCCCATGTGGAGGCAGGGGTTGGACTCCATGATCCATGTGGGTCCCTTCCAACTGGAGATATTGTGCGATTCTATGATTTGCTTTTTATAATGAGGCAGCTTCAAACTGCTAACGTGAGTAAATGGAGATTGAAAACCTCGTATTGAGAACCTCAATATAAGGGATTTCACCTGCCAGTGTCACTGAGGGACATCATGGGATGATGAAGTCACAAGATGCTTTCCTGACAAACAACAAGAAATGGGGGAAGGAATTTCAAATACATACCCATCCCTATGAGAAGAAAATTATTTCTCTATCATCTCCACTATGATTCCAGTGGTGAAATACAGGAAAGAGGAGTTAGAGGAAAGGAAAGGAATTAAAGGAAGGGAGAAAGGAATAAGGAACGGAATCTTTTTCTGAAGGTTTACTGGAGAGAAAGGTGGGGATTATACTGTTCAACTTCTTAAAGGACCTAAGGAAGGGTACCAGTTTCTACAGGAATATAGCTGTGATAGGCATTGAGCAGACTTTTTTTTTTTTTTTAATTTTAGACCTGGGCATTATATATGTTTAGTCTTTCTTTTGCTCGGCATTCTCTGCAATTGCTGCCATGACACTCAACTATCAATTTCATGTAGTGAAGCAAGGAAAAGTCAGCTCAGTTCCTCAAAGGAAAACACACCATGACATGGGAGTTCATGGCATGCAAGAGTTAGCACTGTTAGCCTGAAGTGAAGTGGTATCTGACGAGGGACGGACTGCTGCTGAAATCTTGGAGAAGGCATTTGGATGTGGACTTGTATATAAAGTAGGCACTTCCAAACTACATATATACTCTCCAGAGGCCCAAAGCTAAACCAAACACATGTTGAAGAGAAGGAAGGGCTGAGCACACAATTTGCATGTTAGAGCAGAAAAAAGTTGCTAAGGGATAAGCTTCAGTTCTTGGAGAGAGAAGAAAGGGTCAAATGTAAGAGCGGAAGGACTTCAGCAGGGCTGGCAAGAATGGCTTCAACTGGAAAAAGAGGGGACCAGCAAGGAGCAGCAGTGGATAGGTGAAAGCCTCCAAAGAGTAGCCATAGGACCATTTAAAGTAAAATACTAGAAAAAGTCAGGTTGAGTATGTTTTATTGGGATAATTTGAGGGAAGAACTCATAGAGTAGAAAGTGAGCAAGTAAGAGAGAAAAAGCAACTGATGAAGAATGAGGAAAGCCAAGGAAGACAGAGAAATATGTGATATAAAATTGCCTGAAAACCTCTGGAGAGTGGTAACAAAGCTGTTGTTCATCACTCCTTTCACTGAATGTGTAAATGGGCTGAACAACAGCTTGGACTGCCCTTCTAGTAGTATTTAACTCTTATCTTCTATCATTAATTAGCTTGGTTCAATAGAGGTAAATGGGATCAAGGTGCAACATGGTTAATGCTGACGGAAATGTTTCCTATAGCATATGGGTATGGCTGCTTCAGTCACAGCAAAAAATTATCATGACAGGGTGGTGATAGATCTCCTCATCCATTTTCCCCTATAAAGCAGTGAATGTCTCCAAGGTCCTAATCCAGCTGCTTAGTAGCGCTTTGAGAGCTTTATCTTTTCTCCACGCTTCAGAGGAAATATAATGGTGTGATATCCTTTGCATGATACACTACCTCAGTGCTTAGGAGCAGGATGAAGGTGCTGGGCAAAGGTGGTTTACAGCATCTGTTTGTTCAGCTGACTTCAGAGCTGTGCAGGAACGGCTCGGTCCTCACAACATGTCAGGAAAAAGCCTCAGAGTCACTGTAGTTCACACTACGTTTTTTTATATACCCCCAAAAGAATGCCATAAACCTAAAATCATGTTCAAGTGCCTCCTGATGATAGTCTCAGTTTTACAATGATGCAGGAGACCCCCTGTACAGTGGTCATTCCCAAAGATCTTTTGAGACTATCTAATCCTTTTTCTGAAAAATAAATATTAAAAAACAGCTAAGTGGGTCCAAATGTGAGCTCTATATACTACTTTTCTTTAACACCCCCTACTCTCTCTTGGTGTATTCCTCTTCTTTCATAGTTCTCCCGATACATTTTAATGCAGTTCACTAACTGAAACAATTCAGCACTGTCACCTTACCCAGTATGTTAACAAAATCCTTGTTATGAGGAGAGCTCAAAGGTGCACAGATCTTTTCTCTTTTTCAAGTGGAACACGAATATTGGAGGAATAGGGCAGTTTTCCAAAGTGTTTAGTGTGAAAAACTCCAGGATTCATTTTAATAAGTGCTGTGCATCCATATATTATAAATCTCAGAGGGATTACTGTAAGTAACTACTGTCAGCAATTCTAAGTTAAAAGAAGTGCTAAAAGCTCATGTAAGCTGACCGCTCAATTATTATATAAAGCTAACATTTTGTAAGCAGTCTGATTCTGCCTAGTCTCAGCTTCAAGACATGTTATACATCAATATTGATAAACATCAATTGATATATAATTGTATTGTGTTGAAAATTTTATTTTTTGAAGTTACTTAAAGACTATGTTTATGTTAACCCCCAAACTTCCAGCTGATAAACTGAGTAAATTGATCTTTGGCATCTCTGCATTTTACCAACCCTTTGTTGATTCTCACAATGTTTTTTTGAGCTATGTTCAATTTATCTTGGACTGAGGACACTGTAGCTGCATACAGTATTCTACAAGCATTTACCCCAAAAGACAGAAAAAGTGTTACTTCTCATCTTGCATTTGATAACCTCATGTTTATATATCCAAGAAAACATACTATCCATTTCAGGTATAGCGTTACATATGGAACTTACATTCAGTGACTGTCCACGATCCTCAGCTGTGTTTAAACATGGCTAGCACTTTTCTGCTCATTCTGCAGCAGTACTTTTCTAGCTTTTAGGATTAAACATTGCAATGTTTTTCATGTCATATTGTAAACTATTTCCTCCTACTTCTCTCATTTGGTGTGTAAACCACCTTTATTAGTTTGGTCATTCATATGATAAGTCACGTTAGGAGAAATTAACCTACCAGCAAGAAAACAATAAAGTGAAACTTCTACATTTTCAGATCACTGTGAGAAACAGGCACTCTAGCAGGTTCAAAAGCTCTGCTGGAGTGTCTGGAACTAATGAAAGTTACTCTACACCACCTGCTGAATCAAGTTAAATAGACTGTCTGATTAATTAAAGTGTCAGCCTAACCAATGGCTTCAATTTCAGTTTTTCACAAAATGAAAGGTTCCAACAAAGAAATAGAGAAAAAAACTATTAGGTTATCTAGTTCATTCCATGTCATTGCAGAACAGTTCCTCTGATGATATTTTTATTCCAGTTTGTTCGATGCAGCTTTAAAGGCTTGGAGAGGCATAAGCCACAGCTTCTGCCTGCATATGAATTTACAGTCTGCTAAACCCTGATCCCTATCTTTGCATATGAATAATGATTTTATTTTTCATAATAGTACTGTAATATGTCCACTTAAACAATGTCCTTGCCACCTCCCTGTACGGTCGGTCTTACTCCACTGCAAATTCCTAAAGGCTGTGTTGTAAAACTGCAATTTGTTGTCACTGGTTTCAGATTCATTTCATTCAGAGCTCTACACTAGCACACAATTCCGTCTTCCTTCTTTGCTCTCTGTAGTATGATGCATCAAGCTGTATGAACATAATATCAGATATAAAAAATATATCATAAACAGAAATATGTCAAATTGAAGTATAGGTTTGGCATCTGGGAAGTTGGATTTTTTTCCTTATTTTTCGGATGACAATTTTTCAGATTTTTGACAATCCCATTTCGTGTCCTGCATTTTTGCATGAAAGCATCCTTTTTTATTGAAAAAGCTGTTTGATTAAGGACCTTTTTACCAGCATCTCTGAACACTTCTATGAACTCTGTTGCTATAGTTCTCTAGAACTCAAAAATGTTACCAAATTGCCTCTGAAAATTAGAAGATATAATTTTTTCAACAAAACCTCTGGGAAGTCAAATAGAGTTCTAAGGATTATCAGGGGCTTAGTGGCTCTGGGTGACGAGCAAGCATTGGAAGAGTTACAGAAAAATGAGTTACAGAACTGGAAAAAAATTGTGTTAGAGACAGGACCTGTTAGCTCTATGGCAAAAATGCATTCAGCTGGAAACAGTAGCCAACATCCACCTATCTCCAATGTTTATCTAATGGGATGAAAATTATAGCATCATATAACAGGCCTTTATGACCTGTTGTCTGTATTTCTGCTCTCACTTTCTTCTCCCTCTCTACAGGACACATACTTTATGTCAATGTCCATAATATTGAACACACCATACGTTAAATGCCTCTGTTTATTATGAGATCTTTGCCTTTGTACCACACGTTAGCTTTGCAGTGGTGGAATAGGAGGGAAAACTTCACTTTTGTTAAGAGTTTTAACCTCTCCATGTGGAGTGGCAGCCCCCAGATGGCCAAAAAAAAAACACCTGGACTGCTACCTGCCTCCAGAAGCGTGTTAGCTCAGTATTAAAAGAACTAGACACGGCCATAAGCTTCAAGTGGGTGCCTTCAGATGTCACTTACCTTGGTATTAAATCAGCTAGGCATATGAGCAATAAGCGAGCCCCTTGTGGCTGTGGTTATTTAGGTTCTTTGCAGTCTAATTATCAAATCTAATACCTGAAACACAGTGCTTTGAACAAACAGCACCTGAATTAACCCCTAGCATGGGGCACGCACTGAGCACTCACAACCCAGTTTTAAAAAACCCTCAGTTCCTGAGGGTTCAGTTCCTCAGTTGTAAACTGTGTTTGTCCTAAATGTGTATCTAAAAATAAAAAAAAAAATATTTTAAAAAATCATCCTGCCTGCTTCAACTGCAAATACTATACTCAACTACTCAAGTGCGCTGAAGCAGAAGCCGATGTCGCAACGCCGCAATACTTTAGGGCAAGGGCCTGGAGACCGGCAAAGCAAACCCTGCTGCTATTCTCACCGGCTTGGCATGAGGCTGGAGGCCAGCGTGTGGGCAGGGAAAATGTGTTGTTGCTGCAAGTAAATCCCAGTGGTGAAGTGGTACCTTAGTAACAGGTACAGTAATAAGATTGGGGGGTGTGTGGGGGGTGTACAGTATTAAGACTTGGGGCGGGGAGGGAGCTTTGTGAGGGGACTCTTCCACGTTGTTTCACGTTATAACCGAGTTTCTTCCCGCAGCGCAGCCTCCTCTGAGGCAACCCCTCCCGGCCAGCCGCCTTGGGGCTAATCTCCCCCTCACAGCCGCCTCGCCCCGCGGCCGCCGCCCTTCGCCGCGGCTCCCCTCAGGACGGAGCCGTGCCCGCCCTGAGGGGGCGACCGAGGCCGCGCTGCCGCCCGGCGCCGCCCTGCGCCTGCGTGGCGCTGCCTCCTTCCCTCCCTTCCCTCCCTCCCTTCCCTCCCTCCATGGGGCCATGGGCGGCTGAGGCGGAGCGGAGCAGCGGCACCGCCCGGGCGTCTCGGGCGCCTTCTTCCCCTGCCCCATGTCGGCGCGGCTCGGCCGGGCGGCGCTGCTGCTGCTGGGGCGGCCGGGGGGCCCCGCTGCCTCCGTGCCCTCCTCGTCGTCCTGCCTGGGCTCGCTGCGGGCCCCGCCGCGTTGCTGCTGCCGCCGCCTGGGCAGCCTGAGCGGCGGCACCGAGGGGCTGCTCCTGCCCGGGGGGGCTCCGCCGCCGCCGCCCGGCCGGGCTCTGGGCACCCACCCGAAGAAGGAGCCGATGGAGGCGTTGAACACGGCGCAGGGAGCCCGCGACTTCATCTACAGCCTGCACTCCACCGAGCGGAGCTGCCTGCTGCGGGAGCTGCACCGCTTCGAGTCCATCGCCATCGCCCAAGGTGAGCGGTGCCGGTCCCGGCGTGTCCCCCCGCGGGGTGCTGGTGGCTCCGTGGGGGTGGCGAGGAGGAAACCGGGGGGCGAGGCGTCGAGAAAGCTGCGAGCGTGACCCACAGCTCCACATGGCCGCCCCACGCGAGTTTAGTTTCCAGAACCATCCGCCCCGCCTTTGCCTTCACAACTTCTGCCCCGTGGGGTTCGCCGTGTGCTGGCCGTCCCGTGAGGAGTTTCCGAAAGGGTGTGGGCGGCCGGGTTTCGGGACGGGAGTAGGAAAGTGTGTCACGTACAAAATGCCCCCGACGCTGGTACAGCGGTAAACGGGTTTCAGATCTCCAAAGAGATCCTGGGCTGCTGCTGCTCCGGGAGCTCGTTCAGGAGTTGTGCTGCCCTGCACAGAGGGCTGCCGGTGGGAGGATGCCTGCCAAGGATTGCTTGGCAGTAATCCACCCTTCCACGGGCAGGTATACGTGTGCTGGGAAGGTTTATAGGTGTGTCTTTGAGTGCAACGCCAGCTAAAATAATCCGCACTGATTTTTCCGTGATCCGACTGCTCTTTCCAACTTGGCACTTCCCCATACACAAATCAAAAACGTGACAAAATCAAATCCCGTTGATTGCAGCCTCGGTGCTTCTGATGCTCAGCGGTAATTTTATGGTACCTATTGCGGCTGAGATGACAGCAGGCACTTCAGAGCTCAGCGTGCATTTGATCTAGGCCTCTGTGACTTTGATAGTAGCGTGCCCTTGGAAAGGGCATTTCTGTGGCTCGTAGCTGCTCTGTACATGTCTTGAGGAAATCTTAGAGTGGGCAGAAAACAGTTCCAAGGGGCAGCCGAAGGAGTGCTGCTTTCACGAAGAAGCAGAACCTTTTCAGGTACCTCTTCAGTGCTGTCTGTAGTACACCTGCACGCAAACAGAGCAAGAGCAGTTCATGTAAATAGCTTGTTTTAGGAGCAGTGCTACTGTTTTGCAGAGCACAAATTGGTTATATTTGTTTCCCAGTCAGAAAGCATGCTTTAAGCTGTCAATTGACCCTAACTTTTGAATACTAACAACTAACACTCTTCCTAAGGATCCTTGTCAGCATCTGAAAGGTTCTTGCTATAGGTTTTTGCACAAGTTTCTATCCCAACAGTTACTGCTCAGGTGAAAGTAGGTTGCTCACAGAGCTGCTGTATCACCAGAGGATCGTGTTGGGGATATCAAAACCTTTAAAATGTATTTCAGTATGTCTCAAGGTTTGTACGGAGATAATTCAACAGATGGTCCTATTTAATATCTGGTTGCTCAGCTGCTGTTAGCTATAGTATGAGAGTCCTTTTCTATAAAGTACTGTGACTATCTGATAATTTAGGATCTGAAAGACTGAGTAACAAAAACATTACGTTTAGAGACATAACTGCATGTGACTTATAAGTAAACCGCGGATATATGTTGGTAGTGGAAATTGTCGTTCACTTGTGCCAGAAATTGTAACCGTTCATCTCACTGGGAGGAGAGTTTCAGCAAAACCTCAAGTCTGGGCTTTGTAGCCCCACAGGTGAAGGTTGCCAAAGTGCAGTGATGCCATCAGACCTCAGTCTGGGGAGTCAGATTTTTGATCTGCCCAGCAGCTGGTGGTAACTTGATTTTTAGGAAACTAACTTCTTCCTTTAGCCAGCTCCATTCAGATTTGTTTTACCTGACTACAGCATATGAGCTGTCAGCTTTTCTCCCTAAGAAGTGATCTTTCTACACGTTGTTGACAAAAAAAACATAACCAAGAAGAGCTTCTAGAAAGTCTTTTGAATAAAAATTAGCCAAAAAAATACCTTAAACCTATACTGTGTACCTCTTGTGTGTTCCATGATAGAGAACTAAAATCACATGAATGGGAGAGGTAACGTGGCACAGAAATCATTCAGTGCAGATGCAGGTGCTGTGCTTTTTTTAGAGGTGCCCACCAAAGCACTGGATTCTTTTTCGGTGTGCAGGCGTTTGAGCTGTCATGGGCTAGGGAAGGAGGGGAGGGCAGGGTCGATATTGACAGAATTCAGCTTTTATGGGATGAAGGGAAGCAAATGTAGAGCCAGGCACTTCAGGATCATCAGGTGTGCTCACAACACCAGGCAGTGACAGAAGCACACGAAGTGAGTAGAAGGACTGCACTGGAAAGAAAATGACACGATTTCTGGGCTAGGTGATGATACTCTGTGCTTCATGTGCTTTATTATGATTAGATAATGCTTTGTATGTTTGCCCTTGCCTGCTGTTAAATTGGTGACTGTGCAGGAATGATTTAACGAGGTGCACGGGCTGTGATTGTGAGTAGCAAAGGGGAGGGATTTGTGCCCTGCTTTCCTAGTGCTTTCTCCAATCTACTAATGTCACTTCTGTTTTTTACAATTGATCAGTTCAGTGTAGCTAAAATGATTTGGGGAATGTTGTGTTTCTGCTCTTATCTTTTCATCCTGTGGCAGCATGCTGTAGCTCCAGGTAGTCGATGCTTTAGATCGGATTGCTAGTTTGATTTCCAATGAGGTGTGATCCGAATGCAGCCTTCAAATTTGCTTGCCTGCCTGCTAAGCAAGTTCCTCTGTCCTATTTCAGTCTGGAAAATCAGTCCTTCCTCAGTTGTGAAATGCATATGCAGTTTTGTCACTCCGTGCACTTAAGTTTGTTTTGTGCCTGTGATCTTTTCATACTTCTATATGGAAAGGGAGGTCTTAGTCCATACCCTTCTTAACGTGGTCCTTCCTGGGCTAAGTTTTGACCTTCTTCCTTCACTGCCTCTTCTGTGCCCTAACAGACCCCATAACAGCTCGGGGAAGCTGTCAGCAATATGGGGAGACGTGGGCACACCAAGAACCAAATGGGGCCTGTTCCTCAGTCCATTCGCAGGCCTACCACCGGGAGGATGCAGTCCCATCAACTAATTGCCCTAGCGCGAAATATGACAGGACACACTATCTGTGGCCTCCCCTAATGGCAGAGGCTAGAGGGAAACCCAGCCGCTGCCGTGGCTGCTCCGCCGAAGAACGGTCCTCAGGTAGGTGAGCCGTAGCCATCCACCTTTGAGTTAGGTGAGTCTCGAGTGTTTCGATGCTTTAACGCCTCGGTTTGCCCTGTAGTCGCGTAGCCTGTAGGTGGGAGAGGTCTGAGACGGGGGCTTGGAACGGTTCCTGCCGCCACGCGTGTCTTCTGCTTCCAGGTGCTGAGCGCTAGCAGTGGGTTTAAACGGTTCAGCCTCCAGAAAGCAGCTGAAAACTTGCTGTATTAACAAACACCGAAATGATTCTGTTTGTTTAATGTTTGTCTTCGGTCAGAAGGCTGCGTTGCTCGCTGATCTGTGAGCTCACGTTAAAGGATGGCTATCGAAGCTGGGCTTACCCGGCAGCCTGACTTCAAATACTAGGAAGCTTTTGCATAGGAGAACCGGGGCGGGAGAATATGAAACTGAATCTTGATGGAACTGTTTTTAAAAAGATATTCTGAGAAGCGTCCTGATTTAGACTATAATCTATATTTTGTTAACTGTCTTAGTCAAAACATCACTAAATTGCTCTTCCTGAGGACTGCTACAAGACCTTCCCACCTGGATTTAGTTTTCTGTTTTCATTAAAGTCTTTTTTTTTCTTCCCTTCCTTTTTTTCTTGGAAAGGTGAATAGGTTCTTGCATTTTCCCAAGAAGAGTTTCAGAACAGTGTTTTTTTTTTTTTTTTAAATTTCAGCTTGTGTTTCTTGTAAGCACGTCAGCCGCAGCAGATGGAGATGATGGATGTGGACTTGAATACAAATATTTTGTGTTCTTCTTTTTCATAGTTACAGAAACACAGAAGTAGCAAATTAGCCGGTTCCTTTAAACTGCAGTAGTGCCACTCTCCTGTTTGTGGAAGTGGTGCTCCGTGATCAAGGCTTTGTTTTCTTGGCAACAGAGCGAGCCCTCCTTCCCTTTGCTCCTTTCTTACATAGAGAGATGGAAGTATAAAAATCGTACTGGCAATGTGGAGGGTGACTTCACGCTTCTAACCTGTTGTACCAAAAGTGAGGGATTTTAGAAGGAAGGAGAGGGGCTTACGTTCAGGTTTTCTGCGTTTAGTTTCCAGTGTATATTCGAAAATGATTCCTGGAAGCACTTAGAAGCAGTGCAGCAAGCCCAGTAAGCGGGAGGAAAATGACCGAAGGGTTTGACTTGCGTAGGTAAGAAATAACTACGCAGCAGACATGCTAAGGGTACTGCTGTTCTTAGAGCTGTGCTGGTTTAAAATATTCTTGAGCCAAAACGTAACACTTTTCTACTAATAATACTAACACAACCGCTCTCTAGTGCCTCTCAGGTCGTGGAAGTGAGGAGTTCGGTTATTTTTTTCACCTTTGTTGCAGAGATGGGAAAACAGTTCCTGTTAGAATTATGCATGCACATGGATCACAATTCCTTGAAAACACCAAGTTGCATTTTATTTTTTAAATATTAGGGTTTTGTGATGTGATTACAAAATAAAAGGCCTTCTGAAATGTAGGAACTTGGAGGATTTCTGGTTGCTGAGGCTGTGTATGAACTGGAACACGTGAAAAAACTTAGTGCCAGTGTATTCTTGACAGCTGTTTTTGTTGGTTTAATGTCAGGTCTGCAGAATGCAGTCTCTAGCTAGATTCTCTCTGCAGGCACCAGTATGCGATGCCCTATGTGACTTAATAAATAATCTGTCCAAACCAGTGTATTCTGGTAGAAAAATGTTCATAATTCCAAGTTTCTGTGTTGTGTGTGAAGAAGTTAGCACTGCGGGTGAAGGGTGCCACCGCTGTGTTCAGTCGGCCTGGCAGCTGGAGCAAGAGCTGCTAGAGGTGACTGCCAACTTTTAGCCAGTGTTGTGTGAAATCTTACTTCGGTGTCACAAGAAGCATCTCTGTTTTGTGATCTGGTGTGAAATCTATGAACTCCCTGGTTCCCTGGAGTAGCACAGGGAATATTAGAGCCTCGATGCCACTGCTTCCACAGTTCAGGGGGAAAAGTTAATTTGGAAGGCTGCAAATGCCATCAGGGACAAATGGATTTCACTAAAGTTCTTGGTCACTTCAAACGTGACCTAGTGTGAAAAACAATTCCTTTTATTGTATGAGTCAGATGCTTTGTGCTAATATAAAGGCATCTGCCTGATGGTTTAGAAACCACCCAGATCTTAGTACCTCTTTTCGGTACAGTGTAAGCTGTGTTAACAAAGCACGATTTGATCCTTCTGGCTTTGCTTGTCTTGTCTAAAAAGTGATTTTTTCCAATGAAAAGTTAAGAGAACTCACCAGTTTGAGTGGGGGGAAAGAGGGAACAGTCTTGCTAGTGTGCTTTGGCACCCTATGGGGACAGTTCTCTGTCCACAACAGGCCAGATGTGTGCGGGTACGCCCTGAGCTGCATGTGGAGATGGGTCATCCACCTCTGTCTTGCTGTGACCTAGGTCGCTCAATCGTTTCTTAACTTTGCTGTTTGATTGCTATTCTAGGAAGAGGTCTCCTGGCAGACTGCTGGTAAGCATGCAGTTTGCAAGCTGAAGTGCTCTAGCAGGCTGATAAAATGAGAAACTCTTACTGGCTTGCTTGTGTGCGTACACAGAGGCTACTGCTAATCTCCGCGCCGAGTCAAAAATACTCAGTGGTGAATGATGTGGTTCAGATGGAAACATACACCACTTCTCTTTTTGCTTCCCAAATGCTTTTTTTTCCCTAATCCATCAAGCCTTTTCATGAACACAGAGTGCAGGAGGAGTGCTGAAGAGGCTGCTCATCGTGTTCTTTAACATCTGTGTGCTGTATTTCCATACAGTGGTCATCTATGCAATACAAAGTATTTTGTCACCTGTGATGATAACTATTAGAAAAGGCCACTCACCCCAGATGTTAGGTAATGCTAATACTGAATCCGTTGGCTTGAAATTGATGCCATTTTGCCAGCAAAAAGAGAACAGTGAGGCAGTTCTGAGTTGAACCTTTTCTGTAGTTGCTGTGATGCTAGTTTCCTTGAGATTTAGTGAGGAGAGGGAGAAATTGGAAGCTATATTTTGTCCTGTAGGTGCTGTGGACTTCCACATATAGAATATTCAATGCAGAAATCCACCGTGGCTTTTCCAGGCCTTGCTGCTGAAGGACAGAGCGCTGCCTGCTGCTCTGCTTGGGTTGCTGGGGTTCACCAGGCGCTCCCCTTGGTGTCACAGCTGGGGTAGGTGTCATTGGTGAAGTGAACCCTCCAGCTGCTCTGTCAGCTAACAAAGATGGGAGTTCCAGCCCCTTTTTGTCTCCAGATTGGATTCTCATTTATTATGAAATGTTATTTTTTTCTTTAGATTTCTTTCACTCACAGACCTGTCTCCAAGAATGTGGATGCCCATTATCAGAAAAAGCAAAGTGCTTGGGAAGATGTGTGCGCTGCTTGATTACCTTAAATAAGGGATTTCATGCTTTTGAAATCTAATCGAGATGTATTCAGCAAGAAACCTTTCAAGAATGAAAGTATAGTTATAAAAACAAACAAAAACAACCAAACCACACAACTGAATGCCAAAACTCCGAAGTAAAAAATGCATGAACAAAATCTCATCTCCAAAATATACTCGTGGGTGGTAGAAAATCTATTTCCATTGTTCATTTTAGCACTGCTGTGTTGTATTTGTCAATCTAACGTTTCCTTAAGCATTATTACAATTGAGTGCTTATGATTTGTTTGGATTTTTTTTCCCTCAAGTAACGGTAAAGCTGTAAACGTAAGTAGCTCAGGAGAGTCAGACTTTTCATCATGCTGTCATCTCAGTAACCAAATAGTATCTTATGGAAATTGCCTACTATATAGATTTTTTTTCACAACATTTTAACTTAGAAAAAGTTTAGTGATTCTCTTTTTCTATTTTAAACTCTGTTTGTGAGGGTTATTCTACTCACGCTGACATAGGTAATACCTTGGGACTGGGCTGTACATATATTACTTAAGTATTGAAGGGACTGAGGTTTAATGCCATAAAAAAGGAAGCTGGTACTTGGTCACCCATGGTAAAACTATCCTAAAGTTGCTCTCTCAAACTGTCATTCGTCACTGTAACTGTCTGCCTCTAAGCCATGTTCAGCAAGGTATTGCTTGCTGAAATTCGTGCTGGTTTTGCCCTTGTGATTTGGTTTGCTTTCCTATTCTGAAATTGTAGTGACCCTAGAACCCACTCTGGGTTCTGTGCTTAAATGCAGAAATTTAGCCATATGTTTTTGCAGAGGAAAGTCAGCAAGCATTCAAGATGAAGTGGAACGAGTGTAAGGCCTAGAGAAACCCGGTCTCCTTACTGCGCGTGTAGGTTCTCTCCTTGCTGGCAGGTGCTCCAGTGTCGGTTGGAACGCTTTCAGTAATGACTTACCACCCTCTTGCTTTTGCAAACTTTTAGCATCCAGATACCCTAAACCACTGGTACCACTTGAGAAGCCCGCGAAGGAGGTAGTATCGCCAGAGACGACCAGTACTCTTGGTACAGTAAAAAACCAAACCTAAAAGTGTGTTGCTGAGACGTGGCATTGCATAAGGCCAGCGAGCTGCTTGTTTGACAGACGTTCTGCGTGCTTGTTGTGATGCAGTTGGCATGTGTTGCTGCAAGAAATCAAAGTGCTCGGTTTTGGGTTTATTCACATTACTATAAACTTGTGACTTCAGGCTTTATAATATAAATTGATATCATGACTTCAGTCTCAGAATGACGCGGTCCCCATGGGGACTTTAGGGACTTGGTCTTAATGTGAACGAAGAAATGTTTCAGGTCCTGGTCTTGTGGAAAGTCTCCTGAGCGCCATAATTTCTAGGTAGACAAGTCTCCATAATTTCTAGATCATAATGGAGTGGAAATTTCAGGCTGAAACTTCATTCAGTTGGAGGAACTTGATGTTATGCACCTTATGCCTTTCCGTGGCAAAGTGCCACGCATTAAATTCTGTGGTCCAAACATAATGCGGAAATAGTATTACCGTTAAAAATGTAATTATTCAATTAACTGCCTTTACCCTTCCTTGTAATTAATGCTTTAGGAAAGGTAAAGTAAAAGATTACCCTAATTAAAACTAGTTTTCCAATATTTGCATGTGTTTAGGCATGTAATACAGCAGAATAACTATCATGCACAGGCGTTTTTTTAAGGTGGTCAATTAAAAACAAACAGAAGTCAGGCTCCGAGCCATTGCTGTGGCTCAAAATAATACGTTTTGTAGTTATCGGTAGACAGGTTTTCCTTCTGTGCTTTCCTGCTGTGAGGGGTGCTTTTGATTTAGGAGAGATCACTTAAAATGCAACTTTTACTTACGGTGCAGCTCGTACCCTTCAGAGCAGTAGATGAGATGCACTTTGATCTCCATGTAACAGGCATGAATGAACTGGATCGTGTGTGTTCTGCGAACACAGGGGCACTGATTTAGTGTATAATTGGTATTAAAGAATGACATCAGTTTCTTACAGGAAGAATTTAAAAGTTTCTTGAATTATTTAAAGCTTACCCGTGTGACTGAAAGCTCTTTCTTATAAAAAGGCAAAGCAAATGGAAAAAATGAGCTAAGTATATCATGCAAACGGTAATTAAGGAAGCTGCCTTGGATCTCTCTGCAGTTTTTTTTTTTTTTTTGCTGGTAAAGAAATGGTTCAGATTGAGGAAAGGTAGACATGTGAGTTGTCTTGTGTTACCCCTCATTCATTTTCTTTCTTTCTCCTTGAATTGGCACAGTGTTATTTCAGAAACCAGAAAGCAGATGTTCTTGTTGCCATGTTACTGCTGTGTATGAGAACTTCCTCTAACATCTAGCCTGCCTTTTGGAATTTTTGGGATGTGACTAACCCGTGCCTGAAACAAACTCTTGCTTCCTCTGAAACACGGTGAGCTGGTTAAGGCAAAGCTGACAGAATGCATTTTTTAACCCTGTAGAGTGCAGATTTCATTCAAAACTATGGGATATGAAATCAGTGTTTTTCTGGAGTGTCCAGTTACTAGGGGATTGTATGTTAGTAGCTAATATATCTTCCCTTGCAGCCATAGCAGACCCTGATATATAGTCTTAATTGCACTTTATATATATATATATGTGATATTTAGTCATTATTGCACTTACACTGTTGACCTCAAAAACCTTGTTTGCTGGATCATTTGCCAGCTCCCGTTTATATGTGATGGGCTCTCGTGTTCATTCCTTTTTGGGTACTCTTTGCATTTTTGTATTTAATCCTGAAAAACGACCGTGCTTTAGCTCTTGGCAAATTCCATCTTGTCACTTTTTCAGCCTACTCATTTCTCTCTGACTTGTAAAAAGAGCAAATAGGAGCACTGGAGGGCTACAGTGTTCTGTGTTTGGTGATGGGGCATACCCTGTGGCAACTCTCTCGTCGCCTTAAAGCAGTCGTAAGGAGCAGGGGGGCCTGTTTTCTTCCCTCCTACTGCCCGTACCCATGGAGAAAAACTTTCCTCAACCCGCTTACTGAATACTTGGTAGCTTTTTGGGTCTTGGTGCACGTGCTGTAATCTGCTGCTTTCCTGCGTACATGCCAGGTAGGAGAGGAGGCATTTCCAGACTTAAATCCTGCCGTACCATGTGGCAGCAAGCACAGCTGAAGGCTCCTGCTTGACCTGGGGGAAGGACATGGTCTTGAAAAATCTTTTTTGTTTCAAAAATGTAAGAAATCTGAAAGGCTTCTACAGCGAGGCCAGCTTGAATTGAGAGGAGCCGGAGCCGTGGGTGTCAGCAGTGGCCCAGATTTTGGTCCCAAAGCTCGCTTTTGGGAGGTGGCCTGGGACCTGTCAGCTGGACACCAGCAAGGCTTTCAGGCACCTCGAGGCAAGGCTGGGGGAAGGCGCAGGAAATACTGAGTGGTTCTCATCCGTGCCACAGACAGAGAGGTCTGTCACTTTCTTGCTGCCGTCCTGTGTGTAGATTTGTGTTGCTGCAGAGCTCTGCCAGTTTCTTCACATCCAGGTGCTTTGTGTGAGCCGACAGATAACTGTTGCGTTTCAACCTGCTGCAGTTTTACCTGTAAATACAATCACTTTCTGATTACTTGTACTGGGAAGATAACTTCTGGTCCTTTGCAGCTTTTGGCTGATCCATCCCTTCCTTAGCGCTGGCCAGTTCGGTGTAACTGAACTGCTACGCGACAGTCGTGTCGCATTCAGAGTGTAAGCCATCAGTCTCCCTTAATATATGGTCCCATCCTTCACGGCAATCTGAATGGGGAGAAATTGGGTTTTGCTGGCTTTATTGGGTTTCATGGAAGACTCTAGAGAAAGGTGTATGGAACAAATTGATTCCTTTAGCCAGCTGCTCTTGTAAATACAGTTAGCTTCTATTTTCAGATGGCAATGTTTTTATTTCATTAAGTCCTGGCAATGGGTTGTTTTTTTTATAAAGCACAAGTAAAGATATGGTGTCACAGATGTGAAACAAACTGTTTTGTTCAGGATCAAGGGAAGTAAGAATTACTAGCCAAGTAAAGATTTTTGCCAGCCAACTTGCCTAGTAAAGATTTTTGCCAGTGACATTTTCTCCCAACCCCCCAATTTTCCTATTATTAGAGTATTTTATGGAGTAAAGGAAACAAAGCAAAGGGAATAGGTAGCTGCAAAAGTGCCAGCGGTTTTACAAGTACTCAGTCTGGTCCACCTTTTCTTCTTGAAAATGTCACAGGCTTCTTGTGATTATCTGACCTCTCCCTAAACGGGATGAGCAGAACAAAGATGTGTTTGTGGTCCTGGTGCAGCATAAACAGCAGTGTCAACAGCGGCTGGTTCAGGTGGGAAGCGGATGTTACAGCCGCAGTTTATTAGATCTGATTTACTGGAAAGCAAAAATCTTTGGCTTGTTAATGTACTTGCATGGAGTGGATGGTAGGAACGGATCACGTTGGTCTTACCTCCAGGTGCTGCTTGTTACAGTCTTTGCAGCTGGAGACACATACAGCTGAGTTTTTTGTGACTTCTGATCTTTTGTAGAAGCTCAGTTAAAAAACAAACTAACAAAAAAAAACCACCCACAAGCAAATATATATGAATTATATATAGATCTATAGATCTACTATACTATATACTAAATATATGTATCTATATTATATGTAGATAATAGATCTACTGTCAACCTAATCCAGGTTGTTGCAAAGGGAGTGCCCCAGTCCCCCCCACCGACCCCACAGCCTCTGGGTGTGCAGTCCCAAGAGGGAATTTAGGAACGGGAGGAAAAATATCCAGTTGCCTTCTACAGCAGCAGTGTGAATTTAGATCCCTTCAAGGTACGATTCTGCATTTGACCTCAGCATTAATCTTTTCTCCTGGGAAGCACCATAAGGACTTTCTGCCTCAGGCTGGAGTTTCTTCTCTCCTGTCCCCGTGGGAGCCCTGTGTCGCTAACAGCACGTATGGTGACTTGCACTAGTGAGCAGTCTTCCAGGTTTCTTTCTTGGTTTTACCAAATATTTGCAATTATATTTGGGAGCTTTGTTGACCTCAACATTTCTCTGACCCCTTCTGAATAGGTAGGGCGCTGCTTTTCGCCTTCTGGCTGTCTCTTCAGGATTATTCCTCCTGGGATCTCCGGCTGCCTGCATGTAGCGCATCGCTTAGCTTCAGTGCTGCCAAAGGCATCCTCAGCCTCAATCCGTCCCCTTCCTCCCTGCTGGAGCGGAGGCTGTGCAAGGTCTGTGAATTTTGGAACAGCTGGTGAGAATGAGAGGAGGGAAGGATGCCAGAGGCACACTGAGGTCAGGCCCCATCATATGGCACAAAACAAGTAGTAGGAGCACCAGTTTAATCCAAGTCTCCAGTAAGTATTGGCATTACTGGTGTGGCACCAGTGCAGGCAATTCCCTATCGCTGTAGCAGAGGCTACTTTCTACTGCCAAGGGGAAAAATGTTAAATAGATCAGGTTCTGTATTTCCTCCTTACCTTTTGTTAGAAAACAAACCAAGCTTGTTCTGTGTGCAGGAAGCCTTGAGGATTCAGCTGTGGTTTTGCATTTAGAATTCACTAGTTCTCCAGCTGATTGTTGTGGCTGGAGGATGCAACTTCAGTGCTTACAGGAGTTTGCTGCTTTCTCACAGTTGAAATTGTTGTAAAGGAAAGGTCAAAAAAAAAACTAACAGTGAAAAAGGGAAAATGGGCAATGCTGAAATATGTTAAATGGCAGAACCCACTCTTTTATAAATTGTCATCGGTTAGATCCAAGGGAAGATTAAATGGCATTGGGATTAAATAAATGGCTCAGACGGGTAGTTCTTTGTAAGGCAGAACTCCCAGAGCAGCCTCAGAGGGAGTGTGTGCACAGCTGTGCTTTCACTTGGGCTGAGGCTTGAGTTAGCTCTGCAGTTGAAAGCTGCATAGGTGCACTGAAACTGTGCCAGATAATCCTCTGGAAGGAAGGCTCATGCCTGCCAAAGCCTGCAGAAACACTGGGCAGGAGAAAAAAAATATCCTTTTTTCTTCTTTTTTTTCCTTTTTCCTCCTCCAGAATAAAGTCAATTGCTTGAAACAATTAACTCAGCACTGTCTGCTTAGAGACTACTGGCTTTACTCTTCCTTTGTTGTTCTCCCTCCTTATTTATATGACTTTATTTATAAAATCAGCAATCTTAACAATGTCAGGTCACTTTCATGAACAGAGTAAAATATTTTTTTTAGTAGGACTTAACATTCGCATGCAGGAGAAATTACTGAATAACGGAGCTGCATAACAACCCAGCAGATACTCTGTACTCTTATACATAAAAGCCAAAAGAAAACGCTTTGAGGTAAAGTTCCATGTAAAATAGGTTTAGTTTTCACACTATATCGTATAGCATTCGCTTCTCCAGCAGTTTGTCAGAGACAGCTGGTATTGTGGCTTGGTTTTAACTATGGAAGGAGTCAGGTGTTAGTCTGACCGGTTTCACAAATGCAGCAAGAAGGCTTTGCTAAATTACTTGGGGAAGGGAAGAAGAAAAGCACCCAAGTGCTGAAAGTAAGGTTTGTCCTGGTACCTTTAGCATTAAGTAAAGAGTTAAGAACAGCTTAATTGCTACTGCGTTCTCTGCTCCTTGGGCATTTAATACAGAGCGGAAGAAGTTACCTGAGGGTCATTTACAGCTGGAACTTAAATTAGCAACAGCTTCTTACAGTGTTCTTTATTGCTGATAGGTATCAATGGTTTCTTAAGTACTTCTAGGGAGCTTATACTTTTGTTTTTATTGCCGCAGTGAGAAACTATCAGCAGCAAAATGATGCTTGCTGTGAGCCTGGAACTAAGAGAACACCACTCAGTTTATCTGTCTGCTCGACTGCGCTCATTCTGTGTAGCTGCCATCCTTCTGAGACAGATGAAAAGCATTAAACTCTGCGCATTTAAAATTATTTCAGGGAAAATCTTATTTCTGCAGTCTTCCTTGAATCCAAGGTCATCCTCAGGCAGGGGGTGAGACTTCCCATTTCAGAGCAGGCTGATACCCAGCGGTACATGATTTACCACTGGTTTGTCTTGAGTTTTCTGTAACGTTCCTGGTACAATTCTCTTAAAGGAGGAAAAAATAATCCCACTCACCCTGTCACACTTAGTCTCTCCTCCTTGTGGTACCGCACCGCCTGTGCGTGGTGTTGGCTGGGGTGGTGCTGCCTGACTGAGTGCAGGTGCTGGTGCTGCGGGCGTCATGGGAAGCGCTGATCTTGCCGGCCTTGAACTTGCCCTACCAGTGGGCATCGCTGTGCCTCTCTCTCGATATTAACCAAGGAGCTTTTTCTCATTTGAAGACCCCTGGCTGCTGCAGAAGGCGGAAGCCTGCACTCCCTGCCTGGGAATGACAGTAACAACAGCAGGGGCCTTAGAAAAAGTGAGCGAGCGTAGCACGGAGCTGGAGCCCCTGTTACAGGCTGTTGGGGCCGCTCTCCCCCAGCACGACCACATCACCCTAGTGCTGCATGGGCTGCTGCCAGTGTTCGATGGCCTGCCTTTGTCTGAGAGCCAGCGATGCTCTCTGCTCTTCGTAAACTACCTTTTTTCTTCCTTTCCTGGGAAAAGAAGTGTGGCTTTGAGCAGCTGGGGGAAGGGCATAAGGAAAAAGAGGGGTGGGAAGAAATCAGCTCATCTCTTTAAACTCATCTCTCAGTTCAGATTTCGTTTAAAGAACAGGACCTGGGGGGAACATCATTAAATAAAGGATCTCACGACTGTGCGTATACCTCCCTAGATATTTCCTGAGCGCTCGCATGCGTCACATCAGTGATGCCAGCACTTCTCTATTACAAAGTGATGAAAGCCTGTACTAGATCAGATCTCTTTGGTTGCGCGTAGAGCTCTGATAAGTCCTGTTAACAAATCTTTTGTGGTGTCCCACAGAACTGTTTTGCTTATCCTCTTAAGTGAAAGTGCTACAGAGGCCATCCTAGAAGCGATTCTCACACCACGATAATACATAGATCCTGCGATCTGATTTCCAGTTCAGTGCTGTTGTGGAGCTGCTGCTCTGCTCAGCTGAGAACCGCTGAAGCGATGGATAGATGCATAACCTCAAACCAGGGAGGCACAGGAAAAGACGGAGCTGGCGGAGAAGCCAACACCTCCCCTTAATGAAAAGCAGCTAGAAGGAAATATTTGGATTAGATTAATTCCACTATAATGTTAGCCTAAAGTATTTACCTGGTCTTTTTCCGCAGCTACTGGGAAAGGTGTTAATAATCCCAGGGGAGGATTTGTTCATCCAAAGGTAGACGAATTTGCTGTACCATTGAGCAATGTCCCTCCATAAGCCTCTGGGAACTCATTTCACTCCCTGAGCTTTGAAACAGGATGAAGAGAGAAAAACCAACCTCCATCTGGGATGATGGGCATTATGGTTCTACAAATTTGTTTGCTTTTTTTTCATGGCAGGGAATTGTGATTTTGTGGATGGCTCACTTCAGTCAGGGATTGCTACAAAAATGTATTTCCTGGCAGCGCTCTGGTATCTTCTCTTTTTTAAAATCTTTGTTAAATAATATTTCACATGTACTTCTGCGGTGCACAGATCAGAATACCATGTTGTTGTTCGTATTTACTCTCAGATAGTATCTCTAATGTTTCTGACATTTCTGTATAAACATTTCAGCTGTTTTTCTTACCATTTTTCCATTTCTCTGTGAAGGTGACAGCTCAAACCCTGTATTTCTATATTTACCCTGCATCTCTATTACAAACTGCAAGTCCTTCCTAGCTTGTCATATTTTAGTTGATTAGCCCCCTTGAATCTTGAGGAAAGCGTCTTATTTCACGTATTTTGCAATTGCTGTTTGAGACATTGTGAAGCATTGCAAATTATGTTTTGGCAATTTATGTTTTGAGTGGAAATGAAAGGCTGAACTTTGAGTTGACAAGGCACTGATAGAGGCTTGGATTAGATCAGGGATAATTGTCATGACGAGGAAGGCAATGATTTGGATTTCTGGACCTAGACAAGCAGCTAGGAGGAAAATTACCCCTTGCCATTTTATGCTTTGTCTTAGAGTTGTCAGGGTTTCCACCTTAGGTCTGCGTTTTGTTTAGCATCTTTAAAGTGATGTGGTGTATTACACTTCTGGGAGAGCTAATAGGATGAGTGTGTTGTATACTCCCCATATTTGCCTGTGAACATACAGTAAGCACTGAAGATAAAAACGGAAATGAAGTTCTGTGATACTTAACCAATACTATCCTGTATCTGATGAGAAATCATGTCCATTTCTGTTGCTAAATATGTCTGTTCTGAGGAGTAACTACTGACCACAGCACGTCTGCAAGGTTTGCTCAACGCGTGGTCCACTAGATAGAGCGGTGGTTTCAAATAAAGATGAGTTCCTTCCTCTGCTTCGAGGTTTTTCAGGGAGGAAAACGGACGGTGATCTCGGTGTAACTCTGCAGCATTAGGGTGTAAATCAGTCTCCAACGCCCATAGTGCCTGCCGTATTTGTATTTAGGCAGAACGTTTTGGACATGGTTATCTTTTTGCAGGTAATAGAGAAAAAATATTCTACCTTGTCCTCTGTCTATTCATCTCTTATTCATGCTTTGCTAAGCTTTCTCTTCTCGTGTGCATGTGACTGAGCTGGCTAACAGTGGAGCGTATATTTAGCACTGCACCAGTCAGCATCCTTTCATGTCTTGACTGGTGAAGTAACAGGAAATCATTTGTGAGTTATAACAAATGATGGAGATATTTTTCTTTACTGCCAACTTTTGGATTGTTCTTTTCCCATCTGGAATATTATGGGAACCCAGTTGAAAATCAGTGAAAATGGTTTTTCAGTTTTGTTCTGACTTAAGTACTGAGGTGTTTTTTTTTGTTTTGCAGCTTTCATAAACCTTGAGGAAAAGCTGAGAAGGAATAGAGGAGGGGGATGGGCATGTGTCTTAAGAGTTCATTCATGGACTTACTTCATACATTGGTCAGAATTTACTTTTAAGGATCCACCTCTCTGGATGCTGAACAAAGCAGTCAGTAATGCACATCTCATTTTCATGCTCCAGTCCAGAATTTTTGTCTCGATTCTCTTACGAATGTCACCTATAAAGGAGTATTTCTCTTTAAGAGGCACAAAAACTACAGTGATTTTTGGTTCTGTGGAAGTGAGCCCTTGCTGTCCTCATGATGCATATTTGCATGATGTGCTGAAATGACCTAGACAGGCAGTTTGGAGGAAACTGATGTTCCAGGTTGAATTTGAGGCAAAACCCTCCCTAATTTGCAGATGAGACACTAACCATCCTCTACGGTGAGGTCATTATGGAGCTAGATGATTAATATCTTTCATGTTCTTTCCTCATGCCACCTTGATATTCATTGTTAAATTATTAATCTTAGAAACTTGGTCACTATTTAAGCTATAAATCACTTCTCATATTTGTCTTTAGATTTAACGAAGCTCAGCTGTAGCACATAGCTTCCTTCATAGAGTGGCCCTAGCTACCGTGCCTGTTACCACTGTCACTTGTTTCCTGCTCTTGGGTGACAGTAACAGGTTTAGCTGTAAAACTTTATAGCAGTGTTAGCTGCAATTTGAAGAAAAGGTAATAATACGTGCCTTTAGGCTTGCTAGTCCCCTTGTATTCTAGTTCTTGAATTGATCATTCAAAAACTGGTGATAACTGTTTTTAGTAACCATCTGAAAAATACGCCCCCCCTTAAGCAGGTTGGGTTTTTTGTCAGCAAAGAATAATAATCTTATGACTAAATTGCAAGTACTGTCTTGGTTTAAATTGACTACAGTTGGCAGAGTTGATTTAGCCCATTGGATTTGGGCCACGTTGTGGATAATGGTGTTATTTATGTCGCCAGTTTTGTATTCCTATTTTTGATTCTGTTTAAAAATAAAAAGTTTTTAGCAAAAAGTGATACTTGTGAATTCAAAAAGGATTAAGAACAGATTTAAGAGGCAGCTTTTTTTTTCTGTTCACCAGGCTCCATAATTCAGGGCTAGTGACCTGTATTGCACTTGAACATTGGTTTATAACTTAATTTAGGGTAATGAATGTCAGTTTGGAAACAGTAGTATTCCTTATTCTGCCATTTCATTTTATTCCTTCTGTGATAAGATGAATACTGGCATCTTACTTAGCATGGTGCTATAGGATGAGCATGGTGGCCATAGGTGAATGGCTGTCCTGAAATGCAATACTGGAATACTTTTTTTTTTTTCCCCCCTTTTCAGTCATGTATATTCTGAACTGTTGAATTCTTACTGAATTCAGTTCTTGGAAGCGGGTTTTGCAGTTATGATTCCTTTTTTCCCCTCTGGTAAAACAAGTGAAGGGCATGTTCCTTTGCTGTGCTCTCTGAAGACTTTTTTCCTTTTTTTGCTGAGCCTTGAAAACAACTTCTGACAGATAAATTGTGAAATGGATTTTGGAGTAGGGTACCTAAAGGGTTTTTAATTGTTTTAAGGCAGTTAATTGTTTTTTTTGTGAGATGTGTTCACCTGGTGCCTTCATGTCTTGCAGAGTTTCAAAGCATGTTGATGTGGTGGTATTGGAAGTGATTTTGTGTTTTAAAAAAAAAAAAAATCGAAACAAAAACTTGATTTGTGCTTTCATGCACAGTGGTTATTAATTCTTTTGGCATTAAATTTCTTTCTTTTTTCTTTCCTCCCTCCAATCTGCTAGCTTTAAACTAGGCCTTGGGCCTAGGGCTGTGAGGAATCGGGCCGCTCCGGCCTGCTGCTCTGGCGGCTGCGCTGGCGGCATTCACTGAAGCCATCAGTGAACTCTTCTTCACGCGCCATGGCTGGGTTTGGTGCTCCATGGGAAAAACTTTTTTCCTTGAGCCTGGTCCTGAGCAACCTGGTCTGATTTGGCCCTGTGGTGGGCACGGCTGGGGCTGGATGCTCTCTTCAGGTTGAAGATATCTGAGACATCTGTGTCCTGGCTCCTGTTTTTATTTCAACATAAATAAAGGGAGCTACACTTCAGGCACGCTTCCAGATGAATTTTAATACTTTTTAAACTAGAAGAAAGCTCTTAGGGTGATGGCAAGAAGACAGTCTGCTACACAGGAGCTCCCTGTGGCCAGCCTCTGAGGTGGTGCCACCATGCTGTCCTTAGGGCCCTCTCTTTTAACACTTGACTGCAGTGGTGCTGTTAAAGGAGCTGGTCCCCTTATGTGCCCTGCTTCCTGAAAGGGGTATTTAACAGGAAACCTACACTATCCAAACAGGTTACGTCAATGAAGTAGTGATTTCCACTTATATTCAATCCCTTGCCGATTCCCCCTAACTTGTGCTGGCTCATCTCTCCTCTTCCCCCAAAGCAGTGTCCCCCAGCCTCCCTCCTGTTAAAAGCATCCCAAGGCCCTCCTTGATTTATGTTCTGAAGGAGGAGAGTTATGTCACTTCTAGTTAATATGAGTGCTGAAATTCCCAGTATTTATGGATTTAAAGATTGGTTTTTTTGACTTTTTTTTTTCTCCTGCCAAACACTTGTCCTCAATTCCTCCTTTTGGTAACATTTCTAAAATCAATTATGCTCAGTGTTATAGCTTTTTAATAGCTTTCTTAATACACTAATTAGAGTGTAATTATGTAGACTGTTGTGTGCTGTTGATCAGTTCTAGTTAAATCCACAAGACTAATGCTCTGAAATGTAGTTTTGTTTGACAAACCAAATAGTCTTCTGTATCAGTACCTCAGACATTTCACTTGGGCGTTATCTAAACTAACTGGCTTATCATAACCACGTTTTAAAATCAGGGCAGACTATGAAAAGGTGTCATCTTTTCCTCAGAGCTAAAAGGAGTGCTTTCTGGGAGTTTGTATGCTGTTACGGATCTTTACTGCTACATCCTACGACTAGCCTTAGTGTAGGCAGCACTTCAGTGGGGGTGGTTTTCATGTAATGGCTTCCCATGAGAGCAGGAAGCTGTGGAGGGCAGCACTCCAACCTCCTGTGGTTGGATTCAGGATTTGGGGATTTTGTTGTCTCCCTGGCATCCAGCAGGATGGAACGAGGAAGCTAGGAAAGCTGCATCACAAATGCGATGGTCTTGGCTTCAGTTGCCTGGCCACTGCTAGGGAGTCCAGAGCTCTGGGGAGCAGTACCTCGGTAAATCTCTTTGGTTCAGGGTGGCTCTGATGTTCCCAGAAGTTGTAAGAATTGCTTTTCTCTGGTCTTGGAGAAAAGCTGCTGGAATGACAGTAGTGGTGTGTGCAGACAGCTCGCTCTTTCTGCATACTTGTAAATGCTTCTCTTACCCTGTGAGGATGGAGGGAGACCATATGCAGGCAGGTACAGGTGCTTGTGCTGGGAAAATGGTTCCAAGCCCCAGCCCATCCTTCCTGAATACAAGCTGAAAATTTTAGCGTGGCTTCTTGTGGCTGGGGGGGCACCTGAGATGCCTGCAGCTATGTAAATGTCGTTCTTGCAGGGCTCGCCTCTGGGGCCCATAGGCTGTTCCTTAGCTCTGCTTCACCCTGAGGTTCTAGGCTGTGAATCCCATCATGTTTTTTAGGGGAGAAAAAAAAAAAAAAAAACCCTATGTATTTCTGTAGCACCCAGGCTGTGCTCCTTTTACTTGCCTGGAGAGTACAAGTGGGCCGTGTCTGTGGAGCTTGGAGAGTTCGTTGGGCAGTGGGAAGAAACAGCTCTTCAGCAGACTTCGAAAGTCTTAGTAGTCTTAAGACTTTAAATTATTTGAATTCTTTTGGTTGGCTATTGGTGTTTTGGCGTTAACATTTTATTTATATTTTTTGAGGTTAATTTAAGTGGATATATTAGCTTTTCCTTGACAGTAGCTTTGAGTATAGCAGCTCCCTTGGATGCAGGGATACATGCTGCAACCTGCACAGCTCAGGCATGGTGAAGATGATGCCCAAATGCTTTACAGCCTGGGTTTGCAATGCTAGCTACTGTGGCTGGCCCAAGTATGCTTGGGGTAATGATGTAGGCTCCTCTTGTATTTCACCATTTTACCGGTCTCTGATGTCATAGTATTTTTTCTTTTATTCTCATACCAGATGTTAAAATATGCCTGCTGTGGGAACAGAAGTGGTAGTGTTTTTTTGCAGGCTGGAAGAAAGAAGCTTGTCTGCTGCATGCTTAGAGTACCCCTAAAAACAAATACTAAAATACAGTTCTCTTAGATGTCCTGTTTTTTTCTAATTTTATGGTGTTTTTTCTAATTTTCTTGTTTAATCGTGTTAATAAAGATGGCTATTGGGCTGTTCTAATGTGTGCTGTTGGTTTGCATTATCAGTTATAAATACTAGCTTAATCTAGTAAAATCAATTGAAGAGATTTTGTGGCTTTTAATATCATAGGATCTTTTTAAAAAGAAAAATACAGATATGTGAAGCATTTTTACTTTAAATTTTAAATCTATGAAATACCTACTTTTTGCCTGCTAGTAACTTGGTAAATGCTTTTTAATGTAATAAACTGAATTTGTGATGAACTAGCTAACTTTCTCATTTCATTTTGACTTCTCTAGAGAAGTTGGAGGTTGCGCCGCCATCTCCAGGACAACTGAAACATGGTAAAATAAGAACGTTTGCTGAATGTAGTTCGGTACTGTGAAGTCTTTGTGTTCGAGTTGCTTCATCTTTCTCCTACAAGCATTGGTCTGTCCTCATCCCTGTACTGTGGAGTAGTGGAAAACCAAAGCAAGCACCTAAAGTCACCGTGCCTTCTTTATTTCGTAACACCTCAGCTGGTGAGAGAATGTGTGCCATTTAGTGAAAGTAGGACAGAAAGCCCAAACAAGGGAGCACTGTTCAAAGCCAGCAGCAAGCATTGTTCATCTCAGCCAAGCTGCGTTGGTGACGTAGTACTTTGCAGATTTTTTTTTCCTCTTTTAGCTTAAAACTAATGATTTTCTTCAAGTCACATGTATTTTAAATAGACTCTAAAGTGGGGTAAAATTGTAAAGAAATTGGAAATAGATTTGGTGGTCTTTATAGAACCATGATTTTTCACATTCCACCTTATCTTACAAGGCAGGGCATTTTTATGGTTTCAAGCTCTGTCAGTGAGCAAGTGCATTTATTAGAGTATTCTCCTACTCTAGGTATTTATACTCGTATTATTTTTTTTTTTCCATTGATCACTGGACTTCTGTTTAATACATGGCTTCTAAAATTCTATCAATGTCAGTAAGAATAAGAGTCCCATATGTAGCTCTACAGTTTAGGTACCAAAAACTTTCAAAATATGCGTACCTTTTTGCCTTTTTTTTTTTTTTTTTTGCTATTTAGCTTTTTGGGGTTTTTGTCCTGCTATTTAAAAAAAAAAAAAAATTCACAGAATCACAAGTTCACACATTGTGTGCTTTTAGTCTTTCATCTCTTCATTTAAGAAGGTATGTATGTTCTTAAAGTCAGTACATAAGTCCAAACTTGTTATAATACCTAAGCATGAAACACCTTGTCACATTTGGTTTTTGTGATAATGGATTCATGGTGTTTTTAGAGGTAAACCCAAAAAAGAGTCCTGCTGGTTTCTTTTCACCTGACTGTGAAGTTCATGCACTCTTCTTGCTTCTCTGTTCACATGTTTGCACCTCTGAAAGTTCGTAAAATGTGATTATTGATCCTATCTGAAATGGGGGAAAAATAATTAGCTATTTTCAATGTTAGCAAAAAAATAAAAGTGAAAAGAACTTATTTTCTAAGCTGTATTTTTAGTTTAGTAGTCAGTCCTTGGTGCTGTATTTAGTTTTAGGATGCTAGCACCTTGAGACTCAGCTGGAGGCCACGCTGTGCAAATTCAATCCCAACTCCACAGGAAGCTTATAAAATAAGACCTGAGAGAGAAAACGGAATGGGACAAAAAGGAGCAGTAGCACTGTGCTTGTTAAAAATTATTTAGACCAGGGTGTTCCAAGATCCTGCAGTAGCAAATAGTTTAAAGTAGGATTTACTTGGAGTTTCGGGAAGGAAGAAGAAAAAAATGCATCAAACAAAAGATGGAACCTGATTTCTTAAAATTTTGAGGAGCAGCTTCAAGCCTAACTTGTCTTCAGCATGGTGCCCAAACAAAATGCTGATACAGAAGTTTGGGCTGAATAGTGAGATAATGAGCACTGCACGACACACTAGTGAAAGCTACCATTGTAAACTTGGCTGAAGGAGTTTTGATTAGAATTGGCTAGCGCTAGGCAATACTCCTAAAATAGGATTTTTTAGGAATGATTGAAGAAGATGGACCTCTTGCACTGGGATAGAGAGGGAATTGTAGAGAAAGTGAGGGCTTTAATTCAAGTGAGAGAATAATGCAAGGAGAGTTTGCAATAATGCAAGTGAGACAGTTTGGCAGCCTTCAGCGATACTGCAATGTCAACTGGAAGGATTGTAAATAATATCAAAGTTCGTGCAGTGTTAAATATTTCTCTTATGCACTAGTAGATGTATGTGGCTTTCATCCAAATGTGTACAAGTATTTGAAAAGAGTAAGCCCGTTCACCTGGTTCTTCACAAGCCATTAATAAGACTTACGTAGCAAAGGGCTTAGCAAACCTGCCGGAACTAAAAACAGGGCACTAAAAGTAGTAATAGGAAGGGGGTTTTCTGTATGTTAACTTTGCTTCTCTTAAAGGTAGAAGTAAATTCACATTTCGGTTGTTTGTGTGAACTAGTAAACTCTTATAAATATTATCTTTTTGTTACTTATTTCTTTTAGTGTTCTTCCACAATGCATTGCCTTTTGTAGGGTTTGGATTTTTGGATAACGCAATTATGATTGCTGCGGTAAGTTCATTATTTGATTCCTTGATCAAGCTGATACAATTCATATTATTTATGTACTAAATGACTAAATGAGCTTCAGGAAGACTCCTCTCCCTCTGTATCAACTCACTAATTTCTCTGGTAACGTTTTCATTAGTTTCCATGTTATGAGCAGTTGATGCGGTTCTGTATTAACTAATTATAATGCAACACTGAATAGGTCTTGAGAATTCTTTACTAACGTGTCCCTTTATTCTCAGCGATGCAAGCGCTGTTAGTGCTGATGCTGCTTTGTACTCATGTGGCATGGCATTGCTCAGTAACAAACTTTAAATATTTTCCTGTTCATTTGGAAGATGAAATGGGCTGGTGGAACAGGAAGATGAATCGAGACCAAAGATACTGTTTCTTGGGTAGTATTGTCGTTGACAATGTAGTCCTAATCATGGGATAATTCAGGTGGGAAGGGACCTCAGGAGCCACTAGGTCAATAGTTTTGCTCCTGTTGGGGACTTTCTCAAGGTTTTTAGTCTAACATCCTGCTCAAAGCACGGTCAGCAGAAAGGTCAGACCAGTTCATGGTTGTATCTGGTGGCATCTTGAAGACCTCCAATGGCAGAGACTGCACAACCTCTCTGGGCAGCCTTTTCCAATGCCTGACTGTCCTCGTAGGGAGAAACGTTTTCCTGTCCTGCGCATCATTCTGTCTCTAAATTGGGGAGACCAAATGGACCACTTGGTGGATAAAGAGTTGGCTGGGTGGTCACACTCAGTTGCGGTCAACGGCTTGATGCCCAGGTGGAGACTGCTGATGAGTGGTGTTCCTCAGGGGTTGGTATTGGGACCAGCACTATTTAACATCTTTGTCAGTGACATGGACAGTGGGATCAAGGGCACCCTCAGCAAGTTTGCCGACGACACCAAGCTGAGTGGTATGATCGACATGTTGGAGGGAAGGGATGCCATCCAGAGACATGGATGGGCTCAAGAGGTAGATCTGTACGAACCTTGTGAAGCTCAATGAGGCCAAGTGCAAAGTCCTGCATCTGGGCTGGGGCAATCCCAAGCACAAATGCAGATGACAAGAGAGCAGCCGTGTGGAGAAGGACTTGGTGGTGTTGATGGGTGAAAAACTGAACGTAAGCTGGCAACCCAGAAAGCCAACTGTATCCAGGCTGCATCAAAAGAAGTGTGATCAGCAGGTCAAGGAAGGTGGATTCATCAGCTCTACTTTATACAATTGAGACCCCACCTGCAGCACTGGGTCCCCCAGCACAAGAAGGACCTGTTGGAGTGAGTCCAGAGGAGGCTACAAGAATGATCAAAGGACTGGAGCACCTCTCCTACAAAGACAGACTGGGAGAGCTGGAGTTCTTCAGCCTGGAGAAGAGAAGGTTCCAGGGAGACCTCACAGCGGCCTTCCAGTACCTAAAGGGGGCCTACAGGAAAGCTGGGGAGGGACTCTGTCAGGGAGCATAGGAATAGGAGAAGGGGAAATGGTTTTCAACTTAAAGAGGGTAGGTTTAGGTTAGCTATTGGGGAGAAATTCTTGACCATGAGGGTGGTGAGGCACTGGAACAGGTTGCCCAGAGAAGCTGCGGATGCCCCATCCCTGGAGGTGTTCAAGGCTGCATGGGGCTTTGGGCAGCCTGGTCTGTCCCTGCCCATGGCAGGAGGTTGGAATTAAATGATACTTAAGGTGTCTTCCAACTCAAAAAGTTCTGTGATTCTGTATCCAACTGGATGATCTCTTGTTCTGATTTATGCTGCTTTTCTCTCATCTTCCCTTCATGCATTGCTGTTCCATCTGCAATTCAGTGTGATTTTGTGTTTCTTCAAGTGAAGATATAAGGAGCTATGATACTACATTTTATCTGTTTGCTCACTGTTTCTGGAAGTTTGCTTTCAGAGCTGTGCATTACATTAAGAATTATGCTTGGGAAAATGGTATGCAGAGGGATTACTGTTCTGTCCATTAGGTGGCCATTATGAGATAATATAAAATATTAAAGTAATATCTGAAGTAGATCCTTGTCCTAGGAGGAGATGCATATGCTGGGAATGTAAGAGCTGTGCAGATCTAATAGAAGTAATGTCAGTTTATCCTTTGAGTTTTAACATAAACAAGTAGTGAACAATACCTTGCCAGCTGAATTAGTATCATCTGTTTTAAATCCATAGCCATCAAATAATGAGGAAACTCTTATTTTTCAGGGAACCCAAATAGAATTGTCAATTGGAGTTATCCTAGGAATTTCAACCATGGCAGGCAAGTAATAAGGAAATGTAGTATGCATAGACTCATGTGACACATTCCTGTATTTTAGGCTGAAAATAGGCCACGGAGCTTGAAATGGCTCTCCTTCGGTCTTGCGGCAGCCTTTCATAATAAGTAAGCAAGGATGTGTTCCATTTGCAGAAATGGGATTTCAGTTCAAATAAGTTTTGAAATGCTTCTGTGTTTTTTGTTCGTTTTGTTTTAATCTAAAAGTTCAAATCCTGGGTAACTTAAAAACGGGTATTTGCATTTCTGTAATGAAAATGCTTTTAATTCCCCAGGACCTGATATTTATATATGTATTTAAAAGCTGCTGTTTGCTTGCAGCTCTATGTGCAGATCGGTGTTTGATTTTCCTTTACGGTGTTGTCCGGTGTTCTTGGTGGTTTCCCTGCCTCCATGCGACGCCGTGCAAAGGCGCATAAAGAGCCCTGCTCCAGCACTGAGCCAGCACTCGTAATCTCTGCTTGACTGCCTCAGTGCCTCTGCAATGTGAGAGAAAAAAACTGCTCACGAGCACACCAACTGCAGGTGTAGCTTTGCTTGTAGAGGAAAATTTGTAGAGCAGAACAAGTGAATCTTTTGGAAACTTGCAGCCCTCCGTTGCAATGCAAGACAGGCACAAGCAAGTTAATGTCAGTAAGACCTGCAGTGAAATCATGTATTTTAAGCCTGTAACTTTTAAGTAATACATATTAAATCCCATGTAGTATTTATTCCTAAACTGACACAAGTGTGTAGAAAGCATGCCTGCTTTTGAAACGTTTAACAAAGCTGCATATACAAGTAGCATCTCCTATTTCCAGTGCTTCTGTGCCTCTTTGGGCACTGCAAGGCCTTTTTGGCGTCCAGTGTTAGCTGGATGAAACTCAGCTGTGTGTGGTCATTGTTTACTCTGATCTGAAAAGTTGTTACACTGATTTCCAGGTCGTCATCTTGCATTTGTGAAGCTGTCCTCATACACATGGAGAAAACATGTTGTAATTCCTGCTATTGTCTGTCCAGCTGCTGTTATTCGAAGTTGTAATAAGGCCAGAAGATGAGCTCTAAATAAAAAAAAACAATGATTCTAGTCTTCTATGTGACATATACTGATAAGGGCGGGGTCCACAGCAGGGGGTGGTGGAGGTGCTTTTTTTTGTATGTGTTATTAAAATAACACTTTCCCCTTCTCTTCCCTGTTTCCATTTCCAGCTGCTGCTCTGGGAAACCTTGTTTCAGATTTAGCTGGACTGGGGTATGTCCAAATTTGTTTTAAGAATTTATTTTTTGCTCCTTTGAAACCACTGTTGGTGCTAGTGAACTAAAACACAAATGCTCAACTTATTTTTTTTTTCTCAGCTCTTGAATTATCCTTCAGTAAACCGTATGACTAGTAGTGTATTCTGTCCTTGAGGAGAAGTGGAGATAATTGGTTGTTATTGTTGAGCTTAAAACTGCAGCGCCATAGTTTTGAAACAGAGAATAACTATTTTGCTGTTTAAAATATTACATATTTAAGCGGTAAAATTGGAATTGGTATTTAACAAGATTCAATGTGTTTTGTAGGTACTGCTTGCTTATAAGGAAGTATTCGAATTTTTTGTCACAAAATGAGTGTATTGAAATTATGTGAGCCATGTACATTAATGAGACACTGCGTAGAACATAACCTGAAGGCTTGGCTCTAAAGTCACTGAGCTGAAGCTCAAGATATGTTAAATGTCTTTGAACAAAAGTGAGAACATTCACATAAAAGAAACTGAATTTAGCTATTTCTATTCCAACACCTTTTCAAGATAAGCACGTAATGGTGAATACAGCTTTCCCCAGGCTCTGGAAGCTTGGAAGGCATATTGCAGGAGGGTTCATCTTATTCTTGTATCGTGCAGTCCTGGGTGCTTCTGCAGTTCCTGTAAGCACTTTGTCTCAGTCATTGTCAGATCAAGTGATGAACTATGGGGCCTTCCCTCTGACCCTCTATGGCTACTGCTGCGAGCAATTTGGAAAAATGTTTTTTGGGGGGGAAATTGTATGTTGTTGTGTTATAGACTATGCCTCATCAGGTACTGGTATGCCTAGATCTGAACACATTTCCTTCTCAGATGTAAAGTTATATCTGTGGAAAGAAGGAAATAGCTACACATCTAGGTGTACCTATCTCTTGCAATTAAGTCAGTATTGATGTTTGAGCTATTATGTCAGATATAGACAGATAAATCTGACTTCTTTTTAAAGGCAATTTCTGAGTAGTTTCTAAAAATAAAACCTGTCCAGTGTCTTTTTCCTCTATTATTCCTTTTTTTTTCCCTGCAAGTAACAAAGCTGATTACTGAATATTGTGAAACGCTTTCTCTGATAAATTTTACTTATAAGCTGTTGTAAAATACAGTAACATTAAGGTCAGTCATGTCTTGCCACAAAGTTCTTCTGGAAGGATTGCATGTTAAATCAGAGAAAATTAGTTGATTTACATTGCAAAAGTGACTTCTATGACTGTTAGAATTCTGAATGCTTTTCCATGTTTACCTTTCGATGGCTTTATCAGTATGCTGAAGGAAAAGCTATTCCTTGCAAGTTCAGTGCTTGAAATAGTTCAAAATCCTCACTAGAAGACACCTTTCAGATCCAAGACAATTTGTTTTTGTTTTCTTTCAGTCTTGCAGGTTATGTAGAAGCTTTAGCATCACGACTGGGTCTGTCAATCCCTGATCTGACACCAAAACAAGCCGATATGTGGCAAACGCGTCTTAGTGCACACTTGGTAAGTATCCTGCAGGCAGTGTTTGGGGGGAGCCTTTCTATTTGGACTAATAGGTGATAGATCACAGAATCATTAAAGTTGGAAGAGCCCTCCAAGATCATCTGGTCCAACCATCCCCCTACCACCAATGTCACCCGCTGAACCATGTCCCTAAGCACCACGTCCAGCCTTTCCTTGAACACCCCCAGGGACGGTGACTCCACCACCTCCCTGGGCAATCCGTCCCAGTGCCTGACTGCTCTTTCTGAGAAGAAATGTCTCCTCATTTCCAACCTGAACCTCCCCTGGCACAACTTGAGGCCATTCCCTCTAGTCCTGTTGCTAGTTACCTGTGAGAAGAGGCCGACCCCCAGCTCCCCACAGCTTCCTTTCAGGCAGTTGCAGAGAGCAATGAGGTCTCCCCGAGCCTCTTCTTCTCCAGACTGAACATCCCTAGTTCCCTCAGCCGCTCCTCATAGGCATTTTGCCACTTTCTTTTAAATATTTAATAACCACCAATGTTCCGAACACTTCCTAGAAAGTTTGGTTCTAAGCCCTTGTCAGGGAGCATCAGGAGACTGGATTGTTTCAGCTTTGGGTGTTCTTTTGTATGCGACAAGCCAGGAGTAACTGGTAGCATGGATAATCTCTGCAGTGACTTCATGTATGCTGTGCAGATACCTTGTTTGGACTCTGGCTACTGTGCTAAGATAGTTTATTTGAAAGTTATGGCCCATAACATTACCCTTAGTTTTACTCCTTATACATTCCTTGTCAATCACTTTTTAGTTGTGTACCTCTACTGTATGTATTAGTTTCTAATAGTCCGTAATTAATTTAGTTATGAAATTAACTTTTATCAGAGTAAACCTTAGCTTTTGAATACTATTCACTGCCTGGGCTTACACTGCTTCTACAGTTACGGGACACTCACTTTTCAGGTGCATTTTCAGGGTGTTTACTTCATGAACATCCAAACATTTGAAGTAGTCCCACCTCAGTGATGACAGCATTAGTTCATTTTGATTGAAGAAATGGATTGTAAGAAACTGAGTGAAGAAACAGATAATTCTTTCATCTTGGCAGATTGAAGGGATGAGAAATAACACTTTCTCAAAAGTTAGGGAAAAAATCTGCTTTTAGCAGTGATAGATCAAAGCATCAAGCAAGGGAAGAAATGAAACATTGTCAGTGGGCTGCCCTCTAGTCTGTCCAATGTACGAGGTTTCTCAGGGGAAGCTGATGAGTCTGTGGGACAAGTCTGTCATGCCATGGCAGTTAATTCACAGCACTTTTCTGTGAAAAGACTTCTGAGTGTCTTATTCTATATGCTAGCATTTTTTCCTTTCTTTTGATTATTTACCTGCTGTGAGAGGTTTCTCGATGCTATTCATTTACTGCTGGTGATACGCCTTTGGATGTTGCCTGTCTTATTTCTTTCCTTTCCTGTTGACTTTTACATCTAGGTCAATTTGGGAAATCTTTTCAAATCTGTTTATTTTTTGTCTTCACCTCGTGCCTTTGCAAACTGTTAATGTTAGCAGGGAATTCCTCACTCCTGACCTTAATGATAATTCATATTACCAGATTCAAGCAGATGCTTTTTTACAGTTACACCTTAACTGTTTGTCCTTCCCTGTCTTCCTGGCCATCATACTAGTCCTCTGAATCTTGGTCTCCTTCCTTGTTTACCATGTGTGCATCTCTTCATGAGTCATTCCTCTCTTTTATTCAGAATTGTCTCATCACAGCACAGGATTTCTAACCTTGTTGCTTACACATACCTGTCTCTCTCATAGACTGTTTCTAGTCTGCATGCTAAGGAAAATATGGCTCCCAACCAAAAGCTGGAACAAATTGTCTGTTTTCCTGGTTGTGTTGGTGCTACACACAAGTAACAACTGATCAGTGAGAAACTTAATTTTTTTCCCCCTTTCTCTAGGGTAAAGCTATTGGAGTGACCATTGGCTGCATTTTAGGAATGTTTCCTTTGTTGTTCTTTGGCGATGAGGAAGAAAAACTGGAAGAAAAAAATTAACCTTTTTACAAGACATATACAAATGTAAACTAATGTACCTCAATTATTCAATTATGCTGTCAATATTTAGGAATTAACAGACAGTAAAAATGTATAGACTTGGGAACAAAACCTTCAGCATGTCATTTTATGGAAACACTAATTTATTGTGGCTTTGTCGTGTTCAGTACTTCTTTTTATAAGATACCATTTAGCTTTTTATTTAATGTAAATTTTTGAAGTGTTTTCACTTACAGCAAATGGTGTTTACCACTTCCCCTTTTTGACCTTACTCTTGAATGGATTATTACTCTAATAATCCACCATGGATGACATTATCACTCTTGAGTTGCATACTGGTTGCTTAACAGTTGTAATTGCATGACAAAAATTTCATTGCTGTTCATCAGGTCCTTCAATGCAGATTATTAAGATCAGTGATGAGTGATTTGAAATCCCTCGCTTTGCAAGACAATTGGTTGCCCCCTCACCAGCTATCGTTTTGCACTGCCTCTAGATCAGACATTTCAGTGATCTATGTCAGTCCAGTTTGCGTTTCTTTACAATTCCATTTCTCTGAATTGTCTCCTGAGATGATCATTTTAATGCCTTGACAAGGTAAGTGTTTCTCACATAGTATCCTTACCAAGTGCGTTTTAGAGGTGGATTAACACCCTTCTGTACCTCCATATTCATGTCTTTTTTTCTCCTTTGTAAGCAATATTTTGAGAATTCAGTTGAGATCTCCTTAAACTTATCTTCCTGAGCTTTCAGTGTAGTATTAAAGAATTCACACTTCCTATTTCAAAACCACAACTTTTTTTTTTATTCTGTTTAAAATAAAGTGTGAATACCTAATGGGGTAGATGAGGCTGGGGAGCCCTTCAAGGTATGAATGAGTACTGGCACTGCAAGTTTGTGATGGGTGGCTCAACTGAAACAATAATAATAATAATATGTACTGTTAGTCTGGATTAGAGGACCTGATTTGCAGATTATAACTTTGTATTTAAGATTAAACCTTTGCTTTTTTTTTTGCTGTGAGACAGTTCTTTAAAAAAGAAAAAGAGACTTGAGGCCTTCTTCCTTTTCTGCCTTTTATTTTTGCAGTCTTATCTGGTGTATTATAGATCTGACAGTGCAGTCACATGTAACTGTGCTTTTTTATATGGTCATGAATAAATAAATTATGATTACAACTATCAAATACTCATATTTCGGGATCCAACTTGACAGGAACATAATGAATGCTAAACTGATAACTGTTGATTGCAAAGGAGGGGTTTTCTTATCTGTTTGAATACCATTTGGAAAAGACACTAAAAAGAAGCACAGCCAGGGTACTTTGAAAGCTTTGTCACTGGAATTGTTAGCACTTCTGAAACCTAGAAATAAATGGTTTAAAAGAAAAATTAAATCCCATGATTTTTATTTGCTATGGAAAGTCTTACTGTAACATACATATGTTTTATGGAACTCATTGCTTACCTCTTGGCTGTAAATCAGTTTCCATTTTTTTAGAAGCCCCTTAAACAGCAGTACTGAAACTTTGATACCAACCTTTAATGAAAGTGACAGTGTTTTATATCCGTTTGTGAAAAGCAGACTGAAAATTTGGAGTGAGTAGATCTAGTAGCATATACTGTCCTTTATATATTAAACCATGAGAATCCTAACCGAACTGTAAAATTGAAAGAAATCTTAGCTAGGCATGAACAGAACATGGTTTTGCTTCCATTTTCAAGGTGGGAAGCTTTTCTTAAAAAAAGGCAAGAAAGCTCCTGCTAGAAAAATAATACATTTCTCCAGTAGATTGTTGCTGGTTTACTGTATGTCAGTAATCAGTGGGGTTTTTTGTTGGTGGTTTGTTTTTGTTTTGTTTTGGTCTTGCCTTAAACTCTGACTTTTCTTCCTCTGCGCTTCTGTTTCTGGTACGTTTCTAGACAAAACTATGTATTTCCTACTTTTTTCATTGAAGTACACATTAAAACAATTTTGCATAGTTTTTTTGTATTTTTTTCAATAATTCCAGCACTGTTCCCCATTGCAATAATTCATTGGAATCTTTCAGCAGTGGCCAAACCTCTGTTCTTTGCAATGATGCAAACTGGAGCACTTTTCTCATGACTTTTTGGAACTCATAGGAATAATCAGAAGGCTGTGTCAGCTGTTGTAATAGCAATCTTTTTGTAATGACAATAGGAAAGACCATGTACTATTGTTAAATAGCTTGTGCATGTAAATTGATTATATTTTGTTGCTGTATGTCAAACTACTGTACTGTAACCAGTGCTTTTAACAAAAATTAATGAACTAGGGTATCTTCAGAGAAATTCATCAGGTCTTCTTAATATCTCTTTAGCTGACCACAAAAATGTGGAGGGCAAGCGACACATGGTAAGAAATCTTGGGTTTTTCAGGCAGTTATCTGATGTTTTAATCAAGAAGGTGACGGTTTGGGTATTTGATAAATGTGAAGAAATAACTCTTTGTTTGAGAAGACCAGTGGCTCTGCTGGAGGCTGGGAGAAAGTGCTTGATGGGGCCAAGGTGCCACCCAGAATACAGTAAGGGTAGTTTGCTTTGCCTGTGGGATCTGCTTTTTTGTGGATTGCTTCATGTGGAGTGGAAGATTTGTGCCTGATCCATACAGTGTCCCTTGACAAGAAGGGTGTGGTTTTTTTTTCTGGTGTATGTGGTTGAAAGTAGTCCCTGATGCTCTGATCACAATCTTGAAAATATGTAATTGAAAAGACAGAGCACTATTAAAATTGTCCTCTTTGTTTTCTGTGGTTGTCTTCTCCCTCCTCAATAAAAGGAAAAAAAAAACGCTACCAGGCTTATTGAGCGGCTTCAGTATTACTCCATTTTTTATTCCATCAAGTTTGTCCCATGTTAACAGGAATTTTTCTTAAGAGCTGGTAGACCTGAAATGGTGTTTATTTTAAAATGCTGGTTTTTAGTGTAGCTTAAAACGTAAATGTATTTTTGACTGTATGTTATCCCTAGGGACAAAGAACATGCATCTGGTAATATGGTTACCCAAATCTACTCGCTGATATTTTCTCATTCATGTACTTTTACATAAATTATTTGAATTCAGAAAATGTATTTTGTATTGTCTTTAAATTGTCAAAATTTCTGTAAAGTTTTGTACTACAGCAAAGCTGTTCTGTGTTTGTTTATTCACTAGACCAGTTGCTGGAGGGGCAATGTTAATAATATCCTGTGGGTATTTGGTCTCAGTTAACAAAACAGGAATTTATTATTTCAGTTACAAATGAGAGTTGCTTTGTCACTTACAGAGGGGACGACCACCGTGGAGTAGTTCAATCTGTCTCTTCGTGTTCGGAAGAGAAGAATTTAAGCGATTAAAATGTTTGCATGGCAAACTAGCAGTGTTTGTGGTTAATAGTAGTCAAAAGTCCACTTGCACGTGAATTTCTGTAATAACTGGGTTTTGTATGCGAACGAAGCCTCTTTGAACTCTCCTGAACTTTGGAACTCTTCGCTGCTTGGTCGGTCCTTTTGGTGGGTGTCTGCGCATGAACAAGTGCTGTGAGTAAAAACACGTCGGTGTTGGAATGATGGGTTCAACGCATTTCGACAACTAGTATGGGTTGGCTCTTGTTTTATACCCTATTCTCTTTGCATCGTACAGTAAGAATCTTCATAAGGGTTGTTTAGTGTCTGTCACATGTCTAGCCAAAATACTTCTGATGTGTTTTTTTTTTTCATGGTCTAGTGATAAGCTGACAACGGCTGTTTTTAAGCTGCGGGCTGTTTCTGATACTACAAAGCACTGAGGAATTATCATCCTGCTCTGAGAGTCTCATGGCTCAGGAATATTTTAATCTAAAATATTAAGAGAATAGCCAGAGCTAATCTAGGTTGCAGTTAATACTCCCGTAACACAAATTCAAACTCCTGTTCGAAAATCTGTCTTTAATGCTTGTCAAGGCTCTCAACCCATGTCTCCATGTTCAGGACCCTTGTCATCTGAAGTGTTGCTTCAAAATAGTACTGGGGGGAGTGGGGAGGGGGGAGGGTTTAGAGTAAGCTTAGACTTGAAAGCAGAGATAAATGCAGAAGGATTTGCTTTCTTTTGGAAGACAACCGACCCTGTTTAAAACAAACCCCACCTTCTCGACTTCCTCCCCCCCAAGTGGGTGCTGTCACAAGGATCTGAGCAGGGCTGGCATTGCATCTAAGGCGTGTAATTTGGAATACTTACCTGGGGTAGAAGCAGGGATTGTGGGGTGCTGATGTAGGGTGTCTCCCGTGAGTAGATGATGCCAAGGTAGGTTGCTTGCAATGAAGAGAACTGGCAGGGAACATTTATGGCTTAAGTCTTCACCTTAGCAGTCACTAGGTTTCTAAGCAACTGGCTTAAATAATGCTGCGACTATGAATACTGCTCCGCAGTCTCATGAGTTGCTCCTTCTGTCTGTGGACACAGTGGTCAATAAAAGTCTCCTGCAGTGACGTGATGTTCCTGTGTACGTGACTTGTACCAAGTCGTACGTGCGTAGGTAATGCCTAAGATGCTGACAAGTGCAGCAATGCCAGGTGATTCCCCTGTCTGGGGTATCTTTATGCAGTAAAATGCTTTACAGTAAAAGAAGTAGGTGCAGTGGACTAAAGGTTTGGCCCAGCTGCGGTTTGTAAACCTTTGTTCCTGAGCTGTCTAGGTGGTGTGAAGATGAGTCCCAAGGGGAGTCCCAAGGACCTTCACGATGACATTGCTGTCCATACCCTGCTTATTTCTGTGTCACTGAGCGTGGTAGTTGGTAACACTGCTTAATGATTACTGATGTAAAGGTTCTAGTTGTTTGGTGTCAACTTCAGTAAATGGCCAGAACAGAGCTTTTTTTTTTTTTTTTTTTAGGATGTCATCTTGGTTTCCTGAAACTTTCCAGTGGCAGATTTGGGAGTGGGATGAGTAACAAATGCTATTGTATTTCCATATTATTGCTATTATCAAAAAGCTGTACTGATACAGGGAAAAAAAAAAATGATGAGGTTGCTTTCTATCTGGCCTTTTCCCTGCAATAATCATGAAGAATTTGGAAGATGAAATAAGTGTTTCAGTCTGTTAAATGTGTTTGTATTCTCGTACGGAATGAACATGTTGAAAGTCCTGACCTTTACTGTTGTTGCAGAACAAGATTATAGTCTACCCCTTTGTAAGTTACAAGAATAAAAGCATTCCTTATTTGACTGTTCTGGGCAAATCCTGAAATAATTCTGGCATCTGGAAAATGTAGTGTCCCCCTTTTCTACCCTCACCCTGATTTTTCTCCTAAGTATCACATAGAATGTAGTCCTGTGGATAACTTGTCCAAACATAGAGGCAGCTTTCAACTCATGTTGGACTCTTAATGTCTGTTCAGCAATAACTCCTTTTTGTAGACTGTCTTCCCTGGATGAATCTGGCTGTAGTGGTAGACCTCTCCAGATGGAGTCTGGTACTGCTCACTGACTCTGATTCCATCAAGAATAAAAAAAATATGTAAATTGTCTTGTGTTGCTTTGGTCTAAAATGACGTGTCAGTATTTGTATTCGAACTACTCTTCCCTACTACAGCATGTGTCTTCAGTGATGTTCTGCCCATTCAGGAATGGATGGGGATGAGACTACTGAGTTTCTAATACTAGCAGGAGTTTTTGCTTGCAGAAGTTTCTGAATTGTCATATTTGTCAATAATTTATTAGCCTGGAATGATTCTGAATTTTTACTGTGGCAGAGCTCCTGGAATGGAGAAGGGCTTCCAAAAAAATGTAAGTATCAGTGATGGCTCAGCTACCATGGGCTTTAATTAATATCAGGCTTTTAGCTACTTTGAGAGAGACGTTCACGCGCTATTAGGTGGCATCTTTCCTTGATACTAAGTGCACGGCATTTTCTCCATAACTCTTTTCTCTCATATGGTAAGATATCTCTATCAGTAACGTTTTAGAAGTCTGCCCTTTCTGGCCAAAATGAGTGTCTGTGTATTAAGAGAAACCTGTGCACGTGTGGCTGCAATAACACCTTACAGTTGGCGCAGCTCAGCGTCCCTGAGCTCATGGCTAGATACACATAGACTTCTCCTTGTGCTCTCCCAGTCTTGTGTAGTTAAAGTCCTCGAGATGATTCAGCAGCTGTAGCTGCATTGAAAGATTAGGAACATCTTTTCTGACCTTGTCCTTGAAGTCAAGTGGAATTTTGTAACTGAAAGTCGTATTTACCTTCTAGTTGTTAGTGTACGTATGAGGAGAATCAATAGGCAAATCTTAGAAAGAAATTTAATGACAAGTGCACAGATCTTGAGCTGCCTGATAATTATTTTCTACAAGTGAAACCTAAATCAAACGCTAGCGCCTATTCCCAATGCTAACCATTGAAAGATGCATGAAGAACAGAAATTGCTGTTGTGTCTCTTCTTGCTGTGTTGCAACAATCATATCTCCAGCGTTTTCCCCCTCCCAGATTCTTGACGTTTTGTGTCTTAGAGTGGTTGGTAATGGTGCTTAAAATGAATGGGATTCCTCGATTCAAAGCTGGAGACTGTTCATCTGGAAACTTGGTCTGCCTTTTGTCAACAGCGCTGCCTACAGTCTCAAGAACGTTCTCAAGATCTGCTCGTGTTCCAGCCCTGAAATGGCTCTACCTGAAGATTTAACTTTAAAGTGAATTTAAAGCTGGTTAGTCTTAGGTGAATGTCTGTCCTTAAGAAGTGAAAAAGCTGTTCGTGTTCAAAGGGAGGTTTTAAAATAAAAGACTTATTACTAATTTCTCTGAAGGTGCGTGTGGCATCTTTCTTCATCTCTCTTCATCCCAGGAAGCGAAGGAACAACACTACATAGTTTCATGTTTGAGGAGAAAGGCAGATAGACTGAGCATCTCCCATAACTGTCAGTTGGGTTGAAGGCATTTCATAGCTCCCTGTTTCAGGCTCCTTTACCTGGGACTTTGTGACTGTTAAAGACAGTTACTGCTGCAGGAGAGGCTGGGATCATTACTGTGGGCGTGTGCAGAGACGTAAGTTACTGTGAAATATACCTCTTTGAAATTATTTGGGATTTTAAACCTGATGCGTCTTCTTTCCATTCTGTTTTCTTGATGCTGTGCTTATCGGTGTGTCTCATTTACATCTCTGATTATGAAAACAGCCTTATGTTTTTGCCTAGAGGATGTAAGCCCTTCTAAAACATTATTGTAAAATAATGGGATAAAGAGATTCTTTTCCAGGGGGCTGTGAAGCGTGTTGAATGGGACCACCCAGCGTATCCTAAGAGTAAGATTTGCTGCAGTAGAGCTACAGCTGCTGCTCCCCATGGGAAGACGCTGCTACTGAGCAGAGCGGTGGTGCAGTAACGTGGAGTGTGATCTTGTCTCCTCACAGCGTTGCTGCTTGGATTTGGCAGTGTGATGTGTTTGCACAGTGGTGCTACCCCCTCTTTTCGCTGACGATGGCTCATCTGCTACATCCTCGTAGGGACGAAGGGCAAGTGGAGGAGAATGGGACTCTGTCGGGTCATTTTCCCTATGTGGGATCATGTAGAGGATCTATTAAAAAGAAAAAACATCAGTTTACATGCGTGCTACTTCCCTGCTGTTACCTGTGCCTCGGAGAGCTTTTAACCTGCTGGGAGAATGGAAGAAAGAGCTGATGAAGCTTTCCTCCCCTAGTGCGGCTTTTCTGTATGTCTCAGCTATTGAGCTGCCACTAATCCATGCACAGAGGTAACACTCAAAGGAGAAATGATAGTAAATGAAATGAAATGCTCCCTTCTGGGCACAGGAGGCCTTGCATAGGAAGAGGAGAATGATTACAGGTTGTTTATCTTCGCAGCACAACTGCCTAGTTATCAAAGGCCACATCAAAAACTGGTTAGATCTCAGAAAGGAAAACGGCACCTTTTTGTGAAGTTCCAGCATAGGCTTTGATGCAGCTCTGCAAGTGCCTTTGTCTCTGCCTCCTGCCTGGTTTCCCCTGAGCAGTTGTCAGCCCCACTTCTTGGAGTAGCACCATAGGGTGTTCTCCTTCCACCTGTTTTTCCCCATGAAAGCACCAAAATGTCTCAGGTATTGCAGGACTGGGAGAGGCTGTGACTGGAGCTCTTGCCTGGGGGTTAATGTAATAAGTGGTGATGCTGTTAACGAGAGGCAATTAAATCCTGACTTGTGGTCCTCTCCATTTGCCTTGTAAAGGCAGCCAGAAAGTGGGATAGGAAATCTCTGGGGGAAGGAGTTATTTTGTTGGATCCCATTAGTTTATGCCAAGGGTTGTTATACTGGCAGGCAGAGGAGCAGGGCAATTGCCCCCTTACGTATTAAAAAGAGAAGCCTTTGGACCAAAAATAGTATGCTCATTTTAATCCCTACTATATTCCAGTATTCTCTAAGCCATGGTGACTATTTGGAGTGTGGTGTAGTTTCAGGATCAGCTTTTTCTCAAAGTTTGTAAAAGTTGATTGATCTCCCTGGCCTGCTCGCACTGCTTTTGATCACTGAAGTTGTTAATTGTGAGTTAGATTGTACATGAAGTTGGGTTTGTTTCAAAGTGAAATAACCAGCTCACTGCATGAAAACTTTAATTGCAATTGGAGTGGCTTGGTATCAAGGGGAATGACAGGGAGACGAATGACTTCTTTTGAAACTTTCCAGCAGGGAAGAGCTCCTCCGTTCTGGCTGATTGTGTTCTGTGACACTCTACGTGGGCAGCAAATTACGAGGTTTTGTTTTCATTTCAGCTGCCGTGACAGGTGACGCAAGCGCCACGTGTCGCACAACAGCGGGGCTCTCCGTTGCAGATGACTTTGCCTGAAAAATGCAACATGTTGAAGTATTTCCTTGGTCTGTGTGAGCTGTGGCTGACAAGGGTCTTAGGAGCATATTTGTAACTCAGATGTTAAATGCTGGCAGCTTGATGCTGCTGGAAGTTGGGATAAGGCAGGCCAAGGAAAGGCCAGCGGTGTCAGCTTGCAAGTAGCAAGCAGAGTTACTGGTAAAATCATTAAAAATCATGGCCTTTGGAAAAATGCCGATTTGTGTGAGTATTCTGCAAGCTGCCCCCTCTCAGTGCTGGGTTCAGTGTGGGGCACCACGTTTAGTGAACCATGGAAGAATAGAATTGGAAGGGAAGCGAAATCAGAGGGGAAGTGAACTTTTCCTTCAAGAGCTTAGAGAAATACAACTTATTAATTTCATTAAAATAGCTGAAAAATGTGACAGCAGCACTAATTCCCTCTAAACCAGTATCTTCCATTCTGGCAGTCCCACTGATCATTACAAAACTAGAAGATTCCTGAGCCCCGTCTGATGAAAACCACTTTGGTGTAGGTCCTGTGCTGACGTGACTCTGATTTAAACTGAGTCGCAGTAAACAGAAATGATCAATTTTGCATGTATTTTTTTCTTAATCCTTTTATTTTCCAGTTTAGGAGATGAGGATGCTTCCCGTATGTGATGGCTGAGCAAGAGTTGGTGTTTCTGCTTTGTGCTTGTCATTATAAATGGGTGCTATAAAAGACTTTTTTTTTTTTTATAAAAGACTTTTCCAGTCAGGATGGAAGGTGCAGTGGTGTAGCTACTTGTTTGCTGTGCAGGTACCATGCTGGCTTCATAGTTGTTTTGCTTGCTTCTTCCTCTCTGGACTAAACACACAGCCTTCTGTAGCTTTCTGTTACGGCCCTGATTTTATGCGTGGCTTGGTGATGCGGCCCCAAATGTTGCGGGAGAAACTTTTTCATCTAATACGCTGCCAAAATAATCTGGACTGCATCACCAATTCATGCAAATCAGGTTAAAAATGTTTTGACAAAAGCCCTTTAAACACATCTCCAATGCATTCTGTGACTCACACATGCTTGTGATCTGGTCTAGTTGAGTAATGAATCCTTGTTTCAGTTCCTGTAGTGTTTTTTTTCGTTTTTTTTTTTTTTTTTTTTTAAAGAAGGATTTAGGAACTCATCTCTGAAGCAGCTGTTTCAGGCACTAGTCGGGGACTGATGCCCACGTGCAGCCCACAAACCAGTGTGTGCCCACAGAGGATGCACCGCTGCCATCGCCTGCCCTGAGCAGCTCTGAGGCGCTCAGGTGAAGGTGACAGCGAAGTCCTGTGGCCAGCAGAGTCCCTCGTGGGGCAGCTCCCGTGCTTTGCGCCTGTGAAAGCGTAGACCAGAGGGCAAGTGCAAAGGCTGTGAGCCTCAGAGTCACTCAGCGCATCTCCCTGAGAACAGAGAGACAGTGCCAAGAGTGCTGTATTTTTAGACCACTTCTCAGCTTGAAGTTTCTCAATGGATAGCGTCTTCCCTGTCAATAAAATGTATAAATTTAAGTGCTACTGAAAATGCCTCAGACTGAAGTGTCTGACTTACGTTGAAATCAGGTGGAGGTCCTCGCTGAAAACTCTGCTTGCAAGCAAGGGGCTGCTCATCTGCTCTGAGATACCTGAGCCCAGCTGGACAGCTGAGCCAATTCTCAGCTGTGACTGGGGAACCGGTTTCCTAAGAGTGGTACCTGCCAGAAAATGGGTATAACTTCTACTGTCACACCAAAAGGTGCGGGCAAACTGAATTAGTGCGTGTGCTGCCACGAAGCACCCGTTTAAGAAAGGACAGGACGAGTGACAGGCCCTTGTCTGCTGACGTGCCACGGTTTGTACCCGCTGTTTTTGTCTGCCACCACCTCTGACTCAGTACGCATTGTGGGCTTTGCATATTTTATCTCACATCCTCATCTAATCTCATTCTGGGTAAACTGCTGGTACCTTCCGTTTGGTAACGAGGTGATCGCTCTTATTGCTCCGGATTTTAAGAGAATGCAGAGCGAGCAGTGGTGGCACAGGGGGTTAGGTTAAAATGCAGGAGAGCTTCTGTATTTTCTCAGCGTGCTACTCTATTTGCATGGATGCTGTAGAGATGTATAAACGTTAGGAAAAAAAAATCCCAGCAACTCCTAGCTGTTGGTGCTTCTGTCTGTGGATGACTTTTGACTACCTCTGGCAGTCAGGTGTCCCGGATGTTGTAGGTGTTTTTGTAGTTTTTTTGCAAATGGTAATCTTCAGCTTTTATATATACTGCTTTCAATAGCTTTTTTTTTTTTCCCCTAACCTTCATTTTTAACTGTTCTTCAGTTCCCTGCTTAAAGTGAATGCTCTGCTGTGTCATACTAAACAATTCCTTCCCATGTTTGGTATGTGCGTAGTGAAAAATATAAATATATTACAAAGAAATCCCTTCTTTTACCAACTCTTAGTTGCTATTGAAACACCTCTCTTCTGTCAGTTTTACCAGTCCCCTAGTCCCAGGCAATGCTGTCCTCTCTGCAAGTAAATAAGCTCCATTTACCTGTGCTTGTAGCCCCAGTGTTGAGTATTTCAAGGATTGCCACAAGATAGCTGTAATGAGTAGGAAATTTTTCTGCTTTTACTTTTCCTTTCTTCTGATATTGCCGTCTGCAGTGAAACTTGCTCAGCCGTCCTTATTGCACAAAGGAAATGTTCATTTTCTCTCACCCCTGAGTTTCCAACCCTACTGGCTTCGAACACTAACCGGTTGTTTCCAATTTTGGCTACATGTGCAATTAGATTTCAGCTTGTATAAAAAAGGGTGCATTTCCTCCTAACCTTTTTGAATCCTTCTTACAGTATCCTGTTACTAGCAAAGTGTTAGCAGCAGTTGAGGGAAAAGGATTTATTTCTTAACACAAATATTTTGCTTTCTGTCTTCAAAGTGCCAGCTATGTCAAAATGGCATTATTCTTGGCACATGAAAGAAGGAATTACCGACCACCCGTGTAAAGAACACCATCAATATTTTTAGTGTTTTCTCCACAATCTTTTTTTTTCTCTCTCTCTTCCAGCATTATTTGCATCATTTTCAAAAACTCTTGAACGTTCGAACCACGAGAGGAAACATTCTGGTTCTGCTGATCGTAAGAAACAGTGAATCAGTTTCTAGAAGCTGGCAGCTTTGCCACTTACTAACGTTGCTGCAGGAACCCATAGCAGCATGTCAGCTTGTTATCCTGCTTGGAGGGTAGGATCTGTCTCACTCAGCTGTGGCTGTCTGGAAGTTACACCTCTGAGCCACACAGGGGGAGAGAAGGCTTCAGAGGATGCTTGTCCCTGCTTCCAAAGAGGAAGTTTAACTGGCTAACTAAATTATGAGCTAGCAAAGACCACTGTACAGCTGAGTCACTGCCGTCACCCAGCCCAGTGAAATGGGAATTAGCAGATCTGTTGAATGACTCTTTGGGCTGTCCCACTTTCATCCCCCTGACTCCTTTGACTCTTGGCCACGTGGTGATTTTGATGCATGGCTTGCAGGGTCTGGGAGATCACTGGCACTGATTGCAGCAGTCAGTAAAAAGAAGAAGAATAGTGGTGGATGGGACAATTCGTTTTAACGCGACTCTGCTCCAGACTTGGAGCAAACACGAAGTTTTTATAAAGTCTTTCACCTTCAGGACTAGATGCTAATAAATTGAAAATAAAGGCATTATTTCTGGCTGTGGTGCAGAGTGGCAGGCTCACATTTCTGTTGGCAGGTAGCAGAAAAGCTGCTGTCCTTCACTGGAGGAAGAGGGAGGCTGCAGTGTTCTCTGCCTGAAAGAAATACGGTGTGTCATCCCTGCTGGAGATTTGCCTTGATGTCTTAAATCAAGTGACTTTTGGAAAAGCACCTCAGACTCTTTGCAAAGCTGCTTTTACAGTGTCTAGTTCCCTGTACAGCTTGGGAAAGCGGGCCAGAACCAATACGGTAATGGTGTATCAGGTCTTCTAGGCAGATGGATGCAGATGTACAGAGATAGAGAGCACCTAACCAGCGAGGTGGTGCATTTCTGTCCTCCGCAATGCTACAAGGCGTAGTATTTGTCAATTCACTTGGGATTTTAACAGGTAAGTGTGTATGTAAAGCACTGAGGGTCAGGTCCAGCTGCTGTGCCAAGGTCTGTTGAGGCCAGGATCACCGAGGTGTGTGAAGTTACTGGTCACTGTCTCCTTGCAGCAGTTTTTTGGATGGAGGGCTCACGTTATGCGAGGAGCAGAATCAACACAGAGTAAAGTATGAGGTTCCTTTAACCTAGCAGATGAGGCCTTTTTGTGGGCACGTGATCATTTGGAGTAAATGATAATAAAGGCTCCTTCTTATGACATGGAAAAGCTGGCTTATCTGTCAGAAACGTGCCAATTTCTGGCATGATATTGAAATTATGAGAAGTTTCCGTCCCTGCTGTCTCATAGCATGTCCTCTGCCCACCCAGTTCCCTCACTCACCCTCTCATGGCTGCAGACCCCTTGCTAACCTGCTGGCTCACCCAGTAGACATGGGTGAAGAAGCCTGCTGGAGAAACTCGCTCTGTCTGGGAGCTGTTGGCAGATGGCAGCACTGATGGCAAAGGGCTGGTACCAGCCAAGGCTGGCACTAGAACAGGTTTGGGTTCACACTGGCGACAGAGAGCTGTGATGCTTTTAAAAATCAGTTTGGCACTGGAAATAAAAATAATTGCCATCACAGCAACGCGCTAAGGCCGGCTACACATACTGAGCGCTCAGTGCCAAGGAGGAGAGGACTACAAATTTTCCAAAGCTCACATCTGGCAAAAATAGAAAGGGTAACAGAGCCAGTGGAGAAGGGAAAGCAGGATGAGAATTAGGCACTGAAAGGTGTGGTGGTTGAAATGGGATGTGAACTTTTTTGAACCCAAGGTGTATGTATGTGCCAGATGCATGCTGCTGTGGAGCTTCACTTACAGTGAAGCGTCTGGATGGGTCAAACAGGGAAGTGTGGAGATAAGTGTTTGGGTGTTCAAATCTGGGCCAATGGGGGAAAAAAAAGGTGATAAATCAGCAGGATGGAGGTCAGGGAAAAGAAGAAAGACTAAGAATTAACTTCTAAGAAATGGAGAGAAAGAAATAATGAATAAAAGATGCTTCAAAATCTTATCAACTGAACCAGATGTATTAAAAAAAATGTGGGGGTGTGTGGTCCTTTCTGGACAGGCAGCAGCAGTGCAGGGATGCACCTTGCCAATACTCTGTCTTCTGATGGTGGGTGTTGCTGTGAAAAGCAGAGATGCTGTAGTTGAAGAGCTTGAGGGACTGTATTTCAGTGCTTTGACTGATTTACTTGAGAAGTTGGGATTCTGTGTGTATTTCTTATGACTTCAGGATCTCAGGTTGTTGGGTTTTTTTTGCAAATGTTGTATAACTTGGCAGATAGATGCACTTGTTTGCATTTCAAAATGGAAGTTGAATAAACTGTAGTTGAATAAACTGTAATCTGCTATAGCTCCACAGCAGATAGAAGTCAACCAGTTTCCCTTTCACCTGGCTTCCAACAGAGCCATTTTCATTAAGATGGGTATTTCAGAATGCTTTTAATTTTCATCATTAATCAACATAGATGATGGGTATAAGTCAAGAGGTGACAAGCTTAAGTCAGAATAAGAATGGCTGTGGTATATTCCTTTCACAGAAGAGCGCATTTATCTTGATGACATCTCTGTTGAGCTCCAGCTAATGTGCTTTTCCAGGGGAGGCATGGGGAAGAATAACTACTTCATAATACAAACCTCATCCTTGTGTTGTATTAGTTCTTTTTAAGCAAAGCGTTGAATATGCATTGCTTTAGATGAGCATATAAACTGGGTTGCAATTCAAGGATCATTAACTGAACTTTAAAATAACACAACTTATCCTGTGGTACACTTGTGCCATTTCTTAATAGCTTTGTTTGAATTTGGGTTGCTTCCCACAGAGGGATTGTGGGCTCACGGGACGAGTGGGGGCAGTGGATGTTTGTCTTGCCCTTAGCGAGTGGCCAGTGGGGTGGGCTGAGAACTGTCTGAGGGGCCGGGCCCAGCGGGTTGTGATCAGCAGCACAACGTCCAGCTGGAGGCCAGTCGCTTCTGGTGGATGCTGGGGCTCAGGGCTGGGTCCAGCACTATTAAACGTCTTCCTTAATGACCAGGGTGCTCTGTCAGTGAGTTTGCAGAAGTGGGAGGAGTGGCCGATACACCAAAGGGCCGTGCTGCCATCCGGAGGGCCCTGGACAGGCCGGAGAAATGGGCTGACAGGAACCTGGTGGAGTTCAGGAAAGGGAAATGCCAAGTGCTGTCCCTGGGCAGAAATAGCCCCAGGCACCACAACAAGCTGGAGCCAACCTCAGAGAAGGCCCTGAGGCTCCTGCTGAGCACCAGGTCGACCAGGAGCCAGCAACGTGTCCTTGTGGCCGAGGTGGCCAACAGCCTCCTGGGCTGCACTAGGCAGTGTTGCCAGCAGGTTGAGGGAGGTGATCCTGCCCCTCTGCTTAGTCCTGGTGCGGACACAGGCACGTGGGTGCCACGTTCCCTTGCACAAGAGAGACGTGGACCTACCGGAGAGAATGCAGCAAGGGGCCACGTCTGTCTTATGAGTGTCTGTCATGTGAGAAGAGGCTGAGACAGCTCGGATTATTCAGAGTCTGGAGAAGAGAAGGCTCAAGGAGATCTTATCCATGTGTGAGTACTTGACCAAGGGAGGAGTAAATAAGGCAGAGTCAGACTCCTCAGCGGTGCCCAGTGACAGGACAATCCTCTCACAGGATTCTCAGTTCTTCTCAATAGAGAAAGGATATATATATTTTTTTGTGAACTCCCTGCGGGAATTACACTGGGAGAGTTCTGGTGGTTGAAACCTGGTTTGGAAAAAGGGCCTTTGAATTTCCTACTGGGAATAAGCTCCTGAAAATAGCATACCCTGTGCACTGCAATTATCTATGCGTGACATGCCACAAACGGGGGTGTTTCCTAGAAGAGCCTGTGTGCTTCTCTGCCTCAGCAGTAAACAGTACCAGGATCTTCGTTACTTTTAGGTGCATCTCTGACTTACTGCTTATTTCTGTTTCTCTTCTGTTCTCACGTATGTCCCCGAAGGAGCCGACTTCCCAGGTCGGCTGGCTCTGGGCAGGCTGTGGGTGCGACAGCTGCGGGGTCTGCCTGCCAGCGAGCTGATCCCTGGGGAACGGGCACGGGGAGTGCACGTGAGGAACGCAGCCCGGTCCTTCTGCAACTCCCAGGGCTTGGCGTGGAATTCCTCTTCTCCGCTGGGCCAAGTCTGTCTCCTCGAAGCCACTTATTCCTGCCCTCTGGGTCACTCTCCTTCTGCAAGCAGTCATTTTTTAGTCAACACTGGAGAAAATTGATCACTTGAAGAGATTAACGTGGCAGATGTTGAGGGTTCTGTCTGGTCTGGAGGTGACAGCAGTGGGAGTGGGCATTTCTTGTTGTCTGGAGGGGAGAGGGAAGAAGACGGAAGGATTTTATTCTAAACTATCTTCAGTATTAATTTACAGTTTAAAGAGTGACTAGGGAGGAGATTTAATGTGCAGTATATGGAAAAGGACTGATTGTGAGGTAGGTTTAAAAGATGTTAGCAATGGGAGCTTATAAAATACCATCTGCTAAATAGTAATGTTGAGTCCCAGGCATTCCACCGATGCAATTAATGTGTGAGTGGGCTGTGGGACTGCAGCTGGAGAAGAGAATCTTCTTCTATAAATATATTTATCATCGTAAATCAAAAAACAGAGGGGAGACTTTTTAATGAAAACTGCTGCATATCATCAGCTTTATGCAAATCTAGTTAAAAATCATGTCCTGTGCACAAGGAGATTTAAAGGCTGCTGGAGTAAAACTATTGGGAAACATAAAGGCTGTTATTTAATTGCAAACCAACCCTAATTTTCCCTAGTAATTCTGTTTTTCATTCCTTTGCTGCTTTAGGCTGTCCGTGTAATGTGAGGGAGGCCATCAGACAAACTGTGGTACCCAGAGCCATAGAGGGACCTTGGGGGATGCACGAGTGATACAAACACTTGATTTCAGCTGTCTGCATTGGGCTCCCTGATCTCAGGTTTCTTTCACGGTCAAGATATGTGGGCCCTCTCTGGAAGTAACCTGAATTCTCCATACCAGAGCCCGAGTCCAAGCAGAGATGCTGCAGTAAACCTGAATCTTGGGAGTGTTAAAGATCATGCGTCTGCTGTAGGGTTTTCCAGGTGAGCTGATCTTTGCACATGGGAATGTAGGGTTGGACTCCTCCATCAGGAAAGAAATCCTGTTGCCTCTTCACAGATGAGGAGGAGATAGAGTTGTTGTTATGTTTTGTTTTAAAAAAAAGATTTCCTTGCTGATTTTCTCAGCGCTCATGGCAGAGGCATTTCCCTGCCCAGCAGCTCCAGGAATGGGTGACAAGGAGACGCTCCCAACGGGGCAGAAAATGGTTGAGGAAGGGCTAATTTCCCCACATCCCCTCTCACCAGACTGATGCTGAGCCCCGTGGCATTGTCTCGGCTCTCAGAGGAAGTTCAGGCTGATGCAAAGCCAGCGAGAGCTGTCAGTGCTGTCCTTGGGCTGGGCACTGGGGGAGGCCTTTGGGACTGCTGAGAGCAAAGGGGCAGAGTCAGCCTCCAAAATACGGGAGAAGAAAGGGAGGATGACGAGACAGCCAGCAATTCCTGTGGATAAGAGTTTTCTCGTGTGGGAGGCTCACTTGTCCTGTGTCAGGTTTGGATCCTCAGAGGCACTTAGCTGCCTCAGGAACCTGGGTACTTCTGGGTATCTGGGATGACCCAAATTCAAACGAAAACCGAAGATTTCCAAACATTTTGAAACTCAGAGGAGCGGCAGCTCAATGTTTTGCAAAACTGATCACTGATGCTTGCCAGTCTGACCCTACCAGTGAAAGGGTGCTTCATGTTCCAACTTGCACTAAACCATTACAAGGGCTTGGCAGCATCCCGAACCCTGGAAGTTAAGGACTCACACAGAAAGTGTCTCAGTGGGACAGAGACTTCCCTCATCTCTAACAAAGGCTTTTGTGTGTGTCCTTAAAGGCTCCCTGGGGCCATCTGCTTCAACAGGAGACTCCTTCAGCAGCCATGGCAAGAGCTGAGGTTTGCTGGGTGCAGGGTCACACCTCTCTTACAGGAGCCGGACTGCTGGAGAAAGCCCCTTCCAGGAGCGTTTGTGGATGCCTTGGAGTCTGAATACTTAAAATTCAGTATGAAATGAGGCCGGTCTTGTTAAACACTGGGAAATTGTTACTGACAAGTGTTTGTGACAATTTGTAAACAAACGAGATCTTACAGAGTAAGGGCTGTGTCTGAATTTTCAAAAGTAAATATAAATATTGGGCTTAAAGAGAATTAAAATTTTATTGCGGTCTGTTCTTCAGGCTGTTGGTGACTACGGTTTCACAAGGGTTTTCCCAGCTGGGGCAATCATCTGCTGTGTCTTTGTACAGGGGATTTTAGGATTGTCATCGAACTTGTCCCCAGCAGTGATCAGACTGAGAAAACAGAGGGACCAGAGATGAGCAGAGGTCAGTGTGCGACAGAGGAGGATCAGCCCCCTGGAACATCATGGAGAGGATTAGGGTGCTCAAACCCATCACCAGAAGTGAGAGCTCATGAGAGCAGCAGCATTCACATTCAGCACAGCAAAACCAGGAGCAGGAGCCACATGTTGAGACCCTCTGGTTCTAGTAAGGACAGTGATAGAAAGAAAAAATATTTAGATGCCTGATAAAATTGAGAACAGTGACACTTATTCCTGTTTGAGAATGAAAACAGGCATCCAGCAACCCCACAGCCATGGCAGGGGTGCGTGCCCATCTGTCAGTGGCTTTAAAGCTGGGAGAAGGAGAAAGATCCAGGTGAAGGGAGACTTTCAGGGATTGTTTTAGAGGCCTTTGGCAGAGAGAATGTCTCTGGTGCAATGTAAGACCGAACACAGACGTGTTGCTCAGTTTAACCTGGCAGAGATGCCCGTGCTGTTTGTTGCCTTTTAGGCAAGTTGGATTTGAGAACAAATCTGATTTGGAGCCAGAGTGAGGAATTTGTGGTCTGGTGAGCTGTAAAATTTTATTCATGATTTTTGTAATCTCTGGAAGGGCTGCTGTAAAATCTTGGGTATCACTTTGGCACTTCTGGTATAAAACTGAATAAATCGATGGCAAACAGTAAGGCAAAATAAAAATACACAAACCTTTAGTTATATCTTTGCACAAGAAGAGAGGAGAGCTGTCTCCTGGGTCCCACTAGCAGGTTCTTCTGGAAGACAACACTGCCTGCCCCAGGGCTGTTTTGCAGCCGAGCCCTCGGGACAGGCCCAACAAACACCACAGTGCTCCTGAAAATACACTGTGGGGAGTCTCTTCCATGGTTTTGAGACCAATGGGCTGGTTTCATTGGTGTGATCCAGGTGTTTCTGCCTTGTGCCCTGCAAGACAGTCATCTGACACACGTGAACCATTGGAACCAAATGGTAGTCATCACTTACATGTGGGCACTGGTTATGGCTTTGTATTTTGCAGCAGTTCCTAGGTATCTGTAACTATTAACCAGAATTAGCCCAATCTGCAGGTGCAATAGTTTCCCGGTGAAGAGTGCAGTTTCATCAAAATGGAAACGTTTACCTGATACCTGCTGATTTTTATGGCTATCTAACTGCAAAACCTCTCTTCTTCCGTTTAAGTGCCAAATGTTTCATTTAGACTTACCTCCACAAAGAGATTATTGTAATCCCTTCGGTGTAATACCTTTCAGTGCAATATCCCAACTTGGAATGGGAAAGATGCACGTGAAATGTGCCAAGTATGAGCACAAGGCAAAGTGCTAGCAATGTTTGATCTGCTAAATGTGCATTTCTTACAGAAAAGTTAAAATGCTGAGGTTTCTTGTCAGGTATACCACTAGTAATGTTTGTGCTGATTAATAATACATTTTTAGGATAATTTATTATAAACACAGTGTACCTCGGCTGTGATGATATTTGATCTTAAGATATGACATATCTAGGAACTTTATTATTAAGGGTACAGAGGAGCTGTGAGATTATAGAGCCTGATCTCACAGACTCCTGGGATTTCATTCTATTACTTTCCTCTAAGTCCGGCACTTCAGCTGACAGTTGACGCATTGCTTGGGCGTTGGAGGTCGAATTGGTTGAGGCAGGCTGTAAAGAGATATGAGCCCTGGGTGGGTGACGGTGAGAGGGGCTCCAGGCTGAGGGCAGTGATGCATTTTGAAGGCTGGTGCTTTTCCAAGGCGCAGAGGAGGAATGTGACACACCAGGGAGCTGCACATCCCTCCACTTTCCCCTCTCACAACACACAGGTGCACAAGTGCTGTTGCTGGTGGTTGCCTTCTGGCCGTAGCTGCTCGCCAGGACCTTGCAGTGTGTCTCTGGTGCGCTGGAAGGGCTGATGCGCCAAAGGGGCGATGCTCGGCGATCAGCCTCGAGCAATTAGCTCGGAAGACGTGCCGCTGTTTTGTAAAGAAGCCAGGCTCTGGATGGTTTCAGGATGTGGATTTACTTATTAAAATAAATCATTTACTGGCAGGCAAGGTAATGCCCTTTCCGGGCACTGCCCCGGCATGGACCGTGGGGCTGCTGCTCAGCGGGAAGCTGAGGAAGCTGAGCTCACTGGGCCCTTTCATGGGAGGCACTGAAGTGTTATCATTCCCTTCAGTGACTGCATGAGAACCTCTGTCACAAAGAGGTGGCCCCACCACAGCGCAGAAAGGGAGGAATCCGGCCCAGTCTGTGTCCTGGGCAGGAAATATCTTCATATTCCCTGCTGGGTCCTTTCCCAGCTGTGTGCATTTCCATGTAAGCTCCTTTTTGCTCTTACAATTTTATACATCTTGACTTTGCAATTTCTCTCTTCCATCCCTCTCCAAGATTCGGTTCTTTTGAGCTGCATGAAGGGGAAGGAGGATTGACTTGTGGAGGGAGTGGACACCCTCATGGCTGAGGCAGCCAAATGCTTTGTTTGATCCGTTCGTAACAGGCTGAGGAGTGGAGTGAGTGATGGCACTGAACTTCTGGGGCAGAAAAAATCAGCCCAAATTCCAGAATGATCTTATAGGGCCAAAAAAACAGATGACATTCAATATGCATAAATTTACAGGGCTATACATCATGAAAAACAATCCTAATTTTGTATATATTCACGTATTTCATAATGGTCCTGAGCTGACCATTACCACTCAACAGCAACATGTCTGGGCTGTGATAGCTTCTGTTGTGAAGACATTGGCTCAGTTGCTCAACAGTGATTAAAAACAAATGAACAAACAAAACAAATTGGGATGTCTAGGAATTATTAGGAAGGGAATGGAGCAGCAAATTTTGTGATTCAGAAGCCAAAAGGATGGCAGTTGCTTGACCACAGAACCACAGAATGGCTCCGGTTGGAAGGGACCTTTAAAGATCACCCAGTTCTTTAAAGATCACCCAGTTCCAGTGCCCTGCCATCACGCACTCAGTATCAAGCACTGTCTCCATTTCAAATGTGGTTAATAGTAGTTGGTAGGTTCAGAAGTCTCTAGGGAGATTGATTAAAAAAAAAAAAGGTGATCAGAGAGAATCTTGTTTTTCTTCTCTTTCGGGCAATCAAGCTAACAACCAACCCCGCGTTTGGAAAACTGTAATCAAATGGGTCATGTGTGGGAGTCTTTAAACAACAGCGTGCAGGGTATGTCTAAATGGGAGCATCCACGGAGCAATTTCATACCCCCAAGCCATTAGACTCCTGTCTGCGGGCATCACTGCTAGTGCTGTGTGTGGCAGGAAATTCACAACGATGCGATGTAAGTTTTTTGCTGGCACGAGTTCAAGGCTGAGCACATTATACACAGGAAGCAAAGATAATGCTGAATTATTCAGGGCTTGCTGAACAAGTGTTGAAAACCCAATTCCACCAAGTCGCCGCATTAACTTAAATTTGTATTTTTTCCTATACCACAGTCTCCTAAGCCAGGGAGCTGTTGCAGCTGTTTCTCTACAGGTTTGTTAGGGGAAAACAATATTTAATTCATAAATATTTGTATATAAAGAGGCATCGGTGGCTTTTCTTGATAAATGATTGCATGAATGTGTATTGCAGCTGGTTTCCCCATTCCCAGCAGCTCGGGGGGGTGCCTGGCTGTCATGGGGCAGGAGCGGATGACAGCAGGACTACCCAGCTCTGGCTGCAGTGTGCGTTTGTGGAGGGGAAAAAGTCTCAGTTCTCTCCTCCTGAGAAGGCTGAGACACCAAAACCATCTCAGAAACCCTGCTCCCTCCTCATTCTTGGCATCCTGGGCAAAGAGCACGTCTTGGTCTGATGGGTGCTGCGAATGGAGCCGACGTGGGTGCTGGTGCGGAGCGGTGCTGGCAGCAGAGGACCTGCAAAGAGGTGCTGGCAGCAGAGGACTTGCAGAGCAGCGGCTGCTTGCAGGGAAGATGTTCAGGTCTGTGTGCGTGCAGGCAGGCTGCGAGCAGGAGTCGGTGCCTGTGGTTCATGCATCGCTCGCTGCCCATCATCAGGAGACTGGGAGTTGCTGCCAGTGGCGAGAGCTGGGCTGGAAGTTGAATTTATCCAGCAGTAAGAAGCTCTTGTTTCTAGAGATTGTACTATAAATCTGATATTTGATAAAGACTGCAAATGACTTACCCTGCAATTGAGATTTGTGGAATTTTAAAGAGAAACTCGGTGCCTTGGGGGAAAAGAGAGATTTTGTGTGTTATTTTTAGGGTTACTGAATTTTTGAAGCTTGCCTTAAGGAGTGATCTTCATTTGGCATAAATATTGAGCAATTAACGTAAAACGTATAGTGGCTTCTGGCAGGAGAGCATCCAACTTCATAGGTAATTTCCTAAAATGTATTTCAACAGGGTTTTTGTGTTTCTCCCTGTGTAGTTGTAAGGATTTTCTTATAAAGGGAGAAGATAATTGGCTCGTTATGCACACGGCATTTAGTGAAAGACAAAATGAATCATGAAAACAGGTTAAAATGTCTGTCTGCTTTCTCAGAAGTCTTGGCGTGTTTTCCAACTGCAACAATACACAACTTCAGGCCCGGCTTGTTGCTCTTTGAGCTGGTGGATGATTTAAAAAATGCCCCAGTCTTCAGTGGTGTTCGTGTGCAAGCTGTTGGTTGATCTTAGGAGTGGAGCTAGTGGGAAGGGTGCAGGTGAGGTGGTCACAGATAAGTGCTATCTTCAAGGCAAACCACTGCTGGGTGGGAACAAGGTAAAACACTGCACGTTAATAATTCATTTGAACGGGGAAAAAAATGCCCTATAGTTGCTTATTCTTTTTCTCCTTGTGATACAGCGATATCCACTAAGGCCCTCTAGATGTACAGGTTGCCCATCCCAGGGTGAAGCCTGCCCTGAAGTTAATGGTTTGCATCCAGGGCTCACTGCAGCAAAACTCTGATTATCTTTGGTTGGTTTGGGATTTCATCTGAGACCTTTTCAGACCTACACTGTCAGGTTCCTGGTCGGTAAGGAGCATTGCGCAGGAAAACTCCTGCACTTGCAGAAGCCCTGAGATTTCTGTGGCGCATGCAGTGTAGCTGAGACCAGCACTGGTAATGGGCCTTTCTCACTCTGAGAAGGTGCTGTGGTTATATAGCATATATTATATACTGTGCTATACTTCTAAAATGGATTTCAAATGTCTCTGCCAATGTCCATCATTCCAGACCTGTTGGCATGTTGCTCAGCTCTGAGACGTCCACGTGAAGTGGAAATCTCATCGCTCAGCTTTTCAATAGCTTCTTGCCCCACAGGACCTCGTTCATTTCAGGAAGACTTTTTCAAAAAAGCAGTTATTTTATTTTGTTTCTAATGCAGGTGAGTCTAAATGCCCTTTAATGCATTGATTCAAAACCTCATTTGTGATTTTAAGTAAATGCTTTGCACCTGAAAACCATTCCAAAAAGCCAAAATCCATTTCTGTGTTTGATTTTGAGTTTGACTGGTTATCTTTGTCACGTGGGCCTAAACTGGCTAGTAAATAGTAAAGCACAGAAATGTTTTTATGCCCTTAGGTTCAACTCAGAAGCTCTCTCACAAATTACATTTTCAAGTTAAACATGGATATAGCTAATCCCTTCTGATCTGGCTTTCCTTTGGCTACCCATACAGATAAGACTTCTTATTAAATACTCTGACTTATCTTGCTTTCCAACCTAATTCAGATTAAATATCAATTATTTTCGCCCATTACAGCTTACTACTATCATGCCATTAAAAATAATGAGCAAACATTAGATTTGATTGTTTCAGTGCTGCAAAGGAAAGTTTGATTGATAGATTCCCTGGACAGCTTCTCAAAATACTAAGTTCTTAATCTATCTTAACATATTGTCATGACACATTTTTATTAAGCAGCAAGCAGTGATTTGGGATAAAAAAAAAAAAAACACCCACAAACCTCCTGAAGTTCTCAGCTTCAGCTTGAATGTGTATGTTGGAGCCTGGATCTCCAGCATTTCACTTGTCAGGGTTAAATCTGTATTTTTTGGGTGGACAAATGGTTTAAACACAACATGCTTGTTTAAGCAGTTCGTTTTCATGTTCTGAATCCTCCCAAATGCCCATGCCCATCCTTTTTTATTTTTCTTCTTTTTATGGGACAATGCACAAGGGCTAATCCTAACCCACCTCCCAGTGCTGTCCTCCACAAACCTTACCAGCTCTACTGAAGCCTCTTTGTGCTCTCATCAATGGCATGGGCTGAGGGGAGAGACACCATGATGGTGAGAGTGTTCCTTGTCGTATAAAGGCAGTTATGGGGTTAGCATCCTTTGAGGACTTTATTTTCTTCTGCTCTTTCAGAGCTTGGCTGTCTTGGCCTTTTGCACCAGGGTTTTCAAGTAGGAAATCAGTGTAGAAACACAGTAGGTTCTGATGTCATCTTATGGGAATTAAACTCTTGACATAGTTAGTGTTCGTGAAAAACTGCAGCATTGACTTTTATTGTCTGCAATGGTTTCTTTTGCCACTAACAGCTTCTCAACAGACCCTATAACAATGTCATGAGGAATTGCCTTTGCTGTTGTCTCCACGAGAATGGTAGATGGTTTTTACAGAAAGAGTCATCCTGGATGGTCAAATTTGGGTTGTTTTAGCCTTTGGTAGTTCAGTCTGCATAACTTCTACTTGTAGGAATTATCCTTCTAGTGGGTAATCTAATTTTTATTTATTGGTACTTGTTTTACGTTTGTTATAAACAATTTCCTTAAAACTTGCCTTTTTTTTTTTTTTTTTTTTTGCTGTAGACTGTTAAGTAAAAGTCATCGGGTTGGTTGAGGCTTACCATAGAGAGTCAGAATCTCTTTGGGGCATGAATCATCATTAAATCAGAAGTAATGACAGCAAAGTAATGCTCCCTGTAATTTAAAAACCATTCTAATGAGCTGTGGACGCCTTTCAATTACAGCTTCCATCATGTTACACTGGAAACCACACTGACTTCCTACATTTGTCAAACAGAAAGCTACAGGGCAGAGAGAGGCAGACAAAGCAGTAAGTGCCAGAGCCAATGCACCTTTTATCAGTGCTTTGTGCTTTTTCAGGGAAGATGCTCTGTTAAGGTTTACCAGGCTCATTTTGTTGTTAGTAAAAATGTGGTGGTGGTGTGTTTTTTTTTTTTCTTCTCTTGCTTTTTGTCTTTTTTTTTTTTTTTAATTAGGGGTAAAATTAGATTCATGGTGTCTAGCCACATCAGTCCCCTGCTTCCCCCTGTATTCAGTGGAGGGAGGTTGATCTCTGCAGGGGTGAGCCAATGCACCCACTTGAGTGCCTGCTATAGCAAGGGCAGCATCTGCTTTCAGGAACCTGTTTTCCTCTTCTAATGATGGACCCCAGGCTATGCTGGGTTTTTGCTCAGCTTTTGGAACAGCCAGAGTTCAACCTGTAGACAAATCTAGCTACTATCAAAGTGAAACCAAAATTTCATTTAGAAACACCATATAAAAACATTTTACTGATAACCACTTCAACTGAATTCAGTTATTATTTAAATTCTATTAAATTTTAGAAAACTGCAAAAGTTTGATTCCTCTTTCAGCTATGTAGCTGGTATAAATATTTTATTGACTTGAATTACATGGGTAACAACTCAACCTCCCCATCCTCATTTTTCACAGCAGGTCCTTGAGGAGACTACTGCAGGAGCAGTAGGAGAGAGAAGCCAGTCGTTTGCAGCAGGAGTAGCAGGTATCAGCCTCTTGGAACAACCCAAATTCCTATAGAGTATGCTAATATATTGGGGTGGAAGTCAGTAGGAAGGAACAAGGCTCTGGAAAAAATGAATACAGCAATCAGTTTGTGATGGCGCAAGGAACAAGAGTCACGGAGCAACTCAGAGCCTTAGGTGATATGGGCCTGGGTGTGAGTGTGCAAGAGCTCTGAATTTGTTCTTGAGATCTACCTGCATATTATTGCTGAAAACACTTTTCTGCGGAGTTGGCACAGAGCTTTCTTAGGGCATACTTGCTCCCGAACGACTCCAGCAAGGGAGTCTTCAAGTCGCCTTTGGCAGGATGTGCCAGAGCAACTTCACTTGAGCAGTACGAGCGAATCAAGGACTAAATGCAGTGCTATTGCTTCTGTGAAGGAGCAATTTCAGTTTTATTTGATAGAAGGTCAAGTGGCAAAAATCTTATCTGCTTCCTTAATTTTGCATAGCAAGGGCCAGACAATTCAATTTTCCTCCAGTTGCCTCACAATGCCAGTTTAACACATAATTAATGAAATCAGAAACATACTTATTCTCTGCAGACTCATACGTTGGTTAGCTGGGAGGAGGCAGAAGAAGGAGGTGGAAGAGTGAGTAACCTTGGATATTCTGGATATACAAACTACTAAAGGACCGTGCAGGTTGTTGATTCTTGTTCCAAACATGTCCTAGTAATTCATCGCACAAAGGGAATAGCACAGCGTGAAGGAGAGGTGTTCAGGGTAAAGATCATCTCAGTGCTATTCATCAGTCTTTTATTTGTGAGCCAGTGGGATCAGAGTCATCACCACACCACTCCAGTACAACTTAGTGCACCAGCGTCCTTGAACATGTCACTTCAATCCAGATAGGAAACTGGAAAACAAAAGGAAAGGCTCTGCCCCATCAGCAGAGGCTGCTTCTCATTGCTCAGCCCTCCCACACCAGGGCTCACAGCAGCCACTATAGGCATGGGTTGCCTCCAGCACCGAGGTTCTGCAAGGAAAGGGCCAGGAGAAGTCCTGGAGCTCACTCTGGAGACCTGAAGAATAGAGTGACTTCCTCAGGTCATCCAGACCGAGGGAAGTTTCTGACCACAGCCATGCCCAGCATTATCTTCCTTCCAAAAAACACTAATATAAGATTGAAACAAAATCACCTGCTGTTGGAGTGGCACCCTACAAGTGCTTCATGCTTTCCCACTGTTATGGCTTCTTTATACCCTTGCTCTATATTTTCCAGTCCTTATAATGCATTCAACTCCTCTTGGTAGCACAATATCTATCTTGTACTTCATTAATATTCAAGATAATATTGCCATATTGACCTGGAGCACAAGCTAGGACGTGCAAGACACACGTTCCATTTCTTGATCTGCTCCAGGCTTTGTGTGTGACTTTGAGCAGGTTATTTCAGCTCAATACCTTAAGTGCCCCCACATAAAATGAGATCAGGGCACCGACTCCCTTGTCTGAAATGTCCAGAGAGGCTGGGTGAGTAGTGACAGCACTTGGGGACGAGAATGCTGCCAGTCACTGCTTGCTGGTGGCCTCCCTGCCAAATTCGGGAGCCAAGGGGCAGCTCTTCCATACGCCTTGTGTGTAATGGAGAGTAACGACACCTTTTAACAGCCAGGTTGTTCAAAATCGCGCTGATAGCAGAAGCAAATCAGCTGGTTTGTGACTAATATTTGCTGGTTGGCAAAGAGGAGAGCTAGGGCTTCCTCTCCTCCTCCACAGAGCAATGGCAAAGCACCAAACTGATGAGAAATGTCCATGGAGGCTGGAAGTAATGAGCTGCACCAGCAGGGTGCAATGGGCATTGGGAGGGGCAGGGGACAAGAAACCTTTGCAAGGTGAGCAGATGATCAGCGGTGGTTTGCAAACAGATGCTGCTGAGTTCCTCACAAAATGCCTAAGGTGCTTGAGAGGTTAATCAGAGATTTATGAAGTCGAGAGGGAAAGGTGAAGGGATGCACGGCAGCTGGCCAATGCTTTATGAATGGCAGCAGCTTCCTTAAAATAAATGAGGCTGTTAACAAATCATTGGGTTCTTGGCATATAGCTATCAACATGCATAGGCAAATGAACAAATGAATCATTTCATTAGCTTATTCACAGCATTTTACGCCCAATGAATACTAATGTAAGCAGTGTCAGGAAAATGGTGGGGTTATTTCTGGCATATCTAATTATAACATGAGTGTGTTTTTTTTCCTTCTCGCTATTATTTTGAGATGCTTAGTTAAAATCTGCAGTGGATTAAATGCCTGGGAAAACCGCCAGTCTCTGTCGAGCCTTTGAAGGAGGTCAGTGGAGATTCAGCAGAGAAGCTTCACAGGTGCCAAGGGATGTCTACCTGAGGCTGAGAGCATTTTATCACCCATTGCCTGCATTGCACAGGGAGGGAGACGATGCAGTCACGGGGCAGAAAGGTGAATTGGCATCTCTGAGGGATGACGTCTCCTCCCGTGTTGGCATCAGGGATTTTGTCCTAATGCAGCTGTGTGCATGCCGCAAAGCTCCCGCAGCTGTGCCTCTAATTTTTCTTGCCTCCCGTGATGGGAGGAGCCCACTGATGAATTTTGGCAGGCTGACTTCAGGCAGAAGCGGCGCTTGCTGACTTGGCCCGCGCTGAGTGAGTGCCTCTCTGAGGAGGTGAGCTTCTGTCACCTTCACTGGCGTCTTCGCCAGCATCAGTGACACTGCTAGATAAAAAGCACAGGGAAGGTTCAGGTTTGGCATTGTGTAAATACAAACCAAACCAGAGGTGTGCTTCCAAAGAGCTCGTCGTTCAGATAAGCAGGTTAGGAGGAGGGGGAGGGACAGGGAGCTGCTGCTGTCACTGCCCTACAGATGAAAGCTAAGGAGGGACAACGCTGGTTTGCAGGGTCACGTAAGGAGGCCGTGCTGCTAAAACTCTCTACTCCCAACCCTCTGCACCCCATGCCAGCCTCTCACTTGGGTCCTGCCTTGGCTTGCTCTCTGCCTCACTCCAACAGCAGCAGAATTCCTTTTTTATTCTTTTTTAAAGAGTACACTTCCCTGTATCCATATGCATACACATTATCACATCCAAAAGTATTTTGTTTTCTTTTTTCCTTGTGGTTGCTCATGATTAAGGAGCTGCAGAAACTGAATTACAATTTACAAACCTTGATTAGAGTAGCAGGCTGAAAGCAGTGAGTTATGAGCGTAGCACCTGATACCCATGATTTCTTTAAACAAATCAATATATTTCTGCTTTGTCAACTTTTTATTTAAAAAGGTACTCCTTAGCTTTTATCACACTGCTGTGGTCAAGTTATCAAGGCCCCCTTACCTGCAAGGTGTGGGTGGGTGGCTGAGGGTCCTGCCCTGATCCTGTGGGGTCCTGGGGGCTGGAGAGGTCAGTGCAACACACAGGCAGTGCTAGGAAACCTAAACCCCATCATTAGGAGTAAAACCTGCAGTTTTGGAGCATTTGAACAATATGCAACTTCTCCTTTGGGTTCATGTGAGATGATGCAAGCTCAGGCATATGGGTGCTGCCATCAAGGAACAGGCTGCCCAAAAGACTTAAACTAAAAGAGGGGAGATTTAGATTAGAGGTTAGGAGGAAATTCTTCACTCAGAGGGTGGTGAGGCCCTGGCACAGGCTGCCCAGAGAAGCTGTGGATGCCCCATCCCTGGAGGTGTTCAAGGCCAGGTTGGATGTGGCCCTGAGCAGCCTGATCTGGTGGGAGGTGTCCCTGCCCATGGCAGGGGGTTGGAACCAGACCATCTTTGAGGTCCCTTCCAACCCAAGCTATTTTATGACTCTGTGAAACCCCCGTCTGCCTTCCCCACAGAAATTGGGATTTCAGCCTTCCTATATTGACTCCCGTTCCTATACATGCATTTGTACTGCAAGAGCACCACAAAGAGTTTAGATCTAAACAGCGAGTTCCACAAATTAAATGCTCGGTTCCTCTCCAAAAATCCTCACCTTGGTAGCTGTTACGATGTTCCAAGATCTACTGGAAACACCAATAAAAGTGAAGCCTTTGCAGCCCACAGCGGGACAGGAAAATTCTCTCATCAGCCCACCTAGAAGTAATAAAAGGGGTTCTTGTTTGTGCAGCAGCCAAGTTATCAATGAAAAAAACTGAACAGAAAATAACAGATGATTATACTGTGTTATCTTCTGCTGTAACGGGCTGGTACATGTGAGGAAAGGGCAAAAAAAAAAAGAAAAGAAATGCTCTCTATAAAATCACTATGTCCAGTAGTGAATCGAATGCACTATTTAGACAACAAATGAACTTAAATGTTTGAAAAGCAGCAAATGTCTGAGTGTGAGAAAGATAGACGCAGTTCTACTTTGAAAGGCCTGCTGTTTATCACAATCTCAGAGGTGACAGTGATTTTACGATTGGGTATTTCTATTGATTTGCACTGATTATGTCTCAAGTCCTACAGCGGTTACCCGTCCTCCTGGCTGTATTTTATGGTGGTGGCATGTTCCCTGCCCGACTCTGGGGCTCTGATTTACTGAACGCTGCACAAATATCAGTTCCTCAATCTGTAAGATGATGAACAAAACTTGGCAGAGGTTAGAAAAGTAATTCAATTTTATCGAGTTGAAATGAACCTCTCTGAAGCAGAACTTCAGGCTATATTTGGGATTGAGCTAGCTCTGATTTGTTTGAACTCAGCAGGAAAACTCCTGGGCAGGATTACACAAACCAGTTCTGGGTGCTTTTGAAAGTCTCAGCGACTTTATTTGTGTAAGTATCCAAAGAATGTTGCTGTAGTCAGGCACCTCTGGCCTGAACTCATGTTTCTCAATGCGCTCACATGGATCAGGGCAGGGTGTCTCACCTTGCCTCTGGGAGGTGAAGAGTGAGTTCCCGGTGCCATTTTTTTGCAAGCTGCTGTACCAGAGTCACCAGGGTGGGGAATAGCTGGCCCATAACCTGCCAGAGTAGTAACAGAAGAGTTGCCCTCAGCAGAAGGCATTAAGCAAACAATAGCATCTGAGAGCTCTTGGAGCTCATTAAGCAAACAATAGCATCTGAGAGCTCTTGGAGCTCCTACAAGCGTTCACCCAACCATTAAACAACACCGCAGAAATGCACGTGTTGCTCACGTGCTTGCTGACAAAGCTGATTTGGCTTTGCAAGGCTCAGTCTCTCTGTGTGGCATAAAAAGCACTTGCAAGTTAAATTAGAAGATCTTGTTTGCACCGTGGTCCTATAAATAAAAAAACTTTCATAAAAAAACTTTCTCCATGTTTTGCTGCCTACGCTTCACTCACATGTATAGCTCCATCCTCTATTTTCTCCTGCTTAAAACAGCTCCATAAGATTCCAAAAGGTGTAATTTTTCCTGTATATTTGCTTCAAAGCTCAACACATCACTAGAAACACTTTCGCTGAGAGCGGTGTGTTTTTATTTGGGCTTTAAGTGAGCAATAGGGAAGATACAAAGCCAGCCTGTTAGAAAAAACAAGATTTCTGGTCTTTGCTACCATGCAGTTGTATGTAACTCGCTTTGAGTCAGCAGTGAAGCTGCCTGTTTTCAAAACAGCTTCAGGAAAGAGCGATCTTTCATATCTGACATATTACTTCTTGTCTTCGAACAGCGAAGTAGTCAAATTCCTTAAAGCAAGGTGACAGCTGCTCGCTTGCATACAAATAGTAATTTGCAACAGGTCTGCCATGGGTCTTTTGAATAGGAAAAATACACATTGACTGCTTCTCCTGAGAGGGGAAAAATGTGCCCAGTATTTATAGCAAATCAGCAGTCCTCTTTCTGTCTCTCTATACTTTTTATTCAATTGTAAAACCAGATTTAAAAATTCTTTCCTCAGGGATTGTTAAGCATTAATATCTGTAGAAATGTATTCTAAACTCTGAGCAGAAAGTATTTCTTGTGCTAAATGAGGACAAACCCTAAATTTCAACTTCAAGTTCCAGTTTTTCAGTAATTCACCATAATAGCCAAATTTGTATTCATTTCCACTTGATTCATTTTCTTGAGCTAAGACGTAAAGTTGAGCTATTTTTTTTTTTAATCCTCCAGGGCAGAAGGAGAGGCTGGAAGCACAAGCTTTCTGTGAGTTTGTAACCAAGATGGGATGGGCATGCAGGCAAAAGGGTTTGGCTTGAAAAATACAGATAAGGAAGATGTTTTTAGAACAGGAGACCGTTGTTTCAGCAAACTGATTGTTACATAAACAAGCTTTCTTCTTGATTATAGATAATTCTGATTAGTCCATGAAATTAAATGCTAAAGGAAGCAATAAGCAATTAGTACACTATTTATTTGCACTATATAGAAAATTCTGAGTAAAACTAATTATGTTGGCAGAAATTATTTTGCTAATGGAAAAGTATTAATAAAGGATAGTCATTCTTATGGAGAGAACTTAATTTTGTGCGTTGGGAACATCTCTGGTAAGCAGAGGTTGACTTTCTTGTTCAGCTTGTGTTTGGTTCAAATTATAAGCAGTAAAGGTCAAAAGCCTGTGTTCTTTGTTAAAAAATAATAGGTCAGATGGATTGTGGTTTTTATTTTCTCTTTAATATTTTCATAAATGACTTGGATGCAGGACTTGAAGGTATACTAAGTTTGTCAATGACACTAAACTGGGTGGAGCAGTTGATGCCTTTGAGGGTAGAGAGGCCTTGTAGAGAGATCGTGACAAATTGGAGAGCCGGGCAATCACCGACCTCATGAAGTTTAACAAGAGCAAGTGCCAGATCCTGCACCTGGCATGGGGCAGCCCTGGCTGTACATACAGCCTGAGGGACGAGGGGCTGGAGAGCAGCCCCACAGAAAGGGATCTGGGGGTTTTGGTCCATGGCAGGTTGAAGATGAGCCAGCAGTGTGCCCTGGCAGCCCCAAGGGCCAACCCTGCCCTGGGTGCCTCAGGCCCAGCACTGCCAGCCGGGCGAGGGGAGGGATTGTCCTGCTCTGCTCTGCGCTGTGCGGCCTCACCTCGGGCACTGTGTGCAGGTTGTGGTGCCACACTGTGAGAAGGGCATAAAGCTGTTAGGGAGTGTCCAAAGGGGGTCTGTGGAGACAGTGAATGGTCTAGAGGGCAAGACGTATGAGGAGTGCCTGAGGTCACTTAATTTGTTCAGTCAGCGCAAAGGGCACTCAGTGTTTTTTGTGTTTCATATCACGTGTTACATAAATATTTGTAACTAATTGTGACACCAGGGTGTGACCGGTTTGTTGTCTCTGCGATCAGTCAGAAAAGTGATAGTTGTCATGTGGGTAGGAGGTGGTTATCTGCTGCTCTTTGAGCGTGGACTGGAGTCAGGCCAAAACCAAAATTCATTAGCTGTCCACTGTTTTAGCTGGTAGAGAAGAGTGGGAAGACGAGGATGGCCACAAAATCCCCCCAAAGGACAGGCTCAGCTCAGCCTGCACTATTCCCACCTACCTCACCTCACCCCTGGTGGGCAACATGGCCCTGCAGAGCCCTGGTGTCCCAACCAGGTCAGGGCCGCAGGCGCACAGTGGATGCAGCCAGGAGGCTGGCATGCAAAAAGCAATGCCCCTCTGCAGAATGACAGAAAAATCTGTCAAAATAAATGGTTTCTGACTCCCAAACTGACGTACTTGGGCATCAGACTGCCTTTCTTCTCAGTAACATATGGGGAAATGAGCTTGGGGACCACTAGGGAGTGTGAGTGAAAGCCAAAACTGCCAAGTGCTCTGTGTTGCCTTACGGGTGTGCGATGTACTGTGGTGTTTGCGGAATAGTGGTGTGTTACCATGCAACAGCAGGTACGTCAGAGTTTGCAAGACCAGGGTGTTTAAGACGATGGCTTCTTGCTGCTCAAGGAGCTGGAATCGACCTTGAACCTCATTTGATTGCACGTGGGGAGAAGGTGCAGCAGATAATGAGCTAGGCAGAGTGGCATGGCACAAGTGTTGTCCAAAATCCCAAAGTGCATCTGTCTTCTGAGGGCTACACATGAGACAATGGCTCTGGCTCCCTTCATAGGCTTGGGCAGTTGTTACACTGTGATCCATCTGCCCTACTTTATTATAATATCCTGTATTCAAACATGTCCATTTGTATCATGGCCACTTTACCAAGTAATCCAGATGACTTTGCAAAGGTAAACTGCTCTCCTGCTAATTTTCTTTTTTGTCAAACTTATTTTCTTCATATTTTATCATCAAAAGTCCTGTGTCATAGTCAAAGCATTTACTTGATACTGGGTCAAAGTCTTATCTCTGCAGGAGCCTGCACCCAACAGGTCCCCTCTGGCTATGTCTGCACCTGGCCACACTTGGAGACCCATCAGTGAGCCAGCCTCCACTCCATCTAATGCTTATTTTAGTGCCTACATCTCTCATTCATACTGATTAATCAACGTACCATGTAACAGTCACGTGTCTCAGCAAAGTCCAGAATATATTACATCACCTTACCAGAATCTGTAATCATGCAGGGAAAACATCAAAACCTTCCTTTCACAAACCTATGTGGCATTACAGTGTGGTCCCCTAGGATATGCTGTCAGACACTCTAAATTAGATGGTTATTTCAGTGATCCAGGGTAGCCACCTTCTTCTTGTGGGAGCTTTGGCAATCTTTCAGCCTGTGGTGACTTCCCTAGTTTCCCCAGAGCTGTTTAAACATCTCTGCTTACTCCCCCTAAGGCTTTTGGCTGCAGATTTCAGCAGATGGTGCTCACCTCCTCCTCTGTTCCTCCTGTGGGTTGAACACCACATTCTCCAACATTGTACGGGTTAAATAAAATAAAAGGGGATACCCTTGCTTCAGTCCCCATTCAGCACGGGCCAGTTGAAGCCCGAAGAGTGCTCAGCACTCCTTTGGGCACACGAGGACTTTCTCAGGCCCTGACACTGCCAGGAGTGCAGCTTCCAACAGGACAACCTGCAGTCCCTACCTCCACAGGGTAACTTTGGATGAGCACGGGCTATATATTTCACCGTGATCCAGGAACTGAGAAAACTAAAGTTATACAACAACCCTGGCAACCGTCAGCCTAAACCTACACAGCTAAACCCGATGAGAGCTGATCTGAAGATTTTCATGTCAGAATGCCATCAGAACCAACATGTTAGCTTGTGAAATGTTGTGCTTGTACCTAGGATTTTTTGTCTGCCTACTGGTCTCTGGAGGAGTGTTGGACTCTGCTGGTGGGCACAGTCCGGAGCAGTTTGCGGTGAGATGAAGAAGCCATAAAATGACTGATTTTCCAGACAGTCACCGTGAGCCCCAAGGGTGTGCTCCATAAAGACCTGTAATTGAAACAGCTCAGCGTTTCTCCAATAAAAGCAGTGATCTATTCAAGCCACAGATGCACCATGCTAAAATACCATTGGAATACTGCTCCAGGCAGGCAGCAGTATTCATATGCAGCCCTTGGTGCTTTATTCAGGGTTCCTAAACTGCTCTGGCGGGGGGAGTTTCAATAACCAGGAAACATTAAACAAATAAAGGTATTAAATAGTCCTTGTGCCTTATTACCATTGAGCAGCCCATCAAATTAAATGCACATATTGTGGGCTTGCTTGCAGAACTGATTTTGCTAAGTATGGTTAAGTCTCTGCTTATGGCACCACTGAAACCACGAGCAAATTAGAGGAAAAATTGTTTCATCTTGGCTTAATAAATAACATCTTCGCCTCTAAGTTCTTATGCCTTTCTTGCTGTATTCCTCCTGCAGGTCTCTTCATCCGTAGCGATTATCATGCATTTGCCTCCCTCCATGGAGAGGAAAACATCAGTCTTCTAGGTCAGGCTGGCAAAAGGTGTTGGTTTCCTGTGATCCAGCTCTGCAACAATACAATTTCAGGCTTTTGAGATGAGTCAGTCTCACTATTATATTATTGACTTGCTGCCTGCTAGGTGCTCATGGGCAAATGAAATAACCTGGGTTATGAGCGTCTGTCTCATGGGTGGCTCACAGCAGGTAGGGGTAGTTGGACGTGGTCCTGGGCACCCTGCTCTGGGTGTCCCTGCTCGAGCAAGGTGGGACCAGATGGATCTCAGAGAGCCCTGCAAGCCTCAGCCATTCTGGGTAGCAGAAGATGGAAGATTTGGGGTCTCTTGGGCAATTAAGTGGTCAGTCAGCTGGACTGCTATGGACCGGACTTCTGTTATGCTCAGAAAACAAAGACAACAAGATGACAGAGGATGGCTTTCAAGATTTTCCTTTAATGATTCTGTCTCTTGCCTTTAAGACATGGGAAAAGGCAGTAAAAAAGCAGGGATTTTGCAAGATGCCTCCTTAGAAATCTTTTGTCAAGATTTTTATACACTTCCAAAAATGTTATTGCAGTAAGGTTTTGTTTGGATCCGCTTATAGCAGGGAGATATCTCAGAAAACTCAGGAATCGAGAGAGGCAGTGAAGATGATGGATCAGATCTGGGTCTGCTTAGCATTACAGCAAGCTCTTCAGTGCAGGCCTCCTTCTTGGCTTTATATATAGGAGAGGAGCTTCAGGCACAAAGTCACAACTTCAGAGAAACTAAGAGAAATATGCCAGAGAAGGTTTCAAGTCTTTGCTTTCTTGATACTACACCCAGAAAACTTCCTTTTGAGCAAGAGATTCATCCAAAAAAAACCTTCTCTGTGTGGTCTGAGCTGCACCAGGAGCTGCTGCCTACCCAAGCACAGAGCCTCACTCACCTCCCTGCTGTGCTTTGGCCACTTTACTGGAAAAGGTCCCATTTTTGCTACTAGGAAAGTGGAGCTGATGGGTGGCCTGTGCTGCCACAGTGTCCCTGTATTGAATGAGTTTTCTTTAATGACCTGATTTATTTTAGTTGTGAAGGGCACCGATAACTCTCACTAATTTGATGGGAGCTGTAAGTGCCCAGCCCATAAAATGTGGAAAATGGTGTGGGAAGGTGGGTAAACGTCCGTCACCTCAGACAAATGATAGAAAGCTGCAGTGCACTTTTCCCCTAATCTGACACACTCTTCAAATTGTATGCACATATTTCTCAGCACCATTTGACTTTTTATAAGACAGTCACGTTCTTGGGGAATTAGAATTAGCCATAGAAAGAGAGATCCTGCAAGTTCTTTGCAGTGGAGGGAAAGAAAATGGGCAGAGCTTTATCAATAAATGAAAATCAGGCCGGCTTCATTGCCGCACCAGGTGTTGTTTATTGCAAAGGAGTTATTTTTTTCCAGTGTTCAGCTAAAGAAAAGCCCTAGACCATACATCTGCCCCCTATGAATAATTTTTCTCTCCATTTCAAAGCCATACACAGAGCTTTGCAGCAAAGCTTGCTCCGCAGCCTTTTGTCGGGTTGTGCTGTGCTGTGGAATTTATGGGAAGATTTTGCAAAGCACCTTGCAAGTCTTCTACATTTATTACAAGCAGAGGTATTGATGTAAGTGCAGCTGCATCCATAAATTTCCATCATTTGTTCTTCTTTCCTGAGGTGCCAGTGAAGACAGTGCCCCAGGATCTTGCTCTCTGTGGGTACTTGCAACATGACCAAGACTGCAGCAACTTGTGCCTCTCTGCTTGTCCTTGTTTCCCTCATTTCTTAGCTGAACACTGAGCCTTGCTGGGTTTCTCTGCTTTCCCTTTGGTAAAATATTTCGATTTCCTTGAGGGTGAAACCTGAACAGATTTTTTAATCAGTCTTGAAAGCTGGTCCATCTTCAAAATGATTTCTTTTGTAGTCAGCTTTGTTATTAATTATCCACTTATCTGAAAATATCGTTATATATAAACAAAGAACTCTCCCCAAAAGCCTTGAAATATGTTTTTGGAACATTTTTGCATTCTGTTACGATGTTGCTGTTGACTGATTTTCACTCTGCCTCCCCTAGACTTCACAGATAACGGTAGAATTATATATAGTGACAGTCTGTCGGCAGGGAGGAAGACGTCTTTCCTAAGGAAGCTCTTGCTGGTCCGTGTTAGGTAAGAGCTGTAGACACAATCCCACCAGTGTGGGTAGGACATTCAGTGGCCTGAGGACACAGGAAAATCAAGAGGCCCAAATTGTTGCTAATTCTGCCATTTTCTACAGGATCATGGATGTACAAATACTGAGCAGCCGGTTAATTTCGATGAGATTTTGGGAGCAGGGGAGCTCTTCAGTGGGTTTGCAAAATACCTGGCTTAGTGGGGATGTCAGCTTAGCAGGGTGCAGTATTAGATGAGGTCTTTATTTTCTGTCACCTCTGCAATAGGTTAGGGGGAAAAGACGGGCAGGAGCAGGGCACAGGGTGACGTTCCCCGGCTTCAGCATTGCTAGCCTGCTTGCTCAGCACAACTGAGTCCTGAGTGACACAAGGCATAAAAGAAACAGATGAAGATTTCAAAACTACTTGCCCACTTAATCTGAACTCTGGCCTAGAGCAATTCTTGTGGCAATATCTGTGGCTTGATCTTACTTCACCTCCTCTGTGTTAATTCAGGGCTTGTTCTTCCAGGCCGGCATGTGGTAGCAGGGGAATGAGAGAAAGGGACCTCACCGAGGGCAACTATTAAAACAGAGCATGAAAGTTTGAGAGAAGCAGTGATGAAAAGTTCAGAAAGGTCAGTTGTGTGGGGGCTGGAGAGGGCTGTGAAGAGAAAGCTAATACCATTGAGCTAGAACAGCGGATTCCAGCAGGGAATTCAGCTGCCCAGTGGATTCAAGCAGTCCTGCAGCTGCCCAAAGACATCCAGAATCCAAGGTGCATGTACAGAGGAACTCAGCCTGGTTTCTCTTCGTGAACCATGAGGAACAATACTATGTAGTTGTTCAACCGTCATATCTGCAGTCAGGATCTGGGTGCTTCACCTCTGCTTGCAAAGTACCCCCCTGCCCCTGCCATGTCCCAGGGCAGCGGCCCTGGCACCGGTGTGGCTCACGAGGTATCAAACAAGCCAACAAACCCTGTATATCTGGGGCGCCTCTTCAAGGCAGTGTGTGGTCAACAACCTCTGCAGCATCCAGAGGAGTCCCCACACATTGCTGCACCCTGCTTAGTGTGCAGAGAGTGTCATCTGGAGGGGACAGGGTACCTTTACAAAACATTTTGACACCTCCTAATGAAGAGGTTATAAATACAGAAGAAGGGTTATCAGTCTTTCCATTTATGCTTGACTAGGTCTGCTTATGTATTTTGGAACAGCAGCAAAGCTTTACCATAGAGGGAAAGAAAAAGGGATGTTTGTCCTTGAAAATAAAACACTGAAAGTCTGTCACCAAAGCTCCAGGTGAACTGAGGACTGGATGTGCTGGGCCACCCTGCAGCTGGCTCTGCGATGGGAAGGAGAGCCCATAGCAAGGATCCTGGGCACCATCTCTTGTATTTGTAGATCTAGGCCACAGTCCCTGTCCCAGAGGGTTTGTGGTCCCACTAGATACCTCTCTGCTAGTAGGAATGAAGGACCAACATAAATGATGATACACGTTTTCATTTGGTCCTTCCCCTGCTCAGCATTATCTTCACTTGATAAACTATTTCCCGTTTGCTAATCATTTCCCACCCTGTGCTACTTTTATGCCTAACCACGCAGAGGAAGCTCAGAGGTACTTAGAGTAATTTTTAAGTGATTTTGAGCATGCTAACTAACCTTCATAAACCTCAGTGCCCCAGGAACAAAGCTGAAGGCCATAAATCTTATTTAAATTGCTATCTGAATGTGATCTCTTGAGGTATTTTAAGCTGGGGATTGGATGGATCTGCGCATTGAGTTCATTTTTTTTTTTTAAACCTTGTGGCAGGCTTTACCAGCTTGCTGATTTGTAACTAGGTCAGCTTCATAAAACACCATTTCCATGGCAGGGCTTTGTCTTCGCATCAGAAGACACAATCAGGGAGGCTGGATAACAAATGGGTGAGACCGCACAGTTATGGGAGTGCGTCTTAGTTCACTGCTCTTACAAGTCTTATAACTATTTCCAGAAGACTTCTGAATCGAGGTAAGCCACATGAGGCCGGTCCATTGGCACTGGTTACTCCACATAGTTCATTACTGGGACGTTGCCCATCAGCTCATGAATCCCTGCTGTAGATGGCAGCAACCCAGAGAAACCATCCCATTGAAGCTCTCGTCTCGTGTAAGGAGGCTGGTGGTGGGGAAGAGCAGAAAGGGCAGAAAAGCAGTGAGAGCGTATTGGCAATTGCACTACGTGAGCAAATCTCCATTCATTACAAAATACAGTGTTAAAATGGAAGTCTTGACAGCTGAAGGTCCAGACGGGGCTGCAATGCAGACGTCTGCCAGAAAGCAAAGAGGGAGGGAGGTGGAGTTGGGTGAAGAAGGAGTAGGAGAAGACAAACACAAGGCAGGCAAAGGAAGAAGAGAGGTGTAAAGGCTGAGCAGGAGTGGGAGAAAGGGAGAACAATGAAATAATCATCAGTCCTGACTCAGACTTGCACAAAGTATATTTTTTTACAGACTCTCAATAGGGAGGAAGGGCTACTCAGAAACAGCTTCCTCTGTCGCTTTGAAAAGCAAAGCAAAGTTGTTTCTAACACTGAAGGGAAAAAGGAATAAAACAGTGCCTTGCAGAAGTGAGCTGAGTTCCCAGGTACAGCTACACTATTAACCCTGTCCTTATCTGGATCTTGTTCTGTACCAGAGCCCCTGTTCATGTTAGGTTTTGAATCAAGTAGTCAAAGTATAGCCCTTTAATGGGCTGGAAGGGATGAAAAATTAGAGGTCGGGACAGTCTGATACATAAAAAAGATGACTTACTTTTTCTCTCAAGCCATAATCTGATTTTTCCACTGCAGCTTTTCTCCTTAGATGAAATCTACTTGTACAAAAAAATTAATGACCAAGTAATCATTTTCCTGACATCTATTAAATTTAAAAGTGATAAACTGGCTTATTATCTTAGTTAAATTAAAAAAAAAAATTGCTGTTCCTAACAAATTTCAGCAGACATCTACAAATGAGGCAAGCATTATATAAGGCAAGAATTTCAGTTGCAGGAGTATTGAAAAGTACAGGAAAAGTCTGCTGCATATGCACCCCTGTGCACAACACAAATAGAAAGAGGTATGAACACGTAGACAGACATCTATTTGGGGAGTCTACTGATTAAACCAGCTCCTTGTTAAATGAAGCTTAAAATAGGATAAACAACTATCAATTTACTGGAAGGTTCTCAAATCGGATGGAAACAGCTCTCTGCTGACAATAATCTTCTGGAGATGTTGGCCTTGTGGCTCTGCCATCAGCTGTGTCAGTTGGGTCTCTTGGTCCTCGTGCAGCTGAGCCTGCAGAGATCGCTTCTCAGATGATGTAGTACGTGGGGACAATGTGCTATTACTGGAAAGTTAATTGAGCAAGAGCAAGATGATGTAAGCTTCAAATCATCCAATGGGTTATTTATCCGGAAGATATTCTGACTTGCTCAGGACACGTTTTCAGCAGTTTTAGCTCTGTGTCTCTGGTGGAATCCCAGAGACCACATGGCATATAAAGAGCTTCTGTGAAGCAACACTCCAGCACATCACTCACAGCTTGCCAAAAAGACCATGAGTGCATGTATACCACCTCTGTTTATGACTTCCACATAATTATCAAATTAAGGACAGTCATGGCTTGTCATTTTTACCAGGCAGGTATCTGCATTATTTCCCAAGCCACTGCTCTTGGTGCTCAAGTAACCCAAAAAGGGAGCCTGGTTCCTTCCAGTAGCACAACCACATGTCGAAGAATCACCTGACGTGCATGCAAATCATGCCCTTGTTTTTATGTCCCAGCGTGAAGTTTGCCATTTTCCAAGCTCAGTTTTCAAGCATTCCTGAGTCACCTTCACCAGCTGTTCCCCAACACCAATCCATGCAGTCAGTTGTCCCTGCCTGTAAGACCAGGAGCTTCCAGGCCCACCGGGAGTCATTACCTCCGACAAGGCAGGTGTCACACCTCAGCACCGCGTCAGCGGCAACCTTCAGTGAGGTCCCTCAGTTTCAGGCCAGAAAAGCAGTCACAACGTGTCTTCTGCCATAGACGGGCTGTGTCCGTGAGAGGTTGTGCAGTCTCTGTCCTCATGAGCAGACAAAGCCTTGAGCAACCTGCTCTGAGCCAAGTGCTGCCCTGCTCTGAGCAGACGGTTGGGCTGGAGACCTCCCTGTGGTCTTCCATCTCGAACCAGCTCATGTTTCAGACAGCACTTTTCCCCTTTCTTTCTGAAAAGGATGATTTGCCTGTGGTGGAGACAACATAATGAATCTGTTTATATTCTCAGCCTGCTAAGAAGGGATTCAGTTTGCAATGAAGATTTCAGAGGGACACTTAATCCAGCCATCCTGTCCCTTAGTCAGGGCCAGTCAGTCTTTACAAAGCCCCATTATATGAGAAAGGTAAGTCATAAACCAGAATGGGTGAGGAGGAGGAGACATAGCCTTTGTTGTGTTTCTAACAAATCGAGGTGGGTCTGATGCTTCTGGAGTGAAGCCTCATTTTTATTATCGTTCATAAATCCTAGTACAAACCTCAAGCAAGGATTACGTTCCTTTTCAATTGCACTGCTTTACCATTCAGTGAGTCGCAGCAACCACTTTGCCAGAGCATTTTTGTCTTCAGTTTATCTTTTTATCTTCAATCAGCCCCATCTCAAGGGGACCAAATCCCACCAGTGGCACAAGGTTTGTGCAGCATCCCCAGGGAGAGCCGCTGCTCCCAGCATGTTGCGCTGGAAGCCTTTCATTCTCCACATTGCTGCCCACTTGTTTAATTCCCCGAGCTGTAAGGTAGCCAGGAAAACATGCACAGTATTCAGAGCTAGAGCCCTGCCCTGTCTTTAGGACCTGCTGAAATATTTTAGGAATTCACGTTGTCTGACATGGTTTACGTCTCTGAAATGTGAATCTCTAGGGCTTTGTTGCCTCATTTAAAGGTAAAGTTACAGTCTGTCGGGTGCAGTGATGCCCTGGGAGGACAATTGTCTCCTCTTAAACAGCCTCTGATTATTTTTGTGTGTGTGTGTGTATGGCAGTAGTAAGCTGCCTGCTAATTGTGCAGCTGTCTTGAAGCTATCCACCCAGTTTGCTGCAGGGAACTGCTGTGGCTGCAGGCACATGGTCTCTCGTTTCTCTGAGAGCAGCGGGCAGATCACTGACAGCTTGTAGATGACAGGAGAGTGCAGCTGTAAGAAGGAATTGTGACTTCAGGACATTGCTCAATACACAGCATCCTTTTAAAAAGTAGCATAGAAACCCAGAAAACTTGTTTTCTATACAGGATACAGTCTGGCTCTTAATGCTCTGCTTACTCTGCAGGGATGTCGCAGCATGGAGCTCAGTTTTACATCTGAAGAACAGTTGAATGCTATGAGGTCAGTTCACAGGGTGCAGAACACCCTCTGTGTCAGGGGAATGCTAAATGCCTGTGAAAGCATGTGGGTGAAAGACAGAGGCTTTCGTTACTTGGTGGAATCTGATTTCCTTCCAGGGACTAACTGGTTTCTCCGAGCTCACACAGCAAAGATGAAAAATTCCATATCCTGACTTCAGTTCATGCCCTTCCCCAGGTTTCTCCTCCTCCATGTGTCTGCACGCTCATCCTTCATCCCTCACAGTGGGCAAATAGAAGGAAAATATTGCTGGTAAAATTGTCTCTCCAATGTTGCTGACAAGTAATCTGTCCGTTGCTTATTTTCAATATACACTGAGCTGGAGAACCTGCTAGTGTGTGTGTATTTCTAAAGGTCTTGTAGCTGATATGGAAATGTCTGACTTGTCTGAATTTGCTGGACCTAAAATTACAGTGAATTGTGTGTGTGGACTGACATTTCCATTAGGCTTTGAGGTCAAAAGCCATATAAAAATAAAAATCCTCCATAAAATGTATATAAATGAGCTTACTCTGTAGCTGGTCTGACCTCCTTAGTATCTGCAGCAGATAAATCAGGCATATTTTGTAAGATAACTGTGCTCCAAAACATAACTCCAAGCTCAGAAGGGCATTATTTCCAGAGCGCTGCTGGAAAATGAAAGCATCCCCATGTTCCAGTGCTTCGCTCTTGCCTTGCGAACAGTGCTAGCATCTTCCCCACAGGTCAGTCTAGCTTAGAGATCCCGATGGATTTTACACCACAGATTTGCCCACACTGAACATCGTTGATGTTCCAGGCTCATTCGCCTGTTTTAGGTAGCAAAGTCCGTAATGTGGATTTTGAGGATAAAATCTGCATGGGCAAGCCCATGTCCCAGTAGTAGCCCACCTTCTAAAGACTCCCATCCCAAAGCTTTCTCAGTGCACTGTCAACCTGTGTCAGATTGGTGCTATTTTGTGTCTCTGTGAGAAACTCTGGCCCAATTCAGTGCTCCTCATATAGGTATTTGCCTACAATTCAAGACAACACAGAGCAATCTGGAGGTGCAAGACCCTTTTTTTTTTTTTTCGGTGTCAGTGGGGAGAAGTAGTTCCAATGCCTAAATCAAGTAGTTAGCAGTCTGCATGGCTTCCTCCGCTTGAGGCTCACCTTGTAACCTCTCCTGATGGCGTGGGAAAGGCTTCCTTTCCCACGCCAAATCAAAGAAGTGGGCAGTCTCTCCCTAGATTAAGCTCTAACCTACTTAGAAAACCCAGAAAGCTTCTTGACAACCATATGCTTGTTTCTAGGAGAGCACAATTGTTCCTAAATCCTTACAAGGTGCTATTTGCCCATATTATTTAGTTGGTGGGAGTGCATCCATCCATCTCCAGCTATCTCAGAGTTAGCCATCTCCTCTGAGCCAGTTTTCCATGGCTTCAGTATAGCCTCAAGAAATAGGAACTTACTTCACTTGTCTTGCTACTCTCTTCAAAATGTGATGAGTGTCCCTTTGGAATTGCTCACCAGCAAACGGAGGGGGCTTAAGCAGGTCTCAGATTAGAGCTTGACTTTCATGTGATCCAATTAATTGAGATTTAAACCAAGCTCCTACACTAAGCAGCAAAGGCTAAAGTTGATCTTCCATAGTAGCAGATTATTTCTGAGGAATTTCATGAGCTTGGGCTGAATCGGTTTAGGTGAATGTTAGATGAGTTTAATTGTACCTCAACAAAATGCTGTGGGAAAGGGGATGTTGTATTGGATTTACATGGCAAGGGTTTGGTAGCGGGAGGCTGCAGGGGTGGCCTCTGTTAGAAGAGCCCAGCAGCTGCCCCATGTTAGAAAAGAGCCAGCTCCAGCCAGCTCCAAAAGGGACCTGCCGCTGGTCAGAGCCAAGCCAGTGAACAGAGCTGATTGTGCTTTTATGAGATCAGATTTAAGAAAGGGAAAAGCCTGCGGCACAACAGCAGCTGGGAGAGATGGGTGAGGAAATGTGAGCGAAGCAGCCCCGCAGCCCCCAAGGTGAGTGCAGCAGGAGGGCAGGAGGTGCTCCAGGCACGCAGCAGCAGTTCCCCTGCGGCCTGTGGAGAGGCCCCTGGTGGAGCAGGCTGTCCCCCTGCAGCCCACGGGTCCCACACGGAGCAGATCTCCACGCTGCAGCCCGTGGAGGAGCCCCCGGTGGAGCAGGTGGATGTGGCCTGGAGGAGGCTGCGGCCCATGGAGAGCCCCCGCAGGAGCAGGCCCCGGGCCGGAGCTGCAGCCCGTGGAGAGGAGCCCACGCAGGAGCAGGTCGTGACATAGAAGAGGGTGGATGTGGGGACGGTGTTTTTAGTTCGCTTTTAGTTTCTCACTGTTTTAGTCCACTAGTGATAGACAATAAATTACATTAATCTCCCTGTGCTGAACCTGTTTTGTCCACAACTGAACAATTGTTGAGTGATCTCCCTGTCCTTATCTCAACCCTTGAGCCCTTTCCATCGTATTTTCTCCCCTTTTCCTATGTGGAGGGGGTCTGAGAGAGTGGTTGTGGTAGAGTTCAGCTGCCCAGCAGGGTAAAACCACCACAGATGTTCCTTCCCATGCCTTTATTGAGGTTGCAGCTCTCACTCATGAGCAGATGTGTCTGGTCTTTTTAAAACTCTTCCACAGAACAAAGCCTTAGAGCTAAAAGCACCCAAGGCCCTGCTGAGGGGCTGGTGAGTCCTAGTGGCAACAGGGAGAGCATAAAAAGCCTCAAAATCCTTGTAAGAAAAGATGAGAAAAATCTGCAGCAAGGGGCAGGAGCAGATAAGAATATACAAGCACCACAAACATTGAAAGAGCCTCAGCATTTTAAGCAGCATCCTATTATAACCTCGGACTGCATTCTATTAGCATAAAAATACCAGTTGTATTTGTTTTGTTAAAGCTTTGCTGAGTAGACCCATAATCTAATGCAGTTTATCAAGTAGCTTTTCAGGTCCTATGCGGAGGTGAACAGATGGCTCTTCTGTGTGTCTGCGTAAGAAAATCCCTTTCTGCAAATGGGATGTCAGGTGAGCTCCTCAGCACACCAATTAATGGAACAAATTCACACTTGTGTATTAAGTTAACTGTGCAGCAAAACAGATCTGACTGTCAGGTTAGTTTCCACTCAACTCTGGTAAATTAATTAGCTTTCCAAAGCTAATTACAAAGTAAATACAAAGTAGAACTGTAAATTACTCATTTACAAATTGAAATTGGAATAAACATTTTCTAGATAGGTAAGACATCAGAGCATACATTGCAAGCAGAACCAGGAGTCTTCTCCTTGCTGATATCAACAGGAGCTGATTTGATCCAGCCCAGGGTAATAGTGGTAGCTCTGAGTTTTTCTTGGATGGCGAAAAGAATCAATGATACTTACATCAAAGAGATAGCTGCAAAATCTCATTGAAGAGATTTTGAGGCTGGGAAGAATCATTAATGTCCACCCCAACCTCCTGCAGGACAGGAGGAAAGATTTTCAAGTAGTTAATCCAAATGTATTGCATCATATCTGGTTGTATTAGTAATACAATCAAATACAATTGTGTTACTGATTGCTAATAAAATTAAGTATGAATAAATGCATTATATATTATTATATATAGATATATATATGCAATATATATTATTATATATAGAAATATATATTAGACTATATTAGAAATATCTGTGTGTTTATAAGATGGATCTGGGCTGCTGAAATTGAGCGAAGATATTGTGATAACTCCCATTTGGATCTAATTATCTTTGATAAAGGTTCTCTCTAGACTATAGGAAGAAATAGGAACCTGCAGGGCTCATCTGTCTCATTTTAGGCATTTGCATTATGGTGAGGTGACCAGAACCCTGAAAGAACATATTGCTCTGCATTCACTGAAAAGAGGAGGTAATGGTTAGCATAGGGGTAAATGTCTGCATTGCAGGCATCCATAGTTCCTAGATAAATCTCACTTATTTAACTGGAAAGCTTTTAGGATTAAAAAATAAAAATAAAAATAAAAAATAGATGAACCAACTGAACGCAAAATGAAAGAGCAACAACCAAGTTGCTCCATTTGTAAATTGGCCCTGTCTCATCTGTCGTCCTCAAAATAGGAATGGGAAAAAATGAACCTTGAATCCAGTCTGTTCCTGGGATTTTACTAAACAAGCATATGTGAGTGCCCAGTGAAAGCTGACAGGTGGGCTGCATTTAAAGTACATTTCCTAGGGATTAACTTTTTCTTAATCAGAATCAATAGCAGTTTAAATCACTTTCAGATGTGGGAGGGATGGAGAGCAGAGTGAAGGTAGTAGAGGCTGTGAATAATAAATGTGCATGACTTGTTTTTGTTGTAAATAGAAATAATTATGCCAAAAGCAGATTTAAATCAAATATTTGTTCTAGCCTATTATTGTATGGCACAAATTATATGGTTTTAAACTTGTCATGCGTTTGATGCCTCTGTTAACAGGCAGGAAATTTCAGTAAGAGGCATAAACCACAACTGTTTTCCATTTGACTCAGGACAGCCGTGTATCATCAGTGTTCCCAAATCAGCTTATTCATCTTCAGTGTTCTAAGATTTAACAGAAGTTAAAATAACAACAACAACAAAACAGACAGAACAAACAAACAGAAACCAGAAAAATGAATTGTTGGTGCTGAAATGCAACATTTACAAGATGCTGCCCAGAAAATCTCCCAAGCAGAAGGAATGGTGAGTTGGTGAGAGGTTTTTCCAGTCCTACAAACTCAGACAAAACAGAATTACCCCCTCACTTAGCAAAGGTTCAGTCTCATCTGCACTACTGAGGCTTTGTTCTCCCCACCACAAGGGCTGCAGGAGCTATTGCTCATTACATGGTAGGAAGTCAGGGAGAATCTTCTGTCCTGCTACGAGTCAAGTGGGCAGACCACAGGGGACCTAACATGATGACACTAGGAAAGTGATATACAAGCGTGATGTTAGTGCCTACCGCCTGTAGGGCATCAACATACACACATCCTCCCATCCCTGAGAGCCTCAGGAGATGTCCCAGGGACCTCAGAGCTAGGGAAGAAGAAGACCTGGGCACACCTTTCTCTGGACTATTTTGAAAGGTCCCAGTGTTCAGTGTGGAGCTGGCTCTCAAGCGATGGGTCTCCTTAGCCCTGTTTTCCCGTGTCCTTCTCTCAGCCCAGGCTGGTCCTGTGGCCAAAGCCTGGGCTGAGGGTGGTGTGTGGGCAACTCATACTGTGCAGCTTCTCTGTGGGGACATCTAGCAGATATCCCTCAGCTGGAGTCAGGTCCCTGCTCTGCAGATCAAGGACACCTCTCCTCATCTCCTCCTGCTGTACAGGGAGGCTATCAGTGCCAGGTAACTAACAAAATTTCACATCCAACATATTTCAGCTTCTTTCTGTTTTCATAAAAAGCCGAGTGCCTCTCACCATTTTCTCTGTTTATAGAGCAGGGCATGGAAACAAAATCAGGGCCATATGTTGTATTTGTTTCAGCAACTGTGTGGCTCACATTGCAGAACAAGGCAGCGGGCACTGCCACACAGAACTACATATGACAAATGTATGCAGCCCCATGCAGCAAAGACGACATGACAGGGACAACACCAAGACCCATGGCTCCCACTGGAAAGTTTCGGTTAGCTTCTCTGGGCACCCATGAGTGGTTGACCTCGTGCACTTCTCCTCTGTGCCTTTTTCTTATACTTACTGCTGGCAATAAATCGCCGTCTGACGTAGGGCCAGATGTACACTGAGCCAAAGTACACTCAGGCAGGAAGGAACAAGGGAAAATGTGTGTTATATTCATGTACGTGTTGCCGCTGCAGTAAAAGCACAGGCCTTGCTGTGCAGTATTTTCAAGAGTTGAAACCTCGGTAATAGTACTGGACTTGTACTTCCAATGTGTATGCCTTCTTTAAGGGGGATGATGTGAGGTCACCGCTGCCATCCAGATTGGCAGCAGTGGAAAAAAACATCCTCTGTCATGCTAGATCCCCTGACCCGTACGTACCTCCTCCCTTCTGCTGATGGCAGCAGCTCAGCTGTGTACCAAAGCTTAGCTACTGAGTCACTGGAACCGAAGCATCCAAACAGTGAGTTATTGGAAAGCTATTTGCAATGAATAGTGATTCAATGACCCAAATTTGATGTCTTTTTCACATGAATTTGAGAAGAATCTGATTATTGTTCTGTTTTCCCAGAAAGATTTTCACATTTCACACTCGTGTTTTCCAGGAACAGGAGGCAGCAGAGCAGCCACACAGTGCAGGATGCACTTCTTGGCAATTTCCAAAGTGCTGTGAGCAGAATATGCCAAGAATCTTGTTTCTAAACATCCACTAAATGTCCTCTGCCTCTGTAAAAGTCTCTAAGGCCCCTTTTCCTGAAAGCTAGAAAACTTTTTTGTACACAAAAGTGTATAAAAACTACCTGTGTGCAAACTTGGGCCTTTTGATTGATCTGAGGAAGCCATCCAGACAGCTCCTTAGGCTGAAACTCATTTTCCCCCTTTCCCCCCAGACCTTCAGTCACCAAGCCAGTAAGCCCATCTGCTGTCAGAGGTTGAAACTCCATCCCCTACTTGTCATTTTGGCAGCAGTCTCATTACTCTGAGCCCTCCATGGCATGGCTTTCTGTTAGGAGGGATTCAGTCTTATCTGAGTGAGCATTGTCAGAAGGAATGCAAGATAGAAAGCAATGAGCAGAACCAGATTCTGCCCAAATACAGTGCTCTTTTCAGATTTTCTGGAGACTTGCATTGAATTAATAATACCTGATTTCATAATGGCTTTCAGGCTGCTATCTCAAAGAGTTCACACATAGCGGATGAGCACTGGTAACTTGCAGATGACTTGGTCATTTAGTGGCACGAGCAGAACAGAACTGGGGCTTCCTGATTAACGCCACCTGATATAACTTAACAGGAGGGCAAATCCTGCCCTGTGGTTTGCCTAGCTCATATGTGCAGCATGGTACAAGATAATTAGTGGGGGGTGATAGTTTACATGTGACAATTGTTGGGATAGGTCTTGGGCATCAGGCCTGTTTTTTCATTTCGTATCTGTCTGGTACCCAGCAGACCATGTTTTCTGTGACCAAAGTTAATGTTAGTGGTAACAATATCATCATGATTCAGAACAGCCTCTGCATTTTCTGGCCTGTTACTTCTTCTGCAGAGTAAATATCTAATCATAATAAAAGTGAATAAAGATGAAGTCTGCATGGAGCAAAGGTAAGGTCTGGACTATCAGTCTCGGATGGAAGACGAAAAATACGATCTACTCTTTTGGTAGTCTGAATTATAATCCCACTGAGCACAGCCAGGAACTGTAGTAAATTCAGACGTCCAGAGTATAGCCATAGACTCGAGTGTGTGCATATTGTTAAACACTGTCTGACAGCAGAGAATGTTTTCCTTACTTGACTGGGAGAAATATTATCCTGGCTGCCTCTTTTATTTTTTTTAACTAGAACAGGGAAATGTAAACAGCACAGGCCATGAATACATGTGTCTGGAAGCTATAGAGCAAATGAGTGAGCTGTAACAAGGGGGTAAAAAGAGGTGACTTCTTATGGTAGCAGACTGCAAGATGTGGGCTATAGATGTTGTGTCAACAGAGTTGGGGAGTGCTTGCAGACATCTTGAGCAGAATTCGTCTCCAGTATAGGAACAAGGAGCCAGCTACCTTCCCTTGTAGTCAACTCAGAAAAACAGTGATTCCTACACAGGATCCCTAATACAGACATCTGCATTGACTAGAAAGACAGTTATGGACAGCCAGCACATCTGTAGTTAGAGCATATACTTCATTCGTTTATTGCTGCTCATACTCCAGTGGGGATACAGGCCACCGTGTCCAGAAATAAATAAATAAATAAATAAATAAATAAATTGTTCTCAGGGTGGTCATTCAGTGTTGACGTCTAATAGACTAGAAATTGAGAGGGGAGGGAAGCTGAGCTGATCATCAAGGTGGATTTATTTTAAAGTGAAGAGATGGAAGTGTGTGAAGAGGTTAAGTGTGAAAGGTGACAGAACAGCTTGAATGAAAATAGGAGGGCAGTTGTAAGAGGATAACACATAAGAAGGGATGTGGTCGCTGGGGCAGCAGGTATAAAGAAAAGCTCTGATGAAGTATGAAGCTAAACAGAACTTGATGCAAATCAAAAGAATGAATGTACCAAATTCTTTCTTTTAAATCCCTTACAGAGTCTGCTGAAGAGCCTTCATGGATAAAGGCCGGTGGGGTCTGGTGGTACATGCTGGCTCCTGAAGGTCAGAGCAGGTAGGCTCAAGAGCTGAGACAGATGATGGGGAAAGCCCAGCCTTCTGCACTTTATGAGAGGCTGCAGTGAAAGTTAGGGTGGGCAGAGCTCCCTTCTCTCTCAGACCATCACTTCTCAGGAGAAAGTAGCACATAACCTGTCTCTTCGTCCATGCTGGAAGAACATTTCAGAACGAGGAGGGTGGTGCTGACTTGCCTGACTTATGCTGGTTTTCTCAGCATTCCTGCAATGCTTAGGGAAGGGCTTCCTTGCTCCTGACCATTTCATTTCAGATGGTGTTTGAGAACTTTATTGAGAGTCTGGGCAAAGCTGGGGCAAGGTGGTGATGGGGACTGTCTGGGAGAGGCTGCTCTGGGCAGTAGCCTGTTGTAGTGTCCCTGCAGGATGGGGTGAGCTGTTTCCCTTTCTGTACTAAAAGACTGCCAGTTTTCCCTGAGGAAATAGAAGGATGTCTCTCACCAGAAATCTTTCCGAGCTGCGTGAGACAGAAGCAGCTGTGTGGGGGAAGGCATCAGACGGGAGGAAGTCCTCAAGTTGTTTCTGACTTGTGAACATCTTGGTTCTTATGACCATGCAAGCTGCTGAAATGTGAGTTCCCTTTTGAGTCTGAATTTGGAGTGAACTGACCGGCTGACAGTGTGATAGGCTAAAAAATGGTGGTGGGAAGGGACCTCCAGAGGTCACCGGTTGTCTCTGTCATGCCCCTCACATTTCCAAGGACACTCTGAACTGATAGGTTGTGTACTAGTATCTACAGTTGGAATTGAAGCCCAGTAATGGCCCCAAATTATTTTGATGTTTCCCTATCATCCATATAAACGTAATTGTGGTACCTAGACATCCTTCAAAGGGACTTGTCAAGGATCAGGTGAGAAGTCTGTGGAAGAGCAGGGATTTGAACAAAGTATCCCAAGTTTCAGCCTGTGTGCATGTGGTGGTTTTACCGCGCTAAGCAGCTGAACACCACAACCACTCTCTCACTCCCCCTCCTTAGAAGAGGAGGGGAAGAAGTAAAGGAAAGAACAACTCACGGGTTGAGATAAGGATAATTTAATTAAAGGGAAAAAATAATTATTAAGGAAAGATTATTATTAATTAAACAATTTAACTAAAGGGAAATAAGGGAAAGGGGAAAAGGGAGGGGGAAAGGGAAGAAACAAAACAAAACAAGTAAAGGCTGTGTGGAAGTGCAGAGGAAAGAAATTACTCTCTACTTCCCACAAATGAGCGATGCTTGACCACGTCCTTGAAGCAGGGCCTCAACGCACGTAGCCGGTGTTCGGGAGGAGGACAGACGTTTTCGCAACGAGAGCCCACCCCTCCCCTCTTCTTCCTTTCTCCGCCTTTTATTGCTGAGTGTGACATCGTATGGTACGGAATATCCCTTTGGTTGGTTTAGGTCAGCTGCCCTGGTGATGTTTCTTCCTCACTTTTTTGCCCACCCCCTAGGAGGGTTAGAGAGAGTCCTGATGCTGTGCCAGCACTGCCCAGCAGCAGACACAACCCTGGTGTGATAGCACTGCTGTTCTAGCTACAAGTGCAGAGCACAGCACTGTATGGGCTGCTGCAGGGAAAGTTAACGTCCCAGCCAGACCCAGCACAGTGCAACCAAAGAGCCCTGCACTGTAGCAACATTAACGGTACCGGAACATGGAAGAGCACGGAACGAGGGCTTTCTTTTTCTCCAGTGAGCTACATGCCTGGCTTCACTGCCTTCCTGGTTTGCCTGAGGGAGGTCACCCCACAAGGAAGGCAGTGGGATCTGCTACAGTTGGGCATTAATTAGTTTGGCCTAAAGACCTGAGGCACACAGGCTGGCTGCAGAGGTAATAAGCTCCCGGAGTGAAGTCAGGGTGGCTTTCCAAGGACAGGGCTGGCCAGCTGCTCTGTCGATATGGGACCTGCTTCACACTTGTCTTGGCTGCACAAACTGCTTTGCAGCCCAGAAAGTGATGTCCTGATGTGGAAAGGTTGTCTGTGTTCCTGTTATTGTCGTGGTTGCATTCCTTGAGTTTTCTCCATGCGTTGAATTAGACGGAAGGCGTCAGTTTGGGCTAACATCAGAAATTACTTGGACCACATGAATTCTGAGACACTAAGCAAACTATCTTTATCACTAGGGTGAATATACGCTTCCTGTGTCATAGGAAGGAATTAAGACAAAAAAAAAAGTGAACCATGGGTAAAGGGCAGCTTTGCCTCTGCCTTTATCCCCCATCTTCATCAAAGCAGCTGGGAACACTTAATTTAACCACTTATTTAAGAAATACACTTGTAAAAAGTGATTTAGCAACCAGCTAAATAGAAGGAATGTAGTTAAAAATTAATCCAGGTAGTTTACACATACAAAACTGGCAATTCGTCTCAAACAACCTTTAAAACACTGGCATCCTCTAATGTTATTGGTCACTCGGAAACCACAGAATTATTCTGGAAGTGGTAACTTAAAACAGAATTGCATGTTCTGCATGAACATTTGCTCAGCTGTTGAGGTCCTTATCAGTCTGTGGCAGCTTGAGTCAAATATAATCCACAGCAGATTGAAACTTCAGAGCATCTTACGTTTATGAACCTGATGGGAGGGCTTTTGGAGCTGTGAATCAATGTGAATTTGAACTCCTTGGGCTCAATGAAATGGGTAAGAGAGAACATGATGCTAACAGATGCTGTTGCTGGAGCAACAACAAAGCACCAAGAGGACGTGGAGAAAGGGCTTTCTGATGCTTCTAAGATGAGTTTTCTGAATAAGAAACTTATACACGTGCAGTGATCAGCCAGACCTGTTAGTACTGTTTTACTTGCTTTGTCTGCAGCTGCTCTCAGGACGGCACAACCCCCGCTGCAGCACTGGAGTGATTCCTCCTGCAGTCTTACAGGAGGGAAGACCTGAAATCTCTTCCCTCCATCAGTCAAATAAACTTGCTAGCTTTTTGTGAAGGAATGCATAATTTTAAAGAATCGTAAACCATGGCAACTCTCTTTGTGTTGTACGGTTTAGTAGTGAGGGAGGCCAGAACCCTCTAAAGATACTCCTTTTGCTGTCCTGCTCTGGCCTTCCTCTTCTTCCTTTCTGAATGTCATGCTTAGAAGCTGGAAAAGCTGTTAGAGGGCAGGGAAAAAAACAGTGTTTTTCAGGTCTTTGCATTGCTGTGGTGATTTATGCATAGGGTTATCTATGGGAGCTTCAGAGAGTAGCAATTACAGATCTCCGGTCATCAACTTGGTTCTCCAAAGGACATGAGCTCCCATTAGAAATGGTGACAGCTACCAAGCACTGTCTTTCATGGAGCATCTGCAGTTGCTTCAGAAGTCCAAAGGTTTTACTAAATATAGGCTATATTAAAATTTTTATTTCTATTTCTTGATCTGTTGCAAAGTAACATCAGGACTTGTCCCAGGGAGCTCCCTTTGCTGGGAGGGGAAGAAGGACCTGCACTGCCACAGAGCCGGTGGGGCTGGCTCCAGCACCCCGCTGGGTCTCCCCACACAAATGCCATCATCTGCTGGTGGTGGAGGGGCTGGCTAGCAGAAGGGGAGCTTGTGCGAGTGCAGCGTGCTCCAGTTTCTCGCCTGCATGCTCTGTGCTGGGAGGCTTCCAAGTGGCAGGTCTTCAAGAAGCTCAAGGACTTGTGCTGCACCCCATGGGGTATAATGCAGAGTGTTATAGCTGAGGGTGCACAGAGCTCACAGACTTCTGCAGCATTGCTGCAGCGAGGATCGATCCCATGTGCAGGGAAAATGGGAGCTGTCTGCTGTGCTTTTGCTGTTTAGGAGGGAAAATAACTGACAGATGTGGCCGTAAGAGTGTGGCCCTATGCACAGCTGACGTAAAGGGCAGCGGGAAGATAATAGAGGTTATTTGTTTTACCTGGGAAATGAGCTGAGTTAAACCAGAAAGAATGATGCCATGAGCAATCATGGGCAGCATTTTCCCTGAAATTACATTGAGGTTTTATAACAACTGCTATTGAGCTTCATACTGTTATGAGGCTGGTTCAAACAGTGGGCTGGCTGGTAATTAGGCGCTGCTATAGCCCAAAGCTGGTCCCATCATCAGTGCTGTGATGGTGCAGTCATCAGTGCAGGCAGCCGTGGTGCTTTGGGTAAGAACAGCTCCAGGATTTAGCCTGTGCAGATTCCTTGTAATCGTGGTATAGACTAGCCCCAAACTGCATACAAAACCCCAAATCCCAGACTTTTGTTTTGCTTTGGCTCCTGCCATCCCAAGTATTCAACAACAGCCCTTACCCGTATGGGTCTAGAACTAATGCAAAATGGCACGATGTTTTTAAAGCAAGGAAATGGAGCATTTCATTTGAAACAACCAGCTGAAGTTACAAAAAAAAAATAAAAAGTTCAAAATTGTTGACTGCTTAGCAGGCAATTAAAGAAGAAAAAAAAGTTGTTTATTAGATAATCTCATTTAAATAAAAACACCAAGGAGATCAAGTAATTTACTGACACCAATATAGGCAATTTGTTTGCTCATTTCCACTGATTTGTCTCGTCTTAAATATCTGGAATGATGCTTACCATCCCTTTGCATGAAGTCTGTAAAATACCTTATGTATAGTGCAAGCTTTAGCACAGAGGCTCTAACATGAAAATAATCTCTTACCGCCTTGAACAATCTAACCTTCCCCAGGCAGGCAGACTAACTGATGATCTCCTCCTTAATCAAGTCAGGATGTATTTTGTAATACATATGGCATTTCCATGGGCCAAGGAACATGAAAAGTGGTCTCTAACTCTTGTCACTGTTGGACTATAGAAAGATTTCTTTATTAAGCCATATAACTTAAGTATTTACTAGGGAAATTGCTGTGCTCTGTAGAAGTTTTCAAAAAGAAGTAAAACCATTTTCATGTAGGGTGGCTTGTGAATGCTGATCCAGTCTGTCCTGGTCTATCCACTGATGTCTTTGCATTTGGGGTTGGGAATTCTCAGGTAGTTTTAAAGACAGGATTCACCTTCGCTGTCGAGATTTGGCAAATGAAAGTATCAAAAGCCACAAGGCGTGGACCTATGACCTCTATGGAAGCTTTCATCTGCCATAATCAGATGAGAGATTGCAGAAGGAGTATCTTCCATAAGGTCACCTATGGAAAAAGCTCATGTGAAACCTTTGTGCTTTTCTGTCTGTCTGTCTACAGTCTGAATTCTCTCAGGCATTGCCTCAGGTAGCCCAGAGAAGTGCCCATAGCCAAGGAATTGCCTGCTCTGTAGCTCTGTAGAAAAGGTGGTCCCAAATGCAGTCCATCAGAAGGCAGCCATGAAGATGTTACTTTTTCCCTGTACCACAGGAAGGGGGGTAGTTTATAATTTCCCCGTATGAAACAAACCGTTGTACAACCTAAAATACAAAATATAAATCTGAACATAAACGACCTAGAAGTGTTAGGTAAGTGTTTCATAGCATTTCTGTAGCTTTACATGAACCAAAATGTAAGTCCATGCTGCAAATTACCCCACCATTTGTTTAATACGTTAATTTATTCTTTCTAAATGAATTAACACACCTTGACACTGTGATAACAATAACGTATGATATATTTTATATCAGCTTTAAACTCTCAGGCAACTTTGCAAACTTTGCATGAATTCTCTTTTTTTTTTTTTTTTTCTCCCCACAGAGGACAGATCACATTTGTCTTGTTTGACAAAGTAGAAGATTGAGATGCCCTGATGTCTCTATGTTTAAGCTTGCAATGTGCAGAGTGACTTCATGCTCCCGTCTTCAATATTGGCTTCAGCAAAGCCTAAATACCTCTTCCAATCTCAATCTAAATTATTTGGTGAAGGAAGTGTGAGGAGTTACTCTGATGACTAGTTCCTGAATTCAGAAACACCTGGAATCCAGCCTTGAGCTTGGGTCTGTTGTTGGACCATGGCTGAGAAGAGACTTAAAAGAGAGTTGCGACTTGATGGTGCTGTGGGAATAAGCATTAACACCACTTAGGGCTTCTTAGGACTAAAAAAAAAAATAAAATCTTGAGTAATTGATCTTCACAGCACATCTGAAAAGGTGAGAGACTATTTGCCAGTCTGAGAGAAGGGGAAAACTGAGCTGTGCTCATTTACCTCATATCATACAGATGTTTCAGAGCCCAATACAACCTTAATTTCCCATGCCTTACCCTTGAGACCACTATTCAATTACGAAGGTTACTATTCAGCTACATTCATTTTGCTGGCCTTCTGTACAATTTTCTTATTTTTTGGGCAAATATCTGGCCAGAAACATTTTCCGGGAAGAAATGTAAAACTCCATGGCACCCGGAGCCAAACTCTCTGAACTCCATTTCCAGAACTGGCCGCAGGAGTCTGGCAGAGAGTTCAGCGGGAGCACGACAGTGCTGATATTTCAGTTACCGTAGGTTTGCAATAAATAACCAAAGCATAAAAAAGTGGTTTAAATGTAAATGAAGCTCTGTCTTAATACAATTATGCAACTTAAGATGCCAAACAACTTTGCCGCTGTAGCCCTGAAATAACAATGTAAGAAATGGTCCAGCAATTCGTGCCACTAAGGGGTTTTGAAGGGTTAACATTGAGGCCTGGGTTTAGGCGAGAAAAGAACAAAGGGATTTCTTCGGAGAAAAACTGCTGACTTTGCACGGATGTGCAGTAACTTCTGATAGCCGGCCAAGAGACCACTAGATAAGGAGGAAGAATAAGAGCCTTCCTGTCTCCCTGTCTCCCTGGACCACTAGATAAGGAGGAAAATATGAGCCTTCCTGTCTCCCTGTTCGAGCGGCCCCTGAGAAAGTAACAGAGACTGATAAGCAGGCGACATCGGATTTGGGAAACCAATTATAATAACCCTGCCTCTTCTAGAAGTAGTAATGAATATGTATTAGCCTAGGAGTATAAAAACCAGCTGCCTTACGTAACAGGTGTGCGTCCCGGTGGAGCAGAGACTCCCGGCGCACCCAGCGCTGTTTGCTTGCCTCTATTCGTTTAATAAATTGTAAACTCTGATTGTAATCCTATTTGGGACTCAGTCATTTATAACAATTGGGGGCTCGTCCGGGATGGTCTTGGTTCCTGAATTCTGACTTGATCTAGGAGGGGCGCCCCCACCATTTGGTGGCTCCTGTTCGAGTCAGGTCGGGGCTAACACCATCCTGAACCTGAATAAGGGCAAGCAAAGATTTAGATTTTTTTATGAGCTCCCTTTGCCGGCTGCAGCACTATATTTTGCCCGTAATTCTGCGCGCGAAGATCCGAACGAAGACGACGGAGTCGTAAGTATTTAATGTGTATACCGTTCGGTTGGGTGGGATTCGGTTGCCTGTGTGTGTGAGAGTGTGATTGAGACGGAACGTAGTTCCGAAGCGATTGTGGAGGTCTTCTAACCGCGGTTCCAATCTCCCGCGAGGGACTTGGCCGGTGAAGGACCGAAGCGATTCCTATAGGATTCGTGGGTGGGTGATAGGTCCTAAACCCCCTGCAAGACACTCTCACTAAGGCAACCAAGGGCTGTAGGAATTGCCACAGTAAAATTCCTAGATGGGTCAGATTAAATCGAAGACCCGGGACCAGAGAAAAGGGAGCAAATTACCAGACATACCACCAGAAAGTCCATTAGGGATAATGATTAGAAATTGGAACGATAGGGGCCCCAGAAAAGGGAAAAAGTAAATTAAAAATGGTTCAGTATTGTATGACAGAATGGCCAAAGGAGCCTTTAAGACCACATGTCTTTTGGCCCGTTTTCGGATCCTTTGAAGACTGGGTTTGCCAGGCCTTAAATATACATGTTAATTCAAAGGAACCTTTTAGCCAGGAGGAAAGTGATTATGCAGGATTATGGATCAGGATCTCACGTCCTTTTCCAGCCTCAATATTTACACTAAAAGCAGACGAGAAGTTTGACGAAGAAGAGAACAAAAAAATAAAAAAATAAAAAAAAAAAGGAAAAAGAAAAAGATGATGAATGGGAGTCATTGGATAACCTACCACCTCTGTATCCTAACAATCCACCCCCGGTGGTGCATCTTGTAATCCTGTTTTGTTCTTAAATGTTTTGACTGTGTCAAGGAGGAAGGTGGGAGCATTATCTAAGTAACAGTTTAGAAGTTTGGGTATGTTCGCGGTGGTGTTCGGTCAGTTTCCCAAGTATCGGGGGAGCGGGGCTGACTGATTATCAAAGTGGTAGAACGGAGAGTCACTTCTTTGGTGGTTCGGGCCTGAGCCCTGGGAATTTGGTAAGAAGGGGGAGAGCGAATTTATTTAGGCCTCAATACCTTTTTAAACCCCCATCTTGACGGATACACAGGAGTGATTCCTTGTTTTGTGTAGGCTTACTAACAAAGTGCATGAGAAAAATTAGCATTTGGCTTGAAATTCGGTCTTATTGAAATGTAAATTTTGTGGAAAAGGTGTTATTATTTGTCTAGAAGACAGAAGGCTGAGTGCTTCAGGTGTTTTTCCGAAGTCCTGCGGATTTATGATTGGAATGGGGCTCATTAATAATCTGAAATAGTAAAGTTTGTATGTGGAAAGAAGAGTTTAATCCCAGAGAATTGGGACATTTGGGAAGAAGATTAGGAAAAGATAGTAAAAAACCTGCAATAAAAAGGTTTGCGTGGAAATTGAAACAAGGGACAGTAACTAAAATAAATAAATAAAAGGGAATGGGAAATCAAGGAAAAGGGGAAAATCCAAAAAAAAAAAAAAAAAAAAAAAAAAAAAAAAGACGTCCTAAAAAAGAAAAAGCCTCCTTGGGTGCATATTGGCACATTGGAAGGATATTGTTAGAAATGGGGGCACAGAAAGCAAGAGGACTTTCACTAAGTATTGCAATCAATGGTGGCCACTATATAAACTAAATGGCCACTTTATGGATCAATCGACTATAACAGTGTCTTGCAATTAATGTTTTTGAGGAGAGAAGGAAAATAGGATGAAATGTTGTATAGTGATATGTTGTTTCAGCATGTTGGAGGGAAAAGGTTTGGAATTAAGTTGGCCCCTGACTGAGCCTTTGGTGTTGGCATTAGAAAAGTACAGGCTGGAGAAAGATAAAGGAAGTGTTAAAAGGATTGTTGGAGGTGTTAAAGGTTGTGTGGCATGTAGTATTTAACAGAGCTGTTTGAAGTTGAATGAGCAGGGGAAGAGGATGTAGGAATGTTAATAGTTCCGCCTCAACCCGAGGCTGAGATCTCTAAATCGCGGTGTGAGCCCTCTGGGGCAGGGGGACCGTGATGGGTCCGAGAGAGTTGTCGTGGAAACAGAAAAGCAGCTAACTTTTGAAACAACCTGAGTTCGTGTGTGAGCTCAGATTGCCAATGGGACCGCTCAGGGAACTGTCAACGATTGCATTCCCCTGACCGACCCCCTCACTGAGACCCTAATCACCCCAGAAATTATGTAAATACCAAAATCTGGTTAAAATGGGAAATGAGAATCTGTTCCAACAAGGTCCAAAAGAAACCCCTATGGAATTTTTGAATTTTTGGACCAACTTTGAAATGCAATGAGAAAAAAAAAATGGACCTGGCTTAAAAACAAACAAACAAACAAACAGAGGCAACTGGCTAGCCTCTTTCCAGGGCAATCGGCCCCTGATATCAGAAAGAAATTGTCTTAGGCTGCAGGACAAACTTACAACAGTCAGGAATGACGGGGACCTGGGGCATCTACCCTAGCAGGTCCACTAGTTGAAATAAAGCTAGGAAACGAAGACAGAGGCTTGAATTTTTTGTTGGTTATGGGAGCTTCTTTCTCTGTGTTAGTCAGTAAATGTAATAGGAGCAACATATTCAGTGTTAAATAGTTTAAAAGGACGATTAGGAACTAAGACAACTACAATAATTGGAGCCACAGGGAAAGAGGAAGAATGGTCATTCTTACGACCCCTTGATTTGCGTTTTGGGGGTGAGGAACTAACCCATAAATTTTAGTATGTACCAGAATGCCCGATGCCACTCTTGGGACGGGATCTATTAGCCAAATTAGATGCAACAATAACCTTTGAGGATGGAGAATTAATAATGAAGGTACCTGAGTCCAAAGTAGGCCAAATCCTAATGATCAAAGATAAACCCTTTGTTAATATTCCAAGAGAAGTAGAAAATGCAGTTATAGCAACAGTACGGGAAACAGATGTACCAGGGAAGTCGAAACTGGCACAACTGGTAAAGGTGGAATTAAAGGAAGGAGCCAAACCTGTTTGAATCAAACAATATCCACTTAAGATAGAAGCTAGGCACAGGAATGGTGAAAATTATTGACAAATTTCTCAAATATCAGATTCTGGAAGAATGTAAATCGGAATACAATACTCCAATTTTTCCAGTAAAGAAGCCGAATGGCGAGTATAGATCTGTACAAGATCTTAGAGCAGTAAATGAAATAACAAAGGATATTCACCCGGTAGTAGCTAATCCTTACACATTGTTAACATCTGTGAAAGAGAAATATAAATGGTTTACCGTGATAGATTTAAAGGATGCCTTCTTTTGCATACCTCTTGATAAAGATAGTAGAAAATTATTTGCCTTCAAATGGGAAAACGTATTGAAGTTTTTGGACCACATATGGTAACAACCGTTTTGGAACAAAGGGGGGGGGCACTGGTTATCACCCAGCCGGATGATGAAATATCAGGCAATCCTAACTGAACAAGATGACATAACCTTGAAAACGACTAACCTGTTATATCCAGCAGTATTTCTAGGAACCGTTCCAGAAGAAGGACCGTTGGAACACAATTGTGTGGAAATAATCGAACATAAGCCAGCCACAAAGATTTGAAGGATGTACCCCTTGAAAGGTATTCAGTGGGAATACCACACTCCGTGGCACCCACAAAGCTCAGGGAAAGTAGAAAGGATGAATCAAACAATAAAACAACAATTGGCTAAGTTAATGATCGAGACACAGCTGCCCTGGACGAAATGCTTACCATTGGCACTTTTAAACATAAGAACTAAACCACACAGTGAGACTGGATTATCATCATATGAAATGTTATATGGTATGCCTTATTCTCAAGGGATGCCCCTAGGGAACAATGTAGTTGAGGATCATAGTATCCAGAAATACATAATTACCATTGGAAGGAGATTACAGGAGATAAGATAAATTGGGATGATGACTCAGACACCACCTTTAGGATTTGCTATTCATAAAATACAACCAGGAGACAAGGTCTTAATAAAAACCTGGAGAGAAGAATCATTGAACCCCCGATGGGAGGGACTGTACCTTGTTTTACTTACTGCTGAAACAGCTGTGAGAACAGCAGAAAGGGGTTGGACCCACGCATCCAGAATAAAAGGACCAATAACTACCGAAGCCTGGAGGGTTGAGTCCACTCCTGGGGAACTGAAACTGAGACTAAAGAGGAACTGATATCCCAGCAATGAGGTTCTGCATGAATTAAGGGCACTGGATAAAGAGGACAAGGCTGAAGGGAGGAAAGGGAGAAGGCAAGACCGGGGTAGGACCCTCCACTGCGGCGTGTATGGTCTACCGAGGGAGGCAACCCCTATGGGTATTGACCGCCGAGTGAGAGTGCCTCGACCGGACTTCTCCCACACCAAGATCAGTTTGTCCTGAGAAAAATAACATGAGAACCTTTTAAACCCATAATAAAATTGTGATTAGTTTTTCCAGGAGCTGGATCACCCTGAAGGGCTGAATGGTAACACAAGCTCTGAAAGCGGGCCCAACCCCATGGTTGAAGGCGCTTCCCACACTCTCAAGATTGGACGGCGAAAAAGGCTTATAATATGACAGGTCGCCAAAGAGAACTGAATTGTGACTGTAAGTGGAAACCCAACGTGGGAGCTTGGAAGCGTGCATATACGAGTACAAACGGGGCAGACATTGTAACAGGACCACTCGGTAACAAGGACACTCTGTATTATCACGCCCCAAAGGGTAAAGATGGATGGGATGGTCATTTTCCAAACGGGACGTGGGCCCTAAAGGGACATTATTGGGTGTGTGGCAAACATGCTTACAAGAGGCTACCTGGAAACTGGTCGGGAATATGCTATGGGGGGTACATAAGACCCTTGTTCTTTTTATTGTCACAAACACAAGGAAATCATTTAGGAATAAGATTATATGATGACCTGAACAGAGTAAAACGATCTATTGATACTTCCTTATCCGGGGATAGTGCCCAAAAATGGGGAAAGGATGAATGGCCTCCTGAAAGAATCATACAGCATTATGGGCCAGCCACCTGGAACTCAAATGAGTTGATATCAGGAGCCCGAGAACCTATTTATAATTTGAACCGAATAATTAGGTTGCAAGCTATCCTCGAAGTTGTAACAAATCAAACAGCGACAGCCTTGGATCTTTTGGCTGACCAATCCACTCAAATGAGAAATGCTATATTCCAACATAGAATGGTCTTAGACTATTTACTAGCAGAAGAAGGGGGAGTATGTGGAAAACTGAACGATTCTAATTGTTGTCTACAGATTGATGATAATGGAAAAGTGGTCAAGCAGATAACAAAGGAAATTAGAAAGCTAGCCCACGTCCCAGTACAAACTTGGAAGGGTATGGATTGGGATTTCTTTTCATGGTTGCCTGGTGAACCATGGGTTAAAAGGATGCTGTTTTTATTTTTATGTGGTGTAATGACATTATTGTTTATATCTTGTATGATACCTTGCTTTACGTTGTTGATACGGCGAGTAATAAATAGCACCCAATTTGTGATGACTTCAGTGGAGAGAAAAGGTGACGTGTCGATAATGATGCTTAAGAAGTGGACACCCCGAGAACTGACTGATGAAATCCAATTGTTACTGACAAAGGTTGAAGGAGAGACACGAATTGATGATTAAAAAAAAAAAAAAAAGGGAGGAATTGTAAGAAATGGTCCAGCAATTCGTGCCACTAAGGGGTTTTGAAGGGTTAACATTGAGGCCTGGGTTTAGGCGAGAAAAGAACAAAGGGATTTCTTCGGAGAAAAACTGCTGACTTTGCACGGATGTGCAGTAACTTCTGATAGCCGGCCAAGAGACCACTAGATAAGGAGGAAGAATAAGAGCCTTCCTGTCTCCCTGTCTCCCTGGACCACTAGATAAGGAGGAAAATATGAGCCTTCCTGTCTCCCTGTTCGAGCGGCCCCTGAGAAAGTAACAGAGACTGATAAGCAGGCGACATCGGATTTGGGAAACCAATTATAATAACCCTGCCTCTTCTAGAAGTAGTAATGAATATGTATTAGCCTAGGAGTATAAAAACCAGCTGCCTTACGTAACAGGTGTGCGTCCCGGTGGAGCAGAGACTCCCGGCGCACCCAGCGCTGTTTGCTTGCCTCTATTCGTTTAATAAATTGTAAACTCTGATTGTAATCCTATTTGGGACTCAGTCATTTATAACAACAATATATCGTCTGCAGTGTTATGTTCTTGCCTTGCACTCCTGAAATATATTTAGAAGTCAGCCAAGATCTGGAAAGAAACATATATTCCTTCAGAATACCTCCTGAGCCAGAATGAAGCTTAGCACCCCTGACTACACAAGTAGCAGTTGTCTTATTCTTTAAAAAAATAAAAATAGAAATAATAATTTAAAAAATCAGATTGGCAATGGTTTTGCTCAAAGCTCCTGACCAAACCAGGAATCAGCATGCTGCTGATGGTGCATATACCTGTCCATATAAATGTATATACATCATGCAAACTAACCAGCTCAGTTCCCCAAAATCCTTTAGTAGAGATCAATTAGTCAATGTATCACGAACATGCATTGGATAGGAATATGAGTAGTGGCTGCTGGGTTTCTCAGGAGGTGCATGTAATTCATTTTTTGATAAGCTTTGAACAAACTGTGACCGATCAAAACATTCAATTACATTATAGAGAAAAATGTCTGTGCTGTTTGTGCATGTTAAATATCTCTAAGCACATATTGTAAATAGGGGAAAACAGATTTTATTCTGAAATGCCCCCTAAATAGGTTCTGTAGGTGTTCTGTTGCTACATATAAATGATACAGGAGTGATTCTTAAGTGAAGGTCGTTATTGATTTAGAGAAAATATGCACATTTAGAATTCATTCCTATTGAATAAATGAATAGTTAAAAGATTCAGATCTGTCAAAACTGAAGTTGTTCCCAGGAGAACATTGGCCTTGTTAGGTGTTTCAATTTTAAAAGACCTGGTGACATTTTAACAAAAAAAGGCTTTTTTTATGGTTCAAAGTGTTTTTTTAATTATTTAAGCTAATATTTTTGGCAAATACAATATAACGTCAAGCCAAAGTATCTTCCACTGACATCAAGCTTTTTGACTCGTAGTTTCAAGCTTCCAAGATTTTGACTTCTTTTCCTGATCTAGAAATTAGGAAAGCCTTAAAAATCACTTTTTATCCCCAAGACGGGAAAGACATAGGATAAGATTTTCATTAATCACAAAAGCAGTGGTTTGGGGAGTTCATCTTCCTGGCAGCCTACAACACTAACACCTTTTGGGGGGCAGTTACATCTGTTACAAATACTCTCAGCTGTCCAGCAGTGGCTGTGGTGTTTGTACCTTAGTAATTGTGCGTGATCTGGGGTTGTTCAGTATTTTATCATCCTTCCACGCTGTTACTGAAATCCTGTGGATATCGTTTAGCCAGCCTATTACTGCAAAGTAGATGTTTTCTGATATTGCTTAATGGGCAAAACAAAGCAGCTGAATTACACAGAGCAGTGTAATGAGGTGGTAAATACGCTCATCAGGTTTTGTCTTCATAGGCAGCGGAAGGTAATTGCATCCAAGAGGAGTGTCAAAGAACTATTTTTTGGCCAGGCTACTCAGCGCATGGGTTGTTGAGAGACCCCCCCAGATGCTGTTCACATTCTTGCGTAGGCTAATTGCCTCAGCCAGGAGCATCCAGATGATACCATCCTATAAGCACAATTAGGATTGATTTGACGATTGTTTCTGCCCATATCTAAATGCAGATTTAGCCATTATAATTAGCTTTAAATTCTGCAATAAAAGGAACTGGATGGAGCATTAGGTGAAGCAGTGGTTACAGCAATGTAGACCCAGGCTTTGGTTATATTAGACTCATGAAAGGACACTGCAGCAACCAGAGTTTTTCGGGGGTTGACTTCAAAGAGGTGCTGACAAATTTTCATAACCTTTATGACAACCAAACCTCTGTGCTTTTACAGATCTGTCCCACAGACCAGGAGAAAACGAGTCGGACAGATCCTCCAGGTGCCAGTCTAGTCCAGAGGGTGTGGAAAGATGAATTTCCTCTGAAAAGAGCTGTGAGAATGGGAACTCGGCCCCCCTGCCTCATCTGTGACTGAAGCAGCTGAAAGCTGTTGGACTCACACACCAGTGAGGCAGCACTGCTGGTCAGTGCCTGCCTGTGCTCGATGTGGTGCCTGGTTCTTGGGTTTGGGGTGCTTTGGGGTGCCTGAGGGCAACAGCAACAGCAGAGGAGCCGACTTCAGCCACAGAAACCCTGCACTGACCCAAGCCGGTCTCTTCTCCTTACAGTAGGATTGAGGGGACACCTGGGGCTTGGGGCAGCTGGTGAGGCTGGTGGGCTATGAACTGAAAGCTTTCCACTCCGAAGGGCTGAGGGGGGAGTCCCATAGCATTATGGGACTGTCTGGTTGATAACTAATAAGTTTCTGATACATTTGGCTATTGCTTTTCCTTGCTTTTAATTTACTGGTGTCCTTCCACAGAAGAAAGAGATTGATCTGTGATTCTCTGTAGATGTGCCTAAGCAGGCCTCCACCCTTCCAAAACACTCCCCTGGTCAAAACATCCTTCATCGATGCCTGGGACTCTGAAGGAAAGCACTCAGTATCTCTCGTGGTTACTTGCTGCGCTTGGCCTAGCTTCACGTCCTGTGCAGAGAGCACTCAGTGTTATTCCTCTGCACGTTGAATCCCTCAGCAGGTCAGCGTGAGCAGAGGCCTACAGCCAGCCCTGCCCCAGTTTGTTGAAGCTCCGTGTTCAGCAATGAGCTCCTGCCTTGGGCAGATCACAGCCTTGAGGTCATTCTCCCATATGATGTCTCTACATTGGGAGGTGTGTACGTAGGCTAGTGGTGTGCCAGAATGTTCTCCCTGCTGTCTAGAAGGGCAGTCTGCTTTTACAAAGATTTTTTCTTCCCCTTTTCCTGCAAGGCAAAGGGCCAGAAGAATATCAGCAGCCTGATGGAGCCAACATCTCCCTCTCAAAGCATGTGCTGGGTATTCCTCAACGTGTCAGGAAGGTCCCTGTGCTCTCGGTGGTGGGAATTACTGTCAGCCGTTGTCCCCCACAGGCCATGCAAACAGGGCTGTGGAGCAGGGCCCAGTCCACCAAGTGCCCCAGGCAACCTGCAGCACATCTCTGGGATCAGGGCCCCCTTTCTTGGGATTAAGGTTTGGGAAATGTTTCTTATGTCATTGGCATTTACAGGTCTGGTTGCAAATTAGGACAAGAGGGAATGGCCTCAAGTTGTGCCAGAGGAGGTTCAGGTTTTAAATGAGAAGACATTTCTTCTCAGAAAGAGCAGTCAGGCATTGGGACGGGTTGCCCAGGGAGGTGGTGGAGTCACCGTCCCTGGGGGTGTTCAATGAAAGGTTGGACGTGGTGCTTAGGGACATGGTTCAGTGGGTGACATTGGTGGTAGGGGGGTGGTTGGACCAGATGATCTTGGAGGTCTTTTCCAACCCTAATGATTCTGTGATTCTGTGAAAATGAAAAATGGTAGCTGAAACTGCTTCACTTCTTCTCTTCCTGTTTGTAAGCAAAAGCCACCCTCTGCATGAAAAGCAGCTGGTGAAAAGGAAACCTCTGAACTGAAGGTGTTCCCGCTTGACCCGAGACCAACAGCTAGCCATTCTGAGATGCCAGGCTGGTAAACCAGTGACAAGCTCCATGCTCATCCTCTGCCTAACTCCATTAAGGTACAGCCTACAGATTCATTCATAGCACAGGAATCATTTCAGTTGCCTTTGACCTTCTGTAATTTTAGAGATAGCCAAGAGGGGCAGATAAGCACATCTGGAGGGACCATCATCCCATCTGCTATATGCATTGCTTTTAGAGCAGCAATTATCCGATACCTATGTTTTCAGGAGAAATGGGTCCCATATGCAGACTGGGAACATAAACTGCAGGGTGAAATGTTGCCCATCTTCATTTTCATGGTTTCTTGGAAGTCTGACTTTTAGGTAGATATTTGTCTTTCTTCACCACTCTGTCTCCTCTAGGCTTTCCATTATATTGGCAGTGGTATCAGTACTGTCAATAGGTCAAGAACGCTGACCTCAGTGATGCTAATGTAGATAGGCTCACACCAGCTGTGCTGCTGGCTCCATATCTTATTGACTATCTGCCAGGCTTAAATCTGCGAATATAACTTATGCAGATGGTTATTCCTGTTTGCTTTACTCTCGTGCATAAGGGTTGTGGGATCAAGCCTGTTATCTACTGTGCTATATTACAAGAGACTGATATTGATGGAGCAGATGTAGCAGCTGGCATGGGCTTTGCAAGACTCTGATAACACTCCTACCAGGTTTGCTCTGTCCTACTCAGCCCACCAGCATCACTGACGTCCTTGTGGGCTGCCAGACGCAGCCTGAGTTGTGCCAACAGCACGCTGAACTGCTGCCAAGGGATGCTAAACCTGTTTGCTGGTGAGCTATGCCTCCTGCACTTTGCAGGTGGTGGCCAGCTCAGATTTGCACGCACGTAGGAACAAAACAGCTTTTCAGATAAAACCCCAATTTACCTTCACTCCTTTGCCCAGCCTGTGAGGATGGCAGTAGAGCTCTTCTAGGGCTCAGTTTTCAGGTGTAAAACGGCTTGTGACTGGGCTAGTGCTGGGCACAGAGGGAGGACAGTGTCAAGCTCCATAAACAAAGATGGAAAGGAGGTGTTGGCCCCAAATTCAGCGTTTCTGTGGAGCCTAAGGCCACAGCTGCAGGACGCAGCACTATCACTTTTCCAGGAAGACCAGGCAGAAATGGCTGGAAGGAGGTGATACAAACCATCAGAGAGCCAAGACCTCGCTGGTACTCAGCTGAAAACAATGACAAATTACCTTCTGAGGCAGGGTCAGGGTTCACTGAATCCATTAATTTTCATGTGTTTCTCAGCACTTCCAAAAAGTCACCTTCTTTCTCTACTCATATGGCAGATGACTGCGCATTGGCAGGGAGAAAAGGAAGCCTGCTGGTGAAATAACTCACTAATTTTAAGAGCATGGCCTGGCAGGACCAACAAAGTAAAAACAGACGATAGCAGCCAAAATGTCTTCCCACGTCAATACTCTGCAATCAGCTCTGTTGCATAAAAACCTCAGGCTTTTGTGGGAATGTAATCCAACAAAACACATTCCAAATGAATAAATCAGCTTTCCCTGATGTTAAGCTATGTGCAGAGTGGTGCTGAAGCATTCAGGGTAGCTATGGTGACAGTATCTTCCTGCTACCAAAGTAATACACTGGAATTAGAAAAATATTTGTGAATAACCAATGAATGTGCACCCAAAAGAGTTTGTAGAAGAAAGGGTTGCAAAGTTGCTGGACACAAGTTTTTATAATAACATTATTTGGATGTTGTGGTTAAGTTCAGAAAGCAGCCCAAAAGATTACATGCCTGATTTGCTTGGGGGGAAGTAACTGGGCTTAGGTGAAAGCTTTTTGTCATTTGTAAAGACTAAGGTTTATCTCTGCTTGCACAATTTTCAGCTCCTTTGAAAGCATTCTGCTGAACTTTTCACCCAGCTGGTGTTTGCTCACAGTCTGGATGGTCATGGGCAGAGCTGCCTTGTTCTTCTCACTGCTGCAGGGACCTGTCCTACGCAAACCTCCAGAGGTCTTGGAGAGGATGAGTAGTTGAGGGACGGTAATTACCGTGTGGTGGTGAGCAGCCACAAGACTTCCGAGATGAGTTTGTTTTCTGTTCTATGTCCCCAAAGCAAATTTCTAACATGAACTCCATTGCACATCAGGAAATTCACAGTTTGCGTTGTGTTTTCCTTCAAGTCACCCAGCCCACCCACAACCACTCCATTAGGAGATCCAGAAGTGTTCCCACGTTCTCACTGAGCTGTGTTGCTATTCGACAGCCATGAGTACAGTAATATTTATACTCATATGAATTTGTCAGCATTTGGGGGAACGATATTCACATTTTGATGTTAACCTCTTTGAATTTAGCAGACACACAGGCTGTTTGCCTTACCTGGTAGCTCATAGTATCTTGAGAAACTGTTCTTGCTACGCTTGCTGAAACTTTCCATAACAAAGTAAGAGAAAATATATAACAGGAGACATTTGTAGAAAACCATGAAACTTTGGAGTCTGAAAGTAGACCTGCACATTGAAAGAGAGAGAAAAGCACTAATAAATAAGCAAAATTGTCCTCCAGATCCCTGCATAGAAAACTGGAGCCCTTCAAAGAGCCAGGAGGTGTTGCATTGGGTACAACTGTGCCATACGTCTTCCCTTCCTGATGTGAGTCATCACAAAGCTCTTGCGAAGACCATTTTTATAGGAAGACTACAGATCGCATCCACACATTCACAGGACTCCATGAGGCTCTTGGTTTTCCGAGGAGTTTGTGCATTGTCATTGCGTGAATCCTGGCTGCATAAAAAGGCAAGTTCTCCTGTCTTCTGATGCAGGTACGCGGTGTAACTCTCCTTCCTTCTCATCTGGAGGGCTCCTCAAGGGAAAAAAAAAAAAAAAAAAAGGAAAATAAAGCTTCTGATTCTACAGGCACCAAGTACTGCAGTGATATTTACCATTAACAGCTGTGGCAGACCATGCAGTTCCCCTCCCCAGAGCCTCAGCTGGTTCTTGTGCCTGCTCCACAGCTGGTGTCTGGAAGTCAGCAGATGGCTTGTCCCTCTGTCTCCAGCAATAATATCATCAATAGAACCATTTGCTGGGCAGCTTCCAGCCTGTTCCTGCAACCTTTCTACTGGTCATTGAAATTGCCAAAGGCACACACCACGATCATCCAGCAGCTGCTCCGTTAATAGCGTATGCTTTCCTTGCTGTAGGACACGTTGTTATGTCTGATATGTTTCTTCATTTCCAAAGGAAATGAGAGTCTGGTAGGAGCTCAGGAAATAAAGTCAGCACAGTAACACTGCCAGTATGAGTATGTTGGTTTGGAGGAAAAGGTCCTTGCCTGAAGCCTTTGAAAATATTATATTTTCCTGTGTCACTAGGGAATAGCCATCGCTGGTGTCAGTGATACACCTGCAGGCCTGCAGCGTTGTCCAACAGAAGTTTGTAAAATCAAGGGTTGAACAGAGAAAGTAAATAGGGACAGATGTCGATTGCCTCTTCCCAGCACAAATGAGAAGCGGTATGTAGCAGGTTCAAATGTAACACCACAGAGACTTCTTCCTGCAACCTACAGCTAAATGCTTGGACTCGCCGCAGGGTGTTATGAACACTAAGATTTTTATGGGAAAAGATTGGGAAAGATTGCATGGGAAAAATTTTACTTGGGATTTTACATGGGACAACTGATTTTGTGAAGATGCCCAGCTTACTGCCCAAGATTTTCTGGATCAGAAACACCAATCGTTTCTTTCTTTACCTAGAATCTAGTGGGATGAGCTGAGAACACTGCTGGAGCGTCATCAGCATCATCCCTTTTCTCCAGCATCCCAGGAGACCCCTCACCCTGCCATTCCCACTGCAGACACGTCCCAGGAGTATGGGCTGCCCATGCAACAGGGAACCAAACGTGAAGCTCTCCGTAGGAAAAAAAAAGGATGACATTGGGAGTATTTCACCAGTTTACTCTAGGTGAGCTTTTTGGTTTGATTGTACCTGCTGCTGCTGGTATCAAATGGAGTGCTGACTCCTGAATTTGGTCCACTTTTTTTCTGAGTGTCCTGGGCCTTGTACTTAGCAGTTTTACTCCGTGCCTTGCTAAGAAAGGTTAGATTGTGTGGTTATTATTAGCATGCATTCAGGCTCTTAGCGGTGGTAGGACACAAGCAGCAGCACAACATGTAAGGACATCTGGTAATGTGACCTTTTGTTTGTGCCAGGGTATGGGCATGAGTTCACAGATACAGAAAGTACCTTAGACCTTTCTTCCCTCCCTTATTCTATTTACAACCTGAGTGTATTTAGGGTATGAGGAAGTGAATCAAAGCTGACTTTATTTAGTGCTGTAGCCACAGTTCCTACTTTGACCCCATCAAATATTTTCTTGGTAGCTGGATTCCCTTGGCTCATTGATTGATCATTTGATGCTGAAATTATGCAATCATCTTATTGATTTATTGACCTTTTTTTTTTTTTTTTGCCTCTACAGTTAATTTTATGAAGTGATTCTTCAAATCAGTAGATGAATGCTCAGGATTTCAGTGTAGGTCCTACAGAGCCCTTTTATGGTGTCACCGTAAAATTCTGTGAGTGAACCCAGTATCTGTAACGTGAGCTCAGCTTGCTCATTAAGCATACTTTTCATGCTTTTTCTTTTTTAAATACAAAATGATGGTATAAAAAATGTTCATGCAGTAATAGAAAAGTAAGCAAACCAGTAGTAATATTTAGTAAGCCTATACCATCTTTCACCTCAAGATTTAAAAGTGCTTTATCAACTACTAATTAAGACAAAACCAGCAGGGTGTTACTGTAATGAGTACTGAGACATCCTACTTCATGCTGAGCTGAAAATAGTCTTGAGCATGCTAATAAGTTTCTATTGTGGATCTCCCTATGGTCACTATTAACAGGGGCTGGAATGTTATGAACAGGATGCGCAGCCAAATATTAATGTCAAGGTAAAAACTGTGGTTTACAAAGGCAATTGCAGTAGTTTCTTTTCAAATGCATCTGAGGAAAACAAGATTTTTGATGAATTTCTATTAATGCAAATATTTATTTACCCAGCTGAGGAAAGGATCCCCTCTTTAAAATTTTGGATATACTTCATTTTCCAAACCCCATCATATTAACGTTTACAGTGTTCTCTTCTACAATCATGTGGGAGAAGCTTTTCTTTAAAATGTGTTTACACCACCAAGTGATTTCAGAAGTTCAGGTTTTAGGTAAAACACGAAATATTTAAGTTATTTATTATAACATGAGAAGGCTAGCAAAAATTAGGAGAAAATTATTTATTAAACCCTAAAGCAGGTCTTGTTCAATATTTTCTTCATGGATCATTAGGGACATGAGTTGCTATGAAACAACTTGAGCGAAGGGGTAATAAAGGTGATACTAAATCCTTACATAGAGACAAATGAAACATGTAGAGAAGAGCTGGTTTCTGGGTGGGGTGAGACATTAACTATGCTATAAAGAGCAAAGGTGCCATAGATATGTTTTAAAGAAAGTTTGTGTTTCTACTTTCACTGTGAGCGATGTTTTGGAGTTTTTCTGGTTGCTGGAAGTATCCTGTCCCAGTGGCATTAAACTTCAGCACCAACAACTGATAACATGGATAAGGTCACAGATTTAAGCTTCTGTGAGTATCTGCTCATAAACTAGGAAGGAAGATGAAACTTTCAGAAAAGAGATTTTAAAAGCCCTTAGTAATCACATGCTGGCAACTTTTTGGAGTTTACTCAGATCCAAGTAACTATAGCTCAATACTTGCTGTATTCATCACAAATTAAACTAGTCATAGCCCATCAAACATGCAATTTCTGTCTAAATTACAAATAGCTACTAATGATTTCTGTTAATGAGCTTGTTGTACAATTATTAGCTAGTGTCCTCAAAATACTTGATAGTTTTTTTACCCATCTGCTCAGGCAAGTCTATACTTTGATTTGGAACTTCCTATATGCAAACCATGGCCCTTCCACCCATAAAAGCCCTAGAGGTTTCTTGCTAGTCAAGGGTGTTTCTTTAGCTAGGCTTGATATATCATTCTGGCTTGGTCTAATCATACGACATTTTTGCCATCCCTTTTACATAGCAAATAGATTAACCAATGAGTTTCAAAATGATGAAAAATCCCTTCTGTCTTCTGATTCAACAGCAAAAGTAGACGGCTTAAGAAACCTGGAGACTGATGCCTGCTATTTTATTTTCTGCTTTCTGTTCAGCTGGGAACATTTCTCTTCTTTTGTCACTTGACAAAGCAAATATGCTCCCCTCAGTACTCAGCACTTGCCTGTTTTATGTGTGTGTAGGCAACTCCCCTTGGAGTGAACACTTCATTGTCCATTTTTGGTAAGCTTTGACTTGTCCTTGCAAATCCTGAAAACTCACAAAAATGATTTGTGCTTCCTTTGTACTTGATGACATTCCTGCCTATTTTGCTTATGTTGAGCCCATCTCTTGCTTCTGTAACGTTGCTGGGGCAAACCTTGTGTATGAAATCATTGCAAACAGCACATTTATGCCAGGGCAGCCAGGCATGCAGCACTGACTGTGGGGCTGACTGATGAAATGAATTGTTTAAACTTGCAGTAAAAAATTCAATATTATTAACAATTTTTTATGTTTATGCAGGGTGAGACAGGCAATGGACATCTAAGGCACTGCTTTCTGCATCTCCAGATATGTGTCATTGATGAGAAGAGGTCTCCATTCAACAGTTCCCTCTTCCCTTCCAGATCCTTTGGCGTAAGTTCATGGTGCTGCGTGACAAACGTATGGACAGACACAGCGTCCCCATAAAGAGGGGGCAGAACCTCTTGGTTCAGCTCTTAAATTCTGTGCATTTCATATGGTAAAACAAAACCAAAAGAAACAACAATAAGAACAACCCCAGCATTCCTGTTTGTAAAGGCTGATTGAACCCATGGCACTTTAAGACAAATCCACTAAAGACAAAGCCTTTGATACAGGGAACAACTGAAGAGGAACCACAGTTAGAAACCAATACAAGAAGCAGTCTTGGTGCACTGACCTACAGGTCAGATTCTGACTGTATAATTACAGAAAAGTCGTGTTCACTTCTTAAAATGCTCCTCACAGCACACATTATCAGCTGGCTTAGGAATCCAACAGCTGTAGGGTAAAATCTAGATGCATTTGCCTCTCCTGATACCTTTGGAGAGGCATTTTCCTCCATGTGCCTTCCTTCCATGGAAGGCATGAGGAGCTGGCAAACATGCAGACAGTGAGCATGCTGGCAGTAGAGCTCTACTGCTTTTGGCTAGAAAGGACAAGAGTTATTTAGAGGTAAGGACTCTCCCTCTGAGTATCAGGGGTAATACAGACTGGGACACCTAGGAAACTTCCTAAAGGCTCTTCTCTGTACGTTTGGCTCAGTTTTTCTTTAAATGTACTGCTTCTTAGGAAGAAAAATGAGCCTCCTGCTGTTTGCAAGAGTATGGTGGCCTTAGGAGATAAAGCAGAGTTGGGAAGGTTTTCCTTCCATATACAATAAATATCTTAGACTGCATGAGTCTGAGCCAGCAACCTGAATCTCAGCTGCTTACTAATAAGATAGTGTTAGTCCACTGTAACTGTTTTTGCAATCAGTTTTCTTTGATCAGTAATAGTAACATTTTCTTAACATCAATGTAGGAATCATGAGATTATTCACATCTATTTATGTGTACATATGTCTATGTATGTGTGCACATGTGCATATTTGCAGATGCACTTTTGCAAAGCATTTATATACATGCATTATTTAAACTAATTTTAATATTTAAATAAATATTAAAATGAAAGATTTATTTTCTTTTTCTCACACAAAAGCGCTCTGATTTCTCCCAGTTAGGACACCAAGATATTAAACATTCACCTCTATTCTGCCTCTATTCTATCTCCACTTGCAGCTGCCCACTCTTTACCTAGGGCTCACCTCCTGGCCTGAAGGAGCAGGAATCCATCCTGAGCATGATTGAGTGCAGTGAGCCTCCAGGCAGACCCCCGTGGTCTGAGCTGTGGCTTTAGCATTATTTCCAGAGCTGATGCTGTTTAATCGCCTTTCAGTCAATACTCGAAGGTTTGCTCTCTGCTTAAGCTAGGCACACACCTCAGAAGAGATATATAGAGCCATTATTTTAAAGCCAGTTGGTCACTTTTCCTTGCACAGACAAAAAAAAAAAATAATCAGGAACAAAATGTGCTTAGGTGTTTTTGCAGATATATTTTTGAAGAGTGTAACTCAAATGCTGTGGAAACTTAAGGCAACTGGCTGGAAAACAGAGCAACTCTGTGCTGCCTTCAAAATCCCTGTGCTTTTAACTCTTTTATTAACTTTTCTGCTTCTCCAGCAGATATTGATTCTGTCAATTCTCATTTCAACCAGGCTGCACATGGGAGTAAAGTAAGGTCTGAGCAGATGGCTGACATGAAATGAACAGCAAATTATTGCACAACTGTAGGAAATTCAGTGCATTCTGCAAAGCCCTAAGTCAACATTCATTACAGATGCCAAAGCAACCAGACTCAAGCGACCCTTAAACACGTAGGAACAGACATAAAAGTATACAGCCTGAAGACTGAAATCCTTATTTCTATGAATAGAAATACTTCAGCAAGATTTCTATAGCTTGAACTTCTTGTTTCCCTTGTGAGAAAGAAATATTGTCAGCATATGTAGAGGGACCACAGAGAAATCCAAATTCTACCTGTTCCCTAGTGAAGCTAGGACAAGATTAGACACCTGCCTTGATAACAGGAATACCTGAAGTCAGCATAGATAGAATAAAAACATTTGTGCATACATAAAGGGATTTCTAGTCTTATAGTTTTGGGTCACAAGCTAATTAATAGTTGACGGGGTGGAAGGAAGCCTTCTGTCTGGGCAAATCATTGCATGACTGTCCTGGGGGACAGTTCTTCAACTGTCTGTCTCCTCCAAAGATGGCCTTTCTCAGAGATGGAGGACTGGACAGTGAGGGCTGTATGGGGTGGAACTGGCATGGTAGTCCCTTGATTCCTGTATGACCTGCATAAATAATGGCTCCAATGAAAAATAAAATAAAATAAAAACTGTGGTCTGCTCATCAGGAGAATATATCGTGGTTGGCATCTAGCTCAAGCAGCTACATCCCACCTGTGTAACACCCCTTTGCTCTTCTGGGTAGGAAGAGAGAGGGAGAGCATCTTTTCTGGCTGCCTGTGTTTTTTACATCTCTATATAACAAGCTGCCTGATTTCAGTGGTGACTGAAGTCTTGCCTGAGCCAGAATTTGCCTAGCAGTTGCTGAGGTTTGCAACATACTTTGAAAGCAAAAGGGTGAAAAGCGATGAATGGGGAGCAACACACTTTTTTTTTTTTTTTTTTGTTAACAGGAAAATTAAGAAGTTGTTGAATGGTCTGGTAGTGCAAAATCCAACTGACAGGTGTTCTGACCTGAAGTCTTCCCTGTGAGGAAAAGGTTAATTAAACATTGCAGCCATGGGTATTTTACTAAGGTGGATTAATGGACTACACTGAGTCTTGACCTCTTCCCCAACAATGCTGTATCAAATACCATTAGTCAGTAATTATTAGTACTCTTGGCCTACATTCATGCTTAGCTGTCTATGTATATTCTGTAAAACTATATCTTCTTCACTTTCAGCCCGATGAAAGATGCTTTCATTTTCAGGCAGAGCTGGATCACAGACTGAGTCATCACACTTCAAACAGAGAATGAAAGTGTCTGGGCTCAACACAGAGATCACTGCCTGTTTCCTCTAAACCTTTCTAGCCCAACAGGCACCAAAGCATCCTGTACCCATTGCAGGCTTTTAAGAGACAGGCAGAGTGATCAGGGCATGAAAAGCTGGATGGCAGCTTTAACCCTCCCTATAGGTTTGCACTCCTAGGGACTGGCATGGTTCTAAGCCTGTTGGCGCTGCTATTTACCATAGCAGTTGTTAGAGCGGTCCAGGACGTGGGCATATGTCATACCAGCGTTTCAAACAGCTACATGGATTTCTTCCCAGAGGGGAAATGAGATGGAATAGAGGATTTCCTGAGATGCAACCAGGTCTGCAAAATAGCCGCACACCTACTAGTGAACTTCCACTTTCATAGCATATGTAACACCCCATGCTCTGGAGGAAAAAAAAATGGGCCAAACTGTACATGTGCCATTTAGAAACAGAAAAAGAGAGGAGCCAGCTTACTCAGTGCTGATCTTCATGATAATTCACCTTTTCACACACTGCAGCTTCAAAAAGTGGGGAAGGCATGGGACAAATTTCCATGGCTCCTTGACTCTGACCTTTCTTTCCCTTCTGAAGAACCCACAGGGAACATTAAGTTTTCAGTAGTGGTTGGGGAGAAGATGAAGTGGGATATTTGGGAAATATTGGAGGTTTTAGCAGGAGGAGAATTTGTTTCTTTGTTGGGTTGCTCACTTTGGAAGAGATTTACACTCCCTGTTCTTGTGCTGTAAAGGAATGAACAATTAAATACAGTCCATGTGATCCCACAGGATGATCAGGTTTTATGAGGCAGGAGGTGCTTTCCAGCACTCCCACTCCTATTACCAGGGACATTGTTCAGATATGTTGGAAAGGTTGAAGTACATTATTCAGGCCTGCTCTGGCACACAATGAACTCCAGAGGTAACCACTCAAATGCTTGTAAATATAAAGATGATTTACCATGAGGTCAAAAATAAAAGTTTAAAATAAGAGCTTAGAGATAGGCCTTCTATGAATACATTGCCATTATCAAAATCCACGGCTGGCTGTTACAGCTTACAGCAGTTAAATTTTGACACTTTGGAAGGAGAAGTGATGCACCCTGGAATGTCACTCCCACTGTTTAGCACCAGGCAGAGTTGCAGTCTGCCAGCTCTTGGGAGTGGAGCCTAGACCTCCTGACAAATAATTTTTCATGCAAACTGGGCAGACTTTGGGTTATTTGAAACACAGGGGTAAACACACATTTCAACTTCTTTGAAGCAGCAGCCACTTTGGGTTTATCTTTAATTTTTAGATTGCTTTGAAATGATCTTTGATATAACAGAGTAGTAGAGAGGATTTTTAAGCCTTTATTTCCCCAGAGACAAAGCTTATGCGATTGTATTTCCTCTCATTGTCAGTCATTTCCTCCTGGTGCTTCTCAGATTCATCTTTTTGATGAGTCTTGACAAAGATGGGGAGTCTGGTAAGTGTCAGTAAGTTTCAGACAAGCAAAGAAGAGGGAGGCCAGTCCATCTCACCACCTCGATAGAGATGCCAGTGCGAGTTCCTTGGTTTCCTGTTCAGTTTGACCAAGAGCACGGGTGTGGGCAGCACGGGTGTACTGCTTGGGGCTTCATCACTTCTCACAGTCCTGATTTCCTTCAAGACTCAAGGAAACTAAAAATGACATTTATGTCTTGTGTTCTAGAAAGGAATCATCAAGTTCAGAGGAGCAGTTCCTTGTGCATTCAAGACACCATAGAAGAAGGATATTTCAGGCTTTTACTGTGCCCAGAGAGGTGACTTCTTGTTCCACAAGCGAGAAATGGTGCATAAGGTTAATTCGTTGTTACCCGCAACGCTGACTGCTCCCAGGCTTTTATTGCCATCATTCTGCTCACAGACCAACAATTTAACATGACTCAAACAGCAACACAACTGAGCCAGACTCATGGCCACATCTGTGGCAGTGCTGCCTCCTTTGGGTTCATCATCTGGGCGACACTGGACTACACCGAGCACTCCGTCAGCTCCCTACTCACTTTCCCAGGTCCTCCTTCAAGAAGTACAAGGGCCTCCCTTTGCCCCAGGGTGCTGTAAACCCCAGGAGCTTGCTAACAACAAAAAGCACACCAAAAAGACCATGATGTGGTACTTAAGTATCTCCAAACTGGTACCAAGAGGTACCGAGTAGCTCTTTTGCCGATTTCTCAGTCCATAATGTTTTCAAGCTGAGTTATCTGCAGCGTTGCAAGGTCTGTAGGACATGTCTGTGCAAAGGAGTTTGGGTCCCACGGCCACAGCTGTCACCGTGTAATTCAGCTGAGTCCACTTTGGGCAACCTGGATGAGGGTACCAGGAATCACTTGTTTTTCTCCAAGGATGAAGGGGAGTCACAGGAAGGTTCTGTCTCCTTTCCCGGGTCTGGATCGGTTAGGTAGCCTTTTTCTCCCTGCTTATTCTCAACCTTACGGGTTCAGAGCCACAGCTCAGAAGTGGGAGCTGCTCCTTTTTCCATATGAGAAGAGGGAAACAGGAGCAAGCAGAGCTCTTCAGTGCCACTGGGCTCTCTCCCTTCTGCTGTAGTCCAAGTCTGCTGCTCTCCACATTTTCTGCCCCAGTGTCACCTGGCAGAGTTGCTAAAGCAATGCTCTGCTACAGTGCTGGTGTTTTTCCTTGCCAGGGCATCGTGCCCAGGCAAGGGGTCCCCTAGAGTGGATTCAGGTGTCTTACACAGCTGAGGCATTTGTGATTCACTTATACAGCTTTCCAAGGGTGATATTAACAAGGCTAAATTAACTCCCTGCCCTCCTCTTCTAGCATTGTCTATCGTGATGTGCACCCTGCAATTAGGACCCACCACAATCGCTCCTGGCCTTATTCATCGTGCGCAGAGCAGAGCTGGAAATAATAACAGCAGCGCAGGAAAGCTGAAGTCAGCAGAAATATTTCAGGGAACAGAAATTTCCCCTTGCCTTTCTGCCCTCGGACTCAGGTCCCGGTTGGGACTGCAGGGCACCCTGGCAGGCAGCCAGCACCGCTGTCAGCTCTGCAGCTTTGCTCCCCACTCCAGGCATAGCAGGAAACCTGCCCTGAGTTCAGGAGCTCACAGCCGACATGCAGAGCTGAAAGGAGCTTGGAAAGCAGAGATTAATCCCTGGCAAAGGCGTGCTTGACGTTCCAGTGCTATTAAATCTGTCGGATATAAAAAGCACCGGGTTGTTTGGTTATTTTGCGGGTGAGCCCAGCGAGCTGGGTTTCTTCATCGTGGGAACTGGAATGCTGCTGCTTTCTGATGCCATGACTCACTGTTTTATAGCTCTGTTTAATCGTCATTTCTTTGCTTATTTTCTCGCTGCGTGTGCTTGGGTCAGAGCTGGGCAGCATGAGCGGGAGTTCATTCCGCGTCTGGGTTCCGTCATCAGGAACGGAGATATTTTTAGCCTGAGCTGCACCGCTGCTATTCTTAGCTGCTTGACTGGAGCCTCTTCTGCACTCTCCTGTCTTCTCCCCCTTGTAAATCCTGAGGCTTTTTACTTTCTTTCTCCCAGAGCATGCTAATGAGGGTATCGGGAATATATCACTGCTAGCAGGGGAGGGAGTGTCTTGGGATTGCAGGCATAAAAAGGCGTAAAGAATAAAGTATTATTTTTTCACACAATGCCCTAGGCTCCAGATTTTATAAAAATGAATATGCTCAAGAAGTTATGTAGGAAACCATCATCAATGAATTATTGCGGGGGAGGGTGTTTACTTTTAAAATAAATCTGCCCCCCTTTTCTTTTGTTGTTCTCTGTAGCCATGTAGGATCTGGTCTGGACTTGCTTTGATTAAGAATAAAAAGGTGAAATTCATACATCTTCTGACCTCTTGCATTTGGATGGAGGAGGATGAAACAAAGAACAGGTGAAACAATGAGAGATCCCTCAAGGCATCAGCACCACCATCAAACCCAGGGCTTCTCAGCTGGGGACGAGGCTGCCTTTGCACTGTGGTTACGGTTGTTCTTGCTGAGAGAAATTCTCTCATTTTCCCTCATTTTTTGCAGCCTCCTGAGAGGGCTGCTGGTCTGAGACTGTGCTGCAGGGGAAAAAAAGGAAATGCGCTGATAATGCTCCTTATTTTCCATTCTCTTCCAACAAAAGATATTAAACTAGTGCCAAAAGTTGCCATCTGAAGCCTTAATTAATTGTAAGAGGTTGACTTCCCTCATTTAAATCATCTAATGTTTCAGCATTAGGGCAATATACAGAACCACAGAATGGCTCGGGTTGGAAGGGACCCTAAAGATGATCTGGCTCCAACCCCCCTGCCATGGGCAGGGACACCTCCCACTAGATCACGGGTTGCCCAAAGCCCCATCCAGCCTGGCCTTGAGCACCTCCAGGGATGGGGCATCCACAGCTTCTCTGGGCAGCCTGTGCCAGGGCCTCACCACCCTCTGAGTGAAGAATTTCCTCCTAACCTCTAATCTAAATCTCCCCTCTTAGTTTAGAACCATTCCCCTTTGCCCTGTCATTGTCCAAGCAAAAAGTCACTCTCCATCTTTTTTATAAGCCCCCTTTGAAAAGCTAAAATGAGGTCACCCCTGAGCCTCTTATTGAGGTTGTTGATAAGATTTCAGTGTCTCTGTAGGCTTTCTTCCAGCTGTGACCCTTCCTAGCCTGTGATCCCCTCCATCAGCTGTATTATTTCAATGTTTGAAGCATCGTGAAAATCATTGATTTTCAGCTGGTGTTTGGTTATCCAGCCACTTACACAAGAAAGAGGCAGGAGAAGCGAGATAAGCCCAAGGGCTTTTGGGGCTGAGCTGTGACATGACAGATTTCGGTCACTTACGCACAGGCACAGCATCCTGACGTTAGTCTCAGCTGGATGTGGCACAGGAAACAGGCTTCTCGTGGGGCTGCGGCATGGAAATAAAAGAAGAGATGCTTTCCGTGTTGAGTGAGTGCTGAGCCAGTGTCCTGGCACACAGCTGGGGAAAGTAGGCTTAATGAGTTGTCTCAGAAACTCAGTCTCCACTTGGAAAAACAATTAACAGAAAAATTGCAGCCAGCCTTAAAGAGAAAAAGCATACTTATACTGCTACCGTCTACTCCTACGTTCCTCCCACAGAGCCTATAGTGAAAGCAGTGGGCGTTTGTAACTACTGAGGATGTCCTCAAGTGGCCCTATTTTGGAGCTCTGCGCTCTCCTGTGATCCGATGACCAAGTTAAACATAGGTGGGGACATACCACATCCCAGCTTTCCTCTAGAGCATGCACTGGCTGATGATCTCCAGACCCAGGTTCATCTTTAATTTTTGTCTTTGCCTTTATTGTTACCCCCCTCTGACCTTATCGCCTATACCCATTGCTTCATACACAGACTACGGAGCAGTGGCAAGTCGCAAATGTAGGTGAGAATTTGGAAAGAAAGAGATTCATCTGCAGGAGTTTGGAAAGTCTGCAGAATCTGGGAAATGTTCAGCAAGCGATACAAAGTCCCTCAGGAAGTTTTGATGAACGATAATTATTTTTAGCTGTGAAATGGCACTTCAGTATTAGAACTGCAATGGCTGTAATTTTAATCTTAATCTTAATTAAAAGGTGCACATAGACTTTTCTTTATAGTCAGCCTCATGTAGAAACTTCTGAAGCAGCTTCAGGGTGCTCTTGATAATGCTTGAAAACAATTTTCTCCATTGTAAAGCAAGAAGGGTGAGTTACTTGGGACAGAGCAGGAGAAAGCACGGAAATCCATTTTGGCCATTTTTATGGCTGAATTATTAACTCCTATTCCATAAGGAACTGGGATTTGAAAGCATGCTCAGGAAACTACTTTTTTTTCTTGAATGTAAAGACAAAGTTCCCTATTAAGGGGTAGAATTGTGCACTTTATGAAAATACACCAGTTTGGAAAAGACCATTTCTCTGGTCTGGCCACCAATACGATATTCTTGCTGATGCAGTATGTTGCTGTAAATCATGTCAGTAGCATTGAATGGCAGGTTTACTGCTTGTTTCCTTCTCCAGCAGAGAATTGAACATTTCGGAAGAGAGTCTTGCCCTAATTACACGTTATGTTATGTGACATGGAAAGCTTGTTCTCCCATTTTTTTCTAATAGATAAACAAAGTCAGTTTGCTTGCAACTTTGGCCTTCAGTTGTCACTCAAATTGGGATGATTTCTCAAAGACTGCAAATTCAACACTTTGCCTTCCAACCCTTTTGTGGCTTTCAGCCTAACTCATTTAATCTATCATCAGATGATACAGACAGTCCTTTTCTGCCTCTACCTCTTTCCCACTTCAAATCTTGAGTCCTTTTTCCCCCAAAATTATCTTGAAATCCAATTTCAAAGTGCCAAGGTGCTGCCAGAGTTATCAGTGCAGCAAATAAACGCTGGGCAAGGTTTTCTCCAAAAGGACTGACTGGTTAATCACACTCACCTGCAATACATCAATATGTGGGTTAGTGTATGCAGGTCAGGTCACCCAGTCTCCAAAAGGATACAGTACAACTTGAAACAGAACTGAGGAAGGCCACAAGCATGATTTCACAGCTCTGGTATGAGGAAAGGCTTTAACAGGGACCTTGGTCTGGAATTAAAACAACAGAGAAGGGACGTGACAGAGGTCTATAAAAGTATGAATATACAGGAGAAGGTAGAAAGGAAAGAGTATTTATTACTTTTCGTAGTACAAGCAATTCATTACTTTTCATTACACATAGGGAGAATCCAAATAATTTGTTAAGTAATGTGTTTAAAACAAAGGAAGGGATGTACTGGTTAACAGCAAGTACAACTCCGCAGCTGGGCTTCTTAGAGGAGGTCAAATGTTAAAAACAGGCTCCAAAAGGGAACAGATAAATTCAGGTAGTAGTGGGCTATCAGTAACTATTAATCACAGTTATCTGGAGGAAGTTTTTGTCAAAGAGATGATGAAAACACTAATTAAAACAGATTACAATTATTTCAGGGGGTTACTATGGACTGGCCAGTCTGGCTCTGAGGACTGAACACCCGTCAGCACCAGGAGGTGCTCCTGGAGAACAACCCTCATTTTGTTTCAGCTGAAGGAAGCCCAGGTCCTGTCCAGCGATGCTCTGAGACACAGACTGAAGCACCGTACGCCAAGAGGGTTGAGAGATTTGTTTGTAAAGTGCACTCCTGATCCGAGCTGCAATGCACGTGAAGGTTCATTATTGCACTGTTAGGGACAAAAGAGTTCCTTGACTTCAGTGGATTAATTTTCTTTTGAGGGGGGAGGTGGGAGCTAGATTATGCTCTTCTCATTACTATGCAGATGGGGTAGAGGCATGAAATCTGTTTGGTGATCTAAATATAGGAAATGGCCAAAACATACAGTGACATCATGAAGCATCCATAGAGGTGCTCTAAAGGTGACCACATGGGAAATGGGCTTTGGGTGGAAAGTAGGTTTGGCTCTCAGGGGTTTGCTTCTCATGGCTAACACAATGGTTTGAAATTTTGCTGCTGCAGGGACCTGTTTTCACATTATATGCCTCCTGATCCAACAGCTGCAATCTTAAGGGTCGTATGTGAGTGTTCACCAGTTCGCATTGACTGAAGATTAGACTCGAGGTCTGCATTTCCTTGCTTTCAGGCAATGCAGCACATAAAAGCTGCCTTGCTTTGATATACAAAAAAAGGGGAAATAAAACAGAGGAATGTGGAAATTATGAGGTTTGATCCTTTTCGATGTAAAAGTATACTGCTGTTTTCACAATTGTCTTACCCTTCATGTCCTGGGAGAATATGAAAAATGTTTTGAGTTTTTAAATTCAGAATATATATAGGAAATTGTGCTTTCCTCCACTAATTGTCTCCAAATGCCACAGTGACAGTGTAGGACCAAAGCTAGACGTTTTTCATACTTTGTGAGTTTGGCTTTTCAGCTGCATGTTGCAGTGATGTGTTAGCTGATGAACATTTATTTCTCTTCAGCTACCAGCCTCTGGTCTGGAAAGAGTAAAGCTCATGGTTTAAGATGCAGAGAATTTGCCAGTTCTCATGGTGTTCATCCTGGTTCCCAGGTGGTGTTATTTAGGAAATTTTATTTCCAGACACTTTAATATTTATAATAATTTCATCCTTTCTGTTTGTAAAAGTCTCTCTCTTCCATTATTGCATGACAAATTGGAAACACATCAGAACAAGCTGTACAGGCTCAAGCAGCAGAAAGCTGAAAGAAAAATATGTTAAAATATTTATTAAAGCCTTAACAGGATTACATCAGTGACTGAGTTTTTTGGCATGAGCAAGGATTTTAACTGCAGTTGCTCATTTCCATCTCACCTGGGAATGCTTTGTGGCATCATGCATTTCTACAAAACACGAATTCTCACTGGCATCTTATTGAATTAGCTGTTAATTAACCGATCGCTTAACATGGAAATCATATGCTAATAGCATGATAGTATTATTCAGTTGAGTACTACACATAATTTTGCGTTACGTTGATGATTTTCCTAGAGAAACACTAGGACACAGGTACAATGTACGAGCAACATATTGAAAAGCAACAACAACAAAGCAGTCAGAATTATAATTTAAGAAGCTACCTTGGGGTAATAGAAAGGTAAAGAATAGCAAAGGAGAAGCAGACCACAAGGCAGACCTAGACTCCTAGCTGCTTCTCAGTAGGCAATCAGTCTGTATTGGGTTTATGTAGCAAGGGTTTGGTAGCAGGGAGCTCAAGGGGTGGCTCGAGCGGAGCCCAGCAGCTGCCCCATGTCAGATCAGAACCAGCTCCAGCTGCTCCAAAAGGGACCCGCTGCTGGCCAGAGTGTTTTTAGTTTGCTTTTAGTTTCTCACTGTTCTAGTCCACTAGTGATAGGCAATAAATTATATTAATCTCACTATGATGAGTCTGTTTTGCCCATGATGATAATTGTTGAGTGATATCCCTGCCCTTATCTCAACACATGAGCCTATTTTTTTTCCTTTCCAGCATACTTTCTTCATCCCCTCTTCTTTTGAGGAGGGGGAATAACAGAGCACTTGTGGTGGAGTTTAGCCACCCAGCAGGGTAAAACCACCACACAGTCAACAAAGAAAATGTGAGATTGTTTATGAGATGCAGTATTCAGAAAAAAAAAAAAAAAAAAAAAACAGCTCTGTTCCGAAAACAGATTTCAGTCTTATGTCAAAACTAGCCACAAATCTTATTGTGGTATGCAAGGAAGGAAAGCATCAGCATTAATTTCACTGGGGTAGAGATGTTCAGATCCACGGGTCATTCCAAGTTCATGTCAACCTCTAGAAGCCAGCAACGTCCATTCATTTTACAGCTCTTTACCAGAGAGAGACTGATACCAAGCTCAGCACACATCCTGACTGAATTCTGTAATAACTCCTTCAAAGCATCAGGTACGCTTTGAGGTTCTTATGAATTTGTTTTTACAAGCCCCTACCAGGGAAAGAACTATTATTATTGCCATTTTGTAGGGGGTATCTATGGCATAGGCAGATGAAGGACTTAACCACACAAGTGACTACTGTTTTAGCAGAACCGTGCTCCTTTTTTATACCTGGCACCTGTGGTAAACATGATGCAGTTTGTTTTCCTTTGATCCTAACTGAGATACTAACCTGATTTGAGCTGCTTCACTGGAATAAGTGTCTTGCAAAGTTAGATTATTACACATAAAGAAACCAAGACAAAATAGTTCAGCAGTGAAATAAAGCTAAAATTCTTCCATTAAATTCAGAATTGCCTTAGCCAAATCAACTGGACAGTATCTGGAGAGGGAAACATTACTTCCAGTGCACAGAGTTACCGGTGGCTGAGAACCACTCCCAGTATGAAAGGCCAGGGGTGACAGCTCAGCCTTACAAGAGTTTCTCTGCAAACTGAATTGGCCCTGGGGGCCTTTTAGCCGTCAGTGAGAGTTACATGCCTCAGATCCTGGAAAATGTGGGTCCTGACTTTTTCCAGCAGTGAGAGTTAAATAAAAAAAGTACATCTAATTCAATCCTGCCCTTTCTCTGTCTCTTCTCCCATTTGCCTTACACATATTGTAATGCCTTGTTGGGTTGTGAACCAGAGTTCATGTGATGCACAGGGCAAAACTGAATGTAAAAGAATCCTTCACTGCTTTCCGTAAGTTTATTTATGCATTATTTTCAAAAGTTAAGGGAGGGATTCACCTAACTTCAGTCTCCAGAACTTGTTGCTTCTCTAAGGCAATCATATAGCTCCTTCTATGCTCAAAGGAGACAGAAAGGAAATCCAGAGGCTGAGACATGTCATACCGAGTATTCTGTCTAAGCCAAGCAGAGTGACTTCACCTTTGAAGAAGTGGATGGATGGATCTCAGCTGACCCTTCTGGCCTATGTTCTGCCCCTCAGCTGCTCATCCATCCTCCCTTCTCATCATGCAATCATGCCCTGAAGTTCAAATGAGAAAAATGGTTACGAAAAGCAGGAAATATTTCAAAGGCTCATTGAATGTTTGATGGAACTGCTTTGTCTCAACAGTCTATTCAAAGTGGGTTGTTTTCTGAGTCACGATGTCTGCTGAGATATATCAAGAACTTCAAACTATTAATTTCTAAAGAATCAACCAACTTGATAACTGAAGCCTTTACAAGACAGACAGCTAAAAGAAAATAGTAAGAGGAGCAGTATGTCCTCAGCTGGCACATGTGTTTGAAAGAAAGATGTGAATGGCTTTTATATTAACACTAGACAGAAATTTCAGTCATTTGATTTCATGTCAGATCAGTGAAATCTCTCCGGCTTTGACAATATTGCTCTTTTTTCAATTGTGAGTATGTGAAGCCCTACAAATACACAAAGCTCATCCATATAGGAGGAAGCATGCAGAACGATCCTGTCTTTCTACCGTTTTGACTCCATGTAAAAGAAAAGGCCCTTTTCCAGCCTATTGGCATGCTATTGTAATTCATTGTCTGCATAAATACATCCTCTGCTGGATATTCAGTGCTTCTAAGAAGGAGCCAAGGAAAATCATTTTTACCAAGGTCAAAGGATTCTGAAATGTTATCTAGCATCCATTCCCATGGTTACTGAAAAAGTGTTTTAGCTTGCCAGGCAGACTGTAAAGGAAGACTTATTAGCTGAGTAGCTCAAGCAAAGGTTTTTGAAGATCCATAGTAAAATTACATGAAAAGGAATTAACATTTTTAATGCAAAAAAGTGACTGTAAAAAACAGCAAAAATTATAAAAACCACCAATCTTCCAAATCTGGACTGAGTGCAATGTAAAAACTTGCTAAGTGTCAGAGATCAACAAAACCTCCCTCCCCAACCCTGCACCTCTCACCTGAAGCACAGACATATTTTTGAGTTCTCATAAACTTTTTTATGTATCTGATTCTGAAATGTAGTTTCTAGAAACACTACAGGGACTGACTTTCAGGTTCCTGGGACAGTTTTGTCTCTCTCAGCAAAGATTCCTGCACACCTTAATGCCTATAAGTCTCTCACTCTTGCTAGCACAGGCCAGCTTGAAACTCAGCATGCCTACAAGAGGACACTAATTTTCATAAGTTACTCCTGAACTGAACCCAATAAATTGTGTTTGAATGAAGTGATAACATCACTAAAACCACCACTCCATATGTTATTTCATAGCAGTTATAAAACATAGAGCTAAAGTTTACAGATCTGATAATTCAGGACTTGTTAGACTTTCACATTTCTTGGGAAATGCAAATCATCGCTTCCCAGGATGATAAAATTCAAATTCTTGCCCTTTTTAGGTTGTGTGCTATTAAACTTTTCATTTGCTGGCAGTCTACCATTGGTTGTTAACAAGATTTAGGCAATATGGCTAAAATGCAGAAATAAGGGAACCAAATACTAACTTATTTAAATTCATCTACCTTCTGTTTTCAGTCATTTTTATCTCTAATTAATGTTTTTTCGTAGCCCAAAAGAAAGTTCTCACCGTTGTGCAGAGTTCTGAACAGACACGTAGCAAATCTCTGCAGAAACTTAAGACCTAACAAATAAAACAGATAAAAGGAATATTGTTTCCCCATTTACAGATGCACAATGACTGTATCCTAGTAGATTGTTGATATTGGAGTTATCTTTACATGACTGCAAGTGGTTTTGTTAGCAGGCACTTTAGACCATAGCAGTAATCACCCAGAACCTCCTTGCAATGAGGTCTAACTAATCCCACCTGGTTTAAGGTAGCACCAGGAGTGTCAGGTACTGGTCAGATACAGTCACAGCTGAGAGCTGTCACTCGTTGGGCTGCCCACAGCTGCAAAACAGCAATATCTAAAGCCATTCAACTCACAGAATCTGTCCCCAAAGGACTCTCCAGCTCTACCCAGAAAGTCTGTAAGCAGAGCACCTACTCCAGTGCTTTAACCACAGGAAGGGTTGGGTTTTTTTCCTTCAGCTCATCCAACAAAGAGGTTGAAGACAGAAGAAGAAGTTGAAGGGTAACTGTATCTTCAGCATTGCAAATTAGTCTGTTTAGTTTCCGTTCTTATTTGGGAAGATGTCTGGAAAAAAAAAAAAAAAGAAAGAAAAAAAAAAGAAAAACTATTAAACTATTTCTAACTCATCTTCTGCTGCCTATTTTCACATACTTCTAGTATCTGACTTGGATGCTCTAATTCAACACACTCAGAGCTCCTATCTCCTAGTCCTCGCAGAAAAATTGAAAAATAAATGAACTCAAAAAACAAACAGAAAGCAAATTAAAAGGTTTTTTTTTTTTTTAATAGATAGATAGATAGATAGATCGATCTAGTGTCTTTAAAGACAGAAATTGAAAAATCACTGATTTTTGTTTTTTGAACTTCTAAGTTTAGCAGTTCAGAAAGATGCTTCGGAAGAGTTAATATGGAAACAGTTCAGCTGGCAGCCGTTCGCCCAGAGGCTGGCATATCTTGTACTTATCAATTCCAAGAAAATTTCATTCCATGGAGAATTCCTCACGCTGCCTAGAAAATCACAGAACTGCAGAGCACAGCTGCACAGTTCTAATGGTAAGGCCCGATCCTGTCCGTGCAGGATTGGTTTCATGCTTTCATTTCCAGTCTTCTGGCAGCTCCAGGGTGCTCCTGCAGGCAGCCCCAAGGATAGGACTGAGTTATCGGTGCTGTGATGCACTGCACAGTCCTGTCCGTGATCCTGTGTTCTGCTGCATCCTGCTGGACGAGGACACATAAACAGGGAGATGACAGCGATGCATCAGGCCTGGGAAGACACTTGTGCTACTTTTGTAACTCAACTTCTGGCAAAGGAAGAGCTTTGTCTCAGTTTACAGCCTGGCTTGTTCCCACAGTGAAACCGAACCCCCTCCAAAGCAGAGACACAAGCTGTTTGTGCAAAGGCTGTATGGGATATTTTTGTGTCAAGGGTAGCTTCTTAATGAAGCAAGGCAGGAGCACCAGCAATAACAGTTTGCTTCCACATGCAAAGCCCTACACGGGTGGAGGCAGCAAGGAAGTGACTTGCTCCCAACATCAGCACAACACACGCTCACGGGAGGGCAAAGGTTTGTAGGATAGCTCTCCTTCAGCAGCTTGGAGAAACACAGGCAAGGGAGTCATGAGGTCCAGGGGACCACAGAATCATGGAATGGTTTGGGTTGGATGGGAACTCTAAAGATCATCTAGTCCCAACCCTCCTGCCACGGGCAGGGACACTTTCCGATAGATCAGGTTACTCAAAGTCACATCCAATGGGACTTTGGACCAGATGGAAACTCATAAATTTGCCCCCCTGCCAGCCACAGACAATGCAGAGGAAAAGCCCTCGGCACCAAATGCTGTGCTGTACCCAATTGCTTGCTAGCACAGACATTGCTAACATGGGCTGAAATGACTGCAAAGGCCTCTATTTTTAAAACAACGTCAAATTCCAACTCTAGAAAAGATAGAATGACCGTAGTGATGATGTGTAACCTGTTAGTATCTTTTTTTTTTTTCTCATCTGTAAACCCGAAATAGTAACACTGAACCTAACCACAGATGATGTGAGGATAAGTGAATTCCTAAGGCTTGCCTCGCAGCAAAGATATGGCTTAGAGCTGTGGTCTTTGAGGATGCTACTCTTACCCTCATCAGTGGATCTATTCCATTTACCGCTTTATCTGATCTCTTTCCATTGTAGTAGTTCTAGGGTTTAGATATAAAAGAAATGAAAAAATATTTCAGGTTGAGGAGTGAAGGCAGCTTAATGTTGCCAAGCATTCCATAACCAGGGAAGGGATAAAAACCCTCAAGACTATAGAATAACCAACAAAAGCCAGTAGAATTATTTTCATTTGCCATCTGCTTTTTGTAATTTAAATTCATAAATATTAAAGCCAACAAAGCTGGTGGTTAAAGGCTGTTAAATAATTTGTTGTGGCATTCTGAGTGGTGGAAGCTTAGACTTTCACCTTGGGGTACTTGGACTAAGCCTAACAGCATGTGTTTGAGTAAAACAAGGCTTCCAGAAGTGCATCTGGTTCTGTTAAGATTTCAAGAGAGACAGAAGAGTCCCAGCTCCACACTAAGGGTTAGAATGGAAACACTTTGGAGAAAAAAATTGAGATGCTTTCATTGCCAAATATGACCTACCTCAGCATTAGGGGCTTTCAAAAATACATTATAAAGCCATGAGAGCTGGCGGCTACATGAATTTTAAATGACTGCTAGTCACGTCTAGGTTGCTTGTGACTCGTTAAGCAGATGTTTGCGCCTCTAGTTTTATTCAAGCTTTTCAGTTTTGCTCCTTACTTTTCACATGCGTGCTCTCGCTGACTGGGAGTGCTCAACACAGAGACAGGCCTGCGAGACAGCGTGCTTGGAGCAACACCACGAACTCAACCCTCAGCACTCTCTAGTCCTGTTTAAAAGCACGTTGCTTTTATTTTTTCCCTCTTTCACTGCAAAAACTTCTATCCTCAACGTGTGGTGTGGATAAAAGTGGGGTGTGGATAAAAGAGGTTTAAGTTGGATATTAGGAGAAACTTCTTTACCAAAAGGGTTGTTAGGCATTGGAATGGGCTGCCCGGGGAAGTGGTTGAGTCACCATCCCTGTAGGTCTTTAAAAGACGTTTAGATGTTGAGCTTAGTGATATGGTTTAGTGGAGGACTTGTTAGTGTTAGGTCAGAGGTTGGACTGGGTGATCTTGGAGGTCTCTTCCAACCTAGATGATTCTGTGATTCTGTGAAGAGGTTATTAAAATAGGCCTTGGGAACAAAAATTACTGCTATATCCTGACAGAAAGTAGTGTTCTGTACTAACAGATCAGTGTACCTGTATATTTTTCGACTTACCCAACTTCATTGGTCAATCCAGCTGGCTGAACTTGACTTTGTGAACAGGACACCTTGAGCTATTATTGCATGGTTGGCTCTCCCCCAGCACTTGAGAGTGGAGAATGAGACGTACCTACACACTTTTCCCTCTGGACTGGCATGACTGCAGTGCCTAATCTTGGCCACGGACCGATATGCTGTGTGACAGACAGGTCCCGTGCAAAGAGACTGAAAATATAGCAGTGTGCAACTAGTGCATTGTAAATACTGTCAGTGTTGCAGAGTGCAATCGTGTCCGTGTGAGGAACTCAATTCAGCCAGTACTGAAACCACATTTAGTTGTTACCTTGGTATTTAGTGGTCTGGCTTGGACCACACACAGGTTACGAAGTGCAGCGTGCCACATGGCTGCTGCTGCTGATTGATCTTTGGTTTACCAACCCCACAAACTCTCTCCCTAACCACCTTCTGCTGATCTATAGTGTGGAGGAACAGGCTGAAGGCATATTTTCATTGGGAAATAAATTCTTCTCTCGTTATTCACGTAGATTTTCAAGCAGTCTTCCACATCTTGCAAGGTCAGGAATGGCATGGTTTTTTAAATATGCATATTTGTCTCTGGCCAAGCCACCCCTTAGGGCTCCACGTAGCAGTGCAATCAATCAAAACCCATGCTAGAAGCAGAATTTTAAATGGATCTTTTATGTAAAGTTGCATAATTAATAACAGGCTTGCAATGCTGGGAGGGGGGGGGAAGGAAAAATGAGAGTAAGCCTGTTTAGAAATCTATCTTCATTACAAACTGCCACATTTTCTGAATGCGGAGTAAATCATTTCTGTCCATAGATACAGAAAAAATTTACCATATGATCAAATGGCTGTTGCAGAAAAAGGCTGGACTTGTCAGAAGCACCTTCAGCTCAAACAATAACCAAACAGCTGAGACATAGCAAGGCAGCTCTGTTCAGCTGAGCACTGTTCACTACCTGCCTGAGTCAGTACAGTAAGAGGCAATGCCCCAGAGAGGTGGTAGTAGATCAAAATTCAGTGAAAGGCTGTACAGACCAACTTTAATCACGAGATATAACAGGTTAAGTCACATAACCTTCCAACACAGAAGAGATAACAGCTTGCCCGTAGTCAGTAATTAATAGCCAAGTGTTATGAATGGTTGTTAAAACTGTTTAACTTTGAGTGCCCACAGAGCATCCTCGCATCTCAATCTCTCTTGGTAGTCAGTGAAGACACGGGCTTGTAGGGAGTGATTTATCCTGCCTATTTTAAACACCATTGTAAAATGATTTTCCAATGCCACAAAATTTCTCCCTAACCACCTTCTGCTGATCTATAGTGTGAAGGAACAGGCTGAAGGCATATTCTCATCAGGAAATGAATTCTCATTTTGTCATGATATGACACAGAAGTCAGGCATATTAAATCTGCCCAGTCCTCTCTGCTGACTCCAGTGGGTCAGTGCTGTAGATGAGCAGTTCAGGTGAAGACATGGGTAGTGCAGGTGCCACTATTTACTCAGATGAATTCTGGCCATGCTACCTTGTTAAGGCTCCTTAACTCCATACACACCTGAATCCTCAGTTGCTTTGGAGTATCTGCTTCATTTCAGATCAGCTCATCTGCAAAACAGAAAAACAAACAAACATAAAAATGGATATTTTCAAAGACATGTGCACAGACTGGAGAGCTGAGTGCAGATACACACCATAACTCACACACCCTCCAAAATGCTAGAGGTAAAATCTATAAAACTATTCACACAAGTTCATGCTGATTTTCAGCAGTACTCTTTATACTCTTTATTAGGTTGAAAGGTACCCAGAGGATAAAAGTCATTTAGTAGTAATCATGCTCTGAAACAGAATTCAATTACTCAAGGACTTTATGGGCTTTTCTTTAAGCTGGATTCTTCTTCCAGACAATGCACATTAGTTTTATTTTCAGAAACTCATAAACACTGCATGCACAAAATATGTGCAACTTAGCCCTGATTCAACTGCACAGCCAATGCACACACACAGGACGTGTTTTTTGTGCTTGTGAGGCCTGGTCTTGCAACCACTGAATGTGAATAAAGGGAGCTATTACTTCTGGAGGTTCAAGTTCACATTCACAAGTGTCCATAAACATGGGTTGTGTCATTTCTGATTTTCCCCCAGCCGCTGTCACCTTGCAGGATATGGCTACACCATTTTTTTCCATACTAGGAGCTTAAATCAATCAGTCAAGTCTCACCTTACGGTCAATATGTCCTTAGGGTCTGTCCTCTTGCGCATTGCTGACCCCAAGGTGTTTGATATCACCCACCACCAAACATGATCAACACTGAGCTGCGCCACCCTTCCAGCTCCTGAATTAAAAACCACTCTCTAATTCAGCCCAAGACTGTCGTCTTCCCTTCAGTTTGTGTCTGAATCTCCAGAGTTTTCTGAAGCATGAAAGTTAATATGTTAAAAAAAAAGCCTTTTTCAACAAATAGATCTAATACCATTGTTGCCCTCTCTCTTGCTGCAGCTCATTATGTCCTCTGCTTACTCTAAGACTCAGAGCTATTTCTATTGTATTATTTTAAATGGCTGCTCCATGTGACCTCACCATTCATTAAAGAAAGTAAAGTGGCAAGCAAACAGACTACAGGTTGGGTTTCAGGTTTTGAAGTTATGTCAGGAGAATTCGTGTAGTTTGGGAACATCTTGGTAAAAAATCATTACCTTCCTATTATGATCTCTGTACAGAATAGCTAACAATTTAAAGATTTGGGGAAACTGTTATAATCAAATAATTCAGTAGAGAGGATTGCCCCATTTCAGTAGGGCTCCTGGTGTCTGTGGACTTAAGGAGGTTGCACCTGCCATGGGAGGAAAGGACCTGAGCACCCCACATTGGTGCAGGATGAACTGCCATACACCTTGACCAACTAATTGTAGGTGTGTCCCTCCTGTCACTGCCACAGGATCTGCCATTTCTCTCCGTGCTGTGTTAGCAGAAAGCACTATATGTCTGATTGTCCTTGAACTGTCTCCCAACGCATTGCACAGCCATCACGTTGCTGCGAGCCAGGAGGTATGTGACCTCTGCATGTCTTGGGGAAACATTTGATACTGCCCGCACACCCTCACTGGCACAGGCAGCGCTGCCGATGCGCAGTCCAAGAGCACTTCCAGCCTTCACAAGGGAGCAGTGCAGCGAAGTGGAGTGCCGAGGAGGGGACTGTGCTGCTTTTCAAGCCTTCTGCACAGACCTTGGTTCAGTCTGGAGGGAATTAGCTGGCATGTGGCAGCCTACAGGGAAGCCCCTGAAGAGGAGCAAGTCCCTCGAGCCAAAGAAAGCCTCTTTGGGCTAAGAAAATCTAAATCAGAGGATTGTACAGTAAATGCATGTTGTCTGCTCTGGACTGACCCAGCTGGAGTGATATTGATAAGAGTCTCTGTGGCTGGGCTTGGCCTGCCATGGGGACAAGGATGCCCAAAGCCTCTGTGAAGCCAAGACCTCTGTATGCCAAGTGGCTGTATTATATCTTTCTTTCAAGATATGGTAAGTCTTTGTTTTCTAGTATGCAAAACATATGCCACGTCACAAATGATGTGATGGGTTAAACAGCCTGTAAGGAAACCCACTCTCAAGGACTATTTAAGGAATAGCATTTAAATGGCATAAAGGCCTTTGAGTAAAGGCCAACAAAAGCTCATGGCTGGAGCCAAAAAAGCTGTTATGAGATTACGAAGCTTTTTTATGAGCCCCTGTTCATCCACTGCGTGATTTTGCTACATTTGCTGGCTTTCTGGACCATGCTTCAGGACACCAGCACTGCCCACCTGCTGTATGAAGGCGACTTGGGGCCTCATTTTTACTGTTGCAAATTCTGGGTGGTTTGGTGCCGAAACTGCTGGTGTCATGGGGTGGCTGTGGGCCTACCCCAGTACTCAAACCCTGCAGAACTAGTCCTTGAGGATGTCACTGTTGGACTGGGACAGCAAGTACCACTACCAATTAAATTCCTATCTGTAGGCATAGGTATTCGTTTTAATGGCTTGCAGGGCTTCTGTATCTAAAATATGGAATTGTGCTGGACAGGTTTTACAATAAGGGATTCTTTATTTCCCAATTAATGCCTGCTTAAAAGACTATTAGTATGGTGGAAGACGTTTTGCTTTTAACAGGGATTGAGCAGTAATGAAGGACTTAAAAAGATTTGAACGCTGTAGTGAACATTAATTTCTTTCTTCTGTTCTTTATTACAGACTATAGGTATGCAAGTAATCAGGCACAAGGATAAAGAAACCTCAGAGTTTGGGGAAATTAATGAGTAGGGATTGGTTTGACCTGAACTCACATGAAAAACTCATTTTCAACATTTATTGCTTGTCTTGGAACACCAAGATTAGACTGTGTGAAGCACTGGAAGAAGGAAATAAACAAAATCCCTGCCTGTATGAGTTTACCATCTGGAGATAAGTAAGACAGAGCACATGTCACATGCAGGCACCCTCATGCCTGTGTTCAGAACTGAGATTTTGTTCCTGACCTATCTGCATTCAGGTTTTGGTTTGGTTTTGAAAAGCAATTTTCTGTCACCCCATTTTGTGGCTTGATTCTGTAAACTGGGCCACAAATGTGCAGCTGTGGAGGATGCATTAGAAAATGTAGAAGTACTACAAAGCCGGGTTTTAAATGCCTCAGAAAAACAAAGGAAGTAGTTTTTCCTGGGAGATATATACACTTGTAACAGGACACTATACACAACGCTTCCAAAGCTCATGAAGCTCCTTGAGCTGGTTTGAGTGCTGTGTGATGGAAAGCATGACAGAGGAGATCCACAGCAGAGCACAGTCTTGTGTCCTGGGACCAGTCCTGCTTGTTCCCTCAGTCATTCAGAGGAAAACCATATGGAGAGTAATTAGAGGAAAAGAAAATGACTAAAAATGTTCTGAGAAGCAAATGCAGCTGTTGATGCGTGCTAGAAGTACTTGTGTGCTTTCATGATTAACACGCAGCACCATGAGATGCTGGGTCACACCTGTGGCACACAGCCTAGTGTCCTGTAAGTGAATGAGTGATAACACTCAAATTACCTTTTCCCAGTGTGCTAGGGAAGCATTGCTTAAGGAATAAATCACTTCAAAAGCTACCAGAATTTTCAAGTTAACACACCAAACAGCTATGCTTTTCCCCCCGTTAAGTCAAGGGCAATTACGCTTTGGATTTTACTTTCCATGATGATCAAATATGAAGATTATGTTTGAAATAAGAACAGAGGTAAGAAGTGAGGGGAAAAAAATAGCAAGCAGCAAAATGCAGTGTGCTCTGTAGCCTAGAGACATGCAGGAAAATGAGGACACGTTTCTCCTTTCGCTTCCTCATGCCAGTCACTTCCACACAGCCAAGGAGGAACACCCCGCCAAAAGTTATAAAATAGCACCAAGACCACAGCATAGGAGGAAACGTAATCCAGAGGAGGGTGGGACCGGAGGGGTGATGGTAGCTGTGGTAATTCCTGACAGAGCAATTCAGCCAGTTTAAAAATAGAAGTTGTCAGGCAAAACAGAAAGTCCTGGAGACAAGCAGGTGGCTGCAGCAGATTTTTGTTTGAAATGCTAAGGTGGAGGGGAATTACCATCTCCTTCCAGCCTTTCTGTTTCTCGAGACTCAGAAGAAGCCAGGAAACCATATGGAAACCTCATCTTCCTACGGAGCATCCCTTCCATGGGAAACTAGATGATGAGCTATTGCCTCTTTCTGAGTAGTGTGTGGATGCTCTCCTTGCTCCCACAGTTCAAGAGGTTACTTAGAGGCCATATACATACATAAATATCATATGCTGCCTATGTCAAAGCAGGCCTTTTCTTTTTAGTTTCTCCAGAGTTCTGAAATAGTCTATCTGCACCCCTAATAATGCTTGCAGCCAGTTGCCTCTGGCAGGGAAGAAAGGGATATATTCCTAAAGTAACCAGGTTATGTCAGAGATGGGAAGAGGCAGAAGCAAACAAACCACAGCCAGAATGATCAGTCATTCTCAAGGGGTCCTTAGCAAACAGCCTTGATGCACTCCCAGTGCTGAAATTTACTATCAGTGTTACCAAATAAAGCTCGGGGCATTGCAAGAGGAACAAAGCATGTCATTATGTCATTGATTATATGCTACGCGCAAACCAATAAGCAAGTCATCACAGTATATGCTTTTGTAGATAATTAATTTTAAACAAAGTGGGCATAGACTTTTGTGTCAAAAGTACCTCTGCTGTGGTTTGATAGGGAAAGACAGGAAAAGATTTAGCAAAAGGAGGCTGTAGGGCACGTATCTCCACCTGATCTTCTCATCCTAAGCTCCTGTCTCTGACAATGGAAACAAAAAATAAACAATTTAAAATGTGATTTATGTAGTGTATTTTAGATACAGGCCTTAGAGTGAGATATGGACACCCTGATATGCCTCACTCTCACCACTATTAAGCTCAGCCAGATGAATGTCTCTGATGTACTCTTCTCTACCTTTGACCACATGAATCCCACCAAAGGAGTCATTCATCCTAAGAGAGCTTGGCCTGTGGGGACTCCTAGTACGCAAAAAAAGTGCATTTAAAAAAAAAAAATAATAATTCCCTAAACCAAATCAACATAACATCATCACTACACTAACAGTGGACAATTTGCACACAATCCACCCTATGTCCCTTTACCACATTAAGACAACACATATTCTTCTAAATCATATTGTAAATTCTTCACAACTGTTACGTTGTTAGACAATGTCCAGTCCATGTTTTTTCCAGTTACTTCTCTCTCTCGTCATTCTTATCTCAAATTCCTTGAGCCCCATGTTGGGCACCAGAAGGGACTGTGGTGGTTTTACCCAGCTGGGCAGCCGAGCTCCACCACAACCGCTCTTTCACTCCCCCTCCTCAAAGGGAAAGGGGGAGAAAATACAATGGAAAGGGCTCAAGGGTTGAGATAAGGACAGGGATATCACTCAACAATTATTGTCATGGGCAAAACAGACACAGCATAGGGAGATTCATATAATTTATTGCCTATTATTAACAGACTAGAGGAATGAGAAACTAAAGCAAACGAAAAACACCTCGGCTCTGGCCAGCAGCGGGTCAGAGGCCACCGCTGCAGCCCCCCCGCTACCAAACCTTTGCCATGAAAACCCAGCACGATGTTCCCGATTCATTTCTATCATTTGAGCTCCTCATGCAGTTTCCCTTACTGGGAAAATCTAGCATTTTTGACTTTTCCTTCCAAACTGGAAAGAAAAATTGTAAATCTGAATTTTTCTGCCAGTACAGATGTTTTCATTTGTAGCTGTATGTCAACAAATTAGGAAGGAGCATTTGAATTCCACAAAACAAATATTTTTCAAAAGAAAGCTCCTAGTCTGAAAATTTTCAGCCAAAACTTAATTAAAATTGTCCTCTCCTTGTTCCTCTCCTTGTTCAGTTCTGTCTTTCTTCACTGAACTTGCTTGAGGGGATACTGGGTTAAGAGATATTGTTTTGACAGCAACCTGTTCTGTACCATTTGCTAATTTTACCCAAATAGCTCTCCCCCAGATCGCCCATGGGTAGCTGGTATAAACAGTAGCATATATATTGTGACTATCCTTTCAATTTCAAAGCAAGTTCAAGTTTATTTGCTGTTATGATGTCTGTTTGGCAAATGGTTCCTGGTCATAAGCTATGCAGTAAAAGATGGAATTGCCTTCTGTTTTTGTGCAATTAAAAAGTAATGATAAGTCTTAAAAAGTCATGTTGTAATGCCAGTAATGACCTTATGTGCATATTCAGGTGATGAGTATTTTCCCTGTGTTTCTCCTTACTCTAATTAAGTGTTTTTGTTCTTGTTACTGCCTTTTCTGTGGCAAAGGTAAGGAATGCAAGATGCATCTCTGGTGTAAACAAATTTATGTAAGTAAGGGATAAATTTGAAGAGCTTTTCAACAGCTAATAGAAAATATGGAGATGAAGCAGCACAACGGAACAGAAAGGGATTTAGTTCTGTGCATATGCTAAAGAAACCAGTATGAGTGCATATTTCTGTATGCTCAGGAAACGAGAGGGAGGGGATTTTATATTGTGGGCAATTGAGCATGAACTTATTCAGTACTTTCTGAGTCCTAGCTACCATGAGCTGAGTGCTGCCTTGGGGCTCTGAGTGAGCCAGCCCCATGGGACAGTACAACCATCACCTCACTTCACCTCTGTCCTGGCCTTCTAATGTTTCCTGAGTGAGCAACAGCTGCATGTCAGAGCAAACTCTGCCCATGCCAAGGCTCGACTGGCATCCTCTTCCCACAGCACCCTATTGAGGGACCTCACTGACAAAACACCTCCAACCTCTCCTTCTCCTCCCTTCCTTTCTTTCCTAGTCTGCTCTCTGTACCTTCAGTCCTCAGGGGAGAAAGTTATGATGTCCATAAGTGAAATGAATTATAAGACCATATAGCTCATATCTTTCAGGTTTCTCAAAACACTTCAACGATGTCTGTAAGTAGGCATCTCATTTATCTGATGCAGATGTCTTTGAGGAAGGAGGGGAAAATAAGGGCTGTAGGGCAGTATCTGTTCTAGGCTTTTGACACCTAAAAGTTTACATTTAGCCTTAACTGGTTGCATGTTCCTCCTCTGTAGCTATGGGTCACCAGAGAGAGCAATTCTTATCAAAGACCCAGACAGGAATCATTTCACTGAAATTCACACGCCTCCATTTGAACTAATAACCCCATGTTTCTTTTGAGTCAGCAGAGAGAAGTAGGATACAATTCATCACGGCTACTGTAGGATGAGATAAACTGCATCTATTCCTCTCCTGAGATCATAAAGATAATTTAGTGACAACTGGCTTGGCAACTGATGTCTATATTTTAAAAGCTGATGTTCATTGAGTTGAATTTCATCCATTGTGATGAATGTCACTGTTCTCTGAGATTAGTTTTGGTATACCACCGAGTCTGCTTGCTGCCCTGTGATGTACATCATGTTCTGACTTAGCTCCAAAGTACAAATGAGACTGTCTGATATTGCTTGGTCTTGGGTGTAACTTATAGTTCTTATCTCATGTGTTCAGCTAACTTTGTAACTAAAAAGTTCTACAAAGGAGTTGACTACACAGTCTATTTGTCATTCAGAGCTTGTGTAACAGGATGAGAAAGCAAGATGAAAGGACCATTTTTGTGGTCCTGACATTCTTCAGCTTTATTGTGAGTTTTAGAACCTATTAGCCTTGGCTAAGAAGGAAAAATAATAGGAAAAACGAACAAGTGGACAAGAAATTGCCTTGTAGACTGTTGTGACTACTGAAAGCCACGTCTTCCCAGCCACCACATTACGGTGTGCATCTCTGAAGAGACACAGGCTTTTCCAAGCTTGGGCCATCACCAATCTCAAATAAGAAATGTCCTGTTCTGCACTATTACAGACTATGACATTTATTCAGTATTAGCGCATCACCAGGACCTGCCTTGAGTCCAGCTGCCTGCGTTGGAAAACGGCATTTGTAGGAATAGCGCTATGCAGAGCCAAGTTCTCTAGTAGTATGACCTTGATGTATTCTTTCTCTATGTATTTTATATTTTATAATTTTGTGTGATAAAATTGAGTACTTTTCGCTTATTATATTTTTCAGTAAATAAGACCCAAGTCATGTCTCCTGAGTAAGCGGTGCAGAAAGTGGCTTGTGACCCTGTGAGACAGCTCATTTCAGCACAGCCAGCTGTCTTGGGCTGGGATGAATTACAGCGATACCATCCTTGTCCATGCCAACACTAGGATACACATCTTCTTACGGCAGTTAACCTCAAATCCCATTCAAGCCCTTCGTGATAGTCCTAGTACCACTGAAAACATCATTTAGTCATGCCTCAGAGGGCCATTTTGATTTAACTAGAGGAAACAGGGAGATAAAATATTATAATTTCTTCCTGATTAAAGGGGAAAAAATAAAAAAGACCCCTCAGACATAATTTTTAATGGAGTGGGTATTTAATGGAGAATGGGTATTTTTGAAGAATAATATCCATTTGGCTGAATTAATTATTGAGATAAAAAGACCTTATATAATCAGCCAGGAAAGATGAAATCGGATCAAAGGGCAAATACTGTATTCAGAAACCAAGACATTAAATTGTGTACAAGCCATGAGAGAAAGACAAAGGGCAGATGGCTTTTTGATCACTGTTTCAGTTTTTGTCTGTGTCTTTCAAATTATAAGGACTCCATTTCTTCTGGGTTGTCTTACATAAATGTCAGCTTTAAAGGCCAGCACAGCAAAAATAAAGCAGTAAACTGAAATGTAAAGTAGGAATATATTTGTTGTTTACAGCATTCTTATGTCTGTCTTATATAATTCTTTTCAAAATCATTGCCTTTTGGCTATCATTTAGGAAATATTCTTTCCTTACTGGCTTCTCCTTATGGAAAAGTAGGTGAGTTATTGGCTCCGATAAGATCTGTGGAGATTTGCCAGTGATTTCATTAGATTTTCATCCTTTGGTGCCTTTTGCACAAGGACAATATATGCTTCTCACATTTTTTTCAATAAGCCAAAATCCAAAGTCTCTTCAATTTGTGACAAGATACTCACTGGATTTGATTAACTTGGATGAGGCCTTAGTCTTTTGGTCCTGCAGTGGGAAAACAGTACAGAAAGCTACTCTGCTACTTCTCCATAGTTAGGAGACTGCCCCAGGGCTGTTCTCCATCACGTGGCTGTTTTCTGCCTTGAATCTCATACAGCTGTGAATCTCATACAACGCTACAGCCAGACCTCTAACACGGTATCACTCTAGAGGGTCTCAAAGATCCCTGTGCTTCCTGCCAGCAGAAGAAACATCCCACATTTCAAAAGTATCACTCTCTTCTACAACATGAGCACACCACAGGGATCAGAACAAATGTGGTTGTTTCATTGTCCATGGAAGGAGAAAAACATCCACAGAAAATTAAGAGTATCCAGTACAGAACCAATTCAAGTAGGCTTAGAGCAGAGCTCAAAAGGTTGTCTGCTCCATCGCTTCTCCTCTTGTGCAGGGCAGAATCAGCTCTACCTGAGCCATGATGGGTGTGAAATCATATCCATTTCCAAGGTACTTTTTATATGAGCAAACTTTCTTGTTATTTCTATCTCTTATTCTTAAGTTAAGCTGATTGAATTCATAGTTGAACAACAACAACAAACAACAACAAAAAAGTGAGAATAAGTAAGAAGCCCAGAAAAAAAAAAAAAAAAAAAAAAAAAAGTTTTTAAGTTTTCTGTGCCACCAAGTCTGAAAGTCCTTGTTGAAATCTTTGTGTCAAGTGTCCCAGTGGACTGACATATCCTAACAAGTCACATAGACCTTGTTTAGTAGGAGTAGCTCAAAACTGACACACTGCTAGCTCTCTCATTTCACAGAGCTCATTAACTGACATAGCTGTCTTAGTACTATGTTCACTCTACCTACAGGCATGAGCAGAACAAGAAATTTCAGATTTCAAGATATTCTTGTCCAAATGTCATCTAGTTTGTTGATTTAATGGATTCCTTTGTTATCCAGAGAAAGTGGACTTCTCTAGACCTTACTTGCTGACCACAACTGGAAGGAAAGATGGGCCATGTTGTGTCTGGAAGTAGCTGAAATTTCTGCACTGGCTATTTTCAGAAACAGGTTCCTGAAAAGATGGACTTAGAGTCTCTCCAATCCCATTGAGGAGTCCTTGTGGAGACGTGTTGGCTTCAGCAGCAGCTGAATTGTGCCTCATTTCCCCACAGAATTCTGAAGGAGGATTCAAACTGTAATGTAAAATATACCTAGGTATAGTCCTCCAGTGCACTAAACAATTTACTAGTGTAATTTATAAGGGGAAATCGTATGTTTTCCTCAAGCAATGTTTGACAGTGTCTTTGAAATGTTCTTTGAACTTCATTAGATATGAAGCATTAAGACCATATCTGCTTCCAAAACACCTAGAAACAGCCAGTGCTGAGAGCAAAAAGAGACAGGACAAGATTTCTTTATGATACTCATTTACTTACATATGTGACTTCTTCATTCAGGTCTGTTACCATTCAAAAATTAACATGGTGAGAATATGAAAAAAACAGGGCTGTTCTGTGCTGGTACACCCAGTCCCTGTGCCTCTGTGGAGAGGGGAGAGCACTGAAACAAAGCAGTGTGTGGGACCAAGTTGGTCGGTTCAATGTTGGAGCAGGAGCACACAGAGATGGAAGAAACTCCATCCTTGAGATTTCCAAAACTCAGTTGCACAAGGCCCTGAGCCTCCCGATCTAATTCTGAAGCTAATCATTCTCTGAGCAGGAGGCTGGACTGAATGACCTCCAGAGGTCCCTTCCAACCTAAAAGTAGCCAGAGCAGAAGACTAGATGAAGCTGCTGAGATTTTGGAAATTCCAGGAAGAGCAGAAGAAACCTACCTGGTGGTCTGAGAAGAAGCAGAGAGAAGAAAGGGAAAAACAAAAACAAAAACAAACAACCACCACCAACAACAAAATGACCCTACAGCTACAAACCCACAGTCTTCTTGCAAACTATTTAATTGCTACGGTATCTAAGTCCATAATACTAACTGAAAAAATCAGTCATCTTTACTTCTCATATTTTTTCCTACTACTAGGGCTGGGTAGGGCTTTTTTTTTTTTTTTTTCATATTACAGCTTCCTTTTCTTCTCCTGATTTTTGTCCCACCATTTTACATTAGATGTTTTAACTGAACTTCATACATCAATTAAGCACTTCAAGCTAATAAAAAGGATAAAAAGATTTTAAAGTGAAGTGAAAGGTTTGGTGGGGATAAGTCCCCAGGGAAACACAAGTGGTGTCAGACTTGTCAGACTGCGGCTCCCTGATGTGCCAGAAGCATTTGCAAGTCAGTGAGGAAGATTTATACTGGGGACTCTCCTCTTTTCTCATACTGATGTGAACGTAACTCAGTGTGAATCATGATGTGCTTGATAGCCTACGATTTCGAGGAAGTGTGCATTGGTCACTGGGCTTGTTACAACAAGGCACTGCAATCAGGGACGAAAACCAGGTATGAGCAGTTGCTGGTGTTCAGCAAGGTGCTGCTGAGAGAGAAATGGTCTTTATATGCTCAGAATTGGAATCTAAATAAGGCCTGAAAAAGTTCTGTGCTGGGATGATTTGGGAAAGTCACAGAGATTCTGTGGCTTTCCTTGACATGTGTCAGTGCTGTTGAAACTATTTTCTCAGGCTGCCTTTGCAGCTTTGCAGGACATTCACAATGGCTGAAGTCACAGGTGAGAAAATGATGGTGTCTGAGAGTCCCTTGGCTACATTCTGTTTCTTCCCATATAATCCGTTTTATACATAAAATCATATTCAGCTGGGAAGCCCTTTGCATCTAATAATATGTCCCATGCAGTGTTCCCTGAGCACGAGACAACTCCACCAGTGGGATCTGATCCTTCTCCAGCAGTGAACATCAAATAGCAGCTCCAGTCCTTGTGCTAATTGCCAAGGGTTTGCAGCGTTGATCTGTGAAGCCAACAGCCCAGTCTGAGTGAAGTGATGGTCTCTTCACCCTAGGAATGAGCCTTCGAAGTCAGGGTTGCAGTCCAGTGATGGATGGGTAGATGGAAGTCTCTGCTGCATCATTAGCTATGTAATGACCCGTGATTGATTAGTGAAGGAGAACAGCTTCCAAGGCTGGCAGGCTGCTCCCTTTCCTGGACATCACTTTTTCACACTGTTCTGAATGAAGGACCTGGAAAAAGCCACGGTCACATCTCCTTACCTCACCTTTTGGAGTAAGTGTGCAGGTACAAACCCAGCCTTCAGGACTATCTGGCTTGTCTGATTATTGAATTCTCAGCTCTGAATCTGTAGTAATTACATTCAAGTCCACATTGCAATTTTGAGCCACCCTCTGACTGATATAATGCCCTAAATCCAATTAATTATGAGTCCTCTCCTAGAGACAGCATCAGCCAATTCTTGGCCAGTTTGACAAAAGCAGCTTAAAGAGATTGACACCGCCACAGTCCCTGGCAGACAGACCCAGAGGCAACGGTCTTGGAAGCTGATTTATGGCAGCTAAAGATATCTGAGAGCTGGTACCCAGTACCTGAAATACAGATATATGGAGATGCACTTCTCTGCTGTCTGAAGAAATTTTCATGGAAATGCTGTAACATGGCCGATGGTCCCTTCAGTCTTTGGATCCCAAATTTTACATCTGTGATGCATTGTCTCTTGTTAGTTGCAGTAACACATCTTTTATTTTGCCTTATCTCACACTTATTTGCTTACAATGTTCCAGAAACAGCACTCGGGGTCTGACTGAATTTCCATCATTTTATATTGTCATAGGGAGAGCTAGAAAGACAGTGAGACAACATAATACGTTGCCTGCTCATTTAAACATAATGCAGTCTGCATATGCAAAATGGCATTTTAAAGCTGCACTCAAGCCTACAGAAGCAGCTTTTTCTTATGAGCCAAATGAGAGATTGCTTTATAACTGAGAAGTTGGGCAAAAGCAAGAACTCAGATTTGACTTCTGACTGCAGAAAGGAAAGAAACAGGATTTATACCTCAGCTTTCCCCAGCTGAAGTGGTGCCGTCACAGGATTATTGCTCCATTTAGTGAGTAATGGGACACAAACAACTCCTTTCACTGTTTAGAGAAGACAACGAGAAATGACAGTCCAGACTGGAGCATTAACTCTAGGAAAGAGAAAAGTGCCTTTAACTTGTCTTCTCCCCCCATCACATGCCCTGCAGTGGCTTAGGGACTGCACCACTCTAATGTACCGCTCTGGCATTTCTGTAATATGATTCATGCATCATGCTAAGAACTGGGGTGTTGAGCTCAGGACTAGGGATTTGGTGATGGGGTAGGCATCTTGACGCATGGTGCTGGGATGCTGCAAGTGGATGGTCCCCTTCATGGACCTCACTCACTCATCTTTAAGACACTTCCATGCTGGGTCACTCCCAGCATCTGCTTGATGCAATATCTTATGTTTTCCTTAAAAATCCTCTGGTTCTAACCGTTTGCTATGCAGCTATATACTTTTAATACCCACTTTAAATTTCCTTCTAGAAAACGTACTATCCATTTTACATCCAGAAAGTTCCTGTCTTCCAGCTAGCAGAAAAGAACTCCTGTTGCACATTTTCTCTCTTCTAGCCCCTGGAATATTTTGTGCTGCATTGACAAAAACAAAGAAACTGCAGTACTCTGTAGAAAACATGGCAAAGGACTAATCTTATTAAACAAAAGAATACATTAAAATGGAAGTATATTGTTCAAAAAGATTCACTATGTCAAGGTATAACCCCACAGTGGAATACCAGTATGGTTCTCCTGTCTCTGTAGCTGATTTACCTTGGATTGTGATATTACAAAAATAAAAATAACCAAGTGGAATTTTAAATGTATTCAGCAATCTTCTATCCAGCAATTTTTGAGCTAGAATTGCTCTTAACTAAGTCCTTCATTTCTTCTCATTCGCTGCTCTTTGGATTGCTGAATAACTGCCTTTCATTGCACCAGAAGAGGGATCATAAAATAGTGGATAGGAATAATCAGTCTGCTGCCTATTCTGTCGCAGCTAATCCTCTGTTGACAGAAGTGGGAGGCTGAGTTTGCTTCAGGAACTTTGGGGCATACTGTTACATGGTACATTTTGTATCTTATCTACAATCTTATTTACTTGATTATTGCAGTCTGATCTGAGGTCAGTATAAGACACAGAATTTAGATGACATGCAGAGAAGTCACATGTCTGCCCTTCGCTTAGTTTTCGAAGTGTCCATGTCTCTGAATCCTTGCAGGAACTTTTCTCTCACCATCTCTTCTGCTTGGATTCAGCATATAGTAGTCCCTAAGTCTGCTCTGGGTATAACGTAACATTGTGTTCAGCTCTGGGGCCACCAGCACAAGAAGGACATTCAGGTGTTGGAGTGGGTCCAGAGGAGGGCCATGAAGATGATCAGTGGTCTGGCAACCAATATGAAGACAGGCTGAGAGAGTTGGGGTTGTTCGGCCTGGAGAAGAGAAGGCTCCGGGGAGGCCTTACAGTGGCCTTACAGTGCCTAAAAGGGCCTACAGGAAAGCTCTTTGTCAGAATATGTAGCAATAGGACAAGGAGTAAAGGCTTTAAAGTAAAAAAAGGTAGATTTAGATTCGATATAAGGAAGAAATTATTGACTCTGAGGGCGGTGAGGCACTGGCACAGGCTGCCCAGAGAAGCTGTGGGCGCCCCATCTCTGGAGGTGTTCAGGGCCAGGCTGGATGGGGCTTTGGGCAACCTGATTTAGTGGGAGGTGTCCCTGCCCAAGGCAGGGGGTTGGAACTGGGTGGTCTTTAAGGTCCCTTCCAACCCAAACCTTTCTGTATATTATTCTTTATAATGGTGTAGTGGAGTTAAAAAGATTTAGAAGTGCCCTGATTCAATGTGTTATGCACATCTGTCTTATGCTTTTATACTCCCAAGCACCGTTCAGTGGACAGGTTTTAAGAAGAGCTTTATAAATCCACTGAGATTAATGACGGGGAAATTTTCCTTTGACCCTTTACTTCTTTCTCCAAGGCTGACTGCAGTATATGTCTCAGAAACACAGAAAAAAAAAGAAGTGACTGGATCTGCCTGACTCCCTCACCCTTACCCAAGCGGTACAGCTTGGCTGATCACACCAGGCTAATTACTAAGGTGACTTTTATGATTAGCCTACAAAGTTCTTGAGGTTTCCCTGCTGCTCTGTTCAGCATGGATGAGGTCTTGGCTGGAGCACTTGAGTCTGTTCAGAGGCAGTGAAGCAGAAACAGGCAAAAAGTCTTCAAATACATAGCAGGTTCTTGTAAGAGAGAAGGGAATCGTCCTCATTTCTGTATCAAGATGAACAAAATAAGAAGCGATCAAAGAAATTTTGAAGAAGGTACAGACTGAAGAGCTGGAAAGACTTTCAACAGTTCAACACACAAGAAATGACCACCTACCTACTCTGAAGGCAAGATCCCTTCCACCCCTTATAAGCTTGGCTCCTCTCACTTGTAATTTTGCTCAGCTGTAACTGTTTGAGCTGAAATTTCCCAGCCTTGAGAATCTCCCTGGACCTGAGGTACAGCAAAACTTCCAGCCCAAGCAGTGACAAAGTCTCAGCTTCCACCACTTCTCTTTTCTCCATTGCTGACTTGGACTGGAAGGATTGAGTTTGGGAAAACTTTGCTGTTCCTGATCCTCTGACCCAAACTGGAGAAGCTACTTAAAAAAAATAAAAAATAAAAATAAAAACAAAACAAACATAAAAAAAACACCTCTGTACAAACCCAGTGGAGACACTTGTGTTTTGTGTGTGTCAAACTCTGCACTTGGAATGAACCTTAGCCCCTAATGGCTCTTAAAATAGATGATGATTGATCAACCATTGGAAATGTTCCTTTTATTGCTACTGTTTGGTGGATGTGAAAGTCTCACAAGATGCCACTAATGGTTTGCATGCAGCTCCCCACCACCACCAACCACCCTCCACCCCTTCCCCCAGATAAGTGAAAATTGATGAAAGTGTTATTCCCTCTCCAAGAACTGGTACAGGATCAATCTCAGCCCCTTATCTCCGCTAACTTTAAAAACTCTCCTTGAATTTGGAGACTGATGAAGCACAAGCCTTTGATATCTACGCCAGTGTCACTAGATCAGCTGCTTCTGTTGCCACAGTGCAATACAAAGCTCCTGCACCTCCCTCTGTACCTTGCTGATACTACCAGGGGATAGGGCCATTCAGACACTAATAGGCTTTCTGAACAGGATCTGCTCCGTGCTGTTGTTCATGGAACCAGCATCCAGCTTCTGGGATGGTTTCATGATGAAATGGGCTTCATTTCAGTCAGAAACCTATTTGCAGCACAATTTAATTCCTCAGCTAGTTAGCTTTAATAATAGTAATTAGCAGATTGGAAGAGCATACTTGATTTCTGAAGTCTCTGCTGTGATTTTCCTGATGATTACTTGAAGAACAGCAATGCCCTGAGCTCCAGGCAGGAGTTTCGGAGTAGCAATGATGTCATGATTTGAAGAAAAACTAGCAGACATATTTTCCAAAAAAAATATTGATGAATAAATGTTGTGATGATAGAAAGATAGCAGTATTTTCACTTGGTCAGATGTGGAGGTGAGATAATCCCACCTTTCTTCATGGTTATCTCAGGCAACATCATGCCTCAGCTTCCGGAGAGGCACTTCTGTTGGCACCAGGGAAAGCCACCTCATGAACCACCTCTGAAGCTCTGCAGGAGGCATGTCAACAATTCAGAGTCTCCAAACTCATCCTGGGTGACAGGTCCCAGCAGTGCTGCCTATGCACATCGCTAATTCACTTCGTTACTGCTGAAGAGGCTTCTCAGCTTCCCTGGGATTTTAACAGCAGGGACGGCAACGGGACAGATTTGTTTAAACCAAGCCAAGGGGCAGGAAGCTGTACTTCAAGTAGGGGAAATGATTGCAGAAGAGAAAGGCAGAATAAAAGAACCCAACCTCAGACCCTACCTGCCTAGAAACGTTCCTCCCTGGTAGTTTCTCCTCCAACGCCTTGGCCAGCCTTGTTCCCACGTCTCCCAAGGCAGCTGGGGCTAAACTCTCTTGTTCCTTTTATCAGCGATGGACCTTCTTTGCCAGCTGTATTTGAATTCCACTTGCTGGTCCTTCCCTGTAAATAAGATGGGAATTTCAGTGACTCAGACTGTTATTATACAGGGACATCTGCTCTAACATCTTCCACTGTGTGTCTTTTGGAGGTAGGCTTGGAAGTATAACATACAAATTTAACAGGATCTCCCTTGTCCTCTCAGGGGGCCCTGTGGTCCTAGTGCCTTTTTTTGTCTGGGCCAAAAAATTCCTTCAACTTTACTAAATCACGCCTTGTAAGGTTCATTTATTGCACATGGGCTGTACAACCCACAGTCCTACAGAGCTTTATCCCTCCGCAGAGACAGAGAGCTACATGACTAACGCAGAAGACGGAGCTGCCCGAGCTGTGCGCTCCCACACCTGCCCACACTCGTCTCACAGGGGGCTCGCTGGTGGTAGTTATTTATTGTCCAGTGGGGAAGCAGCCGAATGGGTTTTCATTACTTTGGTCACTCCCTGGGAACAGAACTTTTTCCTTGGTGTAAATACCAATGTAGGACTTTACAGTCACAATTTCTGAGTGCCTCAGACTTTTTAAAGTTTCTGTACCTCCCTGATGCACTGTCAGATTTTACAGGATGGAAACAGAAGCACTCAGCACAAGTGTTAGGAAGGCCACCAGCATCCTGAGCTGTGCTGGGAGAGGCTCTGCCAGCTGTTGGAGGGATCTGATCCTTCCCCTCTGCTGTCAGACCCACCTGAGTGCTATACCCAGTGCGAGGTCCCAGTGCAAGAAAGACATGGGCAGACTGGAGCAGGTCCAGCAAAAGGCCACGAAGACAAGTAAGGGACTGGAGCGACTCTCCGGAGCTGGGAGTGTCCCACCTGGAGAAGACAAGGTTCGGGAGGATCTTATCCAAGTCTACAAGCACCTGGTGGGGAGGGAATAAAGAAAATGGAGCCAGTCTGTTTTCAGTTGGCTCTCAGTAACAGGACAAGAGGCAAAGGGCGCAATTCGAAATACAGGAACTGTTTCTTCATTTCATAAGATTTCTCATTTTATAACATCTTTTGCCATTGCAAAAGGGAACATCTTCATTATTTTGTCTTAATAGAGCACGTGAATCAGGTCTCCTGCACTAATTACCTGGCACCTGTGGGAAGGAGGGTGCTGTGGGAGTTTGGAAAAGCCCATGGGGGTCAAAGTCAAAGAACAACTCTCAGATAGGGTTGTAGATCCAGCCATGCTGAGTATCTGTTCAGGAGAGGAACATACTGTGTTTTTTCCACGATACAAAAGAAATCTTAACATTTTGCAGAAATATTGTAGTCTTTGGAGAGGTTCGCAGCTGCGGTACTTTGGCTGGATTTGTTATTTAAAAGTGCCCATTTGCAGACACATCAGGGGGAAGTACAAGGAACTTTTAGCTCTAATTGTATATTTTGAAAATATTAAAGTGATTCCCAAGACCAGCACAATATCGTGGGCTGCTTCAGACCTCCTATTGCTTCACTGGGCTTTGGGTGGACCCAGCACAGAAGGGGCCTTATGATTGCTGCTGATGGATCAGATGTGGGATTTCTGAGCTGGGAAGGACTACGGGGCTTGGTGGCCCTGCAGAAATCTCTGACATGAATGAGGGAGGAAAATCAAGCTGCATCACTTTGCAGGCTGATCAGTGCAGGGCAAAAAAGCTTAAGAGGTCCTGAGGATGATATTCAGAGAGCAAATGAAGAGCATTTAAGCAGCAGGGTAGTCTCAAAGCCACAGAGCTCACTTGTCTCTAACAGGGGACAATCCAGTACATGCCCATTTTCAGGCACATCATCTAGGGATGACCAGACACACACTGACTTTTGGTTGATTACCACATTTGCACTAAAAATAAGGATGCTCAATTTAGAGCCCCACTGCCCTGCACTGCCAGGTCCCAGCCCCTGCAAAAAGGAGAGGGCTGGCTTTTACACAGCCCCTGCTCCTCTCCATACTAAGTGAGGTCTGGCAGCAGATCCGTAGTGAGGACCTGAGAAACAAACTTGCAGCTTGGAAGGGTCAGAAGAGTTATCGGAAAACTTTCAGAAAAATTCAGCTTTTACATATCATTTAAAAGCGCATCAGATTTCACAACTCGTTTTCTTTCTGACAGCGTGTTTGCTGAGCTTCCACCTCCAGCACGTTTCCCTGGTACAGATGAAAATGGTTGGAAATCTAATGAAAGCATCAGGGCTGCTAAAGACAGTAAATTTGTTTATGCAGGTTGCGATTTACTCTTTCTCAAGAGGCAGCCTTCTGCCAGCCAGCAACAGAAGGGACTGGGTACCCCCCGCCACAGCTACTACAGCTCTCTCAGAGCTGCCTTTGTGCTCAGCTGCGAGTCCTATCTGAGTGCCCAATTTCACAGCACTCAGCCTCTCTTCAGGATGCTGCAAGGCTTCACAAATGTTTTCCTTCAAAAAGAAAGCTGTGAAGAGGAAGTTAAACCTTATTTAGCAGCATGGTTCTTGCAACTTGAAAAAAAAAAAAAGGAAAGGAAAGGAAAAAGGAAAGGAAAGGAAAGGAAAGGAAAGGAAAGGAAAGGAAAGGAAAGGAAAGGAAAGGAAAGGAAAGGAAAGGAAAGGAAAGGAAAGGAAAGGAAAGGAAAGGAAAGGAAAGGAAAGGAAAGGAAAGGAAAGGAAAGGAAAGGAAAGGAAAAAGGAAAGGAAAGGAAAGGAAAGGAAAGGAAAGGAAAGGAAAGGAAAGGAAAGGAAAGGAAAGGAAAGGAAAGGAAAGGAAAGGAAAGGAAAGGAAAGGAAAGGAAAGGAAAGGAAAGGAAAGGAAAGGAAAGGAAAGGAAAGGAAAGGAAAGGAAAGGAAAGGAAAGATAAACGTTTGTGGGCTATCAGAGGCTTTATCCTTGCTGGTCTTTAGGAGACAAGCTTGCTCTGAATGGGACTCAGTGCATCTTCACTGCCCCGAGGAGTCAGATGTGTCTGTCTGTGCTTCCCCTCTCCTCCTGCTGTCAGGAGTGGGGCTCAGTGGCTCTCACAGCTCCCCTTAGTCCTCTTCGCCATCTCAGGCTACATTAAATGCTGTAAAAATAGGTTTATCTCAGGCTTACTTTCATTAGAGACCTAGATGGGAGGCGGCATGCCCCCAAATGAGCCCATTGCCATGCAAACAGTCAGGAGAGGCCTTCATTGATGGGAAGCAGCGTGCCGTGATGGCAGTTTGCAAGAGTTCGGATTCATTCTCTCAGAAAGCTTCCAACCTGGCTATGTTTAACAGAGAAGGCAGCAGCAGCGATGTCATATTGAATGAAGACCTGTTCTAAAGCCCGATTTCCACCCCGTCTAACACTGCTTACAGTGAGTACGCAGAATAAATGGGGAAGCTGAGAGGAGAGGTGAAGAGAGCAGCTTCAGGGCCGTTGGGAAGCTCTGCCCCCTGGCTCAGGTGGAGGTTTCGGATGCTGAACTCTGCTCACACCAGTGTCCACGAGGCTCTCTGACAGCCATCTTTTGGTTTTATTTTTTTACACTGTAAGAAAGGAAAATGTCAGCATTAGCACAAAGGAGAGCTGCAGCCCTTCAGCTGTGCTAGGGGCGGCTGAGTGTCCTCCAGGCTTCCTGAGTCTCCCTCAACCAGTAAATGCCTTATTTTCCCCCTTTGTAGGTGCTAAGAGTAAATTGCACTGACTTTCCCTTGCTTTTTCTTGTTCTCAGCACAACTTCCAGCTGAACTGCAGTCGTGGTTGTCTTCATGCAAGTGCTCACAAAACACGGGACATCGAACTCCCTCCATGTGTGGCATTTCCTCCTGTGCCTAGGAGCAACCCATTCCTATGCAGGAGTTACAGAACACTTGTCCTTAGAAAACCTATGTCCCACCATCACATTTTTCTTTTTCCTGAAAAATTAGTTTACAAAAAGTGGATTTCCATACATCAAGTATACTCCGTGAAATTACCAGCCACCCAGACATCCCACCTCCATTTCCTATGCCCGCTTCAGGCAGCAGCTCAGTGGGCAGAGCCTTTCCCACCTGAATAAATCGTCAGCCCTTAAACAATCTTGCAGGTACAAGCGTGACCGTGCAGAACTGATGTATTACTAAATTTGGTTCCACCAAGGGCAGAGCAGCCATGCAGTGGCACTGGGCACAAGGCAAGGTCCTGTCTGCATCCCCTTCAGCTCCTCAAGGCGGATGTGAGCCTTCTCTGAAGGAACATGATGGGTTACAGGAGCGTTGTTTGAACGTCCGTGCTTGATATTCAAGCAGGAGGAAGGTGTGCTGCTTTCACCCTCCCATTCCTGCTAAGGTACGCTATGGAAAGGCTTTTTAAAATCTTCCCCCTAAAATCCAAACTCTTCCTATTTTTTTCATTCGGAAAGTGAATTAAGGAAAGTTACAAGGCTTCTGCCAAATATGAGCCCGGGAATTAAAATTCATAAAGTTACTGCATACCAAAACACAGTGGCTCTGTAGCATTGCTTTTATGGCACATCATTTCCCTTCACCCTGATAAACTCTCCACGTCCCCCTTTTTCTACTCTATATTGCCTTCTCTCTCCTCAGGAGATAACCTCGGCACCTTTCTCTCCATCCTATTAACATCTTTCCACTTGATAGGTACCAGCCTCCCTTCCTTCAGAGACGGTCTGATGCACAGACATCAAACCGACAGCTTTTCTCTCCCGTTATCTGCCTTTGAAAGTTCCTGCTTCTATCGCAGAGCTGAAGAAGCTCGTGTGCCCATAAACTTGCTTTATTTTAGCTTTTTGTGGTGATTGTCCTAAGAAAAAAGATGATGCCTTTACTTATATACGTTGTCTTGAATTAGCAATTTTAATAGTATTTATTTTTTAAAGAAATGTTTGCATAGGCGTTTTAGGATGCCAGAACAACTGAGCTAGCTGCAGCAGTTTGCCTACGGTGTATGGATTGATGCATTTGCATTACCAACACCCTCATTAGGCTGGGTGGATTTAGAGGCCCCTGCAGCCTGGTAAGTACACTGGCATAACAGCTCTGATTCTAAAGGGCTTACCCAAAAAAAATATAACTGCAGATAATTATGAATTACTTGTTTTACAAACAGGAAATGAAGAAAAAGGAACAGATGGTAATAGTATGGGTGGATGAGTCAAATTTTGCTATTTAATGAAGCAGTCACTTCGTGCTTTCCCCTTTGGGTCATAGCAAGCCATATATAAACTTTCAGAGAAGTGATAAGAGACTTCTGGCATTGTTGCTCCACTGCAGTCAACAACAGGAGGTGAAAGCACAGCATATATTATGGTTAAAATTTGTCGTTCCCATAAAAATATAATGAAAAAAGTAGATGCGGTTGAAAGTGTCAAATGGTGTGCTAGAAACTTCACCACGCTATTCATTTGGTCATATTCTCCAATATTGCTCTTTTTCAAACTGAAATGTTACTCATTCTTTGGCCATTGCTGAGACACGATTTAATTAGAACTTCCACAGGCTCCTTTCAAGCTTTTGCAATAGAAGGATTGAAATCAGCAAGGTAGGAAGCCAATAGGCTTCCCAACTGGCCCAGCGTTACTCTGCTGAACGCTCCAATTGTTAGCCCAGCACTGTCTCATAACCATGATGTTCTTGTTCTGGGTAACTTGTTCCTGATACCTGTTCTGGTAATTTGTTCTGGGTCTCTGCTGCAAAGCAATCTGAACTCAGGAAACCCTTTTTTTTCTTTTTTCTTTTTTTTTTTTTTCCCCCGGTGTTGAGTTGTTCTTTGCTAGGAGGGGCCAATTCTGCATCCACTGATGGCTAAAAAATCTTCTTGGCCTCACCAGCCCCATCTCAACAAATTACTTAAGTCTTTATTTGAAGCAATAGGCTTTATTATTTATCTGAAGCAATAGGCATCGTTCCAAGCAATAGGTTTGGAGCATCATCTGCAGAGCCTTTGGTGTGGACGGGCTCATCAGGTCCTCACATCAGGTGCTGCAGTGGGGCACGGGGGGTGGCCCTGCCTCAGTGTCCCCCAGGGCGATGCCCCCACGTGCCACCCACTGCTTTGGAGCTGTGCTCGGTGATCCTGGGGGAGGGGAATTGGTCTCTGGGGCTGCAATCTAGCAGTTTAGAGTTGAGAGAGGCTAATATTTTTGGAAAGTGTTGTGTTGTTTTTTTTGTCTTTTCTTTTCTTTTTTTTTTTCCCCAGTCCTCATCTTGAGTCCTAAGCAACAAAACAGAAACCTTGGAGCTACCAGCACCTTTCTTATAATGGAACATTCAATCACAGTGGCTCATTTTCACAGTGTGTTAAGTGTCCTTCAACATACACAACTACCAGAAGCTCATATTTTTTTTATAAGAGGCAACAGGGGGATTTTTTCCAAAGCCTCCAGCAGCAAAGTTACTTACTCTCAACCTGCAGTTTGAAGTCAATCAATCTCAGGCCTGGCACACATGAGAAACAAAACTCCCAGCGCACTGAGTGAGAGCGGAATTGCTTCCCCATGTAGTGCTCTGCTACACCAGGGGCTGAGCACAGGCAGAGCATCGTCTCCAATTAATATTTAAGCTGTGCCAGGGATGACGACCACACAAACTGTATCGCCTGCTCGGTAATTAGTGCAGCGTGGATGCTCTGCAATGCCAATGCTTCAAGAGCTCTGCTCCAACAGCAGGTCTCACTGGGAGAGCACCGCAAGGCGCAAGCAGGATGCGTGCCAGCTGCTGGCAGCAAGCAGGTGCCTGGCAGCTACGCACACGGTATTGGGAGCCACGCTCAGTGTGCCTCCATCCAGAAGGTATGGATGGGGCAGCAAGGAAAACCACCCCGTGAGGACTCCTAAGACCCTGCGACGAAAGACATGTTGATAGATTATGAAAGAGATCACAGTCGTGCATATTGATAAATCAAGAGCCTGGTTAAAGCTCCAAGTTAATGAAATTATGAGCAATGCAATCAAAGAGCTCTCATGTATAAAGCACTCGCAGACTGCCCCAGGTTAAAATAGCATTTTTTACTGACAAATTTGCCTCGCCTCCTCAAAAGCGCTGACAAAATGACACTGCCTGTTTTTATGATTTATTTAACTCAGTTCCAAGGGAAACGTGGCTTCTCTTGGGTTTGACTCAGCCATCACCTGTGAGAAACTTGCACAAAAGAGCTGCTAAAAGTGCCAAAATGTCATTGCACCCACAGAGCTGAGGTGAGGCCAGATTGCATGGGGGGGGGGGCTTGTGCCACCAGACACTGGTGTTGATCAGTGCTGAGGGGTCTCAGCAGCATTGGGTCCCGTCCTCCACCACACATCCCACAGGACACCTCGGTCCAGCTGCTACATCCACTCCTGTCATGCCCAAGATGCTCCGAAGCTCAGAGGCAGCAGGACCTCTGTGTGATCTGGAGGTGGATCGTACTGCAAGCTCCTGCTGTGGGTTGGGATGTGCAGGAACTGGGTTCACGTTCTGGTTCTCATCTGTGCTTCCAAACCATCTCATAAAATGCACTTTTATGTAGCTCCTTTTCATTTATTTCCAGGCAGGCTGCATGTTTCCCAGTCCCAGTGACTGCAGAGATGTGATCCACCTGCGTTTATCCTCTAATTTATAGCCAATAATTGAACCAAAGTCAGTAATACAGGCTCACTAAGGAGCATGCTGCCGGCACTTTACACCACACAAAGCAACGATGAGCCAGGTGTGCGTCTGCTTTTCGTTGCTGGTGTAAGATAAGCATGCTGCATCGGTATTTAAAATGAAGTAACATGCAAGGCTGCTTTCTTCCAAAGAGGAGGAAATTCTCCGTGTGCTTTTGCAGCGTAGGGAAATGGCTGCACAGGGGAAGAGAGACAGGGTTTTTAACAGATCGCTTGGCAGTAGCGAATGTTTAATTTTAGCAGCAAGTGGAAGCTGATTTAGAAACCTTGTTGTCTTGTGGTAAGGGACTCATGGGAATCCCTTGTACCCTCACAGAGGGGGGGCAGAGAGCAGGGAGTGACCCAAAAGCAATCAGTGGGTGAGATTCATATTGCACGATCCATTCATCCTTCAGCTCTGCTTTTAGGGGTCATTCTCAAAGCAAGGCATAATCAGCAGGGCTTGTTAAATACTAAGGCTTTTCCGAGACCAGACTCAATCAGCACACCAGTATTTCTCACCCCACATGTTGGTCCCCCATTATGAATGGGAATAAATTCAGAATCAAAACTATCTCTTTGTGCAAAGCTGCTGCAATGCAAGTGATAGCAGCATCAGGGCTTTTTGTGCAGCAAGATCGTTTTCCTGCACTGAATAAATTAGCATAGTTGAATGCTAACCAAGTGGAACAATCTTTAAAGCAGATCTCAGACCTTTTTTATTCTCCATAACCTAAAAAAGGTTTTGTTCCTGGCAGAAGCAATTGAGTGTCTGGGGTCTGGCGTATGCCTGAAGTCCCAGCAAATTGAGTCTGCAGCCGGTGATTACGGGTGCAGGTGGTTTATAGGTGCCACCTACCCCTTTGGCTCAGTAGGAGGAGACCCTTGGATAACCAAACACTTGCTGGGAAATTATTTGCTTGGTGTAGTAAAGTTTCAGCCCCCAAATCAGAGGTAATTTGGGGGAAAGCCATGTACTTGGAAATAAAGAAGTTTGGGGACATACCTGAGGACCTGGGCTCTGCAGTCACTGGAATTTTAGGGGCTGTAATGGGATTTGGACCACAAACATAGTTAGTCCCAAACTTCATGGGACATATCCCTTTTAGCTGTCTGCACAATCTTTGTTCTTACAAACCCCAAAGGTCGTGATCAAAACCTGTGGAGTAGGGGTTCAGTCTTTCTACCTTTCCTTTCTCCATCACAGACATTGCAGAAATGAAAACACAGTGCCGACAAAGCATCCCGCTTTTCAGGGTGGGATTTTTTCAGGCATGTCCATAGCTCAAGCAAGAGGAGGGACCAACAAATTCCTATTTCTTGAGTTGGCCTCACCCTGCAAAGGTCGCTCCAGGTGGGCAGTGAGCACCGCCTATGAGAGGTGCTGCAGTTATGCTCCACAGCTCCAAAACAGCCTTCGAAGCTGCTGTGGCACAGCTCTTGTGCAGGAGCTGTGTGCAGCCGGCTGCAGTGAGGGTGTCAGCTCCGGAGAGCCATCAGATAACGGCAGCGCTGCTCTCTTGGGTGGACCTATGGACACACCACGGGCCAGGAGCACGGTGATGGTGCCGACAAGCTCCAAGCTTTTGAAAAGTGCTTTGCGTAGTGTTTTGGGGAGGCTTTATTGCAATGGCTAATTAAAAGTTCATCATGTGCACCAAACACAGCCAGCATTTCTTTGACTTCTTATAGTAATATTGACAGGCAAACGCTTTGTCAGTATATTAGAGCTGCGTGCTTGTTTCTGGAGTAGATTAACTATCGCTTATCTGTCAGGAAAAAGAAACATCACTAACAAATATGTAAACAGCCAAACAAAATCCCTGTCTCTCACAATATGCCAACAATCTTTAGAGTTCCTCTTGCATCGGGCACTTCAGCTGAAATCTGAAATCACTTTTTCCTGAAATCTGGCACCTAAGTGCAGAGCTGCAGCAGCCAGGAGCAGCGTGCTGTGGGCACAGCGAACCTCCACGGGCTTCCTTGGGCCGGAGAACCACTGCTGTGTGTGTGAGTGCTTTGGCCAGGGAGGAAGGTTGGAGAGGCTGGGCCTCCCGTGGAGGCAGCTGAACTGGCCAAAGCCACTTCAGCCACGGGTAGCAAAAGCGGGTGAAGAAATCCTGCCTGAGGTGTGATACCCCAGGGGGCCGAGCGCCCAGGTTCAGGGAGCGAGGGCACACAGAGAGCCTGCAGGATGAGGATTTAACACAAATTGCAGTGAATGGTGAGGCCGCACCTCGAGTGCTGTGTTCAGCTTTGGGCCCCTCAGTACCAGAAGGACATCGAGGCCCTGGAGCGTGTCCCAGAGCAGGGCTACGAAGCTGGTGAAGGGCCTGGAGCACAAGTCCTGTGAGGAGCGGCTGAGGGAGCTGGGGGTGTTTGGTCTGGGGAAGAGGAGGCTCAGGGGAGACCTCACTGCACTCTACAACTACCCGAAGGGAGGTTGTGATGAGGAGGGGGTCGGCCTCTTCTCTCAGGTAACTAATGATAGGACTTGAGGAAATGGCCACAAGTTGCACCTGGTGAGGTTCAGGTTGGAAATGAGAAGACATTTCTTCTCAGAAAGAGCAGTCAGGCATTGGGACGGGTTGCCCAGGGAGGTGGTGGAGTCACCGTCCCCAGGGGTGTTCAAGGAAAGGTTGGACGTGGTGCCTGGGGACATGGTTTAGTGGGTGACATTGGTGGTAGGGGGGTGGTTGGACCAGGTGATCTTGGAGGTTTTTTCCAACCTCAGTGATTCTGTGATTCTAAATGGCAAAGAACTGGGGCAACAAGGAAACAACTGGTGGAAGGTGGTGGCAGTGTAACTGTGTTGTTCAACCATCCCACACAGTAATGTAGATATCTGAAGTGTTCTTCGTCTTTAGTTTTAGTATTTTCCTTATTATTGTGGTTCCCAATCCCCAATATCGCTCAGTTTTGCCTATACATGGATGTGAAATTTCTGCATGTGCCTTTCCCAAAAGCCATTTGGGGAAGGTGTCCTAACACTGCAGATAGCCCTGCAAATCTGCCATGCTTGCAGTGCCCAGTTATGAAGGGAAAATGCAGGCTGGGGGCAAACACGGAAACAGGTGGTAGTGGCGTCTTCCTGTGCCAACAGGTCAAGCACAGCCCTTTCAAGGAGCTGCAATATGGAAATGGCCTGCACTGCAATGAGCAGGTGACTCCGAAAGAGCAGGTGCTGGAATTAGCTCGTTAATTGGCTGTCAGTGTCATCACAGAGAGCTCAGCCAGGGCTGGCTGAACAGCGGGAGGAAGGGGAATAGTCTGAGAGCTTTCCAGCTTGCTCTTAATGAAGGTGGCCGCTGTTGCTGATGCAGAGTCTCGGGGCCACAGCAGAGAGGCACGCAGGAAGCACACGCACAGTCCCACTAATTACTGTAGCGCTGATAGGCCTCCATAACTGCTTGCAGAAGTCCTTGAAAAAGACACAGCCTGGAAGACTATTATAGATCGTGTTTTCTCTAGCAGAAAGACGTGAAAAGTTGTTGTTTGCTTGCTTTTGTGGTGGGGACTTAATTAGAAAGTGGAAGGGAGAGGTGGTTGTCATATACCAACTGTCTGGGAGTCTGGAACCAGATCTTGGGTTGAGCTTTTCCCCAGTCAAAAATAACCGATAGAAAATGTATAAATTTGTGTGGAAGGAGACAGTACCCCGCACTTTGGAGCTGAAGGCAAAATAGGCTGCTCAGCCAAGGTCATAAATATCCCTTTTGGAGCTCAGAGCTAGCACGCAGCACAATGAGCAGCTTCTCCTGCCAACTGAGAGTTGTTTCTGTGACTAACATGTGGAGGAAACAAATTTTTATACCATCTCATCAAGGGATTTGTTTCTTCCAAATGTAAAAGTCATTTTAATGTAGTCATTAGTCACTACAGAGATGTGCCTGGTGCAGTGCACTGGTGGAAACAGAGTATTCTGCAGAATGCAGAGCAGGACAAACCCTCTGCAAGCTCCCTCTGATCCCGTTGGCTTCATGACGCCAAACGAACCACCCTTCCAACAGCCTCTCGCTGACACACCGCAGAAACAGCAGCAACTGCAATATTGCAAAGATACTTCTGGGCTTTATGGAAAAAAAAAAATGTGGCTACAAACCATGGGATTGAGATTGGATTTAAAATATTCCTTGCAGGATGGATCCAGCTGTCTCTTATCTAAACGGAAGGAAGAGTGGTGATGGTTAAACATGAAAGGCTTGTAGGGTACCTTTCGGTGTGGGATGAGATTTGAAGGTCTGGGTAACATTGTTTTCCATATGTCCTTAACGTACTGGGAGGTGGTGACCCATCTTTAGTGAAAAATGAGTGGAAGTGGAAGACATTTTGCACTTGCTGCAAGGTTCCAGGACTGTCCTGAGCCAATGCAATACAGGGAGTGTAAAATGGTGTGAGACCTCCAGGGAGCAGGTGTAATGCTAGGGCGATGCCCACGTGTTGAGCCTGCAGATAAACTGGCCTCTGGAGCTATGGCCACATGAGCACCAATCATAGTGCCTTTAAACCTCTTTTGACTAGGAAAGAAATTTCTTTACAGGAGAAAATTCTCTTCAATTTGTTCAGAATTTCAGCTTTCAGGGCAGTTCAGGCAAAAAAAAAAAAAATCCAAAAAGTAAAGAAAAAACACCTGCCCCCCAAATTCAGGAGGTCTTGAGTTCTCAGGCTATTTCTTACTGGACTTAAAAACTGTGAAACATCAGCCCTGCCGAGAGGAACAAGAGTTTTTGAATTTGTCTCAGAAGAACGATAACTGCAGGATAAAGATGTATATGGTCTGTTTGGGAACTTAGTTTTTACCCCTTGCTTTACTTTGTAGGATAAATTGTTCTGCCAAACCACGAATTCAATATTCATTACATTAATGAAGCCTAGCTATGAATGGCCACGCTCAGCATGGTAATCCTACCAAAATTAATCAAGTAAGCTATTCATATTTTTGTCAGTTACATTGTGATCTGGTCTTTTTAAAATGATTGCAAGCAGAAAATAAGAAGACCAGGCTTTCAGAAAAAACTCTTCCTTATAGACTGAAATGCGTAGGAAAATTGGTGGAGGCATCTTCAGAAGTTATTGTTTTACCTTTCTCATAATTTCGTCAATAGTTAGGTGTATCTAACATGGGAATTTTACAGATTTAATCAGTTCTTGATGCTTTTCATGGCTTGCATGAAAACCTGACTCTACCCTCTCAAAAGGCAGAGAGGGAGCCCACGGCAGAGCCAGGAACTGGTGGCAGATCCATTTGTGCTGCTTTTATGCACAGAGAATTCAAACTCCAGTGACTGGCTTGAGACATGGCTATGTCATATACTGCCAAACCGACTGTTTTGCCATGTTTCTGGCATTTTGGAGCACTTTGGAGGTGCCAGGTGCTACCCTCAGCCACGGCTGTGCAACCACAGCTGCTGAGTGGTGCACTGGAGAGGTCAACGTGAGCAACTGCAGCACCAGCAGCAAATTAGATGCTAGGTGCTAATAGGCTAATAGGTTGGGGCAGCCAGCAAATGCATGCACTTCTCTAGCTGCAGAGACTCTTTTGAGATGCCTGGTGTTGGTGTGGGGGAAGAGATGAGAACACACATTACTCAGAGCTCAATGGGTCCCAGCACAGGACCTGGAGACACTTGTCCGGCAGCTGGGTTGTCAGAGGAGTCCCCCCAAATTCCATTTATTTGGGAAGGGAGGCAGATTTGCTGCCCCATTCACAAGCAGAAGCAAATCAGCACTTGGCCAAGGGCACACAGAGATGGCACAGGGACATACGTGCTGCCGAGAGGCCAGCAGGACAAAGAAAGGAAAAAAAGATCTCCAGGGCAGAGCACCTGAGAGAGCGCTAAGCTGCAGGGGTGAGTTTAGCCCGTGTGGGCAATGTCTGTCCCAGCCTGTACATCAGTGCTAGCTGCTCTTCTTCCCTCTTACAGTTAGAAATCAGGCAAGATTGTGGCAAACCCCACCGTGGTGGTACTGCTGGTAACCCTCTGTTTTTGGTGGCCAAGCTCAAAACTTCTACTGCTTCTTAAGTGTTTCAGGCGCTCGTTTGCCTGTAGCATCACCGTGCCACCGTCTGTTCCCAAACTGAGGCAACAGGAATGACAGAGGTGTAAATGAATAGGTATTTCCCTTGAGGCCTCACAATTCAGCGAGCAGTTGAGGTTTCTTTTCCAGTATTGCTCCCTCTTATGCGAGGCCCTGATGGCAAAGATCTGATAGCGATTTTCTATCACTTTCCTCCAGCTCTGCTAAAGTGAGTGGTTCCACGTCTCTGCTCTGCGATGGCAACAATGCATCTTCCTTCTGACTCAGGTAATAATGATGTTTTATAAAGGTTTCATTTTAGTGTGTGCCTGTGAATATGCCTGGAGCTGAGCTGCTTTTTTTTTTTTCTTTCCTTTCTTTTTCTTTTCCCCACAGAGAACCATTCATCTTTTAGTGGTTTGCGTTATATCCTGATTAGGTTCTGCTTTGTTTTTCCTCCTTAAAATCAGACTTTCCATTTCCTTTCCCTGGATGCTTTCAGCTGTATTGCCAGCACAAGTGATCCATCCAGAGGTCTGTCTTCCTCTCTTGCTCTGTTTCTGTCGCTGTGCTGTTGGACACCCGATGGTACCATTTGTAAACCTGTACAGTTTCTTTTGATGTAAAGATTTGATTACTTACGGACTGGAGCCTAGAGCCAAAAGAGTTGAGCCAGTAGCCAGCTTGCTCCCCAAATACTTAATCGTAGGACTCTGCTCCTACTCTGCTTCTCAAATGCCAGCAGGAAGTGAGTTTGTGTCTAAAAATCAGACTCAAGTACCTGAAATTGGGCACTCAAAAATGATTACATGCAAACTGAAATCTGTCTTCAACAGTACAGGCACAGGTCTCTCCATCTTTCAGGTTTGCCTGCCAGAAAGACAACATCTGCTCCTACCTGAGAAAATTTCTGGAGGCAAAAAGCAGTGTTTATTGCTGCAAGCCAAATGTCTCCAAGCAAGATGTGCATTTTTAGACCAGCAACACTAGGCTATTATTTCCAAATAATTTTAGGATTCAGTCTAAGAGCACGATCTTATATTCACAGATCTTGTATTTGCCAACGGTAGCACTCAGCTATTTAATGAGCTATTTCTGGTCAGAAACCAGTTGATAAAGCTCCAAGTCGTACCAGCTGGCCTCAAAATTAAGCCAGCATAACTGCAGACCAACATTGAAGTAACTGCTCGGGACAAGGATCTCTTCTTTCCGTATGAAACAGATAGGAGCCCTTGACAATAATGGCAAGCCTCAGTACGAACCTCACAGCCATGTCACCATAAAGTCATTTAAGATGCAAAACTGTTAACATCTGGCTTCTGTACGAGCAGTCCAGCGATGAGCACTGCTGGATTTTGTTTCTTTAATACTTACTGACAGCCCTGCTTCTCCAGCTACTTCGCAGCCAGCTGGAAGATCATGAAAAGGTAGTTGATTTTGCTTTGTCCCCTGGGACAACATTTTCTAGCTCAGCCTACATGCGCTGAGTGTAATGATAGGCCTGAGCAGTCTAAGAGTTGTGGAGGAGCTGGCTTGCTTGCATTTTGGGTGAGTGATGCTGCTTTTAGCCCTGGCTGCAGGGCTCTGCAGGGGTATGGGGACGTTGGTGTTCAGCAGTACGAGGGGTCAGGAATGGCCCCGCTGCAGGCGGCTGAAGACCCAAGGGGCTGCACGGGTGAAGCAGGTGGCTGCTAGCCAGGGGATGCGAGGGAAGAGGGGCAGGGGGTATGTGCACAGTCACTGCTCGTCCAGAATCACACCAGGACTTGGAGGGAGATGTCACTTCAGCCGTCTTATAACAGCGCTGCCACTGTGATGGCTGCTGGGGTCCAGAGCCGAGGCTTGGTCCTGGAGCCACGCAGCAGGACCCTCTGCCAAGGACAGGGCACTCCAGCCACAGCCCAGCACTTCACCCAGTCCATGGCAGTCAGGGCAAACAATCAGGGTAAGGACAGCTGGACCCAGCAGCTGCCGTGCAGGATCAGGCCTCCTTTCACACTAGAAAAAGATCAGCAGCACTGCCTTACGACTGTCACGATATATTCCAGTTGTTGTGATTCATCTTCCACATTTTGCATCAAAGTAACTTTATGTGCTCTTATTGGAGCTTTCAAATTGCAATTCCAAAATTCATAGCATGGTGAGACGTACTGGGAGAAAAAAAGATTTCCTTTTCTGATTCATACAAAGTCAAGTGCAAAATAGCACAAAAAGGAAAAACAAGTGGTTTCAGAGGAATGTGTCACATACGCAGGGGAACTGGAGACTGTACCAGATAAGGGGCAAGTGCAGAGAGATATGAGGTGAAGAGAGACTCAGGGGTGCCCAGCACATTTCACCATCGCTGTCTTGCATTGTTACGTTTAACTAGTGCAGACTCAACTAATTGCATTTTAATTTGTTGGTCATATTAAATACACACCTACAGCAAAATAGCCCAATGGTAAAACCCATCCGGTGTCATCCTTTCGCACATGTCTAATTGCAACGTAATTACTCACCTAAATAATTCAGTTATATTTACTGTACACATAAGCATGAGATTTAGAAGGAACACTGAGGGCCACAATCTATTGGATGGGGTGGGGTGGGATGCTTTCAGCCTGCATTTAGCCATCTGCCTCTGTCATCAGTGGAAAGAGGAGGAGGCAGTTTTAGAGCCATTCAATCCATCCAAAATAAGCCACTAAAATGCACTTTAAATGTAAAATATTTTCTCTGTGGAAGTTTCTTAGACATCTGTTTCTCTGAATAATGCAGTTACTACCTGTGTTGTTGGCCAGAGGAGAACACAGAGGCTCTTGGCACAGCCTTAAGCCAGCCTAGGTACAAACAATGCCACACAAACTTCCCACAGAAGTGGCTTTTGAGAACGATGGTGAATGTTGCATTTTTATTTCCGCACCCTCAGTTTGGCAGAATGATCAGCATTTCTGGGATTTCTTTTTCTTCTCTTTTGATACTTTAAAATTTACTAAAGGTGAAGCCCTTCCAAAGCGCTCACGCTTTGTATGAGCGGAGCAATGGAAGGCATTTTCTCAAAGGCCATCAGTACAATGTGTCTGACCATGGATGAGACAAGAGGGGATTTTTGTACCTACTTCGAAATCATATTTGCTTGTTTAAGGCCACACAGACCTTACGTTATCAGGCCTTTCCTTGTGCATGACAGGCTGCAGCATTTTCTGTATTTCTAAGCAGGATGAAGATCTTCATAATGATTATTGTGTATGGTTTTATTTCTTGTTTTCTTTAATCCCTCACAACATGTTCCACTCTGCATCCTTTGTCTTTTCCATTCCTTGTTCCCTCTGTTCAGGCAGCAGGATCCTCCCTGTTCCCTCTCCTTTACAAGGATCATTTGCTACTGCAGTACCTGCAGCTGAGTCTTCATCTTCCCGATCCCTCCCCTCCAGCAACCTCCAGCACTTTCAAATTGCAGCTGAAAAAAGTTCTATCTGTGCTTCTACCTCCTCCCGTCACCACTTACCTCACAAGTGTTTACAGTACCACAGAGCACCTACTGGGAGGCGCAGGATGAATTCTGCTTATGACATCAAACAAAGCAATTTAACTTCTGATTTTTTAATAAACCTTTTATCTCAAAATAATAATAACATTATAAAATCATTGAAAATGAAATCAAATATTTAATTGCAAAACTATGCAACAACTGAACTGTACATTTGCTTGTATACAGATTTTGCTCTCCAAATTTAATTACTTGTTTATAATAATACATACTTGATTGACAAATCAGTTTCTGCATCGCATTAAGTAATTTACTTTTAAACTCAGTTTTAGGTGTAGAATCAAGCTGTCATTGCCACTAAAGCTACGTCAGGATGTTACCGATAATACACAGTAAGGCAGGGTCTGAATGAGCAGCCAAAGAAGTAAGACATTAAAATGTTCTAAGACAGCTCCTATTTCTCATAGGAATAGTTATGCTTTCTCTTTACAACAAAAGAGATGTGTTTCAGGTTCATTAATTCTGTATGCCTGACTTTTATTTCTAACTGAATTGTTTGTGTATGATTGGTTACAATGAGAGCCATGATCTTATGCTCATCCTACAACTATTTTATGACTGATTGCACCTGGCATCGTGTAGATGAAGAGCACCAAGAAGACAACAAGAATAAGCAGAATTATGCCAATGATGATGTACTTCTTGTAATTTCTCCAGATCAGGTGATACAAACACTTGAAAGGATTTACAAACCAAGAGAAGGATGTGTCTGGTCGGCTAAGGAGGAGGAAAGAAAAAAAGAAATAAACATTTTTGTAAAGGTAGATCCATCTATTTCCAAAGCTACCCCACTGCAAAATATATATTTGAGTCTAAAAATGACCTTTAACTCCTGGGAGCCCACTAAAAGGTTTAGAGACAACTTCTGTGAGTTTTACCTACTCTCAGGTCATCCATCTTGTCCCCAAGACCTAGCTCCACACACAGCTAGGAATGAAATTCCAGTTCACATTTCACAACTACTCCAATTTAGGGCAAGATGAGGGGTTCAAAAATATAGAAAAGATTGTGATAAATCCTAAAGAAGAAATGCAGACATCTTAAATTAGAGTACAAAAGCTTTCTATTCATTGCAAAGAATTTAGCATTACAAAAGGAGCAATTGAGTCACTACAAAATGTGATTGCTTGGTGATAGTCTCTGTGCCATAACAGGCAGTCAGCTCAGGCCTAGCATACAGCCCAAAATGATATATTGTCAGAAGAGGTTTTAAAACGGGCCTCCTGAAAACTGGAGATGAGAGGAACCTCAAAATCTAGGTAGATTGCCTGGGTACATAAAAGGAAGAAGGGCCACCTTCTGGTGGGGCATATCTGCACTCCACAATCCTGTATTTCTTCCAAATGTTGTCCCATGTCATATTCTTCTCCATAACCAGTTTCTTCACACTGTACAGCAAAGCTGCACACGAAGAGGAAAGCAACATTCCCCTTAGGAAAAATGTAGGGGTAATCTCTCCTCTGGCATGCCAAGCAGCTCGGGAGGTCATTATGCCTCTGACTTCAACAGCCCTACCTCTGCAATGAGCTGAGCCAACATCTGTCAGCAGTGTGTGATGGGATGACCTGCAGAGTGCAACGATGCCAAGCAACGTTAACACCAGCAAAATTGGGTGCCGGCTTTCTTTGTTATCAAATATCACTGTAATTGTGCAGATGGTACAGCGGTAAGGAGAATGAAAATTAAGACTGAGGGTGACAAAAAGTAATGGACATGTTTAACGTCAGAAAGCTGTTTAAGTAATTTAAATTATGTGTTGGTTATCTGGAGAATTCAGCATTCAGCACATGACAGGGAGTGCCAATCTTACAGACACTCAGGAAATCTAAAGGTCAAACGACTATTTTTTTAATTAAAGACCTTATTATAGTTAGGGTAGAAATGGCTTGGAAATAAATAAAAAATAAGCCCTCCAGGTTGAAAGGAATTGTAAAAAAGTGGATGTGATAAAGAGTGAAGCTGACTGAATCACAGACTTGAGTAACAAAAACATTATTCCATATGTTCCACCTAAAGGGCTTTTCATAACTTTAAGGACAGGGGAAAAAAAGCCAGACTCTGGCTCATTTAATTTGTTTTCTGTGCAACATAGGCAACAGAATTCAGTACCAGCTATAACAGTATATTTGTAACAACAGAGAGCATCTACTAGAAAAGCGTCCTGTTTTGATTGGCAGAGATGAAGAGATGGATAACCTCACGGTGGTTTTACCAGTATGAAATTACACTCTGCTAAAAACCATGCACCTTTCTCATTTGTTTTAGTCCTCAGACATTTAAACTTTGTCAGCCTTTTCTTTGGTACTTTAAGGAGTCTGCCGCTGCCTAGTAGCTCCTGGAATATAATTTAGTTTTTAAAAATATTTTGTTTTGCAGAATTAAGTTTTAAAATGAACAATCTGAAAATGTATCTGCTTCTCTCTGTATGAACCTACATGATTGTCAACAAATGTGCAAACCTAGAGTACTGGCACAAAGATATGAAGACCCACCTCTTCCTGAAGAGAGCTTATTTGAAGTGCAGAAACAGTTATCTGCCATCTCTCCATTGATTTTGACTATTGTGTATGTGTGAACCACTTAGTCCATACTACACATGTGGCACTGAGTTGGTAAACTTTAATGCCAGCTTTATGGAACTGAGGCATACAATGTCTTCAGCTATTATTTTATTTTCTTTCCAGTAACTGGTCTTGATGTATTTACTATCTGCATGCTGATACCACCTTTTTAACCTTAGGATTTGTTCTGCCCAACATTCAAAGTCAGGTGTCCAGCCTGGTCATTCACGTAGGGTTGTTGTGCAGTCAGCGTGGAGAGGAAGGACCCTGCAGAAGGCCTCTGTCCCCAATTTCCTGATGGTCACTGCTCCCATACTAAGATATGTGTTGCGTAAATAGGATGACGCCTCCATCTGTACATGAGTAGCTACGACAGGAGCCCGAATGACTTGCTTCTGAGATGGATAGTGTCATGTAGGACTAGTCCCACCCTGAATTTAATTGAGGTATACATCTCAATTAAGCATAGATCTGGGTCAAGCCATGTGTTGCCTGTGTACTTCATCATAAAAACCTAGATGTGGAGCCTCTCTGGTTACTCAGCAAAAGATCTGAAGACTCTGGTTTTGCTGCGTCTGGGTCAAAACACCTCCAGGCTGGTTGTGCACCAGAGAAGGGGCACGAGGCTAGTGACCACATTTTAGCACAACAGCACATTACCAGCAAAAATGTCCTTGAGGTGAAAATTCAAGGTGCCCTGGAGCCCCAGGCTGCCTGGGGTGCATGGGCTGGGCTTGATGATTTGAGCTTGAAAATGAGCATGGCTTTGTGCATCCTTTTGACAGCCTTTGGACAAGTAATCTTTCTGTTATTACACACTATGATCCCTCTTAAAACTGCCTAGGTTGGTTGCTTCCCACCACACATATTTCAGAGCTGTCTCAGTCCTCTCTGCTATGTAATAAAAGTGCTGCAGTTCCCATTACTGGGCATCTTTTAGACATCTGTCAGGCATAGCTCATCCTGCCCTTGGGTAAAGAAAGATGTTCAATGATATGATTGATTAAAGTTTTTCTAAGGCTAATTCTCAATAAGTCTCTGTTAACTATAATTTTCAGACAAAATTCATATCCTTTTTAGAACTATTCAATTCACCTTTATGCTGTTTTCTCCTCTTTCATATTTATTCTGAGACATTTGTTTGTATATCAAACAAATGAAGAATAAACAATGTGCAATGATTACCTTTAGGATTTGCGATTTATTTTTAGAAGCTTTGGTAGCAGGAAATAAAATACAATTTCCTTTTTTTTTCAGTCTAACTCCTTACTTTAGTAGAACAAAGTACTTGAGCCAAAATAGATTAGAAGTACATTTTTTTCTGAATGCAAAAATCTCAATTGATAATATATTTTTTTAATGTGGTAAATACTGAAAAATAAAATGCTCCTTTTAGATCATCTGCCTTTGTTAAACCACTTAAAATGTCCTATTTAAAGAGCATTATGATGAAAAACAAGCATCTTCATTCTTTGATTATGAAATACAAAGAAATTAGAGACATATGTTAAAGTCATATGGTTCCTGTATGGCATGATTTTCATGTTTTATGTGCCTTTATCCGCATGTGATTAATTTATGCAAGAAGAACCACACGCATGCAGAGGTCAGCTTTTCACTGATACGTAGCAGTTAAGATACCTTCAAATTTGTGTGGGTAATTCCTGTTGCCTAATACTAAGACTCTGCCTCCTAACGGTCAGATTAACAACAACACTCCATTAAAAAAAAAAAAAAGCATAAACACGGCATACAATAATTTTAAAGCACTTAAATGTTAATGGCTTACATATATCCTCTTAATATAGCAAATATCTTCCCTCTGATATTTACTGGTGGCCAAAATAAAGTGTTGGGTATGTGCATAAGCCGCAGTGGTTGAAGAGGTTATCACGGACCAGGTCAGCTATGGAATGAGCGTGTGTGTGAAGTCTAGCTGAGGTCAGACGGGCAGCAATGTGATTTGTTTTGCCTTCCACAGGAAGATGTTTCAGCTTACCTGGAAGGTGCTGCCAGCTAAGAGTGCCATCAACCAGCCCTGCCACGAGGAAGCCCGGCATTGCCAAGATGGCCAAACAGCTCGCTCAAGCTTATAGCAGGAATGAGAAGAGCAAGGAGAGCTCCTCTTCCCTGACTGCTGCTGAACACCCCTGCCCCAGCTTTTTAATGAATATGCTCCTACTCACTTGGGTTTTTCCAAGGGCTCTGGCTCCTTTCGAGCTTTGCCTACTGGATTCTTCTCAGCTTCTTCTGCTGTGACTAAGTGAAATTCAGCTTCCACTTTGCCCTGAATCAGAGAGATCATACGTAAGCATCCATTACTTGGTTATTATAATTAAATCACAGCAGGAATTGGCTTGTGGAGAAATTATGGAACCATCTGAGGGCAAATGAAATTGATTAAAGAAAATAAGAGAAAGTCTTTGCAGCTACAGAAAAAGCACAAAGGAAAACCTAGGCACCAAATCCCTGACTTACACCCAAAGACCATAAATAAAGAGAGGTTTTCCTCCAGAAATATCTTTTCTGCTTCCTAAATCATAGTGCAATTAAGGCCCATTGCAAAATCTTTTCCTGTTCACTCCAACTATCATGTGTCCCTGCAGAGCTGAATGGCTGAGCTGGGAGATGGGTGGCTGGGCTGGACAAGGTGCAATCTAGCAACAGGGGGATATTCAGCCCGTCACAAGTGATTGTTCACTAGGGTCATACATCACAAAAGTGGATGGCTAGAAATGAGATCTGTGTGCAGAAAATGTCATGAATTCCTAGAGCTCTGTTCAGGTGATAGAAAAGCTAAAAGAACCCAGCAGGTGGATTTAAAGTCAATTTTCTTCATGTATGGCCAGAAGATGATACTCAGATGTATGACAAAAGGATAGCTTTGTTCAGAACCAATTTACCAATAATTTTCAGAATTCTGCTGTTCTACTGCTGGTTTCCATTGAAACAAGCCATTAAAATTTGTTAAGTGACCCACAAAATATTAGCACCAGTAAAAGATCATGTTTGCTACACCATGCAGTAGAAATAGGTAAGTTAACTTGTATCCTTAGTATCAGCCATAACTTGGGCTACAGAAGTTAGAGCTTCCTAAACAAGAGTTAACACTTTTCCTCTTGCACTCATGGAAGCACTTGATTTTCCACTCCGCCCATCCAGTGTGATGGAAGATAAGCCATGGAAGAAAGCAAAGAAAAAATACAAAGTTGTAGTAGTTTAATCCAGCACGCAGCTAAGTCCCACACAGCCCTTCGCTCACTGCCTGCCCCTGGGGGTGGGGCAGAGAATCAGAAAAAAAGGTAAAACTCAGTCTGTCTGGGATTGTCTGAACAAAAATTATGGGGGTACCACTGAAGCACATGTAGAAGTTATGTGGATTGCCAGTGGTGGCTGTTCTTCAGGTAACGTATTTAAAATTAGCATCTGTCTCTGTCAGGATCACAGCAGAGTCTATTGGCCGCAGAGAAAATCTGTTCATCTGTAGTGAGCTACCCACCGTGAGCTCCCCAGCCTTGATGAAAGGCCACCAGCCTCTGACACGCTTCTGCTGAAATATGGAGATCTTGTTTTCTTCACTCATTGCCACAGCCATGCCTAGGTCACAGCTCTTGGCTGACTTTGCTGCTCGATGGAAGCCGTTCAAGTTCAATTCGAGAGTGCCTGGAGAGAGAAGTGATGTGATAGCACTCAGAGACCAGAAAGACACAAAGGCATTCAAACAGCAGTTTTCAGGTAAGACACATGGAGCAATGCAGCATTTTAGCCCAAGCCTCATTGCTGAGAATCTCCCTGTACCTTCAGCAGTTCATTTATATTGCCTTGGCATTGCCGCATCCAAGTCCCTAATTATTCACTCTGCAAGAAATGGATAAGGTGGCAATGTGGTGCCTCGGAGAAAGACGTGAAAGACTATGGTCTCAGACACTTCCTTGTACACACCTTTATAAAATACAGGTATAGAGAGACCTCACATGAAGCTCAGACAGTTTCACTGCATACTTACCCAAGAAATCATCTGAAGAGAGTCTTTCAAAGTCCCACACCTGAAGCACCAGCTCAGCGGGTATTTTGCGCTCTGTCTTTTCCAAGGAAAATATGTTTTCTCTTTTACTAACCACCATTTGTTTCTCAGCTGGGAGGTAGTGGAATGGGAACACAAAGCGCCAGTTGAAGTTGCCCTCTCCTGTCAAGGAGTTGTAGTGTACGTCTGTCTCCTGTTTGTCCTCTTCCAGGCCCTTTATCCACCTATGGCAAGCACATAGTGGAACACACTGCCATCACCAGGGGAGTTTGAATTGAAGGTGTTGTTGTTCAGTAACAACGTTTTGGATGAGCAAACAGAGCATCATTCCTTTAACCTTTACTAATCACCCTGTAGTCATGTGCCATGCTAACAGATTCCACGTCAATGTCCCAAAACTGGCTTAAGTGGTTAGTCCTAGAGTCTGTAGCATTTGCAGTTGCAGTCTGGGGGTATAAACATGGCATAAATATGGCTGAAGAAGTCTCCCCAGCTTTTCTTGTCTTTTTTTCTTGGTTTCTGCTATAGTGTGCATATCACCTGAAGTGCAATGCTATGTTACAGGAGGACTATGCTTTCCTAAACATAATCTTCTCTTCTGAAGAGCTCCACCAAGGTAATGATCTACCATTATGCATTTTAGTTCTGAAGATGATCACAGGTTGAGTAAAGGTTACCATTTTTGCACTGCACCCAAAGAGTGGTGTTTTCCCTGCAAGTTTCATTAATTCAACAAGGAATGGGGAAAACTAGCAACAATTCCAGTGCAAATCCTGGTGACACATTCAGTGCTGAGTGCACTATCTGAACATAACGAGATGTGTGCCTTTGTCATTAAGGCATAGAAACAAACAGATATCTACTCCTGTCTTTCTCTGTCAGGCAGTTCTGGCAGTGATAGTGATGTCCTCACATTATCACACAGCTCAGCACAAAGGCTGGCTCCCTACTTATTCCCTTGGTTTCTAGTTTGCACTGAATTTTATGCTTTCAGAATTACTCTGCTACTCCTCTGAACATGTTAAGTTAGTTGCTATGTGTGAACACCAGGGATTTCAGAGCAGCTCCTCTCATGGAACTGCAAGGGAAGGTTTATTCAGCCAGCGTGTGCAATAACTGCACTACTGCTCACTGGGGACCATGTGGCTGTGTTGGTGTACACTTATCTAGGCTAATGTCGCATTCTCCAAGGGATTGCTACCACACAGAATGGTCAGAACTAACTCAAGTTTCCTTGGTAAAATCAGAGAATCATAGAATGGTTTGGGTTGGACAGGACCTTAAAGATCATCCAGTTCCACCCCCTCACACCCCTTCCATGGGCAGGGACACCTTCCGCTAGACCAGCTTGCTCAAAGCCCCATCCAACCTGGCCTTGAACACCTCCAGGGATGGGGCATCCACAGCTTCTATGGGCAACCTGTGCCAATGCCTCACCACCCTCAGAGTCAAGAATTTCTTCCTTATATCTAATCTAAATCTAAATTTATTTTTCTATATCCTTAGTGTCCTAGATACTCAGATTTTTCCAGGACCTCATTCACACACATGTACTCCCACATGAGGTTAGAAAATATTTCCCATTGAAATTGTCTGGCATACACCAGCTTTTTGTCTCTATTGTGCTCATAATTCCTTTTTCTGTAGTTATTTCATACATCTCTACTTCCATGTGAGCCTTTACTGTTCAAATTTTGTGTTTTGTCTCTGTTTGCTGGACTGTGAGTTTGATTCTCTTCTTATGCCATCTCTGCCTCAGTCATTTTTTAGTTACCTGATTTTAAGTGAGAAAAATGGTGAAGCAGTATTCAATATACATGACTAATTAGGACAGGCATTTACAGCAAAGTACCAAGGTCACACAAATACCTCCTCAGATGTTCCCACAAAATAATTTTTGTGACTGAATATTATTTGTCCTCTTGAAGACAGTTCCTGAAGAACTTACCCTTTTACATAAATATCACTTGATTTTTGCCCTGTAAAGATATTTTCATCTTCTAGAATTACGTCCTCTGTATTCCAGATAATTACCCTCAGTTCATAGCTGAAAAAGAATAGAAACATTTTTCATAGTTAAGATCATGCTAACAAATGGTCATTTTTTTAGTAGGTGTGTGTATACTCAGGCTCAGGTCAGATGCTAGCTAATGTAAACCTCTTCCAAATCATGCTTTTGTAAAGTAAGAAATGTTGTATTTGTGCAAAACTCTTAAAATAGCATCAGCCTCAGGCCCCTTCTGTTTACAAGAGCATGTAGCAATAGAATGGGGATGGTGGCTCCTCTGCACTCTTGGAGCTTGCCGAATGACAGCAGGGTCATGGCCAACTTCAGAGAGATGGAAAATTCCTTGCTTTTTATGTGCTTGTTCCTTTTCAGTTCACTTCACAAAAATGCTGCAGTGTAACAAGGCGACGTTGATATGAGCAACATCATCAGAGCAGCCTCCGAAGCTGAAAGAAAGCAGCTTGCTAATAAAAATCAGAGCTCCCTGGGAGGTGCTTTTCTGAAGAAATGCTTGAAACCATTTTCTTTGGTGCAATCCAATGGATTAAGAGGGAAAAAAAATACTGTTTAGAGATATTTTCATTGAAGCAAGTGCAATCATCATCTTCAGAAACAACAGTAAAGAGAAATAAATCTTTCCCATCCTTTCCACTCTCTATATACAAATATTTACTAGAAGTTTGAACTGAAATACAGATATTGTAGGTGACATAAACACTTGATATTAAAAAATTTGAGTCATTGTATTAACTGCAAAATTTTTTAAAAAGTATATTTGGGAAATCCAACAAATGATTTTTCTATTATGACATGCTGTCTTGGAAATAATATCAATCTCATGTGTGTAATTCTTTGACCCTGAAGTTACCAGATATCTTAGGTCATGGAGCTCTTCAGGACACGTGGACCCTGAAAACCAAGCCTCTGCACTAGACAAAGAAACTTTCCTCTACAAATCTCCATCAAGCCCTGGTTCACTCAAAGATCACCGACAAGAAAAGTTTTCACAAAGTGTTTGAGGTTATATGGAGCCTGGAGTTTCTTTTGCTGCAGCATATAGGTGTTTCTAGGCAAAATGTTTAACTCAGTTTGTATGTTGACTTTCTTTTTCATAATTAATGACTTGTAAATATTTTTCCCTGGTTTTGTAGACTACAAAATGGCATCAACATTTTGCTTTTGTGTATATTATTAATTTTAAATATTTTTGCTTGGAAAATACTTGTTGTTAAGGAAAATTACAGAAAGTTCTGGTCTGAGGAAAGTATTTGTTACATGGACTCTTATTTTTGTCAAATCTTGGCTTTTATAAAAAGAAAGGAAAATAAACAAGTCTGCGTTACATCGCTCCTTGTTCAAATGTAAATAAAGCAGGAATAGTATCTGATGCTGCTTCAGACGTAAAATTCCAAAGAAAGGCCTTGCTAAAATATTGGAATAAAGCAGATAAAGGATAATCTGAGAAGTCTGTTTGTCTTGTTTGACTTTTTTATTTACAAACATAAAATAAACTTGAATAGCTATGTCTAACATTGCATATAAAGCAGAAGGATCCATCTGAAATTTGAGAGACTGCTATTCCAAACATGTCTCTTTCTGCTGCTACTTTGTGTGTTTCTGATCTTGTCTTTGAGCCAAGTATGGGAAATCCAAAAGGTACACCACTGCATCAGATTAAAGATCTCACCCAGGGGTTAAGCGTGTTATGCAGCTGAAGAAGGGGTTGAAACCAGAATTATTTCTTTCAGCTCAACAAATGGATGATAATATCAGAACTGTTATGGGACTCTTGCATCTAGCCAACCGAAATCTCTTTCTGAAAAAGGAATATATTTCTAGAAGATGTGTGGTAGCTCTTGATGCAAAAATCACTAGTGGTTCTTTGACTTGTTTAATGAAAGAAACCAAACCAGATGCTCTCCTTTGACTTAAGTTTATGTGTATCAGAATCACAGAAGTTTGTTGTGATACTTCTTTTAATAGTTCTTTCCAGACACTTAAGACTCAGTCTGGAAGATTGACACCAGTGTGCTGGGAGGAAGCATACAGCATTATTACCCTTTGGGTTTTCTTGGTGAAATGTCCACCGGGGGTCCTGGCAGAGGCATATCTTTAGGAAATATGTCAACCCACATCTGTACACGACCCTTGAAAAAAAGAATAAACATCACTGTAACCTTATTTTAGTGAGACTTAAAAAGGTTTTAAACGTAGTTCTGTCTTCCAAAACCACAGCTTCCCCTCTGAGCACCAAGCAGTTCATTAGTCTGTAACAAGTTAATCTATAAGCAAACTACACAATATATATTTTTTTCATACACATATTCTATCAATCTCTCAGTAGTTTGGTGAAGCTGGAATTGAGCTCAAACATTGGCAACTTCCAAGTGAAAGTCCATATAAAAATAGTACATGATGAAAACTGAGAAGAGCCAAAATCCACATACAAATAGGGTTTGTGTTAGCTTAATAAATGAGAGCATTTAAAAGAATGAAAATATGCAGTTATAGCTTAAGTGGCTACTGTGTGTTTAGGTAACTCACTGTATACACACATGCATGACAATTTGCAGGTTGATACTGTACAAAGTCTTGTGTATGGTACACCACCTGGACGCTGTCTCTATAAGTTTGCAGATACAATTAGAAAGCACCGTAACTGGAGGAAAGGAAAACTTCTCTTGGGTCTACCATCACTACACCATCACTGAGCTGCCTTACCTGTTCCATGCCTGGCTTATCCTTATGGTAGAGAGGCCGAGTCTCAATGTGCTCTGGGACCAGCTTGTATCCAACCCCAGGGATTTCTTCCCAAGCACGTAAAACCTTTAAGGAGAGATGTTCATACGACTCAACTGGCTCCTCTATAGGAAAGAGTAAAACAAAAGAACAAACAGAGATAAATTAGAATGCTAACCCCCTTGGTAACATGTTCCATTAAATATATAAAATGGTCATTAAAAACCTGCTTGAGTTAAAAGGAATGATTTTATGTACCCCAGCTAAGAAGAGAAGGGTCTTAAAGTGCATTGTAAATAAGCGTACCCACTGGGATAAATAGAAAAGTAGAACTTACACAGCAGTTCATCTATATATACAGTGAATCATTTTATTATTACAGCAGCTGTTTCTAACAGGAAGATGGAAGCAATGTTTGAACTACACTTGTTATAGAAAATTGCAAATGTGAGGTTTTTGTGGCCTATGAAAGACAAGGAGACAAGATTTTGATGGAGCTACCAGCAAATAGGCACTAGAAATTACACCTACAGCCTTGTTTTGCCTTGTGATGGCAACAGCAAAGATCACCCTGGAGAAGAAAATCACACCTCAAGGGAAGAACAGTAATGTGAGGGCTGAAGTCTATGGGCAAGAACATGTCTTCTGAACAGCTCTGCTTTGCCATTGGAGGAAAAAGTAAGGGAGACCCTGGAGGAGGGCATTTTAAGGAAGGAACAGCACTAATAGTGCAGGTGGCATGGATATTGAAAAGCAGAGAAAGCCTTTTGAGCACCTGAGTCTCTCTTTCCTCCCTTTTCATGTGGGTTCCACACAAAAGCAACATGGAGATTTGAAGACAGATGTCTCCTAGATTAGGAGAGAAGTACCCAAGTGAAAAGAAAGTTAAAACTATTTTTGTCAGCAGTTATAACTTTTCCTAGAATGCTGCTATCTCAGAGTTGCTGGTAAATTACAAAAGGTTTCATTTGGATTTAATCAGTAGGTATTGAGCACTTCCTAATGGCACAGATAGGAAGGAAGAATGACCCTGTGGTTCTGAGTCCTGGCTCTCTTTTTTGTGCTGCCGTGTGTTTGAGATGCAATACATTTCATCTAATTTTATCCAGCTAAAGGCAAGGTTTTTAGTCTGAACTACTCAGTCCAGTAGCCTCAATGGTAAGCAGGACAGATTGTCCCTTGATAACCCATCCCCTCTGTCTCAGGCACCTTTCTAAAGACATTTTGCACACCTTCTGAAGATGCCCATTTGTTCCTACTGGCTGCAGATAGTCCTAGACTACCTTGGAGTAGATATATAACTTCCATACTCCTAGAGCAAAGTTGAACTACTCTTTTTCTTGCTATTTAAAGCTGTATATACGGTCTTCAAGTACCAGTTTCACCACCTGTAAAGTAAAAATATTACTGTTGCCCATTTTCAGTACTCCCTTGGAGCTCAAATCTGTGGCCCTTGTTAGTTTTACAGACCCAAATGATGAACAGCACAGGAACTCAGCAGGAAATAAGGACCAGATTGCCTTGTCAGAACAGCAGTTTGGATAAGGAGCATGCAAAAGACTGCATGCTGTAAACTTTCTCTATAACGTGCCAAAAAAATTTGTGTAAGTAAGCTTTTCAGGAGATGGACTTTGCTATCTGGTTCTATATTTCCTTGCTTTTAGTTTTCATCATCTCGTTTGACATTGGTTGGTCTGAAGCTCATTTTACTGGACCAGAATTTTGATCTACATCTGGCAGTCACATTTGCTTGTGTGCTGGTGAAGAAAACAAGCAGCAATACTGAAAACATAAATCCCTCTCAGGCCAACAAACCAAAAATGGATCAACTCTTCTCCCTCCAACAACACTACCTGAGCAGCCTTCCACTAGAGGGGTGACCTATATTTTGTAGCTGCCAAAGGGAATTTGCTCAAAGATGAATGTTCTGAAACACAAAGAGGTGAATAGAGGTTTCCCTACTCCACAGTGTTCATTGCCTCCAAAACCAGCTCCTTTTGTTCCTCCTTGTCTCCATCCTCACATCTCTTTTCCTTACTCAAATGATAGTAGTGAATCACTGATAGCTCTGTCCCACTCCACCCTTATATGATATGGACACTCAGCTTCCTGGTAGTTTTGCCCTCTTTTTAATCTGGGATCCCTGAAAACAAGTTCTGTCCTGCCCTCTGGATTCATGAACTTCCCAGATATCTGGATTTACACAGCATTGTGTTAGCGCTCCAGAAGAGCAGTCAGAGTAGTAATAATCAAGAGGTGGGGAGAAAAAAAAAAACAAAAAACAAACAAACAATGGAGAGGAGGAAAGCCAAGCAGGTCAGGTAGGTCTGGCAGGTAAGTGGCCTGGAACCTAACTGGGGTTGAACAAGGACTTGCCTGACCTTGAATACCTCACTTCACATATGTACATATGTACTTCTCTTTCGTTTTCTCCCTGCTTGGTTCTGTCTACGCTATGTGTCTTCCTTTAGACAGGGAATACATTTTTTAAGGACTAATGGTTATCCTGACTTCTCATGTCTTGGTTTGCTGTGTGGAGGGGTCTCAGAGCATGCAAGCTGCACTACTTTCAGGTGAAACTAAGACAGAAGACATGTTCAAAGAGCATCACCTGCACTCTAATTGCTCCTGGGCACCCCATCCTTGGGATCAGGCAGGAGCTAGCCCAAAGTATGCCCTAACACCTACCACAGGGATGTTAGGTCTTCATCAATGGCTGTTTTGCCCTACAGATTCTCTCCAGTTAAGATACAGTACTAGGCAATACAGACACTACTAGGTAATACAGCCACAGCCTTCATCACCACAGTTCCATGAGTATTTCATAGCAGAGACAGGTTCCAGTAATCTGATCCTAGAGTACACTGCACAACAGGACTCCAGCTGCAGATGGGGCAGCCTCTTGGTATTGCTATAACACAGTCAAAGAATGAGGAACTACTGCATTACCGTTTTCGTCTTCAATGAAGACCGTCTGTCCCTTAAAGACTTTCGTTCCTACTTGTATCTCCCCTGGCCGCATGAAGGGCCCATTTATTTTGTAGTCCTTACACAGCTTAGTGAGGATCTCACTTGGCTTTGTTGCATCTCGCCACGCGTTGTACCCTTCTCTGCAAGGAGGGAACAGAGTGGAGAGAAATGGGTGAAGTTTTCCTCCAGCAAAGCGTGCTGTCAAACAGGATTTCATACGCAGAGATTCACATCATGGCCAGTGGCCCCAGTGTCTGCTCAGCTCAATTATTCCTTTGAATTGTCCAGCACTGTGAGGAGACACCTCCTCTCAGGTGCTCAGACCCTATGGCCAATCACTCTTTTCTCTTAAAACACAAAAGAAGTTGATGCAGCCTAACCCACAGTTTAGATAAAGTGGCCCAGGCATTGGCATGCTCCCCAAGAGGAGAAGGACCAGAGCTCATTCCCTGTTCTAACTTAAGGATTCAAGTCTACACATTCTACCTCCAGAATGATGTTTAAGGAAGAAGTACTCTGCTGCTCCCACATGCAGAGGAGAAGCTGAGATTGTCCAGGACCTGGAACAAGGACATAAAGAAATACTTCATACTGGAGTTGGTAAGGAAAGAGTCTTGGGTTTCAGTCCACACTATTGGATCACTTTTTAACTTTATCTAGTCTTTGTTTGTAGACAAAATAGCAAAACAAGTGTAGGACAAAAACCCCAAATCCTCACCTCCCAGGTAAATTCTCCACCCCAGGGCAAAGAGTTATTTTAGTTTGGCTTTCTCCATACTTTCTCCAGTTCAATAATGGGGAGAAGGGCCAAGCCCCTTTGTAAGTGCCCTGACAGACCATTTTCCATTCGCCCTTTATGTCTGTCCAAAGACAGTTTATCAAGCAGATATGTTATAAGCTGTTTACTATTTAGAACACTTGGTGAACAATGTTGTTAATTTTAAAATATCTACCTCCTATTTGGCAGCTACCCAAAGCTACTGCTAAGCTCTGTGGTAAATTTAATTAAAATACCTCCTGTGACTTTTGTGCTGCAGAAAGCTTAATATTTGGCCACATCTGGAATTTCTCCTTCAAAACCTTCACTCACAGTGTACTGCTCTCTGTGGCTGTCTGAAGAGGTACTTACATTTCGTATTGACTTTGTAACCCACAGGTAGCTCGATGCCTGCTGTAGAAACGGTTTTCCAAATCAATTTTAGTTTCCCCAATCAGATCATCAGTTCCCACGAAGTCATGGTCATAGATCAGGACAGTGAGCAAGGAATCCTTGGGAAATGTAGCCTGGATTTCAAATGATCTACAGCAAAAATTGGGAAGTATGCACAGTCAAATCAGTTTTGAAGCCTAAAAATTAAGTTAATGAATACCATGCAGACAATGTGTGGGACTTTTTTTGCTTGTGTTTTTTGTTTTAATAAAATGCCTGAACATACTAGAAACACAGAGTGCAAAAATAATTTCTACCTCCTGCTTCCGTATCACCTCCTCTACAGTTCTAAGGCTGTTCCTACCTATAGTAGACAGAGCAATGGGAAGGAGTAGATCAGCTGCAATGGTTTATCCTGAACCCACCAGAGGTGAACATATAGAAATTACGAGGCAAATGAAATTGTATGTATGAGAGCTCTTGTGCACTTTTCAGAACCTCCAAAACAGACTTTTCTGTTTTCTTCCAAAGGCTCTAGATTACATGTTGAATATAGGAATTTGGAGGCACCCAGTAAAATCATCAGGCAAAAGCTTTAAAACAAGTTTCAAAAAAAACCAAACCACAGAATAGAAATCCTTTTTCACTCAGTACATGTAGTACTTATTTTCAGGGATAAAAATCATTGTCATGAGATGTTTAGGGAAGTTGAAAATCTAAAAGTGACCTTAAAAGGGATTTCATAAATTGATGGAAGACAGAACGTCCTCATCAGCACGTCACTGGCTCCAGGTTTTTCCAAAGCACAGGCAAAACTGATCTTCATCTTCTGAAAGAGTTTTATCCTTCTCAAAATGTCCAAAGCCTAATTTTGTAGCAAGAGCAGAGCAGGTTTTGGAGGAGAGAGAAATTTGGGAAAGCTCTGGCATTGCTGTGGGGTTGGTGGTACTGTGCTGACCAGGGCTGCAAGGAGGGTGAAAGGTGGTTACCATGACTGATGCTAAGCTGGAAAAGAGTTGCTGGGCCAGTCACCCCACTGTTGCCATTGGCAGCAGCTGCAGGGACTATCCAAATGAACAGTCAATTCCTATCTTGTCTACATCAAATATAGCAGCAATTTCCCATTCCATCTATATGCATCTGTAATCTTCAGAGCTTATCACAATGATAGCTCAGTTGCAACCTCTACTAAAGAAGAGCTTCAATCACAGAAATTGAGATGGTGTGCTATGGAGGGACCACTCTACTCTGTCTTTTCTCCTCACACTATTTTCTTTTAAGTCTCTGCTGCTGCAGACAAGACTCTTTCCTAATGGGTTTTCAGTCCAATATAGTATACTTTCTCTGTCTTACTGTTCTGCTAGACCAATTCCATCCCAATTCAAAGCATTTTCATGCATCTTAAAACAGGGAAAGTTACTGGAAAATAAAACATGGTTATTAGAATTAACAACATTAAATAAATTTAACACCTTAACAACACAAAATTGATGTTTTCTGAGAGCTTGCATCTGTCTCTCACATTCAAAAGACTGAGGGGGTATTAAAATTTTTTTGGCTTAATCCTATAACCATGAGATTTATTTGGCATTCTGTTCAACCTGAAATGGAAACAGATTTTGAAATCGCACTTTACTGTGCTAATGTTTATTTCACTTTAAACTTGACAGTTGTACTAATTTGCGCAGACAAGATCATTTATTGCTTCATTTCCTCTCATGCATCATTCCATAAAACCTCTCACAGATTGCATTTCAGGATGTGTTTTGACTGGTATGAAAATTAAATAATTTGTAGTCATACAGGGTGATAACAATTTTTAACATTTTAATCAACAGAATCATACAACATCCGGGTAGGCAGACATCAGCCTATATAACAAACACTTTGTAATAGTAACAGCAAAAGTGGTGGCAAGGGAAAAAACAGGAAAAAACAAAACAAACAAAAAAAAACCACTGAAAACAAAAAGAAGACATTACTGACCTTCCAAATACTGGGTTTAGCTGCTTGGGAATGTAGTTTTCCCTGTCTTTAATTTCTGTGTTGCCCAGTCTCAGTACAATGTAGGGATCTGACTTGCCATCTGGATCAGCTGGGCTGAGGTTAAATGCCTGTTAGGAAGAAAGATTTCCGTGTCCTCAGGAAGCTTGCTTAAATGTAGTATGGTCACAGCACAGGTCTGTGGGTTCCCTGCCTGGTCCTGGGTGTTCTGGAAGTGAGGGTCTTTGCTTTCCTTGAGTAATACAAAACTTGCCATTTGGCTTCACAGGCTGTTGGGAAAAGACAGTCTGGAGGAGAGGAGGATTTCCAAAGGTGAAGCAGATGGAAGCACCATCCCACCACTGCTAAGATGGGAAAAGAGATAAGCAGAAGAGGCAATCATGGAATCATAGCATGGTTTGGGTTGGAAGGGACCTTAAAGATCACCCAGTTCCAACCCCCTGCCATGGGCAGGGACACCTCCCACCAGACCAGGTTGCCCAAAGCCCCATCCAGCCTGGCCTTGAACACCTCCAGGGATGGGGCATCCACAGCTTCCCTGGGCAACTTGTGCCAATGCCTCACCACCCACAAAGTCAAGAATTTCTTCTTTATATCTAATCTAAATCTACCCTTTTTTAGTTTAAAGCCATTATCCCTTGCCCTGTCACTTCACTGCATGACAGAGTCCCTCCCCAGCTTTCCTGTATGCCCTTTTGGGTACTGGAAGGCTGCCATAAGGTCTCCCCGGAGCCTTCTCTTATCCAGGATGAACAACCCCAACTCTCTCAGCCTGTTCAATGCTGAGGAAGAAGCTGTCTGCACTAGTACATGCTGGATTCAGGAAAGGTTTCCGTAAAAAAGTGGACCAGGTCCTTGGACAATGCAAACCAGATCCTCAGATTATATTTAGAAGAAACGGCTTGGAAGCTTTTATAGTCAGGAAATAAAGTATCCTCCTCCTATTCTTCTCTTCAGTTTTGTTTGTTGCTGTCTCTTTGTATGACATTCTTTCCTTTTTAGATCTCCTGCAACTCTGAAATACCTGCTTCACGTATCTCTTTCACTTCTCACATTGCATTCCCTCATTGTCTTGTCCTCTGTATTTCTCTCTTTGTCAACCCCATACCTTATCCACAACATCTACCATTTTGATCACACCCACTTCACAGCCCTCACAAAATATTCTCCCATTTCTCCCTCAGTGTGAAGTCTGTGTTGATGTGTAATTTTGAAACAACTCTACTGATTAAAACTTACTGCATTTGCATAATACGACTGGAAGAGGTTGTCCATGATGTGTTAGTTATATTTCTAGCCCCTTTAGTCCTAACAAGTAAAGCGATTATCCTGTCTTGTGGCTTATCATGAGGAATGTGTAATGTTTTCTATTCAGAGCACACTTTTATACAACATGAAACACTAACTGAAATACAATAAAAAATCTACTACATGGATGAGGATTTTCAGAAGCTTCGCTGCAAAGATATTGGAGGTAAACCAAGTTGAAAAGCAGTGTCCCACTTATTTCAAGGTTAAAAAAGCAGCTTTGTACTTACTGCCACGATATAAACCCTGATGAGGACATTGACAGAGTGGTTTGGTGGTATCCCTTGCAGGATGCGGGGCTGCCCTCCATCTAGCAAGCTGCCATCCTCAGGACATGGGTATATGCAGAAGGAGCCCTGGTAATATACTGTCTTTTATTTCCCTCAAAAATAGATGAAGTACAATACAGAAACAAACCTCTGAATGCAAGCAAAACATCATTCAAACAGCCTGCACTGCAGCACATACATATACACAACACATTTTGTGGTACCACTCAAAGGGAACACAGGATTCAGCATGTTAAACATCATCTGTTAAATGTTTTTGGTCTATAACATGGTACCATAGAACCACAGAATCACAGAACCTTCTAGGTTGGAAAAGACCTTCAAGATCATCACGTCCAACCATCAACCTGACCTACTGAGTCCCATGACTAGGCCATGTCCCTTAGTGCCACATCCACGTGTCTCTTAAATACCTCCAGGGACGGCATCTAGATGATTGCAAGAAATATTCGCATGCTCTCAGCTATCCATTTTATTATTTAAAGACAAACGCCTGCAGGTACTCTGCTTTTCTTGGTATTAATTATTATTATTAATATCTTGGTATTAATATATCTACTTTTCTTGGTATTAATATTCTGAAAATAGTATTTTGCTCTTAACTACATATTTGTAAAATGATAATTTCAGTGAGCTAGTTTCACAGCAGTGTGACTGGAACCCAGCTTGTTGTATGTTTTTGAAGCCACTGAACAACTCATCTAAACCAATATTGATTCATGCTGCTGAGTAGTTCATGCTGCCTGAAAGCAATCGGCAAGTCATTTGAACAGAAATTTGCATTGCAAACTAACAGAAGTATCAATGAGTTTAATCAGTTTCTCTGAAGTACAAAGTGCTTGAAATCCTACTAATATTATTCAGGCTTTGAACTGCATTTTCAGATTGCCTAATGGTGCATTTTTTTCCAAATGGAGCAGCTATAAAGGCCTCCAGTTAAACTACTCAAAATTACATATAAGTTGGTGTAACTGATAGCATAGCAATGGAAGTTGCATTAGTGGAATCTGAACAACGTAATATAACTCTTCTTCCCCTTCCGTGATTTTTTTTTTTTTCCAATTCCTTGTTTCAAATCAACAGTGAACAGCTGGTGCTGGATGCTGCTTTCATCTATTGGGTAATGGGAAAAGAAAAATATGACTGGATCCAATAAAAGAGATAATTCTATTTACAACAAACTGTTAATGTCCTTTTCTTTCATCTTTGGTATACTTGAAATATGCATGAAAAGTGGGTAATAATTTAGAGACTGTATGTAAACATTAGAGCTCACCTTAAATTTTCCTATTATTCTGTCTTCAGAGTCACCATGAACTTCATCATTAGATTTTCCTCTTAAGAGATGGAAAGTTTTCACCCAGTCCTCAAAGTTATTAAATTCACTCTCCAAGTCTCCTTCATAAATCTTTGAAAATAGGAGAATGCTTATTTTTTTGTAGTGCAGTGAATATATTTATAGCAACTTTTTTATTACAGGATGACTTGAAATCCATTTTGACTCAAAATACAGATTTTAATAAAACCAAGGTTTTGCAAAACTCCTTGGGGGGGAAAAAAAGTTAATTCCCAACTCAAAACAGGAACAGCTTTGTTCTTAACAAAAGTCCTTCCCAAGGACTGGAACAGCTCGTTAATGCAATAGGTAAAAGAGGCTCTTGAAGATCCAGAATGAACATTTATAAGCACTGGTGTGGGAGAAAAACAGTGTGGATGTGCTGCTCTTTACAACTGCTTCCTCTCTGCAACATGCCTTTGATGTATTGATGCATTTTAACAGCTATGTTAATGTATCAAGGCAAGACAGCAAAGCAGACAACAGCAAACTGCTTTTGGGATGGAGCTTTAGGACAGGTAAAAAAGACCAAAACATTTTTTAAAAGGACATTTTTCCCCCTGAACTCTCCACCTGTAATTTATGAAGTTTTATTCAGCGTGAAAGAAAAGGGTCTAGTTTAATACCATCTCTTAATAATTGGAAATAGCAGTGTCAAATTCCCCTTTATTCAGCTACTACCTAACCCAAATAGTCCTAATCTTTTCAGACTTCCTCGTCTCTCCAGTCTTCTGGCATGACCAATTATATTTTCTCTGAATTCCTTCTATCCCAGCCAAATCTAACACAAGCTGAATATTACTTCCCTAGCAGGTAGGATGCACTGACAATTACAGTAATATTTTCCATACTCTTTTTAGTCATTTTTAATAGGATTTAACATTACCAACATGACATTAATTCCCCCCCCCCGCCTCTTATCATTCACATTTTTGTGCTGGTATCATTTCAAAAAAGAGCATAAATAGAGCATCATTAATAGACAGAGCATCATATCATTTCAAAAAAGATATTCTTAAGCCAAACTATTAACAGAGTTAAAGGAATTGGCTAGTTAAAGTGTCCTCATGTTGTAAAGATACATTTGATTAGCTAAACTCAAAAAACAAAACAAAAAAAAAACCCACTAAAACAGAGAAGAAAGGGAAAGAAAGGAGGCTGATAGTCACAATAAATTAATTCAGGGTAGCAATACAATGATCTACAGGTGAACACCAAAACTGAATTTTCACTTAAGGCTCTCTATGTGCATTTATATTGGTAACTGAAGGTCTAAGGGCAAGTGGGCCACATCCATCCTACAAGACCCTGGATGTTCTCTGGGACCTATGTGCTTATGTGCAGAATCACTATTATCATGTGTGTATTATCAATTTCAAAGTGTTTAAAATAAATAGAAGGAGGGTATTGCTAAACTCAGCCCCTGAGGTCAAGCTTTGAGTAGACTGAATAACAGACTTACCTCTTAGACTTACTTCTTTCTTACCTGCAGTGTTGCTAGATTTGGAGTCGTTTCCTGCAGTTTCCTTTTAAATATCTTATCCTTCCTTTTGTCTGGCTCCTCTTCTATGATCAATGCAATATGGTCAGAAGTCTGCTTATCTGCAGAGATTTCACAACATCATGTAGGTTTTTGGTCAGCAATGCATATCAAGTGTTTCAGATAAGGATGCAAAATACGTTGTAAAGATTACCCCTTGCTCTTTCTCCACTCATTATTCTGCTACCAAGCATTGGGTCCCCTCTTTTCCCATCATTTCTCCCAGACAGAGAGGTGGCATTTCATCCTGTCTGTGGCTGATAGTCTTCATGATGATCTTGGTGGACCAAGTGTGATGGCATCCTGTATCACTCTTTCCCTGCTTGTCACCTCCCAGAATGTCCTTTTGCTTTCTCTCTCACTCCTCCCAGATGTGAACCAACAGATCTTAACACCTTTCACGTAACATTTAAAACTGGAAGTTGCTATTTCGGCTGACTGGTACTTCATATAATGAGTGATCCAATCTTTTCTCTGCCTAAAGGCATCACAAAATAGAGTATATCTCATCTTGGGAAAGACCAGAAGTATGAAAAATGGCAGGAGGCATCTGCCCAACCTTGAGCAGGACTCCAAATAATGAGAGGGGATTTCTGAACAAAAAGAGGATGAGCCCTCAAAAACGGCACTGAGATGGTTCAGTTCTTGGGCTGAAGTCTGGATTTTGAGTTCACTTTACTTTCAGTTTCTAAGACATTCATATGTGTCTGATACCACTGCTACTCAATAGTTAGAACTACATATATATGTACATATTCTATCAGTGCTATCATATATGTATAATGCTTTTCATCATAGATTAAAATATGTAACAAGAACTATCAGAAGAGAATTTATAAGGTCTTGAGCCATCAGTCAAAAAACAATATGCCACACAACTGCCTGGATAGCAGATAGATGCATGTCAACATAGCAAGTAAAAATCTAATTGTAAGTGAACATCACATCTTTGTGGAATGTTTTCTATCCATCTCTGGAAAAGTGAATTCCACTTAGAAACTGATCTCTGCCTCATCTCTCAGCAGCACTGATGATCACTGAAACACTGTCAGCTGCTATTTCGAGAATGATCACATCTGACATTTAGGCCATGTCATCAATCTCAAGCAATCTGGATTGCTGTAAAAAAACACCCTCTTAAAAACAGAGATCACTTCAATCACTGGTGAAGTGCAGTCAGCCCTGGCATAGGAAGATGCTGTACTTTAATTTTGAACAACAGCTTTGTGCAAACAGTGAGCATTTGTTTTCTTTGTCAGTCTGCTCAAGCGGCCACATTTGTCAAAAATAATTTCTAGAGCTGTTTGACTAAGGGGGAACTTGTTAAGCCATGGACTGTTTTCTTTCTGTTATATATATATATATATATACACACATAAATACACACTGCCTGTTTCTGTCCAATTCTTATTGGAATTTTTTGCAAAATATTTTCCCCTTGAACCTAATCAAGGACCAAAGCTTAACAGCTATGGAAATAAGACACATGATCATGAACTCTTCCAGCAGAATCTGTTCCTATGTCATTGATTCTGAATTGGATTCAAAATTCAGAAAAGCTCATTTTTCTGGACCTGTTACAAAAGTAACATGAGATGAGGATAATCTTCACTTTCTATCATCATTATTTTGACATTAAAAATCTTTGTGCATGAGACTGGAATGACAAAAAACTCATGCTAACCCAAAAGTGCCTATGAAATTTTAACCTACCCAACATCTGAACAATTGTAGAGATAAGAACTCCCTGTGCCAGCAGAATTCTGTTCAGACATTAATGTTTAAAAGTAAAATAGTAGAGAATAAAAGTATTAGTAATACAAAATAATAAAAAATGCAAATAATTTACTTACAGTCTTCAGCTTTTCCATCACTGGGAAAAAGATCTTTCACCTTTAAAAAAAAAGGGGGGGGTGAGGTAATTGACAAACTCTTCAGTATGATATGAATGTAATACCAAAAAAGAATGATTCAGAAGTACATATAGATTTACAACATTTCTTATTAGTATGAGTTTGGGGCTACTGGGTGACTTACTTTTTGCATTTTGAGCACAGAAGCATAGTATTTTGACCACCAGTCAATAACATTTTCAGCTGATTCATCTGCAATCGTTCTTTTTCTCCTCTTTGTTGACCGTTGGATGGATTTTTTCCTATCCTACCAAAGCATAAAGAAAACACTTTTGAACTCTAGAACTGATTCAAATTAATCACCTTACTCATGACATCAAGCATGACCAGATGTATATGAAGAAAATCTCAACCTCCACGAGATAAATAAATTGCAAGACAAATTACTGTCTCTGTCTTTTATTCCAAGACACTTCATCAACCATGAAGCAACCCATAAAATAGGTAAAATATTATTACCTATTTCTCTGTGTAGATTTAAGGGATATAAGCATCCAGGTACAAATTGATTTCTCCCATTCAAGTTCATAGGTATTTTTTTATAACTCCCATTATTATTTATTGCCTTTTGGAAGAAGAAAGAGTTGCTGCAATTCAGCAGTTTTCTTCATTAAACAAACAAGCAAACAAAAACAAAAACATAAACTAAAATCTGAACCAGAAAATGACCTGCTCATGCAGCAAATGTTACTAGCTTTATTCTTGTTTAAGAAGTCTGGGCCCTTGTTAAATAGTATGTTTCATCCTACACCCTCACAGAGTTGTCTGTTTGGTGGGGAGATAGGAACACAGAGAGAAATAGGGAGTGGGGATGATAATTAATATGACACAGAAAGTTAAATTATAAGGTTCTTTCTAGGAATCTTTTCTTACTATCCTTTGCAGTCGTATATTTAAATTGTTCCATAACAGATCAAAGATCCAAATGGGTGTGTACATCTAGGCATAAGACATCCCTGCATTTTCCTTGACCCCCCAAATAAGAAGGATGCTGGAAACAACTAACTGTTGAAACATCAAGAGTTAAAGAAACCTGCCTTATGCAATTGCAGAAAGAACTTCTGAAATGAAATTCAGTGCTGTGTCCTCCTTTGTGTTTACTGTTGTTAATAAAACAGTGATCATGATGGCAGAAACCACAGAGAAAGGAAGAATGTGTGCACCCCCAAAAAAATAATGTGCACATTCTAGAGCAGATACTGTACAGTAAGTGCCATGCTGACCAGGATTGCCTTGTTTACTTGTGCTTTTCTGTCTATTTATACTCACACATTGACACCAGTTTAATACTTCAACTGTAAGATCTTTTGAAAACAGACTTTCTGCTCTATGTTTATAGAGCATCTAACACAATGTGACTTTCATCCATGCCTAAATGCCATGAACTTTGAAGCAGTCATACATAGTAATAGTTTTGTAATTAAGTAGATCATTCAAAGCCAAGAGGAGCAAAAAGTCTACTACATCAGTAGCACTTGTCCATGGGATGAACATCGAGCACAGAAGGAAAAAACAGCATTATTTATTAACGGAATTAATGAAATTATGTGGGATCAAAGCAGTATTGCTAACAAGCCCTCTAAAGGGCCAGCGAGAGTGTGGGTATTAACACCAGTACCCAGAACCTTCAGGAAGTTGTTATCTGGAAAATAGCCCTCTTACTGCTACAACATCTAACATGCAAATAAGAGATTACCATTTTATAAGGAAGGTCTAGAGTCTACAAGACTGCAAGACAGTTAGCTGGCAGTTTCAGCTATGCCCACCTTCTGTTTTCTGTCTTTCGGTGGTTCAGAGGTGGAGTGCTCTGGTTCAGCAGCAGGAAGTGTGGTGGGAAGTGGTTCCGGCTCTATCACGGTACATTTACCCTGCTCCACCTCAGCGTAGACATGATCAACTAAAATAGGTTCTTCTTGGGATAGGTCTGCAGGCTGGGATGACTCAGGTGAAGCTGAAATAAAAACTTTGCAACTTAGGTAGATTTTACCAGAAATGCTGTCATCCATCATATTTGGTGACAATCATATCATTAAGGGTTTGACCCTATGCTCAACGCTTTTAAACAAATCTTCTAATCATGTACCTAGTGTGAAGCCTCTGAGCAGTTGCTTCACTGTTTTCAAAAAACAATGCTTTGTCTTTCTATTTGGGGTCAGGATTCCCCAATTACCTTTCTCTGTTTCTATAATGTCTAGTCTTCTTGGTGTAGCTTGAGGACCCAACTGTTCCTTACATAGGAATTGCTTAAGGCAATTGATGGTGTGTGTTCCAACAAGAGTGCTCCTCCCAAATGCTCTCCAGTCGACTACGCAGATGCTTAGTGGTGGATGCAAGAGTTCATTTTCAGGCAGTTCCTAGTGGGGGAGGGCAGACAGCAGCATGAGAATTGCTAGAGAATTTAGATCACATTTTGAATTTTTGTCATGCACAGCAATAAAACTGATAATTTTCCCTCCCTTCTCCTCCCCAGCTATTTACAGACTCAAATGCAAAATGAATACACAGGCAACACAGTTCTGGCCACAGTTTTCTGAAAAGTCTGGAGAAAGCCTTTTCCTTAAGAATACAGAATGGACCATAGGGACAGTGTAACTGAGTTGAGTCCCATGCTGACATAGGCAAGCCCATCTTATTAGGACAAACTGGGAGAATCAGGAACATTTAGAGGGAATGAACACAGTGTTGGAGGCTGTGAGTATTAATGCCACCGCTGCTTTACCCAAGGCTATTAATCCTACCTGCCTTAGTTTGCCCAATCATGAGAGGTGAATACTGGGTGGTTTCATGTTTATAGAATGACTTTAAAGCGTAAAACTGCCCTTTGGACATGTAACGTACAATGGAACTTTAAAATGCTCTAGTTATTGTGCCTCAGTATCCAGGTTAAGGCTTTGATATTCTTTTGACTTGAAAATGAAATTTCACCTCTGTTAATGTTGCCAAGTAGAGCAAATCAGATGGATATTTTTTTCTGATGTTGGCCTTTGTTCAGTGAAACTAATAGATCTCATAACCCAAGAAACAGGTAATAATTAAATTACCAGTCTGTAACAGCAAGGGTTACAATGTGAAAAGGTCCAGAGATCATGAGCCAGAAATGATCGATCTTCTTAATAGACCAGTAACACTCTAGGGGAAATTCAGAGAATTGAAAGAAAATAAAGGAAACTGAGCTTTACCTTGCAAAATGGGAGATGAGGAAAAAAAGAATACTAAAAACAGCCCTGTTATTTGGCAACAAGTTCCAACCTATCAGTAAAAACCTGGTTGCAACATATTTCTTTGCCTATTTGGGACATAGCTTGAGGAACATCGCGCCTTCTTTTATCATGCATTTGTAGCAGAATTCTTTTAGAACATCTTCAAACCATTAGCTTTTCACATAAGAACTGATGTCCCATAGCCTTCACACAAGACACGGAAGAAATGATTTGACAGAAAAAGAGGGAAAATAGTAATTAGCACCTTGCCTAGCCGAAACAGAGAATGGATAGGCAAGAAGTAGTATACTGTACATACCACTTCAAACCAATCTGCAAGGACATTGAAATTGGGATTTTTCTTGTAGCTCTGGATGACAGAGGATTTCACTCCTTTCCCTGCACACTCGATGAAAACCTGGGGGCGATCTACAGAAAGAAGCTGGACTTTCTTCAGCTCTCGAACACCCCAGAACAGGACCTGTGGTGGGCAGAGAAACATCAGTTGCACAAAGTGGGCAGAGAAAGTGCAATCGTTTGCAAGCAGGCAGGAGACATTGGTTGGATGAAATTTGGGACCCCCCCAAAAAAAGCCTGGGAGATGGCCAATGCTGAACATCACCTCCAGTGAGGTCAGTTACAAGGGGAAGGCCTCCATCTCCTGCAGCCATCTTCCTGGGCTGCACTGAGAACAAGTGCAGGGAAGCAGGTCCCTCAGCCTCACTCTGCCATGGGAGCAGTCCCTTCCTAGCAGGCCAGGACTGACAAGTAGCCTCTGCTGGTCTCAGGTGGAAGCACTGCCTCACTTGCCCAGCCTTAGAGAATCACTTTGATCTGAGCTTATCATGTATATTTTGGGATCCAAATGTTATTTTTACATCATTCCTATGGATTAGAATTTTAAGATTATCATCACACATAATTAAAACTTTATAGTCCAGTAACAGAGTAAAAGAAGCAGAGATTTGGAAATGGAAATACTCTAGGTAGCTCACCTCCACTCTGTACTTGCTTAAAACAGGTCGGATGTTGGCTGGGACCGGGTAAATCTGCGAAACATCTGGTGGATCCACTGGGGGAAGTCTGTCTGGATCAGAATCAGGAATCTGAAAAATTTAGCAGTCAAGGATCAGGACAGTTTTTGGAAGAATAAAAACTGTATCAGAAGTATCTGTGAATGGTGTATTGAACACCAATTTAATGCAATTTTGCAAGACACATTACAGAGCAGACAGGTGTAATGTGACTTGGACCGTGGTCTGTCCTGCTGTGATGCTAATACACTTGGCAGGAAGTGTGTTCAATAGATTGGGGTTATGTACCTTGCTGAAAAAATAGTCCCTGTTGCCCCAGCAGGATGTAGTCTGCCCTACAGACATGCACGTATTGAAGCATGGTAATTTAATTTATGAAGAACAGAAAGCACGGTAATTCTATTTAATAAAAATCCTGAACAAAACTGCTTAGGAGACTTTCACAGACAAATTCTAGATCTGATTCTAGTTAAATAAGGCTGGTGAACAGACAGTACACATGAGTTAAATAGTACATTTGCCAGCCAGACATGCCAGAGCTCTTCAGCTGCATTATATTTGGGAATAGCAGTCCTGCACCACTGGATGCTGTCAGCATTTGAGAACTTGTGAATCACATCTCCAGCATCAGGGATGGATCTTCTCAGTGCAGCTACTAAAATCTTGCTGCAGGCGGCACTTATGCTCTTCATGTGTGATGGCATATAAGTCTGCCCCACGTTCAGGAGCTTACTCGGGTACACACAAGCTCCCCGTGCCAGCTGGGTGGGAGCAGAACATGCTCCACCACAGCTCTGAGGCTTCACCATCTCACTGCTCTTCGCCTCTTGTCACACTCCAGGCTCTGCTGTTGGTTTGGTTCACCTTCTGTTGGAAAGCTCCCTGCTTATATTTCCCAACCCCTTCCTAATTCTCTGCAGTACATTTATGACCTTCTCATCCCATCTGCAGGGCAGATCTGAAGCCTGACCTGATTTAGTACATTTCTACATACAGCAGTTAAAGTCGGGGCCTGATAACCACTCCTACCAGAAGCTCGGGCTGTGCTAGCAGACAGCAGTAGGAACATTGGCTTCACAGGTAAACTAACAACCTGCAGGCAAAGCTCCCCTTGGCTTTCTCACAAAACACAGCACCTAAAGTGCACTGCACATACGGTTCTGGGAAAAAGAAACACACATTCTGGAGAGCTTCATCGTTCCTGAGCTAACTTGTCACTGCTGCAAGGTGAAGCACTGAGAGACAGCTCTCAACGGACCTGTAAACTTGAACTCTTCCACTTCTTTTAACTAGGCCATCTGCCCATACAGCTGTGTACCGTTGTGTGGGAGATTCATTAGCATTAGGGAGAAGGGATTTGTTCCGAGGATTTTGTAGGCGTATGAGGAGATGGGTGGAAAACATGTCTTCTAGCATAGCACCTGCAGCATATGCTAGTAATAACATAATTAACGGCAATAAATCACAGGAACATGTTTATGGCCTCTTATCAGTAAGAATCTGAAGCAATTCTTTGAATAGACTTCGTGGAACTTAAGGCCAGAAATTTAGGTCTAGTTTTCAGTGTATCTGGTTTCTATCAGCCACCTCTGTGATGCTGTTTAAAAAGCCAAACAGAAACACATGACTTTGTGAAAGATACCAGCCTGTCTAAAAAGCCAGTTGTTTGGATTTAATTATATTCACTTCACATTTTCTCCCTTTATATTAATTGACATTAGACACTCCAAAAATGTACCCCCATAATAGATTAACTAGTACTATGAAAGAACTTTAACTAGTAATATAAAAGAGTAAATGGATAAGAGGCAAAGACCATCTGAACCAGATCACATACAAGATATCACATCCCCACATATAATTTGACTCTCATGGTACCCAATTTTATTGTGCTATCTGACTTCAGGACTGATGACAGATGACCAAGAAAAGTATGTTCATCTGCAGGCTACAGTGACTTTTGAAAATAATTTCTAAACTGCTCCACTAGCTATGAGAAAAGCTTTATTGCCCAAAGACACGACTTAGGAGAGGAAGACTCCAGAGATCATCTAGTTCAACCCCCCTGCTCAAGTAGGGTCACCTGGAACGTGTTACACAGGAAACGTTACACATGTCTTGCAATGTATTGGAGTTTTCCAAGAGTTAACAACTTCTAGTGAAATAGAGTGTTTCTGTATTACACCATGAAATTCCACTAATTTCAGTGGAATTAGCTTGGTGTAACTCAGCAAGGATTTTGCTTCGTGGCCACAGTGAAACTACACAGAAAAAGAGGTGAAGAATGATCTAACACAATTAAACAAAAGCACAGGAGAATACCTACAAGGTATATTTTCAAAGGGACTTTTCTCTTTTGATTAAAAAAAAAAAAAAAAAAAAAGAGAGAGAGAAGTAAATCTTGAGCCCACCTTGAGAAAAATCAAGACTTCTAGTATCCATTAATCTATATTATTTTAGTCTAATATTTTTCTAAATTCCAGGATACTGCATTATAAGAACTGGGTTAGATCTCTAGCACTGACCCAGCATAACAGCATTCATTTTGAGAAAGGAGTGCTCACTTTTCACACCCTGCTTCTTCAACTGAACCAAATGGTACCTGCAGCTCAGAGTTATTGAGCATGGTTTGTCACAGGAAGGGTTATGGGCTTGGAAGAAGAGAATGAATTAATTAGTCATTAGAGGTATTCATTTCCACCCTCAGAAATTCCCTATTATTGGAAGGAACCACTGGCACAACAGCTCCGGAAGTGCTTTGAAACCTTGCAGATATTTATATGCATTTTTTCATGAAAATTTATTTCATGTCCACATTGCTAATATCTGCCATGTGAGATGCTCTAGAGTGTTGTCACTGTAAAGAATAACATACAGGATGAACAGGATGAACAGGAGGACTACAGGGTCTTTACTTACAATTCTTTTCAACTCTCTGGAGAAGTCTTAGGGGTATATTTGGATATATCCCAATAGTGGTGCTGCTTCCCTAGTCCCATAAGACAGCAAAACAAAACACACTGCTCCCTTTGTTCACAAAGATTTCAATAAAAAAGAGGGAAAATTATGGCTAAGGTAGTAGACTCTACCCCTAGGTATCCACCCTAATGATGTCCCCTATGTGTCCCCATGGTGCCACACTGCAGGGTTTCATCAAGAACATAATTAGCCTATCATGCTTAAAAGCCTATTTTATCCTGGGAATAACTGTAAAATGTGTCACAGAGCTCAACATTTTTACCAGTTCTGATTTCAGAATAAATTGTCATAGTTTTTTAGTGCAGAGAAGTTTCCTACAAGTGGTGGCTCTGCAAATACTGCTGGGGCCTGAAAGCCCAGACACCTTACACTCTACTCGTGCATCTGCTCATCTAGCCCCAGAGGTATGCCAAATTTGCCTTTTGTCTCACGGTGGGAAACCAGTGTAATATTTCTCCTAATACATTACGGGTATCTAAAACCGGGTTTTCCTTATCCAATTAATGTTATTCACAGCTCTCTTCTTCTAAGGGACAGAGAAATGTTGAGAGATTTTTGAAGTTGTTTAAGTCCAAAGAGTAGGTCATTGCAACGGCGATGGTAGTTTCATCACTGTTTCTTAAACCAGAGCCCAATTTAGAGCAGGGTAAGTAAAGGGTAAATGACACACAGAGCATGTGAGACGTTTGCTGTTGTTTGCACATCAGCAGTGTCCCCTCTTCCCCTGGCATGATGGTGACTAGGAATGACACAGACTGCATGGGGACTAAGAGGTACAACAGCAGAATAATCCTGCTCCAGTTGCAGTTCACACTAATTCCCATGGTGTAAAAGACTAATGGTCCAGAAGGTCTAGTTTACCTCCAAAAGCTCAAATGCAGCAAGAAGATCTCCTCCAGAAAGATTTCCACAATACACTGGGTGGTAAGAGAGTTTAGGTGGTTCATATTTTTGGTCAGCAAGCCTCACCACGGGGGCAGCCACTGTAGACCCAATATATTCTGCTTTACCCTAAATAAAGGACAACACAGGTGTGGAATGCATATGAAGCCAAGATGATGCAAAGCCTAGAATATTTGTGGAAAAACAAACAAACAAATGAACAAAAAGCCCACCCTTTTCCTGAAGTAAACAGCAAAGAAAAATGCAAGGCCAGAGATAAACCCATGTCTCCACAGAGATACAATATTGACAGTTGTGTGCAAGGAAGGTGGGGGAGAAGATGCTTCTAAGTCAGTCTTTGGGGACAGTATTCACTTCGGAAAAACAGGGCCACAGCTTTGCAAGGACAAAAGGTTAAGTCTCAGGGCTGATTTCAGACATTAAACTGTAAATCACTGTAGCACTGAGCTCCATTCATCAAGGTTATCCATGTTGCTTGACAATTTTCCTTTTAATGCCTACTCAGTGACACAGCTTTGCCTTTACACTGACAGAAAGATGCAACAGCCTTTACTAAGAAGGATTTCAAGTTTACCACTGCATCATCATCATACAGCTCGATGACAATCTCTGGGGGAAACTGAGCGATTTCCTGTCCATCCCCATGAAGCACAATGCCGTTGAAGAGCAGCATCTGGTTCCAGGTGGGGGACAACGTCTGAGAAATGATCTAATGAAAGAAAGGAAATGTTTAATATACTATAAATTGCTTGATTGGGAGTGCTTCATCAGGAAGTGTGGATGTGCTGGTGACATCCCAAATGATGCCTTGCTTGTGTCCAAGGTTTCAGAACTCTAAGCCCCACTAAGACAGTTGTAGAAGGCTCAAAACCTCTGAAAATCAGTTTTCATGTTATGGGTAAAAGTTCCCCTTTCTCTTTATAGGCACCATCAATGCCCACAGACAACCATTTGCCTCCAAAAATATCTGAGGGAGATGTGTATTGGGTTTACGTGGCAAGGTTTTGGTAGCAGTGGGCTGCAGGGGTGGCCTCTGTGAGCAGAGCCCAGCAGCTGCTCCGTGTTAGATAAGAGCCAGCTCTGGCCAGCTCCAAAGGGACCTGCTGCTGGCCAGAGCTGAACCAATAAGTGATGTTTGTGCCTCTGGGAGAGCAGACTTCAGAAATGCAAAACAAACAAACAAACAAACAAAAAAACTGCTGCACAACAGCAGCTGAGAGAGAGAGAGGAGTGAGAACCAGCCCTGCAGCCCCCAAGGTGAGTGCAGCAGGAGGGCAGGAGGTGCTCCAGGCACGTAGCAGCAGTTCCCCTGCGGCCTGTGCAGAGGCCCCTGGTGGAGCAGGCTGTCCCCCTGCAGCCCACGGGTCCCACACGGCGCAGATCTCCACGCTGCAGCCCGTGGAGGAGCCCCCGGTGGAGCAGGTGGATGTGGCCTGGAGGAGGCTGCGGCCCATGGAGAGCCCCCGCAGGAGCAGGCCCCGGGCCGGAGCTGCAGCCCGTGGAGAGGAGCCCACGCAGGAGCAGGGGGTCTGGGGGGAGCTGCCGCCCGTGGGGGACCCGTGCTGGAGCAGTTTGCTCCTGGGGGATGGACCCCGTGGTACGGAGCCGTGTGGGAGCAGTTGTTGAAGAGCTGCTGCCTGTGGGCAGCCCCCCCAGGCTCAGTTTGGCAGGGGCAGAGTGACCATGAAGGAGCGGCAGAGACAAAGTGCTATAAACTGACCGCAGCCCCCATTCCCCGTTCCCCTGTGCCGCTCGGGGGGAGGAGGTGGAAGAGGGTGAGTGTGGAGAAGGTGTTTTGAGTTTTTTTGGTTTCTCGCTGTTCTAGTCTGTTAGTAATAAATAACAAATTTTATTAATCTCCCTATGTTGAGTCTGTTTTGCCTGTGACGATAATTGTTGAGTGATCTCCTTGTCCTTATATCAACCCTTGAGCCCTTTCCATCATATTTTCTCCCCCTTTCCCTTTTAGGAGGGGGAGTGAAAGAGCGGTTGTGGTGGAGTTCAGCTGCCCAGCTGGGTAAAACTACCACAAGATGTGGGACCACTTGCTATGGGCACATTTTTGCAGTGTGCGAAGGGGTGCAAAAGGTCTCACACCTCTGCTTTCTGCTTATTTCAGCTTTGCCATTCTAAAGTGATCCTTGAGAATTGAATTATGCTGCAAAGAGCCGTGCTGACTCGCATGGCTACAGAAGTTATATAAAGGTGGTCTTCACTCGTTGCTCAGTCATTGCACTCAGCCTATAAGGAAAGAGAAACGTAGGGTTCATCCTCACAACACGCGATGAAAATGGCCCAAACTGAAAATATATAGAAAAATAAGTAGAGAAAGGTAATTCGCTTGCTGCAAAGGCCCAGAAGCCCCAGAGAATATAATGTCTGAAAGAGCTAGAATAAACAAGTATTACTGCACCTCATGTTGAGTAGTAGGCTACACCAACACTTTTGCTTTGCTTGCAGTGGACTGTCAGGAGTTGCCTTTTAACAGCAGGTGGCCAACTTTTTGTGCTAGGCACCTCCTTGCAAAAACAATATTTTTCCTTTTCATGGCTTAATTCAACAAAAAACACCCAACCAAACTGTGTTTCCATTTACTTCAAGGGATTTTGCAACTTACCTTTGTGGTCTGGCAGTATGATGTGAAAGTAACTTTTGCAAAAGGATCGGAAAGTCCAGTGCTGTCAGCTGCAATGAGCCCCCTTGCCTGATACATGTGGGCTCTCAGCTGGAAGAGGTGCGTGGCTACATCATTGCAAAGAAAACAGTAATGTCAGACTCACAGAAATGATGCAGCACATGGACAGGAGGGGAAGATCCACCACCTGCCGTCCAACTGAGATCTGACAAAGGGAACTGTTGCTAGTGCTGTCTCACTAACGAAACACCTGAAACACTCAGAAGTTTGTGTAAGATTTCTGGATTCACTTAAAATCGATGTCCTTACTGTAAGGTTGTTAACTGGCAGTTTTTATCTCTCCTCAGCACAAGGAGACAGACCCATGGCACAGGGAAGTGAAAGTGTAAGAAAACAGGTGCTTCCTGTCCCTGACACCCGCAAAGTGGCAGCAGCAGGATTGAGGACTTGACAACAAAATGAACTTTTGCTAATCAAAATTTGCTGAGTTGTGATTCTCCTATAGCAACTACTTTAAACAGAGGTCTTGCAACCCTCTGAATTAGAGCTTTTGGGGCTGCCTGGCTCTTACAAGCCCTCTTACATTGCTACTATGGAGAAGAAACAGTGCCTTACTTTTATACCGCAGGCAGGCAGGTGAGGGCACCACGCTGTGCTCTGAGCTGGTGTTGGATGGTATTTCAGTTTCATACCCTACAGGCAAATTCTCCATGATGCTGCGGGCATAGCTGGCAGGTCCAAGCCATAGGTAAATGTCCACCTTTGCCTGCACAGTCCAGCCCAATGGGCGCTTGCCTGGTAGCTGAAGAAAAAAAAAATCCACCCATTACCAACAAGCTCTAGAAAGAGGGCTGGCTGGATGCTGAGTCCTATGAAAGCAGAGTAAACTACAAAAATAAAGGAGCATTCACTGAACTGATACACCAACATCTCCACAGTGGGTGGCCCTGGGACCCAATCAGCACAAGAAAATTCTGTGATTCTTAGGGAGGAGATAAGTAGTTGGTTGAAAGTCTGCATAAATGGCATAGTGTTTGTGCAGACTAACTGATAGCTGTAAGCATGCCAGTGCTAGCTGATATCCTACTTTTCCTAGACTTCAGCCCACTTCACATTTCATGCAGTTTTGCTGGTCTCCAATAGCTAGTCCCATGTACTCCTAAAAATATTACCTCATCAGGTAGGTCAGAAAACATATTCCAGTATAAAACGTTACTGGTCTTGACAACAATACAAATATTTCCTTATTCTCCTCTCCCACTACATCTAGTTCCACTTAGCTCAGTGTTTAGTTACCTGTTCATAAGGTAATTCTTGATATTGTAGGGCCTGCAGGATGAATTATGTTTGTTTAGTTGGTTTGTTTGTTTATGCAGGCAGATAGCACTGTGCTTAACAAATACCTATGGCAACTATCAGAAGCTCAGATATTTCTGTCCACTCTTTAGCTATGCTTTACGGGAGTGCTCCCAGCCGCTCCAGGTGAAAAACCACTAAAAAGTCATTAAAAGACATTGCTATTGCCTGGTGTGTTCAGACTTTTCTTTCTGGCCATAGTAACAATTCCACTGCATAATATTCCACTGCTGGTCACTCTGCCTTTGTAGGCATATAATATTCACTAAGATGTTCCTTCAAGATGAATAACCCCAGAACAATATTTTAGATAAATATTGCACAAACCTAGGCACATTTTAAATAGCAAACATAGTCAGTTGCTATGTTAGCTCTGAATATCTATGTTCCTTTGCTATCTGAGTTGCATGCATGCTGAGCTCTTACCAGTCTCCTCCCAGTCTTCCATGTGCTGCATTCTGACGTCTTTGCCAGCAAAGAGGCTGCACCTCTGCTATCTGTTTAGTTATACAGCTATAGATAAACAATGCTATAAACTTGCTCTAACAAGTCGTAGAGGAATGAATCACTCAGGCACCAAAAGCCTGGCAATAATACAGTACTTCAGGAAGGAAAGGCATAAATAGGAGAAGTAAGCATTACCAGATGGCATATATAAACATGTACACATTTTTAGTACATGACAAAGATAAATTTGTAAAATACAATCCCTGTGTGAAACTTGAATACCAAGGGCTCCTCAGTCATTACCTGTGTTCACAGAATGCCCCAAACTTACTTTCAGGAAATGGGTTTTAATCTTCCCACAGTCCTTGCCTCTCTGCTCTTCCTCTGGGGAATAGAGTATGTGTTTTGCCGGGACTCTTGCATATGCAACTCTCTTGTTGTTGCTGAGCATCCAGATGAACACATCGGGCACTGTATTCTGCGGCTTTAAACAACAAGGAATACCGAACTAAAACTGGATTCTTTCTGTAAGCCACCACCATATCTTTTTTGTTAAAACAGCCTACCAAGAGCTGATTCCCCACCTCTCTTGTGAAGTGGCAGATATATACCCTGAATAAAAGAGGCTGTCACTTCATGTTTTGCAATCCAAACTTCCATTCCCAAGCACAGACGAAAGTAAAGAGCTTTGTGCTGTGATTAAGGAGCACCCACTCTGCAGATCATTTCAGGGGAAATTACAACTAAAAATCCAGGTATGACCATCTCAGGAAGCCACTTACCCACAAACTGTGTAAGCTGAAAGTATCCACCATGGAAATGTTACCAACTTCACCTTTACAAGAAAAACAAAAAGGACCAGGGCCAAACTCAAGCACTGGTATCCCATCATCTATTCTGCTCGTGATGTTGCTCCATGGAGCCTTGCCCTGCCCTGAAGAGCATTTCCCCAAACAAAGCCTAAGGATGGTTCAAAGCAAAAAACAGCCCAGAGACTGTTCTCAGGTGGCACTAGGAGTCCAGAAGGCACTAGGTTTTGAGAAGGGAGACGATTTGGCTGTAAGATGCAAACCATGCCAGTCTGTGGCACTCACTCCCTGAGCCCAGGAATATCCATAGCCCTGTTTGGTTTGCTAGCACAGTTTGCAGAAAGAGAACACTTGACTGGCTGGATTTTGGCCTGACCAAATACAGTTATTCTTCTGTTATTCTCAGGCTTAATAGTATGTCTAAACAGTGTCTGCACAGTCAAGTATAATAAAGAGATCCCTGAGCTCATACTAGTCCAAATCACTATGCCCATACAAGCAAGGACATGAATTCAGATCAGAAAGCAGGCTGTCTCCAAACCACCAGGGCAGGACTTTTTTTTTAAACAACAACAACAACCAACACTCTGTACCACATCCACTCCATACCACTAAGCCCACTGTTTCCTACCCTAGTGTGTTAACAGCTCCATGAACTGCAAAACAATTGGGGCCAGATATCCAAAGGAGAACCCTGGATAACCAAGTCAGGACTTATTATTCACACTGCATTATGAAAATCAAATTGTGAATTTATCTGAATTTCTGTATGGATTACCTCATCAATCAAGAATCGAATTTTATCTATAAATATCTGAGTCTCACGTATCATTTCATCCAGTGACATCTTTTTCTGCTGCTGAACAATTCCCTTGGCATCATTGGACAATGCTTCCTGCAATCAGGAAAGACAACGTATATTTCGTATGCATTATCAAGTAGCTTGAACTGGACACAGAAGACAGTAAGAGTCTTACATGCAAGTTAAAAAAAAAAAAGAGAAACAACAGAAAGAGATTAACTCTTTTGAGCTGAAAAACAGAATTGTGAATGTACCCCACCTTCTCCACCTTCTCTCTTATCTGTATGTGTACTGTATGTATGGAAGTCTCAGGAAACACATGATTGCCAGCTGGAAATATAATGCTTTGATCCTGAAAGAAGGTACCACCTAATTCTGTGCTACAAACCATAAATAAAGCTAATGAACATTTTGATGAGCTGCACACTTTTTTAATTTTTTCTCACTGCTTCCCGTTAGGAGGTGAATAAAGCCTCACTGCCCACTGAGGAGTTAGGTGCTTAAACCCAACTGAATCCTACGGTGCATCCTCTATCCTGGCTTTCCTCACTGGGAACAGGTCTCCTATCTACTTTTAAACCCCAGCAATGTAGGATTTCAAAGCTTGCTTTATATACAATAGGAAGAAAAAAATGTTTTTAAGGAGTGACTCATCTGGCCTATTTTATATATCTACTTTGCCAAAAGATGGTCATAAACACCTCCTCATAGATAATAGACAGACAATCTTTAAAAAAAAAAAAAAGTGCAAGTGATTCTTGTGGTTTGTTCAGCCTAATCCAGATGCTGTCTTATACTAACAGACCTCTAGCACTTGAGGGAGGGTAAACGTAAAGGAAACTTTAAAATGCAGAAATGAAGAATAAAAACAAACTAGAATACGTGAGACCACACTGATTCTGGTGTCTGCTTCTAAGTGTCCAGGAATATCAAATGCCAGACTCTAGTAGCGTCGAAGTTCAGCCCCACCACAATAATTAAATTGCAATGTTAATTGTGTATTATTCTACTGAACAGCAATGTTAACTGGGTATTATTCTACAGTACTCAGCATCATCCCATTTTAAGACGCATGGAAAAGAAAAATTGGCTCATTATTATTATGTTTTATTTTTATTTAAAAGCAGTATGTTCTGAATGATTTCAGGATATCTTACAACTCTTTATTAAGCAAAGCAGGCTTTATCAAAAAAAAAGTGCTCATGGATAATATATTCATATTAATTATAAAGCATTCCACTGTGGTTGAAATCAAATATAAATTAACATGTATACAACCCGTGTGCTTTCAGTTAAGATCATTGCATCAATGCTTAAAGAAAAAATATGCATACCAGTTCTTGCCTGAACAGCAGGAGTCTTTTTTTGTCCAAAGTAGTGTAGTTCAACCCTTTGGGCTTCTTTTCAGCAATGGCAATGAAGGCCCTAGGACACAACAATAACAGTTTTTTTGAATGTGTGTTTGTTTGGTATTGTTTGGTTTTTATGCAAGTTGCTAAAATACATTGAAATGAAATGCTCCCTGCCTGCTATAGTACATGAACCAGAAGACAGGCTGAAATTCTCTGTCTAAAATAAATACTGAGCACCCATAGGAGTCAAAGAATAGAGTCCAGAATCTCTGGACCATACTTCATAAAAACAGGATTAATAAGTTAGGGTTTATATCTATTTTGAGCCAAATCATGTTGTCTGACATGGAGCCCATTGGAGCATTTATCCCAGCATGTGGAATCCTTTGCTTTATGTTAAGCTTGCATATTTCTTCAGTATGCCTATCACACACTGTATTAAACCCTATTTATTTCCACATGTTCTATTCTTAGAGTCCAGAAAGCCAAAACAATATGGAAATGATTGGCAGTAGTCTCCTGTCAATATTGAATGTTGAAAGTAGCAATAAAATATTTTCGTTGTGTAAATAGAAACTGCAATTTGGGAAGCCCTTTGTTTTTATAGCAAAATAAATACATCCCAGTAAGTTTACTGTACATTTTATTATTATTTTTATCACCAGTTTCCTTGTCTAGTCTTGAATTTGTGGCCAACATATAAAGTTGATTTTCTGTATTCCTTTAGTAAACGTAGTTACCTGCTCTGATTGATAAAATCACTTAGGGTCGTCCTCATTTTCTCCTCAGATTCAATTTCTGAAACCTTGATCAAATCCTTTACTTGCTCTAATGATTCCTCCTAAGAAAAACACATGAAAAAGCTATTATGCAAAGAAGGGTTCTTTGTCATACTGCCGGTGCTGTAATGCCATTATTCACCATATGACTAGCAAGAATGAGGCAGGTGAGTTTGCAACGTGACAAAACAGGACCTTTGATATACCACTAAGCCTGATGTGCGCAGAGAAGACTCCAGCAGCATGAACGTCTTTCCAACACATTTCTATTGCTTGGAGCTGCTTTGTTTCCTCAATTTGGTGAAGACCAGTCAGAGGAAACATTCTCCACTAGCTGGGAGGAAAAGCTATATAATTCTCCTTGGTTTTGTTTGCAGTCCCACTGCTTACATTTAGCAAGCTGCTGGAGTTAACTTCTCAAACCCCAGCATGCACAGGAGGCCTAGCCCAACACCTACAGTCACCATTGAGAACTGGAGTCTGTCCTCAGGAGCTAAGATAAAGGGCTGAATGGTAAGAAATAAATCTGGGTGAAACTGTGGGGACCTGTTCTGGGGAACCTTACCTCTCACTGCCACGATCTGCTGAATGCCAGAGCCTGGGAGTATGGTTGCCACTTACCAGGTGGTCTGCCATTTTCTCAAGAGTGTTGGAGGAGTACAAACGAAAGGTCTGGTTGCCCCAGTAGCTCTTGACACAGATGCAGGGCTTCCTGTCATCGTACGGCAGGTACTGATAGTTCCTAGGAAAACAAAGTGCAGAGCAGATCGTAAAAGTAAGAAAAGAGTTCAGGGGGAGGCAATGGAAAGAAAAGATGTTTGGTGCTCTCTCACAGTACAGAAACCAAAGACACCACAGAATGTGTTCATATGTGCTACCCAGTGAATACATGGGAAGAAAAAACAGAAGCATCACTTACTTACAAGATCATTTGTCTTCTCTGAGAACCCTGAAAAGTCTTGAAGCCAGTGGATCTAATTCCAATGTTTTTCAGGGTAGAAGAAAAGCTACGCAAAGAGGCATGCCGAGAAGCTCTGAAATATTGTGTTAATGATGGGAAGCAATAGGAGTACAACGTATAGCAGAAAAATGAGCAAAGATTAAAACCTGACCACCTCTTTAAGAGCAATGGCTTTGTGCACTGCACTGCCTGGCAGGACAGAGTCTCACTGACACTTTCATTTCATGGGACATTTTTTCGAAAACAATGGCTAGTAGACATTGACATGTCTTGGCAGAAACTGATCTACAGGACCCTGCTTAGTAAAAGTGACACCTAACTCATAACAACTCAGCAATAAAATGCATCTGCTCCTTTCTCATTTCCCACTTTCTATCTCAGGGCCAAGTTGTCATATTGACTTTTTTTGCAGAGCTACTTTCTTCTGGTGTTTACTGAAAGATGGTCTTGTACTGAAAAAATGAGCAAGACACCAGCACAACCAGAGGCTCTGCAAACTTTAATGCACACTTGGCACAGAGCCTGGTGGTTTCATCAGAGTTGTGGCAGCCACGACATAAAAAGCATGTATCTGATGAGCACCTGATGTCCTCCCTTTATATAATACTACAGTGCTATGATACACCGCACTTAGCCATACTGGATTTAACACTAGAAGCTGCATCATTTCAGCTAGTAACAGCAGGACGATAGAGAGCTTTCTAATGGAAACCAAGCTCTATAAATGGCTTTACGTTCTTCTGGGAATGGCTCCAACCCAATGCCACGAATACATGCTCTGCAGCTCAGAGTTTTTTTCTGGTGTGTACTGATCTTGTGACTGTTCAGTACTTCTCCACTGAAACTGATTCTCCAGATAATAAAGAATAAAAGTTCTTGAGCCTCCTACTCTTCGCAGTGTCCCACAGCTGGAAGAAAAAATGGTTGCATTTTCCATTTCCTCTCCTCTGGGAGAGGCTGTGGTACTTAAGCTCCGGCACCTGGAGCACCTCCTGCCCTCCTTCTGCACTCACCTTGGGGGCTGCAGGGCTGCTTCCCACTCCTCACTCTCCCAGCTGCTGTTGTGCAGCAGTTTTTTGTTGTTGTTGTTGTTTTGTTTTTTCAGTTTTTTGAATCTGCTCTCACAGAGATGCAAACAGCATCACTTACAGGCTCAGCACTAGCCAGCAGCAGGTCCCTTTTGGAGCAGCTGGAGCTCTCTTTGATCTGACATGGGGCACCTGCTGGGCTCCTCCTGCAGCCCCCCACTACCACGTCCTTGTCACATAAACTCAGTACACCCTAATAGGTTTTTATAAGAGTTTTTCTGTTCAAAAACAGATTAAGATCATTCGATTGTCCTATGGAATATCAAAAGACAAACAGAATTCCAATATACTTGCTCCTCAATAACCTACAGCAAGTTGAGCATTACACATCAAATTTGGTGAGCAGCAGAGCTATACAGGTCTTGGACAGTCAAAAATTTGGTGCTTTCATAAGAGGGAGGAACAATTCAACTATCTCTCAATGCCAGAACTTCTTGACCTGAAATTCACAGAGCTCATGAGTTCTTTCATGGGATTTGCTAAGAAAATTATATGGCCATGAAATAACTCAAACGGAAGACTGAGCTCTGAAGTTTATTACTCCTTCTATGAGAATTTTGGGGAACCACTTTTTCCATGTTAGCTTATCCATGCCATACATTTTGATATAAATGTGGAAAATTCCTGGCAATTTCATGGTGTCCACATTAGAGGTCTCATTGGTCTGCATGCTCTTTTAATTAGCTAGTGGTTTAATCTCCAAAATGGACTCTTGTTATTGTTTTCTGCTGTTCATTTATGATTCAAAACCACCGAGTTTATTTAAAATATTGGTATCCCATTAAGTACTGATTAATACTGAATATAACCAGCAATGAGACCGGTGAGATTCCAATATGAGGTGACAGTACTAAAGTCACTATTTGGTATCTGTGGCTGGCCAAACTGTTTTAGATAGCACAAGAGGGAAAAAAGAAAAGGTGCAGCATTTTACATAAATTTGAGGAACAGGGACACATAATGAGAGCAAACTTGGCTAATATTGGAGAGAGTCAAGAAGTAAATAGTAGATTTGAAGAATGATTCATTCTTTTACAACAGTTCTTTAAATCTGAATTTCTGTTAAGGGAAAAACTGAAAATCTCAAAGTCTCTCATGGAGGATAATAACCTAGCATGTACCCAAAATGCAATCCTGGTAATGAGGAGAGGCAACTGTCTTTCTGATAAATATTGTTTTTCCCCTTTTACTTATTTATTAGCTATAGAAAAAAGAAATCTGCTATGGTATTTTCATTTTTTTCCACTGCCTCTTATTTAATCTGGCTGAACCTCCAATTGCAGGAAAGGATGAAAGTACTTCTTAACTTTATGAAGGCCCAGAAACCAAACAGATACAGGTTCAAATTTCTCACCTGGCCCTTATATCTGTAAAATGCTTGGCAATGCCTGGCCTTCTACAGAAAGAGATACCATCTAGTCTTGGCACTTGGCTATATTAGGGATTGTTCTACCCAACAAAGCAACAAAGAAAATATTTATTTTTATTGGTATCTTTGAAATGAAATAAACCTTTACACTTTGTTTATAAGCAAGGTCATTTAGAAGCCTTCTGCATGTATTCATTCATTGCTCCATCGTTTATTTTAAGAGGACTATTTCCTCCTACTTTTGTTACTACTTGCTTTTCAAGTCTACATCTATAATTATTAGCTCTGGAAAGTGTTCAGGGAAACCGTCTCTGTCTTGGCCAGATGTTTTTTTGATGTGTTATTCTGCTTCTGGAGCTGATCACTGGATGGATGCTACTTGTGATCAGGGTATAGGACCCTCAACCAGGGACAGCACTGAAGGAGTTTTACTCTTTCTTACAGCTTTCCAAATGATAATCAGCATACGACAGCCCTTTTAAAAACATCAGAACAAGAAGTTCAAGAGCCCATGAAGCCAAAATCAGAAGATAGTGAAAAATGGCATGTAGCCCATCCACTTCAGTGGAGGCTGGAAAATTTACTGTTATGAAAGATGTGATTGCAGATCCACAACATCCACTTTTGAAAGCCTTAAATCCACACAATTGGTTTAATGCTGCCAGGGTTAATTAATGAGTCCCACAGGATTATAAAATAGTAACCAGAGTTGTGCATGATGAGGCGTTAAAACATGGATCCTCACCTGTTCCCACCTGTGATTAGTGGCTTCTCAGGGTGTGTGGTGGATATCAAGGGTACCCCGAGGTCATGAGAAATTTCATCCTCCTTCTCATGCAGCAGACTTTCTTCCACTTCTCCACCACGTGCCTTCTTTTTCCCTCCAGCTCCCACTGACACTCCATCAGTAACTCTACCAAAGTTACCTAGAGACACGGGATTACAAGTGAAGAGATGGCTGCCTTGGAGGTGGTAAATTGGAATGAGGTTTTAAAAAGAGGAAGAATATTCAAAGTGAAAAATCTTTGTCCCCCCCCATGTTCATTAGTTGTTCTGACCATTCCCCAGCATATAAAGGTCCTAATAATTTAAGTCTATCACAATGTCTTTTCAGACTCCAGGACAGAGCTTTCTTGCCAGCCCTACCTATTAGGTACCTAGGGTATCACAGAGTGGTGTGATTTTCTGTTGCTGGACCCTAGGAAAACAAAAGGAACTTCTGCTTTTGATAAAGAAATTCAGAAGCAAAACCAATACTGTTGTTGATATTTCTAGACCCAGGAGCCTCTATGTGTGTTTGATTTAAATAGCAACTGTATGCCTTCTTTACAACATGTGTATGATCATCACAAAGTCTGATCTCAGAAGTGCTAAAGCTCATTTTCAGCCAAGAAAATTTTGCAAAGTAGGGTTGCAGAGGGACCTTCAGCAATAACAATACTTGGAGGCCCCAACTTCATGCCTGAATCCACACAACTCTGCTAACAATACAGCCATCTTCTCTGGTACGATTTTGCCTTAAAGGGCAGTTATCAGCACTGGGGAAGAGGTGCATCCATCACAGTGGTAATTACAGATTTTATAAGAGGCAGAAAACATTCACTGCGGGAAAGGGGTGTGCTGAGTCACCCCATACAACATCACAATCTGGATTTTAGGTTCATCTCATCATGTAAATAATGGATATTTGCCAAATGTGGATCTGAATTTCAACTGCACAGATAACTGACAGATGTTCAGGTCCAGAGTTCAGAGCCAGACTCATCTTTAGTATTAATTCCAACAAGACTCTATCATTTCTTGCCCAACTATGTACATGAGTTTCTTGTTACTCCTAGCTCTGCTTCCTGCTGAGTTTCAGCATGAATCAATATCACTCATTGATTTCTCTGTTTGTCAGAGTAACTCTCCCTGCACACATACCCTTACAATTGAGTGTACCAACTTATGTAAGCACTAAGATGGCAAGTGTCAGGGTGTTACTCCGCTTTTGGACTCCAACACAGACATAAGCGTACCCCTGCAAGGGAAATAAGACCATTTCTGGCTTCTCTCTCTCAGGGGAAATTTCTTCTGGTTTGAAAATATCCAGTCAACATTCATGAAAATGTCTTATTTTTTCTTTAGTCTGCTCCTGGGGACAATTCAGCTCCAAAATGAGGATGCTGCTCATGCAGTACTGCCCTGCTTTACCCAGAAAGCGAACAGGACTTATCAGGAGGATCTCACAGGGCGAGCTGGTGCATTCATTTTGAGGCTTGGCTATACAATAACACCTGTGCCACACTCACAAACCCACACGTAGGTCAGCAGGGTTGGCCAAGAGGGTCCACACAGACCCTCCCTGCAAAGAGGCTCCATCACAGCCAGGGACAAGTTGCAACGAGCACTGCAGAATGAGTGCCATCCTGAGATAAACCTTTTCAGTTGGATCTCCCAGGAGATTTGGAGGCTAAATACTGGGTGAGTCGCTGTGTATTGAGTGGGAGGATTTGTATTAATACAGAGCACCTGGGAGTAGAGACAGCTAAGTGACTGGAGTAAGCATGATGCTACCCAGGGAAATGATGATCAGAGTTTAATACAAACCTGTAATCCCTGCTCTGAAGGTGATGCCTGAACCCTGAGACAGAGCTGTCAATAGCACATAGTGTCCACTTGCAGTCAAGACCTCCTCTCTGCTTTGGGACTGAGCTTAACACACTTACCAACGGAAACCTCAAAGGTGATTGGCTTGTCCCCAACCTTTCTATCAATCATTGTGGCTTCAAAAAATGTCCCAAAGAGGAGGAAATCCTCAATTTTCTCTTCATAGATCTATTGGAGAAGAAGGAGGCAGAAAAAAAAAAAAGACATTTATTTTGTCTTCTCCTTTCTTTTATAGCACAGAGCCTTTACAAGTCTCTAGTAGCTGTGTTACTGTTGTATATCTATCAGTCTGAGGTGCTCAGTGAGACAATATGTAGGGAGAAGTAATATCACTCTAACAATCTGCTCTGATTGGAAAAAGAAAAGAAAAAGAAAAGAAAAAGAAAAAGAAAAAGAAAAAGAAAAAGAAAAAGAAAAAGAAAAAGAAAAAGAAAAAGAAAAAGAAAAAGAAAAAGAAAAAGAAAAAGAAAAAGAAAAAGAAAAAGAAAAAGAAAAAGAAAAAGAAAAAGAAAAAGAAAAAGAAAAAGAAAAGAAAAAGAAAAAGAAAAAGAAAAAGAAAAAGAAAAAGAAAAAGAAAAAGAAAAAGAAAAAGAAAAAGAAAAAGAAAAAGAAAAAGAAAAAGAAAAAGAAAAAGAAAAAGAAAAAGAAAAAGAAAAAGAAAAAGAAAATCTGTATGACTTTGGTCTTATCAATAGTGTCCAGCTCTGTCAGATGGTCACATAAAAGTCATTACCTCTCGCTTCATACTCTACCTCACCAGTAGTCTATATTAAATGGTTTCAGTATATCCACATATTCTTATACCATCATTCAACCTACGGCAGTTCAAGGGCTCTCTTTGAGTGCAACAGCAACAACATGTCACTATCCTGAGAGAAGTTATTTTGCAGTAAGTGTAGCATTTGCATTGTGATAGTAAATGCTACCATGCTAATGCATCCAGGCAAGGGAGTGCTTGTCCAGCTCTACTTCCCCAGGGACGACTGCAACCTACTACCCTTGTGTTTGTACTGTCAAGACATTGGCCTTGCTCAGGGATGCTCAGTGAGACCAGTAAGACTCTAAGATTTCTGGCATCCACATTTTATTAGATGCCAGCCCTGTGCAAAAGCCTACTGAAACCAAGCAGCCATTGATTTTTTTTTTTTATTCTTCTGTGCTTTAAACCACAGGCACAAAGGCGGGCTCTCCGTGTGTGGGGAGCAGTCCTTTGCTGTTTACCTTACCTGGCATCACAGCACAGGAACTGGTAACCCTGTTTGCAGCTTTTCACAGACAGTGGAAGCACAGGAACCAAGCAGTCTCAACACAGAAGCACACCCTGAAAAGGGTAACGACCTTCTGTGGAGTTTTGAGACTCAGTTTGGCTCTTTATAAACCTACTGGAGACCCATCCAAGGAAAGCTAGCTGAGACCTCCAGTGCTCTCGGGTTATTAACAAAACAAGCTATTAGTCCCAAGACAAAACTAAGCTCAAGCGACCTGAATTTTTTCGTTTGAGTTCTCCTCAAATTCACATCCTGACTGCCACAATCTGCCTGATGCAAATACTACTGATTTCACAGCACGAATACCCGTCTCCTGAAGCCCATTAGGCAAGATCAGAACTAGTGTCTTTTGCAACAGTGAGGCAATGAATAAAACATCAGCTGTACATGAATATTTGTTTCCCTGCCTTTTGCAAAGCAGAAACTGCTTTTGACATAGCCCATGACCTCTTCATTTTAAATAAAAAAAAAAAAAAACCTGTGCTATATACAGCAAAGGAGCATAGGTCTTCACCGAAAGGATTAGCAGCATCTCAGATCAAAGTTGACACCACAAGCAGACTGCAGCTCCAGAGTAGCGTTAGCTTCTCTGCACCTTGATTATTTTCAGCACGAACCTAGAGCGTGGTGTGCCTATTAAAGCTGAGGCTCAGAGCTTATGACCAACACATCCACCACACATTATAAAGAAAGCAAATTACAAATGTTTAATGTCTTTTTGCTGTTTGACTCAGTCAATAAAGTTGAGCTTTGGGGCCAGGTAATTTGCCTCTGTAGTCTCAGAGGCACTATGCAACTTTTTTTTTGCCTTATGTGTAATGGCTCCCGTACCTGCTTTTCTTTTCAGAGAGTCGTAATGCAATTACTGTGTCTACTGTAGCAAGAAATATTGCTGAATGTCAAAAACAAAAGAATATCAAGCAGCATTGCATTATATTGTTGCCTTTTTCTCATTCTGTATTTGAAACTGAGGCAAAGTTATCAAAAATGAATCCTTATTACTATTATTAATATTTATTTGTGCTTCAGCAGGGTTTGTTCCCCTGCCCGGAGTATTTAGCTAGTACCTAAAACCATATTGTCTGAAGCCCTCATAAAAATGGATCTCCTCTATATAAAGGAAAATCTATATGAAAATAAATTACTTTTCATGTCACGTCTATTACAATCTTCAGAGAAGACCTGAGGGACGAAGGCAATTTACAGCTATATAAGCGTATAAAGCAAGACCAGGGCACAGGCTTGCACACTGGCGTACAATTACCCATACCATTTCTCTGCTAACACACTCCTTGACCTGTTCCAGCTAGCACTCATGCAGGCAATGATGGGGCACAGTCTAAGAAAAAGCACTTGACAAGACTAGACCTCAAGATCAGAGAACCATTTCTCGTGTTTTATTTACTTGTAGAGATGGAGTCAGAAGACCAAGAATCAGATCTACTAAAGGACACAATTACCTTAGGCACTAAGGTGAGACTCCCAATACAAAAGCCAAAATTTTGATCAGTGGCATGCTGCACTGAAGGGGGAAGAAAACTGGTTAAAAAATATTTTTTCTTCCCAATTATTTGGTAAAAAAATAGAGCTTTTATATGTACCCATGTGCTGTTGCTCCCAGACTGTGATGTGATGGAGCAAGGAATCAGAGAGTGGTTCAGCATCTGAGCCCACGTTTGCCACAACTGCACAACCTCATTAAAGCATCATAGCACAGATCCTCCAAGGTTGCAAATCCGTACAGCAGGTGAAGGTAGTAAATTTACATCGGTTAACTTCAGCTGAGGCTAAGCCAATCTAAACCAGCACTGAAAATGCAGGACTAAAAGGAAGAAAGTTAGACGCAGCCATCTAGGCTGCACTTGAATCTCTCTGTACTTGCAGAAATTTTACATCAGTGTTTCCCTACTGACTTCAATCGACAACTACCAATTTTCTCAAATGAGTGCAGGAAATCAGACTTAATTATTACAATTTATTCCCTTGGCTCTCTACCATTTAGCAGGTATTACATCCTGTAAGGTTGTAGTAGGAACACATGGATGCAGCTAGTGCAGAAAGGGCAATAGGGCAGAAGAATAAGTTTTATGGAAACTGAGTCCTAAGCGATACTTCCCGTCAGTTACAGATACATATTAATGCTTTATTTTATATTAATGCTTTTTTAAAATGCTAATATTAATGTGTTGCTTGATTATGGGAAGATACCAAGACTATGGAACCAAGACGTAAAAGCAATATTGCATGACCAGAAGCCAAATACACAAGTCAGAGCCGTCCTCAGAGGTACAGGGACACATGTTAATCAGTCTCTTAGTATCATACTGACCTCTGAAGGCACATCAAATGGCTCGACTTCCACTTCAGTTGAGTTTGTCTTATCTGAAGGAGAAGCTGACTTTCCATCCTCTCCTGCTTTGTCAGTTTTGTCTTTTCCTTTGGCTGCTTTGGAGTCTTTGTCTTTAGATGGCAATTTGATATCCTTGATAACCCTTGAAAACTTTGACTCACGGGCTCCTCCTGAAAGTATCTCCACAGCAATCTCTATGAAGAGACGTCCCCTGAAGGAGGCCCCTTCTCCAAAACCTTCATTAAGCTCCTGGTGGTCATCCATGAGGCTGTGATTCCTGGCTGAGCCATAGAGATTGATCCAGGCAGGCCCAAAGGTAGGCAAGAACCCTGGAGATAAAGCACATTTAATGGCATTTCCATTTGGCATTAGCGCGCTCTCCTGACAGTCTGCTCAAAGAAAGCTTGCCTCTTGTACACCAAAAGCCAAACCTGGACCCATTTTTATACCAGTGGAGACCAATTCACTATTTTTCAGGGCAATTCTTAGGCACCAAGGAGCCTCTGTCAATATCCAGCCAGGGACTCTGCCAACCTGAAGCTCTTTCTCAGAAGCTATTCATACTACATGTGCTGGGTGCATGGAGCCTATTGCACCTCTTGGAAAAAAACAGAGCTTGCTACTACAGACTGAGGACTGGGACACAGTGGGAGAGGCTTTCTCGCCTTGTCAAGACTGTTCACAAGCCCATGCCACTGCCCACCTTATATGATTTATCTTTTTGTTGTTGTTGTTGAAGGCCTCAGCTACAGATTTAAATTGCGAAGTTTAAGGAGGTACCAGGGGTTTGCTGAGCTGTGATAACTGACCATGTTCCACACTAGGATAACACAGCATAAATAAGGCTATAGAGGTATGCTCAAACATCAGTGAAAAGATTCCAGGTAGTGAACTTCACATACATGAGGGCTTACACACTAGTCTATGTTACCTCCTTGAGCTGTGATGGCACTTTGCTCTTCCTGGATAGGTCAGAAACACAAGCCCATTATGCCTGTAATTTGCACTTTGTGCTTTCATTGGCAGACAGAAACTAGCACAAACTACAAACTTACATCAGTCATTCCTAATGAGCTAGAACAAGTTATTGCCACAGTCACAAAAAAGGCACCAAATTACGTAGCAGCCCCGTAACAAGAAAATCAGTGGCACACCACCATACAACAAGCACAACGAGATGTAACTTCAGATTAAGCAAGAGAATAGCTTTCAGAACCAACAAAAAACTTGGATTTACTTGAGCTCTGGGAATCCCTGAAATGGGATTAATCAATGCCCAGATCTCAAGCAAGTAGATTTTACTGTAGGGACATATTTTGGAAACTGCATTTTTCCTTTTACCTTTGTCACCATCTTGTTCATTTGATATTTTCTTCAAATCGATGAAATGGGTGGCTAAGGCCACGTCATTCATGCTGCCTTCATCCCAGACCTGGATTTTGACTCTTCGGCAGAGTGGAGGGAACATTTCCTTGAAGATAATCTGTTCGTGCCATACAGGATCTGCACAGTTCTTTTGCACTGTTGTCCGACCCTGAAATGAAAGTCCAGCATATTTAACCCTAGAGGGATCAGACTCTGGAGAACAGCAGTGAGTATAACAGAAATTGCACTCAGCAACATCTCTCCAGTCAATTTTTAAGCACAAATATCCTATCCTGAAAGTTTATCTATAAGATTGTTTATTTTCCCCTCTGTATCTAATAAAAGACCACATTATGGCTTAAGAATTCTCACCTGCATATGGTGGAGCTTGGAATAAAATCTAATTCTTCAGGGCCTTTATGCACAACACATGTCTAGGAAGACAGACTTTGGTGTTTCTGCTACAAACTGCACATCTTCAAATGGCTTTTGAAATACCTTGGTAGTACTAATGCAGTGCAATTTGTCTCGTAAGATGAAATTCATTATAGCTGCCAGGCTGTAGGTACCAATGGAATTACCTTAATCGAGGCAATTTATCTAGTATAAAATATGATTACTGTGGCTCGTGTTCTGGGCACACGCCTGTGTGCTAGGGAGGTAGACTGGAGCTCCTCCTAGCCTGGAGGAGAGGGCAGGACCATAACACAGTCAGTGCAGCTGCGAGCCTTCTACCTTCACGTTTGGTGAAGACAAACAAGTGAAAATGCCCACGAACAATACCTCTAAACCCATATTTTACATGCCAGCCTGCAAACTCGCATGTCACCCATTCTTGTGTCTTCTTCAGATCTCTATTAAGCCTGAAGTTGCTGCACACATTTGACGAAACATTTTAACCCATACTAGTTTCAGATGTAACACTTTGCAATTTGGGTTCACAACAAAAGATGAAATCAGCACCACAGGCATCATTCTCATGCCCAAAACATCTGTAAAGCATGAACTGGAGTTCACTCCACAGCTTCCATGCACACCGAAAGCATTGCTGGTTTAAAACCTTTTCCAGTTAGATTCTTTCCTTGTGAGGTCAATAATGAAGACAAGCTCCCTGACACGGAGCTTCATGGACTTAACAGAGGAACCAAATCCCTGGGCTCTGGTCCTCTTCCACCATCAAGTCAGAAGGCAGCTCTCTGTAGCACCGTTTTAAATATTGCAGGAGCTGCAGGAGTAATGAAGCCAGGCATCGCTGAGAGTCTACTTGAATGCTTCTTCTGTTGCTACCCCCAGAAAACTTGCAAGGTTTTCTGCTGAATTACAGCAGAATAATTCCCCAGTGAATACACATCCCTAAAATCCAGATTGCACCTACCTTACTGATTTCAGTCCTGTTTTCTTTCTTCACTTTAAGGAGACCAGAATATAGGACTGACGTAATACTACACTGGGTGATTCACTGTCTTGTAACTGGATGTTTCAGTAACTTCTGCAGAATTCACTTTCCCCTCCTGCTGCACAACTCTAACCTACAGCTGTGAGGCTGATACCAGTTCTTCCACTGGCATTAAGTATTTCCTTCACTTTGTTCCTGCATAATTTAAGAATTTAAAATTTTCCTTCTGATGAAAGAAATATGCCTTCCCTGATTTACATAACAACAATATGAAGGACATCATCTCTATTGCCTGCCTATAACACAGCTAGCAGGAAAGAAGGCCTACATTTGTGATCAAGAGGATCCCAATTACCATTTGACCTGCAAACATGACCACCACATAGGGATCCACAAGGTCCTTACTGTCACCTATGAATGCTTTGGTGACATTGGCCATGATGCTAGAGTTCATCTTCGGAAGCCCTTCTGCTTTGTAAATTCTCACATAAAATCTGGCCCATGGTCTTTCAGATGGAAATCCTTTGGGGATCAAGAGGTTCCTGAAAGCAGAAAGAAGCCAAATCCTTAAAACAGAAAACTCAGACAATGAAGTGATGTTTTTCTCCAAAATTATCATCTCAAGTTAGCTTGTGTTCTGAGTAGGCACAAAAACGGTGTTGTGGTTTAACCCGGCTGGCAGCTAAACACCACACAGCCGTTCGCTCACCCTCCCCCCTCCCTCTCTGGGATGGGGGGAGAGAAACGGGAAAGTGAAGCCTGTGAGTTGAGATAAAGACAGTTTATTAAGACAGGAAAATAATAATAACAATAATAATAATAATAGTGATAATGATAATAGTATTAACAATAATAATGTGTAAGAAACAAGTGATGCACAATGCAATTGCTCACCACCCGCTGACCGATGCCCAGCCTATCCCCGAGCAGCCCGCCCCCCCACCCCGGCCAGCCACCCCTATATATTGTTTAGCATGACGTCAGATGGTATGGAATACCCCTTTGGCCAGTTTGGGTCAGCTGTCCTGGGTCTGTCCCCTCCCAGCTCCTGCTGCACCCCCAGCCTGCTCGCTGGCAGGACAGAGCAAGAAGCCGAAAAGTCCTTGGCCTGGTGTAAACACTGCTCTGCAACAATTAAAACATCAGCATGTTATCAGCGCTCTTCTCATCCTAATCCAAAACATAGCACCCTACCAGCTACTATGAGCTACTTAACTCTGTCCTAACTGGAACCAGGACAAACGGGTACGAATTTGTTTCTGCATCTAAACTATAATGTTTTCTGGTTACCATGAGAAAGTGGTACAGCATTATTCAGGAAACACTTCTATGTGATAGAGAACTAACTACAAAAGTACGGAAAACATAGTTTGGAGGTGACCTCTGGATGTCATCTGGTCCAACCCCCTGCTCAATGCAGGTTCAGCTGGATCAGGTTGTTCAAGACCTTGTCCAGTAAATTCTGAATGTCTCCAAGGATGGAGATTTCCTGCTCTCTCTTTGTCCCTGCTACATTTGATCACCTTTATGGTACAACATTTTTCCTTATATATTCTCTGAAATTCCCTTATTTTAATGTGCATCCAAAGCCTCTCATCCTTCTACTTCGAAAAGAGTCCAGCTCTGTCCTCTTCATTAGACAGTTGAAGACAACAGTAAGACACTCCTTAATGCATTTCTTAAGGCTCAAGTAACCAACCCACTCCCCCTCTTGTAGGCCATGGGTTCCAGCCCCCTGTCATCTTGGTGGCCCTCCTTGGACTTTGTCCCGTATGTCAGTACTGACCAGAAACATTGCTCTTGTAAAATGTGAAGTATGCTGGCAGCTCATTACCAACTTGAATTTCTGTATTTTACGTGGAGAATGCACTTGAGTTTACCTAAGGATATAGAAAACATCTATGTACACACATCTGATAGATGAGAAGGAATAGCATCTCCTCGTGCTTTTTCTTCTTACTTCACTGCTTTTCAGAAATATTTCAACTGGTTTCAGATCAATGAACCGTCTGTCAGGGATAATCTGGCACTTAGCCACAGGGCATGGTCAAGTCTATCAGCTACAGAGAAGTGACCCTTATGTGCCTTTCAATTTAGATGAGAGGATTATAAAAAAAACTCTCTTTGAGCACATCAGAACAGCCAGGTATACGGTGACTTCTGCTATTAACCCCGCGTTAGCAAGGCCAGGACTGAAAATAGAGCAGAGGACTTTTGTGGTACTTAGTAAAGACGAATGCATTAAAATACAACAAAACAAAACAAAAAATCTATAGCAATACTTTTCAATCTGCTCCTCAGTATCAGCTGTTTTCTGTGTGGCTTGTATTGTGTCGCCTTTGCCAGTCACACTGATGTCACACTTCAGGTATCCCTTGGCTCCCGTCCTAATGTCAGCAGGGTCTGTGAGAAGCGCCCACTTGTCACAAAAATGATGACCTGTAAGATAGACAAACAAACACGCAGCTAGAGGTGGGTGCAAAACATGCAAATATTCATGCAAATTCACCCACAACAGTCCTTGTTTCAGCCGTGCTTGATCAACCCTCCTTATGCAAGGTCCTAAAACTTTACATTAAGTCATTGACCATCACCTTGGGTATGTAAAGGAGTGAGAGGGGGAGACCAGAGTGTGCTAGGATGCTCTGGGGTCCCAGGGCTATGATCAACCCTCAGACACAGCTGTCCCATAAAGCTATGAGTAAGAAATTCAGGGCAAAATTCAGACACTAGAGCAGCCTATGTGACTATTCAGTCAGGCTATTTTTCTTCGTTCATTAATTCAGGAGCCCTGGAGAGAGGATGGCCTGAATGATTCTGCTGTTTTGTCTTTAGATGCCATAGCTGATGCCATAGATGCCATAAATACATCCATTCCTAAAGACTGAGACAAGACCTGGTCCTTGAGTGACTGTGGAGGAAAGAAAGATATGTGTTCTGTGGATGGTTGTAAAAACAGACCAAAAAAAAAAGGGGGGGGGGGGGGGAGGGGTGGAGATAGGTAATCTTCTCTTAGCTTCAAATTTCAGAAAGAATTGGACATCTCTGAAGATGGCAGGTCAGGTGGAGCCATGGTCACCTCTTCATCACTTCCTTCATTCTCTCCCCCTTTCTGGTCAGCCTCTATTCTTACCTTGAGCTCTCCTCACAATTTCTTCTATGCTCCCTTCTCTCTCCCTACCTCCACCCATTCTACCCCAACACATGTGGTGGACCTTCAGCTGCTCTGCAACAAGCAGGTGGATTCAGGTTTTGTAAGCATTCAGGTGCCCACTCTGACTCACTAAAGAAAACCTGGCTCCGATAAGTGCATCCACCAATGAGCAGATTGTCAAGATGTTTTCAAGGTTGAACTTTTTTTCCCAAAACTTCAGCTGGTTCTCTGGTACCCATATAGGAAAACAATTAAAAAAAATAATAATGCTAAATTTATCCCTTGGCATATACCTCAAACACCTAAGTGGAAAAGCAGTGCACCTCCCTCTTCCCTCTTCTCATCTTATTTAACAGACAAAAAAAGACAGAAAATGTACCACTTACCTGGCTGACTATACACTGTCCCCAGATCTACTTTAAAGGACCCTATCAGCACACTCCCAATCAGTTTATGGTGCATAACCTGTTAGAAAAAGACAGATTAAAGAATGTCATTATCTCTCTTCTCAGCATAAGAAAGAGCAATCCAAAGATCACATTTGGTTCAGAGGTAATAAGCAGTGATGTTCGGCACCACCCAAAGATGGCTGCACATAGCTGCAGATACAGTGAGCATTTGAAATCTCTTCTTCCCCCATGCCTTGTGCCAATTTAGAAACCAATGCAGTCACATCCAGGTGGAATCACAGAGGTTCATCCCAGCTCCCAGGATTACATAGGTCAGGAATCAGATGGATGCATCTTCACAGCAGATGCATTTATATTACTTATCCTGTCAGTTTAAAATAAATCATAATAAATATAAACACATGGGGCACAGCTGGTTCCACATTAGGCTGCAGAAATTGTATCACTTTCTGTGAAAGAGCCGAGTTGCCATATGAACTGAGTACACCCACAGGAGAAAGAATTAAAGTGTTTCTTTGCAACATGTCAATGTGAACAAAACCAAGAGACTCGATTCTGCTTCACCCCCCACAATATTAATGAAGTCAGAGAAGTGATATAGATGTAAATGAGATGGCAGGCAGGCCCCAGTGAGTCTGTCTCCTTATCCTTCCTGCCAAGTAATGAACTTAATTTAATTCAATTTAATTCAAATTTAATTAATAATATTCCTTTGTCAGATAATTTCTGAATCTACGTACTTGTGTGTCTGGTTTTCAAATATGTGTGTGTGCTCCATCTTTTAGACAAGGCAGATGCTAGCAACATATCCCAAAGGAAGATTGGCTCTGGAACTGCATTTGTGAAACAATAAGATTCTCATCTTGGTTCTGAATAGTTTCAAAGTTTGAATGAAACCCATTCCTTGCTTGGGAAAAAGTTTCTGAAGGCAGCCTGATTTATCTGGGAAACGTTGGCCGAACTGCAAAAAGAAACTAAAACCCTGGGTCCACAGAAACTAAATCTAAATGTTGGGGCTAAATATCCACGTATCTGAGAGTATTTTAGGGATGTAGAAGACTTCCTACCCTGGATTTCGACCTGTACATCCTTGGTAGAGATACATGCCTGTTGTAATTTTTCATTGGATATTTCATGTGACTTCATTTTGTGCATTATTCTCCACTGTGCCACTGTGATTGAGGGATCATACTCACTTATCCTTGGTAAAACCTCACTTCAACATGGAAGGTGTTGAAGTAGGGCAGACAAAGAAGCACTTTTAATTCAACACTTTGATTAAAGCTTAAAAATTAAGTGACCTTTGTGTGGAAGAGAAGCCAGAGTGAAGCCATGGCTTCATGCACTGGTGCTGCTTTCTCTCAGTCCCTGCTGACACCAGGTCCCATCATAGCACTGGAGCCTTACTCTGATGAAGCTGGACTAGGGCACCAATGGGGGAAGAAGCCATGAAAGCTGAAGAGTTTCAAAATTACACTTTTGGAGGAACTACGTGGAAACAAGAGCTTGTCCAAATTGACTGTTTCCACCACAGGATGGATGGAAGGGGGAAGTTGGCTGTAGGCTTTCTGTGGCCAAAAAAAAAAAAAAGTTCTTTTATGATGCAGAAACAAGAGGAGGGTATGTGGTAAATTCGTATGGTCTTGTCTCAATGCTCTTTTATTTTCTCTCCAGGGCATGACAAGATGTTCAGACAGTGTTAGATGTGTAACCCTCACTACTCTAAGCTTTAGGAGATTTGCTGCGTGAACTGTGATGTCCTTGGAAATGCCTTCTATTCCTACTGAAACAATGAGGGTTTCCACTCCTTGTAGAACACATGGCACTTTTAACTGCTGAGGAAATACCTCACTGCTTCTATTAAGTGCTCTGCATCTTTCCCAGTACTTTTTCAAGCATATTTTTCTAATGCAGCAAATAAGGTGAACATGAAGTTTATAGTGAACGCCTTCATCTTCTCTGAGAGGGAGCATTGTGCCTAATCTACATGGTACCTCATTAAGGGTTTGTGGCTTTCCAAACTTGATTGACTCTATAGATGACTGTATGTTTTTCTTTGGATTTTCTGAGTGCGGACAAGAATGAGCAGTGTTCACGTAGGGAGCATTTCACTACTGAAGATATAGGCTTAGCATGGAAGGGGCATCTACTACAAGGTTGCTGGAATGCACTGGGAGATATTAACTAAGAAAAATATCGATTCCTTAGCAGGTGCTAAGAACCAGCTAATCTCATTTTCTCCTCATATGTAGAGTTTTAATGCAGCTAGAATAACTGCTGAACTGATGCGCAATAGCACTAATCTTTTTTGATTTCCTTGAGCTTCCAGATGCAGATGAGTTCATTTTCACAGATTAAATGAATTCAGTGCATGAGTGATTGCTAATAATGGAGGCTGCCAATCTTTGCTTTTCCTCAGGTGAGTTTCATGCTAAGCAAGTGCTGGGAAGATTTCCATACCCCAGGGTTTCCTCCTCTCCCAAAGTGTGTTTCCTCTCTTATTTATTTCTATTCCTCTGATACATTGCCTTCTCCAAAACTGTATTGCAAGGTAGTGATTTTCTGTTTTCAGCAGCATACAGGAGCATTGCACTAGGTTAGTGTTTTCTTTTAAAATGTCATTTTTATCTAAAAGGCCTTCTTTAATTTCTTGGTCTTGCACCTTCAGCAGGTATAAATCAAAACGTTCTCTGAGGCTGACAAAACTATGCAGATTGATACCAGTAAATGCTGGCACATTCTCCCACACACCCCAACACCCTCAGAAAGCTGGCAATTTCCCCTCCTCCACTGGATGTATGGAAGCATTATCTAAAGAATTCCAGGTCCAGAAGACTGGTCATACCTTGGAGAAAAATAACTACACACCCCTAATAGTTCACAGAAGTTGATCTGTCAGTGTTATCCTGATACTAACCATCTCAGAGGAACGTATGGGGGCCATACATTGTGATGTAAGTCATAACAGTGAGACAGTTTCTATTCCCATTCAGAAAATGAGCCAGTGTCAGCCTGTAGTAAACTCTGTACTCATGGATACATGAAGGTCAGGTGTGCAGATACCCTGCAGAAGTACAAATTTCATGTATTTGAGCTGTGGACAGCCCAAGAGCTGCTGCTGAGGATAAGGTACCTGGATATCTTAGTTAAAAACAGCTGTATCTGAGGAACTGAGATAAGCCAGAAGTTTCATTAGCCATTTGATACAAGGTGAAGCTTGAAAACTAAAACGACAAAGACAATGCTGACAACTGTTAACTAAGGTGAAATTTCTCCTTCTACCTCACAGACTGCCAAGACAGCAACATGTGTCCCTGAAAATACACACCTAATCTTCCATTACATCGAGCTTTACATTCCTTCAAATCATTGTCAGCTGCCTTTCTTCCTTTTCCTCTCCCTCTCCTTCCTCCTTCCTACTCTTCATGCTGCCTTCATAGCACTCTTGGTACCTAAAATTATTTCTCCTTTTAATTCCACTAAGAAGAAAGAAACATTTAGAGCCAAAATGACATAAACAACAATGACCTTTACTTACTGTACTGGGCTTTCCTAGGTACTTACAGAGATGTTGATTATTTTGTCGAACAGAAACACCTGTGGTCCAACGAAATCAAACACAAAGTACTGTGGAAAAAAAAAGGACAGTAGATCAGAATCATCCTTGTGATGGTAGCAGCACTGTCAGCAATGTGTCCTGGTGAGAATCGTGAGAATCTGGGGGTGTGGGAAGGTGGTGGTGGGCACAGCAAAGCCCTTCCTCTGCTCCCTGGATCACCATTTCTGTAACCCAGACCGATTTGCCCTCTCTCCAGTTGGCCCTCTCTCCTTGCATGGCTGCATAGCACGGCCCATGGCACTCTGCATCAGAGGTTATTGTCAAAAGGGACAAGAAGCATGAGGAAACCCAAAGGAGTATTTGTTCTGGGAGTTGTTTTCATGTGATTTGTCACCAGCTGGGAAAAACATACATCAAGGAAGGGTTAAAGCAGGGAAATGGTAGACAAGGGAGGATGGGGTAGTTTAGACAAATCTCCCAAATGGATCATATGGAAAAATGATGAGGCAGCAGTAGTGGGGTGAGGCAGGATGTGATAGGGAGATCAGGATGGACAGAGCTTCAGAAGAGAAAGAGCAAAGAGAGCCAAACTCAAGAGAGCCACTGCCAGTGCTTTTCCAAGCTTGAAACTCAAACAGCTCCTGGGCAGACATCTCTACACAAACAGGCAGATGCTACCAACTTTGCCCATCCCTGTTCAAGCTACCAGCCAGTGAAGAACACCCAGAACAACTGAAGAAAGTGCCTTCCCCAGGAGAGAGCACCAACCTCATTGTAGAAGGGGGCATTCGTGCCTTCCTTCACTGTTGTTTGCTTCTTCTCATCACCAATCTCGATGATCACCACCGGGTCAATGTTCTCACCCACCAGCTGCCTGGCCTCGATGATGGTGATGGCAATCTGCAGGGTGCAAGGACACCATGTACTCTCCCAGGCTCACCTCCAGCCCACCCTGGGATTTCACAGGCACGTAAGGGCTGTCACCCCCTGCTCACCTGGTAGTTCTGGGATTTCATCTCCTCTTCATGAATCCTGGGCACCAGCTTTGCCCTGTGTCAATCACAAAATAGTTCATTAGGCATCTCTAGGCAAGCACTACTACTTGGACATGTTTTGGAAAGACTGTCACTAAGCTAGCATTGTTTGTGGCAGGTGGCTTTGTCACGAGCTGTTAGGCTTGCTTTCCCCAGCAGTCACTCAAACACCATCAGAGGGACATGCGTGGTAGACAGGAGTAGCCCAAGGGCTCAGACCTGTGATCAGATGAGGGCTGTGTAGCGAGGTGAACCACGGTAGCTCTCCTTGGGCAAAGCCCATGCACACAGAAAGCAAAATACCTCCCTCCTCTTCTGCTGGAATTTGGCTACAAGCACTGGTCTGCTTGTATCTCTCAGGAGCTCAGAGCACACTCAAGGACAGTTGCTCAGCTTTGTAACTGGCAATTTGGTAAGTGCCACAGTTTGTACCTGAGCAATTCCACCTCCCATGCAGAATGGTGCCCAGTTATTCTTTTACCTTTTCCTATTGCTTCTCATGAAGCGTGAAGAGGATGACAGGTTTTCATACATGGCAGAATTCAGTGTAATCATTCCTTGGGTACTATAGAATTTCATACCTGGATATGTATGGCATGTCTCTGTCTGTCATGTATTTGCCAATAGGGAAATGCTTTGCATCTGCACAACCCAGAGCAGCTACCTGCCATGCATGGGAATGATTTCACCCATTGATGCTGTCAAACCTGACTCCGTTCCTCCCCCATATGAAAAAACAACTACACAAACACTTGGTTATAGAAGTTGCTGTCCCCTTTGGCTCATTTTCATTAGCAGCAGAGTTCAGGCCCTCTCGGCACCAATTTCAATCTCTCTCTGCACTGGATAGCACCTGGTGACAATCTGTCTTGAGCTGATAATATTTTGCCAAGAAGTACATCCCACTCTGTCATGTGGAAGGAGTGAAGGGATCACTGCTGTCAGCAGATGGATTTTCTGTCAGCAGGTGTATTGCTGTATGGCAATGCCATTCCCAAGAAGGATGGAAAAAGTATTTTGGGGGATGTTAGATAAGATATGCCAAGGACAACCTTTTCCTCTTTGGGCTTAAGGATGCAAAAACACTGGACAATGCATTGCTGTTCATCAGGTCTTCCTCTTCCTCTTCTTGTCTTCCAAGAGTGTCATAGTGAAGATTCTCACTTCCATCATGATCACCTGGTGAGTAAAACAAATAAGAAATCTTTATGCCTCTGATATTTGTGAGAAAAAGATAACTTGGAGCAGTTAGCAGCAATGAATTCATCAACATGAGCTGACTATTTTGTTTATTTATGTATCATAATTAAAGATCACAATTAGGACTTGTATGGAGCAGCACGGATGAGCAGCAGCTCCCCTTCTGTGCAAAACCATATACTGCATGTAAATGCCCCTCTCTTCACCCCATGTGCATTCAGGCACATATGCGCCAGTGGCAGCTGATTGCCTTATCTCTCATCTGCTAGAAAGATGGTGGGACAGACTGTGAGTTTTTTGCATGTATTTGCAGGAGCGAGTCTGCCATTCATGGTTTGTTTTAATAGTGTGGCACCCTCCGGTTCCTTCCAAGTGACTGAAGTGGAGCCTAAATTTGAAATCATTTCTCAAAATTTCAAATCACTTCCACAATGCAGAGATGATGAACTGGAGATCAAGAACAGAAAAAGAGAGTTGAAGAACACGATTCATGGGATCTCTTGTAGACAGCTATGCTCAGATGAGACAAATTGCTTCCAGTAGTGTCTATTTTAGTTCCTCACCAAAGAGAGTCTCAGCCAGTAGCTCAGAGGTACACATCTACATTTGGACAGAGAAGCCCTTCCCACACTGCTCTGCTTTGTCCTCCTAGTCCAAGGGAAGCACTACCAGCATCTCTGCCCCTTGTTGAGTGTGTTTATGTTCAACACCTGCCTTGGGAAGGGACTTCTGTGTTTTGGGTGAAAGTTTAGAAATTGGTTGCCTGCAATTGATTCTGATACATACATATAAGCACGAAATGTTCATTGACTCTGGACTTGAGCTATTTCTGGTCTAGAAGCTGCCAAGTGGCACCCACAAAACTATTGATGAGTTGCTCAGCGACACTCGGTGGCTTACATGACTTTATGGAGACAGCTCTACATCAAATGAAAGAAAATACATTCAAGTGTATTTTTTGCAAGCGCTCTATGGCACTGTGTTCCAACTACAAAACTAGACAAAGGGTTTTAATAGTGCTTCCCTGTCTCTTTGCAACGGTATGGTTCCTCGAGGAGTACTTAGAAACTGCTGATGGTAGCAAAGGACCATCCACCATACAGTAAATCTTACTTGGATTTCTAATTTTAGCACTCATCAGGTTTGAATGCAGCTTTGGCAGCTGGATTCCACAAGCCCCTACTCCAAGCAAACCACCAGACAGGTACAGACAGATGGGACTTTTGCTATTACTGCAAAGCATAACTGCATGAGCCAGCTCCAGCCTGGGTGCCCTACTGCCCTGTTAGGGCAGCTCTGTGTTCGAGCTGACATACTTTTTAATGAAGGTTCCTCCACTGTAAGTCTCATATAACATACATGCTCTCTGTCTGCCCCTCTGGCTCTTGTCTGATGTCCCCAGAACACAGGGAGGGGGAATTGCCTCTGTGTAGACATGGTTTGCTTTGCACCCCTTGAGGGAAAGGTGTCTATTAACAGTTTTGCACCTGTAGCACTAAGCTCCCATGACAACCCCCATATCCTATTTACTCTAGAGCATGCTGTTTGATTATGGGCTTGTAGTACTCTGTACTGTTTGCTATGTAAGCTAAAACAGATAAAACTTTCCTCTCCTCAGCTGGGAACAGGCTTGTGCCAGTGTGACGTCCTGCCTAGACCACCCTTTACAAGGTTTTTACATGTTGTTTCTGTTGTGATGTAAACTCTTTGCAATGCTTCTTTTGTTTTACAGATCCATTCTCCTGACATTTTAATATCTGAATCAATATCCTTTTTTACTCAATAACCATATGTATGCTGCACATAACTGATCATCAGGAATTATTCCCTCATGTGGATCCATCAAATGGTTCAAAGAGTGACCAAACTTCCTCACTGCACACTTCCTTTGGGTCTCCTAAACCCAAATCCCCAGTCAACCAAGAGAGAGCAGGTAATTTCTGTATCTTTACGAGTTCAGACCCCTCAGCAATAAGGCATTAATGAAATGTGTGAAGATCACAGAACCATAGAATATCCATGTTGGAAGGGATCCACAAGGATCATTGAATCCAACTCCTGGGTCCCCAAAGGACCACCCAATAAATAAATAAATAAATAAATAGGACCATGTGTCTGAGAGCGTTGTCCAAACGCTTATTGAACTCCAGCAGCTCAGTGCCACGACCACTGCCCTGGGGAGCCTGTCCCAGTGCCTGACCACCCTCTGGGTGAAGAACCTTTTCCTAACACCTTCACTGTCCCAGCTCCATGCCGTTCCCTCGGGTCCTGTCGCTGTCCCCAGAGAGCAGAGCTCAGCGCCTGCCCCTCCGCTCCCCTCGTGAGGGAGCTGCAGGCCGCCATGAGGCCTCCCCTCAGCCTGCCCTGCTCTGGGCTGAACAAACCAAGGGACCTCTGCCGCTCCTTTTAAGTCTTTCCCTCTAGGCCTTTCACCATCCTTGTATCCCCACTTTGGACTTTCTCTAACAGCTTTATGACTTTCTTATACTGTAGTGCCCCAAACTGCACACAGTGCTCGAGGTGAGGCCGCACAGCGCAGAGTAGTGCAGGACAATCACTTCCCTCGACCGACCAGCAATGCCGTGCTTGATGCACTCCAGGGTACGGTTGGCCCTCCTGGCTGCCAGGGCACACTGCTGGCTCATATTCAACTTGCTGTTGACCAAAACCCCCAGATCCCTCTCTGTGGGGCTGCTCTCCAGCATCTCGTCCCCCAGTCTGTACATACAGCCAGGTTTGCCCCTTCCCAGGTGCAGAATCTGACACTTGCTCTTGTTAAACTTCATATTGTTGGTGATTGCCCTGCTCTCTGACTTGTCCAGATCTCTCTGCAAGGCCTCACCACCCTCGACGGAGTCAGCAGCTGCAAGCATAAGATGCAGCATAAGGACTCTAATCCATGCAAAGACTCAAAGGCAGTATTTGAAAAATCAGTTACAGAGAACTGAATGCTTACATGGAAAACAGAAGCAAATTATAGCGTAGTATTTCTTGTAGAGCATGGAATATTTATAAAGCATAAGATAAATAAAGATAAATAAGATAAATAAACTCAAACATAACTGTAATTACTAAGAAGCTCAATAGTGTTTGGTTTTCTCTTTCTCTAAAAGCCAAGATCCCTTGCTGTAAGGACCAGAGGAAAATCTTTTTGTTTAAGGTAGTGCCCTTTAGCTAAACAGCGTTTATGACACAAAATAAGTATTCCTGTTTCTACCCAGCAGTGAGTCAAGATACACATGGCTGGTTTATTGCAGCAGTGTAATTCACAGGCTGCACTAAACCCTTAGGAGTCCATGTTTTAAAGATCCCATTAAATTTCAAGCATGAGACTGCAAAAAAGCACAAAAAAGCAAACAATTTGTTGTGGCTGAAATATGAGTTTTGGTGAAGGTGAATGGGAGGTCTGTGGGGATAGGAGGAAAATGGCAGTGGTAGGGTGTTCTAGAGAATGCCTCCTTAGCTTGAGAACCAACAGAGTGTTAGGGGGTAAGAAATAAAAGACTCTGCATGTCTTACAGATGTACCTACATCTGTTAAAATTAAAAAAAAACACTCTGCCATACATTTAAGAGGAGAACTGTTACTAGATAAAGCTCCCAGCTTTATTTAGCCAGCCTATCCAGCCATAACAGACTACTAAAGTTATGTTCTGCAGTTTTTAGAACAAGCATATCTTCTGAAAGAATTATACAATGATGTATCTATCTCTAGACTATAAATATAAAAATAATAATAAATTTAAAAAAAAAACTTTTAAAAACATGCCATCTGTCTATGGAAAGAATCAGGCTAACATTTTTGTTTTACTCTATCAGATACAGCAGTCTGAACTTGCAGGATCTGAAGGTGGATTTAACAGAACAGTTAATATAAAAAGAATAATCTCTCTGTTTACTTAAGAGCTATAAAGAGTTTACTGCCCATTTTATCAATATTAAGACACAATTCAAATGAGTTCACATGAAATTAGGTATAGTATAATCCCCAACTTGCTCTTGTTAGTTGCAGTATTTATTTACAGGGCCTTACCTAGTGCATCTTTGTTTGCAATAGTCAACCCTTTCTCGCCTTTTTTCTTCTTCTTCAGCTTCATGCCAGCAAACAGCCCCTTTCTGAAAAATTAAGGAAAAGCAGTCATTGTAATAGCTTCCAGCCCTTCTCTGTGCTGGACTCTGGTTTAAGGACCTGTTGAGAGAGAGATCTGATTTCCATGTGAGATCATTATATTATGATTTCCCTTCTATTGAAAGAATACAGGGAAATGATCTGGATTCTTACTTCATCTAATTTTGTTTATTTTTAAAATTTGGCAGTGTACAGACAAACATGACGAGAGCAGAGCCAGAGCTTCATTTCAAACCAAGACAGCAGGAAGAGTTAAAAAAGGAAATCCAAGTTTCCAGTTCTACTGATTTCTCCACACATAATTCTTATGCCTGTGATGAGACCAGAGATAAAAACTTCTGACAAATTATAGGCTCCAGGTCAAAAGCAGTTTTGCAGTGAATAAGGTAAACATAAAAGCATTTGTTTAAACGTTATTGGTAATGATGTGCACTGTGCTGGCGGCACATCCGCCACAACAGCTCTTGCCATTTATTTATTTAGTTCTCACTCCCTTCCAGTAGCAAAGCCACAAGCAGAGCTGGACAAGAGTTTCTCCCCAAGCTGTGTTGCAGGGGTGCTTCAGACCAGCATCAACCCCAGCTACCACTGCATGTGGCTTTTCTGCTCCCACTCCTTCCTATTCTGAACTAGGGGATTAATCTGGTTTAAAACTAAGCCTACTAGAGCTCAGTGGGGTTTTAGGCACATCAATTCTCAGACCATGCCTGGTTAAAGTCACTCTGTGGCCCCAGTAAGGCTTTCTTACTTCTTGCATTCATTCTGTTTTAGCCACAGCCCCTTGCCAGGAGCCTACCACCGTCATTCAGGAGCAGCAAGTGTTCATGGGGTGAGGTCCGGCATGGCCCTGGGCTGGCTGCCATCACGTATAAAACATGACAAGACACTCATCGGGGACCTACACAGTCCTGCTTCCTGAGAAACCAATGGCAAAATGCCCTGCAGCAGCAGGCAGTTCAATGCTGAGATAAGCTAAAACATCTCTCCCAGTGACAGCACAGAGCCAGACTGGCTATTCAGAGCTTTGTGCTGTTTTGCCTTTTCCTATTTTAATCTCCCATTGGTCCTTCAGCTCTTTTGTGAGTAGAGAGAAAGAGCAGTTGTATTTTGTAGAGCTGGTTTTACAGAGAGGGGGAAAAGGAAACATCTCTATAAAAGTCATACAGTATTTTGCCCTCAACGGAGAGTCTTCTTTTTCTTTTCATAGCCCATCCAAAGAAGGCAAGAGAAGAGCCATGAGTCCCTCCTTCTTGGCTGCCAGCCAGCATCATCCCACCAAACCCTCTTTCTTTGCCCTCTGATGGGGTCCAGCAGCAGCAATCCTGGAATAGGACACTGCTGCTGTTCTGACATTTCACAAGTGCAGAACAAAAGTATGACTACAAGAGTAATAAATTTATCAGTCTTCAGTTCAGACATGACCTGCTGCTCCAAACTCTGCTCCTCCATGTCCCAGAACCAAGGCAGGAGTTGATGCCCTGCAAGGAAAAGCCATTGGGGGGAAGATGGGACTTCTCCCCGCTGTCCCTGAGGAGGGCTCAGCATAGCATCTCTTCTCAGCAACAAGGAAGAGAAACACCATCTTTGCATTAAGGTTGCACCCAGATTTCCCCTTTCAACTCAAGATTTTGAACAGAGGTTGGCGAGCAGCTGCTGTCCTGCGATTGCATCCCTGAGAGATTAAAGTGGGGAAATTTAGCACAGCTGTACTTTGGGAAAGGACTGGCTGGTTTTTGTTTACCTTCATAGTTTTCTTATCTCTTCTTCCTTTAACAAAGTGTGATTTAAGCTGCATGATTCATTATTTGAGAGGAGACTGGGGAGTGGAAATCGAATCACTGAGCACTGGAGTGTGTAGTTTAATTTTTCCAGGTTTCTGAAGGATTGAACCAGTGGTTAATAATGATCCTTAAAGTCTGCATGTGTCATCTCTTGCTGCCAAAGTAGGTTTGGTAAACAATTACAATAACATAGGAGACATACACAGAAGTTCCTCCTTAATGATAAACTGGGCAGCACTTGGAACAAGGGTGGGCATTAATGGTCTCTTGGCTTTGAATGCCTGAACTAAGACAAAAAAAAAAAAAAAAAGAAAAAAATGGAGAAAAAAATAGTAGAGAAACTATTTTGGAAAATATTTTCATTAGATAAAAACTCATGGACTTATTTTGAATTAACCAGACCACCCTGACTTATACTCAGAAACCCAAAGTCATTGCTCAGGATTCATTTTGCTTTACTTCATGGTGAAAAATTCACATTGTTGCAGATATTGCCTGATTGTTGTCAGCATAGTTCAAATTTCACATTCTGTATACACAGCGGTGAAATAAATGGTTATGTTTGCAGGCAGTTTGGTCCTCTTCAATTTGAAATGTCACAAAAACGTACATCAGCATAGCCGAAACATTTCATTTTGAAATGTTGAAATTACATACTTTTATATTTTGAAAACAGACTTCTTTACAACTTATTTTTAAAGCTGAGACATTCACTGAAACCCACACAAATTTGTGAGCAGTGGTGGATTTCAACCCACCTAGAACTTCCCTTGTATTAGGGTACTGCTCTCTATCATTTTCCCAATTGTTGGTAGCATTAATTCAAGAGGTCTCTGTGGGCAGGATTTAATACTATGGTTTTTCCAAGGAAACAAATATACCCCGCATTTCAGAGGGGGAAACAATCTGTAGTGCTTGAGAATGTTGTGCTAGTAACTCCAGTAACAAAAAATACAGGTGGGGAAAGTGAAAACACAAAACATTTAGGATAATGGCAATATTTTTTCAGGATTTCCGTTGGCCACAAGCATGCAGTGGTAAATAGTCAGCACATTTTTCCCCTTTGTCATCAGAGAAATTGTTCGCCTGTATTGGTGTAGCAATAAAAATAAGTTTTCTGGGAAAGTGCACGGTCCAGCTAGCCAACCAAGCACGCATCCACTGAGTAAACCTGATAGCAATCAATGCTCAAACACCTGAAATCAGCTGCAAACTCAAGGTGCATTTACTTATGAAGGAAAAGTTACTGCAAACCAGAAAGGGAAGCTGATATTTAAAATTCATATTCAGAGCAAGCACGTTAAGCTTACTGGCCGGGCCCAAGAGGAACATCAGCAATTCTGAGCCCAATCACAGAAAATTCACAACTTCCATGTCCCAAACAATGCCAAAACCCAACCAGTATTGGTGGAATTGCAGTGGGTTTACGTGGCAAGGTTTTGGTAGCAGGGGGCCACAGGGCTGGCTTCTGTGAGAAGGATCTAGAAGCTGCCCCATGTTAGGTAAGGGCCCCACTGCTGACCAGAGCCGAGCCAATAAGTGATGTTGTTTTGCGCCTCTGTGAGAACATATTTAAGACAGGGGAAAAAAAAAAATGCTACGCCACACACAGCAGCTGGGAGAGCGAGAGGAGTGAGGAACAGCCTTGCAGGCGCCAAGGTCAGTGAAGAAGGAGGGGGAGAGGTGCTCCAGGCGCCGGAGCAGAAGTCCCCTGTGGCCTGTGATGAGGACCATGGTGAAGCAGGCTGTCCCCCTGCAGCCCGTGGAGTACCGCGGTGGAGCACGGTTCCGCACTGCAGCCCGTGGAGGAGACCACGGTGGAGCAGGTGGACCTGCACCGACGGAGGCTGCGGCCTGTGGAAGACCCCTGCCGGAGCAGATTCCGGGCCGGAGCTGCAGCCCGTGGAGAGGAGCCCACGCAGGAGCAGGGGGTCTGGGGGGAGCTGCTGCCCGTGGGGGATCCAGGTTGGAGCAGTTCGCTCCTGAGGGATGGACCCCGTGGTACGGACCCATATCTGGAGCAGTTCTTGAAGAGCTGCTGCCTGTGGGCAGCCCACACCGGATCAGTTCAGCAAGGACTGCATCCCGTGGGAGGGACCCCACAGCACAGGGGACAAGAGTGACCGAGAAGGAGCAGCGGTGAAGAAGTGCTATAGACTGAGCATAACCCCCAATCCTCCGCTCCCCTGCACCGCTCGGGGGAAGGAGGTGGAAAAGGGTGGATGGGGGGGAAGGTGCTCTTGATTTTTTTCCTTTGTTTCTCGTTTCTCTAGCTTGTTAGTAATAGGCAATAAATCTTACTATCTCCCTATGCTGAGTCTGTTTTGCCCGTCACAATAATTACTGCGCGATCTCCTCGTCCTTATCTCAACCCTTGAGCCCCTTTCATCGTATTTTCTCCCCATTCCTCTTTCAGGAGGGGGAGTGAGAGAGCGGTTGTGGTGGAGCTTGGCCGCCCACCCGAGTAAAAACACCACAGGAATACATTTAGAAAGTTGTTTTGTTTTGTTTTGTTTTAATGACCCAAGGAAAGCAGGAGTTAGAGGGCAACTGTAGGCAATGTCCATTAATAAAGCCTGATGTGGAAACTGGGACATCTATGATTTTTATTTTTATGTAACACCAAGACAGACTAAAGACAGTATGATTATGGAATCATAGAATCATTTAGGTTGGAAAAGACCTTCAAGATCATCAAGTCCAACTGCAAACCTCACCTACTGCTACACCATGTCCCTTAGTCTCAAAGAGCAACAGAAGGAGCCAAGCTTGAGAAAAGATGGAAATTGGAAAATGGAAAGATTTGTCTTTGAAGCAAAAAAGATTTCAGTCCCAGTGTGGCCCCACTGGTTACCTTGTCCAAAAGCAACTGGGGCCATGCAGAGAAACATCCTTCAAAAATATGAGAGAGGCAGCCAGCACAAGGCCTTTGCAGGGCTCAGCTATGGGGAAGGAGGAGAGCACAGGGCCATTTCCCAAGACGGCAGGGTAGCATTCATTACACATGGCATTTGCCAGAGAATCCCCTCTGGAAAGGTCTAAGCCAAATAAATGAAACTGTAAAGAAATTGAAGGTATAAATCCCTCAAAATAAAGAGACTCCATCATTTTAATATACAAATTGTTCATCATCCAGTGATAGTGTACAAGCTCCAAAGCTTGTGCACATGGGTTGCATCCATGCTGTTTAACAAAACCATTTAGGCTCCTTAAATATATTCTGTGATTACTCTCTTTAGATGATTTGTTCTTCTGGAAAGAAAAAAAAGTTAGCTGTCCTCAAATTTCCACAAAAAGTAATGCTGTTTAACTCAACTTCAAGCCACAAATCTAATCTGCTGCTGAAAAATGGAAAATTACTCCTTCCCCTCTCCCCAAGATTGTGGAAACCTTCACAGGAAAATATTGCCAAGAAGGGAAAGTTCCAGGCTTCCATGCAGTTTCACCATTATGTTGCCAGGTATGTTGAACAGGTATGGCACTGCAAGAATCTGGCAGATCAGGAGGTATTTGGAATGCGGATTGAGGTGCAGGAAAAGTCTTTCATCTATCTTTGACCTGTGGTGAGGCTGGTAGTAGTATTCATGAACTTCGGTGGAGATTCAGTCCCCATATACTACATGATGGATGGTTGGACCGGATGATCTTCGAGGTCTTTTCCAACCTTAATGATTCTGTGATGATTCACTAAGACAGACGAGGATTTTGTTCCTTTCTGGAGCCAACAAGATCATTTAAGAGACACTGAAACAAATTCACATCCGAAGAGGAGGTAGAGAACAAATCCCCTACAGACCATGGACATCCTTGCCTTAGAGGTTTCCCATTGCAATTGCTTTGATTAGAAGGAATTAGCAATCGGCCATCTCAGTTTATCATGAGAATTGCCAAACACAAACAGAACCAAATCTGTCAGCTCTGTCTGCATGAGAACTGTAAAAAGTCTGGAGTAAGGACAACCTTTTTTCTTCTGCATGTGTACGGTGACGATGTGAGTCCTAATTTGACTGCGATCCATTGAGGTTTCCCAGAAGTAGTGAATAAGAGCAGGATACCAACCACACAGCAACATTTGGTTATACTTGGACTGTGTTGGAATTGCACCAGAAATCTATAAGCACAAGGCTTCATTTCCAGTTATCAGTGCCACAGGTCTCTGAATTCTTTACCATCCTTCCTGAAAAAGACTTACTAACTGTACTCTCCTCTCATCAAGATTTATCCCGGACAGCTTCCAGATTTCCAACTTGTCAATTTTCTAAAACATCCTTTGATGCCCTTTCTTTTTCATTTAAGCTGTCCTGTCATCACAGAGGCTTCATGATGACATCTTACACTGCATAATGTTCCCTCAGATATCCAATAATTGCAATTTGCAGGCTAATTTAAGGGCAAGCTGACAAGAAAGCACTTCAGACTTGTCAGCATGAGAGTACAAGTGACCTTAGTACACACTGAATCTCCTTGGGGTTTTTCAACATTAAGTTTAAGCTTAGTTTCCTCTCTGTCAAAAGACTTCCACAAGTCCATGCTCTTAGAGAGTTAACATTTGGGGACAATACCTTCTTTCTGCACGAATGGTCACATGTCATGCATTCAGTCTTCACATCAGGACATGGGCAACAGACTTCATCCCCGGCAGCAGGGGAGGCACTCATCTCACCAAAATCTGGTGTTGGCCTCCGACATCTTAGGTGGTTTTGTCACAAGCAGAAACAAACAGGCATTTCTAGGGTGCAGGTTACCTAACTCACTCAAGACATTTGGTATAGGATTGAAGAAATCACTTTTTTCCTCCATTATAGTCAGGAGAACAACCAGCCTGAGCTGTCTAAATGCAGGGGTGCATAGCTTAAGGAGGAACCTTCTGTCCCTTCCAAAAGGCCTCCCTCTCTGTGCAGCTTTCTACCTGCTGTCCAGGCAAAACCCAGTCCTGGACTTAAACTGCATCAGACAGATGCTTGTCAAGACCAATATACACAGCCCTGAGCCCTGGGATGGCTTTCTGTCATGCTGACACATGAACTGTGCTCCTGGTGGGCACAGAGGAACAGAAACAAGGAAATGACAACAGGGGATCCTTGGAGACACAGAGGGCAGGCACAGAAACAAACCCAATTTTATCTGTTACGTCCCCAGAGACCATCCAGAAGTCCCCACAGGGACAGGGTGAATGAGCTGCCAGCACACTTCTGGCAGCAGAAAATCCTGAGTGGGACAGCTGCCTTGCTTCCTCCCCAGAGCCCCTTCCTCCTTGGAAGCAGCAGCCTCAGCACAATTTTTTGGCATCATCAAAATTATTTAGTTCAGAAATGATCAAAGGTTCATGCAGCTCAGATCTGAGCCAGCTCCAGTGCCTAAGGACTTCAGAGCTGTGGATACAGTAACTGCGTGGACTGGGAAAGTGTTAGAAACTGAAGAAAGAGGAAAAAAACACCTCTAGCCTTCTCACATATTAATATAAAGCTTCTTAGGTAGGTCTGCATCTTTGCATTTTGTTATTTGCATGTTGCATATTGTTAGGTAGTTTTCTTTTTTTGTTTGTTTGTTTGTTTGTTTTTATTTTTTTTTTTGTATCTCCTTAAAACTCTGTGTCTTTCAACAAAACTTAGTTTTCCAAATAAGTTTGCAGTAGATCAAACAGTATCACATTAGGGGAATATTCATCTCCACACAAGTAGCTTCTATTTTCCTCAAATAATTCTCTAGGTCATATATTTTCTTTTTCCTTTATAAATGTCAAAATATAAGAGGCTCTTGGCCCATTTTATCACTTCCACAATATGTACTAGTCAAGGAAATTGATAGGAAAAGTACATTATCTCATCATTTAAACCATTCATTTCAAAGAATAAAACATAATTACAACACAACGATGGGGCCTCAGAATAAGAATGCTAATCAATCTAAAACTATAATGCAAGCATAATTAGTTAAATCAACAACAACTTCTATTAAGCTAGTATCTAATTTCTGATAATAAATGAAGTTTATGGGAAGAAATTAATTGCATTGCATTTAATTGTCACAAAGGGATGAATAAAATAACGTTTATATACTCGGTCAAACAGAAAGAAACACCTTAATGAACAGTTAATGGTGTATTCATTTCATGCCTTCTTTTCTCAGGATTACAGAGAAGTTAAATTAAATGAACAAACAGGAAATATCTTCCCTTATCTCTTTTGCCAGTGCAGGATTGCTTCATACAACATACTGTCAGATACTTTATCCTGATTCAGTAATGAGACTCCCTTTATCCCAAAATCCATTATTTCTGCTGGTGCTCTTTCACAGCCCAGCGCCCTAGCTGTCTTAACTTGTTTCCATTTGTCCCGACTTCCCACTTGACAGGTCCAAGGATTTGCAAATGAAAAACTTGAGCTTCATGAAGGTGGATACACAATCCTGCATGACCCGCTGCTATTTAAGAATCAGCTGTGGCACACATACTGGTATCAGTTCTGAAATGTCTGATTCACATTGATGTGACACTATGGCATTATATGTCTTGTCTGAACTAATAATATGTCATTAGCAATTCAGAAACAAAATTGCAAGGCGACAATACCACGGTCTGTGTTATTTATACACTAACTCTTAACTAAACAATAATAGGCTCTACATTAGCTGTTACTATTCAGGAAGGAAATTCTGCTGTCTTTATGTGTCGTTTATGTTCTGCTGTTTTATATGTCCATAAATCCTTATAAAACTTTGGTTTAGTGCACTGCAGCAGTCAGAAAGTGAAACTGGTCATTAGGAACTGTAGGAAATTAGATTAAAAATATGATAAAACAACATATACCACTAAATAATTGTATTTTGGCTACTGCTTGCTGCTCCAAATGTCGCCTCTCAAAAGGGATACAAAACTCAGCAGTGGGCAGAAAACACTGCTAAGTGTGATCAGAGGGTGGCAACAACTCCTGGAAGAGTCTGTTCAGCTGGGAAAAGAGATGGTAGGCTGTGTTTTTAAGGTAGTGCACCAAGGTAAAAAATAATCCTGTGTGGCACTGAACACAGAACTGGCAGTCGACTTCACGGAGGTGGTCCTGGAGTCTCTGGAAGCCACAGCTCAGTGTCCAGCATCAGGCAGAAAAGCCAACACCACGCTGGGTGTCATCAGGACAGGCATTAGGAACAAGCCGTCAGGTGTCATTTTGCCTCTAAAGCACTGGCGAACCCACACGGAATCATAAACACCAGAAGTCACGCTGGATTTGAATCATGAATAGGTTCATTACAGCACTTCTGTCAAAATGATCAAAGCACGCCGTACGAGCTTTTGCCAGAATTATGCCTAATCGGGCAGAAAGCCTGATAGTGAAAAACTAATCCATTCTTGGAGCACATTTGAACAGCAACGTGAGTTTATCCCCAATTAGTGCTGCCTCGTGTGACTACCGTGCTCTTGATCAGGTACGTGGATCTACTGTACTGCGGCTGAAGGGGTGTTTCAAAGAGAGCTGTAAAATAGGGGATGACATGGAGGAAATGAGCAAAGGAGTTTCTCAGTCCTCAAACCACTCAATCAGGTGACAAGTTTAAAAACAAATGAGCAAAAGTGTTCCTCGGCAAGACACATAAATCATACAACTCGTTGCAACGAATGCTGTAGAGACCAAAGAATTTAAGAAGTTTCACACACATTTATGGAGTTTGCTGGTGGGGGGTCTAATGCCCATCCAGCTCAAACTGCATGAACTGCTGAGGGCAGGTCACTGGCTCATACCTGTTTCCCAGACTCATTTCCCAAGTATTCACCCTCAGTCCCTCTTGGGAGACAGAAACTGGAGCAAAGGAGACCTTACAATCTGATCCAGTTGCTCCCACGTTCTTGGTGCTTTAATTAAAAAGTATTTACCTAGATGCTGTTATACACAGAATGACTGAAAGATGTTCCAGCAGGGGAAATGCCAGGTATATTCAAGCACACTCTGGACAAGTATAATTCAAACTTTTGAACTGTGAACACAACGTCACCACGATTTAAACTCCAGAGCTCTGAGGAGGCTTCAGAGATGGCAGCACCGCAGCACAGGCCCTCTGCAAATGCCGGCCATTTACCAGGCACACAAAGCCCTTGTTCTTCCCAACCCTTCCCCTTCTGCAGGAGAGCAATGACTTGCGACTGACACGTCCAGCATTCTTGTGCATGGTGAGTCACAACGGCAATGAAACCACATCTTGAACATATGCAAATTAAGAGTCATATTCTGTAGCTGTTCTTATGTCGATGCACAAAAACTGGCTAACAGACCTACTAAACACAATCACACACCCACAAAATAAAGAATGCAGGTAATACACCCAGGGGGGTTATTTCTCTTGTTCCTGCACCACTTAGAGTCATTTCCCCTCTCACAGGGAGCTTGAGCCATCACCATCCAGCCTAAGAATATCTTACCTTGACTTCATGCAGGTAGAAGTGACTGCAGAAAGCACAAGGCAGCACGGAAGAGATAAACAGAAGCAGTAATAATCACTCCTGCCATGAGCAAGTAAACATGCAGTAGAGGACTTGTGTATTTTCCTTCAGGAAGAAGTCTTCAAATATGACCAGCTGAATTTAAATCAACCCTCGGAAGAGTTCCCTGAGGGCATCAGCCATACCTGTGGGCCTGAGGTGCCACTGCCGAGGGCTCCATCCTGCTGTTTTCCTTCCAGTCGCTGCCTTTTACATTGCGAGCAGGCTCTCCAAGCTCGTATTTCCATATGCAGGCAGCAGGTAGCAAACCTGGTGCCTGGTTAGTCCAGTTGGTAAACACTGAACCGGAATAGACTTCTCCCTGTGCCAACATTAACTCCTCTTGCTCTGGGGAGATCTGCAGGAGCCACACGCTGCTCTCCTCCAACAGCACCGAGCCAGAAGGACACCGAGATCTTCACTCCACCAAGACGTCTTAGAGGGGGTTGGCTTCCAGAGCGAGCAACCCCTCTCTGGGACATTTCACCTATTTTAAGTCTGTGTGTACTTGTGCTCAGTTATTATTAAGTTAGAATTTTGTTTCATTTTCTCTACTTTCTTTCTATTTCCACCCATAGATTGCCTGACTCTCTTCTCTATTGCAGCCCAGGGCTCTGGGTTGTGTCTCCCCCTTCTTCTCCTCCCATCATCCCAGTTAATACAGCATGCCATGTTTAGCCACTAAGCTTGCAAATTATTCACAACTCGTGCCTCCTGTCTTGTATATACAGCTACTTCTTGACATTTCCTCTTGGACATCCTCCAGTCCTCGCTGAGAACAGGTTACGGATGCACAGGACCTCTTTTGTTCTGCACTTCCCATAAGACCTTTTTCACACTGTTCTTAACCTTTCCTGATGCAAATAAGAGGGAGCTGACCCATAGAGGTGAAGGACTACAGGCATGAGGCTGAAATTCTCTCCAAGGACATCTTTGAAACTACGTATTTGAATTTTGGGGCAAATTCGTTCTTCCCAAGATACATACTTAAGTTTCCTGCTATGATGAAGTACCCGTAGCATGTCAAGCACCAGCAGTTTTACTGGAGTGAGAAGTGCAGCAGAGAAATGACAGAGCTTTGTGCAGTTTAACCCAAGTGATTGGCCAGATTCAGATTTCTGTATTCTTTTGTTTCTCTTGGATGACTTCTGGGAGATGGCTGCCTCTGCAGGCCTGCTACTTGCTCTGTTTGCTTCAGTGGGGCACAAGATTGCAGCCAGGAAGCTGCCCTGCCCTACAGTGCCCGCCCCAGTCACACTCGTTTGACTTGAGCAGATGGGCAAAGCTCTGCTAGGAGGAGAAATGCTAATTAAATCAGATATCTCATACAATCCTCTGTCTCTAAAAAGCACACGCAAAATCCCTTTTTCCTCAGTGGAGCAGAAAATGATTTTTTTTTTTTTCATTCTTCCTTCTGAAGTTTACATTTAGGCTAAAGTTCTTATTCTGTCTTTTTATCAGGGTATTTTTCATCAGTTCATTTTCTCACTTTCTCCCATATTCTTTCTGTTTATACCACAAACAAGCCACCATCAAGAATAAGCATGATAACAAAAATCACCAGCAGCATATGTCTTAAGTTTGGGTGATGGCGTGTCTATGTCCTGGGTGGCCACTGTTGCTTTAGCTGTCCCTAATTCTAAATCTAAAGAGACTTAATAACTTTTTCTGAAAATAAACAAACAAACAAATAAATAAATAAATAGATAAATAAACCATCAACTGCACTAATGAAGGGTACAACAATGTTTGGTAGCTCCTCTAGTCCAGACAGACTTTTCATTGCGTAGCTTCCAACTGCATTTCCCTTGGAGGGCTGAATTTAGAAATGGTCTATTATCAATAGGATGGTTTCACTAACCTGCCCTTTTTTATTATTATTATTATTATCATTATTTTTTTTTTGAGTTGGAAGGGACCTTAAAGATCATCTACTTCCAAACCCCCGCCCTGGGCAGGGACACCTTCCACTAGACCACGTTGCCCAGAGCCCCGTCCAACCTTGACCGCAGCAGCCCCCCTTTTGGGCTGTGAAGCCCTACCTGCGCATCAAGCACAAGCTGGCACAGGGCGGGAGGACCACTGGCTGCTTGATATCTAAGCACAGCAATATCAAGGAAAGGCTGCGAGGGTGTTACCTCCTGTTCTCCCTGCCAGGAAGGACCACATCATTACGATTCCAGCTGCAACTCCTGCTCACGTTTCCCAAATTTTACATTTCCAGAGCTACCGTGCAACAAGTAGGGCAGAAGCAGACTCCGTACATGCACACATGTTGAAATCAATCTATATTTGCAGAGCACATAGTGCAACTGGGAGGCCTACCCTAGGAACTATCCTTTTCTTTTATTATTGATGATTAAAAGAGTGATAGCTGCTATCCAGAAGGTAAATGCTGAATTATTTAAATCACTCTACATGATGTTTCCTTCCTGCATGACCACTGTACTGGTAATTCCTCTCCCCTCACCATTTGCCTTTCTTCCAGCTCAGCAGGTTCCTAGCCCCTGCCTGCCATCCGATCAAGAGCAGTGAAAAATGTCACCAGAATAAATCTAGCTATTGCTGTGTCACAGAGTAAATGTTCCCTGAGAAGCACTGTGTCCAGTGAAGGGATAACAGCCTTCAGGCAGATGATAGCCAAACCTGGAGTTTTCTTCAGCAGAGGTTGGCGTCGTCACACTGGAACTGGTACCAAATAAAGGGGCCTGGATCTAGCCCTGGTGTTAGCACAGGGAAGTGTAGAAAACAGCCCCAAAGGCACCTTGCCTTCACCAAACACTCCTGCCACAAAACCCTGATCTGTTCCACGTCATGACTGCCACCACAGCAAGCTGTAGAAAATGCTGGGTTTTTTTATTATTTTCTGAATCTAAGGCTGAACAGAAAACTCGCTTTTACTTACAAAAGAGGTGTTTATCTGAGCTGCCTGACAAATCGAGGTGGGGGCTGTGCCCAGCACCAAGCCACAGGAAATTTAGAAGTGTAAATAGAAAGCTTACATAAGGGCAGGTTTTCAATAGTCAATATGTTTTTAAAAGCGTCTCAGCATCTCTTCTCATAAACAAGCCGTGCAGTCCTGGGCTAAGCCAGGCCTCCAGTGGAAGTGAAGTGGAAGTGAAGAAAGTCAAGACATGCAGACTATTTCCAGCCTCACTCCTGCTACGTGCATTAAGTTATGCAGCTTTGGGTGCTCCGTTCAGCTAATGGATGTAAAAAATTTACTTGTCCCATGGGAAGAGCATCAGGAGGCTTCCATGTTGCTTGAGAAGTGGGGTGATCTGAACCACAGGGTTTATAGCAAGGGTTGGTGCATCCAGTGAAAGACCCCACTGAATAAAGTGGTTCCTCACAACTGCTGGAGGCACTTAGCCATTAATATGTTTTGGTTTGGGTTGCTCTAATGGGTACGGAACATTGTTCTCAATTGTCTTTGAAACTCTGGGGGACTCGGTGCCTCCTGCTCTGTGAGACCTGGACTGAGCCAAGAGGTCCCAAACTGGGCACACAGCTGCCAGATGCAAGGAGCTAAGAACAGGGTTTGACGCCTGTTGTGCCTGAATCATAAATCATCTGCTTCTGGGGAGTCCTCTAAGTATTGGAACAACGTTATTTGAGAGAAAGTGATACTTTGTTAGAAAAAACGAGAAGCTTAAATAGGCCATCTCCTCAGCAGGTATTAACCAGGCGTGTTATCTCAGTGACTGGGTGGCCCCAAAGCTGAGATTACTGCAATTTTTGATGGAGGAATCCATGTGCTGAAATCTAGGCAGAAGCATCTAGCTCATGGTCCAGCTGAAAGTAAGTAAAGTGGTCTGATGGTGCCTAGTATAAAAAGCAGAATTTGCCTTTTGTAAGTGATGCTGCAGAGCTGATCACTGGCCAAGAGAAGTACAGATGCGGAAGCATCTATACGGGACCAGAACAGGAGCTTTGGGGCAGCTTTGGTGTTGCAGTGCGGGTGGCCGGGTTTGAAGAGCCAGAGCCTGCTGACCACTGCAAGCCCTGGCTGGTGTGGGGCAATGTTTTTGGGTTACCATCAGTGAGTCCATTTCTTACTGAATATTGAACTCATGTAAAGGAAAAGATTTCAGGTTTGAACAATAAAACAAAAGCCTTGTTATAGTGAGCAGGTGAGCAGCAGCTGGCATGTGATTGCATGTCCCTGCAACCTTTTTTCCCCTCCCACCTACCTGTTTGTACAAAAGCTGCTCCTACGTTTTGGTCTAACTGCACAACTCAGACCCCTGCTAATGCCTTTCGTTCCACTTTTGTCATGCCATAAAAATTTCCGGTATCTAAGTAAGGAAGCATCAGTGACAGGCTTGGGGCTGCGCTGCAAGAAACTCCTTCAGCTGGCAAAGCGCAGAGCAGATTTATGCCAGGTCAGCCTGGAGGGGTCTATAAGCAGCCCATAATTAGCGCTGGTACCTCACTTAGCACCCTGTGGACGTAAAACCAAGCCTGGGTCTCAGTCCTGGGCAGGAACTAATCAAGCCTTTGCTCACGTGAGGCCAGGCAATACAAACATCCCTTATCAAGCTGTTTCTCACAGACAGTGCTGGGTCTCAGCATTCAAGCTTGTGTTCTGCAGCTCAGCTGCACATCCTACCTCTCCCCTAGGGACTTGTTATTTTACAGTACTCCAAATATATTTAATCTTCAACTTTCCAAAGACTGTTGGCAAGATTTGTCAGCAAATTACTGTGGAGCTAGAAGGGAAAATGAATAATAAGTCTGATCTGGGAGGACTTAGTGCACAGTAAGATGTAAACTTTGGGCATGGCTGTGGAGTCTGCCCCATGGTAGAAATCAGTCTCTTGACAAGGTGAGGACTAAGCCACGGCTATTTAACTCCTCTCCCTCCTTTCCCCACACACATGGTCCCAGTTGTTGAAGGCTGCCGGGGACATGGATACAAAACATCCTTAGGGCTGGCCTATTTTGTACCAAATGCTGTCGGTCCCAAAGGCAGAGCCATGAGCTCTGCCTTCTACTCAGCACAGGGCCCTGCATCCAGCTGTTAGGACTCATTGCCCAAAACTGCAACCCACAAACTGCTGGCTGGTTCGTCCCTCTCCAGTGATGTTGCAAAATATCCTGGGAATGCCAGTTAAGCAATGACATTTGCAAAAATGCTTCTGTTTCATCAGCACATTGTTAGCACTGGAGCACAATCATTGGCTGTTCAGCAGCAAAGATTTAATCCCAAACAGATCCTTTCTGGCATAGGGACAAAACCAGAATGTTTGCTGTGGGAAGTGCTCAGCATCTGAACTCACTACATACATGAAGAGATTCTCTACCAAGTAGGCATGAAATTTAAACACCGTTCAGGAGGCTGAGAAGGCTGGTTTCAAACAAAAACGTGTCTGAGCACAAAGCAGCTCAGAAGTCAGCCTGTCTGGCAGACAGCCTGTTTTTTTTTGTGTTAGGTTGGGTTTTTGTTTTTGTTTTCATTTTTTCTCAGCTGCAGGAAAGTTGTAGTTCACCTTACCAAGTCCACAACACGTATAAAGATCCAACATCAAAAGACCTGTTGGGCACACGCAAGGAGGATTAGGGATGCAGGTTACCCTCCCAGAGTTTTACCAAAAGCAACTGCCAATTCTGGAGCACATAATTCTGCAATTGCACCTGCATGTGTATGACATTGTAATTTTTGCACTGCCAATACGCTCACAACACTCCCTGATTTCCTATGTCCCTGCAATCCTACATCACCGACACCGAATCTCTTTCCTTTTTAAATATGTTTTTCCATCATAAACCTATTTATGGTGCCTACTTCAGTCCTAGTCTGAATAATAACAAAATAGATGTTCCTAGATAAGAGGCTAGTAGCAGGTGTTTCTGACATTTCTTGAAGTGGAACAAATATCCCACTTCTCTTAAAGCACTACGAATTCATTTATTTCTGGTTCAGTGGGGCTGTGAAATGCTAGAGCTTAACAGTTATGCCAGAATAACCTCTTATTTTGCACTGCTTTAATCTTCAGTATGATTTTAGGGGGTTATCTTCCTAACAGATTTGTATCTTTTGAAAGTCGGAGAGCAGCTGCTGCCTTCAGCCATTCTACAGATACCAAGTTTAAACTGAGCTCTTTATGAAATGGCTGGCACAGTAATTCTGTCCAGGTTCAGATAACAATCATCGCAGGGTGATTTGAGTTCGACTCTGGGTAGTTTGTACATAACAGACTGAAAAAACTCCTTCCTCATCTAGGCCTGAACTAATCAAGAGAGAAAGAGAACTAACATCACCTTGAGCAGTTATTTGTAGAGCATTGCCAAACCCAAATCCATGGGAAATTCCAAAGGGGACATGGGACAGCTGCCACCCAGCCCCAGGTGGCCTTCTGGGAGGTGGCAATGGTCAGCCACAAGTACGTGTCCTTCATGCTGATGCTCTCAAACCCCTTTAATCCAGAAAGTCAGTCTCCGTTTGTATTGCAGCAATTCAGTTTCCATTTGCTGCCAGAAAATCCAAGCTTATAAACAGAAAGTGTTCAAGAAGAAACTGGACTTTCAAAAAAAATACCCTTTCATCCAAAGCCAACTGTATCTTGCAGATAAGAGAACCTGAAGGTTTCTCAGACAAATATCTCCTCTCTCCACTTTTACCATAGCCAACGACATAACATCATTCATCAGTATTAATCTTTTATTTCACTGGAGTTGGAGGGAAGCTGTTCAAAGAAAGGCTGTATAAAATCTCTAGAGGACTAGTGCCTCAAAGAAACGCTTTTATATCTCTGTATGTGCTTCCCATCAACATCCCTGAAAGCACCATGCCTTCACAAGGTGCAACTCAAAGGAGCTTGCTGTTATGGCATGCGAGTCGCCCTTTGCCAACAAGGGAGCACATTTGGTTGAATGGAGCCCTTTTGGTTCCTGGGGTATTTCTCTAGATGTTTGGAAGCAGCCAAGCTCCAGCAGTTGCCACTAGCATTGGTAGTATCCGAGGTGGAAATGGCTGGTCACAAATAGCTGTCCGTGTAGTCCGGCGAGGTGCCTGTCTTGAAAAGATCTGGAGTGAAGCCCTTTGCAAAGGATTGGGTCTGTAGCCCCTGTGCTTCAGATTTCACTAATATTTTACTGGAATTATTTAATAAAGAAGAAAAGCAAACAAACATGATGTAAGGTATGGATTATATGAAGAAAGATTGTTGGAGGAATGACTAATACACTCCCTTCTGTATAAGCACACAGAGAAATAAGTAATCTCCTATTGATGTTACTCACGGAAGGAAACAATACATCACTGGTTGACCACTCACAAGGCAAGCGTCAACCAACACCCACAAATCCTTTTCCTCTGCACAGCTTTCCAGCCACTCTCCCCCAAGCCTGTAGCATTGCATGGGGTTGTTGTGGCCAAAGTGCAGGACCTGGCACTTAGCCGTGTTGAACCTCATCCCGTTGGCCTCTGCCCATTGACCCAACCTGTCCAGGTCCCTCTGCAGGGCCTTCCTACCCTCCAGCAGGTAAACACTTCCCCCCAGCTTGGTGTCATCTGCAAACTTACTGAGAATGCACTCAATTCCCTCATCCAAGTTATCAATAAAGGTATCAAAGAAGATGGGCCCCAACACCAACCACTGGGGACACCACTGGTGACCGGTCACCAGCTGGATTTCACTCCGTTCACCACCACTCTCTGGGCCCAGCCGTCCAGCCAGTTTTTAACTCAGCAGAGAATGTACGTGTCCAAGCCATGGGCTGCCAGCTTCTCCAGGAGAATACTGTGGGAGACCGTGTCAAAGACCTTGCTGAAGTCTCAGTAAACTAAATCAACAGGCTTTCCCTCATCGACCACGCGGGTCACCCGATCACAGAAGGAGATGGGGTTGGTCAGGCAGGACTTGCTTTTCATGAACCCATGCTGGCGTCTGGAGCACAAGTCCTATGAGGAGCGGCTGAGGGAGCTGGGGTTGTCTAGTCTGGAGAAGAAGAGGCTCAGGGGAGACCTTATTGCTCCCTACAACTGCCTGAAAGGAAGGTGTGGGGAGCTGGGGGTTGGCCTCTTCTCACAGGTAACTAGTGATAGGACCAGAGGGAATGGCCTCAAGTTGTGCCAGGGGAGGTTCAGGTTGGAAATGAGGAGACATTTCTTCTCAGAAAGAGCAGTCAGGCATTGGGACGGGTTGCCCAGGGAGGTGGTGGCGTCACCGTCCCTGGGGGTGTTCAAGAAAAGGTTGGACGTGGTGCTTAGGGACATGGTTTAGTGGGTGACGTTGGTGGTAGGGGGATGGTTGGACCAGGTGATCTTGGAGGGCTTTTCCAGCCTTAATGGTTCTGTGATTCTGTGATTCTATGATTTTTGTCACAATCAGTTCATTATAGCAAGCCTCTTTGTTATCTCCTCAAATTCTGTGCCACCAACAAATCCCCAGTCAGAATGAACATCAGCTGGAGCAGTGTGAGATGCAGAGAGACAACACAGCCATTTGATCTTGGTGGTGAGACCGTCCTCCAACATCTCTGTCCTTGAGGAAACCAAAGTGCACAGCAGAATTTTTGACCCCTTTGTTTTCCTCAGGAATACACCAAAGAAAGCGTCATGGTTTTTCATATTTGGAGTCCATTGTAAGAGCTGTGCCTTTTTCAACTCACTTCTGTGAGGGCAGCATTTCTGATGGTGTTGGCTAAAATTAGAAAGCCATCATTTTCATGCTAGCCAAAGCCTTGAGCTACGGCTTGGAAGAGACATAGTCCATGAGGACAGGAATCAGACACAACTGAGTTGCTTTGTATGAGAACAGACCATTAACTGCAGGAAACACCAAGTAATTTCACTTAACATAAATGTCTGTCATTGCAGGCTAAATTCAATCAAATTACCTCCTATTTTCTAAGAGTGTGCAAGCGCGGAGTTACAGCCGATCAGGCAGAGCGTGTGCATCGGCCTCAGGCTGCACGTGCAGACTGGATAAAAGGATAGCTTATTTGCAGGCTTTTTGCATGGCTCCAGCCTGAACAACCAGAAACACCAAATGTTAAAGATACTCATTGTAACTGGGTATTATATGTTTCAGAAATTCTAGCAAGATGCCCAGAAAACCCACCTCATCTTCTCTGAAAGCAGCAAGAGTCAAGACCTTAGAAGAAAACTACACCTGGCTTTTGTGTTGACATTTGCAAAGGCGCAGCTTAGAAAACAAAACAACAAAAAAATCGAGCAAACAAATACCCAATTCGCCCCAGGAAACAAGACTTCCAGGTGACTTTCATATGAAAATAACTTAGGAAATATGGATTACTACTGAGAAAGAAATTAGGCCAGATGTTCAGCTGGTGTCAGCCAGCACAGCCCCTCTGACAGCCTGCCCACTTACACCAGGTAGATGCAGCTCAGCCACATGACCAGCAATTTCATCACAAAGCAGAGAAGACAAAGTTGTAAAGGCCCCATAAAGTCATAGCATGGGGTTTATCTGAGTGTGATCTGTTGCCACGTATCTAGACACCAATGGCAGATTCATCTCACCTGACTCCTACAGGTAGGCTGCCACATCCCAGCGAGTCAAGCCAGAAGAAGTCACCCCAATCAGCATCAAGCAGATGTCAGAAATGTTTCCAAATGCATCAGGCACCAGAAGAATCCATTTCTCCTCATCAACTGGAAAGGGAGTCTAGACACTTGAGACATCTACATTTGTCCCTGTGAATACCACCCCTGTGTGGCAAGCACAACCTAAGCAACAGTGTATAACGGCAACAACAAACTACATCAAACTTTGTTAGAGACAGAGGACAAATCTCCCCACCCAGCGTGAGATTATCCATCACCCTGTCCTGACAGAGGAGAAAGTGACATTACAAAGCCTGCCTGTGCCACCAGTGCTTTGGTCCTCAAATGCCACCTGGTGGCCCTTCTTTGAAATCCTGATGGGTCATTATGGGCAGCCTTGGAGGGTAAAAAGGGCTGTGTTGTGCCCTGTAAGTAGGAAAGGTTTTGCAGGAATGGAGATGTCTACAGTCCTGCTATCTATTGAACGTTTTAATTTGATGGGCTTTTAATAGAGAGTTTCAGGCAGGAGTAAACATCCACGGAAATAGCACAAAATATAACAGAAAGGAACAATGGGAAAAACTGCGTGAGAACAGATTCAGCAAAACTTCCCTTACGTGTGCACAGCATGACTGCATTGCTAGGGGACTCTCCCCTCCCTTTGCCTCAGCAGCAGTGCAGATGACAATCCATAGCTCAGAGGGATGGCAATTCCCTGAGTGCTTACAGAGAAACCCAGCCTGGTGGGTGTCCGCATAGTCAGATGCTTCTTGCAGCCATGCAGAACTTGCCAAGGGAGGTGCAGCTTCTTGCTTGCTCTGTTTGGTGTGGGTTCTCTGAAAAACTCCCGATGCCTGCCTCAGTCCAAAACTGCCCTCTTAATTTCATTTCCAGTGCAGTACACAACGCAGCTGCATGCCAGCAGCCGCACAGCAGTCTGACTATGGCGTGGCAAAGAGATACACCCAGCTGGGAATGACTGTGCTTCGTTTTCCATTGTAAAAGGATTTGGAAGATTTGGAGTCTTCTTTGTAATAATTGTTCAATTAAAAAAATAAATAAATAAAAATCAGTCATTTACGCCATCACAGGTAGCTGAAGTTCTGGGTTTTTTTATTCTTACTGGATCACATTCTGCTATCTGGTATGCCAGTGCAAACCCTGAAACAATTACTTATTTCTCTAGAGCGATACCAGAACTGCATCTGCGATATCACTACGTAGAAAGCCAGCTATTATCCACTTTACCTACTTCCCACAGAAACTGCTTTCACTTCAGTAGTTACAATAGCAGTGCATAAGAAAGCAAGACCATGAGCAGAGTAAAATACCAGATACTTCAGCATCCTCAAAGTAAACATCTCTTGATGTCAGACAGAGCAATCTAAGCACAGGGCCCACTGTCTTGCAGCAAGCAAGAAATTGGTATTGATATTTTTGGATTGGATTCACGTCACTATGCAATTTCACATTTTCCTGTGAACAATTCAAATGTCCAAGTGCATTAGCACTGCTTATTTACAATGCTTTTCACTGTCGCGACCGTGGTTTCTTTAAAAAAAAAATAAAATAGCTACAACACTGTAATTATATATTGTACCCATGAAAAGAAAAAAGAAAAAAAAAGTTAATAAACTGTTTAGAGTCAATTATTAAATCCCTGAACCTGGGAACTCTGGTGCAGAGCCTAATCCAACACCCCAAGCAACTGGTGGAAAAGATTTCTGTTGTCTGCAGGATCAGACCCACAGAGCAGTAAATGACTCAGGCTCCAGGACCATGTAACTCTCTCAGCAGGAAAAAAAAATCTTTTTCAACAGTAGGAATAGGAAAGTTGATCTAAATGTAATCTGAGCTATTTCGGTAATTTTTTTGGCTGTTTCAAGGAAGGAAGCAAAATAGGGAAATAAAACATAAATTTCTCTTCACACACAAAACCTTGTACAGTTGTCCCAAAGTTTAGGGAAGGCACAAAATAGATTTTGTCACTAGGCTAAATTTATTTAATCTCTAACTTTCATTTGCTATTTATATAATTTAATTTATGGTAGGTTCTCAAGCAAATCATCTAAGCACATTGGCCAAGCTTTGATCTCAGTTCCACATCTCTGAGCCCCTAGTGACTCTACAAAATCCATGAAGAAGTTCTGGGTTTGGTCTGCTACAGCCAGGGCAGAATTTGATTGCTAGTATCATATTCAGAAATACTGCAAAAGAAGGTAGAAACAAGAAAATACTCCAATAACAGGACATCCTATGTAAATCAGCTAATTGTGAAGAGAAATACAGAAACATGCAAATAAACTTGGATATATGCACACTTACACACTCATAGGCACAGACACTGATATATTTCTCTCTTTTCTTTCAGCAAAAAGCCATTATCCTTTGCTTATGACAAACAAGCACTTCACAATTTAGGGCAAATCCTCAGCTCATAAATTGGATTAATTTCAGGAATCCAAGGCTATTTCTAGCAACTGACCTAAGCACTAAAAGATTAAAGTGTCAAATTTTGCCCTTATTCAATAGGATATATTATCTTATTGAAAATTTTTGAAAATATCCTGTTGAAATTTTGCCTTTATTCAATAGAAATATAATTATCCCATTGAATAAGTCCCAAACCAGAGCAGTCTAAGTGATTTCTGTTCTCTAACTGGCACTGCTGGGCTGATACACACCAACTGTGAGCCAGGGCAATCCCAAAGATATTGCACTTCTGAAAAACAGTGGACAGGAAACAAAACAAAACTAAACTAAACAATAATTTTAAAAAACAAAGGCACAATAAAATATGCTTGCCAGAGACATTCATCTCCTCCCATTTGCAGTTCAGTGGAGTTAATGTTATTTCTTTAAAGACTTTTAAAGCGTAAACCTGTACCAATACAAAACTTGCTGACATAAATAAAACCCTCACACAAGCAGCTGAATGTTAAAATTCTGAGTCTTTAGTTATTTCTAAACATCTTTTTTTTTTATCTCCCTGTAGGATGTCTTGCATTTTCACTGTCAAAAATAACGGAAAAAAAATAGAAGAGACATTACCTTCCCTTTTTATCCTCCATTTCTTATGCTTTAGTGTCAAGCTGGCCTTCAGCAACTCATCCAGCACCTGCAAGACATACCTCTCTTCTTCCGTTGGCTGCCATGGGGATTCTGCCTGTGTTTATGATTAACTCACCAAGATATCCACCACACTAGGGAGAGGCTGTTTAAACACTTAATTGTATTCATGACTCTTTTCTTATTCTAGATAAGGTTTCCCAAAGCACTGGAGTATGCAATGTAGTTAACTGTTTAGTGAAGCCTCTCAAAACTCAGGAATTTTGGCTCACGGAGCTTCTTTACAGGCATGTTTTTTCCTTCTCCTGCTGTGAGTGGGTTCTCCTTGCCACCATGGTCAGGCAAGACCAGCTCATGGCCCAGACTGCATTTTGGTTCATAAAACAGCTCCAGAAACACAACAGCCTGATGTTTTGAGGTGCTACTATGCCAAAATGGGGGATGCATTTCCATTTGCAGGGTTTCATTCAGTTCAGGTATTTGCTGCACTGCTACAATTTCTGCTCCTCATCCACAATCACAGACCCTCACCAGACTCACCAATCCAGACCGCTCTCCACAGGGTACAAAGATCCCAACAAAATCAATGGAAGTTTAGCCAAGATGTTAGAGGCTGGTGGAGCGGATAGGCACAGGTTCAGGAGATCAGTCCCCTCAGGGGTTCAGAGATACTGAATATCTCTGATACCCCCTGTATGTCCTGTATATAAAGAAAACAAATTTCATGATGAGGACGGTCAAACATTAGCACAATCTGCTCAGTGAGGTTGCACAGTCTCTGTTCTTGCATCTTTTCAAAACCTGATTGGACAAAGCCCCGAGCAACCTGTTCTGAGTTCATGGCTGACCCTGCTCTGAGCAGGAGGTTGAGCTACAGACCACCTGAGGTCCCTCCCAACCTCAGTTCTCCCGTGATCCTATTTATGATCCTATATTCTGATACTGGTAATGGTGTAGGCAGGTGTATCAGGATTCGTAGCATGGGTTGAGGATGAAATCTGCTCCCTGTAGTGACACTGCTGTTATTGTGTCCACACAAGTCATATATTCTCTCTGAACTACAGCTTAACCCATCTGCAGTATGGGAACAGTTCCTTGTTTCCCTAGGGCATTTGCAAGCATAATATAAAACTTTCAGATGATTCATACAGCAAATGATGCTCTATCACGCAATGATGCTCTATCATAGCAACACAGCAAATACAGCACTTCCATTAGTCTCTGGAGCAATACAGATGTAAACTTTGGGACAAAGCATAGCCATATTTCTAGCAATATCTTGGTCAACCTAATGAGGCCAACTGAACATGCTGACCAAATGCAGAGGGTGGTAACTAGCTGATCCTTTTCTCTTTCACATCAGACATAGATACACGCTTCACTGTGCTGCAAAGTTCTGCAAAGGTAAACCTATATCATGTATTAAAAAATGCCATTTATACAAGAGTATAAACAGAGACAATTAAGACAATTAGCACAAAAAGAAGAGACTTGGCTCACTGTGCAGTGCTTTGCCTATGCAGTCATTTTGCTACTCAGTTCAGTAGCTTTGCAACACATGTTCAAGTGCTGCCGAAGAGTCATGTTGAGGAGCAAATGGGAAAGAAAAGAAAAGCCTGATCTCCTGGTGAGAACAGTGCCTTACATCACGAAGGTTAATTTGGATCTTTTCAAACAGAAACTGCTCTCCAGCTTGGCTAAAAACAGGCTGTGTCGGAAGGACACAATAAAGAGCATCAACATTTGTTAGAATGTTTTATTATTGTGTTTTAGGTTGCATAACTGTTTTAGCACTTGGCCACTTGTTGTATATGCTAAGGAAAACACAAAGGGACACGTTCATACCATCTAGTCTAGACATTTTTCACTGGTGGGGTTTCACAGTGCAATCTGAGCCAATTTAACAGCTCACTGCTGCTGAAAAAGGACAGAGGCACCAGTGCCTTTACCAATCCCCTCTTCTGCTCCCAGCCACGTCTCTCCTGCTTACGTTATGCCAACTATAGCAACGCTGCTCTGAGCCACTTTAACTCACTAAACCACCAGAAACAAATGGGCAATTTGGAACTGGTTTGTAGGATGAATGAGGGAGTCTGGAGGCAGGAGGAAAGGAGGGAGAGCCATCACACAGTGGGGAGCAATAGGAAAGATGGAACCATCAGGTTGGCTTGGATGCTTGTGAAAAGCCTGCTTTAACTATTCATTTTAACTCCAATCATGAAGGTGCCAGGATTGCTATTTCTTCCTTCCTTCACCCAAAGATAGATTTATCCTGACAAAGTAGCTGAGAAAGGGTTCTAGGTATGTCTAGGTTGTGCTCAGTAAGACAGCAACTGGAGACAGAAGAGGAGCCTGTTTCATAAATAAGGGTGCAAAGGAAGCAATTCAACTGCTTCAGCAGGGGCAATGAATGCCATCTGTGGTACTTCAGGACCTCACAAGTGATCTCCCTTCACTGCTCCAGAAATGTGTGCCTGCCCCATGGATCCTGTGCTATGCATGCCAGCCCCTGTGGGTGGCTGAGATCCCTGGCATCTCGAATGGCACTGGGTACCAGTGTCTATGCGGCTCCATCTTGCACATCACGCAGAAGATTAGGGGAACTGAGAGTGACCCACTAGTTTTCAGCAGGCCGTGCTTCAAGGCTGAGTTCTGAAAATTGATTCAAATAAAACAGAGGACAGAAAGTCAATCTTTTGGAAAGTCATTCCAAGCTGTTCTGGGTGAAGTTCAGTCAGTCCAGCTCCCACATTCAAGGGAGTTTGCCTCTCACAACCCTGAGCTCTCTCACTCTGCTTTTTATCTGGAGTTCAGTTAGCTCAGGGGGTATTATAACCACCACGGATCATTACTTTGCAGAGCTGATGCAGTTTCTTTCACATTTAGGACACTGATACATCTTAAGGAGGGAGAATCACCTCACATGGTGCCTGCCATCCAGCAGGGTCCAGCTGCCCTCAGTTCACCACACCAGGGCACTTCCTAATGTACCAGGCCAAAGGAGGCCTGCGGAGCTGTGCTTCACTGCTCTCCGTGGACAAGGAAGGGGCTTTATGAGATTAAGTGGCATTAAGTTCACCTTAGGTGTTTTTATTTCTCTAATTCCCTGGAAGAGGCCAGTCTCCAGCTCTGTGGGAGTCCACTGAAGGCATTACTGCACAGAGGAGCCCAGGGGAGCTAATCTGAATTAAATTTTAAAGCGGGCAAATTCAGCCACATTAATCTCTGTGCAGAGATGCATGCTCAGAGTTCCTGTGACAGCAATTTGATTTGGGTTGCTTAAGTTCAGAAGTGAAAAAAATGAAAATGCAATGAGAGACATTGCAGTGCCCTGGGGGAGGTTGGCCAGGAGCTCAGCGAGGCCTGGCTGATCCACCTGAAAGCCCCAAGGGCACGGGAGGCTGCACCATACTGACTGTGGGCTGCAAAGGGGTGGCTGCAGTGCTGGTGTGCTGTCTGCAAGCAGGAAAGGATGAAGAAATGTGTGTCAATGTCAGGCTCTCTGACAGTATCTTAGGGTTAATACTCACAGAAATGGCAAGATATTTTTATACATAAATCATAGAATCATAGAATCACAGAATCATTAAGGTTGGAAAAGACCTCCAAGATCATCTGGTCCAACCATCCCCCTACCACCAATGTCACCCACTAAACCACGTCCCCAAGCACCACGTCCAGCCTTTCCTTGAACACCCCCAGGGACGGTGACTCCACCACCTCCCTGGGCAACCCGTCCCAGTGCCTGACTGCTCTTTCTGAGAAGAAATGTCTCCTCGTTTCCAACCTGAACCTCCCCTGGCACAACTTGAGGCCATTCCCTCTGGTCCTATCACTGGTTATCTGTGAGAAGAGGCCGACCCCCAGCTCCCCACAGCTTCCTTTCAGGCAGTTGCAGAGAGCAATGAGGTCTCCCCTGAGCCTCCTCTTCCCCAGACCAAACACCCCCAGTTCTCTCAGCCGCTCCTCACAGGACTTGTGCTCCAGGCCCTTCACCAGCTTCGTAGCCCTGCTCTGGGCATGCTCCAGGACCTCGATGTCCTTCTGGTACTGAGGGGCCCAAAACTGAGCACAGTACTCAAGGTACGGCCTCACCAGAGCTGATAAGGCTTTCCAAGGTGATAATGATTGACTCTATTGGAAATCAACAGTGGGATTTGGTATTAATTGACACTAATAAACCAAAACCACATGAATAGTCTCTCCGAACATGAAAAATGGTGTTGTGTTTCTATAATGGAGGAAAAAGGCAAAAGCAGGTTCGTGTGGGGCAACACATCCCCAGTGATACAATGCTGATATGGGAGAGCTCCTGGCTGAGGGTTACGTGAGCCGTGCACTTTCCTGGTTCCTGGGCAGGTGGCTTCTAGAAATAGCTGTGACTCACCAGTGTTTACCCACTAATATTTTCTCAGCCCCTGACTGAAAGGAGATTAGAGAGTGTAGATGAGAGTAGCCAAAAGGTGTGGCTAGTTTTCATTACATTGTTATCTCAATTAGTTTGAACAGTGTCATCACGCTTGCAAGGGTCTGGGAAAAGCACGTTGGTGGACAGAAATGAGAAAACAGAGAGTGAGGGACCCCCACAGGCAGACACAAAGCTGGCAGAGTTTTTCATACAGTGCAGAAGGAAAGGGGAAAGAATGACAAAAAGAGTGGCTTATAGTGAAAATCCACTTGGGGATTTTATCATGAGGGCATTTTATTTATGCTGTGGTCATGCGTTAGAGCTTCTTTTGTGGACCAAGCATCCACCATTTGTGTGTTATGTGACAAGAAGTAATATGCCCCTCTATAGACTTGTTTTTAATATTCTGTGCAGTTTAATATTCTGTACAGTCCTCCCAGAAGAAGGCGGTAGAAAATGGCAGGGTACGTAGGAGGGTGACTGAGGTGACCAAGGACTTGGAACAGTTTCCAGACAAGTAATGGCTACAAAAATTAGGACACTGATCCTTGGCAAAGACAAGTGGGTGAGACTCATTAAAAGCTTGTAAATCTTTAGCGGGACGGCAAAGATGAAGAGGAAACACCTGCTCACTGTTTCTCTTTGCATAAGATACATAACTACAGTGTTAAACAGATGAACTAGTTCAGCTGTCACTGCTTAGCAAAGGATCGCATACTGTTGATATACCAGAACAGACTCAAGCTAAAACTACTCCATTTCAGAGCACAGAGGACGAGATTCTTAAATGCAGTAGGTTTTTAAAGCAACGCTCTTTAGATTTATGATTAACAGATTATTATCTTTGGCTTCTCCAGCAGTTCACACTTCTTGGAGAAAGTCACTGGGTTTTCATGCATAAATTCAATCCTGAAAACGGGGTTATTGATGCAAAAGGATTGGAATAGATTTCACGTACAGCTACTGTAAAAACATTTTCCATGCACTGAAATGAAAGAAGAGTTCTTATGTAAATTAACTACAACCTGCCATAAAAGTTTGATGGCCCTTTTCTCTCTGCTTTCTGAACTGGAATCCCCTGAGGCACACAGATAGCATCTTACATTGCCTAATTAAAGCTGGTGTGGGGTCTGGAGCACACCGGGGAGGCTGTGGCCTCTGTCTCTGCCCCGCCACGGTCAGTGCCACCCTGTCCAGGAAACGTCTGGACCAGAAGTCATTCAGGCATGAGGCTTCCTGGAGGTCCAAGCCTTCCAGAGAAAGCTACCTGGAAGGAAGAAAAGCAGAGACAGCAGCAACTATGGCAAAAGAGAGCAGGGGGAGGAGTGCAAGAAACCCAGGAGCTGTTTTTTCTTGCTTTGTAGAGCTGAATTGGGAGGGGAGAGAAAGAAAACCATAGAACTACACCCCAGCACCTCTAATAACTACAGCTCCCCATTGCTACCTGCTCAACAGCTTGCCTAAACCTGGTGTCACAAACCAAATATTTTTTATTTGTTTTGACACTGCTCTTCAGTGAAATTTGGCGGCCTGGAGTCCCTGCTTCAGAAAACGCAGTGAACGTGAACACTCCAGGTTTTATAGACCTCTACCATGCCCTCCCTTATCTCTTTTTTGTCTTCAGAAAGTGACAAAGCTCTGTTGATCCTAGCTATTTCCCACCCTTCAGATCATCAGAGTCACCCTCTCTGAACCCTTCTTGCTCCACTATTGGCTTCTGAGAGGGGAAGGTTTTGTGCTTCCAGCAGCAAACCAGCAGAGGCTTTTAAAGCAAAGTTTTTTAAATGTATGATTATCAGATTATTATCTTTGGATTCTCCAGCAGTTCAGACTTCTCAGAGAAGTCTTTCAGCAGCATAAAGGGCTTTAGGAGAGGGACCCCTTTTCATTAGCACCAGCACTGCCTTACCACAAGGGAAGATGTCTCCTACATTTCCAAATGCACAGCAAAGAGAGGCTCAGGTATCTACCGCATGATTGCAGTTTCTGAGTTGTATCTGGAGTGGAAGACCATGGTCTGAGAGACCACCATGGTCCTGCCCCCCCTCTATGGCCCCACTCCCCAGCACTCACAGCAGCACCTATCTCACCACAGGAAGCCCTGAGCACCACGTTGGAGCACATTGGTACAACCCCTTCTCCTTCTCAAAAACATCTATGGCACACAGCAGGACCATGGGCGCTCAGCACCTTGCAGACCTGGGTGCTGAACACCCGCAGACAAGGGTGCTATGCAGTCATGATGCTGCTCAGGGCACATTTCTGACTTCCTGACATGACTACCTTCAGTGCTCTGGCTTGTTGTTTTTTCCCCCTCACTTGCTGTGCTTAAGCACCAAGAAACAAACAAGATGAAGATCTGTTATCTCTGTAGGCCATACTCTAACTCCTACAGCACCGGATTTTTCTCTTACATGACTGCTTTTACAACAGGAACATTAGTAATTCTGATGAAAGTACACATGGTATTTTACAACAGGAACATTAGTAATTCTGATGAAAGTACACATGGTATTAGTCTCCAGAATGTTGTTTTTGCAGAAACAAAGGCTCTCTTTCATTTCTCTTCACTTATCTCACCGGCTTACCACCATCTTAACACAATCCATTTCCCCTCCTACCCACAAACCTAACAAAAAAGTGCAAAATGAAGACAGCCACATGCCACCCAACGCTCACGTAAGAGGAGGAACTTGAGCTTGCAGTGAAAATTCCTGTCTCTCTTTGGCTGTTTTCTCTCCTCTTTCTACTGAGAGGGCCGTTGCTTTGTACCTCAAACAAGTTGCTAGGTCACGATCCACCCAGTGTGGCTGACAGTTCATCTCTCCTGACTCCAGATTGCTTCGGACTAAATGTCCACATGTGAATTAGTCACCTGGAGCATCTTCGTCAACAGGAGATAACAAAGCGTTTTACGAGTTTCGCTTGACACCTTTCTAGAGAGCAGATGCAGGGGTGGACACCTACCAGAGGAACACCCTGAGCTCTCCAGGCAGGTTTGGGTGTAATATTTGTGGCCATGCCCCATCAGAGAGAGTGGAATGAAAGACCCTATGGTATTTCCTGGTCTTGTGATCCCATATTACACTTACTGGCATAAGAAATGTATCTAATAGCTAACACCATGAAGGCGTAGCTCCTGTTCACGTAATTCCATCAAGCTTCCTGTTCACATTTTATTGCCAGGCTTAAAACTGACCCCAGTAGCCTGGCTAAAAATGCAGTCTCCCCATACCATATTATCTGGTACTACCCGAGAGCTCTACAATGTTTGATTTTACCATCAGGTGAGAAGGACATCATGTGAGTATGCACCAGACCGATCGCCCTGCAGTGTGATCACCTTATCTGCCTGCAAAACTGCAACCATAGCCTTCACCTGTTTTACTGAAAAAATCAAATGTAGCTTGCAAAAGCTTTTATCTGGAGCCCACTGCTGCTACTGAGTACTTCAATGTTTTGAAATTATACAGTGAGATGTCCCTGCTTCACATGCATCCCTTTCTCACAGTACAACAAGACTGGATTTTACGCAGCCAGATTCCTCCTGTTTGAATCAAATAAATTTCTTCTTCTCATTTGCATCCTTATAGCTTCCCACGCAGCTCAGCCATAGATGTTTTGTTTTCTTTCTGTGATAAAATTCTGTATAACCATTCAAACTCTCGTGTCTACACAACTATAGCTAAAAGCATGACAAAGTCAGTTTGCTTTCTTCCTTGGCTGTGTTGTATTAGAAAAGGGAAAGAAAATTTTTAGCAACTGCACTTCTTGGAATCCCATATAGATATGCTCTGTTGGTTTATTTAATCTACAACAAGTTTATTTATTAAAATTGAACCTGAAATCCTGTGGGAGATACTTTTATGTTCACATGTCAGCAGCCGCCTATTTTGCCTTTTTTTAACCTCAACAGAAACATATTTATACAGAATTTTCTCAGCAGTGCCCATAATACAATCCCATCTCTAGGCAAGCTTCCAAGCCTCAGCTGCCTGGTCGTATGAATGAGGGAGTGCTTTGTGCTTTAAAACCTCAAACAGCATTACCCGCAGTAATTTTTTCATTCTCCTTTCCAAAATTCATCCCATTGCCCTCTTCTGATGCTCCCAAACCCACTTTTCTAGAAATAAGTTACTTTAAAGTTAACATTGCCCACAGAATTACTTTTCTACCTTCTCATCTTTTGCACAACCAGGTAATTATTGCATCTATAACACAACATGCTTCTTCATGTGTTCAGCCCCTATCCCACGGTATAGGCTTGATAAGGGAAAGACAGTTACACCGTTAAATGCTTTTGATTTTGGTGTGAGTCAGACCGAGGCCCCAGTAATACATAATGATTTCCCTTCTTTCTCCTGAGTTCCACATCTAACAGATTAATTCCTTCCATAAGCACCCGTGAAAAAACCACTTCTTATTAAATTGGATTGCTGTTAATTCTGATTTTCCCAGCCTCGTCTTTGTTTCTGTGTAGTTGCAGAGAGTATTTAGCATCAGAGCCTTGCACAGCTTCTCGTTGCTGTTCCAGTCTCAGCTTCGTTAGCATTTCTCTCAGTATTTTATCAATTTATGGACAGATGCCCACACATTTCCATAACAGACAAGGGATTTCTATGCACACCCACTGCTAATGGATTTGAAATTACTCAGTGTATTTTATCTGCAGGGCTTCTCCTTCATAATACCTGTGGGATAATTTGCAAAGCAGTTTTTGTATCATCTCCTTATTTAATTTTCTTCCTTGATGTCTCAAACCAGAATGAGACCAGAATGGTGATGTCTTCATATGGCTCTGCTTCAAAGCTGCATGCAGGCCATAAGCAAGGGGCTACAGGAGTGAGTAATAGGCAGCAATCTCTCTTCTTGCTGCCCTAATATCACTGCAAACCAGAAACCAAAATACAATGATGGCCAGATCCAGACAGTCTGTCTTCAGCTTCTAACATAGGTATTGCAGTCCCTAAAATGCCTAGTCCTTTAAACACTGTAATTCAGAGCCCGTAACATAACTCCCTGTAGAGGTGATAAAGCCTTGCCAGGTCCCACTTCCCTGCCCCTCATTTGACTTTCTTGTGAGGCAAAGGCACCCCCGTGAGCAGCTCTCTGCTCCATGAGATGCTCTCAGTCATGCTTTGGCTGCAGAGAAACCTATCTACTTGTGGAACAAAAGCACCTACAGGCTGAGAAATCGGGGGATAACTCCAGGGTCTTATCTGCACTCTACCTCTGGGTGGTTTGTAGTTTTTAATGTTCCCACATATTGCCCAAATCATTCCTAAGAGATCGATTTGATTCAGGCATAGTATGGAGAAGAGGATGGAGATATAATGCAAACTCCCACCTTTATTCTGCCAGCGGTACTCAGTTTTTCCCCTTGCAATGGCTGTTTTTCAGTTCTTGACTTCCCTTCGATTGGCAGCCCACTGAGTTCATTATGTGGTGGAGATTTAACAGCAAGTGTCAAATGGCAGGCCGGGTACAAATCTAAAATCAAACTATGATACGGAGCTTCTGCCAAGCAGGCTGGTGTGTCAACACCTCTGTTCATCGTGTGTTCAGACCAGCTTAAGTCAACAACAAACACGCAGCTAAATTTGAGGAGGTCCCTCATTATTTCAGTGCCACAGCCATGAGAATGTTCCTTGTGCCACTGGCAAAGGTTTATTTGCACGGTCGTGGTTTCAGGTGCAGCTCCAGAGCACGTGAGGCCAGGGCTGTGGTTCCTCTGGCTCTCAGAGCTCGCTTCCCATGTCAGGGCAGGGAGGAGATGGCAGAGCTGGTGCACTAACCTGGCTGGGTCATCTCTGTGGGTGCCATCAGTCTTGCTGTGGTGTGTACCTCTTGGCACCATGTCACACAAATATTATACATCTCTCTGAATGGCCTGATCAACTGCTGGGTGCTCGTGAGCGTCTGTTTTAGGAAGAATGATTGCTACTTAAGGAGCACACACAAAATTTGGGTCCCACAATCTCAGTACTCATTCAGCCCTGTGCAGAAGAGAGAGCTCCTGTCTCAAAAAGCTTAAAAACCTAAGCAAATTAAGGGTGCGTTTCAGTAAGCAGCCTATACGGGGCATCCCACAAGTGCATACTGAATCATGAAACAGAACAATATGAAGCAGAAACACCAAAACCACCAGCTCTTTCCCACAACCAGTCACAGCTAAAGCCCTCAGAGATGCCAGAAAGGGAACAGTCAGCCTGGGCCGTGATCCATGGACTGCAGGTGTGTGGGGCAGAGTGCCCTCTGCTTTGCAGTACCCAAAACCAAAGGAGTACCAAACCCAAAGGAATCTGACCCCAATACTCTCACCCTTAATAGAGAGAACTGTAAAATAACCGGAGTCCCTGGGTCCCTGGCTTGGGTCTGTAGCTGTGACCCGACACGGGTCCCTGCACTCTCTGCAGCAGCATCTTGTCCCTGCTGAAAAATGCAGTAACCATGCATGTAACCATGTAAGGCAGGGGGGAAAGAAAAGGAGGTGATTTTTTTTTTTATACAAGCCATTTCTATGCTCCTTTTATAATACTCTTCCAGATGTCAAAGCCAGCAGCCTACTGAGCACTGTCTGGATTATCAGAGAGAGATGGGGAAATGTCGCTGCTGCCACGAAGCACCCACCATCCAGGAAAGGAGAGAGCACAGGAGAGAGGAAACATTTCAAGCCTCCTGTGATTTGACTCATTGTTTATTCGGAGGGTTTGATTTGTAAATGGGAGGAAATTCACTTCCATTAACTTGTCATTCCACACCAAACACAAGCTGCATGAATTATAGCCCTTACTAACCAAGAAGGCGCGCAAAAGCTTTGCTGCTTCATGTCGGTTGCTCTGCGCAAAATGAAGTTAGCAATAATATTTGCTCTTCTGAACTACCAGGAGCCAAAGTGGAGATGTCAAGTTACTGAATGCACCAGCACTGACGCAGACACAACCCATCTCCACGGGGCAGCAGCACAGGGGAGTGGGGCACGGGGGCCAAATATTTTTCTCCCTTACCTGGAAGCCCATTTGTTGGCTTGCAAAGCAATTGATTCCTTTTAAGCAGCAAAAATCCACTGCGTTAGAGACTTGGAAGCCAGATAAAATAGGCACTTAAGAATATAAACATGGAAGAGGAAAAGAGAGAGGGACTGAAGTTTTGAGTCAGTTATAGATTTAAATTCACATTTATCTTAATTTTTAAGACATTCATATTTGTTTTGTGAAAGGTATTGTGTAGCCATATGGTGGTTTTTTTTTCAGTTTGAACTTAGATATCAGTTCAAAAGAAAAAAAAAAAGATACTAACACAAAGTTGAGGCATGCTAAAACTTAATGAGTGCAAGACTGAAGCCAAAGCATCTCTGCAATAATCATTGAAATTGGAAATGCAGCTGAGTGTCAGTTGTGATATAACTTGCATTACCTCAGCATTTGAGCGCATAGAGCCTTCACTTTTTCCAAAATCTCTGTCAAATACAGACCTGGATTGTTCTCAGACCGGGTTTCATATCCAGGAGTAGTTTACAGACATCCTGTACCCAGGAGCCGGGATGATCTAAGAACTTTGCAGCTAAACCCCCCAGCCTGCATCTTCCCTTCTCTGTACAGATCCTTCTAAAATAATTAGCTGATCCTTCATGAAAAAAGAGTGGATTTAGAAACAGTCACATTTACACCCAATTTTTCTCTCACTTGGGAATGGGAGAAAAATGACTTCAGATAGAATAGAAATTCAGGATCTATGCAATTTCTCTCTCAAAACAGCCACTTACAGGAAATTGTCTGTGCAAAAATGAGCAACTGCACGTAGGAACCGCAGATTTGCAGACCTCAGAACTGGTAGCAGCCTCTGCGAGAAAGTCTGCAGGGAAAACACTAGACTGCCTTTTACCTCCTCTGCCTTCTTCACAGCTAGCGTGTTTGATGAAAGATTTAACAAAGCTCATTTAACTGTCGCTATGTTTCCACACAAACACAGCATAGAATGTGAGGGAAGAAAGCTTGCTGCTTTTTTTGCAAAGGATAACAAAAATCCTTTGTTGTTTATTTGCTTTCCTTTCCAAGTAGAGGAAAGGGACTTTTACCAGCAGAGAGTGGCTGGGCTGTGCTCAGCCCCGATATCAGCGGCAGGACCCCCACCTCAAATCATACAGATCCAGCTCCACCGCGGCCACGGAAACCTCAGCTGCAGCATCAGAACCATGCCCAGAGCTCTGACCACATGCTGCAAACAACACGCTGTCCTAAACCGTAACGTGCATCGTCAGGAGCCAAAGATCTGCATATCAGAAGCTGGATAAAGCCAGTTAAGAATCTGCAGTGAAATTTATTTCCAAAAACCCTAGGCATTTCTCTTAAAGCACCTGTACAGAAATTGAAGCCATGATAAAGTCTTGACTCTCAACATCTGCTAAGGTGTTTCTACAAAATGTGGGAAATGCCAGGTCAGACAACTTCCAAAACCAATTTGCCTGAAAGAAAGATCCAACCATCTTTATTTTTTTCTGATGGCAATTCCCAGGATGCCAGAGCATTCCCACTGTACTTCATTCCCTCTTGAGCTGGTTCTTGAAGGCATCTTACCTAACACTAAGAGTGTTCTTGAACACTTATCTAACCTGTGTTAGTTTAATTTATCCCCAGGGCCTTCTGGTGAAGTAAAATCCATAGCTTGGGAAACCTTGAACCATTGCCTACCCAGACTGCCTGCCGCCTCTCTGCCTCCAAAACCAGAAAAAACAATAGTCATCTCCTCGTCAGAGCAGAGGTGGCATGGCAGGATGGAGGCCAGTGTTCCCTGCTGCCCCGTGTTTTTAAAAACTCCAGTGGATTTATGACATGGAGATAAATTCAGCCTTCAATTTTGCAAGCAGTTGCCTGAATAAATCAGGTCTGCAGTGTCCCTGTAAATTCAGATTAGTGCTGCTGAAGCTGCCCTTTGTATTTATGCATCTGTCTCACCGCACTGCAATGACTGCAGCACCAAGTTTAACAACAGTTCTGTTGTTTTACCGTGGTTCAAGTACACAGCAGGGGTAAAATTCTCATTTGGGCTGGCAGTGAGATAAAAGCCTCCTACAACCAGCACTCAGGGACAGGTACGTGATTTTTTTTCTCCAGTCTTTGGAAACATCAAACTGCTTTGTCCTCTTCCTCGCTACACCAAATCCTTAGTGTCAGCAGCATGTGAGCAGGGCACATTCACAACTGTTTAACCAAAGGCTTGTCAGAAAGAAAGGCCACGGTGCATCTGATATGTCTTTATATATATATGTATATGCTTGCTCTCTGCAAAGTAGCCATTTCTAACTATGCCATGCCCACACAGTTGGAATTGTTAGCAGTGAACCCAGCACTGTGTTTGAAACCACAAAAATTTGCAGGTTATGTTAGGAATCGATCTGGTGCATTGGAAAAGACCTTTTGGCCTCTGTTACTGTTACATATTGCATTGCCTGGTTTGCTCTGGCGGACCTGCTATTGCAGGTATCTCCCTGGTTTTGCCACATTTCAGCAGTCTTGCAGTCAGTACAATTTGGGAATAAACATTCATTCATTCAAGTGTGATGATATGGATCTCCATTCTTTCCCTCTAAAATAAAAAGAATTATTTGACAACCATGATGCCATGTCTAAAACTGATACAAAGGTGAGACTGATGAACAAGTCAGTCCCAAGAGGCTGGTACAGACTGCTGTAATTAGGGAAGCCCTTCGCTTCTGTCCTTCTACTTTCATTCAGGTCTCAGTAGGATGCAATGAGGATGGAGCCCGGCTCTTTTCAGTAGTGTCCAGTACCAGGACAAGAGGCAACGGGCACACACTGGAACACAGGAGGTCCTATCTGAACACCAGAAGCACTTCTGTACTGTGGGGGTGACAGAGCACTGGCACAAGTTGCCCAGGGTGGTTGCAGATTCTCCCTTCTTGGAGATCTTCAAAAGCCACCTGGATGTGACCCTGGGCACCCTGCTCTGGGTGTCCCTGCTTTAACAGGAGGGTTGGACCAGATGGACCCCAGAGGGCCGTGCCAACCTCAACCAGTTTGTGATTCTGCGATTCTGTCTTTACATCTTATTCAGAAGCATCGTTGTTCCAGGGATCAGCCAGATGACACACAGCCACTGCACTGCTGTTCAGCGAGACAAGAAAATTGAGGCATTACCCAGAGTTAAAACCTTTGTGATTTTTACGTCTCTCTTGCAGAAAAGCCTATTGACATAGCTTGTTACAGTCTCACTTCAGCCCTTTGCATCCCCGACCAGCTGCCACCAGCAGATCCTGGCGTGGGCACCACGGGGGTGTCAGGGGATGGCAGCAGCCCCAGCCAGCTGTCCCTGCCCTTCCACAAGGATGTTTCCGTGGCGGCATTTGAACAAAAAGAGTTAGGAGAAGAGGAAGCTTGCCCCACCAATTTAATGCAGTTCCCCTTCTCTTGAGAGATCGTGAAAACAGCTTCTGTAGGTACACGTGGGAACATGCACTCATGCCTCCAGACCTGGCAGGACTCACCCCGGAGCAGCAGCCAGCATTGAAGGCATCGGGTGCCACAGCCCCTGGGGACGCGCAGCCATCTCATGTCTTCTGTCACTGATGGAGAGGAGAGGATCAGCTCAGCTCTGCTGGTGAAGTGAAGAACATAACCTCGGTTAGGCTGGGACTGAAACAAACACTTATTTTGTCCTAAGTTTTAAAATTATTTTTTACTTTCCAGCTTTAAAGGCAAAGTGCTTCAACAATGGAAACACTGTTCAGATGAAATCAGCAAATAGTCAATTCAGCAATTAAAATAAAAAAAAGCAGCTATTTCATTTGCATTTTTTCAACATATAAACTATTTATCCAAAAAATATCATTCAAACAAAGTGCCTCAGCTCCAGCTTTAAATTTATTAAATTTATTATTTGCATCAGGAAGGAAACAGGATGACACTGCAACCTGAATTTTTAAAAAACATTATGATGATTCTTACAGGGATGATCATAACCTATAACATGCCTGTGTAAATAAGCACTTTGATATTAGTGTGAGCATTTTTCCCCTTTTGTAGATGAAACTGACTCAACAATTTTCTGTTTCATTTTGTTTTATGTGAAATAGATTAACTCCATTTCTCTAGAAAATGCCACTTAGCTGTACACTCTTTGAAGTGAGTGGGAAAAAAGCAAATTAAGGGTTTGGTGCAGGCATGAATCTTTTTGCCATCTCGCTCCTTGCACAGGACTGCAGATTGGTTTGCAAACTTAAACAAGTGAGAGTGAAATCTTTAGATAAATCTGAGCAGTAGAACACAGACAATTCATTTTTAATTCCTGTCTACGTTCATCCTAAGGAAGAACTGACAGAAGCACAGCCTGTGGAGCATACCTGCGAGAGGTACATGCACAGCAAGAGGAGCATGGCATGAAAGCCAAATGTCTTCCTTTGTAACCAGTCGTGCAGATGTATAAAACATTTTAGTCTTCAGAATTTGAAGTGGCAGGCTGTGGGAGTGAAATTCAACCTACTCTGGAATAAATCAAATACGATCAAAGGAAGACCTTTAAGTGATTTTTATTTCAGAAGAAGGGCTTGTGACATCCTGAAATGAAATATTTGATAGGCACAAATTGTCTAGACTGTATTTCCCTTGTAACACCTTTTCAGCCATAACTCCCATAGCAAAACGTCAGGGAGGAAGAAAACACAATTAAAGCCAGGCTACAGAATACACTTACACAGTGCTGCATCACCCAGAGCTTCTTTCCAAAGCAAGGACACTAAAAACATCTAAAGGGCATTTAATGTAAAACTAGGGAGAGGCCATGCACGTGTCTTGGCCAATAAACTATAAAAAATACTAAAACCACACAAAAAAAACTCCGGAGAACTCCTTGGCTTTGCCCGAATGCAGAGAGTAGCCCAGGCTCGTGCCAGGTGCAGGTTTGCATCAAGCCCAAAGTGAAAAATCAAGAAATGCTGCATGGCACCTCAGTGGGAAGAGCAGAAAATAGTGAATATTGCCTCTTACAGAGGTGCAGGATCAGTCCTGCCTGCAGTGGGCCAGTGCCAGCACCAAGCGTCAGCCTGGACTTCCTTCCCACCATTCAATGTCATCGTCCAGATGCTCCATATGCAATGGTTAAAGATGGATTTTTGAATCTCCTTCTGAAAACTATCGGGAAAATTATAGGAGAAGCTCTTTCTGAAATTTCAGGAGAAACACAGCACCACATTCATTGCATGCGGATGAAGACAATAATCTCCCAGTGCCTGCACCTGCAATGCGGTCCTCACATTCAGAAAAGACAGCAGCTGGGATTGGCACCGTGATTCTCCAGATTTAGACCCATTTTGATGTTCTTGCCTGCTCTCCTGCCTGTCACCAGTTAGCGACCCCATGTTCTTAGTCCTCGTAGGAGCCCACACTGAAGACCATCATGTATCTACCTTCTCCTTGACTTGGTTCTGCAGGTCCATCACACCAAAACCACACCAATTTATTTTCAACGTTAGCCTTGTTAGGAAGCCCTGAAACTCTGGACACAACCAGGGCTGTGTGCTTTCCTCTCAGGCCCTGACAATGGTCGATAGGAGATACTTGATGTCGGACAGGTGGTCCTGCATGGGGACATTTTAATTACCAATTCCCAGGGCTGACGTCCCTGTATGTGTGTGCTCGCTGTTGCTAGCTCAGCCCAAGCTGTCAACGTGGTGTAACAGTGCTGTCTTCCTGGCTCTTCTTTCCCATACCACCACTCAAGATGTGACATTCAGGTAGGTCAATATACATCAGAAACTCTCCGTGCTGAAAACTGTCATCCTCACCTCAGTACACAGGGGAAGGAAACATAATATTATCACTATTGCCAACAGATCGGTGGCAGTAACTCAGGTTCCCAAACGTATCCAGTGCTAAAATGTAGAAATACCTGCTCCGATCACATAAGAAAGCTGATGGTATGATTTGCAACTGCAACAAAACAAATTACTATGGGTTGAGAAATTTCGTGCCTAATTAAGAAAATGCAAAAATACAAAAACTGCTTGGCTCTTAAAATTTTCATCTGATACGGATCTCTTCCCAGAAAAAGTGAGTGCCATGCTTAAATGATACGTAAAACCAGCAACAGCCTCTCCAGAGTTTAATTCAGTGACGTTTCCACCTCTTCAAAGCAGATAACTAAAATCCACTTACAGAAATACCAGCACCCTACAAAGCTCTTGAATAGTTTGTAGAGAACAACTACAGCGTCAAAACAAAAGCTTCGCAGACAGCAGGTGTTAGATGGGGATTAAAAACCATGGGGAAGACAGTCACTTAAATATCACTCTTTCTGCAGGCGAATACTAAACCCTCCAATCCCTTCTGCATTACCCTTCCCAGTCTCAAAAGTGCAATGCCATCCAGAAGCTGCTAACACACAATGTCAGTTAATGTTCGTGTCTGTAAAGGCAACATTCAAACCATGCTAAACCCCTCTGCTTACATTGTTTTAACAGGCTTTAAAGACATAAATTGGTACAATATGACTATGTATTATATATTTGTTTGGGGTTTTAGTGCCCATTAGTTTGCCATCAGAATGGTCTGATGAAAATGTCAACTTGAGTCTAGGGTGGCCAGTTTACAAAATCACACTGGGAAGTTAAATATTGACAGTAAAAAAGCAAATATTAAAAATGACAACAAAAGGCCATGGTTCTCAGCCAAAGTCTGTGGAGACTATGAGAAAACATAAAATCACCGTGGCAAAATATTGTCCATGAATCTCTCTGGCATCTTTTGTCCCATGTTCAGGAGAGTGTTTCAGACCCACAGAGCCTCATGCTTTGAGCAACCCCACTGCTGTCCAGCCTAGAGAACATCAGCTCCGCTTTGATAACCTCCTTCCTGCCTTCCTGAGTACTTTCAAGGCAAATCCATACAAAAGCTCCAATGCCATCTCCCTTACATGCCATTTTAAGAACGTCACACCAATTTCTTTGCATCTTTCCACCCATTTCTTCCCCCATCCTCCTGAAATTCAGCCACCTCATCTCTGTCTTTAAGGAACGTCACAGGTCAGCCCTTCTTTACCACTACAGCTACAGCATGGATGAGGGTAAAATCTACAACCTGATCCAGAGACATCACCGCGTGCAAGTCTTAGACAACCACAAAACACACATCTCTGAGAATATTACTGCTACCTCTGTACTCACTCATTGCTGCACTGGAGAAGCACGGCCCCCGTAGTGTTCACAGCATGCCCGATACTGGATCTTCTGCTTGCGTTTGCACAAGTTGTTTGGATTACACCATCGGTAAAGCCAAGAGCAGACCACAGCAGGGGCTGTAACTTTGATATCTGCAATTGAAGGCACTCAGGGCTCTGCTGTGCAGAAGGATTCTGGGGCACAGGCGTCCATATTGCCGTACCCAGCAGCACGGTTCCTCTCCTTCAGCCTCAAGCTCTCGTTTATCAAAATGATCTTTGATAGAGGAGAAAGACCCTAAACCAAACAGAAATCAGACCGGCAGCGTTTTATTCACAACATTTACATAGAACCACAGGCAGACAGCTTCGTATCTGGAAGGGGTGACCTGTGTTCAGTGATGCCATCATTTTAATTAACTCCAAGCTATTCATTAACACCTCTGGGTTGTTCTTTGCTCTTCGGTATCTCAGGATAGAAGTTTTAATCAGCTTAGTGATTGGACAAATAAGATTTTTTTTTCCTCTATGAATTTATATATTTAAGATCTGTCTCTTAAAGCTCCTGAAAGAATTGGATGATGTGAGTCCCCCAGGGAGGGTCTCTGACACTTTTAGACTACAGCGTTATGGGGTTGGATGGTTTTTTGCATTTCACACACTCAGAACTCGTTAGTCAGAGCATCTCCTCCAGGGACATTTGACAGGGTACCTATTACAGAGCAGGGAAAGGGGGCATGGAAGAAAGGAACACGTATATGACATTATGCATGCACACGTCCCTGCCAGCTTCATGCAAACTGATGTTAGACCCCTGGGTTTCATCAGCAGTGGGCAATGCTCTGCAGCACTCTTCACAGCAAGGGCAGGGCTGTCTCTGCTATGCAGGATGCAAAACAACTTTCTAGGCAATTAAAATTTTAAGTTCAGTCAAGCTTGTAAATCTATGGCAAATTCATCCCTTCAGGGCTCTGCGCCTTTTAGACAGAGCCCAGTAAAGACAGCACAAAGCTGGGGCATCTCCTGAGACATTTCCCTCACGTTCGTTTGCATTTGACCTTCTGCTGACTTGAGCCCTGGCAGGAGCTCTGACTTGCAAGCCCTGGCAGCAACCCAGAGAAGGAGGAAATGGAGTGGGAGACGTCTCCATCACCTCTAGAGCATCAGTGCTGTATTCTGCAGGTATCCTGCACACATCACAGTGATAGCTGCAAGACCTTTCTGATCCTATTATAAGGCATCCTGCAGGGGCAAATTATTTTTTAAGGGGGTATCTGTACTGCTTATAGGTAGATGACAACTTTGCTATTTTTACTTAGAAAAATAAAATGGCATAATGCAGTCGCAGTCATTCTCTTCTGTCCTAGTTAGAGCAAAGATAAGCCTGCAGCAAAATGACTTAATACAGAGTATGATTCAGTAATTTTCAGAGATAGGAACTCTATTTTAGGTATTAATAGGATGTCCCAAACCCCAGAACTTCATTCATTTTCAGCTTTATTTTTATTTTCATGTTCAATAATTCTTTCATCCCCAAAAAAGTGAGACTGCTCCCCCCATCATCTATCCATAAGTAGCCTCATGCAGCCCAAGCTTCTGAGCACTGAAGTCTCAGGCCCATAAGTGACACACATGGAGACAAACATATGAATTAACTGAGAATGCCTGTGCTATTATAATAACAAAGCCTAGAACTGCTCCTGGGATTAAACACAGATCTGCAGCAGAAAAAAATCTGATCTGTGCCTCAGCAATCTGAATGAGCTGTTGGCAGACAGGGCAAACCTTTCCCCAGAGCTGTAATTAGCAAGATGGATTCATCATTACATGAGAATTTTGATTTGTTTGGAGGAGAGAAAAAAAAAAGCCTCCTGGGATCCTGGTGATCACATTCATTACCAAAAGAAAGTTCAGCATCTAGATGAGGGTTGGGTACAGACCTGTAGGTGGCCTTCCCTGCTGCAAGATTCAAGAGTGTGAGATGGGTTTATTAAATACGTCAGGGTCCTCGGGGACTTTGCTGAGCCACCGAAGGCTGGCACAGAAGCTGAACCTGCAGGAGACATCAAAGAGCTGAGGCCAGGCTGTTTGAAGCCAGCAGCTTTCTCGCAGCTTCACCCTGGCTGAAGGGAGCTCGGCCCTGCTGGCCACGCAAGCCCTGTCCGTGCCAAAGCGGGCCCGGGAGCCAGCAGCTGGGCCAACATCACCGATGGAGATCCTGCGCCCAATTCAACCTATTGTTTCTTCACCTGTGAACACAGTGGGACACAAGGGGGTCTGCAAAGGGGTCTCCATGTCCCCCTTGCACCAGGTGGTGTCTCTCGGCTGTTCACAGTTCAATCCCCAACAACAGACATGAGGGCCCCCAGGAAGACCAGGGCCTGCTCCCTGCTGAGAGGAAGCTGCCAGGTCTCTGGGACACAGGGATCCACACCCAGACGAGCTGTCCCAGGCTGTTTACACCCTGGCAGAGTTTCCCCAGAAAGACCGAGTTAAACAAATTCACTGTACTTTTTGGGGACGGCATTTTCAACCCGATCTGCTGCTAGGACATTTGATCATTTCCTCTGGTTGCTCCAAAGGCGTGGGGCACAGCCTGTCCTCCCCTGCTGCTGGCACTACATGGAAAAGCGAACTGCTCCAGGGACGATGCTTTTCACAGAATCACAGGATGGCTGAAGGTGGTAGAGACTGCTGAAGTCTGGTCCAGCCCCTGATCAAGCAGGGACAGCTACAGCAGTTTGCCCAGGACCGTGTCGTCTGTTGTTTTGCAAAGTGGTAAGCCAGCAGATGAATTAAATTCATTCCCTGCACAAAAGGCCAGTATTAATCATTCACATCAGGGCCACAAGAAACTGACACTGCACTCCCCAACTGCAAACATGGACGGTTTTGTTGGTGTAAAACGAGCTGAGGCTGTAACTGCTCAATAAACCCCCGGTAAGTCAGAAAAGCACTGGCCTTTGAGGCGGGAGATGAACCAAGGCCTGGCCACAGGACCACCACAGGAGACGAGAGGCATCTATCCCCACAGCAGGCATTTAAAAAAATATATATATTACTTACACATACCCACGCATGTGCACACATACACACACCCTGCTCAAGAAGATTCACAATTTCTGGTAGGATTTCTGTGAAACCTTTGTAGGTCCCTTCCAACCGAGCAGTTCTGAACCTTTTCAGCCCACAGCTGCACATACATTGGGTGCCTGAGACATGGAAACAGCAAACCACCTCATGGCAGCTGCTAGAAAAAGCAAAAACCCTCTGTGTAACACTCCCACGTGGGAAGTGACCTCCGGGGACACATCAGTGTCACAGGCCATCTCCAGGAGACCTCATTGCTCTCTGCAACTGCCTGAAAGGAAGCTGGGGGTCGGCCTCTTCTCACAGGTAACCAGTGATAGGACCAGAGGGAATGGCCTCAAGTTGCACCAGGGGAGGTTCAGGTTGGACATGAGGAGACATTTCTTCTCAGAAAGAGCAGTCAGGCATTGGGACGGGTTGCCCAGGGAGGTGGTGGAGTCACCGTCCCTGGGGGTGTTCAAGGAAAGGTTGGACGTGGTGCTTAGGGACACGGTTCAGTAGGTGACATTGGTGGTAGGGGGGTGGTTGGACCAGGTGATCTTGGAGGGCTTTTCCAACCTTAATGATTCTGTGGTTGAAACATTTTTTAAAAAGAAAGGAGCACAAACATGATAGGCAGCTCAGAGGCAGGCAGCAGAGGAGCATCACTAAGCAGCCTGCAGCAGTGGCTGGGTCTGCCCCCATCCCTCTTCCCCTGCGTGGCCCCTGCATATCCCAACCTGCCGCCACCACCCGTGGCTTCGTCAGCCCCAAAGTCACCACCAGCAAGACTCATCTGGCCCCTGCTTCAGACACAGATGTGATTTTACCCAGGAGATGCATTTAGCAGTTATAAGCATTACTCAGCAGCAGAAAACTTCTTCTTAGTAATCCATTAAGTCAGTTTGAAATGAGCTGTACCAGCCCCTGCACAGAAATGGGTCACTGCAGAGCATGTTTATGCAGCCAGCAAGCCCAGCAAAGATTCCCAGGGCAGAAATCTGCTGAGGAGCAGGGAATGGCAGGCAGAGAGAGCCAGCTGCATCCAATCTGTCAATAAATTTATCCCCAAAAGCCAAGACTTGTTTGGAGGTAGGAGCCCAGTTCTAGGAAGTCTTTTTTTCAAGCTAAACCTGATGCCGGAGGATGGCTAGTCTTCACCAGATGTACACGATGATTTAAACACAAAAACACATGCACACAAAACAAACAAGACTTGTTATTTGACAGTTAAGCTCAAATGATTTCTCCGAAGCATTTCAAAATTTCATTGGAATTCGTTTTAATTTGAGATAATGAATGAATTCATTCGAGATGCATTTAGAGATTTTCTGTCATTTTAACTTCAGGTGTAAGATTTGATAGGCAGTTTGAAGCGTGCTATTAAATTATCTTTTAGTTTTGGACCTTGGGGCCATAGTTTAGGACAGAGCATACTTCAGGCAGAGGAATACCATGAGACCATGTGAGGACAGAAGAACGGGCAGGTGATGTCCCAGCAGAGCGGTGGGCAGCTCAGGTATGCCACTGTAAATCCCCCTGTGAGCACCTAATCCCATATGAAAAACAACCCTGTTCCAGAAGAATGACTCAGCTTTGATGAGGAATTACCTTCTTCCAGAGATGCCCTCCAATTCCCTGCAACCGAAAAATTAAACTTTGTAGTGGTTATAACCAGAGAGATTTTATTTTGGTGGCATAACAGTTAAACACGAGTTAAAAGGTGCAGTTGCTGGTGCATGCCTCCAAGCAATGTTGTTTCTTCTCAAAGACAGCACTGCTCTGTCAGAGTCCTCTCTGCTCATCTGCTGGTTGAATACCTGCTGGCCTAGACGTCCTTTCCAACCCCAGACCTTCCTGAGGCCACCTCTGCTCGGAGGACCCTGGGATGCTCAGGAGCGGTTGGGACAGGTTTCATCTCAACCCCTTCTCGTCCAGCACTGCAGCACAGCCAGGAGCTGATACACATAGCAATAGCATTCCTGTGAGTGGTAGCCAGCTGCATGGTCCTACCTATTTTTACTGTTCTTCCTCTGTCAGGCCCCTTCCTTCGAACCTCACCTCTCCGGCACAGCGGCCAGCACAGAATAACCGATCCCAGAAAGGCAGATTATTTCATCACGGTAACTTTCTTCAGTTAAGAAAACACAGTGTTTAATCAAACTAAACTGATCCTTACGTATTTTAAGAAATCCACCTGAATTCTTCTCTACCCAAGGAAATGTAAATATGTGGAGAGCATCAAAAACTCTTAAGTTCTTTTTAGTAGGATCTAATAAGTCCTAAACACCAAGAATGATTTCTTCCTTTCTCCTCTTCTCTCCTCCCACAAAATATTACCTGACCACATCCTGGCACCAAGACAGCCCAGAAGAACCTGTAACCCGGCACCCAGGGAAACACCAGTCCTCAAACGACATGGGACAACCTGTCTCAGTGTGCCCCCAGCTGGGGTGTACAACGAGCCAGCTGAAACCGCCACGCTGAGAGGAACCCAGCCTCATTTTGCTCACGTGGGATAGTCCAAAGGGGTTGGACATGGGGTTGACACTGCTTTTGGGGACCCTTTCAAGGGCAAAGGCAGCGATGGGGACCAGGCACTGCACCAAGCACAGGGAGAAGCCACTTCTGCCCTTAGCACTGGCAAAGGCCAAGTAAAAGTGACAAGGCAAGCCAGGAACTCAACGCCTTCCCAACAAGCCCCTCCACTCTCTGCAGATGCGATTCAGCCAGGAACAGGAGGGGAAAGGGCCTCTTGCTTTAAAAAACAAAAGTACCTTTTCCTAAAAACAAGAGTTTCTGGGTTACTGCTCTCACTCCTAGCCTGGGAGGAGCAGACACATTTCTCTACAACAGATCAGTCTCTCATATTTTGATGCAAGACTGCTCTCTGTTGGTCTGGAGAAGCCCTGCCTGCTGTTTGCATCCTGTTAAAACCCTGTCAGGCAGCAAGCCGTATTTTTCCAGTAGCAGCAGGACAGTGGTGCCACTGGCAGGGAGGTAAAAATCAGTTTATGATAAAAATAACAATTTGTCCTGTGTCACGAGAAGGCAGTATCCAGATTTTTCCCTTGATAAGTGAAGCAGCTGTTCTGTCCAACTCAAGCAAGGACTGGAAACAACTCTTCTAAATGGGACACTGATTTTTATACATATATAAATATATATTTTATTTCATCTTGCTTCACTCATTCCCCCCAGCATCTGCACCCCCTGTACAGCTAGCCTGAAGACAAACCCACAGAGCACCACAATTTTAGATCCTGCCCTCTGCTTAATAATGGATTTGACATGTATCTGCTCTGACGAGTAGAAATGAAAACAATATCTCCCCCCCACCTTCTGAAACGTTATCATCTGCCTGTCACTGTGCATAAACCTTCAGGTTCATCACCGACATCTGTTCAGTCCCCTCAGGCCACAGCTGTAAACTCAGCTCTCTAGGAAGAAAGCAAGAAATACTGGACCAAAGAAGAACATTCACCAACATTATCAGACTTTTCAGCTAAAGAAACGGATATTTTTATAAAAATCCCTATAGAGGTTCAGCTAATAATACTGTATCGGACTGCCTTACCAGCAACTGCTAAGGGGAAGAGCTCTCCTTAGTAATTCACAAGGTTGGAATTACAGGGACGGCTTAGACAAATAGCTAGTCAGGATCAATGCAGAGGAAGAAGCGCAAGGAATGCTACAAAACTGAGCTTCAACAGCTTTTCTTCCAAAAGCAAATCCCCAAACTATTTCTGAATGAAATGGCCACGCTAGCCCTGTCAGACGTGCCCCTCAAAGTGCCTACAGGCATCTGAGGGAATACCAGGTCCGAGGGGATGCTCCACATCGATTTTCTGCCTGTACATTACAAACACACTTCAAATCGTCACCGTCCCTGGGGGTGTTCAAGGAAAGGCTGGACGTGGTGCTTGGGGACATGGTTCAGTGGGTGACATTGGTGGTAGGGGGATGGTTGGACCTCTTGGATCTTGGAGGGCTTTTCCAGCCTTAATGATTCTGTGAAATTCACTATTTCACCCTCCCAATCACTATTATCAAAAATAGCACGTAAACAGAGCGGGGCTAAAGCCACGTTCCTCTTGTTTTTAAGGTCTCTCAGACTCGGGTTGTCCGGGCTGCTCAGACACCTGTGTCCCACACAGGTTCTCAGCACGGAGCCACGTAGGTAAGCCTGCCCTTTTGGGGTTACAGCATCAAATAAACGTGAACATCAATCAGCTGCAGGTGAGGACTAACAAAGTCCTGTACCCCATCCTTTTCTCAGACGTTCCTGGCTCTATTTCAAAAGACCAAAAACTGATAAACTAAGGTAAACTTAAAAAAGAGCAGTATTTAAAAACCAGGCTGTATTTTGTGGTGGTTCAGGAGCTGCACTTTCCCAGGAACTGAGCTGGGCCTGCAGACAATGCCATGGAGCTGAGCAAAGCTCGGAGACTGCCATGGCAATGCAAGGTTAAGCTAAGGCTTGAACTAAGGTCCACTCTGGTATACAGCACAGTTAATGGGAACAGTGCATCAGGTTGCGTGATGAGTGTCACTCATCAAATCAATATTTGACAAAGGCTTAGTCCTACTATTTAGCCAGTTTTACAACCAGCTACACGGTATTCTGCAAGTAACATTTTAACCAAGTCTGTTTTCTGGAATGTCTTGATCCGGTAGGCAGAGCTCTGCCTGACAACTACATAAAACTGCCTCAGGTCAGAAACGTTCTCCAGCCAAGAACAGCCACCTTAAGAATAGAGGAATACTTTTAATTAAAAAAAAAAAAAATCTATTGTTTAATCCTGTCTCTCGAAGTCAAGACAACACAAGGAGAAGTGCTGGCACCTACAGGACATGTGTGTAGAAACTTCAACCTGCTGAGTCCTACTGTAGTGTTCCCACTGTAAGGTCCAGGCAAACACACGTATGATTTCAGAGTATTTACAGCTACTTCATTTAATTTTAGAAGCAATTGGAGGAACACCCTATCACTCCTTTTTGACACGTGCTTTGTTTTTATACGTTGGGTGTAAAAGCAATCCAGTTAACGCACGGTGATGGCTGGAGGAGTTCAAAGAGCTGGAAGATAAGCCATGGGGGTGCCTTTACAGTTCTCCTCCTGCTGGTTTCCCAGACTGCTCACACCCTAGGCACCTCTCGTTTCAGTGCCTAACTTCTTCCCCAGATTTTTGGGGCAGGAATGGCACATTATGGTGGGTATTTAAGAAGCCCATTTCCAGTTCTCTGTACTGTACAAGTGAGCTCTAGGACACAGCATGTCAGTACCCATACTCTTCCCCTTCTCTCAGTGTTTCTTCTCAACTTGTTCCTTCCCTTTTCTCATCATTGCTTTTGTTTCACCTCTATTTCTGTTCCTAGGCTGAATATATTCCTTCTATTACGACTCTTTTCAGTCAACAACACTGGGCCAAAACTACTTTAACCTTGTGGTTTACCTGCTCACCATGCGTGCTGCAGGCTCTACCACCTTATACATTGCTGCAGAAGAAACTTCCAGCCCTCTGCTAGTCACAGAGATGGTTATATTCCAGTCAACTGATTTCCTTCTTCCTGTTGTTTCTAAATCACTCCCCTTGCAGGAGCCGGGAGCTTCCTGTAGCTTCAGGAGCAGCACACAAGCTGAAGAAACAACAGAAGAGTACCTTGCTGCATCATCCCAGGAGAACCTGGAACCGAGCTCCGTGCAGTTGGATGCCAAGGGCCAGGCAGCCCAGGGACACGAAGAGTTGTCAAGACAGGCAATGCAGACGCATGACTAGGCTGAACGCCCATGGGTACTGCGATGGGAAACAGAGCAACAGAGGCTCCCCCATCCCCATACGGAGTTTTATGCAGTAACTGCGGTGAAAGAAAGTCTTAAGCTTGACAAAGGCTTTAGGAAAGAAAACATAAAACAAAAAACCACAGATTTTTAATAACAATAGAGACGTAAGCAGAGATTCAAAGCCAGATGTTACACGCATGTGACAAGCGCAGCGCAAAGCAACCCAGAGGAATGCACAGGGCAGCAGCAGGCAAAGAGCTGACGCTGCAGCACAAAAACCCACAGGAAACAGAGCATCAAGAGGCAAGTGGGCATAGCAGAAACCGTGCCAGGCTTGGTCTACAGGAGAAAAACAAACAAAAGCTGCAGCCCAGGAAAAATAAGTTTAAGTCCTGTCAAAACCACAGAACTGAACTCTTAGCTTTTACGAACAAAATAGCAAACAGGCTGAGATGAGGCAAACAAAGAAACCGCTGGTCTCAAGTGGTGCAATTCAGAAGACACACTGAAGTCACCACCAGCTCTACCCTGTTGTCCTCCAAGGTCTCTGGCCTCAGCACCTCGCTGCTGCCCTGGGCTCCAGCCCCAGTCTTGGTGTTGCCATCAAGTTTCCTTGCCACCAGCTCGCATAGCGCCGCAGGGCCGCCTGTTCGCACTACCGCCACGTCGATAAAGCCACTCTCATGCTGGCAGTGGAGTAGCGATGATCCAGGCAGCTTTACAAAGCTGTGTTGTGCTGCGTTACTTACCTGCTGTAAAACTGGCTGGATGCTCCCCTGGGCCAGCCATCTCCCAACACACAGCTTGAATTTTGTCTGGTGTTCAACTCTGTCCTGCTTAAAACCAAGCATGTAAGATTGCTTCCTGGATTTCTAACCAGGAGCACAGGTTGAGGTTGAACAGGACTCCAGGAGTGCTGTGGGCCGTGAGCTCAGATCAAGTTGCTCAGGGCTCCACCCAGTCTTTTCTGAAAACCTCCACAGCTGGAAGCCACACAACACCTCTGGGCAACCTGCTCCAGTGTCTGACTGTCTTAATGGTGAAAAAGTTTTTCCCTATGTCCTCTGCAGGGGGAAAAAAACAGCAAATAAGCAATTGTAGAAAATCATGTTGTTGTAGTGCAGAAAGAGAAGAAAATATTGGTCATCTGTACACTTATTTTTGAGATTGTCTCAGTGCTGCTTGGACTTGGACTGATAGTTGTTTGATGGTTGGCAGGGAGTCAGTAATGGGTGGAAATGGGGAGCCTAGAGATGCAGGACACAGACCCATAATGCAAAGAGACAAGGATCAAACAAATTCAGTTTTCATTAGCTTGCACGAATCCAACGTCAGTATTCATTAAAGCCATTATAAAGCAGTGCCTCCACCATCATATTCACATGACATTCAATTCACTTTGTTACACGACTCTGCACAGCTTCACAAAAGACTCAAGGACACCAGGAGTTACCTGCAACTCCAGAGCCTGCAACACTGAAGAAAGCAATACAAATTTGTACGTGAGCACATCATTCGGTATCATTCCATTTCACATGTACAAGCTGGAATGAGGAGCAGGGGACGTCACTACAGACCCAGAAGTGTGTCCAAACCCCGTTCAATTCCCAAAGCCTGCCCAGTCCCAGCTCACCCTGGCCCAGTTCCAAGAGACAGACTATACCAAACAGTTCCTAAGCAAGTAATCTTGATATCCAAGTAGGCCAAAGCCTTCTACAAGAAGGCAATAAAAAGTTAGGCTGCGTTCAAAAGCAGCTGACCTGTTTGTTATTTCCAGGGGGTGGGAGGATTAGTATTAGCTGTATGTGCCGACCAATAAAACCTGATACATTTCATCTGTGATGGACAAGAAGCCTTTGGTTCTGTCCTGACAACAAAGCTAGAGGCATGCATTTAGAGTACTCAAGTGGAACAAAAGTCTTTGGGGCCTTACAAGGACATTCTCAAGTAAATCTGAAATAGAATAAAGGAAGGCTTAAATCCAAAAAGGATACCATTAGTTTTCTTTCCTCATCTACTTCTGTATTTGTTTTTTGTGTTGTAATCAGACTCTCTGCAGTCGTACTGCTAAGATGAAGCCTAGGCTTACAGGATACATTGTCCTGAATTATTTATCCACCCATTTGCAGATTTTCCACGCTGTTATACCTACACAAATTATTGAACAGTTAACAGTTTATTGAAAACAGCTACTCAAATATTGCCTTGGAAAATGTTTTAACACTCAAATGAAAAATAGCTCATGGTTAGCAGCAACATGATGATCACTATAAGCAATAAAGATATCTGCGGTAATTCCGTAGCACTGTTTTGAGTGACTGCCATCACTGAAATGTGCCAACAGACCTACACAAAGCCAAATGAGCTTGCAGTGCAGTTTGCTTCCGATGCCATTCTGCTATAAATCAGACTTCAGCTGAAAGGGATTGCTTCAAAGGAAGAAACAAACAACAATTTTGGTATCACTTCATCTAAGCTCTCAGTCACAAGTCTCTTTAGTCAAAGAAAATGGATCAGATACCACCTGTGCAGCTGCATTCAATTATAAACACTACCAATTGTAGCTGAAGGAAGAGACACAGCATACATCATCTTGTACTTTCCCTTCTCCTTAGAGGTTAAGGTACAGAAAAGGCTACACTAAAAAAGTTTTCTCTTTATAAAACTGCATTTCTGCGGAATTGGATGTATATGGAAACAAGATATTTTGATAACATTCGGTAGTCTTGAGCACTACGGTGCCAGGGTGACATTTTATTGCTGTGCCCAAGATGACAAAACTGCGTGTGAAGGATTCTGCACATGGTTTGACCTACACCACAGTTTATTTGTAAACAATTGTTACATGTGCCAATAATTTAATTGAACACAGACTTTGTACATTTCAATGTATAATATTAACAACGTCACACTAGAAGAGTTCAACTGTATTCAGTTACAGCTGGACTTTAAAACCTTCAAAATACAAGCCAGAAACACTGAACAAGAAAAAGGAAAATCTGAGAACAACGGTGGAAAAGGAAAAACAACTGTGAGATAATGTCATGATCAAAAAACTTTAAAACAAACAGAACACTTTCTAGTTGGTTCCTGAATATCCTCAGGTGCACCCATCTAGAATGATTACCACGTGGTTGTGCCAGAGCACAAAGCCAACCTCTCTTCGAGAAGTTAAAAATAGATCTTGCTGAAGACAAACTTAAAATAACTTTACAATGTTGTAATGCATGTGATTTCCCCCACTGTCAATAAAACTACCTGAAGAAAAGAAATTCATTTCATTTGTCTTTATTTGCAATACAATATAAAATAGATTCTTTTGGTATGAGGATCTTGGAGATCTTATTTTTTACACCACAATTAAAACAAAAGTCACATACTTTTGAGTAAAGCCTCTGGACCATCCCAAGCACTGGAGCTGTAGCCGAGTTTCAGGTATTTTACGGACTTCTTTGGTTGCAATCTATTCGGTAAACTTCAGATATGCAGACTTGAACACTTAAGCTCCTAATTCAGTGTTGAAGCAACAAAATTAGAGAAGCTTGATTTCTAAGAACTGCAACGTATCCGGAATCCTCACCATTAACAGTAAGATTTGTGGGTATTCAATAACTCTGAAAAGCAGACAACTTTTATTTAGAAGCTTTAGACAACCTAGTAACAGAGGTCATCCTTCACTCAGTAACACTGAAAGAGATGCAGCGAGAACAAAAACTGAAATCCATTCTCAAACTTCCATACAACAGATTTAACTTGCACTATCATCAGTCCCGTGCTTGTACAGACAGTGTGCATGGCAAGATTCAAAACAATACGCCAAACTAGCTCATCTACTGCAGCTCACTGTAGCGCTGAAAGTATTGTCTATAGTACTGAAAGTGTAAGCCATCCTCTACTGATTAGTTCCTCTACAGTGCTAGTTATTGGATTAATCTCCACACAACAATTCTCACAGTAAACTTGGTTTCTAGCAGACTGACATCCATTTCCTCTTTACTTTCCTTTGAAGGAAGTAAGGCAACGTAAAAAAACGCTATGGAGAGTATGTACTTCCAGTACAAGTCACTGTAGTGTAAATAAAGAATTTTATATAGATATTCTAGCTCCCTAATTTACACAGAATACTAAATTCAGTTGCTGTTGGTAAAATACAAAAACAAAATAGATGTAAAAAAAGAGCAGCACTGAGCAAACTGAAGTACTACAGACTTCCAGTTTCTTAGAGCACAAGTCCCACACTTACACTTTAGGAATGTATATAAAGCAAAGGAGAAAAGAAGAATGGGATTTTCACAGTCGCAGCTGAAGTCGCTGCATTAACCTACCATGGTACAGTTTCCCTTTTTGAACTTCTGTTGTGTTTTTTCATGCAGCCATACAGAACAGAATACAAACCCAAATGTTGTTATTTTTCTCCTCACTTTTTTTCAGCATCATCTTTGCCGCAGATTCTTGGTCCGTAACATAACGTAGGCTAGTAATGGCCGGATGGTTAAGTCTCGTTTTTAATTATGACTATTTAAATCAAGGTAGTTCCAGAAGAGAGTTGTTGGCAGAGTACTTAGACGCCTGGGTTAAAAGTCTTAGTATTTCAAATCTCTTGTTCTCCTCATGTGCTATATGGGACAGGCCTGTTGTTTGTGTTTGTTTTTTTTTTTTAAAGGTGGCAAGAAGTTGTTAATGCCTAGTATAAACAACGTGAAATCATGCTACATAAAATCATCCCCTAGAAATAGTCAGAACATGATTTTGGATGAAAAAACTCACTGTAATGTTTGTCAAAATCAACAGCTAATGGTTCAAGTAAAACAGATTCAGAGAAGTCTCTGCCTACACATCCTCTGCTGTTGTTTTCCTTTGCTAATGACAGTCATGAAAAATAAAGAGCTCTGTTCTTTCAAACATTAATCAATAGCACAGACCTAGTTATCTACCTTGAAGTCAACTTATGACATCAGGAGTTTTCCCATAGTGCTCATCAGCAGTTTCAAATAACAATGAGGGACAAACTCCCAGTGTGCCCAAAATCTCAGAAACTCCTGGTTTCGTACACAGAGCAAGACCAGTCCATTGTCAACAAGAACCCTACAAACAGAGCCAACCACTTCAGCTCTCCCTAATTCCACATCTCCACTGAACTCTGCCAGAGATGAAAGTGCACCATTCGTCTTCAAAGTGGCCTTAATCATCAGCAGGGCTTCAAGTCTGCCTTGATAAACATCAAACCTCTTCCTATTGTGCTGATTCGTCACGGCCTGGTATTAGGCTAAACAACGTAATTCAACAATTCTTAATGCCCCATATCACCATGATACTTTTTTTTTGAACAGTTGGTATCACTGAGCTTTCAGAGGAAGAGCCAAATGTCTTACCTTTATACAGAAAGATTTTCAGTAATACAGTACAAAACTAAACAGAATTTATGTCTGAGTAATGAACATAGAAAACTACTATTGCAATTTTGTGGTGACAGCATAGAAATTTAACAATCATCAGAAAGCCTACAAAGGGCGTGTTTAGTTATAAAAGAAAGATTGTCTCAAGATAAAAATAGTGCTGACAGCTAAAAAGCTCTCTGTTGCAGCAATATACGCAGTAATGAGTAACAAGTTCTAGACGGTTTAAGCATTTCCCCAATACTGCAACACGATACATTTTTGTAACACTACTTTTACACGGGTTATGCTGCAGCAACAGTACACTTCTTAGTCGTTGGCACTATAAATTAACCATAAGAGAAGAAAGGCATTCAGTGATCAATGCGTGAGAATCCCTATTTGACCTGTTCTTTAGGTGTGGCTGAAATAAAAACCGAGGAAGGGGACCGTCCGTTCCATTCGGATAACACACCCTCCTTGAACATGAGATTCTTGGCAGGAAGCGGAACACCCGTATCTGCAGGAGAAGGCTGCAAGAGTGAACTTGAAGAACCAGCATCATGGAGCTGATCCAGTGTTGAGATACCTTCCTAAAAGCAATAAATAAATAAAGGCATCTTAAAAACAAGAGAAATAATTAAGGATTTAACAGCTAGAATATAACAGGCTATTCCAATCTGCAAATAGAGTTAGTGTTTCTGAAATATGCTTAATCCACATCACTATGAAAGCAAAACCAGAACAAACAAAGGGCAGTAGGAAAGAAGCACAGCCTCAGCTGCATCTGTGTGCACATATTTAGGTTCCATGAAGCCTTCAAGGAGGCCTGAGATTTAAAAATAAAGGGAAGACCTAGCAAATTGAATGTAAAGTTATAAAATCCAGAGGATAGCTACTGTGTCAGTCTGAGTACGTTAAACACTGCCACTATCTCATATTGTGCTTGGAGGTGTGCGTATATGTGTGTATACACACACACACAGAGGCACTGACTTGATCATATTCTGAGTAGCTTTATTTCCCAGAATTTTGGTTTTCTCAGCTTAAAAATCACTTCAACACTTTTTTCCCCCTTCCCTATATAGATCATCATCAAGAAAAGTGTATCATCCAAAAGATTAAGAAGAAATCTCTTGAGACTCGTGGATGGCGTTAAGGTTTCAGACCTTTTGGGAACCTCCAATGTTCTCACGGGGAAACAGTTTCTAGGTCCCACCATCCGTAACACTACCTTGGTTAAGTAACCTGCAAGATCCATATCTTATTGGGAAGATTGAATTTTAGTATCACAAAGCGTAGGCAGCTAAGCAGATCCCACGTTACATGTTGACACACCCCGCTAGCACACATTTCCACACAGAACGATAGGAGGCTGCATAGCTGGCATTTCTCCTTGCTTGCAGTGCAAGGCCCCCGTTCTCTATCCTTGCTCTTAAAGATTCTCCCAAGGTATGTAGTTTTGCATATTTATACTCATTCACCACCAGATGCTATAAGATCTTAGGACGAGTGCCAGAGTATACTGGTGTAAGATACTTGTTAATGTATTTTATTTTTGCTAAGTGAACGCAGTTGACTTGAAATGCAGATAACATTTCAAAGCTCAGCACATTGACGGTTTGCAGAGATCTCCCTGATGTACCTAAGAAGCAACCAAGCAGCCACCAGAGTAGGCTGTATTTTAAGTAACTACCCTGTCCCCACTCCCCCCCTCCAAAAAAAAAGTTTGTATGGAAACCCAGAAATTAAGAGACAAAAATTTAAATAAGGCTAGAAGAATTTGAGGTTCACAGCACTTAATACAATTACTGGTTAGAGGAGGAAAAGGAACAAAAACCAAAAAACACAACGATGTATGTTTTCGTACAACAAAGAATGGCAAAGAGGGCAAAAAACGATGACAGCATACAGAACAACTTACATCTTGACTATTCATCCTTACCTGGAATGAATGAACAAAATTAAGGACCTGCAGAGAGAGCTTTCTGCTGGAATGTAAGAGTTTTTGAAGGCTGTCAAAAGTGAGAGAGAAGAATCTATGTTCAAATACAGAAAAATCAAAATGCACACCATAAATTCCCAAACTTCCAAAGGGCCTAGATTTATTCTAGTAAAGAAGTATGATGGTAACTTGCTCAGAAATAACTTTGGCAGTACCTGATATCATGTGACAAAATAAAAAGCTTTCGCACAGAAAGCTTGATGGTAATGTTATCACTGACAAGGCGTGGTGACGTGACTTAAGAAGCAGATTAGTGACAGACTATTAAAAGCAAGTTGACTGCTACAATAAAATCCCTAAGCCATGTTTTCAAGCTGCCTTTTATTTAGTTTCCAGAATCAAGGGGAAAAAAAGTGCACATCGTTGAAAGAGTAATCTTTCATAAAGAAAAGCTATCGTCAAAAGCAGAAGTTAGCTTGATCATAAGCCAGCACTAAGCTTAGGAAATAAAATGCCAAGATCAAAGAAACTTTACACCAAAGCTAAACACATTCTACATCAAAGCATTACTAGTAAGCTTTTTTTTTTTTTTTTTTGAAGGGGATCAGTGAGTGCAGAAAGAAGGAAAAAAACCTGTGCTAGGCTAGGAAGGGGAAATGACCTGGAAGGCACACCTAAATTTACTACTTGTTTTTGTTGTTGTTCAGAAAGTTTGCTACAAAGAATTAATTTTCCACCTTGCACAAGTTTTAAAAAAAAAAAGGCTAATTTTACTACACCTAGGGACTACTAAGACTGTCCATTACAGCTGGTATCTTCGAGCCAAAAAGCAATGCCACCACCTTACACACTTGAATAAGGTACTCTGACGATCAGCTCAGTTCTGCTCCTATAGTCATCGAGTTGTAGGTATTGTTTTTTGCAGAAGCTCTGGACATAACACACACAACTGTTAAACCTGTAGCTGGTAAAACACAGCTTACCTTTCTTTCCTACATAATCCGTGAGTGGCAATTTTTCTGCAGACTTTCTGATTCAACTCAGAGCTGAAGAGAGGAATGCCAAAGCATAATTCCAGGGGAACCCATTCCAGTTCTGTTGTGGGTACTAAAGAGACAACCAAATTTTAGGGAAAGACCAAGCAAGAATACTGATCCCAGAACCAGTTCTCTCAGATCAGGAATTTACTGGACAGTTCATACTTTCCAAGGCAATTAGTTTAATGAACTGCTCAAAGATTCAAGGGAATCTGAATTTTAGAAAGAACACTTAGTGTTGCACTTATCATCCTAGACAATAACTAACAACAAAGTGTTCAGAACCTTAAAAACAAGGCATCTTACCAGACTGAAAACGTTTAGTAAAGACACTTGTTATGCTTTTACCTTCAAGGCTTTGCTTGACTGCAGAATCCATTGAGGTTTCTTCTATCACCATCTCAAACGACTCTGTACTCCCGTTTACATCAGATCCTGATGCTAGTTCAGCGTCTCCTAGAGATAAAATAATTCTTACATAAACATTTAGATGAATATAAGTTTAATTATCAACTGATGTAAGGAACTTGACACAGGTTGTGCCCAAAGGACATAGAGCTAATAAGCTGGAGGAAGGGATATGGAGAAATATAGGGTCTTACTGATTTTAGGACTGAAGAGCTACTTAGGGATCCTCAACACACCTATGAAAGACCAAGTTCTGGCACATAAAAATGACAATTTACCTTTTAATGTTTTTAAATGATTTTCTTCCTTCTGCTGGCTATCGTAGTGCAGTGATTTTCAGTCTGTATCTGCAGTGTCTGAGCTAGGCTCAAAGAACAATTAGGAAGCCTGTCTACTGCCAGAAGCTTTACACTTGAGGTAAGTTCCTCTGTGTTAGATGATATTTTGTAGAGTTCCAAATAAAAAATTGTAATCCTTTGTTCAACTTTGCTGAAGTGATTGTATTAAAATCAAGGGGAAAAAAAAACACCGTTAACTAACCTCTTCCATCAGAAGCGTCGCTCAGCTTTCTGTTCGCATGCCGACTTGTAGGATTCAACATAGTGACATAGCCACAAAAATGCTGCAAGTCTACTTTGTTTCTCAGTATCTTCAAAGCTGTATGAATGCCCATGTTCACACGGGAGAAGTCTAGCAGAAAACGATACATATCCCAGTTTAATTTACCAAAATCCTCCTCCAGAACCATACAATTCTACAGTTCTCTAGGCCAGGCTAAGTTCTTTAACTGGATTTTTTGTCGTCTCCTGTAGTGTTCCAGATTAGTAATAACATTGGTGGATATGGGACAATACATAAGATGATGTCTGTCTAGCACACACCAGACCAGGTTCAGCTAGGAGCAACCATCGTCCAGCTCTTTCAGTGCCACAGCCTTTTACAGCAAATTTGATATAAGACATTCCACAGATCTGAAATTCTGAAGAACTGCAGTACAGTATTAAAGGGTAACGATGAGTTTCAACACCAACTTGTTCATGCTAGAACATAGAGATTCTGCCTTTGAGAATTTTTACCTACCACCAAGTCAGAAAACAGACTGGCCAGAGAGGGCATATATAAAAGTAATGCATTTTAAACGTAATAAAAATGAAAGTAGGAAATTAGCTTTATTTCTAGTTGGCCCAGATTCTTCTGAATAGCAGCCTAAATAATTTTAGATTTTATTTCTGGAAATTCACTGTGAGGAGACCTCTCAGCTGGAAAGGCTATGGCCTCAGCTATCCAGTGTTCGTGTCCTACTCACCAAGGAGTATGTCAGAAAGTTAATTCCTGTGTTTTTAAAATCAGTTGAGCTAGCCAGACTTTGAAGGAGAATTTGCTAGCAAAGCTCTTCCTAGGGAGAGAAATCCTCCATAATAGTTCCTAGTACTACTAAACAAGATAACTTTGTTTGCTTTTGGTCCCACCTCTCATAGTTAATAAATGCTGAATAGAAGCAAGCCTTTGAGAAGAATACACAGAAAATTTATTTATGCAGTTAATAAATACGCACAAATAAAAATTCAGAGGTGTTTGTGGAAGTTACTTCTTAATGTCTGTACTGGAAGACAGACCAGAAAACACGTTCTATTTAGGACACAACATAGAATGGAGACATATCCCTAAGCTTGGAACAGATTTGTCAACGATTTAAACATTGTTTCAATTTTTCATCTAATTTGACCTGTAATTACAAGATAATTGGTATTAAAATTATTATCACAACTTTGCTGAACAAGGTAACATGCAGGAAAAATAAATATGGTGGTGTAGAGGTTACGTTAAAGAAAATTACCTCCTTGCTGCTCAGCTTCATCAAATGGAAAAGGTATATGCATGGTTTCTCCCATTCCATGCATGCCATGCCCCTGAACATCAATAATTCGCATTAGACACAGAAAAATATACCATCAACTTAGCTTAGCCCTACTCCTGCTCCCTTTTAAAGGGTACCAGTCATGCTGATGAAACAAACAGAAATATTTATGTATTAAAACTCTTGCTTAGCTAAAATAGACTGAATAAGATACCTGACCCTCCCCTCTAAAATGCATATGAATAAACACAGTGAAGTTAAACTTCATTGAAGAGGAGCGATATTTCTCTACAATTACTATTTATAAACAAATTTCATAATCATTGGGCATTTCTGAATGAAGACAATGGAATTTCCACCCCTTAAGTCTGGAACTTTTTTGAGCAGTCAAGGCTGCCTTCAACAATGTGCAATTTTATGTTTGCTACAAATATTAAACATCTATTTAAATGATTAATTCCAACAATTCAGCTAAACTGAGGAAATACTAACGGAAGCTACTCTACTTACCCAAATAGACAAACCCACTCTGTTTCTGCTGTTTGTGACAAACAGCATGCTTGGCTTTCCATAAAAGCAGTCATTAATTACCTGAACTGTAGTTTACCATAAGAACTGAATACTAAGCACTCTGAAAAAAGCGCATTTCTTGAAAAATAGCTCATATTTCCAGCCACCTCATATAAAGTAGCTACAGTCCAAAATGCTTGTGGACTCTTCAGTTGCATTCCAGACCCCTACATCCCCAACAGGCCCACAAATCCACATTTCATCAAAACGCTGTTATGTCTGCCCATAAAGCAATAATGCACATGAAATATGCATTCAGTTCAAAACTTGTGTATTTACCATCTCTAAATCATAGCAGCGATGGCTACAGAAGTTAAACATTTTTCAGCTCCTGGCAAAAGCATAGCTCTCCTACATTCTTAATCTCCTCTACCATGCAACAGCTTTGCTCAAAATTACGTAGGTTTTCATCACTTATAGAGAGTACTCTGTACCTGAATTAGAACAGCTGAATGCGTTAGAGCATCATTCAGCATTGTGAGCACATTCGAAGTAGGAACCACTCCTGGGTCGTGACCCCAAGATGTTATTAGTAAGCGATCATAACCCTGGAAGACAGAAGAAAACTTACAGCAGTAAAAGACTATCCAAGCACACACTGAAATACTAGTTAGGCTAATAACATATTGTTACAATTCTGAAGTTACTGCAGGTAATTACAACTCCATAGCGTTATACTTTGTTCCAAGTATCACTCATGTTCCTATTTCCAGTAAAGACAGAAGTTTGCCAACCTTAAAGTTAAGATGCTGGTTGGAGCAGGAGGTATCTGTCACCAGTCCCTACATGGCCCTTGCAGCAGACTCATAACAGATAGGAGATGAAAATAATCCCATATAATTTAAAAGCAAAATAAAAACAAGATAAACTAACACAGTCAAAAGAGAACAACGATATATCCACCCCAAAATACATATCCAAAGAGAAGGGACGGAGAGGCAAGAACGCTGACTGTGAAACAATTTTTACTTCTTAGTTTTCAAGATTGAAGTGCGGCATGTCTGCTTATCTGTAGGAGTTTTAGAAATGTCTCAACAGTTCCTTAAGAAAATGACACTGAAAAACAGTAGCAGGAGAGAAGTATCCCCATCTGTATACAGAGGTAAAGAAGGCTCTAACAAGCTTGTGATAATGCATGGTGTGAAATCACGCAGTACAGGAAAACCAGACCCATCAGCTTACTGAAAATACAGGTTACTATAGAAATTTTCCAAGGCTACCACACTGACTGCTTTTCATCAATGAAAATATGCAATCCATAACATGTACCACTAGTTCAAGCTACTGACTGACTGATGTTTGAGTAAAACTCTTTGCCAAGAGCCTTACAAAATGCCTTCTCTAGAAGACTTGATTCACTTAATCTTGGGCTGTTTTAAAACTAGTCTTACAAACAGAAGCAACCCACAAAACTTTTGAGATCAAAAAGGACATGACGGGGAAGGGAAGAGATATATGGAAGATGTTGGAAGAATGAAAAATGCATCTACAAATCCTAGAGCCAGAGATGACTGCTGACATAGATATACCTTAGAAGACACATCCCTCTCTGAGTGTCTTCATGTTATTGTGATCTATTTAGCTCAAGTGTCTGCTCAGAACGAAGAGATGCAAACTGTAGAGACTCCAATTATAAATTTGAACAAGACTTTTGATTAGTTTATACTTCATGAACTCTGTTATCAGTGAGAGACAAACACTATTCAGTGTCTGCTACATGTCAAGTTAAAGTCAAGAGATATGATTTTTTGGTTCTGGCAAGTTTAGAAGCTGCCGTGACCACTCCCACCTAGGTTTGCCGAGCTACAAGATACCTAGCAGGACTTCTTTGTGAACGAACTAGACAGGACTTCTTTGTCCATGAACTGGACAAACCTGCACTGTCTTATGGAAATCCTTCCCAAAGCACTTTGTGTGTACTCAAAGGTTAGATGGATTCAAGGCTGGGAAGTACAGGGAGAGCAACTGCTCACTGCCGAGGTAAGACCTCCAGCCATAGCCTCTATATACACAAAATCACATACAGTTCAGGAAGTACTAGACCAGAACACGGGAAGGCTGGAAAGGTTTTAGGAGGAAATACTACGAAGCCATATAGCTACAGCCACTGCTAGAGACTGGCTACTGAGCCAAGTAAACCTTTTGCCCAACCTACTGTAATGTTTATTAAAATATTATGTCACTTAAACCGTAGGAAAAATTACTATTTCTCTGACTTCAACTGCTATCCCTGAATGCTTTAGCATACTGCACACCTCTGAAACATTTGGAAAAAGAAGAGGAAATAAATCCATGTATACGCTACCTGAAAAATATCTGGAAGTTTTCGAAGACGCGTTCCTTTAGAGAGCAAAAGAGAGGGTGGCCCTTGTCCAGTTATGTGGTAAATGTACAGCTTGAACCAAACTGAACTGACTTCTGGTATTGCAGGTCCAATATGCTGAAGAGAGATTATTCAAAACAATTAGAGCCTATTATTCTAATTCTTGTATGTACAGATATAACAATCAGCAGTTCTCAATAAAAATAAAGCTAGTTTTGCAGCACAGGAAGGAGCACAAATGCGTTAATTTCATAAGGAGAGATGATATTCTAGGTACTCACTCTCTTGATACTAAGGTATTTTCTATGAATGAGTTCAAGAACAGTGTATCTGTCATTAACCCCACTCAAACAGGTAAATTGTTAATAAATTAAACTGAATGTAGTAAACATTCACATTTTACTCACTAAGCATTTTTAGACAAATTGAAATACTATTTTACGTGGCAATAATTATGTCTCTTCTGAAGGGATACATGACAGACATCTAAAACAAAGTTAGAGACATTTATGTTACTAGATAATGTTTTTTTCCCCCCACAGTATTTTTTATTTTTTTATTTTTTTTTTTACCTGGGGTGTACAGCTGCTAATAGGTCGAATTTCATTGGTGAGTGGTGCCATGGAAACCAGCAGAGTGTAATTTTTATTGAGAACTCTGCTGCAGGTAGCTGGATCCAAACCGAGCAAACTCTCACATCGTAAGAGGTCCAAGGGAAACCCTGAGTTGAGAATGCAAGATTCTTAAATTATCATTTGAGATAGAACATAAAACAAAGCATGATCTAAGATTTTCCATTCCACCCTGCCAAACCATGCATACAGTATTCTCCACAACTAAATTTTAAATTATACACACATTTATTCAAGTTAATCCCAATAATTTCAGCAGTTCTGGTCATACAGAATTCCCTGGCACAGAGCTACAACTTGTTCCTCACCAACTGATCCCAGAAAAGAAGAACATGCAGAAATACTGAAGAAAGTTACTCAGCACCACAGGCATGAAGGATGAAGTAATGATGTTTTGGCTTCAAAATATTTAATTGAATAGGGAACACCAATTGCTTTGTAACACAGAAGCTTAATCTGAAAGATGAGTCCGTGGAAGTTAAAGTTAGAAGGATTTCCTTACAAGTATTCTCAGTACCGTTATTTGGTTGGTCGGGCTGCACAGCTTGTGCCCCTAGGTCTTTATTATGCCGCAGAAAAAGTATTGTGTTTCTCAGTGTAAGTGCATGATCAAAGTACCGCTGTGCTTCCCCTTCACCTGTGCTTTGAACCTAAACAAGAAGCAAAAATAAATACATATAAATGGCATGTTATTTCCATGAGCATCAATCACACAACAGGAAAAGATTAACAAACTAGCATTTTAAAGCTTTCTAACTAAATAACAACCCTGCAGGCTATATGCAAAGGTGATTCACAGCAACTGTTAAATGAAATTGAATCTTGGCCACACTAGTTGAACTGTCAAAACATACACACACCTATAAATGTGAACCATGCCTCAGTCTTTAAGCAGGGATTTACGTGTCCAGTCATCCTGATCGGTGTAAAGGAATACAGCAAATAATAGCACAGTCTTGCTACATAATTCCGGAAAGACAATTGTAGACTTATCTTTAAAGGGTACGTAGGTTAAACATACCAGCATATAATGGTTAAGTTTTCCTACAAAAATTATATGTAGATTTTCAGAAGTATATGAAGCACCCTACTAAACAGCAAGTGATTTCTATTTAACAAGCAAGCCCTAATGCAGGTGTACGTACAGATAGACTTGGGCAAATACTGCTCTCAAACTCACTTTGCTCACCAGACACCACATTTCTGTACACATGAAAGTCGCAAAAGGTTTGAATGCTGCAAATCAGCAGCATTTTAACTGAAACACTTAGGTTCAGCACGATGAGATTTGTGTTCGCAGCACTGTATTGCTAGATGAGACTCTTAAAGCAGTCTTATAGAAAATACAAGGTTTTTTTGGCCCTTTACACAAGTGCTGAAAAAGCATTTGGCCACACACGTAACAGATTACCTTTTCCAGCTCTACTAAGAAGCTGTCAAGAGACTCGTCTGACAGTTTCCCAACTTCAAACATAGTAACTGCATGACTTTTCAAGTTCTGGAACAACAAAACAAAATTGTTTTAATTATTTGAAAAGGAAACATGCAAGCAAAAATTTTTAAGCAAATGTTTCTTAGCCACAAACAATGTAACAGTTTTTAAAAGTAATTAAAGCTGCATTATAATGAAGTTGAACTATTTTAAAACTTTACATACTCATTCTTAGCGTAATACAGTGAACAATTTTGACATACTGGTGAAAGATTTCCCATCATTAGAAAGGCAGTGAGAGTAGAATCAAACAGGAAGGCAATACGCTTTGTATGTCCACTAGACAGATTCAGGCTGCTCACACTGGCTGTTTCAGCTAATAAAGAACAAGAAAATAGATTATCACATTTGTTTTGTTTAAATATAACATCAACAAGTCATAAAACTACTTAAAAAAATCAAAACCCCTTAGTTAATGGCATACTAAGCACTACAGAATTCCCTTATCTTTATTAAAGTAGCACCTGAATGAGTATGTTCACATGTCGGTATCTTGGTATCAATTGATATCCATATACAGATTAGCCAAATAGAGTTTTCTCCCTGAAAATGAGGCTGAAGAACTACAAAACAAGACATAGACACCCCCTCCCCCCCGTATATTTCATATGAAAAAAAGCAATCTGCATTTCATTTGTTTCTAGAGCCCTTTACAGCCTGTGGCACTACAAATATGAAATATAACTGCTCCTAATGTATTAAATTCACTGAGTGCTAACCTGGATCATCTTGACTGTTGGTATCTGTATCTGTGGCTGATGACCCAGCTTCCTGTATAGGACTTCTGTTTTCCCCACTGTCCCATGAAAGCAGCATCTTTTGAGGATCCAAAGTACTCCTATTAATGCGAATTAAAATCCACATCTATAGGTCACCGTAGCACCAGAGAAGTATCTCCGCCTTCCAGTGCTAGTATCCCATGCACAGGCACGCCCAACACATGCCTTTCAATACCTCTAAGCCCTAAACCAGTCCAGCATGATGTCCCTCAGAGTCCTGCTTTAGCTTCAGCAGAAAAGTTTATTTGGTGGTTTGAAAATACCAGGTTTTGAACAACGGATCTGAAAAAATCAAACCACCTTCTTTCAAGAAAAATCCAACGGAGAAATCTAGTTTTCTTTGTTCTCACATTCTGAGTTAGCATTAAAGAAAAAAAACACTACATCTGAGCTTCAGTGGCTTAAGAGAAATTGAACTAAACAAAGTGCCTGACAACTCTTAAATAATTTAACTTGGCACCTCAATTCAGAGAGCCCTTTGCTTCATATTAACATCACTTTTGCAGTATTTGATATAGATATGCATAAAGAATGTCAGTGAAAGAACTATTCACAGCAAGCAAGCTTTATGTACGTGCACATTCACTCACAGCAGTACCAAGAGACATTGTCTCTGTACTAGCACAGTAATAGCTGTTATTTCTGAGCCCAGCACTTCAAAACAAGCACACGCTTGTCTGCTTCAAAAGCAAGCAACTAGGCACTTAGAAGTCAAAAAGCCTGCTCTGAGTAACGACAACAGAAGTAATAAATTGAACTTACAGGGTAAATTATCACCCTTTATCCTCAGATTTTAAAGAAAATCAAGTATTTTTGTCATTATACATATTAGAAAGCCAAGTGAAATCAACTATTATAGAAGTCAAAGAGAGCAACTGATAGCTCTACAGTCAGATTTAGGCGATAGCTTTCTCTTCAAAGAGAAAATAAGCTTTGTGAAAGAATGGAGACACTTACTTCAGTCTGTTTACCGAAGGAACATTCTTCCATGATGGATGAAGATTATCCAGGTTTATCACTTGGCCTTTTTTATGAGCAAAGCCTAACCGACAGTACATGGACACAGCATTCTGAAAAACCGCACAAGCACATAATAAGGAACTGCAATATGAAACCCTTCTATGAAGGCAACTTTCAGGACATGACATTTTCACATCAAATAACATGTATGACACACATACCTTTACTAAAGATAAATCAATCTCTAGGACATTTGCAAGCTAAAAAGAAAAAAAAAGAAGAATCAACAATACAGAATTAAAAATGCAGAGTTATTTGCCACTTGTGGGCTTTGGCATCTTTTTATTGGCTTTGTTTCCTTATATTTGTTTAAATACAGCCTGTAATGGTAGAAGCAATTTTGCCTTGACCTAGACAAAATAGAAAAAATTGGGGGGAGTGTCATATGAAGTCTCATGATTGCTCCACTTCAAAGCATGCAAAAGAAATCTTAGGTTTTCTTCTACCGTGTAATTTCTAGGCTAATTGCGTATATCAGCAGACATACAAAGAAGAAAATAAATCCTGGATGTATTTAACGGATATTTTTCAGGTACTTATTCACAAAGTTTTGAGAATCAGACATTATGAAAAAGGTATTTCATTAAAATTTAAGTACTTATGCAAAAGCTACATTCCTACTTTAAGCCAATACCTTACATATTTTCACTACTGGAGAAATTTTTATTTTTTTTTTAAATTCACACTAGTAAAAACAGAATCAATCCATTTAGGACAGAGAGAAAACAGATTTCTCCAATTCTATCTTGTACAGAACAAGCTACAACAAGTCACCCCTGTATAAATTCACTCCAGCTGACACAGTTGCTTCACTGAATTGAAGGTGCACCTTTAGCCTGCAGCACTACCAAGTTACTTTCAATATTAAAGAATCCAGTTGGATCTCAAATCCTAGAAGTCTGACAATACTTACAAATAAAATCACTTGATAACTATCTGTATCTCAATCTTAAGTATCTCACCAGTGTGCTTTAGGCCCTTTCAAGTTTTCCTATCTCCCTCACACAAGGCAAGTTTTACTTACCTCTGCCACATTAGTGTGTTCGTCTATCGAAACAAATATCTTGTACAGGAGGGTTTCAAAGTAATCACCTTGCACTCTGTTCATCACAAAACCTTCAAGGGGCGGCACTGCAAAAGTTATTTGCAAGATTACAATTTGGTAATCTTTTTTAAACTGAAACTGCATAAAAACAGGCAGATAAATTTACACAGATTTAGTTTTCATGGTATCTATTTTTCCCTGGAGTCTGAAAGGATAAAAGCCTAAAGGTAGTTTACATGGTATTAAAAATTCTCCTACTCCTTAAGAAAAGCAACGGTTGTCAGTGTTTTCTTTTAAAATCTAAAGCCACTCTGCCCTGCATCGTCTTGCAGAGTCCTGCCCATCCACTACAGATAATTCCCAGTCAGCCAGCCAATAAAATGTTTTTCTAATGTGAAGGCAGGGGGTGAAGGGGACCAACAAGAACAAAAAAAAAAAAAAAAAAAAAAACACTTCCACCCTAGGCTGAGAATCCCAAAGCTAATATCTAAGCAGTAATTCTGCAATTAGAGGACACTTTCACTTAACTGCTCTGTATTAGAGCAATGACACATAGTTCTGCATAGCTAGGTTCCAAGTAATGCCTCTTTGCATATTACACTCAGCTCAGAAACCCCTGAGACCTAGCACAGAACAATGAGCTGTTCAAAGGGCAGCCATACAGTGCACTGGTTTCAGCTCCTACCTAGTCCCCAGACACAGCATTTTACTATAATTAAGGTGAGAAGACCGTGAATGATGAAACCAATATCTAGAAAAAAAAAAAAGCTGCATCTGTTAAAAAAGCCACACAGGAATCAAAAAGTCACATCCTTTGGCAAGGCAGCTGTATTTCTTTACATTATTCTTCCTTTTCATTACAGACATACAGGTGCATACTTATTAAGTCATGTCATGAATCTTTGAAAGAATCTCAGCTTACCTAGATATTTATATTAAAGCATAAAAATTCAAGTTGAATTAAGTCCCGTGTACAGTAAGAAAATGTTTTAATATGGCTGAAAAATACTTTGTTGGGAAAAGTTCTCATGGTTCAAATGCTTTAAGCAAACTCACGCATACAGACAAGCAGTTTCCAAGACAGACAACTAGAAGATAACTGAAATAGATCCAAGAAAACACAGGTATTATAGCATAAAAACATTGACTTACCTGCTATACAGCTATCGTCAGATATTGGTACATCGAGGTAAATAAATCCTTTGTTATACAAGCCTGTACAAACAAAAGCACATTGTTATAGAAAAAGCATTTTCCAGAGTACTGATGATACAAGTAGACTTCCCCACCAGTCAATTCAGAATTTAAAGTAATTTTTTCTATGAACCTGCACAGTACAATTTTACTTTGCAATGCGTGGATCAATGCATGTAATATTCAGCAGGTGTTACCCTAAAACAGAGCTCTTTACTTGAGCTCTGATGCAGTGCACTTGGAGCTCTGTAACTATTTTCAAGATGACTGAGTACAGTAGAATGACCAGAAATTGAAGCAGCTAGATTTGGTAAAAAACAATCACTTCTCTCCCTGAAAGCTAACTTTGTTTTCACCACCATCACTGTACTAATTCAGAATAACACTGATTTATAGTTTTGTCACCTGAGGCTGCTGGCTACATTTCAGTCCTGCTCTAACTCTGGGTAGAGCTTGTGTGCTTTGTAGCACAGACACAAACTAAGTCACATGAGCTCTGATGGTCCTCGCACGTGCTTCCCACAAATCTTCACAGAAAGTCTTTTTTATACAACTACGGAAATAAATTCCAGGGCACATCAGCACAAGGGATCACCAAAAGCACAGGAGACACAGGGAAGCATGGCATACAACATGGTGGATATCAAATAACACTTCCCACACATGGCCATGATTTGAGCACTAAGCATTTGAATTGAGTTCTGCACAGTAGATGAGACAGGGAAAAGTTTTTAAGAAAGGGCAAAACATTTCAGCATGGTTATCTTAGAGTCTTCTACGGTCTGTAACAGCTGTGCTCTAACTGCAAAGCATAAAGCTAAATTACACGTATAAAATAAGCCCAAGTTATTGTCAGGGGTTTATTTGATATGACCCAGTATCACTCCATCTACATTATATTTGATAAAGCAGGGAAAAAATGTAATAATGAGAGAGAGAGAATCTGTGTATATATGAGCATATATACAAATGTACATACCCACATATATGTATATACTTATTTTCCCTCTTGTCCTGACTGGATTGATTCTGTTACGTACCTATGTACATACACACACTACATATAGCAAAATTACTCCAGCGAGAGCTTAAACAAGATGCACGCCGTACACCTACGACCAACTTGAACTCATGCTGCTACAACAGCTGTTCAGCAACGTACTCAGCTCTGCAAACCAGCGCACATCAGCAAACCAGCATGAACAGCTCAGGATGACATCACAATCCATCAACACACTAAGGATGCTTTTCACCGTCTCTCCTTCAAATTCAGTGCTCGTACCTGATACATTAATTACTGTACCCAAAACGTATTGATTTAGACAAAAACCTACCCTCTTTCCCCATAAAATTCTACCCTACTAACAGTTCGCTACATTAATTGGCTATACAACATTCTTTTTCTACCCCTGAATTAGGTAGAAAGGTACATTGGATCCTTCTAAACCTATTTCCCTCCAAGCTTTAAGCCCTTTCCGCAAACAACACCAGGCCACATATATAGAAAAATCATTAAGTGTTTTTTGAATTCAAGTCTTCTTAAGCCCTACACTGTATTGGATCCACTACAGAGCTTGTATTACACCCACCTTACCTTTTGTTTGTTTGTTTTTAAATTTCTGTTTTGTTCTGCTTCTATAACAGGCAATGGAATTTGGCCTTAATTTCTAATACAGTTCCAATTGCCTGTAGTAAACCAAACATTTACAAACCAACTTCTCAAGAAGAGTTTGTCAATGAATTTGTACTCCCTTGACTAATGTGATTTGTCTACAGCTGATGCTTCTCACACTGAAATAGGGAGAGACAGGCTTTTAGATTTGAGCTCCATTTTTGATGGTGTTCAAACAGTGTGAAATTTCAAAACCTCTTCTTTGAAAAGCAAACAGAAGTTTTGGAACCTGGGAGCATCGACTCTGCCATTTTTATTTTCTCTTATCCTCATCTTACCACCTTGCCCTTCCCCTCGCTTGATCTCTACTGTCACTTTGTAATGAAGGAATTTGTTAAATCATTTGAAATAGCACATCAACAGCTGCTAAAGGCTCACCCTTAAATAGTTTACAAGGTCTAGAACGTAGTCTGTACAAGCTCTTGAGTTATTTTCCTCCACATACTCCTATGCTACACTGTCTACAACCCTTTTATTCCTAGTTTTCAAACACTACTCTCAGAATTTACTGATTCTGGCCAAGATTAAATAAAGAAAGAATGTCAGTCAAACACTTACTGTGAACTACATGGAAGTCTAATGAACCAGCAAGCTGAGGACCTGAATCAATTATCTTATCGATAGCAGACTTCTCCGATGTAGTGCAAATCTAGGTGAATGAAATCTTGTTAGTCTGTTGGAGAAATAAGTCTATGCAACTTAAATAATACCGCTCAAAAACCACAAGTATCTCATGTTCACATTAGTCAAAAGAAATTAGAACACAGAACGTAACCATGCTCTTCAGCAAAATGCTTGCATTCACTGCATTTCCTGTTCAAGTCTTAAAATTTTCACTCTTGTCCCTACACAAGATGCACAGGTAACAATGATTAATTGCACAGGGGACAAATGAAGTCCACAGAGGTTTGCTCTTTAAAGCTTCTGAATTGAGTCTTCAACCATGCAACTGGAACCATTCTAGAAAGAGGTCAAACACAATATCAAAGCAACTTGCTTCACGTTAATTATTCTGGATTGATGGTATGTCAGAATACAAGCAAATGCCGCCTGAGATATTCCCAATGATAGCAAAAAAAGATTTCATCACTGCTTTAAATACATTCCAATCTAAGCAAACAAAAAATTCCGGAGAAAGAATTCAATCAATTAATTAGATCAAGTGACGAGCTGACCGTAGAGAAATTGTGAGAATGAAAGTAGAACGAGGAAGAAGCAGTAAGCCAGCTCACGTTTTTCATGTGCAAATAACAAAGAAAATACGGAGACATAAGGTGAGCAGAAATGACGAAGATACATATCAAAGTCCGCCAGCATTCTAGTTACACTGAAGGTGAAGATTTAGTAAAAAACAATATGTCAGAGTTGAAATGAAATTTAAGAGAAGCTATTTAGCTGCATGTTCCCTATAAAGCACAGCAGCACATGCTTCGGTTGCCACAGTTAGGCTGACCCAAAGCAACCTCGGCACTGCACACAACACAGAAAGTACAAAGGAGGGAGAGGGCAGAATATGCTGAAGAGAACAGCCACTTCTAGTTCCAGTCTCTATATCCGGAAAAGAGTTGTTACAAACCTCCAACCTGCAACAGTCTTTGTGTAGAATACTCAAAAGGAAGCCCATTTTCGGGGTATTCAGCTAAAATTAGGAGATGCAAGCTGTACTCACGTACCTTGATGTCATCCTCAGTGATGTAGCCAGACTGCACAACCCACCAAGCCTCTATGGCTATTTCCACGGGTTTCACAGGTAACAGATCACGGGCTGTTTTCCTTCTGAAAAATTTCTGCAGTGGTACAGTCCATTTGAGATAGAAATAAGTAGCACTTCACACGTGCAGACAACTGTTTACCTTTATAAAACCTAATTTTATAAGCATCCATTTTTAAGTACATTATATCCACAGACTGGACACACACAAATACTTTTAATCTTGTCATTTAGTAAAAGCACACGCTTGTTCAGAAACAAATGTGCTTCCCTCCGCCCTCACATCATATGAGAATGAGAAGGAAAAAAATATTTCCATGTGATATTGTCAAATCTTCACATAAAACTGTATTCTATGTGCCATTAATTAAAAACACTATTCAAACACATCAGGATTGAGTCCAAGAACAGCAGTATACAAGTGGTATATTTTAAGAAGTTCAACAGCATTAAAAACGATTTTAAGAACATAGTTTATTTACTTTAAAAGACCGAGTACACCGCATTCTCAATCAGCATGATGCCATAAAAGTACAGTGAATTCCAATCCAAGAAAGAAAACCTAAAGGGTACTGTTTACTGACAGCTCCCTTTCCATTCTCTTCCACTGCATAGCCATTACTTTTTGGTTCACTTTGTCAACTTCGTATTTCGGTAAACACACTTTGGCTGAAGGAGTACCATGAAGCTACTGGGAGAGTATTTTGTAGAATCATAAAGGTTGGACAAGACCTCCAAGATCACCTGGTCCAACCATTTATGAGTTTCCTGGAGAAAGAAAAGTCTGTTGCAAACTGAAAGACCTATACAGCTATCAACTGCCATCGCAATGTTTTCCACAGTTCACATGCAGGGCTGCTTGTTCAGACGCACCGCTGCTGTCTTTGAGAGCAACATGTGTACCACAAAAATGCACTCCTAGTTGGAGAACGGTCCCAGAATGAGTTCTGCTCTCAGCTGCACCCATAGAAACACGGGATAATTCTTCCAAAACCAACACCGCTATTCCATATTTATAGTGGCCAGGAAATATTAGTTACCTGGTGCCACAGAATAAATACATCTCTGAAAATATGTTAAAAGAAGTAATGCCACATATCCTTGTCTTTAGTGTATTTTAATTTAAAAGTTCTTTATTAATATCACAAAGCAGAAAATAATTAGCAATACAGTATGTTGTGTTTGGTTAAACATTATTAAAATTAACAAGGCCCATGAAATGTTTCCATTCCCTATCAAAGAATATGCTACGGGTGAGGGGAAGTGGGGGAGGGAAGGAAGGGAAAATCAAAGACAACCTCACCTTTGAAGATCTACATTGGTTCATTAGATCTATATACTGGTTTCTTCCTATACCAAGAAGTCTTAGACCTGAAAAAAAATTAAGTTTTTATTTCTCTTACGAAGGGTTTAAGATGAAGATACATAAAACATTCTTCAAAGAATCACGCCTACTTCACTTATTCTTTCTTCCCAAAATAACAGAAAACCTCAAGTCAGTTCTAACTGAATTTGACTGAGAATCACGTGCATCTAAAAACCACAACCTATCCCTGTTTACTTACTCTACAAAGGTTTAAAGAAAAAGATCCCATTTCTCTCAAGTCACAGGGTAGCATGGAATAATCTAACCTCTTTCTCTTTGGCTCTTACATCAACAGTTAATAACTATGCTTCAGATCAAGAGGACTAAAGTTGTACCCAATTTTGGTTGATAGCTTTCTTTCCCCAGACTAAAACCACACCACGCAGTGGATTAGAACTCTGTAAGCTAAGAATTAGAGCACAAAAGGCCATATAAGCCTTTAAGGAAGATGACTAACAACTATTTGAGTTCAAGTGAATCAGGATTTAATTCTATAACCCCTAGTCTTCAATCACTAACAATCTGCGAAAAGATACAAGAAAACTACTCAAGCAGTTTTGAGCTTTGACCCATGTTCTGTCTCAGTTTTACGTCCAGCTTTCTGGTTTGACACTAGTTTTATTAAAAATGATAATGAAGATACGCAATTTACTTCCGTCATTGACTCACAGCTGCTGTTAAAATAATAGGATCGGTACGAAAAAAAACAAAGAAGCCTTTCTTGTCTGCAGACTCCTGAGCAGCATTAGATTTCCAAGAACCTACGTCATGCTGAGCAAAACGTTTCTTATCTGTTTCCCCAGCGTGAACATTAAATAAAGGCAAATTAGTACAGTTAACTCAAGGTTTTGTGTTGTTTAATAAAAATAAAAACTGCTCTCCAAAGCTGCAGACTACTCCTCACGTGACTGTACGTTTTGCTTGAAGAGAACCATATAAATGCAAAGGGAAGGTGAGAAATGAAGCACATAGCTATAAATAACTTCTCAGTGGCAGGTTTCAGTAACACCCTCCCTGTGTCAGCAGTCCGCATTTTCCTCTGTAAGACTTGTCAGCAGGCTATCGCTCTGTTCTCCTTCAAATTCAACACGCGAGGTTGCATTTTCACTTCCCTAATCAGCCCTTCTGGTGCCCACAGCAGAAAGCAAGACAAAAACAGCTGGGACATCCAAAGGTATCACAGAGTAACATTTTGGTACGCGTCCCTCTTTGTACGCTGATGTTAATTCACAGGAGTGCCAACAGCCTTTCGGGGACTCCCCAAAGCTTTCTACCCAACACACACCAAAAAAAACTACTAGGAAAGCATCAGCTCTGCTTGCTGACGCACAACAACAGCCAGGGAGCCTTTCCACCCAGAAGTCCCAACAAACAGCAATGCACCACAGACAAGGACAGACGCTGCACAAGATTTTGTACCATGGCTATTTGTACCCAAATTAGCCCAATTCTTGTGCTAACCATACGGACAGCACTCCGCATGCAGAGCACATGCTCCTTGACACCACTATTTAAATGCTTCTACACCTTCACTCACACCCTTGTTTCCAAGCAAACAGACGCCCTGCAAATCAACTCCAGCTCCTTGAAAGCAGCAATGCAGCGAGAGATTACTTACAGTCAGCAGCAGTGAAGTTGGGTAGCGAATCATAGCTTTTCTCACTGTTCATTATATCCTTAAAAAGAAAAGAAAACTTAGTTCCAACAAGAAAGTCACTGCTTCAGAGAAGCAGGTCCAAGAATCACTCTGTCTTGTAAAAAAAAATTGAAATTAAAATAGAAATCTATTGAAGTCATTGTATCAGTTCTGGCTGGGATGGAGTTAATTTTCTTCGTAGTAGAAAACGTTTTGGATTGGTGACCAAAACAATGTTGATAATACACAAATGTTTTAGTTATTACTGAACACTGTGCTTACACAGCCTCAAGGTCCTTTATGTTTCTCACAGTGCCCTGCCAGCGAGGGGCTGGGGGTGCCCCGGGAGCTGGAGGGACACAGCCAGGACAGCTGGCCCTGAATGACCAAAGGGATGTTTGTAACACACGATGGCACGTTCAACAAAAGCTGGGGGAAAGGAGGAGGAAGGGGGGGATGTACGGAGTTATGGCATGCGTCTTCCCAAGCAACCATTAATCTCGCTGAGCCCCGCTTTCCTGGAAGTGGCTGGACATCTGCCTGCCACTGCGAAGCAATGAATGAATTCTTTGTTTTGCTTTGTTTGCAGGAGCAGCTTTTGCTTTACCTAGCAAGCTGTCTTTAATCTCAACCCACAAGTTTTCTCACTCATATCCTCACAATTCTCTCCCTCATCCCACTGAGAAAGCAGCAAGCACCTGTGAGGGGTTAGCTGCCTGCTGTGGTTAACCCACACCAGCCAGTTAACTTCCCAGACTTGCCAACTGCTTGACTACTCATCACAGAATAAGTTAAATACACAAAAAAATATACTTTGGTTTGATGTAAGCTTTAAAAAGCTAAAAACGCTGATCTACAGAGCAATAAGGGTGAAATCCTGTATCTGTCCTCACAACAAAAAACAGCACAGGAAATTGCTAACCAATAATGCAGAATAAGCTAGGAACTAAACAGCTATAAAGCGTACAATCGCTGAGCAGAAAATAAACAGTCGCTTCCGACATCCAAAGAGAATAAAAGAAGATTGCCAGTGTGTGACAGAAAACAGAGCCATCTTAATTCTCAGAGAAGAAATCTCTAATATGGTCAACTATCATTTTTGAAAAGAAAACAAACCTGTGTTGTTTTTTTAAACAGAATTCCCTTTGTTCTATTAATCAAACAGTTTGGTTTTGGTTTTTTGTGCAAATGAAGAGTCACAAATACCAAACATCGAAAGAAAGACTGGCCCGCTCAGTGTCCTGTGACAAAGTCCAGTCCTTGAAAGGTTTCCAGGGGCACAAGGGAAAAAACTGCAGGTACAAGGAGTTGCCCGGAAACTTTCCTTACCTGCAGCTTGTTAGCAGATCCTACCCAAAGCAAACAAGCCCCGTGACACTGCCCTGCATGCACTACGGGGCCAGCTCTGCTGCCTCTAGGACAGAACACAACATTTTCTCACCCCGGTTTCGTGCTCACCTCCATGATGCCGGTGTAATAGGAAAACGGTGTTACCCTCAGCCCCTTAACCATGATGTCGGACAAGTGGTAAGGGTACAACATCAGGTGATCCCGACTGTATTTCAGCAGATCCTCGTAGTATTTCCGCTCGTCCTTCTTGACATGCTTAACTACAAGAAAAGGGGAGAAAAAGTCATGAGGTTTATTAAAAAAAAAGTAAAACGTCACAGCAGAAGGATCAGAAATAGCAAAATGTGGATTGACAAAAGTAAAAACCGAACAAAGGAGTGGTGCAGGGCATTCGGCACCCATTCGACACACACGACGAGCACTCTCAGAGCCATTAAGGATCACTTCAGAACAGAACAGATTTATTTCACAGGTTACCACGAAGTGGCCCGCTGAGAGACAGCTCACTCAGGCTCTAGAAACTACCATTAATTAGTGAAACCATTATCTACGACAGAAGGAGGACTTGATGCGGTCAATACGGAATACATTGGAAGTGTGCAAACAAGTCATAACCAATAGCTCCTAAGAGCCAGGCTTTATTTTATTAGCCAAGGCCACTGTAACAGCTCTTAACTTCTTGGGAAAGGGCACAACTAACAGGAACTTGCTCACAGCTGCAGTAGGAATCCAGCTGCACCCACCAACTCGGTAACCTTACGAAGCGCTTTGCTGGAGAAGCAGCCAGGTAGACCCAAAAGTAACGCTTTTTCTTGACGTTTTATCATTTAGAAGGATTTATTTTCAGGGAGGGACCTTGAAATGGGGCGAGCTCTTGCAGCTTCTCAGCAAAGAGCCTTCCATGAGGCAGGATCGGGTAGCAGCTGGAAGTTGTTTTGTTTCTTTACTCACCTAAGTTATTCCGGTACCGCAGCTGATTGCGGATGCTGTAGAGCACGACCTGCCTTTCATACTCCCTCTGAGAGTTTCCGAGACCCTTGAAAAGAAGAAGACCTGTCAGCTGGCACGCACAAAACCTGTCTTAGTGAAACCACTGCAGAGCGTCTCATACAGAACCAAATGCAGGCACTTGTCATCATTCAGCAAGTCCCCAGTTCATTACAGTGATAGCAACTTCAGTCCTGGCACAAGGTCAAGAGTATTTTTGGTGAAATGGGTCCCTCCACACAGGACGTGGAATTAAAACGGCAATCTTTTGTTGTTTTTCTGTTCCTAGAACCACTCTGGTCAAAAAGGGAGCCTCTCATCTTCAAATCGAAGGTTAAAAAACTCGTTTTTGATTACAGGAAGCACTGAGCATTTTACCAAGCAGTCAGCACCTTGCAGCCTTGAAGAAGCGCCCCGAATTAGTGCAACAGGAATCTTTACTTGTCAGTGACGTGGAGTTACAGCTGTTGCACATAATATAAGCTTAGAAGTAAAAAAATAAAAAATAAAAAACTTCACTGGTAACTTCACAGGAGGAGGCAACCAAGTGATCTTAGGTCACAAGATGAAGGCGTAAGCACAGCACTGTACTCGACTATCACAAAGCAAGATAAAAAGCAAACTTTGCTTGATGCTTTAAATGCCTTATTTCCGCAGCTGCCCTGTGAAACTCCCCGCATTATTCCTCTACTCTGCGTCTGGTAAAAAAGCGGGGAGGTTTTCTTCTCCCGGTTCCCTCAGCTGAAGCTCCCATCCAAAAGAGATCCTTAGACAGAAAGGTGTTTTGCTGCGTGTACGGGACAAAGAAGCGCTGCAGAGCCAGGTACTAGAAAACAAACACGCTCGGTATCACAGCTGGGGCCCACGACCGGACACCCAAAGAGAGATCCAGGCGCTTTCTCCGAGCACAAAAGCCGGCAGGAATCGTTTTCCAGCCTTCCAACAGCACTGGGCCCTGGGGCTGAGCCGAGCACCTCCCTTTCCCCTGACACGCTGCCTCCCCGCCGCAAACCAAACCTTCCCGAGGTTTCCTTTTCCCCGAGTGGCTCCCACGACGCTTTCCTGCCGACGGGGCGCAGCAGCGCCGGGCGCTGGGGACAGAGCCCTGGCTCAGGGCGCGCTGCTCCCTGCTGGGGCACCCGCCTGGGGCTGGGCTGAGAGCACCCCCGCACCCCCAAGGCCTCCTCTCACCCCACACAGACCCCAGACCACTCCTACATGCCCCTCTATTGCCACCCAGACCCCAGACCACTCCTATATGTACACCACGTTCCTCCCTTACAGACCCCAAAACACACCTATAAGCCCCGCTCCCCCCCAGACCCCAAACAACTCCTACAAGACCTACTCTCCGCAGACCCCAAACCACTCCTATAGGCCCCTTTCCCCCCCCCCACACCCCAAACCACTCCTACAAGCCCCACTCCCCCTACACAGCCCCCTAACCCCTCCTATATGCCCCTCTTCTCCCATACTGACCCCAAACCAGTCCTATACACCCCATTCCCCCCTCATAGACCCCAAACCACACCTGTAAGCCCCACTCCCTCCACACAGCCCCCTAACCACTCCTATATTCCATAATCCCCCCATACAGGCCCCAAACCACTCCTATAAGCTCTTCTCCCCCCACACAGACACGAAACCACTCCCATATACCCTATTTCCCCCCTTACAGGCCCCAAACCACTCCCATACACCCCATTTCCCCCATACAGGCCCCAAATCTCTCCTATAAGCCCCTCTCCCCCCAAAGAGGCCCCGCACCACGCCTATACACCCCATTCCCCCTTACAAACCCCAAACCACTCCCACACGCCCCTCTCCCAGCTTACAGACCTCAAACCACTCCCACATGCCTCTCTCCCACTAGACCCCAAATTCCCACTAAACCCCAAATCACTTCTGTAGGCCCCTCTCCCTCCTCCAGACCCCATACTACTCCTACACTCCCCTCCCCCCTCACGCAGACCCCAAACCACTCCTATACACCCCACTCCCCCCTTACAGACCCCAAACCAGTCCCACACACCCCATTCCCCCCTTACAGACCCAAAACTACTCCCATACACCCCTCCCGCCCCGCACAGCCCCCAAACCACTCCTATATACCTCACTCCCCCCCTACAGACCCCAAACCGCTCCTATAAGCCCCGCTCCCCCCTCGCAGCCCCCAAACCACTCCCACACGCCCCTCTCCCCACACACAGCCCCTCTCTCCCCTCACAACACCCCCGCACCTCTCACAACCCCCTCACACCCCCTCTCTCCGCACCGAGCCCCCCCCCCCGGGCTGTACCTGCTTGACGCTGGCCGGCAGCCGCGCCCAGGGGTAGTTGTGGCGGATGTGGAACTCCACGTCGATGTTCATGGCGAGGGGGCCCGGCAGCCGCCGCCGCACCAGGCCCCGCCGCCGCCGCCGGGGGGCGCCGCAGCCCCGGGGCCGCCCCGCCCGGCCCGGCCCGGCCCGGCCCGCTCCGACCCGCTGCCGCCGCCCGGCCGCTTCCGCGTCACGCCCCCGGAAGTGGGGGCGTCACTTCCGGCGGGGAGGAGGGCGGGAGGGGCGGGGCGCGGGGTCTGTCAGCCTGTGCTGGTCAGTGACAGAGTCACAGAGTCACGCAGTCACCTAGGTTGGAAGAGACCTCCAAGATCACCCAGTCCAACCTCTGACCTAACACTAACAAGTCCCCCACTAAACCATATCACTAAGCTCTACATCTGAACGTCTTTTAAAGACCTCCAGGGGTGGTGACTCAACCACTTCCCCGGGCAGCCCATTCCAATGCCTAACAACCCTTTCAGTAAAGAAGTTCTTCCTAATATCCAACCTAAACCTCCCCTGGCGCAACTTTAGCCCATTCCCCCTCGTCCTGTCACCAGGCACGTGGGAGAATAGACCAACCCCCACCTCTATACAGCCTCCTTTAAGGTACCTGTAGAGAGTGATAAGGTCGCCCCTGAGCCTCCCCTTCTCCAGGCTGAACAACCCCAGCTCCCTCAGCCACTCCTCGTAAGCCTTGTTCTCCAGACTCCTCACCACCTTCGTTGCCCTTCTCTGGACTCTCTCGAGAACCTCCATGTCCTTCTTGTAGCAAGGGGCCCAAAACTGAACACAGTACTCAAGGTGCGGCCTCATCAGAGCCAAGTAAAGGGGGACAATCACTTCCCTAGCCCTGCTGGCCACACTGCTTCTTATACAAGCCAGGATGCTGTTGGCCTTCTTGGCCACCTGAGCACACTGCTGGCTCATATTCAGCCGACTATCAACCAGTACTCCCAGGTCCTTCTCAGCCAGACAGCTTTCCAACCACTCATCTCCCAGCCTGTAGCGCTGCTTGGGGTTGTTGTGCCCCGGGTGCAGGACCCGGCACTTGGCTTTGTTGAACCTCATACAGTTGACCTCAGTCACAGAATTGTACAGTCACACAGCCACAGAATCCCACAGAATCCCACAGAATCCCACAGAATCCCACAGTATCACAGTCACACAGTCACAGAATGGCTGAGGTTGGCAGGGACCTCTGGATTTCATCCAGTCCAACCCCCCTGCTGAGCAGGATCACCCAAAGCACATTGCACACAATGGCATCCAGGCAGGTTTTGGGTATCTCCAAAGAAGGAGACTCCATAACTTTGGGCAGCCTATCCCAGCGCTCTGTCACCTCACAGTACAGAAGTGTACCCTCGTATTCAGCCAGAACCTCCTGTGCTTCAGTTTGTGCCTGTTGCCCCTCGTCCTGTCGCTGGGCACAGCTGAAAAGAGACCGGCTCCATCCGCTCAACACCGTCCCCTCAGATATTTATATACATTGAGGAGGTCTCCCCTCAGTCTTCTTTTTTCCAGGCTATAAACATGCCCAGCTCTCAGCCTGGTGCTCCCGTCCCCTCATCATCTTAGTAGCCCTCCTCTGGACTCACTCCAGTAGCTCCATGTCCCTCTGGTACTGAGGAGCCCAGAACTGGACACAATACCCCAGGTGTGGCCTCACCAGGGCCAAGCAGAGGGGCAGGATCACCGCCCTTGACCTGTGGGCAGCACTATTCCAAATGCACCCCAGGATACTGTTGGCCTTCTTGGCCACAGGCTCAGGCTCACGGACTAGCACTCATGCCTGGACGTGGTGCTCTCACCTGGACTGGCCCTGCAGAGGGGCCTGGCCAGGTTGGCTCGACGGGCAGAGGCCAATGGGATGAAGTTCAACATGGCTAAGTGACAGGTCTTGCACTTTGGCCACAACAACCCCATGCAGCACTACAGGCATAGGGCAGAGTGGCTCAGAAGATTTGCAGAGGAAAAGGATCTGGGGGTGTTGGTTGGCACTCACCTGAACATGAGCCAGCTGTGTGCCCAGGTGGCCAAGAAGGCCAATGGCATCCTGGCTTGTATCAGGAACAGTGCAGCCAGCAGGACCGGGGAGGTGAGCATCCCCTTGTACTCGGCTCTGGTGAGGCCGCCCCTCGAGTAGTGTGCTCAGTTTTGGGCCCCTCAGTACCAGAAGGACATCGAGGCCCTGGAGCGTGCCCAGAGCAGGGCTACGAAGCTGGTGAAGGGCCTGGAGCACAAGTCCTGTGAGGAGCGGCTGAGGGAGCTGGGGGTGTTTGGTCTGGAGAAGAGGAGGCTCAGGGGAGACCTTATTGCTCTCTGCAACCACCTGAAAGGAAGGTGTGGGGAGCTGGGGGTCGGCCTCTTCTCACAGGTAACCGGTGATAGGACCAGAGGGAATGGCCTCAAGTTGTGCCAGGGGAGGTTCAGGCTGGAAATGAGGAGACACTTCTTCTCAGCAAGAGCAGTCAGGCACTGGGACGGGTTGCCCAGGGAGGTGGTGGAGTCACCGTCCCTAGGGGTGTTCGAGAAAAGGTTGGACGTGGGGCTTAGGGACATGGTTTAGTGGGTGACATTGGTGGTAGGGGATGGTTGGACCAGGTGGTCTTGGAGGGCTTTTCCAGCCTTAATGATTCTGTGATTCTTTCCCCACACACTATCACAGGCAGCCACAGACTGACAGACTGTGAGCAGATCCAGGCCTGACGTACCCCTGCTGCCTGCTTGGTTACCTTTAACCTTGGCTTCCTAATGCAGGTTGCTACACGGCGGGACAAGTACTTGTGACTACTCAAGGCCAGGGTGGACACAGGAGCAGAAATAAACATTTCATGACAGGGAACAAGCAACAGCGTTTCGTGTAGCAGTGGCCCTGGGTTACTTCTGCCGAGTGTGCCCCAGTATAGGGTCTACACAGTTTGGGGACTGAAGGCTTGCAGACCCGATACCAGCTGCAGCCCATCCTGTTCACATAGGATAGCACACAAGGGGATTAGTACGATCAAGGAAGCCACTTCAAATAAAACACCACCAGCAGAAGCCATTCTTCTCTTAGGAACTAGGGTTTTGTGAGTTATTTATAATATCGTAATTGTCAAAATCAGTGCCAACTTTCCATGCACAAGCATTTTCATAACTGTCAGCGAATTACTGATGGGGTTAGAACTATTTGTTTTTAACACCACACAACATTTTAGTGAATTAACTGATAAACAAGTAGAACCAAGTGAAAGCGAGTCAGCCCCTGACCCCTTGCACAGTTTATTCGATGAAGCTGTTACCCTGCCTGCTTGGCAATAACCTTCAAGCCATGGTGACAGAGGTGAACGGGGACCAACAGCAATAGAAAGAAGCTCGCTGCTCTGTTATCATTGAGTCGGTGAATGACAGACCCATTTCTACGGCTTTGGTGTCCCTACTGTCTCCAGGATCTCCCTTCTGCACAGCTGCAGAGGCACAAAGCCTCGGGCAGTGGATGTGCCCCACGCTGCTGCCACAGAGATCCTGCAGCTGAGGAGATGGCGAGCAGCTCACGGGCCCCAGAGACAAGGCCTCCCTGTTCGTACCACTGGCAGGGTGCAGTCCAGGAACACAGTCACAGCCTGCTGAAGTGACCTCATCCTTCAAATCACAGTCATCAGGTTTCTTAAGAGTCCTTCTCTGTCACACCTTACGTTGGTTTATAAATAAACTATTGAAAAGATACTAACACAAAGCCATTTTTGCCTTGCCTGCTGCTACGTAAACCAGGCGGTGCAGGTCTTTGGCTGGTACTGTCTGTTTGCTTTTGATATCAGTAATTAGACACGCCTCACAGTAGGGCAGGATGATTTTTTTTTATTTTTTTTTTTGTGGATGGTTCTGAAGTAAATTCTCTTGGTAGTGGCACCAGCACACAAATAACCATTTTAATAAGACACGGATATGAGAATCCACAAGCTAAAAATGTAGCTGCCCAGAATGACAGTAATGTATGCAGTAAAAAGACTTGCTTCATCGCTTGGAGGCTTCCATTATATTCCTATCAGCTGCCTCAGGCTTTTCATTGATAGCACTGGCAGAAGGGAAGCAGAACCAAGGCAATTAGAAAGAAACTATTGACATACAGTAGATCTACAGATAGACAGAATAACTGATCAGAGCTATGATTAGAAGCCAACAGTGGGCATATTTAACAAGATCTGAATTTACTACCAGAGAGGATACCATACAACAAAATTTTTATGTGTTTATTAATGTTTGAGAATTTGCAGATTCAAATTCATTAAGTAAAAATCATAGATGAAACACTCTGAACTCCTGCACCTTTGACTGAGGTCACTGGACCCTGAAGTTACAATCACGTTGGTGTAAATCTTTTACGTACAATGCAGTGAGCACCGGATAGTAAGAGGTCCTTTTTCTTGGCTTGATCCTTTTTCCAAACCTTAGGATATCATCCACTCCCTCCCAGCTCTGCTACTACGGGTGGATGTTGCACAGTTTAGAGTTTCTCCAGCTATCGCTTCAGGCAGTTGCAGCAAGGTACAGATCTATCCTGGGAATACAGGCACTATGTGTAGCCTCGCCAGTCCTTTACAACTTCCTCTGACCTACTTTATTTCTCACAGGTAATCAGCCTTGGTTCAGAGATTGTTTAGCACTGGTTTAAGACTGAGTAGACCTTTGCTGCTGACTACGTATAATGAATATTGTTTTTTCCATTTTGGTTAGTACACATGACTACTTATTTAAATGCATAATTTCTGGCAGTAATAATCTTCCTTTGTGAGGACAAGAAAAAGAGGGATTGAACACTTCAGTCCTGTGTGCATCATCCATTAGCAACTCTCCTTCCACATTCTGCAATAAATCTACGCTTATCTTTGTCTGTTTCTTACTTCTGAGATATTTATAGACCATTTTCTTTTTGTCTTTAATGCCTCTTACTCTGTTCATTTGCTTTTTCTAAATTGGTTCCTATGTTCTTGTTCTCTGCACCTACATGCAGTCTCAGTTATTGCCTTTTGAAGTTTCATTTTCTTAAAAAGTACCTGTTGCAGCCTTACAGCTACATATTTTTTCTTACTGCACTGCCTATCTCTCCCTCCTATAGAGGAAATTTGCTCTCGGGCTTTAATATTCTCTATTTCAGTTATTCTCAGTAGCCTCTATTCTTGAGCTCACCTTCTCAAAAGACATTACCTTTCAGTTCACTGATTAAAAAAAAAAAAAAAAAAGTTTTTTTTTTTCCCTTATTCCAGGTCTTTTGTGCTTTTTCCTTGGAATAAGTTAACTCTGTGTATCATTACCACTTTCAGACTGGCATCCCCTTGTATTTTCAACAAGTTCCTCTTTGTTTAAAATCAGAAGCAGCAGCACAGCTTCCTCAAGTGATTTCCTCTGTTTCCTGAGATAGAAGTTGATTTCGATGTGCTCAACAAGTGTGATAGACTGGTGGCGGCCCGCTGATTTGCTTTTCCCACTCACAGATGGCTCTGGCATATCTGTGTAGTAAAGAAATAGTGCTTGGAAGAGCCAGCTGAGCTGAATCAGTGCAGCTCTTCTCTGGACTAAGCACTTCCACACTTCCACTCAGAAGTTGCAGTGAGATCTCTTTTTTTTTTTTTTCTCTGTCATTTATTTGAATAAATCTTGAAACACTGTTATGCATTCCTGTGGTTGTCTTTACTTTCTTCAAACTATCTGTCCCATGCAGGATCGCCAGGGTTCAGCAGAGCTGAAAGGAATGCCAAGCACCACTAACACTCTTAGAGCCATTTCGTAGCTCATACCAAAGCTGCAGTCAAGGTTGGTGAAGGTATTAATTCTGTTGACTCTGGTGTCATCCACAAGCGGTGTTTCTCTGTTGCTCAGAAATCCAGGTGCCTGTCACTCCAGTGGAAAAATCGTCCTCTTCTCACAGACAAATGAGACACCATCCCACTGCCCAGCCACGTGGGCAGACTGACACCACAAATAGCCTCTGCAAAAAGCACAAGCCATCTTCGCTGCAAAGCTCAGCTTCACGTAGTTCTTACCCGTGACCACCTTGGTCCTTCATTATTTCACTTCCTTCACTAGATTAAAGACCTTAATGGCCTCTTCCATTTAGCCTCACATACGGCCCATCAGCTTTAACCACTCTCTGGTTACAATCTCCAGAGTAGCAGCACTACCAGTCAACGTTTGCATGCTGTAGTGTATGGTGCTTCTTACATGGGATAATGCTTCATCTCTTTCATCTTTTCACCTGTTTCATTTCGCTGTGCTCTGCCGTTCAGAGAATGGCTGTTAATAGACACCATTTTGATAAGCCCTGAGTGCTTTTTCATGCCCCGCATCCAGCCCGCTTGATCTTGCCATGGTGTAATACTCCTCCCTTGGTTTTCCATCCTGCTGGCAAAAGAAGGAGGAAACAGGTGGAGGCAGACTCCATTCACTAGGTACCAAGAGATGCCCCTATTTTATTGCCTGGGCTATGTCACCCACAGGAGTACGATGTCCGAATCTCTGGCAGGGAGGCAGTCCTGTTATTTACAAGGCTCAGAAGTACCACTCGATCCTTTATTTTTGTTAATTTTGCAAACTTTTAAATTCCCAGGACATAACTGAAGTCAATAATATTGATCTCTGGGAGTAACACGTAGTTTTCCTACTGAAACCCTATTTGCATGTTCAAATAGACCGTGTGCATGCATAGCATGATATAGTATGACTCAATCTATTGTTTGTTTTAAATCCTTAATGAGTTGCTCTCTATTTCACGGGCCGGGCTGCTATACTTCACTTACAACCGATAGAAGCAGTAGGTTTACCAGCCTGCGTTGGAGCTTTTGAGTGCCTTCCAACCTAGCAGACTCCATCGAAACCCTGCAGTTGTTTTTTCTCCAACTTCATTATTTCCTTTGTTGTCGGTTGGGTCAGCTTTATTCCTGAAAGTGTTATGTAAGAAATGGATAGTTCCCAGCTCAGGAAACATATCGAAGATGTCTTTGAGACAGTATGTCACCAAAAAGCATTGAATTCTAGCGAAAATTCTTCATACTCACATTTGATTTTTACATCTTATTTTAGAACACCATAATCAAAACTGATTTATTTTAAAGTGTGTTAGAATGTTTGTGAGGTCTTTGCAGGAAAGGTCTCTCTGTGAAACTATTTAAAACACACACCGGTGTCTTGAGAATAAGCACACAAGTATTAAATAAGTGACAAATATTCCCAGGGCTAGAATTATTATTGCATTCCGGTAACACAGTGATTTCCTTTTGCTTACTGGTTAGCTAATCAAGTGAACTGCTATAAATGCAAGTGTACTTGTTTTCTTCTCTTAGTTTTCTCTGGCTGTCCTAGTGCCTCGGTCCAAGGCATTGTGGTGGGTTAACCTTCCCGTGGGCTGCAGCTCTTCAACAACTGCTCCCACACGGCTCCGTCCCACGGGGTCCATCCCCCAGGAGCAAACTGCTCCAGCACGGGTCCCCCACGGGCGGCAGCTCCCCCCAGACCCCCTGCTCCTGCGGGGGCTCTCCATGGGCCGCAGCCTCCTCCAGGCCACATCCACCTGCTCCACCGGGGGCTCCTCCACGGGCTGCAGCGTGGAGATCTGCTCCGTGTGGGACCCGTGGGCTGCAGGGGGACAGCCTGCTCCACCAGGGGCCTCTCCACAGGCCGCAGGGGAACTGCTGCTGCGTGCCTGGAGCATCTCCTGCCCTCCTGCTGCACTCACCTCGGGGGCTGCGGGGCTGGTTTTATCAAAATTTTCCCTCTCACAGCTGCTGTGCAGTGCTTTTTTACCTTTTCTTAAATCTGTGTCACAGAGATGCCACCAGCTTCACCGACTGGCCCAGCTCTGGCCATCATCTCAAAGCCAGCTGGAACTGACTCCGTCCAGTTCAGGGACAATCTCTGGTCTCTTCTTACAGAGGCCACCCCTACAGCCCCCTCTCCCTGCTACCAAAGCCTTGCCATCTAAACCCCGTACAAGCAGCAAGATGCTGTTTGAAATATTTTGTGGGAGCTGAGGGTCCCCAATGACATACTAAATACCACCAAGTCCTATAAGAACCAGTATAAACTCTTCAAAGCAGGCATCCTGCCTTCTAAAATATTTGAAAGTGCATGTTAGACACTACCGTAGTTACATGTTTTAAATCATTGTAATGAAACTTAGATAAAAGAGTATATATAATTTTATATTACGAAATCCTGATTTTCCCTGGAAAAAAACAACCAGCCATCTCCATGACCCAACAGGATGTGCTATTAAATTGTAGGGATGATAAAGCCACCGTGTAATGATGGAATATACCCCACCTTGAAATGACTGAAATTGGAATATGTCAGAAGTTACTGATTAACCCCGGGCAGGGTAGGACCTAGCAGCTCTCGTAAGAGTTGACAGTTCCATCTGAATGCTTGTTTTATTGAAGAGCAGAAGAATTCAATCTTCCACACCCAGGCTAAGCAAAAATGGGCAGCTCGCATGTAAGTAGCTATTTAATTTGGATTGTCAGGAATGCAACAATTTCGTGCTTTTATTTTTGTCTATTTTCTCTTCAAATGACATGAATACAGCTGCAAATGAAGTTTTAAACTGAAAGTCTATTTTAAGTGTGGGTGGGGAATTTGTATGTATACAGCTAGTAACATCCACTTCGTTGGATTACATGAATTATAAAACTATTACTGTAGCACACAGGTTCTGCATGTTTTAACACTTAATGGCATAGCTAAAAACGGCAGCGCTTTAATTTAAAGAAAAAGAAATGATGCATAGGTTGTCACGGGACAACTAATTTTAATTAGATTAGCAAATTTGTGTTGGAACAAAAATAATTCCCTAAAGATCTGTGAAAATCTTCCTGTTCCAGAGGCCAACACTTGGAAAATTCAGCCAAGTTTCTCACTGAATAGGAGGGATGGGAGTAATCTCAAAGTGCGGTGCTTGCAGATGGGTCTGGTCAAAATTCAGGTGTCAGAATTTGCTACATTGAATTGCCATGTAAGTTTTGACTGGGACGATTTTGGCCAACGTTTCAGTGCAATAATAAATATCTAAGTGTGTGTAAAGATATTTGACCTCAGAACAGCCTGACTGTCACAAGTTTAGGTGGTAGCTGTGAATAATCAGTGCTTCTGAAAATGAGGTAGCTTTCACTGATGAAGTTGGGGGTTTTTACCTTCACTTTTAGAACTCATGGATGCATGACAATATTTATTCAGCTGTGTGTCAGTCTTCTTGATTGCCAGCTCTCAGCAGTATGTATAAATAGAAGACAGCCTGTTTGCTGACAGGGGTTAACGTTACGATAGTTGCTCTAGGATTTGCATTATTTTATTACGCCACTATTTTTTCAATTCGGTTTCAGCAAGGCCCTGAGAGATGCAGAGAATCTGATGCTTTTGGACCAGCTCTTCGGGACTTTTTCTCTGCCAGACCAAGCAAGAGAGCCCGTACCTTTTGTGCAGAGCTCCAGCTGCTAAGCCAAGGAGCCTGCTGTCTCTCTCTGAAAGTGTAGATGGCCCCATCTCCTCACCCTATGTACCACAGGGCTGTCAGCAGGCATCTGCTGGGGGTCCTGACCCTGGAGAGCCTTGCACTGGACGCTGGCATTGAAAGCAGTGTAGAACAAGTGTATTTAATCTAGATTTAACGTAGCCAGTTGAGGTCTATCTGTGGTGAGAGACCACAGCGCTGCCTCTCAGGCAGGCTTCGCGGTTGTGTGAGCTCCATGCTGGACTAGGTGGCCTGGATGGACATGCAGTACGCTGAAGTGGTGCTGTGGGCTTCAGTGGGAAGAGGTGTGAGACCTTGTTGAATGAGAATCCAGTTATTCAGTCCATTTCTCACCCGGGAATTGTAGCTCCCTTATCATCATCATTCTGTGTTTGTCCCCACAAAAATTACAGGTAGTCTTGGACAAGTGCCTGAACCTGCATCAGAGAACCACTTCTGGAACAGCCTGAAAAGACTCAGTTCTTAACAGAGGTGTTCAGCTCCAGCTTGTTCTTCCTCCTAATCTCATATTTTGCAACCACAGGTTCCCGAATGTCTTATGTATTGTGTTTTTTAAACCTCCAGAGCAAGTCTTACAACCTCCCAGAGGATGTACGGAAACCAACCGTAGGGACTACCAGTTTGTCAGCAGACAAGCCAGTAAGCACTCTTTTTCTGAAGGATGAAAGGGGCACTGTGGTGTTACGGCACGTTGCAGTGGTTTATGGTGGCTTTGGGAGGCACTGCAGTGCACAAAGGCGACTTCTCTTTCGTAGATTGGCACTAGTAGAGCTGAATAACGCTGGGTTGTTTCAATCTGTTGAATACTGCATCATTCCAAAATTCTGTCTGCTTTGAAATTTCAGAAATGAAATTTCTTTAACTGGCCCAAATTTTACTGAGAGAAATAGAAAATGAATCATCCGTGTCAACTGAGGTATTTTGTTTTGGTTAGATGGATTTAGGTTTAAAACTTCAAAAAAAAGTGTTATTATTAAATGAAATTTTCACTAAACACTAAGCATTGTTCAAAGGAACAATGTACATAGGAAAGAAAAGGTAACCACTTGGAAGTTAAAATGAGAATTTTCAGCTACATCAGAATTCATCATATTCAAAATGAAGCTTCCATCAAAATGAATATGTTCCTAAGCATGTTCATTTGAACAAAAGTAACAAATTTTACTGAAAAATATGCTTAACAAAAAATTTCCAACCAGTCTAAGGAGCAGCTTTCTGTTCGAATCTGAGCTCTTTTTTAAGAGCTGCACCTGATGCAACGTTAGAGCTCCAAACCTGAACATTTCCACCCGCTTTTCGCTGTCTGAACTGGGTCCAGTCCCTCTTTCTACAACCAGCCAAAGTTCCTGACTGCTCATCCCTAGAGATTTAAAGTCTCTAATTATTTTCTCCATGTGCAGTCTTGCATCTTCAAGCTTACCTGCACTTCTGCTCTTCTTCATAATCACCACAAGTAGAATCAATGCACCTGAAAATCTGGGTAGCGGCTCTGGTGTAAGCAAGGTGCTTTGGGGACACTTTGGGAATAGCAGCAATGGTTTTCATGATACGATGGCTTGAAAACTTTGATAGATTTTGTCTTTTGTGAAATTGTTTAACTGATTTTTAACCTTCTGTATCTGAAGAATCCAAGATCGTACATGCATTATTCTGTTGTTCTGTGTGATGTTTGGGACTTGAATTGAGGATGGACAAGTGCTTCGTTGTTAATTTACCATTTTTTTGAGATTCTTTGGGAGTCCCTTGAGTTTCACCTTCTCATTGTAAAGCGGCCCAAACCTTCTGCCAGGCAGGACTCTGTAACATAAGAAGGACGCAGCAGGTTGCTGTGGGCCAGTTGGTTTGAGAACTGGAAGGTAAAAAAGTAAGTATAACCTTAAGAGCACATCTGCCCGATGGATCCTCTCAAGGACAAGCTCACAAATATCACAAGGGCTTTTGTGTTGCTTACAAGGATAGAAATGTCTCATTAGTACAAGTGTTAGTGCAGCATGATTTGATCGTCTCATCACAAAGCTCAACAGTAGCTATTTGTTACTTCCCCTGGCAGACCAGTATTCAGTGACAATAGATTCTTGTTCAGACCCTGGCCCTAAGCCCACAGGCAGCAGAAGACAGAAATACCTTCTTGTTCAACCACACAGCACTGGGGAAGAACCACGGCTGATTCTTTTCATTTCCACGGTCCCCATTTACCCAGGACATTTGCTGTTGCTTTTAGGTCTGATGCTGTGCTGTGAGTGCAGCTGATGTAGGTGTTACCAAGCATAAACCCATGAAAAGTTAATTATTCATTTATGGAAAAACATTCAAACAAAACCAAACTATCTGAGGGTGATTAGTTTTGTTAAAACGTACAAAAATTTAAAATATCTGGACTCAACACTTTTCTAGGTATGCACATTTTTAGTATGTTCTACCAAGGTCTGCCATTACTATCAAAAGAAATTACTCTGCCTGTATTGTTAGCTATGAGGACTGAGTGAAGTAATGGACCGGCTGCTGCTGCCCTGGGTGATTCAGCTGACCTGGGAGCATCCTGAGACTTCCTCCACCCTGTGAGGTGGAAGGGAGTTAGACACAGAAACCTCCAAATTCGGCCAGCACCAGTGGTTTGTCAGATACTCAACACGCAATGCCTGCATAGTAACAGCCCATGTATGTACCTATTAATATATACATGGTTTTCCATAATGCATCTTGCAGAGAAGTGTTTTAAAAACAGTGAAGGGACCGAGTGAAGAGGCATGCAATCCTTGGTCTTCCGTGATGGAATGCTGCCTCCTTCCAGTTCTTCTCCTTTTAAATAATTTGGATTTCGAATGTATAGATGAGTCAGTGTGACATTCCCAAAGACCGTGCCCACGTCTTTCAGCCCTGCATTGGTATATTTAAGTGTTGTTAGACTTTCTGCTGGCATACGGAAGAATTAACTTCAGTTCTATCAGTTTACCAGAACTCATCACAAGTCTCAGCTGAGGTAATGAGAAGAGTGCAAAAGTTTTAATGAGACATAAGAGCACTTGAGCTATCTCTGTATGAGTATGCAAGTCAGAGATTTGGGACCTCAGCTGAAAAAGTACCCTGATAACTAACTCTGATTTCAAAAGTAATCTGCTTTAAGGATTTCCACCAGACCCAAAAGAGTTTGGACACGCTAAAACCAGACGATGCAAAATTCTGCCATGAGAGATACCCACCAAAACATATTTTTTTTCTCTTAATTATGGGCTCATCTATCCTGGCGATGAGTATGAAGATATTAAGTTGTTAAAAATTAGCCATAAGCCCTTTTGAGATGATATATTAACAGCTGCATAGAAACAGGAGAGACATTGTAGGAGAGAGCTTGTTTTAACTTTGCAGTTTAAATAGCCATCAGAGCAATTAGTGTCACTGATGCCACTTGTTTATAACAGGAAAAAAAGCAAATGCAACTAATTCTAGTAGGATCTTCTTATCACTGTAGTTTTAGTCTCAGATGTAGGAAAAAAAAGGTGATTTGGAAGGAGTCACTGAGTCACTGCAAGTCTGTTGAGTAAGGAAGTCCAGTCTACATGACTTGCATGCATTGCCCAGTATACACTTCATACAGAAACTGTTTTCTTGCTAATAGCAGCGAACTAGCAGCACGAAGCTAGCCTAGGCGTGTGCTGCTGTCAAACAGCTGGTAAGCCTAAAACAGCCGTAGGGATTTTGGAGAGCGGCAGCCTGCCTGGCAGATGGCGCATGGCATGCAGGTAGGCTGGTGCGCTTCTCCGCGCAGCCAAGGAGGCAGGTGGCAATTTTCCAGCTCCACGTTGTGCTTGGCTGAGAAAATTGCTCAGACAAACAAAAATGCCAGGTACGTTTTGCAAAACAGCAGAGGAAGAAAGCTCGCAGTCAAAAGGACACGCATAGTCCTTAAGGTAGGGCTTCCCCGTTGACATACATCTAGTTGGTCTAAGCTTGTCCCTCCCTGTGCTTGGCCTCCTCACGTTCCCCAAGAACCGATCCCTTTGGCCAGCACTACGGCACAGAAACGTCCAAAACGAGGAGCAAGAGCAGCAGTCCTTGAACAACAGGACCGAGCCTTTCCTCTGATTACAGATGTTTATCGACCCCACCTTTTTATTACCGCAGCACAAACCCTGGCGCTTGTTGATACTGCCCTATTGCCAACATGCCACAGCTGTTGGCTTCTGTTTGTTTTCAAATATTGCCTACCATCTACTCCGACCTCTGTGTTAAAAACCGTACAGTTCACAAAAATTCCTACCTGAATAATGGAGCCCAACTATTTTAATTTTACTGAAGAAGAGCTTGCAGAAGAACATCTTATGCTGGTAGAAGAATAACGAGATGGGGAACCCACTGTCCAGTAATGACTAAATATCCTCACTCGTGAACAGCCTTTCCCGGTTAGATGCGGCATGACCTTGACTTCTAGTAACTGATCTTTGTTTCTTTTGTTTCTCCTCTATATTGAGCAGTTCTAATACGTGGAGGTTTGTCTTACGGAAGTGCCCATGCACTGAAATGAAATGGGGTTTCTGCCCCTTCTGACTGATGGTCTGGAGCTCTCTGACCAACTCACCCTTTTGTCCCCCAGGAATATCTGCCAGGCTTTTCCTCCTCCCTGTGCTGATGTTCACTCCAGTCCCAACTGTATTTTTGGCCGACAAAAGCAGGAAAATATATTTGCTAGTAGGAGTGCATAGGCTTAAAATAAGGCAACATCGTTATAGAAAAGGAGTATACCTTGTATAGTGGTGGGAGGCTGTGGCTGTTCCTGTTATGCTCATAGCTTCTGCTGTGATCCACAAATTGATGCAATTTCCGAGGGGCCTAAGGTAGCATGACAGTGAGGTGAAAAAATATTTGTGACTGCAAATGTCTGTTCTAGTAAAGCAGACCATTGATGAAACACAAACATAGCAGCGTGTTTTCAGTCTGGCTTTTGAAGTAAATCGGGACCAAAACAGAGCAGCCTTCTCCCACGTTTGTTCTTGTGTGTTCTTCTTAACACAAGGAAGTGCTTGGAAATGAGCGATGAGAATTGGGCCGCTTGTCACTACGACTATCCCTTCAGATAAGAGTTGGTTCTGTTCGCAGGCGGTTATCCTGGTAATGCGTGATGTAGTGGAGGGCTAAAACCACAAGTTCTAAGACAAAGTATTTTTTTTTTCTCTCTCCAGTATGCCAGTCTAGTTAACCTCGGATTCCAGTTGCATTACAGCGCATTAAAGGCTTCTGCAAGGATAAATAATTAATCTTAAGTATGTATGCGTTGATAAAAAATTAATCACGTAGGTGGTGATTTGCCAAAAGCTGTCTTCCGTGGTCGTAAAATATTAGATATAATGTAACTGATGAGGTAAACACCCCAGCCCTGCCATCGTGCTAACAAGGTGACAAGATGGTTTGGGGCACTCCTTGTAGATAATACATTTTCCTCTCCACACAAAAGAGGAAAACAGAAATTCGTGGAGCATGGGATCGGAAGGGACCTTGAGATGTCAGCTAACTTACCCACTGCTAACTTACCCACTGCAAGAGCAGCTCGCCCCAGAGCAGTCCCGGCAGCTCTCTCAGTGCTGAGCTGGAGGGGAATTGCTTTGTTGGCTGGAGGTGAGGCTCCCCGAAGGTCTTGGGGCAGGTGGATCAGTGGCGGTGCACGGGGAGAGCTGAGAAATCTCAGCAGGTTCCAGTTTGCGATTTGTGATGGGTTTCCAATTATTTTGGCTTGTCAGTTTGTTTTTCTGGTATTCCCGTGCCTACCTTTTGGATGTTACAGATCATTTGGGGCCAGGCTTCCTCAAGAAGCGGGGTGCAGGACGCCGCGGTGCCTGAATGTGTGATACCCGGTGCTGGGGGTTCGCCTGGCGGGCAGCTCAGCCCCACGCAGCCACTCGCTCACCCCTAGTGGGATGAGGGAGAGAACTGGAGGGGTGAAAGCCAGAAAATGCATGGGACAAGTTAAAAGCAGTTTAGTAAGTACAGGAGAACACACACAAAGAGAAACAAGTGATGCACAAAGCATCTACCACCAGCTGACTGGTGCCCAGCAATGGCAACCCCAGGTGAATTCCCCCCAGTTTTACTGCTGAGCACGACGCCCCGTGGTGTGGGACGTCCCTTTGGTCACTTGGGGCCAGCTGTCCTGGCTGTGTCCCCTCCAGCTCCTGAGGCACCCCCAGCCCCTCGCTGGCAGGGCACCACGAGGAGCTGGAAGTCCATGAGGCTGTGTGAGCACTGCTCTGTGACAGCTAATGCATCAGGGTGTTGTCAACACTGCTTTGGTCACAAATCCGAAACGCAGCACCATATAGGGTGCTAGGAAGAAAATCAGCTGTATTCCAGCCAAAACTGGGACACCTGGCTAAAAATGTGTACCCACTGGAAATGTTTTAGCTGAATTTACCGGCAGGGTATTAGTGTCAAAACTGTTAGGTGCTGTGAAATTAAAAGAAGAGAGAAACTGCATTAGAAACTCCGTAAGCAAAAGACTGATGCGTGTCCAGTTTCAGGACAGGCACTGAAACCAGACGGAAGGCAGGAGATGTGAATCTGGGGGAAAGCAGGCTGTTGGGAGGCAAGCTCGGATTGTTGCACGTGGAACTGGTTTCTGTCCTTCTTATTCAAACCTTGGTTTTCTCCGACACATTTTTGTGATCATAATTCATTGTATGTGAAGGATTACAAAAGGGGTAGAATAACTGGGGCTTGATTCTGTGCCCATCTCCAGTAACTGCTGCAGATGCCCTCAGACCCATGAGATATCCGCACCAGGCTGGAAGATGCAGGTCACACAGGAGACCATGCGCTTCCTACTGGCAGCAGGCAGCTGACCCAAGGGCATCTCTAATGGCACCAAACAACTGAAGACTGCCCTAAATTTTATTCCAGACAACACTCAGTGCTGTAAAGAGCATGGCTGGGTCAGCCTGCCCTTGCTGCGGGCTGCCATTTTACATTTTTATTCCTATTTTCCAAAGAAAAATGAATTGCAGCAACCAAAGATAAGCTTGGAATAAGACATCCACCGAATAAATCACAGAAATGGACCTGGCAAAAATGAAGCCCCGACATCCCTGGGTCAGCCTGGCCCATATCAGAGCTCTGCCCACAGCTGTTAAATCTGCACCTCGACCGCTCGGAGCAGCGGCCGTGCTCCTGCTGGCTCTTCCTGCGATTCACCCGTAGGGTCTTGTGTCTGCATTTATCCGCGCCCGCCACCGGCATCGATCCGTGTTGGGGCTGCAGCAGACGAGCATGGCCAGCAGCACCCCGCGCAGCCACCCTTCTGTTGGTTTGATATGACCGCCCCCAAACCTCCGTTCTCGAGCACGGTCGTGCATCTGCTTCGGGGGGTGGGGGGTGGAAAAATACCTGCGGTTGCTGAGCTGTATTATCAGCTATTTTCAGGTGGAGTACTTTGTCTCTCTTTTGCAATACAGGAAGCTACCTGGCATGCTCAGCGCGGTGTTTCTGCTGCTTTTGTCTTCTGACAGGCTAGCAGCATATATAAGGAAGCTACTAGCTTTTGTCTTCTGACATCTTCACAATGTATTGCTACACCTCTCCAATTCTAATAGCTGATGCCTTAAATCCACCAGATCTTATTTTTCCCCTGTTTCCCCCCTTGCTTTTGCTGAACTTTTTGCTAAGCTGTTTATTTGTGCTCCATGAGAGCTCCTCCACATGCTGACAAATCACAGAAAAGTCTCCAAATGCTTCTCTAAACATCGTCAACCACCTTCAGTTATAAATTCATCTTCCACCTACTTGAAGTGTAAGTTACAGTAGGAAAAACTACTCGGTGTGCTTTACAAGTTAAAAGTGTTAGTTTTAGACGAACGATAATCTGTCCGGTTTAATGGAAATAAATCTGCTAGCTGAAGCTGCAAGGGAAAATGGTTGTTGTCTAAAGATACATACGAGTGAGACAAAAACCATTTAAGCTGAGGAATACTGTTCAAAAAAATAAAAATAAAAAAGTCAGCGGGCCATGTCAGTGGGCAAGATCAAGGCTGGGACCGTCAGACAGTGAATTTTAAGCAGAGCTTTCCGGGTGACTCAGGAGTTGGCCTTGACAGGTACCTACCCAGCGTATCAGATTTTTTATCTACACAGCTTTGATGCTGGTGTTACTCACGGCACTATATGAACGGCATCCCCCAGACTCATCAGTTAATGTTTTACAGGGATTTATTTGAAGATGGAGGCTTCAGCGCAGCTGACTCAATAGATTCCTGTGCTGCTTTAAGACAAGCGTATCCTGACCGTCATTGAGAAGCCAGCCTTCCTTCTCCTCCCTTGAGAAGAGCTATTTTTCTTTATGTCTTTATGAATCCTCATAAATCCGTGATGTTATTTCAGTAGCTGGTGCTACCACTCTCCTACCTGGAGCACCTGTGCTACACGCAGACCCAGCAGCTACGATGACAAGTGGCGTGGAGGGGTTGGGGACTCACTAAAATCCGAGTCCAGCCCAACAGCCATCGAGGCATAAGGTAGCAAACCACGCTCCCAAGGTGCTGGGGTGGCTTAGCGGGACCGGGTGCACTTCTGATGGGGCTGGGGCAGTGGCAGCCACGGTGGCAGCAGCACTGGTGTGAGAGGAATGATGCCCACAGCCCAGCGCTGCTGGTGGGTGAGGCAGGACAAAGCCCAAACCAGCTTTGTAACCCTTTGCAAGCCCCTTGGGCCTCTGTGTAGGTGTTTTAGTCCTTGAGGAATGGCTGGGAAGTTGGAACGAATGCCAGACACAACCGTTGTCCTCTCACATCTCACCAGCACATCTTCTGTCCCGGGTCTGGAGGAAGCAGATGCGGAGCAACAGGTCGGGACTCCTGTCTGCAGTGAATCTGGGGGCTATAAATTCAAGTAGCCCTTGGATACAGCAAAGTGGTCAAAGCTAGCAATTTTCTCTGTATTTTGTGCTCCAGAATTGTCCCCTTTTTGCTGTTTTTCCAGCTATTTCCCTGGCCCTTGCCCTCACAAAGGAATTCTTTGTAAGCAACTGGAGAATAACTTCAGTATTAGCTGCCTAGCAGGCAGCAGGATCAGCTGTACGGGTGGCATGAACATCACCTTAAAAGCACACTAATGCTACAAAGCCAGAATAATGATAGCTTAACGTCACTGTGATTTAATTCATTCAGATATCGTACCCCAGTCCTGCAAAGGGCCGCTTTCCCCGCAGCGCAGTAGGAGAACAGGGATGTTATCTCTCCAGCTTTCAGTGCCCGTTGGGATTGCCCCAACGTGCAGATGGAAGAAATAATTAGCGCACTACCTCAGACAGCGGTAACTCTGACAATCCCAAAAAGCATATGTCAAGGTATGGACAGAAATGCTGAAAACACTTGGCCTGAGAAACCTGGTGTTAGGGAGAGGGGAAAGCTCTCTGCAGGGCACGCTCGATTGAGCGGGCAGCAGAGCGTCCCCCCGGATGCTGCGTGCGATGCTCATTGAACCTACCACGGGGTGAGGAACACCCGAACAGCAAAAAGACCCATTGTGCGTGTGGCATTTGCCTCCCAGGGCTGTATATCCAGCATGGATTCCTGTTGGGATGTAGGATGCTGTTGTTCTGGTCCCCCAAGCTCGTCCCCGAGGCTGGTTAGCCACCGTTGTTTGTTCTGGGCTTGCAGGGAACAAAGGTGAATTTTATTCTGGTGAACCTGCCTGTTACCAAGAGGGGAAGGAAAATGAGGGTGTAACGTATCCATCAGAAAAGGAGAAAGAAACTAGAGCTGAATTTCCAAGCACACTGTGCAAAACAACCTCTCTTGGACATGATCCCATCAAAGAGGCACAACACCCCGTCACAGTAGAAAAACAGGAAAGCGTTCAAGCGATTCACTTTGGACAGACAGGGGTCCCTACACCTGTTTTCTAACTTTGTGGTTTTCCCTTACATTTTCTTGGAAAAGTTCTCGAGAAATTGGAAATCTGTTAAATAAAATCTCTCTCTAGAAAATACGATTTACATGCGTCTATTTCCACCTTGCTCGAAAGGTTTAAACAAGCGTGCGTGTGCCCAGAGCACACAGCAGGATACAGCTTCGCTAGGGACGTCTGTGACAATGAAGTGGCAACGAAGGTGTTACGAAGGTGCCACAAGACAGAGAGAACTTTTTACATTGTTGTTGTTGTACCTCACTAATTGCTGTTGTAAAAATAGCTTTCAATTAAGGTAATCTGAGCGAGATGGCTGCCCTACAGCAGCTGCCATTAGCAGTAAATTGTACCCTAGCCATTAACTGCGAGAAAAGCCAAGGTGCTTAAATTGTCTTTGGTCTATTACAAAGGTAAAGAAGCACAGGGACTGGGGGTTTATCCTTGAGATAAGACCCTTTGTCTTTAGATAGAGGACTCCTTAATCCAGAGCTGCAGCTCTCCCACCAGGGCTGATAGTGCACAGTGCGAAACTTTCCTAGACCACCACCAAACAGGCTTCCAGGTTATGCCTGTACGTGGCAGAGCATGGCCAAAATCCGCGTGGCTAGACTGTCTCCAGACCAGCAGAGCGATGCTGTCTGCGGTGTTCGTCAGGAATCACCTCTGGCCTGTGCTCTCCCCTAGGACGAGGAGGCTGCTCAGCCATGGAGGCTTTTCTGCTGTTTGGTTGTGTGGGTGGCATTTTTGGAAGGGCTGAGGAGCCCTGTGCCATGCCCTGGGGTGTCATAGCCCTCAACTAGCCCTAACGGAGAGCCCAGGGCCGTGTCTTTGGGTGCCTAACCCTCAGCAGCAGCAGCGGAGAGTTGGTGGCTGGCAGCCCTGCAAAGCAAGCTGCCGGATCCACCTGCTGCTATTTGAATGGAAATACCAAAGCACTCGTAATGCACGCTTAAACCCCCAGGGCAGACGGTGTGCAAATAGTTCAAATTGATTTAGGAACCTAGGAGCTATTTTTCAGTGTTATTTTAGCTCCCAGGCATTTAAATGATCTGATTCGTGATACTACGGGGGATGAAAATGTCACTGACCTCCTGCTCGCAGGTACCTCTGCCCTTGTCTGAGAAACAGCCGAGTAGAGGATGTGCCGGCACTGCAGCCCCTCTGATTCACAGCTTATCAGATTAGTAGGAATTAGCGTGGTTTTCTGTTTACATTGATATGTCAGGCTGTAAACTGCCGCTGTGGCTGTGGACTTTGAGTTATTATCCCTGATAGATCTAGCTCAAGGTAACCATATGTACAATACTGACCAAAAAAAAAAATAAATAGTGCCATCTTTCTGCTGTTATATATCTCCAGTTATCTCATTTGCATGAGCGCATCGATGCAGGAAAGGCTTACAGGACCAGTTTGTGTTCAGCTGATTGGGACTGGCAGCTCTCAGCCCTCACAAACGTCCTGCAGAGGAAGGGCACGGTTCTGCCCGCATCAGATAAGTCGTTTATATTGGCCTGTTGTTAAAGTGGTGCAGGCAAATCATATTTGATCTGGCACAAAGTTGTCCAGTATACAGTTATTACATTCAAATTATTTGAACAAGCCTGAACTGGCAGAGCAAAGTTACACGGGATCGGCATCACGTGTCACGTGGGGACAGCTGGTTTTGCTCCAGTCCTCGGGGCCTCGTGATAGATACAGCATTTCAGAAAAGCCCAACGTGGTATTTACAGATTAGATGATGTGACTAAAGATCAGGTGAGAACCTGGCCTGAATTTCTGCAAAATCATTTTTCGCGTATCTGTTGTCTCTCTGTTTTCCCAGTCAACTGAAAAACGCCACCATCACGGTTTTGATGCAGACCGAGATGCCAAGAAAATACACAGCGCCTGCAAAGGAGCAGGTAAGAAAGCTCTTGCTTTCTATTCAAGATTATAAACAGCATATACATACACAAAAACAATTGTTTAAACCAGTTTCAGTTAATCTTTATTCTTTCTGTCACTGACTCAAAGCACATGCACACCCATGGAGTTTAATAGGATTAAGATAAATGGCAAGGGAAGACAGCTTGTTCCTCAAAGACTGGTAAGATCTGGTGTGTTCACTGCACGGCTGCAGAGGATTAGGGTAAACATTAGGATTAGGATAGGGCCATGAAGCTGTCAAGGCTGATATGACAGTCACGGGGTCAAGCCAGTAAGGCCAGATTAAGGGCATGGGTATATGTCCTCTCCCAGATCTTCAGGGACCAGTCAAAAACACGACAACCTCCAGATGCTCATCAGAGCCCACTGCAGCTCCGTCAGCTGACAGGAATATGGGATGCTCCTCAACCTGTGTCAGTGATTGAACCAGAAGTACTGGCTACCACCATCTTCAGTGGTAGTCTTAAAGTAAGCTGGCTGACTTTAAGCACTGGTGTGAATAGGAATGCCCGGCGTTCGTGGGTCCTCAGATCCACAGAGGTGCCAACGTCCAGCAGAGGAAGAACAGCTGAGCAGCATGTGAGAGCATTAAGTTATTAATCCACACCAGGCGTTTGCATAGTAAACAGGTATTTAAGCCTTTCTTCCTGGTATAGCGCTGACACTCAGGATTAGCTAGTGAAGTGCCTGAATTTTAGGAACAGTGTCCGATCAACATACTTAAGACGGTTCCCCGGAGGACTCTCCCACTACGAGTTTAGCCCCACATTGTCAGACAGAGGTGCTGCTCCTTCTAAAATTGGACCGTGCCTTCTGTCTTGCTTCCAGGCAGGTAGAACTGGACAAGGTGCCCTAAACTTGTCTGAATGTACCCGGTGATGACATTAAGGGAGGAAAATGCATCAGTTGCTATTGCATGCCAGTATAATTTGTATTTTTATTGTTTGTGCTGTAGCTCCTCAGAAACCGTTGTAGGCCCTAGCTCCCAAGAGCCTGCAGTAAGGCATAACACAACCCAAAGCCCAGTAGGTGGAAGCAACAGACGGAAGATCACGAGGCAATATTCACCAGCGTGACACATACATCGGCAGAGCTGGAATACAGCTTGATGCATTTCATCTGCCATCTGAGGCCTTTATACACTGTGGACATTTTGGCAGTGCCCATCCCGTGCAGGATCAGAGGTCCCTCCAGATACACCTTTTCCATTTCAATACCTGCCTTGAAGAAATAATGCCCGAGGCAAGTCGTTGGCCCCGCAGATAGAAGCGCACCAGGACACGTGTTAATGCAACAGCTCCTCTATTGTGTCACTCATGCAACCAAACAACATCGCTTTGGTCCCGTCCCATTAGCCACAAACATTGACTAATGCCTTCCAGCAGCTTCGTTCAGTGCAAACATCTGTTTGTATTGGCTTAGGGCAAGAAAAGCACAAGAACAAGGTCATTGCCTTTAGCAAGCCGCTTCCGTCCTTGCATGCGTTTCAGCTCGAAGCTGCCCCAGGAGTTTCTCGTGGCAGGGTGTTGTGCGGTCGGTTCCCCCACAGGCTCCCCGGAGATGCAGCCCCTGCGGTGCCCATCACCTGGACTTCCCAGTGGCTGCATCCTCCCACTTATTTTTGCCAAAAAAACCAGCATCAGCAGAGAGGTTCAGACCACTAAGGCTGATTCCCACTCCTCTTTCTGACACCATCGAGCGCAAAGCACAACCTGTTTTGTACAGCCATAGTTCAGGCTGTGGGTTAATAAAGCTGATTTGAGCACATCCTCTCCTACCCTGACCCCAGGCCCCAGGCCATTGCTGCAGCTGGGAAGCACCACAGGAAGGGGTAGAAACAAGGGCAGGGACTTTTCTAACAGCCACTGCCACCAAAAACTTGGATATCAGCCCATGTGCAGTAGTGTGACAGTGCCCTGGTTTTAGGGCAGTGTCTGATCTGAAGCAGAAGACCCAAATTCCCTATAACGTATAAGCAGCACGAGGCAGTGAACTTCTATTTTATGTTTTGAACATTATAGCCAACTATAGATACAAGTTTCATCAGAAGAATCTCATGTGCTTTTACAAATCCTAGAGTTGGCACCAGTAGATGTATGCACATCGATTTGTTTCTCTTTAGAGACAAGAGCACTCAGTCCTGTTTTCTTTCCTCTGCGTTGGATTCCTGATTAAATGCAGCCTATGCCCAACCTTCTTTTTCAGGAACTGATGAAAAAAAAATTATCGAAGTCTTGTCAAGCCGAACAGCGGAGCAGAGACAACAAATAAAACAGAAGTACAATGCTCTGTATGGCAAGGTATTTCAAAATTAATAGCCTCTTTGTTTCAGACAGCATGCCTGTGGGAAATGTAGCCTACATTGATCTCCTTTTCAAATATCAGGGGTCCAGTAGATTTAAGGAGGTCACTAGTTAGTTTCTGATCCAGCATTTTCTTTTTTCTCCCAAAATACTGATTATCTTAATAACATCAGGACTCAGAGTCTTTTTGAAATCAGCCTTAACCAGATCAGAGCAATTTAGTCAAAGTTGGGACAGCTAGAAAATAAGTCATTACCAGAATTAAAAATATTCCAGCTTGTCTTCAGTGCATTTCGAAAAAGGAAGCCTGAAACCAAGGCTTTCAGACAAATGCAGCTAACTTCAGTTCCAAATCCTGCTCAGGTGCATATTCAGAGGAACCACTTGGTCTTACATCATTATATTTTTGCTGAGTTGAGTAGGTTTAGTATTGATTTATGCTCATGCTGAGATCGACTGCACACTGCAAAACAGAGAAATCTCATAGAGAGCTTGGTTTCTGGAGGAGGACGCGTGGACTGCCTCGGTCATTTCGTATGTAAGAAAAACAAAATCTTCCAATGTATTATTTAGGTAAACAGATGAATCCTGCAGAGCTTATTATTAAATTGGTATTTTCTTACGGTTTGCTTGTACTTTAGTCATTAATCAATGATAATAAGACAGGCAGTGCAGGACCAGAAAGCCTTTCATATGTAAACCAGACAGCAAGCATGGTTTTGGGTGCATACACCCCACTGAGTTAGCTCTATAATGAGGATTAATAAAAATAGGCATTAGAAATGGGCAAATTCCAGGGGACATCCCAGTGAAACGAGCACACAACAAGCCTTCCCACCTGCCTGGGCAGCCTGGATATCTGGGAGAGGAGCAGCAAAGCTGTAGGTACCACTGCCTTCTGCTCCTGGGGGAAGTAAGGTCCACAGGGTGCTCCTGGGACCGGCTCCAGCACTGGTGTCAGCCTCTGGAGATCGTGTGTTCGTCTGCAATTGTGTAAGAGCATGCTTAGGAACAAAAGATTTAAAGCCGTCCTTCTTTATTGTTGTTCTCAAGTTGTCAAATGCTTCCTGTACTGCAGGAAACGTCAGCCGCAGATAGGGCTTAAAATAAATCATCGATAGACATTCTCAGTGTGAGTGCTTGGCCAACACGTACACACTAGCCAGGTCTTCTCCAGGGTCACCTTAATTTTTGAATTAAGTAGATCATATCAGAAAGAGGGTTTTTATTGCTTTCTGTGGGTTTTTTTGTTGCTTGTTTGCTTTTTGTTGGAAAAAAAACTGATGGCTTGAAATCAAAGCACTTCATAGAATTTTTTTGCTTTTCCCAGTAAGTCAATTCTAACCAAAAGTGGAAGAGAACTTGAAAAAACTTGATCCCTTCTGTTGCACCTCTTTCAAAGAAGGTTTCTGCATTGTGTTTCAGATAAATCTCTCCTGTTGAGTTTTTAAAAACACTAGTTTACATGTATTTAAGCAAGGAAGAGTTCAAACTGAAATGAGTGGCTAATACTTGAAGATGGGAGAAAAATTTCTTTCAACATGAAACAAACAAACAAAAAAATAGAAAATTTAATATGAAAAAAAAAAAGCCTATGTATTTCATGGATTTTTCATGTTTTTGGCACTTTTGGTACATAAAAAGCTTTGAAATCATGAAATTCCCTGAACCAACCAAATAAATCTTCTAATCCCACCTCAGCTTTTGCACTAACCCCTCCACCCACCCTCGCTCGCAGGATTTGGAAGAGGTGCTGAAGGGAGAGCTGAGTGGCAATTTCGAGAAGGCTGTGCTGGCTCTGCTGGACCTTCCCTGCGAGTACGAGGCGCGGGAGCTTCGGAAGGCGATGAAGGGTGCTGGGACGGACGAGTCGCTGCTGATTGAGATTCTCTGCACGCGAAACAACAAGGTTGGGACACCCGGGTAGATTTTACATGTGGTGTGCCTTAGGTAGCAGGGCAAAGAGCGGGCCTGTGTCCGCTGCAGCCTGAAGGTTGTCACACCAGGGCCAAAACTCTGACCAGAGTAAGAGCAGTGCAATTCGGATTCCTTCATCAGCCCTACACATCCACCACACATCTTCTGTGGAGACACAGGGCAGCACTGGGGATGCAGAAGTCCCCAGGAGCCTGTCTGGAGGCAGCTGTCAGAGCTTTCTGCATGGCTCTGGCCTTGGCTCCCACCACTTACAAGAACACAGTCTTCTTCAAAAATCCCTTTAGCTTATTCCTAAATGCAAGCAAAACCAGCCAGGCACTGCTCCAAATGCTGTCCTAGGCTGTTAATGGTGGCAAGTGGCCACCAAGGTGGCATTGAGGAGAAGTTGGGCCCCTCCTGCCTCCCACAACGCCCTCTCCCAGCTCCACACCCGCAGCGCCTCGAGCTACAGAGACATGGTGCTGGTACATGCTGCTTTGTATGTTTGTTTGCCTATTGATTTATGGTTTTTTATTCCCCTAGGAAATCATAAACATAAAGGAGGCGTACAAGCGGCGTGAGTAGTGTTCTGTTTCAAACACCTTCATTTAAAGCCCCCATTACTGAATGAACCCTCTCAGATTTTATTTCTTTTCCTCCACAGTCTTTGATCGGGATCTAGAGTCTGATGTGAAAAGTGACACAAGTGGCTCCCTGAGGAAGATATTGGTCACTGTGCTGGAGGTAAGGCTGGGAACTTGCTATTATGCACCTGCTGGGGAGAGAGATATCCTTTTCTCTATCATGATAAGGATCAGCTGCTATTTAGAATAAGGTGACTGTAATAAATAATATCATAATGAAGTAATTATAAAAAGCAAAAGGCATTCTCAAAAGCATTCTTCAGGATAAGAGCCTTTACATTTGCAACTTCTTAATATATCAAATAGGTTTATATAAACTCAGAAGTGAGCTTTTAAATTCTGATTTCTTTGAAGACAGCAGAAATGAAAAGATTTGGTACATAGAAGGAGCTTTAAAGACCCCGCAGTCACATCACTAAATACACCAGTCTGGAAAGCATTGGTATATTTTCAGGAGAGGTAAATGCATGTTATCCATTGATTTTTTTTGACTCAAGGCTGAACACCAAAGCCCACGTTAGCTCCAACTTGCCCAGCTCTTTCTGGGCCATGCGGCCACCCAGGAGCATCTCCAGATCATGGTCTAAAGCTTGAGATCCCCATCCTGCTCCTGAGGCATCAGATGTGCAATGTCATTAGGGCCTCAGCACAGAGCAAATGAAACTGTGAGATAAACCCTGCCTCGATGAATATTCAGGCTTCACCTCTGAAGTCTAGCACAAACTTGGACCGTTGGATCCTGTGCCACCACCACAATGGCCCATTACTAGGCGACTGTCAGCAGATGGCAGCAAAACTATAACCAGAATACTTGTGAGGGCTTCGAAATTACCATTCTCCTTCCCACTACAAACTGTAGCCAGAGCTTGGTCTTTTTTCCTACTGTAATGTCCTCTTCTGTAGGCAACCCGAGATGAGAACCAACAGGTCAACACAGAGCTCGCTGAGCAAGATGCCACAGATCTGTATAAAGTAAGTGAAACTGCAGAAAGCCCCCCGTTGTGCTGTGCTGCTCGGCAGCGTGCTGCCCGGGAGGCAACAAAATGCACCGAGCACGGAGGCAAGGGCAGTGTACAGAGCTGCAGTGAGGGGTGCACGGGCTGGAGCGTGGTGAATCAAGGGCTCTAGCTGACTTTTTGTCTCTACTGTGAATAAACAAGTGCTTCAAAAAATGACACGCAATCTTTAAGGCAGGAGAAGGCCGCTGGGGAACAGAGGAGCTGGCTTTCAATGTGGTCTTAGCAAAGAGAAGCTACAGTCAGCTGAGAGCAACCTTTCAAGCCTATGAAAAGGTGAGTTATTCCCTTCTGTGATGTGGGTTGCACAGGGCCTCACGTGTAGTTTGCAAACCCTATGACAACATGTGGGGCAGGTGATCCTTTATTTGCCATTTTTAAATGAATCTCAGAAAATATTTCTATATGACTGGATACCAATCTTAAAGAAATCGGGAATAAAAGCTGTGTCTTCTGCCACTGAAGAACCCACTCCCTTTCATAGCCCACACAACATCCAACCAAATAAAGATTGTGATGCCCTTTCCTTTCCACAACTGCATGACAGTGGGCGTCCCCACTCCTGCAGCAGGACCAGCAAAGAGATATGTTCATAAACTCCTGCCCTGAAGCAGAATTTCACCTTTCTGATCTTTTCTTCTCCTCCAAAGCAGAGCCTGACAGGGTCTCTCATCATGGTCCCACTGCTTCACACGCTCATGTTGACTGTTTAACCTTCCCCTTCCAAACCAACATACCCCACCAGACCATTGACTGCCACCACACCACGTCATGGTGCCTCTGCTGAAGACCACAGGACACACGGTTGAGACAGCAGTGGTGGCTGGGTGGTGGCCGTCCCATTTATCTGTAGTGGCCGGACCTTTTTGGGGCAGTGGGGAAGGCACGCAGATGGGTGAGTGTGTGCCAGGTCAGTCCCTGGCTTACTCCTGAGACCTTGATGTCTCTGGGAGGGCCTCTCCCAACCTCCCCATTGCACTCATCCTCAGCCCTTCCGCCAGGGCAGAGGCACACCTCCAGCCTCTTCCTCTCTGCCCTCCCTGAGCAGACAGCTGGTGCAAGGACTTTGCTGTGCTCTCCTCTATCTCCGAGCAAAAGGCAAACTAAGGTAGCAGGATCCCATCTGTCTGCTGCTTCTCCTGGTGTCACCCACCAGGGACATTTTCCTCATGGCTGGGCCTGGAGCCTGCCTCCGCTGATGCCTTTCGCCTGGAATTGACCTGTGAAAGTCCAAGCAATGGGAGATCCAAGGTCCTTCTCCTGGCAGAAAGGTGGAAGCTCGGCAGTGACATTTATTCTCAGGAGAGGACCCCACCTCCAGCCTCTGGCTCACAGTCCTGAACTTCATAGGATGACTGAGTTCATCAGAAAACCGTAACCCTAAGCACTGGAGATGGGAAAAACTTCAGTCACGGCCATATTTCAGTGTCAGCACAATAAGGAACCCTTAGCTGGAAAAATGCTGGCAGCTTAATCCAACTTTTGGTTTGCTGCTGGCAGGAGAACAGCAACAGTCACTAACTGGTAGTTCTTCATAGTACTGCAAACCCCGGGGGTTCCAAGCTACCTTGGCTTTTGGATTCATAAAGCCAAGCAGATCAGGTTGCCCAAACCAAGCCACCACATCCTGCCTGGATGCATTTGAAGGAGAAGGGGGCCAAGACAAGAACTTGAGTCCTTCTACACGTTTGGTTAAGTAGGGCCGGGTCTACACCAGGCTGGCACTTGCAGAACCTCACAAGATACCTACTGCTGCTTTGTACCTGCGGTCTCCTAGGCCTGATCTAAAGTCCACTTGAGTTTTGAGCCATGCAGAACCATCCTAACAGCAAAACAGAGCAAAGTAAAAGGCTTTGAGGTTTGCAAAATCCACAAAGGGCAGGATGAACTCTGTTTTGAAGTAGCAGTCTGTTTTTCCCCTTTCCTACGGAGTAATACAAAAACTAGGGAACAACTGCAGTGCTTGTAAGCTTTCCCTGAGCAGCCAAAGACAATAAGTAACAAAACTTCATAGAGCTGGTAAAGTTCCAAAATTTATCTTCTTTGTGTGGAAGCCATCCAGAGCTTGATAAAGGGGTTAGAGGGAACTCAGAGAGTTTCTCCTTTGCTTGGGGTTGCTCAAGAAGAAGCCACAACTTGTTTGTCCTAGAAGCCCTCAGGTATCAGTACAACTTCCTTGATTTAGGTTATCTAACTCTTATGCCTTACCGGACCTTGTAGTCCCTCTTTTCTTGGTGCCAGCGGATATGTGAGCACTTATACAAGAAAAGATCTTCACTTACCCTTGAATTGCTCCCTTGGAAAGTCTCAAAAGGATCTGAACGGGCCTTTTGCCATTGTGTCCTAAAGCTGATGCTGGTTTTATGGCAGTGGGACGGCTTGTACAGACGGCAGCTCTGATGGCTACTTTTTGTTGTCCCTCTAGGTGTATGGGAAGGACATAGAAGAATCCATTAAAAGTGAAACATCTGGAGATCTGGAGAAGGCTTACCTCACTCTTGGTAAAAAAGTGTTGAGAGCTTTCATTTTTAGTTCTTCCCCCCATCTTGCCCTCATTCTTGGGGTTCTGTATGCAGGTGACAGCTATTGAGATAGCCTTCAACTGAAGCTTACTTACCTGCTAGGAAAAGAAGAACCAGGTTTCAATAATGATTTGGAGCCCTTAGTTTTAGAAATAAAACAGACACATCTCCTCTCCAAAAGGCTATTTTTTTTGCCCTCTGAAACAGGGTGACCAGCTCCGAGCTGCCCCTGAGGCTGTGTCTGCTGCTAACTTCCAGCTGATGCCTGGGTACCATTTGTGGTGTGCTGTCAGGCTACCACCAGGGTCCCTGACAGCCATTTGGCACTGGGAGTGACTGTCGCCAGTATTTATTTACACATGTACCCTGGCTTTAGTAAGCTTACTGGTATTGATTTTATCTGTGTGGATCTGGGCTCTCCCAAATCTTCCCCCTCTGAGCTGTGGAGTGAGCAAGTACCCCGAGAAGAGATGGGCAAGGAGATCTCCAGACAGGCAAATGCTCATGCTCATCCATTTCATTTTCACTGTGGAATGGCAGCATATTCAGTGCTGGTCATTTCACTGTGTAATATGCTTTCCCCGTGGAGAAATGTATTCCCCCATTCAGACCCCAAACCTTCTCCTTACATACTGTTAGGGGCCAGTTACAGAACAAGAGCCCAACCAGCTCATATGTCTGCAGGATCATAAACCCTAAAGAGTTTTCCTTCTTTCTTATTCATTTCCTTCTCACTGAAGATGTATGACGAAGTGTAAATGTGCAAGTGTAATGAAGTTTCTTACTGTCCTCTAGTCAGCTGCGCCAAAGACTGCCCAGGTTACTTTGCTACACTTCTGCACAAGTCAATGAAGGGAGCTGGGACTGACGAAGAGACCTTAATTCGCATCCTTGTGACCAGGGCCGAGGTAGGACACCCTGCAACCTGCAATACTGTAATACCATCAGCTCTGGGAGAAATACAGACTGAGAGGGTACAGTGAGCCCTGCTAGATCGTGTGCTCAGCCAACCCCTTCCAGACCAATGACACCAGAGGTCACACTCTGCTTTTGTACCTAGGCAACTCTAATTTTGGTATTGCATCTAATTCTGTTTTGGAAAAAAAAAAAAAAAAAAGAAGAAAAAAAAAAAAAAGAAAGCATACAGGAAATTTCTAGTGGAGTCAACTGTACCTAAATAAAATTGGTCCATGGGGAGGTCTGGCCCCAAGAAGATGTGTAAAAGTAAATTCCTAGTTAAGTAATGATAAAGTAGCAGTTCCCAAATTGACAGTTTCTAATAAACATATGTCACCAATTCTCTCTGATTCCAGCTGGGAAAAAGCAGATGGGAAGGAGGGAAGAAAAATTAAGAGCCAAAGGAGATAATTGTAATTTTAAAAAGCACAAAACTGCACAAGGCATTTGAGATCATAAACACAGTCTTTAACTCTTCCTTCCGTATAAACTGTTGAGATTGTATAACCTCAGAGCTGTTCCAGTCTTGACACAGAGAAGTTGTTCACATGGACGAGGAGAACCTACATTTAAATGATCAGTAGTGTGAGAAATTAATCGCCAGTGTAGTCTCTTTGTTAAGATGTGATTTAACTATGCGAATGTTTCAAAACCAGTGATAAAGATCAGGACTGTGCCATGGGTACCTTTTCAGAGGAAAGCTCAAGACAAGGCATTTCATTCTCCCCACGCAGTAACCAGAAAATTACCGTGGTGGGTGGAACAAAACTGTCTTTTAAACATACTTCTGGAAGTGATACTCCTTCTTGCCACCAGAATGGCCTCAGGAGCATGCAGTGATCTGTGTGCTTGCCTGGCACCAACACTGTGCCCACACAACACTGCTGAGCACCAGGCAAAGATGCCCCCAGCCACCCCAGCATGGCTCTCCACTCAGGCCCGTACCCCTCACCACACACCATCTGACATGGGCTTACCTCAAGTCCCACTATTAAGCTGGGCCCAAGGTTTTTGGACCTCCTGCTTTCTCCTCTTCTCCTCCCACTGGCAGCAGGGGACCTTGGATCAGACCCTGGGGTCCCTCATAGAAACAGGGCACATTGCACAAAGCACGTCCCACTCTTCTAAAGAAACTCTTGGTGTCTCCTCAGACCGACCTGCCAGAAATAAAGGGGAAGTTCCAGCAAATGTACAAGAAGTCGTTAACTGAAGCTGTCCGTTCTGATACCTCTGGAGATTTCAGAAAGTTGCTGCTGGCTATTTTGCACTAAAAAGCCATCAAGAAAGAAGAAGCATGCTGAGCAGCCACCTCTTGATTAGTTTCCAAAATAGCATCCAAAAAATGTGGCATTAGCACAAAGAAAAAAAATCCAATTTATTTTCTTTCCAGCTGGGAAACATGTTGCCAAGTAAAGCTGGACGTGAGGTTTATGTTATGGCTATCTCGCCAAATGTCCTTAAGCAATAAAGACACGTTAAAAAACTAAATCTAAATTGGCCTCTTTGTGTCTGCATATGTGGAGGAATCTTTATTTTCTGTCATGATTTCTTCTGGGTAGACTTACTGCCTTTATTTAGTTCCAAAGATTATCCCTGATCTTTCCCTGCTTTTTTCCCCCAATTTGAAGGGTGCCGTGTCATGCCATGACAGTCCTGCCAAGAGAGAATGGATAGAAATTTCTTTTCAACCTATTATTACAGCTCTTTAATCAACCTGTGGGCTGTGAATTAATGATTTAAGTCAAGCCTGAGAAAAATCCCGCAATCGAAAAGGAAGGTTGGAGCGATTTCCCTGTCTGTGAGTTCCTGCCTCAGCATCGTCACCTCCTACGTTATACCATGAAGGAGATAAGGAATTGCAGTCCACGTTAGCACCACCTCCTAAGATTTGGCACAGGAGAATGGCTGGGGAAGAGACAGGACTTCATGAGGTGGATCTGTCCATCAGGAAAACGTTGCTCCTACAGAGCTAGACATGGACCTCAGGACAGTTGCACAGTCTCTGTCCTTGGAGGTTTCCAAGACCCAACCGGGTAAAACCCTGAACAACATGGTCTGGTCTCATGGCTGACCCTGCTTTGAGCAGAGGGTCAGATGAGAAACCACCTGAGGTCCCGTCCACCCTGAATTACCCTAAAATCCTATAATCATGTGACAGAAGATGTAGAGAAATGGTAACATGAGAGGACCTGACAAGTAAGAACAGAGAGAAGAGAATCTGGGTCAAGGAGATGGACTTGTGAGCTCTTTTTCGTGTTTGGCCCCTTCCCTCTTCTGCATGCACTACACTGTCAGGGGAAAGATCTTTCAGACCTAAATTTTCAGAGGTACTTTGACATCTAATTTCCACTGAAAATAGCATTTTTGAAGAATGGGACCTGTTTCTCTCTGCTTGTATCGATGTCACAGTGGTAACATCTGGACATCTACTTATAGTTGGTAAAGATAGGACAAAATAAATGGACAATGGGAAAAATGGAGAGCTTGTAGGATTCGTGTGTCACACAGATGTAATAGGATGTCCCAGCATTTTAGAGGTCTGATCTTCCTTTGACAACATTTCAGTAACCTAAAAATATCAGAGGCAGATACCAAACCTGAAATGAACTGGATTGAAATGAACTGGACTGAATGAAATGGATTTGACTTTATCGAAGTCTTTAATTTTCAGACCCAGAAAGAGTGAAGCAGAGCAGGATCTGTGTGTCTCCTTCTTGCGGTTGCCATGGGGCTATTGTAATCAGAGACTATAGAAAGGATACATGAATAATCTACTTAGGTGTCCAGTGTTCCTGGTGATATTTTATCCTTTCCAGGTCACACTGTGTGTTCTGTCCAAGATAAGCTGGCAGGTACCCATTCTCAAATGATGTAGTTGGAACAAAAAGACATGGTTGTCTGAAATGCACATGAAGGAGCTGGTTTAGGCAAAGGATTTGTTTTGAAATATTCAAGCAAGAGTGCCCAAAGCTATATGATTGGTTTCTGTGAAACCTCTAGGAGTTCAGCACCCTTTAAACCAAGCTATGTACTTATTTAATGTGAAGCGCATAATTTTGGCAGCCAAATTTATTTTTGCCTGCAGATTGTTTTAATTAATGCTAGTAGGTCATTCTGACTAAAGAAGGAAGAGTACAATTGCTTTCATCTTAATCTCTCACTCTTTAATTAGAGATTGGCCTGAAACCAAGCCGGGAGCCCACGCATCTTCACACCCACACATACTGGGGCAAAGTCATCACTGAATTACACACTATGTTCATCTATCTGTCTATCTGTACACAATACATGCAGTGATGGCTGTGACACTTGTGAAGTTGCTCTGAGTCTCCAAAGCTGTAAAACTTGTTCCCATGCCTCTGACAAAAGTTTAGGTCACGGGTTCAAAATCCAAGTTCAAATTCCAAGACCAGTATCTACAGATACAGTCCACCACCCAGCCCACAAGATCAGAACTGAATCCAGATTTAATCGGGTCTTAAACTAAGCCTTAGATCAGGACCAAGTATCACACCAACGTGAATGACAGCAGTAGTAGGGCACCTGGTGAAATCATGTTTACTGAGCAGCTAAACAGAAAATGAGTAATGCAGTAGTCAAAGAGAAATGAGAGAGAAGGATCATAAAGGTATCTGGGCTTACAAAAGAGGAATAAGACCAGGTGCCCAGAGAGGGTGCCCAGAGAGGTTGAGAATTTTCCATCTTTCAAGCTTCCAAAATTCAACAGGAATCCCTGAGCAACCTTATCTAACGTAGAGGGTAGCCCTGCTAGGTGAGCTTCCAGGGTCTCTCCAACCCACATCTTCCAACGACTCTAGGAGAATTAGGGTGTTTGTGAGCAGGAGACCATACCTGGCAGTGCCACATGGAATTGCCATTGTATTTCTGTTGCCTGAAGTAACACAAAGGACTACATCTCATTGTCACATATGATTCTCCACCAATTCCCTGTATTCAGTTTGGATTCTGTTTACTTTTCAACATCTTCTCTGCTGTTTGCTGGCATGGGGAATTTTGTTGCCTTCTGTGAACCTAAGATGTTAACCAGGGAGCTAGAAGATAGGATCAAATGTCTGTTTTCCCAATTCAGTAAGCCAAACAGTGAATCCACACTCAGCTCAGGCTGGACATGGACACGTCTCGGGGAGGATGCTTCAACGAGGAGTATCGGGGTGACTCCAAAACCCAGTGCTGGCCTTGAGGCAACATTTCCTTCATGGATCTGGCCCAGACATCATGTATGGAGTTAGGTCTCCTGGTGCTATCAGCTGGTTAAGATAAGGACGTATGTGTTGAGTAAAGGGTCCCTACCCATGCTATCTCTTGATACTAATTTGCTAGTATAGACGTATCTTTGCTCTTTTTTTCACTATAGATATTAGTGATACATGTTTATATGTAATAAATATGTGATACATAAATCTACTAATTCCCCATATCATTAGCCTTCCTTTCTGCTCACATATTTCTCTCCCCTCCAGCTTGTAAGACACAAAATGGTGTCAAGTACCCACCGACCAAACTCCATGCCAGTGCAGGCGGCATCCCAGGCAGTGCTGGCCGCTCTCCCAGCCTGGGCTGGATGCTGGAACCACGGCCGGCTGCAGCCACTGCCTGGGGCATCTCCCCGTGCTCATGGCATCTGATTAATTGTGATCCCTGTAATTTTCTCTTCTTATGATGAGGAATGATAATCCTGGGTTTTGTTACATCTCCCTGTTTTATAAAGACCATAATAAGGAATATTTTCTTCTCTTGCCCTGCCTATGTAGAGTGCAAATTTTAGGCAAGGGGCAGAGAACTATCCCAGTTCTTTGTGTTTGGTAGTCATCGAGGTCGTGCATGTACCACTGAATAAGCTCAGTGGACTCTCTGCCTTTCTCCTTTTCCGTATTTGTTCATTTTCACCTGAATTGTAATAGGATCAGCGTATGAGTTTTAGAAGTTGTCTGACATCACCAATCCTCTCCGTGCACCTGTCTGCTGGCTGATTAGATTACAGCTTTTTTCCACTCTGCTGCTTAGTGCACGATAATAGGCGTTTCATCATCCCATTACACTAGAACATAAGAAGAGCTACTCTGGGTCAGATCAAAGATTCAACCACCCTAATCCCAAAACTGAGCACTCCTAAACACTTCAGAGCAGAAGGAACAGTGTGAGTATACAGCATTGCAGCAGAGTGCTTGTTCCTTTGTAGACATTTCTGTGTCCTAGAAACTGGCAACTGAAGGATTTCATAAACTGGAGGCTGCAGAGGGTCGCTGTTTTTAACAACCCCAATGGCTCCAGCCTTCCTCGGGAGTATGGGGGACCTGCAGCATCAAGTCCCATGGTGTCATTAGGTGACATAACCTGCCAACAAACCCACTTCCCATCTGCACACGGTGTTCAGACCAGTCACCATTATCCATGCAATATCCCACTGCATGGTTAGCACGATATCCCATCATTCTAAAAAAAAAGACCACTTAAGCCTTTGTGAGGCTGGCTCGATGACTAGCATGCTAACCTAGGGAACCTGCCTCAAGGATTCACTCAGGAGCAGACTTTGTCAGACAAGTTACGCTGCTCCACAGAAGAAACAGCTCTGCCTTCTCTTACCAGCGGTCATGAGGGAAAAAGCATTAAATTCTAAGGTATGCTACAGCAATAGGGGCCATACGGGGCATGCTGTTCTAAAATGTACCATGAAAAAAATGATTTCTGGTTTATTTACAAAAGAAATCCTAGCTAAGCATCTCCATTTGGTTGGAGATGTGTCTGAAACCATAAGCTCTGGGAAGGAAAGAAGAGAGCAGGCAGTGGGAGCTTCATTGCTTGGGAGTCTCGGCCCCAAATTGGCAGGGACCTGTGTGGGGATGGAGCAGGGAGCAGCACACACACATACACACACCAAGAGCAATAAGCTTTTCAAACAGCACACACTGTACTCTGTGCTAGCAGGAGTTTGCATAACTGTACAAAACCTTCAAGCCTGGGATCTTCTAAATAAATGCCAAATTTATCAGTATCTAAAGCAGAACATGCCACCTACCCTTCCCTGACCCCATAAAGCAGTGTCATCAGTGAAGTGAGAAAGCGTCATTTGTTTCTTTAAGGGTTAAAAAAATAATCCACAGCCACTGCCAACAAGAGAAAGAACTAAACAGGCAGCAAAGAGTCCAAGCCAGACAGAGACATAAAGCTACATCAATCATCAAAACGGGCCGCGACAAGAGCGTATACATACAGAGCAAGAAAGAAAGCGAGAGGGCGTTTTGTTTGGGTAGCTAATGTTCTCTGGATGAGGAGAGAGAAATTCTCCTTCGGGTTCTTAATGCCACTCTAAATATTTACAGCGAGATCCTGGCCAGCTGGTGAGGCAGCGATGGAGGGAAGGGCGCGTTCTCCCCAGCGCTGTCCTCCAGCCCGTGCCCTGGTCGAGGAGAGGGAAGCGGCTGCACGTTGCCATGTGCACCCTGACAGTGACCCATCAAGACGAGCCCTGTGCTCATTCCCTTCGCCTCCCTCGCCTCACTTGGCCGGGCATGGACGCAGGCTGTGCAGGGAGAGGAGATGCCACGGCCTCCAGGAAGGTACGCCAGGCCTACTCCAGCCCGTCCCTGACATGGGGCCGGGCCTTCAGAGCTCAGCTGGCCTTCAGGCACGTTACCATGTTGCTGGGCTGGGTGACGAAGTCCCTGGGAAAGGCCACATATGGCACGGCCTGTCATGCAAAGCTGCTGTTTTTAGAGGACAGGGCTGCCCCCATCCCCACGGTCTCTGCTGGGACACAGTGCGGAGGCAGGAGCGCATGGCGGGCTGCGGAGGCTAACGCCACGCGGGGGTTGACACGAGGGCACAGCGGCTCCCAGTGATTTTCGTTCATCTGCCTCGCGGTGACCAGACGCAGACATCACTCACCAGTGAGCCTTGGCTTTGAGAACATGAGAAGAGTTGTGCTTTAACCTCGTATTTCCCTCTAGCTGCGGCGCTTAGGAGTGGTGTTTTGGATCCAGTCCCATCCCAAAACAAAGGCAGGAACTGCAGCATTGACAAGGGGCCTGCGTCAGTCACCCACGGGGCAGCCAATGCCATTTTTCCTGAAATGCCCAGAATATCGGCACAGAGCTGGGACACATTACACAGGACCTGCTGGAGATCCTGGCCCTTCTGTGGGGCCAGTCGGGGATGTGGAGGATCCTCTGGTGGCATGAAGTGCTCAACTGATCCAAGCCCTGGGAATGGATTTAGGCTCATCATCGCAGATACCTGCGTGGTAGTGTCAAACAGACACCTACACATGACCAAGGCAGCTGTGCACCTACAGCCAGTGGAGGTTTAGTCAGAGGTGCCTGGAGGACGATTCACCCACCCAAACACAGGTGGTGCTTGTTGGTCACCTGGATAACTCCGAGGCTGTATTGACCAGGCCTCAGGAGCTGCAAAGGGAGCTCAGACACGTTGTTCGCTTGCAGACATCTGCAGTTAAAGGCCCAAACGAGGTGTCTGCAGTGAGGAGCCTGGGGACTGGTCACCTCAGGTGATTTTCTAGCTTGCTGCCCTCACTTCGACAAACTAATCCACTTTTCCCAACAACGCTCACTTTCATCAAGGCACCTGCAATGTTTCTTTGTTAAGGGTTTCAGAGAGCTGAAGTCCTTACAGAAAAAGCCACAACCTGTTATTTTCTGTATCAAGTATCAAGGGGCATAAATTGCTCCAAGAGAGAACTTCTATCTCTGTTTCTCCCTGCCCACGCTAGGTGCCCTGGGTATGGAGTCCCTGTGCACCAAACATCTCCCACCCACCCACCGGCTCAGACCACAACGGGCAGGTGCTCCCCAGGCCTGTCCATAAGGTGGAGACACGATCCGCCACACCAGGAGCCCTGGAGGCCCTTCTTTCTCCATGAAAATACGTGACAGTGCATCACCTAGCGCAAGGCATTGCAGACTGTTTACAGGCTTCTCGAGTTCCCAGGCACTTTAGGACAGGGTCCTGTTGCTGTTTCCAAACGGACAGCCAGGACTTTTATAAGTGAACTTTCCTCTCCGTGTCTATTTATTATATGTAAACATTTGCCAGAAAAACACCACTTGGGCATGCTCAGTACCGGCCAGGTCATTGCAAAAGGCAACGGCGGCGTCACATGTGATAACAGTGAGAAGCCCATATGTGCCTATTCTTAGCCCTGGAATGTATACAATGCCCCACCGCCTTGCGCTCCTGCACAAAGCTCCCGAAAGCGGCAAAAGTGACTTCAGAATAAACACGTCCAGAAATCACCCTCTATGAATCACTTACCTACTGAAAGAAACGTCCTGTGGGTTTATAGTTTTTATCCAGGCTCTAGCTATGGAAAATCTCAGCAGAGAATAAGCGACAGAGAGTAAGTGCATGCAGGGAAGGACAACAGAAGGTAAATGTTTCTACCGTATGATTTCACTGCAGATTGAGCAGTTAGTCATGAAATACTCGTCAAATTGTTCTGCCTGGCAGTTAATTTAGTCATTGTGTGTCTGATTAACATGAAAAAAAAAAAAACCACAGCTAAGCAGAGTTAACAAATAACTGTTTTAATGCAGATTCCCAGTCTCTAGGGTTTAGTTTGCCCTGCTGCAGAGTTCAGCTCTGCCAGATTTACATTCTTTGGGAATGACTAACTCTAGGCGAAAGAGGCGCAAGTTACTAAACTGCTAATACTTTAAAACAGTGAATAAATGTCTAAGCACATTTATTCAATGTGATTAAAATGAACAACCCAGTTGCTTCAGCAGTTCAGCTTTCATCCCAAATCAGCAAGATAACTTCAGTGCTTTTGCTTCTTGCCAGGGACGCAGGCGATGCTGACCCCAGAGTTGCAACCTATCTGACAAATTTATAAAAATTTTAAAGGGTCTTAGTGACCTTTTAGCCTCTTTATTATTTTCCCACTGTGCCTAACCCATGTTCCATTTTTATGCATAACAGCAAACGAATATTTAGAGCAACATCAAAGTCCTGATTTGTTCCCTCGAAGCTGGATATTTCAATAAAAGCTGCTAAGAATTTGTTTTTTCTGCCAAGTCCAGAATTCATCTCTCTTACTTTGCTATGGAGGAGGGATCTGCTGAGGAGTTCCTCTTCAAAGACCAGGACTTCTCCTCCGAACTGCTGAGGCAGCTGAATGCTCTGCGGCAGAGCAGGATGCTGACTGATGTTACTCTCTGCTCTGGGGGCTTTGAAGTCCCCTGCCACCGAAATGTGCTGGCTTCCAGCAGCCCGTACTTCAAGGCAATGTTCTGTAACAACTTCAAAGAGAGTCACCAGGCTAAAGTCATCCTGAAGGGCATTGATGCTGAGATTTTGGACCAGATTATCCTTTACATTTACACAGGGGAGATTCTCATATCCGCCGAGAATGTCTTGTGCCTCTTGGAGACGGCGTCCATGTTGCAGTATGCTAAGCTGTTTGAGGCCTGCTCTGCCTACCTCCAAGACAAGCTGACTCCTGACAACTGTCTGAGCATGATCAGACTGTCAAAAATCTTGAACTGCCAAAGCCTGAATAAGAAAGCCAAGGCTATGGCTTTGAAATGCTTTCCTGAGGTGGCCTCTTCTGAGGACCTGAAGGACCTCTGTCCTTTGGAGCTCCTTGATTACCTTGGGGACGATGACCTCTGCGGGGAGGAGGAGCAGGTCTTTGAGACACTGATGGTCTGGATCCGGCATGACCTCCAGGCAAGACAAGGCTACATCCAAGACTTGTTCAAGAAGGTCCGGCTTCAGTACGTCCACCCAACTTTCCTTTTCCATTTCATCGCCAATGACTCCCTTGTTCAGTCTTCACCCACTTGCAGGAGCATTCTCGAATCGACCTGGAGACAGATGTTTTCCTTGTACAGCACCAACGCACCCGACATCAAGCCCATGGTGCACGTTCCTCGCAGGTACTCCAACCAAGAGTTCCTCATCATCGTTGGTGGCAGGAAGGACAACAAGCAGACCACAAGGGATGTCCTGCTCTACGATGACAAGACCAACCAATGGCTAAGCCTGGCCAAACTTCCCGTGCGCCTCTACAAACCCTCTGCAGTGAGCTTACACAGCAGTATTTATGTGCTTGGAGGGATGCCTGTTAGCAATAAGAAAAGCCCAGTCAGTGATAATATTTACATTTACTCCCTCAAACTCAATCAGTGGAGGTTGGTTGAGCCCATGTTAGTTCCACGTTACTCCCACAGAAGCTTGGCATATAAAAATTATATTTTATCATTTGGCGGAATTGGTGAAAACCAAGAAATCCTGAATTCCGTGGAAAGATACGACAGCATCTACAACACCTGCGAGAGCATGGCAAACATGCCTGTTGCTGTCCTTCACCCTGCTGTTGCTGCTAAAGACCAGAGGGTCTACCTCTTTGGGGGAGAAGACATTATGCAAAACCCCGTTCGGCTTATCCAGGTAACAGTCAGTCTTGCTTGTCAGAGGCAGTTTCATCTAAAGTATTCAGTGGTTCATCACCTTGATGAGGGAATCAAACCCTCAAAAAAACTTTATTGTGAGTTGCAGCAACAGGCAAGATGAGTTGACACGCTGCTTCAGGGAAGGCTTGTCTGTGAGAACAGTTGCAATTCTTTCATTCTCCCCCTTGAATGTTTTTCAGGCACGAGCCCTGAGACCCCTCCTCAGGTGCCAGCTCTGTGCAGGCGAGTTGCTTCCCACAGAGGTCCTGGAAGTTCCCGTGGGTAATGCTACAGCAGGCTACAACTGACCTCCGTGCCTATCTCCATCTCACCAAAATCAGTGCTTGCTGTTTGGCCAGCATGCAGCTGAGCTGGGGTCTCAGCTGCGCACCTGCTCCCTCGCAATGACAGCAAAGATGCCAGTTTGAGATCATTAGAGCAATTAGACTCTCACTCATCAAAAGGCCAGAGCTTAAACTGACAGTTATTTCACATAAACAGTTGTGTTAAAAGCGTGGGTCCTGCCACATGTTGCTGGATCTCTGCCTGCTTTCAGTGGTTAAAGTATATTAGGAGGAAAAAAGACATGAAATCCTTCCTTATCTGATCTGAAGCGTTAGCAACGCAATGTTACTTTCTCCTTGAGTGTTTTTCAGTGGTTTAGGTAATTTAACTAAGAAGCATCATTAGCAGCCAAGATGGCAACCAGCACACGAGCAATACTTATTTACGATGATAACTCTACTTAATTATCAGGGGAAAGGAAATATCTTTTTCAATGTGGGGAGATGTCCTGGAAATATTTGCTCTATTCATCGCTATATGGCATGACATAGAAGTTGGTGTCGCCCACGTACAGATGACTGAGTGATCGTCATCTGGCAGCAGCTCTTTTTCTCACATAAATTGATGACTTAGATATCATTCTAAGTCCTATCAGCAAGTCTCTTTGCTAATCTGATCACATACCAGCCACCAACACAAATACAGCTGCAGGGCAAACACGGGGGGCCGCCAGCAGAGCTAGGTGAAGTTGTGGTTGGTTTGCCCAGGAAGTGGGGAAAGCTAAGGCAGGACTACACAGAATAATTAGATAATGAAAGGAAGCAACCTGCATTTCGGGAGAGTATTAGCCAGGAGTTACAGCAATTTGATGGCCAGAAGAAGACTTACACTGGAGAAGCTTGCTTATGACAGAAACTCTGCCTTAGTGTGTGCTAGCATCTCCTGAGCAGACAAGCCTGGAGAACTAGAATGCTTTCCAAAGGGGATGTACTAGAAAAAAAAAAGAGTGGGTAAATTCTCGAATTTCCAGCAGTTTGAGCCAGTGGATTGTATTCATTAAGACAAAATAAAAACCATAAGTTCCTCTGTAATTACAATTGCCGGTCAAAAAACAACATAAACAGCTGTGTGTATCTTTATTTATTTGTCAGGTTTACCATGTCTCCAGGAATACATGGTTTCGGATGGAGACCAGAGTGGTGAAGAATGTCTGTGCACCAGCTGCTGTGATTGGAGACCAGATTATCATCGTAGGAGGTAAGGGCTCTGTTTCACCCTCCCTGCTGCCAGCCCATGCCCAGATCCTACAAGATTTCTCACCTTTCCTGCTCAGGATGCCCCCTGCTCAGGCCAGGGATGGTCAGAGCTGCAGCCAGCCATGCTGGCAGTGAGAAGTGTTGATGCCAAGCATGGCTATCACATTGCGGGGGTGAACATCATGTGTGGACTGTGCTCCCCGTAACAGCTTGTGGAGCTTGGGAGGGAGAGGAGGAATATGCCCACAATCCATACGCGCCTCTCATGGGGTCTCAAGGCTATGGCAGTGGGGACAAGCTCTCCAGAGGACACCTTCTCACTCTGGGTAGCAAAATCTCAGTGGGGAAAACTGGGGGACAGCCAGTGCAAGTTACTTCTCTACAGAGAAAGGAAGAAACAAAAAGCCATGGGGCCCTGCTCCTCCCCTGCTGACTCACAGCCTGGCCCTCCATGACAGCTCTTCTTGGAAGGGCGGAGAGCACAGTTACCACAAGGCCAAGGATGGCTTGTTGGAGTGGGGGGGCTACAGGGCTCCTCCTGAGGGTAATGGTGCAATGCCCCGAGATGGGCATGAAACACCTGGAAAGGAGAAACTTCTCAGTGTCTTACTCAACTCAGAGACCAGCCTCTGCCCATGGCACTTGGACAGATCAGATCTTGGTACTTTGGCACTTCATAGTCCTTCATGCAGCTTCCCTGACCACAGGCTGGCAAGAGGAAGCATGTCTTAGATTATTTAAGGGAGAATGACATATAGGGAAGCTTTAGCAGAGCAGAGGAGCGAACCCAAATCACACAGGGCCTGAATGCAGTATGTTTCCCCTGCACAAGGCCGCTGCTACCCTATGCAATGAGGGCAGGGGAGAGATGGGTCAAAAGGTCCCAGACTATCAAGATCCTGTGTGGCAAATTAGCCTGAACTCAGACCAAAGTGCCCAAAATACAGTATTTTCAACTCTTTTGTCTTCAAATACTTTTATCTGAAGTGATGGTTTCAGGTTAGGGAAAGTGGCTTCAAGGCCTGCGCAGCATGGCCCAAAGCAGATTGCTTGCTACGGGCAGTCCTGATTATCTACAGGGATACATAGACAAACTACAAGCTGCTTTACCTCTCAGCGATGTGAGGTTAAACCACCCCATCCATTGGGCTGCTGGCATAGTGGCCAGCACAGAAATGGCACAGAGGGCAAGGGTGTGGAGCGAGCAGTGGTGGGACTGCACTGTCAAGTACCTAGCTCCGTTGTGTACAGAGCTAATCCCAACCCAACCAGGCATTGTCACTCCCTCTGTCCTTTCTGGCTTCCCACATCACTGGTTTCTGTATTTCTGAGTGAGGCTCTAGGAGCCTTTTGCGTAACAAGAATTACTTTGTGACTTCTGAAGGTGCACGCGGAAAACTGCAAGCTCCAGCTGTGTTTGAGAGGCCTGATCTGAAAGGTTTTGTTGTGCTCATCAAGCCTTAGCTACCAAGATGATAGGAGACAGGGTGAGGACAAACAAGAAGGGAAGATAGACAGGCAGGCAGTCTTGTGACACATCATCACTTCCCGGCTTAGATATCTTAATTCTGCCAAATTATGTACCAGTATAAACTGAGACATAAACCCTAATTCCCATCTGTCTCTTCCACCTCTGGTTTTGCATTTAGGGTACACCCGGAGAATAATTGCTTATGATACAAAAGGCAACAAGTTTGTTAAATGTGCAGACATGAAGGACAGGCGAATGCATCACGGGGCCACTGTCATCAAGAACAAGCTGTATGTCACGGGAGGACGGTGTCTCACTGTGGACAACATCATCGAAGACTCGGATTCCTTGGACTGCTATGACCCAGAGACGGACACATGGACAACGAAGGGAAAACTGCCACACAAACTCTTTGACCACGGGTGCCTTACACTCCAGTGTGTCCCCTGTTCTAACCTTCTCTAAATGACTTCTGGTACATCCCAGGACATTCCTGGTGTTTTCCAGAATGGACCCACCCTGCTCTGCACAGAGCACGTGGGGAATCCTCATGGAGTCTCACAAACTCCTGTTCTTGAAGGTACCAGTGGGGCTGGTCATTCCCCAAATGCTCTGCCACAAAGGTCACGAGCTTCATGCTTATACCATAGTCATCTGACCAGTATTGCATGTGGTGCTGCTGAAGTCCAGCCCCGAGACCTTACCCAGCAGCTCAGCAGAAAACCAAAAAATACTGGGTAAGAACCCAGAGCAGGATTTGGTCTTGTGAAGACTGAAATGAAAGGTGAATAGGAGTGCTGATACCTCCAGAGAAAGTGAGATCTGGGTAACTTGCATTTATGTTAGCATACTCCGCTGCATGGCATGGCCCTTTGCTGCTCAGTGCTGGCCAAGCTTTCTACATCCAGTGGCAGGAGCGTTTGGAATAGGAAGCCCCAAGCCCTGGTTGTGTAGCCAGCCCAGTAGCGTCTCTCTGCATTAGCTACAGTAATCATCTCATAAGACATAGAATTTTAATGACATCAAATTAGAATTTAGAAAAAGGCTGATGCTTTGATCTGAATGCTCATATTACAAGACGCATATTTTATTTTCTCGAGCTACCTCTGTTTCATGGTGCAGTGAAGATTTATGTTTCGTTGCCTGCTCTCCAAAGGAGCAGGAAAAGGGATAATGGAAATAAAGATTGCCTGTGTCTTCTTTTTGGAGGGCTCTTGTTTTTCTGGAAGCTTGCTTCTCCTTTTGCACTGGGGATAGCAGTGGGGTTAGTTAGGAAGCTCTTCAGGTGATGTCATTCCTGAAATCTGGAATAACAGAGGGAGCACATGGAGGGAGGGGATGTAAAAGAGCAGCGGTATTTGGGAGGAGCTCTTTTTTTTCCCTTTCTCCTCTCTCCAAACCACTGGAAGGCAGTGATGAGAAAACGCCAGTGACAGGAAACCAGCTTTCCAAGAAGAGCAAATGTAAGTCTGCCACTTGGCAAAGCAACTCTGGCTCCGCCAGTATTTTTGTGGGGTTCTGCCACTAACTGCATATTTTTAATGGGAGGGGATTAATCATCAGATACTGATCAGGCTGTGAACTACCATCAGGTTAGCAGGCTTGGTAAGACTGTTAAAATAGCAAGGAGCTTTTAAGATTGCATTGGTGACCAACATCTAGAAAAGGAACGGAATAAACTGCACCCTGTTTTCCTTGTACTTGGAAGAAAGCAGGACTTTTTTCGAGGGCATAAGGTGGCTTGAGGAAACCACACTCTACCCTCCTCTTCACAGGAGGCTGCACAACCATGTGGTCATCACCACGTTGCAGGACACCAACTCCAGCCACTGTGATCGCCTCCTGTAAATCTGTATCCTGGAGCAGGAGGTTAACAGAAATAGTTAACGAAGCAGGGGGCTGGAAGGAGGACTTGGATATCCACTGCTGTTTTAACAATGCAAAATAAAATGGTTATAATTGTTTGTACGAGCTTTGCGTTGAGGAGTCCCCATTGTTCCCTCTACATTGTTGATAGAGGGAATTGTTTTTGTACCAGCAGTTTTTGCCAGGGTTTCCTTCTAAGGATCTGAGTAAACCTGCAAAAAATGAGTGGGAACCCAAACTCATCCCCCAGCTCGGAAGTCTTTGGCTAGGGTTCTCCTGCCTTTCAGTCTGTATCATCATCTCCTCCCGTGCAAAGCAGGGCTAAATCACAGCACTTGCCAAATTGGACCGGAGCAATGATTCATTCTGCTTCCTCACAGGCCAGCTCCAGCTCCCTGGAGAAAGAAGCCTTGTCATGGCCAATTATGGAAAGCCTGCCCAGGGGAGATGTTTATTCCTAACCCCTCGGTACCGCCTTCCCAAAGCCCTTCCTGTTGTGACCCCACTCAGCTCCAAGACTCCGGGAGACGCCAGTCGCTGCCACGCATTTTAGCTGACACGGATTCCTGCCAGGCTCGTGACTGTACCCAGAACCAAGAAAAAAAAGCCGACTTGGGGTCATAACCCCGTGTTTGCAAACCATTGCCACAGCCATTGGCTTTCGCTTGGAAGCAGGCCGTTTTTGTTTAATTCCCGTATCGTATAACCACCAATTTTCTCGGTGTACATGCAGGGGCCAAACAGTGCCTTGCACAGCTGAAGCTGGGCAGGAAACAGGAGTGCGATGAGGAGGCGCAGTCGCAGCAGCGCTGAGCACAGCGTCGTTCCCCCAGCCCTCGGGGTGCCTCCCGTCACCCCCACGTCCCCTGTGCTGCGAAGGGCTGCGGCCAGCTCTGCTCCAGCCATAAACCCTGCCCCTTCACAGGCTCCTCACATCCGTAACTCAACGGATTTGTGTTCCCTGGGCAGTAAATAAAAAGCGTGGTTTCTGATAGCCTTCTGTCCTGTGCTTGATTGGCTTTGGTGCAAACTCCGACCGAGGCCTTTGTGGGAAGGGTTGAAAGGAGAGCACCAAGCTGAGCGTTACGGAGGCAGGCATCTAGGCAGAGACAGGCAGCCGCTGGCTCGCTGGGTCTCAGCCCCCTGGAGCCAGAGGGGCAGCAGCACCAGCAGCTGCAGGGCAGGGCCATCCAGCCTTGGGGCCAGCACCAAGGGGAGAAGGGAAGGGTGAACCTCTCTGGTCAGGTTCTGGCCACCTCCTGGTCCACCTAGAGCGATACCTCGTACCCTTGCAGTTGCTGTGCCCAGTGGTGCAATGGGTGAAAGCTCTTCTAACAGGTCAGCCAAGGCAACGCTTCCTTCAGAAGGGCTCCTTCAGAAGTCACAGTATCACAGATTTCTAGGTTGGAAGAGACCTCAAGATCATCGAGTCCAACCTTCGACCTAACACTAAGTACTCCACTAAACCATATCGCTAAGCTCTACATCTAAACGTCTTTTAAAGACCTCCAGGGATGGTGACTCCACCACCTCCCTGGGCAGCCCGTTCCAATGCTTAATAACCCTTTCGGTAAAGAAGTACTTCCTAACATCCAACCTAAACCTCCCCTGTTGCAACTTTCGCCCATTCCCTCTCGTCCTGTCACCAGGCACGTAGGAGAACAGACCAACCCCCACCTCTTTACAGCCTCCTTTAAGGTAACTGTAGAGAGCGATAAGGTCGCCCCTGAGCCTCCTCTTCTCCAGGCTGAACAATCCCAGCTCCCTCAGCCGCTCCTCGTAAGACTTGCTCTCCAGACCCCTCACCAGCTTGGTCGCCCTTCTCTGGACTCGCTCGAGCACGTCCATGTCCTTCCTGTAGCGAGGGGCCCAAGTCAGAAGGGGACTTCCCTGAACAGGGTCTGCAGGGCCACCAGTACCCTGAACACACTCTGAGCCACCACATGCTTTTCCAGAGTTCTCATTGTCCTAACATTTCAACATCTGAGTGTTCACTTAGATGGGAAACCCCCAAGGGAGACGAGCAAGGTGCTTCATAAATATGACCACGTCCCCATGTGGAAGCAGCTATTTAATAAAATAAAAAAGGTTTTCAGAAAGGATCCTTGATTTGGGGGTCAGCTTTTGGAAGGGCTGAGCAGCTGTTGCCTTTTTCCAAATCAGGCAGGGCTGTGAAGGCTCAGCACCTCTAAGGTCTCATGCCTGGGTGTCCCAAGACAGTCTCCAGATCACGGAAACTGTAGGGTGAAGAGGTTGAAAGCAGGCTGCTCTCTGGGACAGCGAGTTCCCGGTCCCTCGTGGCAGGTGCATATCTAACGCATTGAAAATCTCCCATGACAGACTCTCTGCTCCCTCCCTAACGTATTGGAGAGTTTTATTAACCTCTTAGCTTTTAACAGTAGCTATCCTGAATCTTCTTTGCTGTACATTCAGCTATCCCCACCCAGATGGAGGGCAATTGATTACCCTTTGTGGCATCATATACTTTTTTACATCTTTAAAGTTTATTAGCGTTTCAAGTTCTGTAGACTAAACAAACCCAGCCCTTTCAATCTTTCCTCGTAAGTCATCTTTGCAGACCTCTGATCATTTCTGTTGCTCTCCCCTGGACAATTTCCAGCTTGTCTTTTTGTTTTGTTTTGTTTTGCTTCTTTTAATTTAAGCGCAGCGCCCTGGCTCAGCCTGGCGGTGCTGAGCAGAGCAGCGAAGCCCTCCTGCATCTTACCTACCGCCCGCCCGGCCTCGCAGCCCAGCAGGATATTTGCTTTTTGCCGGATTGCAAGCTTGGGTTCAGTCGTTCTCTGGCCTCAGGACTGAGCAACGTGCGCAAGTTTGGGCAAGGTCGCATGGAAAGACTGCGGGAGATGCAGGCTCTCCCAGCGCTGTGCCTTAACTCCATCTCTGCTTCGGCTCGCCGGGGCCCCGGGCCAGATCCTGCTGAAAACAATGAATTTCTCCACGGGCTTTGGACCGGGCCCTAATTATTGTGTTCTCAGCTGGATTCTTCGCTAATTCTATTAATTTTTATAGCAAATATTTGGCGTTTGAGTCATCTTTTAGACTAGGGGAAAAGTTTCAGGAAAAAAAAATAAAAAAAAAAAAGGAAGAAAGGAGATGATAGCATTTGCTTTTTAGATTTCTTCCACTTCCCTTGCTGCGCTCTCAGCGCTGAACCCCACCGCACAGACAGCTTGCGGCGGTAGGCAGCTTTGCTTTGATCTTAGCCAAGAGCCTCGTAGGTTAAGCCTGTGTTTTCTCACTGTAACCATTTCTCAAACAACACGATCCTTTCCAAGGGCAGCCTTTTTCTTGCGCACTAATAGATGTTTATAATTATAACGCATTTCCTGCTTCTTTTTGATTAAACACACCTGACAAAGTAGGAAAGCTGTTGCTGCATAAATAAACGGGCACACCGAGTTCAGCCCCTCATCAGTCCTTTTTTCCAACCGTCGATGAGTTCACTGCGAGGTGAGTCCTGTAGTCGAGAAGGAAACAATTGGGTAGAGCACATCTGAGCAGCCTACAGGGTAACTTATCCCTGGCATTGTTCCTTAGCCTGACCTGAGAGCCATTAATAATTGACAGCGGCAAAAACAATCCCTGTTTCAAAATATAAACATCCATACTTTTTTTTTTTTTTTCCAGCTGCTTGAAAGCTCCCCACGGAAATTAAACAGCTTTATTCTCCATGGCACAAATGAGCACAAATTCCTAGGTGCAAGCTTGCACCAGCAAAGGAGCGGAGGCCCGCTAATTAGCGGGCAACTAATGATGTTTTCAGCAGCTATCTCGGGCTGGCTTGCCCAGGGTGCAAACGAAGCATGGTGCATTGGGGGGAACAGGTATCTCAGGTTGCCACCGAAGTCAGCAGGACTGCTCAGGGCTGGTGCCAGGGCACTGAGATTGATCAGGCCTCATCTGTTTGTTGAGATTTCCAAAACAGCAGCAGAGCGGCGAGGAGCCCGCCTGCCCCGTCACTCCGCGAGGCGCCCACGTGCTCCAGCTGCCGCTTGTCACTTTGCTGGGTGCCTCTTTGTTTGCCTGCACTGCTTTCGTGTTGCAAGACCCGTTTCCAGGAAAAGCAAGGAGCAGCACGTCTCGAGCGGTCCTGGGCCTCGAGGTGCATACCTCGTGGTGCTTGCCAATGCACGGCATCCCCCCAGCTGCCGGGGGCGAGCGATGGGGTAAAGTACTGCTGGAGGTGGGGAAAGGGGGCAGAATCTGCTCCACTTCTTCACCTGTTCAGGAAGATAACCCATTCTCTTATATCCCATCTTCCCATATCTAATCCTCTTGAGCTTATTTCTCGGACCTGATGAATAAGCCATGTTCCACCACACCTCCCTAAAGCAGACACACTGGGTCAAAGCAGAGGCACGTTGCTTTCCTCAGCTCAACCACGGCCTTAAGGACCAGTTTTGTCCAGGTCGTGGCTCCTTGCTGAGGTTTCTCCCTGCTCTTGGGCACCTTCTTAGGCCAAAATTCATAGCAGATGTGCTCTGTAGGTGCCCTGAGGTGGCAACGACTGCCCAGGACAGCAGGGAACAACACCGAGGACTCAACTCATTTTAAAGCTGTTTTCAAGCTGATGGGATGCTCCTGGTCTGGAAAAACAGCTGAAACCAACCCGAGCCTTCGTGCTGAGTCCTGATACCTTTCTGCAGGAGCAGGGGGACAGCAGGGGAACATGTCCAGTGCAGAGGAGCGGCGAGCAAACTGTGTGGAGGCTTCTGCAATGTGCAGCTTGGCCATGAACCTTCGGTGCTGGGAAAGCGCGCGGTTTTGTCCAGCTCAACAGCCAGCTCTGGAATTAATAGGGTTGATTAAACAGTTTTGATGTGCCTGGTATGTGGAGATAAGGGCCCGGTTCCCAAGGGTTTCCAATGAAAACGAAGATGTTAACCACAACAGATGTGACATCAGCTGACAGGGGCGAGGAAAGCGGCTGGAAGGCAAGAGGCAAATATGTACCAGGGGGGCAAAACGGGCAGCTCCGGGGTGAGCAAAGTCACCATGCACTTGCTGGATCTGTTTTGATGCCGAAATGACGTGGACCCTGGCACTAGGCGGAACGAAAGCAAAGGAAATACGCCTGCTTTATGTTGTTATGACACATATATTTCCCCCCAAATGACATTAAAGAGTACCAGAGGCTCAAACATTGTTCTGTTTATCTGTTCCCTGGGTAGGGCTCTTACTCTTAGAGACAGCCTCAACACTGCAGAGCGTGGCCCTGTCAGGAGAATTCTGCCCTGGGCACGAGAAGCATTAGCAATTGTGACACGGGAAGCCAGCCCAGGGGGTCAGGGCACGTGTGGCCATTGCCCACTGCCACCTGGCAGAGACACGCAAAGCGCTGAGCCGCTGGGGGAGACGCCGCTGCTGCGCGCTCAGGTTCACAGGTAGGATGCCGATGGCAGAGGACAACTCCTGCTGCTGCCATTGCCAGGTGTTTTCCCGGGGTTCATCCTGGGCAAAAGGCTGGAAGGTCTCTTTGTCACCCAGGCTGTGCCTATGGGGCCTCCAGCTGTGGGCTTCAGGCCACGCTTCAGACCTTGGGTCATCCCTTCAGAGGATCTTGCACCTGGATTAACCATTAATGGGATCCCACATTTCCCCACCCACAGCACAAACAAACACATGCTCGTGCAAGGAGTACACAGGGGGGCAGGGCATCCTAAGGAGAAGAATCCCAGCAGCTTAACTGGGCACCAGCTCAAGCCTTGAACCAGGACATGGTTTAGTGCTGGGACTCGGTAGGTCAGGTGGATGGTTGGACTTGATGATCTTGAAGGTCTTGTCCAACCTAAACGATTCTACGAAAATAGAGAGGCCGTACAAATGTTCTTCAATACACTATTTTTTTTTAATGGAGAATTTGTCCTTTTGGTAATGTAGCAATACTTGGGCTTGGGAGATGCTAGCTGAAGGCTTCTAGCTGAGATGCCCTGTTTAGGGCCTACAAGAGTTGTCTTTTTGCTCATTGTAACTTCAAACAAATGCCAGCAAAAGGAGTCTGTTGTCTGTTCCTTCTCCAGTCATACAGGGCTCTGGAAGTTTTCTCAGGAGAAAAACGCCCAGTGAACGAAGGGGTGCTTGCAGAGTGAAATGCAACTGACAGAGAAGCAAAAAGCGTGTTCGCCCTTCCAAGCTTGATCTTATGTTTTTAAAGGCAGGAAACATGACATGTACAGTTAATCACAGTTAATTCAAGCTGAGAGTCCATTTTTTTTGTGATGGCAACGTAAAATACACTGGTTCTTCCCCCAAAGATCTTGCGATAGACTCAGAGCAGAGGACACAGCTGCTCCTCAGAGCATCATCAGCTGGAGTTTGAGAGCATCCAGCTCATGCATTAGGCAAGAGCAACACCTTACACCTTAACCTGGATAACCGAAGTACACCGAAGCCAAAATTCATCTCTTCCCAGTGGCTCCCTGAGCTACAGCTCTTCCCACAGATGAGCACACAAACGGGATCAGACAAGAGCCAGGAGCCCAGGGAAGCACAGCATGTGGGGCAGCCAGACATCAGCTGCCTAACACCAACCTCCTCTCTCCCCAGGTGACCCACAGCTGGAAGGACACGGCTACCCTAAAACACACCTAGGATAAGAGATTTTTTGCTGCTTTTCGACATCCAGATTTTCCTCCTCCCCAAGAAAGGGTTGGGACAATTCCTGGAACTGGGGAAAAAGAAATGGGAATGTAAATCTTTTCGGCTTTTAAAAACACATGTCGTACAGTGAGTGAGGAACGCTCAGCCAGCCCAGGGCTCTCTGATTTCCAGGAACAAACTATAAAAGCCATTTAGGTTGTCCGGAAATAACTTTGACATTTCCCTTTCATGTTTCCAAGGCAAATTCAAAGGTAAGGTGACAGGTAGTGCAGATAGATGTTCCTAGGCTTGTCAGGCAGGGAAGGGAAACGCAGCTGGGGAAGTGATTACACGAATCCATAGGGTTTTGCCTTTATCATATTTCCTCGGTTCTAGGACACGTTTTTCCTCTGCTGATCCGTGGCTGGACTAGTGCGAATCCGTGGATTCTCATGTAAATACAACAGAGCACTTGGGGCTGCAGGATGTTGGCGAGCTCACCTCGATCAGGAGAAAATCCCTCGCCCAGGTTTCAGCAGAAATCTGCAGACACGGGCAGCAGAATCACGCTGCCGGGCTCAGCGGAATATGCACTTGCAGACAGCGTGAGTCACTTGCCCTGGAGCCGTAGGAGCAGAGAACATCTGAAGATCTAGATCAGATCGGTGAATCAGCAGCATCTGAAACAGTTTAAGAGGTTAAGCCTATTTATAGGCAAATGAGGGTAATTTTCATCGCTGAAGGGATTGGATTTTTCTTCTTAATAAATTCATAATAAACCATAGGGAGGAGAATACTGAGATCTGCACTCAGTTAACTGCTCACAGAGCGGAGGAGGTTTGCCCAAGACAGGGATGGAGACAAAGGAGCCAGAAACTCGAGAGCATTATTCTCACTTTCTTGCTTTTTATCCACCCACGGGATTAGATTACGCTTTCAGGACAGTACAGAGCATCCCTTTGGAGCCAAACATTAATCCCAGTGCCTGGTACACCAGTGGGACTCCCCTGACATCCATTTCTTAATCTATTTTATGTTTTACTCCTATTATCACTACTAGTGGATGTGAGATTTAATTTGTCAGTGTACGTCAGCAGCAGAGTTAGGTGGCATCGTCAGTCAAGTGAGAAGGAATGGGACTTGCTGAGTGATCAGGGACAAAATACGTTACTTCTTTCGTGTCTCTGTTGCCATGAGATTAAAATAAGGGTGCTACCAACCCCACAGAGGCACTGTGAAGGAATCCGTAGAGCCCGAAAAATGCCATCTCTTGTAAACTGCCAAAGGGGGACTTACAAAGACAGTCCCGCTGCAGCTATTTGCTGTTTAGGAAGTAATCACACCTACAGAAAGAGTGCTGTGCTCTTACATGAGCGTAATGATGAACTAAAACGAACTGATAATCTGCTGGATAAAGGCAAAGAGTCATAAAATGAATAGAGGTCTGATTTTGAGTGAGACTGGCAAAAACAAAATAAAAAAAATATTAATGCTCCTTTAAAGACCACCAATGTTAAAAAAAAGGCTTTTCTAAATAGCAGGGCTGAAGTTAGACCCCACCTCCTTTCATTACAATGCATTTTAGTACACTGCTTTCCACGGAAATCAGGAATGGATTGAGCATGGAGTTACAGACCCTCCAGGAGAAGAACGGGCCGTATGGGAAGGACACGAACACGTGCAGCGTCTGCAGGGGGACCGCGCCTCGGCAGTGGGAACGCTGTTACTTAAGCAGGGGCTCTCCTGCCTGGAGGCAGTCTCTCAAGGAAACCAAAAGTCTCCCACCAGGTCCTGGATATGAAAACCTTCCCTTTGAGGTCATCTGAAACCTTTTTTAAAAATACAGAGTAATGTGTATGGAGCACTCCATAAACCTGTTTCATTTCCAAGTCTGCAATTGCAGGTCATGCCAAAACACCCTATTTCCATAGCATACACTACTACATCCACGTACACAGGACCAGATCTTTGCTTTTTTCTTGAAAAAAAAAAAAAATCAGTTCTTTCAATGTTTTGCACCAGCCTTCCTGAGACGCCTTCCTATAACCTCCCCTCAGCATCTGTTTTATTTTAAAAGGATAAAAATGCATCAAAGTCTCACACATTCTTGACACTTTCAAGGTTATCCAATTACATTATTTATAAGAATTCATCTCTCCCCCCTTTCTTTTCTGGTAGTTTTCATTTCATATCATCAGTGGCAAGGACAGAGACCTGCAGGATGTGTTGTTTTTTAAAACCATTTTATTTTGTCTGTTCTGTGATGAAATCTGCCTGCAAATGGTGGATTGCGAGGATGTTTGGGCACCTGCCATCGCTCTATTAACTTTAAACTGATTCTAGGAACTGGCAGTACTTGACTCTCCAGTTCCAAAGTAGCATTTGTGAACTGCAGGAGTCCTTCAACCTTGTCTTCCAAGCACCGCTCCCGAGGTCTCACCACCTGCCTTGGTAAGCTCAGCGCATCCTGAAATCTTAAAACCAGCATGAGGCATCTCCATACCTTGGGCTCTATGTGCCTGTCCTGGCACAAAAAGGGACACTGAGTGGGGATAGCCCCAGAGGGCACTGAAAAGGTTCAACACCATTCACTTCATCCACGTTTGCCCACATCAAAAATTCATCATTTATCTCCTGGAGTTTGACGTGACAGCAGATGGGTGAAATACAGCAAATCAGACTCAGGGTGCTGGTTAAGATTTCCAGGAGCAGCGTGGATCTCCGGGGTGCTCCGTGGCTTCTCACACCTTCCCAAAAGCAGCTCTGCTCAGCGTGTTTCAAGAGAGGCAAGCAAACCAATTAACTCCGTATGAAAATCCTGGCCTCGGTCTGTTATGCTGAGATCTTCTTGATAACAGCACTCCCTGGAGTGAGCAAAGAGCTTCCCTTGTTTTCTCTCAGTCCAGATTCAAGCAAACTTTTGCTGACCTCTTCATTTTGGCCATTCGATTTCAATGGGAAATGGACTGCCCCGGGATCTTTGACCTCAAGCCTTGTATATTTTCCCTAATATTCTTTTATCTTCACTAAATAACATGTAGTAATATTTTAAGCTAATGTGTCTCTTCACAGGGTCACATGCAGTTCAGTGAGCATCTTGCATCAGAAGATTTCTCCAGATCCCTGTTGTTTCCTTTATGTTTTTCTAAACAGGTCAGGTACTGACTTGCTGTTGCTTAAGGGAGCAAGCGGAGCCCTTCTAGCTGGCGGGTTGCTACATCCAAAATAACGAAAGGAAAACCATACGTAAACCATACTTTCTGGGAATAAACTGACCGTGCTATATTTACGAGGTCAGGGGAGTACAGGCGACCCCACATGTCCCCGTGTGACTGCCCAAGTTTCTGCATAGCAGGAGAGAACGGGTCACGCAGATGTAGTTACAGCAGTTGAAAGGGGATGCGGAGGAGATGAGGAAACGCCGCCAGATTTACAGCAACAGGTGGTTCCCCACGGCACCCACAAGGGACGAGCGGAGCGGGGCGCCGCGGGGCGCTGAGCGCTCCCCTTCCAAGGAGCCCACGTGGCACGAGGTGGGTCAGTGCCTGGGGACATGGGGCACCGGGAAAAGTAACCAGAGGAACTGGCACCAGCAACATCAGCCCTTTCCTAGGATTGGTCCTGCAAGGAGTTTTGGAGAAACCCGATCCTGCGATAAGGGCTGGTGCTTAGGACTTTGGAAACATGGGTTTAGGCACCTGCTGTCCCAGACTGTGTGACTATCAACAAACCATTTGGCCATGGTGCCCAGATCCCAGCGAGTGCTTAAATACCTTTGTAGATGTGGGCGTTGGTGTCTCAGTTCTCCTGTTTCCTTTCCATGCCGGGGGGAAAATATCTCTTCCCTACCTTGCACATCGGAAAAGACAAACACATTTGGGAGGGCCAATGCTGTTTGAAATGATGCCCTTATTTTTGGGTGGTGCAGCCTGCTCGACTCAGAAGAAATGACCCATTCCTGTGTTTCCATCCCAGCGTGGGTGTCCCACATGACCCTGCAAGCTCCTGGCCAGCAGAGGACAAGTCACGCAGAGGCAGTGACAGAAACCCAAGCAGAGCACTGCAATCCAGAGGAGATTATCAAGCACTAGGCAGCTATGGGAGTGAACTCCTAGCAGGTGAAGAAGAAAACAAATAGCACAAGGTCTGAAACACAGTCCCTAGGAATGCTAAGAGAGGTTTTCCATAGACATTTCAGACAGCTTTAGGTAAAGGAAAGGGGTGTCAGGAGCTCCGAGGCATCTCGTGGACACCAACTTCATTCTGCACCATCCCGCCCCTCACATGGGCACTGAGACATCAAGTGCACATGAAATACCACACAGCTCTAGGTCATATTTTACTTCCAGTTTGTGCTCTTGAGTCTGTCCAAGAGAAGGAAGAAAGGGATTTTTACATACCAGGCTTACTTAGTTACACTGCTGCTATGCAGCTGGGGCTTTCAGCAGCTAAGGCCAGATGCAGCCAGGCCCTTCCTAGTCCCACTGACCTTTTCCCATCAATGACTAACATCAGGCCTGTCTGTACGAGCAGAGAGCAAACAAGTCCACAACGGCAGTTCCTTGGCAGGGACTTAGTTTATCTTTCAGTGCCATGTTTAATAACACTGGATGGCACTTATCAGAATAGATTTTCCAGCAAGTGGCATACCAAAGCCTTGATGAAATCAGGCCTTCTGTCTGATGTCAATCACCCACCCGTTGCCAGTTCAAAAGTGCTATCTGTGCTGGAAAAGCAAGACCCAAGGAGCACTTAGCCCTGAGGCACACAGATAAACCTGGCCTACCAAAACATTGTCATAAAAAGAAGTCATCAGTGCATAGACATCTACCTGTTCTTTTACACTTTGTTTGAGATAACACCTAGCTACTGCATGTGTTTCCACGAGTCTTCATATCCTTTTGATGAGGAAGTGGAATATTTAATACAGGTGGAATATGTACCTGGCCACGGGTACCTATCAAGGTGCAACCAGGTCAAAGTGCATCCACCACATATTTTGCAGACATTCCCCAGTCTTCACAATAGATTGACCCAAACAACTGATTGCAAATATGTGAAGATTTTAGGGCAAAGCTAAATTCTCAGTGCATGGCCCGAGCCTATCCTTGCTAAATATACAAAAATGGACATTGTTCTCACCCTAGATTAGGTTACAGCTTTGGTTCTTGTTGTTCCCTTGTGTCAATAGGAATTATGTTCTCTGGCATCTGCATTAGGCCCATTTGCACCAGTCCCCGATGGCTGCAGAGCTGCAAGTCCTGCTTGTGGGTGGCGACTTTGCCTCCTAGTCTTTTGTTTTCAAAATGCAGCTGCAGAGGAGAGGAACGTGGCATCATTACTGCTATGAAAGGTCTTTTCATCCTCTGTGGTTTCCGGGTTAGAGCTATGTTGGCTGAGGATTCCTCCCCCAGGGTGGAGGAGTAATGGAAATGCAGCCTAAAACAGGATCAGGAGGAAGATGTGAAAAGGAGTGCAAACGTACCATGTATGAGTCAGTGCCACAAGAAATCACTATCCCGCCTTCCTTCTAGCGACATAAAGTCAAGATCACACCTCCTCTTGGTACAGTAAAGCTGTTCCCACACAGAGAGAAGGCAGCGTGTGTTGTTCATCATCTTAAAAAGGACTCGTGTCCTGATTGAAAGTTTAATAGTGGGAAAATGTTTTCAGGTCAGTAGCATTGCAGCTTCAGAGAAGAGCAGGGAAAGCAAGCATGACATTCTGCATTCATTATCTGCTATAAAATGATATGGACTGGGTGCTGAGGCCAAATCCTCTGCATGTGCAAATCAACACAGCCTCATTGATGCTAAACTGAGGTTAAACGGACTAACTCCATCGGATGAGCTGGCTTTTGTCAACAAAAGCACTTCTAGTACCATGAGAGATCTCTCATGACATGTGATGTTTTTTAATTTTCATTAACAGCCTCACCTCGAACTGCTCTGAAGAATTTAACTCTAGTTTTAGCACAAGGAGTAGGCAAATTTCTCAAGACTCCCAGGTCTTACATAGGCAGCTTGGGGCTATCAGTGGCTGAATCTCAGACCAAAGCCCACAGGTTTTCCAAGGCGGATGCCAAGTCTATTGTAGTGGGGAGTATTCGTCCCCTGGAAAGAACCAGGACCCAAGCGAGAAAGGTCTTCTTGTCTTAGGTAAGTGTGAATATGGCAAGGGAGAGTCAAGCCCCAAATTTTGCAGAGGTCCAGGTGACTGGTGAGGCTGAGGGCCAATATGCAAAGAGGTGATTTCATTACCATTCGGGACCTGACGAGCAGGCTTCTACCTGAGGCAGGAGTGGGATGTAAGGAGGCAGGAGGGAGCACAGCTACATGGGGTGGGACTGCCGCACAGACATGACCACAGGGCAAACACCCAGCCCCATTTCAGCTCCTCCTGGTGAAGTTCAGCAAGCCCTTCCTCTCCCAAGGAGCTAGGGGTGGTCAAGGAGCGGAGCTGATAACCCAGGCAGAGCCTGATGGACCTTCCAGCGGGACATCTGAGGACACATCACGCTCTGCACCGGCACACCACCTCTCAAGACAAGCCCTGACACCAGGTGAAGAGCAACAGCATGCCACGCCGCCTGCTCACCCATCACGCGGCAGAGGGAGCAATGCCCCAGCCGCGCAGGGCTGAGCCTGCTCGCAGGCCACCTCGTAGGCCCGGGGGCACGTCGCATTCTTCTGCCATTAGTGCCGCTCGTCCGACCGCTCCCAGCTGCCTGCCACGGCCACACCGAGCACTGCAGAGCCAGCCCTCCTGCCAGCAGCAGTTCTGGGGGACACGGGAGGAGCTCTCCTAGGAGAGAAGATGTGCATAGAGGTGGTGGGCCGCAGGTGTCACCCACCACCGGTGGACAGGAGGGTTTGAAGATGACCTCCTCCATGGATGTGCAAGAAGAGGATGTGTTGTCCTCCCTGTAGGCTTAAGTGTCCTACCGACCTGGGAAGGGTCTCCTTCACGGCCTGGATAGCACCCTGAGGACCCCAAGATGGGGGAGGTTGAGACCAGGCCCAGGAGGGTGGCCTCGGCCATATCTATGCCCTGGATGGCCATTTTCCAACTAGCTCCTCAGAGGTGCCCATGCAGTTATACACCTGCACAGGAAGAAGGGACACCTCTGTCACCCCCGGGATCATCAGGATGTGGCCAAAGGCGGGTCCTGAGCCACAGTGGGTGCACATCTCTTATTCTGGGGGGCTGTGACGTGGCACACTGTATTGCAAAAAGCCTCTGTGCAATTTCTCTTGGTGTCTCTTCTCTGCTGTGTTCAGTTTATAAGCACGACGACTTTTTTTCCCAAATACTGGGCTGACAAACTCTGCTGGCACCCAAGGCTCGGGCTAAATTCCAGCCTTTTCCTAGATGTTCCCAAATAAAAATCGTGCTTCCAAGGACACATGCGCATCCTACTCTCTCCAACAAACTTGCACGTCTGTGTCTGTGGCGCCTGGTGAGCAGCTGATAAGGCACGAGGAGGAGCAGGAGGCAGGGCATTCTCTGTCCACGTTGGCTTATGTGAAAGCAGACCTTGCTTCAAATACAGTCAGGAAGCAGCAAATGTAAGATGCTATTCGTCACTCTTCAGAGCAGATTTTCACTGGAGAGGCCCTGCTTTCATTTACAATAAATTGCCTCATAATATGGGGGTGATATATGCCGTTCTCGAAGTATAAATTATATTTACATCCACTTTATGGTCTCCTCACACTGTTAAAGTATAGTAATGTGACTGTGGGGTAAGTGATAGTGATTACTTGTCCACATGGGGAAATTCATCAGAATAACTCTGCGCATGAAGAAGAGTCTTCTCTTCAAAAAAAAAAAAATTGCTAAATATTCTGTCTTGTTAGTGTGGAAAAAAAAAAAAGAAAAAAAAAACACATTCCCATCTCAGATTTGATCTGCAGGCATTGTTTCCCTTGACCAGAACACTGTGCAGATATGTGCTGTATCTCCCTCTGAAATGGGGTCAGGAATTATGAATCTCTTCTATAACTGACATTTTTATTCACAGTATTCATCCCGAGAACCCGAGCAGAGAGAAGAAAGCTATTCCATCAGAAGCAATTTAAGCTGTGAATGAGGATAAATTTGTCCTGTTTGCTTTTTTGGTTTGCTTTTCAAGCATCCAGAGAATATATTTCTTCCTATTATATGCTATTTTTCAAGGGTGGTTTTACTTACAGTCCAAAATGAGTATTGTGAAATCAACTGTTAAATTTAGATCTTCAGGCTGTTTTCATCAGAACAAAAACACGGGGATTTGTAGCTGTCAGCTTCCCTAAAACTGATTCATACAGAAAGACCGGATCCTGAGCTCAGTTACCTTAAGGTGGTTTCTAGTGATATAGAGCCACAGGCATAAGATCAAGGTCCCTCTGGACCTCAGGACGAGAGATCTTTTGAGCATTTGAGACCAGGAGAGGTAATTGGGAGTGAGCCATTTCGGCGGCTTCTCGCTGTTAGCTTCCTGCAGAAACTTTTGAAAGAAGAAAACATTTCTGGTTTCTCATTTTTCTTTCTATTTTGGGATACTGCTTGTGCTACAGTAGAAGATTTCTGGCTTTGAGAGCCAAATTCTGCCATTAGATCTGCAGGGCATTTTATCTGGGGGAAAGAGAAAGTTGGCCGGAGCACTAAAGGGGAGACCAGCAGGATTCCTCCACGCTCCAAATCCTGGTCTCGGTGGGTCCACGACATTTGTGTGCTCGGGATAATGTTGTAGTCTGCCTGAGCCAGGGGCAGTTCTGGTACCACCTGCAGCACTAACACAAGCTGTGACTGCGTGTGCTAGGGGCTAACTTCTCCCATGCATTGTCTGGTGACTTTTGGGGCCAGATTGCTTAACATGATAAATTACAGCCAATTACCTTATTATTATGGATTGGCTGGTTTTGTCCAACATGCCGGGGAGATGAACACTACGTATCACCATGCCTCTGATGTTCACAATTAAGTTTTCTGAGAAGAGATGTCCATCTGGTTTCACTGGTAAAAGTGACATCTTTTATCGCTTCCCAGCAGAGGGAATCAACCACTTACTGGGTGGGCTCCTGTACTCAGAACTGGGCTTTAGTCTTGGAATTTACTCCGAGAAATAAATCATGGGTTGAAATTCTGGTTTCTGCCAGCTGGAGTTTTTATCCTTCTCTGGTAGTCCAGCAAACCAGATCGATGGTCTCAGTGACACTGTGTCAGTTTAACTGCAGGAATAATGATGCACCAGCTTTTAAGTGCAGCCTCATTTTATGCTGTTTTGAATGTCCTTTACATGAGGTTAGTTTGTCCCAGCCATGATGCTGTACATCAGCTCCATGTTGCGTTTCCTAGGGGGTACAAAAGAAAAATAAATGCTATCAGACTGGCTGCTGCTGCTGGACTCTATAGGATAAAGTAAGTTAAATCCATGTCAGATATCCATGTGCATATATCCAGTTAGTCAGAAAAATAGGTTTAGATGTAAAGGGGCATAATTCCAGAGCTGATTTTTTCACGTATGTGTTAAACATTATAGAACCTGTAGTTAATGCATTTATGCTGCCAACTCTTTGAGACATTTCATGGGTAAAGACCAAAACCCCCCTGGAGATGGAAAAATGTATATAAGGAGAGTCCTTAGTGCTGGTGAACCACAGAAGACCTTCTGTGGCCGAGAAGACAAACCATAGAAAAGGACAGAAAAGCAGATCAACAAAAATGCCATAAAGTCAATTTTAACCTTTTCCTGCTGGAAACATTGCAGACAGCCCTCTTGCCTGCCAACAGACGATGTCCCTTTTTTCTTTTTCCTTTCTTCAGTTAAAGATAGAAACATTTGTACATTGTATGGACAGTCAGAACAAGACCAAGCTACAGCTGGGGGAAAAAGAGGTGGAGTCATTGCATTTGGGAGGCCATGTCCTCTTCTGCCCTTTGTGCTTTCCATGCCTGGGGAACAGGGGGATATTTTTGGAATATTATTCTAAATAACAGGGAGGGGCTATCAGGTTTCACTTCATCTGTTGGTTCAGGTCTGCAGTGCCAGTCAAGCTGTAACTGTAAATTATAAAACGGACTTCTACATGGCGAGGAGGAAAGGAAGCGACAATGCCCTCTGCACCTGGGGCATACCTGTGGCGATCTGTGTTTTCACCACTAAGCCCGTGTTCCTGCAATTACTGCCTGCCCACGACTTATTTATTTGAAGCCTATTATGTCAGCTTAGTCAGATCAGCACTGTAATGCTCTGCTCTCCGTAGCTCAGCCCCCGGGGGAGAGAAAATGGGTTCCTCTTTCTAGAGGGAACCGTGGTCTTTCTGACAGCACTCGGTGGCACACAATCTGCGGTACAACTGACATCATCTAAACCCTAAAGTCTTTAGCAATGTCCCCTGCAGACCCCATGCACCCCAGTAAAGGAGGATCAACAGGGAGCATGACTGACCCCCCCCATGTCCCTCCTCTCTGAGAATCGCTTCCATCTGCTCTTTCCATTCTGTCCCCTCTCCATAGCCTACAAATCTTTCAGCAAATCCATTTTTACACCAACTTCCGCTGCCGAAACAGCTGATTATAGTTCGGCCTGAACATGTAGGAAAGATGTCCCGGAGATGCACTGAGCATCTCTGTTTATATCCAGATAAGGCTGGGGATCTGGGGAGGGGGTGGCTTTGAAGATCCATCAAGATAAGGGATTTGAGTGGTATATCCCCAGCTGACTTTTCTTGAGAAACATGTCTGAGTGTAATCCCACACAAACCCCAGCACCAGGAAGGGTGGAAATGGGATAAATGGGATCAACTGTTCTCATGGTTTCAGCTATTCCCACAAGCTTGCAGCTACAGTGAAACCACACCAGGAGATAAAGTGGCTTCCGACTCTGGTGATAGTAAGGACTGGGGGCTGACCTTGGGCCTGAAGATTTTAAGTTGAATTTACCTTCTCTTTCTCCCTCCAGCTCAAATATTTTCTTCAAAAGACAGCGGGAAGGCCCGTTCCAAAAATATTGTGAAATCGGTTTTATGGGAAAAGTTATAAATTTACTTTCTGGCTTCCAGGATTGTATACTGTGTACACTGTTACAATGCCCTAATTTAACTGGAAGAGTTATACCCAGCTATGATCACACAGCCTGCTTCTATAGAGAGTCAGCGATTGCTGCTTTGTACAAGGTGAGCTGCAGCACCTGGAAACAGGAGGAAAAGGCTGGGCTCAGGTAGTTTAAGGTAAGCAGTTGCCTTCTCCTGTATTTTTACAGCTTAGAGACCTAAAAACTTGTCTGTTGAGTCAGCTGTCACCTGTTCAAGGTTTCCTGTGCTACGCACACTACCTTATACAAAAATTATTTTCCACGGGCACACAACAAGACCTCAGTCAGGCTCCGTGTGTCATCATCCTCCCCCAGCAGAGCTAACGTCCTTCCCATAACGGGTATGGCTAAATGGACTTGCACACACACCCCCTGCCAAAAAACTTTCCAAGTTTTTCTCCATGAAGTTAACCTTGGTTGCGTTATCTGGAATTAATTTTGCCGCAGCACTCGCTGGACATTCAGCAGAAATACGAATGAGCTCTTGCACCAGTTTCACACTCGATGGAATAGCTGATGGCTCAGCTTGGACCTAGGAGCATTTCCCTCCCCTGCGTTCCAGCTGCTGCACTTACAGTGGCCGCACTTGAAAAGCCAGCACACCCTGCGCAGCGTTCTACAATAAACAGCACCGTATCTGCTGGGAAGAGCTTCGTGCTTGGCCACCAGATCTGCCTCCCGACAAGAGGGCCGGAGGAAGGAGACTACCAAGCAAGAAACTTTGTTTGAACCACCGCGGTGCTGCAAGTTAGGGTATTCCTTAGGGACACGGGCTGCAAATTTAAGAACAAAACCTTCTCCGCAAATATCAGTGGGAGAGTCGCCAGCAGCAGCTGCGGAGGCCACGTTAGCCGTTCTGGCAGCAGCAGAGTCTGGTTTGCACGCTCAGATACTGCTGCTCTGTCCCACCTAGGCTGGGAAAAACCTGAGGTGTGTTAGAGTAGAAGAACCTTAAAATTAAACGCAAACTTAGGGAGACTCACTTTCTTGATGCGATATGGGTGGGAAATCACATCGGAGAGTTTAGCTCTGAAAAAAAAAAAGGCAAGCCCTGCTGCTGGGGATCTGCAATCCAAAGACCAGGCTGGGACAGGCTCACCGACAGACTCCTTCCAGTGCACGGCTGAAGTTTAACAATTTCCTGCCTGCGAGCGGAGCCAAGGTGGCCCTCCCTGAGCACACTTCTGACCCCAGCGAAAGGCAAGGCAATTTGACCGAGTTTAAGGAGTTTAAGGCAGATTGCATCACCCTGCAGCCGGTGCACACGAAGAGCGTGGAGCCGCCGTGTTGCTGCAGCTCTCATCGTGCACGCGGACTTGTTAAACTCAGCTCAGCTGCCAAAAAGCCAAAGAAAGGGTCTATCTTGGGCCTGGTGATGCATTTTGGATCAGGGGACAGAATTTTCTCCTGAACTGGCCTATAGACCTAACACAACAGCTCACATATCTTACCACATGCCAAAGTGGGATGACAGGTAACTGTTTTTTCCCTTTAGGATGGATGTGTGGTGGCTGAGTAGAGCACCTAACTGTTTTTGCAGAGCTCAAAGACTCTTAATCCACACGAGCTCTTGCCAAATATATACATAAATATATATATATATGTCCCAGCCATGCAGGTGGCCTGCTTGGGCTTCTGAATTACGATCCTGCTGAGTCTGCTGAGTTACGCGGCCCTGTATCTCGGTTTTACTATGGCAGGGATTCGTTATTTTTCCATCATCTCCAAGCACCTGGATCCCTGCCAAAGTCTAAAGGGGCCTTTTTGTGACTTCAAGGGGTTGGTACAGCTTGTACCTCTATCTTTGGGAAAGGAACCAGCGATGCTCTCCAAAACATGCTTCAGCCCATTGCCAAGTGTTGAGATGAGCAACTCAGCACAAGGTTGCGTAGTTACGTTTTTAACCCTGATTAAGAGAGGTGGCTTGCCTTTTGGATGGGAAAACCCTCAGAGCAGCAAGTTGCATTTTTTACTGCACAGTTTTAAATATAGTTTAAAATATGGATGAAGCCACTCAGTAGATATTTATAAAGATAGGTTTTATTTTGCTTAGATCTTCCTTCTGTTTTACAAGAAGAAGACTGCCTCTTTTCCAGCTAAAACTGGAAAAAGAGGAAACTACAACCAAAGAAAAATGGACTCCAACTCCTGATTTCATTTGTCCCGTTGCAGGTACCAGCGCGGTCCCTTGTCCTTGTAGCTACCAGCTCTGGGCTGATGGAAAACACCTTGGAGAGTATCACTCTTGTGCCGCCTCTGAGCTGCTTCCCTTTTTACAGCATCTCCTAGGGGCTGGGCTCCCACTACCTGGAGAAAGACTATGAGAGCCTACAAGTGTAAGCTGCCCATCACCATTTTGGCACAGTGTGTGCTGAAAATCCCATCCTTGTAATAACAAAGATGCTGCTGTGACTCCTTGGCACTTTCTCTGCAAATGCACTTGCTTCCTGGAAAAATCAGGCACGCTTTATTCCATTCCTGGCCAAGAAAGCCCAGATGCTTTATTGCTTCATTCCCGTGCTGCCTTCAGTTTGTTCCTGCTTTCATGTGAAAACAGTGTGACACATGGGAACCCGAAGTCAATACTGTTTGTTTCCTCTATAAAGTCACATCTTGGTGAGAGAGTTAAAGGTTACAACCAGTGAGCGGCTGCTGACTCCGGGGGTTATTCCTATAAAGCCAACCAACACTGATTTTTATTTCTGTTTATCTGAAGCTTGCAGAACACTACGCACCATGTAAACATCACAAGGCAGCAAGGGGGAAGCTGAAGGGAAGGACTGACCGCTGTGATTACGTCTGCACGCAGCAAAGAGAAGCACAGAAGGAGAATTAAAAGCTGTGGTTGCTGAGCTACAAGCTCCTTGCCTCTGCTGGAGCTACAGCAAGCCTGATGGGGTGAAGCCAAAGCTCTTAAGAGATGTCTTCACGTTATCTGCTGGAAGGGACAAGCTCAGAGGCTCCGTGGTCTTCAGCAGTAGGGCTGATCAGGAAACAGCATTTCTCTTTCACACAGCCGGTCATCAAAAAAGAAAAAGGTTATAAAAATGTCTTACTTGTATGGATTTAGATGAAGAGCACTGGCATTAAAGTTGCCTGTGGGCATTGATAGGCAAGGCAAGGGAAAGGAGCCAAACTGATCTCGTGTCTCCGCCCTCTGAAAGGTGCTGGGCAGGAGTGGTGGCCGGTCAGCCCAGCACCGCACTCCGCCCTGCTCAGCACCTCCTGGGAGCAAAGGGGAGAACTTGTCGCCTGTGCCAGGGCACTTAGATCCCAGCAGTCCTGGATCCCAAAATTATGGGCAGCCTCTCCGTAACAAAAAGGCCTGGCACAAGGACATCTCTCCGCGGGACTGCCAGTGCCAAGTACTCAAAAAACCACAGCTCAGTCTTAAATAAACATATTTATTTATTTATTTGTTTGTTTATTTATTTATTTATTGGCTTCTTGACCAAAGCACTGAGTGTTTTCCATTTTCCTTTTGCATTTTGAGTCATGGGTGAACGCACAGGACGAACCTTGCAGCATCTCCCTGAAACTGTCAGGGCTGCAAACATGCATTCTGGTTTAAACCAAAAGCTGAGCTTCTCACCCCAAAACTATGCTCCAGAAAGTGGGGCTGTCAAAAAGCAAGCCAGCTATCACAAGACTTACGATAAAAATCAGAAAGCAGGCAGTCGCCCTCCCAGCCAAGCATTCTTCGTGGCTGCAAGTAGCCAGCTGAATCCCAGCTATGTGGCTTCAGAGACAGGAATCAGTACCTCCTACTGCACAGCAGCAGGCCTTAACTATAGGAACCCCAGAAGGCTGCTCTGCTGTCCCTCCTCACCAGCACCGGTGCACAGCACCACAGAGAGCAGCAGTACATGCGCAGCACCTGTCAGATGCTCAAGAAACAGAAAACGAGGCTGAAAGATTGAAAGTGTAAGTCTTAGGTGTGAAGGATAAAGAATAGATGGCGATGGGTAAAAAATGGCCCAAAAAACGGTAATTACAATTCTTCTTCTCGCCCGGTCCAAGTTCAAGCACACGGGCCAAGTGGCCCTATTCAGCTAGAGATGTGTTTGGGAGAGGTCCCACGCGAAGCCACAGCGCTATTCCTGGCCACACTCTGGTCGAGCTATGCAGGCAAAGAATGTGTGCTCCAGGAATGCAGCTGGACAGGCTGTGTTTAGGAAAAGTTGTGTATCCTACCAACAGTCAGAATCGGAAATCTCTAATAACAACGCTCCCCCACTCACGGGAGCTTTTATACGGCAAATTGTCCCACTGCCCTTTGCAGTCTGCTCCCGTGGCTGTGTCAGTCGCTGGCCACCCACCAGAGCCTGCCGGCCCCACGCAGCTTGGTACCACGCTCCCCGTCAGGCACTGATGCTCCTTGCACCCCACTGATGCTGTCGGGGTCACGTTTAGTTAAACAAAATACAGAGTGACCCAGGCTGGAGCCTGCTGCAGATGTGGAGGCGAGCATCCCGAGAAAATTTTGTGGGTTCTTTATGGAGAGCAAGCGGTCAAGGCTTTGGCTTTTGTGGAAAGCAGCTGTTGATGCAGAGCAGAGCTGTCTTGTATATGGAAAAATGAGGTGTCTTGTAAAATGGGTAGTTCTGGGCTAGCCTTTGTGTTAGAAACATATAAGACATATTCTAGTACAAATTCTATAACATATTCTAGTGTTAGAAACATATAAGACGCGAGAGGATCAGCAAAGGGACATGGTCAAATCCAGCCAGGAATGACTCCCCGATCTGCTTCCCCTGCGGTGGCTTTTATAGCACAACCATGAAATCTGCATTTGCTTAACGCTGGTGAGAAAAACAACTCCTTCCCGAGCCTGTGGGATGGGGTAGATGTGCAGTGTGGTCCGGCAGGAAGGGCTTACGCTCAGGTTGCCCCCCCATCGTGTTGAAGGGAGGCTCAGAGCGGGCAGCGTGCCCGATGGGCAGGGCTGCAACCCCCTGGCACCTTCCCAGACCTTGCCTGGGTCCACCTTCGGAAAGCGCCCTGCCTCTGCGCAATGGAAACAGCTGCGTTCTCCGGGCTGCGGGGCAGACAGAAGGGTGGAAATTTCACACTCTGTTCCCTCCGTCTGTGTCCTCACCTTCCTTGTAAGACAGTAAGAGGTTGTCCATCCTCGGCGGCAGGCTTTGCCCTTGAACAGTGCCATCCTTCCGCCTCTGAAGGCTTTAGGAGGCAGGAAAAGTAAAACACAAGGAAGCTCCAAAATTGAATAGGCAGTGGTAACAGGCAGCCAGAGAAAAAGAGCAGTGGGCAAAAAGAGGAGAATCTGGGTCACCGAGCTGGGCCCCCTGAGACTGCAGGCAACCAGGCAGCAATGCACAGAGGGCCACCTAACATCAACCCCAAAAGCCACAGCAAACACCACAGCGTGCCAATAACAGCCCTCAGCCCCACTGCAGAGCCGCAGCGCGATGTGCCACAAGGGCAGGAGAGACGAAGGGCATGGCCACTGCGTGATGTCCCCGGGGTAATTACAGGAGATTATGGGTTATGCTAGGAAGTCAGCCATGACCCACACTACAAAGCCAGCCCAAACCAACCCCGCTACTGACTCGATTCTCGTAGGTGTGAGGGGTGCGGCACCCTGGGAGCTCAGCACCTTTGGATGCCCTTTGCTCCCCAAGCGTCTGCGGTGCAGCCCCAGCAGCTGACCCAGTGGCTGCTGTGGTGCTTTGCTGCCCCACAGAGAAACCAGCTTCCTTCAGGACCGACACCAAGGCTCGGTGCAGGCACTGCTGGCTGTTTGCCACCCCAACGCTCCGCTTCTGCTCTTTTCCCTTGTGGGAGTGGATGTCAAGTACTAACAGCTCCTGGCTACAAAACCCAGGGCCGAACCCAGCGGGAGGAGGCGGAGACACCCTCTGAGATGGAAAAGGTGTATTTTCCGCGAAATCAAATCACCCCTGCCATTAGCTGCCTTGTGCCCAACTTGCAACCAGCAAGCAAGAATTCCTGGGTACCCTTCTAATTCCTTCTGCCCTTCTAATTCCTCCTACAAGGCACGTGCCCCTGGGGCTCTGCCTCTTCCCAGCCAGTTTGCTGACATTGTTTTGCTGCTGGCCGGTTTCAGACAGCACCCTGCTGCTTGTCCTGCCTGCGTGGGGAACTGCCAGTACTTCTGCGGCTTTCTCCTCCGTGTTATCTGTCCTAGCCACATCCCTCTGTGTTGCGGGGTACGTTTCTTTCAACTGAGGTAAATCAAGGGCATTGTTTTGGTGGTGGTGGTGGTTTTGTTTTGTTTTATTTTGTTTTGTTTTGTTTTCTGAATGCTGCTTGCTTTGGAGTTTTCTCACCAAAGCTGCTTGCAGGGTTTTGCCCAGGATGCTGTGCTGTTCGCTGCCCTCTGGTTCCTAAAGAGTCTCCGCTCCCGCTCCACAGCAGGGTGGGCTTCTCCCGAGGAGATGGAGAACCTTGCGCTTGAGTCCTCTCTAGAGATGCACACCAACAGCCCTCTCGCCCCAAAATCCACCACCAAGACCCCATTCAGCAGGTGGAAGTCTTCAGCCCAAAGGTGACAAAGGTAACATTTGGCACCCAAATCCCACCGGGAGCCAATTCCCTCGGCCTTTCAGCATCCTCAGCTTGGCCACCTCCTTCTGCCAGGCTGTGCGAGCATCACAGGACGCACCCGGTGACTCGCCGGGGAAAACCAGCGCTGATCCCAGCTGCCGAGGGTGAGCAATGCCCAGCACCTCCTCCTGGGCTGCCTGACTGCTGCCACCGAGGAGGCTGGATCCTGCACTGCCGGAGCTGCCGGCTGCCAACCTGATGAGTACACAAGGTCTGACGGTCACGGGACAGGCAGGCAGGAACTGCAGTGACTTCATCCCTGCTGTGACCTCGCTCACCCTTTGACGGGCCTTCACCACGTCGTTAACTCTTTCTCTTTGCAGAGCGAGGTGTCACGAGACTCTGTGCCCGGTATGAGGATTCACTCCCACCAGGTAATGCTTTGAAGATGAGAACTGCATGTGCTGCCTGCCGGGCACCACGGGCGTTATGTCCGACCTGCGCTCTGCCCACCTCGCAGGCAGGACTCAGTGCCCCGCGGGGAGGAGGGTTTGTGGAGCTGCAGAGGCTTGTCCCAGCCCTCGGGAAGCAACCAAGGCTGCCTCAGCCCTCGGTGAGGTGGCTGTCCCCGGCTCCCAAGGGAAAACCGGCTCCCGTGGAGCATCCCTGTGGCATAGGCCTGTGAGATACTAAGATAATTAGGGGACGGGAGCACCTGTCATGTGAGGACAGGCTGAGAGAGCTGGGCCTGTTTAGCCTGGAAAAGAGAAGACTGAGGGGAGACCTCCTCACTGTGTATAAATATCTGAGAGGACGGTGTCGAGAGGATAGAGCCGGTCTCTTTTCAGCTGTGCCCAGCGACAGGATGAGAGGCAACGGGCATCAAATTGAAGCACAGGAGGTTCTGGCTGAATACGAGGGGGCACTTCTGTACTGTGAGGTGACAGAGCGCTGGGACAGGCTGCCCAGACAAGTTGTGGAGTCTCCTTCTCTGGAGATATCCCAAACCCCGCCTGGATGCCATCCTGCACAACGTGCTCCAGGTGATCCTGCTCGGCTGGGGGGTAGGACCAGATGAAATCCAGAGGACCCTGCCAACCTCGGCCATTCTGTGACTGTGTGACTCCGTGAGACAAGCTCCTGCCATGGCCAGATGAGTCAGCCCTGGGTGGCCTCCAGGAGAAATTTTCTGGAGAAATGTCTACCAGGACCAGCACGTGGAGAGTTTTTTCAGGCAGTCGTGAGGTGCCCGTGCAGCCAAAAGCAAGTTCCTCACCTCTTCCCATCGGGTGGTGGGAGCAGCCTGAGCTTGTGGCGTGGGCAGGATCCCGCAACACACACCAGGCCCTCACCTGTATGCCACGAACCCCTCGCTTTCCCTTGGGGGAGCAGCACTTCACATTGCGAGAGGGTTTGCTGCCCAGAGTCTGCTGTGAAAGAGGGTTCCTGGTTTCAGTTCAGACATGATTACCCTGCTCGTGACAGGATTGCCACATCAGCGATTCCCCCAAAGCCCACTCACCTGCGGGAACTCGACTGACTCCTCTCCTCTCTCGGAGCTGATCTCTAGTGTTAGCTCGGCCCTGTGGTGTCTGTAGGTGCTGACTGCGTACCCACAGGTACAAGCTGAGGTGCCACTGTGGGGAAGTCCTTGCCAGGTGCCCCCAGGCTGTGCAGTTAAAGGTTTAAGTTAGAGGTTTTTGGGGTGTGTGATCTCTAGGAGGAGGTGTAAGAGGCTGCTTTCATGCTATAAGGAGACACAGAGAGAGGGAGCTGGGACCGTTCAGCCTGGAGTAGAGGAGGCTCAGGGGGGGATCTCATCAATATGTACAAATACCTGAAGGGAGGGTGCAAAGAGAAGAGCCAGGCTCTTTTCAGCGGTGCCCAGTGCCAGGACAAGAGGCAACGGGCACAAACCAGCACACAGGAGGCTCCCTCTGAACACCAGGCAGCATTTCTATGTGCTGGGGCCAGGAGCAGGATGTTCTCCTTTCAAGGTTGGAAATGCCTGTTTCCAGCCTCTAATGCCATTTCTCAGATCTGTAAGCACGGAGCCACCATCTGTTACAGATGTACGAGCTCTAGACAAAACCTAAGCCCTGCACACCAACGTCCAGAGGACCAAAGGCAGAGTTTTAGTGCCTGAGCTACCTGTTGTAGGTTATCACCCTGAACCACAATGGCTTTTAAAAGAGACAGGACAAATCAGTCTGTGTCTGCTTTCCCTAACACCCATTGCTCTCTCCGTCCCTTCCTGTGGACTGAACCTGACCTGCAGTGCAGATGCCAAGTGACCCTCATTAAAAGGATGAAGGTATTTCCAGTGGCATGGATCCAAACTGCCTGAACTTATCCGGGCAGGACGCGGACACTGCAGGCACTGGGGCACACGGACATGGTCCCGCTGTTAGGAGCTGTCCTTGTCCCAAGTGGGCTCAGCCCCTGCAGCCTTCATCCCCCCAGGGCTGCCTTGCAGACGGAGGGCAGCATCACCTGCAATGCTGCTATCGCAACTTTGCTCAATTGTCGAAGGCACAGGATGCTTAAATCACACAAGAAACCCACTCAAAAATTATTTTGCAGCTCCAAGCACTCTTGTGGCCTAAACGATATCCCCTTTCACACATAAAAAATAGCCGGCACTGCCCACAAGGAAAGGGTTTTGCTGCCCCAGAGAGCTCAGTCCAGTGTCCTTGCACTTGACTTTTAGTTTCTGCCTGTGCTCTGGCTTGCCGCAGCTCTTGAGCGCTTTCTGCCCTGCTGCACGGGTGCGAGCAGCGTGCAGATGCTGCAGGCATCCAGCACCACTCACGACCTGCACAGCCTCCTCAGGGCTTCAACGCTGTTATCTGCATCTTCATCGAGGGTGAATGCACAGCACCGGTGCTAGCAAGCGCCAGATGCCCATGGCAGTGAGCAGCACAGCCAGGGAGCGTGGGCAGCACGGCCTGGATTAAGGCAGCTGATCCCCCCGCAGCCCACGTGCCTGTTGCTCAGTCATTCCCTCAGCCCGAGGAGCAGAGCATCGGCCCCGTCCCCACCGCCACGAAATCCCTGTGTGGAGACGGGTGCAGCACAGCCCCGGGCAGCTCCATTGCAATACTTGCACAAAGTGCCCTGCGTCTGCAAAAGGAGCTGTGGTGCCTGCCAGCGCGCCACCCCGCCTGGGCTTGAGTGCAAGGCGGCAATTCTTAATGTTCCGTAACGCCTCTGCTAACAAGTACCCAATGAGCTGTGTTTATAGATGTCCGTACGTATTGTCATATATAATCTTGGGCTTTAAATATTTGTGCTATGAATATTCACCTATATAGTATTATATAAATAGCTGTATATAAAACATACGTGCATAAAATATACATAATACATAAATATACATAAATACAATGTGGTGATACAAAATACAGACGTAAGAAACATACAGTTAGAAAACATTCTGTATATATATTTTCTCTGTGAGGCTGCGCCTTGAGTGCTGTGTTCAGCTTTGGGCCCAGCAGTATGAGAAGGACATCGAGGCCCTGAAGTGTGCCCAGAGCAGGGCTACGAAGCTGGTGAAGGGCCTGGAGCACAAGTCCTGTGAGGAGCGGCTGAGGGAACTGGGGGTGTTTGGTCTGGAGAAGAGGAGGCTCAGGGGAGACCTCATTGCTCTCTGCAACCACCTGAAAGGAAGGTGTGGGGAGCTGGGGGTCGGCCTCTTCTCACAGGTAACCGGTGATAGGACCAGAGGGAATGGCCTCAAGTTGTGCCAGGGGAGGTTCAGGTTGGAAATGAGGAGACATTTCTTCTCAGAAAGAGCAGTCAGGCACTGGGACGGGTTGCCCAGGGAGGTGGTGGTGTCACCGTCCCTGGGGGTGTTCAAGGAGAGGGTGGACGTGGTGCTTGGGGACACGGTTCCGCGGGTGACACTGGTGGCAGGGGGTGGCTGCACCAGGTGATCCCGGGGGGGCTGCCCCGGCCCCCAGGCCCCTGCCCGTATGCGCACGACACGCAGGGGGCGGGGCGTTGGGGCGAGCGGGCGGGGCCAGCGGCAGCAGGGGGCGGGTCCCGGCGCGGCGCTGGCCCCGCCCCCGGAGGGGCGCTGCCCACAAACACGGCCACGTGCGGCGGCGGCGGGGCCGGGCCAGCGCCGCGCTTCCGGCAACACGGCGCGCGCCGCCCATAAAGAGCGCCCGGCGCCGCCGCTGCGCCCGCAGCCGGACCCCGACGGCCCCGAGCCCGAGCCCGAGCCCGATCCCGATCCCGATCCCGATCCCGGCAGCTCCCCAGCCGGCACGACCCGGTCCCACCGGACCCGATCCCCGCCGCCATGCCGTTCCTGGGGCAGGACTGGCGCTCCCCCGGGCAGAGCTGGGTGAAGACGGCCGACGGCTGGACGCGCTTCCTCGACGAGAAGAGCGGCGGCTTCGTCGGCGACATCAGCAGGTACCGGCACCGGCCGCGGTACCGGCCCCGGTGCGGGTCCCGGTCCCGGCCCCAGCCGCCGCCAGGGGGCGCTGGGTGCGGGGCGCCGCCGAGGGGACCGGGGGGGGACCCCCGAAACGGACGGCGGCGGCGATTTGGGGTTGCCGGAGGGTCACCGGGGTCCGGGGGGTGGATGTGGGGTGGGGAACCGGGGGCTCGACCCCTCGCCCTTCGGTGGAAAGCCCCCCTCGGCCGCCTGGGGGGCTCGGTTAGGGCGCTGCGGGCTCGGGGAGGGGTGGGTTGGTTTTGGGGGGGGGGGCGTTTGGGGCCGGGTTTCGTCCTGGAGCCGCTCAGAGAGGTGCTGAGCCCCACCTGGGGCTGTCGGAGGTTCCCCTTCTCCTAAAACCCCACCGGAGCCGCGCAGGCTCCCGGCTTCGTCACATGCTGTAAGTCAGCCCTGAGTCACCCGGCAGCGTTCTGCAGCACGGGAAATAAATAAACCCGAAAACCGCAGCCTGGCTCCCCCGGTGCTGGGGCCAGGGGGGCGAAGCGGCCCCGGGTCCCCTGGGGCTGCCCCTGCCGGGCTGGGGCAGGGGGCTGCGCTGACACCCGAGGCTTGTCTCATACAGAAACAGAGCTGCAAAGCCCCCCGTAACACCTCTCTGAGGCACGCTGTAATTTGGAAATAGCCTGGGCAGCAGCAGCCTTTTATTCCTCAGCCTCCTCGAAGAAAATGTCAAAACGTTTGCTGCCCCCTTGGCTCTGGGATTTTGCCCTTAAGGGAGTGCCACTGAAAATCTCCTGGCTCTGTGCTGCCTTCGCTGGGGAGCTCTGGAGGTAACCTGCCCTCCCCTCCCTCTTCCAGCAGCAAGCGCTTCCTTAGGCTTCCCGGTTCCCCAGCCGGAGAAGTATGGTGTGTCTGAAGCCATAAATCTTCCCCCAGACTATGGAGAGCTTGCCTTATGTGCGGCTTGATTAATCTGACTGCAGAGGGACTAAAACCCCCCGGGATGGTTTAAGCGCTGTAAAACTGCGTGGTTCAGGGCAGGAAGCCTCGGCAGCGGTACGGGTGTAATGATCCCTAGTCAGATCGCCCCTGTCAAAACCAACCTTTTCCTGCAGAGCTACGTCTTGTTTTCGGCTCTGCCCAGCGGGGTCCGGGCTTGTTGGCTGCGAGGGGACAGGAATGTACGTGACAGCGGCTTGGAGCGAAGGGGGATTTGCCGTGAGCCGCGGATGAGATCCTGTTGTGCAAGGAGGCTTACGCGGTGGTTCTTTATCTTTCCCTCCTTTGTGCAAGCTCTAAATCAAGTTTAGAATGCAAAACATCTATTTTGTAAATAGGTAGAAAAATGTCTGGCTGGCAGGAGTTAGCGCGTTGGGAGTACTGAGGTTTGGCCCGGGCTTAGGCATCTTCCTCAGTAAAAAAAAGTGAGGAGGGTCCTGAGGTCCCGGTGCCTGACCGTTCAACCCGTCCAGGCTCCTTGGAGAACAATATGGAAATCTGTCAATACATAAACAGGGGAACAATCTGCCTCCCATGCTGGAATCCGTCCACTGCTGCTGTTATGAAGGCTTCGGGTTACAGAGTCATTCAGTAGGAAGTCAACAGCGCAGGGTGTGCTGTTGACATGTCAGATTTAAAGCAGATCTCTCGCGCTCTTAGGCTTGGATTCTGCCGCTGCGCTGGGCATGTTAGTCTGGCCCACTACCGATTTTTCGTGCAGCTTTGATAAAGCAGGAGCTTGAACTTCTCAAAAATGTTTTTGACTGCCGCGTTCTGCTGTCTGGTTTTGGTCCCCAGCATGAAGCAGCGCGGACAGGGGAAGCGAGCAGCCGGGGTGTTTTGCGCACATCTAGCTGCTGGCCCTGGGGACTGCCCGGTGCAGCTGGTAAGAAGCGTCCAGTTCCCCAGGCTGTGAGCGCTGTCCACCTGCATTTCTGCTTCCCTCTCCATAGCGGTGGTGTGACCCTGCTGACGGCCACCAACCTCCCTCTCCCGGCCGCAGGCTTGGGCCGGTGATCAGATTTAGCAGCGGGGAGAAGCGAGGAGCCTTGTCCTGCAGGTTTCGTTCCTTTGCGGGAGCCTGTGCTGGATAGCTGTCAGGTGTGAGCCAGGCTGCGTGGTGCTCGTGTTTCTTTTGAGGCTACAGAGTGTAAACAAGAGGGCTGCGGAGGAAGCAGCCTGGCTGCGTAAGGGTCCTTGCGGCTGCAGCACAGGAAGCTCAGCGCCGCGAGCAGCAGCGGGTTGCAGCAGCAGCCAGAGCTCCAGGGGTGTCCCGGGCTAGTGCTGCCACAGGTGAGGTGCCTGGGACCCTTCTTTTTTGATTTTGGGTCTGTAGGCAGCCGTCCCATCCTTCGCAAGCTGCTAGAGCAGCTCTTTTTCATCTCCCAGGTGTATTGCTTGTCTTTTGCAGCACCTGTGGGGCATCCCTGTGCCCCCGGTGTGTGGGGGCTCTGGTGGGGGACCGGAGCTGGAGCCAAGAGCTCCTGGACAGTGCTGCCTTCCCCTGCACAGCCCAGGCTCTGCGCTGCGGCTGCCCAAGGACTTCTCGGTTTCACATTGCTGCACGGATCTGCTGATCTGCAGGCCCGCAGATCAGCAGAGATCTCGATGCGCTCGTTTAGCCTTTCATTGCCCTCAAAGAAAATAAGTGGTTACAGCTCCCTTTGCTAATGATAAAGCAAAGCTCCAGCAAATACAGAAGATGGAGTCTTAGATGAGAGATCCTAGCTGTTAATTTGTACAGCCACTGCTCTGTGGGCTTTGGAAAGCCACCAGTTAAGTCTGAACCTCAGCTGAGCTTTTCCTGTAAGCTTGAAAGCAGAATGTTTTGTAGGGACTCTGTTAATACTTTGCGTGTGAGTATGTGTCGTCAGATGTCTAAATGTGTCCTGGCAGAGAAATCTGTCTCAGGGATCTACCACCTACAGTAGGAGGAAGTGGTGTTATTTAAGCACAGAAACAGGTTAAAGAGGAAAAAAATGCTGCCCAACGGTGTCCCAGCACTGATGTGCTCTGCCTGCTCCTGGCTGTTAGTTGTGTTTTCTCCAGCAGAGATGGGGCACTGGAGACTCATTTAAAAATAACATTATTGGATGCAAAACCTGCACGCGGCCTGTAGAATGGTCTGCAACGAGGTAGCTTCGGGATTTGTAATGAAAACCTGTGTATTTTCTCTCCTTACAGGAAGCATAGTATTCAGCAGGCTGCAGAAATAAATAGAATCCTTGCTTTGTGTCATTCACAGCTTTTGTAAAAAGGAAGATCACAACAAAGAGAATCTCTTCAACAGCCTCAACTATGATGTTGCTGCCAAGAAGAGGAAAAAGGACCTGCTGAATAACAAAGCCAAGATTCAGTGTAAGATGTCTGCTTGGGCATTTTTTTTAACTAAGTTGTTGCAGGGGGAGGATGGAAAATGCTTCAGATCTATGGGTTTTTTGGATGGTGCTTGAGAAGTCTTCCAAACTATCTCAAAGGGCTTTGCGCCCATGTTTGACTTAAGTAGAGAACTTGGATACAGCTTAATGTGAAGATTTATGCCCCTGTTAGTAATCCCTGCTCTGAGGAGTTGTACTTGTTGTGTTCAAATTTTTGTCATTTGTATTTGTCAGAAGGAGGGTAATTTTTTCCTATGGTACATTCAAATGAACCAGTTCCAGTTTTTCCCCCTGTAGACTTCCTCGTGCACAACAGGCTAAATTTATTTTTCCTTCCATATGCACGCAGAGCTCTAATCGACATTACTGGAGGCTATAAGCCTGAACGTGAGCTTTGATCATATCTCTGCGCCCAGAGCGCGTGAAAAATGAACTGAGACTTCAGCTTGCTCAAAACAACGGGAGCTTGGAGATCGTTCTGTGCACAGCGAGCGGCCGGGGTCTCAGATGGCACCCAGGGGGATAACGTGGGGATCCTGCAGGGACTGCAAGTCCTGCGTTGGTCCGATTGCGAGATAGGTACTGGAGTTAGTGAAGGCTCCAAATGTAAACATGCACAGAGGAAATGAGTTACCATTCCCACACTAGTATTAGCTCACTGTGGATCCCCCAGGATTTTGGAAGCAGATGCCAAAAGCTGGCCCCTCTGTGCATTCGGTTCTCTGTGTGAACAAACAAATGTTACCATGACAGTTTTTGGCTGGATTCTGCTGTGACCTACTCGTTTAAAAGGGCTCGATGCAGGATCTGCATGCCTGCGGCTGAGGCTGGGTTTGTCCTTGGGCTCTCAGTACCAGGCAGACGTACATCACTGTGTCCTTAGGTGGAAAAGGATTCCAGGAGCACAGTGTGTCCTTCAAGGCAAGGAGTCTTGTAGGATGGAGCGTTCTTATTCGTATTGCCTGTTGAATTGCCGGCGTGTGGTGAAAGAAGGGTCAAGAGCCCATGTGAAAGTGGGGAGGGAAAAGGGCTGAGCCACATAACTGCTGTTACAGTGAGGACTTTCCTGCGAACTGAGCGAGCAGCATGTGGTGGGTACAGGGAAGCTATTTTGGGGGACGGATGGGACAACTCCTATTTCTGAGGGAAGGGAGGGGCAATTAGAAATAGGATAATTTTGGTCCCAAATAGGTTTTTCTTTTTTAGCAAGTTAGCTGCAAGCATAAGCATGCTCCTCTGAGCCTGACCTCACTGCTAAAAGCTCTCTCCCACATGCCTGATGTCTCATGACATTTTTGTTCAACTTCAATTTTGACATTCAATCCCAAGCCTGTATCCAAGGTAATGAATAGTTAATAAAATCAATAACAACAAAACCTGGCTGTCAGCCACGCTTTCTGTTTGGTACCAAAGAAGAGGAGGTGCTATGGTATATCCGTAGCTGGCAGATTAAACATTTACAGTCTCGAGCTCTGTCACTGAAACATAAACCCTTTTTAAGGCTCAGGGCTGTCGTCTCAAATGAAGGAGTATGGAAACAAAGCATCTCAGCAAGTTGCTAGTTTTGGTTTCAGGTTCAGCAGTGTAAACACAAAAAAAAAAAAACTCCCTTTGTGATAAAAGGGCAGCGAGCATTGTGAGCAGAACAGAGATGCAGCCCTCTGCAGAGTAGAAGATTAACTGAGCAAAATGTGTTTTTAAACAGATTTCCACCAAGAGAAGTGGATCTATGTTCATAAGGGGAGCACAAAAGAGGTGAGTGCAACCGGAGGTTGTCTGTTCCCTTTTGTACTGTTTTTCCACACGGTGGAAGATAGCGAGCTGATATAAATCAGCAGAAGCTCTTAAGAGATAAGTGGAAGATCTGGCTTGTGGTTGGAATTGCAGTAATGATTTTAAGCCCTAATCAGGGAGCCAGGGCTTGCTGTGCAAGGCTCTATACATGTGTTTAAAATATGACTTGTTTGCTTCCCTTGGTTTAAAAAAAAAAAAGCCATTTGCAGACCAAGCCATAATACTGTTCTTGGCCTTCACCCAGCACAGTCCTAACATGGAAAATCGTTGGAATTCATCACAACGGCTCGCTTGGGCTCGTGGAGGGAAGCGGCTGCATGAAACCACCCTCAGTGAACTTGGGCTGTATGTTGAGCCCCAGGAATGTCAGACTCCTTCTCCCTCGTAAATTCTGGAGGGATGGATCTGAGCTATCTAAGGGTCATGAATAGAGCTCGTGTCACTTTTGGGAAAATACCATAACCTACATTGAACCGTGCCCACTCTTGACGTCAGTAAGCGCGGCTCCATGGGAGATGGGACTGCCTCCTCTGGCTGTGAGCGAGTCCCATGCTTTGTACCCATGAGCTTGCTAAATTGAGTTCCCCTGGGTCACGTCTTCCTGATGCTGTCTGGATTTCTGTCTGCCAAAACATGACCCAGACTGGTTTTTTTTCTTAGCGCCATGGTTACTGCACCTTGGGAGAAGCCTTCAACAGGCTTGACTTCTCCAGTGCTATCCTGGACTCCAGGAGATTCAACTATGTCGTGAGGGTGAGTGAAAGGCCAGGGCTTATCTTGCTGTGGTGGTGGGGAGGGTTCTGAACCGAGCATCCATCGGGTGATGGGAAGTACCAGCAAGGAAGAGGTGCGCGTGAGGATGTTGGGCCTTGCTATGTCAAGCATTTGATGGAAAATGTGTGGATAGACCCCAAAACCTATGCTCAGATCTGTTGAGATGGAGAGAGAGGGATGTGGTAGTGATGTAAAAGGTGGTTGGGCTGTCCTTATTCCAGCATTCCTAGTAACTTTCAAATATGTTATAGTGAACAGTTGATAGTTTCAGGTAATACATAATGTCAGTTGTGTATGAAATTCATGTTGGAGAAATAAAAACAAGTTGTTGTTTCTAATTACTGTATTTGAAGTCCTGCTTCCAAATGCAGTTCCTATAGTCCCAGGAGGAGCATGGACTCTGCAGAGGCCACAGAGCAGTGGGGACCTCTTTGCACAGGAGGCTGAGACACCTGCAAGCATGAGTGCTGGGGGGGTGACATCCTGTGAAGTGACAAAGGAGAGACTTCGGGGAGCTGAGTCTTTTGGGAATAAGAAGATGGGCTGAACCTCATAGAAGTTGAAATGAAGGACTCAGGGATCATGGTTGCTCTTAATCCTGTGCGAGTGGCACCAGTTTCAGTGGGTGAAGCATTCTGTTAGCACTGATGCTTTCAGTTGGTGGGAGTTGTCAGCCACAGGTTTCTGCCTAGGTTCCTCCTAATCTGACTTATCGTAACAGATCAAGGCTTTTCATTTCCCTCTGGGTTACCAAGAAATGGTGGTGTTCTGGGGTATCCCCTATCCTGAGGGCTGCAGATGGTTGTATGTTTATGCACATGTGATCTGCAAATTGATCTCAAATTTCAGAATGCTTATCAAGTCTTGGAATTTAATAAGCTTAAAAAAACCCTGTTATTAGCTTGAGGCTGTTTATAAACAGCTCCTTTTCACATTTTGTCAGCTGTTAATCACTGGTGAGGCACCAGCTGTTTAGGTTTTAGGTTCTGAAGCAAGCAGCAGTGGTATTGCTTTCCCTTTGAGTCAAGTGTCCTGAAAAGTCAGGAAGAAATGATCTGAGCAAGTTCACTTCAGTTCACCTGTTGGTTAGGTGACCAGGAGCCTGTGAAAACCCTGTCACCCTGGGAAGGGTACAGGCACTGGGGGGTGATTACCCACCCACAGTGCAGGAAGGCAAATGGTAATTCCTTGGGTGAAGTGCCATGGTGGTGGTAAGGAGTGGGGACGATGCCAAAGGAAAAGCAGGATACAAGTCCATTGAAATTCAGGCTTCCACAGCTCTGTGAGTCCTGGGACAACTTGTTTTCCTGCTTGCACAGAGAAGGTGGCTGCCAGGACAGCTATTCACTGTTTTCTGATACTGGATATATACACCACCATGTCATCCTTAGGGCAGTTAGTTTGTGCCAAGGCAATAACCCTTTGGTTAAATATAAAGAAGGAAAAATAAAACATGTATTTGGTGCTCCAAGGATCACCTTGATGGATTTTTTTTTTTACCTTATGACCATGAAAAACTCTGGAGACTTGTGCTAAGTCCAGCCTTAGGTCAGGCTCTGCCATGTGATGGGCTCCTGCTGCTCACACAATGTGACAGTTATCTCACACAGGGCTGCAGTGACTGGGCAGGAGGCCCATGAAATTTCTTAAAGAGCAAACTCATATTTCGGTGTAGTTGGTATGGCCTGGTGGGATGCTCAGGCTGACTTCTTTCTTCATTTTTCCAATGAGGACTTCTTCATAAAAGCATACCAGACCTGCCACGTGTCCCAAATAGCAGTGTTCTGTACGGAAGTCAACTTGTATCCATGTTTCTACAAATTGAGCTTCTAAGGCTAAGTAGTCCTAAGGATACAGCATTACAGAGAAGTATGAAGCTTTCTAATTGAGGCTGACTTGTGGTTTGGCAGATTAAAGAGATATTAAACCTGGTACCATGGATCAAATATAAAACTGACTTCTTAAATGAAGGGGTTGTATCGGCCAAGTCTCTGGTGAATAGTAGCTCATAAAATGCCTGTTGTGCCAGATTCACTCATGAAAAGCACTGCCTAGATGTGGATCTTGTTTATGGGTCTTTGCAAATTGCAGGCCTCCTAGAGCACACAGATGAGCGATCTGTCACATGGAAAATGCCTTGACTATTGGCAGGCAGAATTTTTTTCCCTTCCCTCCCTCTCCTTGTTCTCTCTGGTTCCACCCGTTGCTCAGAGGATCTGATTAATGTCACAGTATTTACTTCATCAAGCAAATGCTTTCCAAGGAGGGAAGCTGAGTTGGAATGAGGATAAGGATGCCCACAGAGAAAGAAGGGAGAGAAACGGCTACAGACCTGGGACTCTGCTGGCTATACCCAAACTTTCTCTGTAGGGAAATAAGATACATTACTGCTGTTAACACAGGCTTTCAGGGTGACCATCAGCTTCCTCTTGCCTTTCTCAAAGCATTCCCCTATGAAAGTCTCTGAACATAAGTGTGTTTTCAGTACTGATTTTTTTGTTGTTGTACAGAAGTCTAAGATATTCCCAGATTAAGTTCTTAGTTCCTAACAGGGCACTGATCTGTTACAAAATGGGCTCTTCCAGGTGAGGTGGAAGTGTAAGCACTGGAAAGCTTGTCAGGCTGTTTTTCGTGCTCAGGTACCATCAGCTGTAGCTGGTGAGTTCATGTAACTGAAGGAGGAGAAATCTTCCAACATCGGTCTTGTCTTGACAGTGCTGATAAAGTACTGGAAGAGTAAGTACAGGTATTAGCACCATGACCTGTTCCTTGCTTGACTGTTTGAATTATACCACCTGCACAGACATTACAGGAAAATGTTCCCTTTTTAGAGCTCATAAGGAAGGTGCTTGATTGATCCAGAAGATCCAAACTTTTTCATATTGAAGCAGTCCTGATTTCTCTGCTCTTGCAGAATTAACAAAGACTGGAAGTGTTCCTGTGAGCATACGCAATATAAGCAGAGACAAGAGTGCCTGCAGCCCAGAAGTTGTTGGTTCTCCTCTGGGAACACTCTGTTCAGATGACAGTGAGGCTTTGCAGGCTGTTTCCTTCAGAAAGATCTGTCATATGATGGTTGTGTAGTAATGTCTCAAGGGAAGGTGCTGTTTCTGATCATAAAAGCTTAGGTCAGGTTAAGCTGCATGGGCACAGCTCTTGGAATAACATGATCTAGACAGCGTGCAGCCTGTTAAAGTAGTCTCTTAAATTTGTTTCTTCTTAAGTTTTTATAGCCCTTAGCTCCAGGAGTCCTGGATTTATGCTGTGCTGAAAGAGTATCAGCTCAACGCTGCCTCATGGAGATCTGTCAGCACCTGCACTGTAAATCATTATAACTCGCCCTGCTGTTGTTCTACCTCCCAGCTTACAACCAATGTGACGTTTCAGCCACAAAAAGTGAAGGGCTGTGAGAACGGGGGGTGACAGGAGGGAACTTTCATTGCAGTAAGCTTCTCCAAGCAGCTCAGGTGTGAGGAGTCCCAGCCCTGAGGAGCTGGGGGGATCCCACAGGATGCAGTCCTCCTTACCTACGGCAGGTGTTTGGGGCATTCTGGTGGGGATTTACACTCCAGCAGCTTGAGGCTTGTGATTTTTAACCATTGCTAAGCATTGCTGGGTTTGAGGCCAAGTTACACCCTCCTCAGTGCAGTGCAGGCCTGCAGAGGCCTTTCTTGTCTCTGTGGGCCGTTTGGGGCTGGATTGCCTGCACCAGGAGTATGGCAGAAGTTACCAGCTGGCTGTGGGGTGCCTGTAAGTGATGTGCACAGTGATGAGTACAGAACACCACAGTTTTGGGGCCCTTGTTCCCTGCCATGTGTCACTTGTTTCCTTTTTTTCTCTCCTTCCTGTGGGGAGGAAGGCCTGTTGTGCTCCCCGAGCTATGTGGCTCGCTGCACTGTTAGTAGGGTTTGAGCAGGAAACCCCATCCTCTTGGTGTGGGGAGGAGAGCAGGCTCTTGCCCTGCTGTGGAAGCTGCTGTTTCCTGCCAGCTCTGGAATAAGCTGCTGCATCTCTTGCCTTTTCTCCTTGGCTGTTGCAGACCCCTGGGAGCAAACAAACTAGTGGCAAGGTGACAGGAAGGGTTTTCTGGGGAAGCTGACAGCCCACCTTTTTCAACTCCTGAGGATCTGAAAGAGGGAATTGGGATCTAATGCCCTCTTTTCAGGAGGGGTTACAGACTCCCAGCTCCAATTAAAATCAGCTGGAATGCAATTACTTAGTGTTTTCGAAAAGCAGGCCTTTTAAAATTGCTCTTAACCTTTCCCTTTGTGCTCTCCCCACCATCTGTCCCTCTCAGCTGAGCGTGGGCTGGACTTAATGCAACAGCATCACAACATGCTTGCAGCTCTCCACTGTTTTTTACCCTACTCAGCATTAATCTGAACCCATCAGTCTGCTTTTAGTTGGTATTATGCAAGTGACAACACTGATTTGTATCATGCTGTAGACCCAAATTTGGCAGTCCATTAAATGAGGCTGTACTCTGGGGCTGTGCCAGTGCTAAAAGACCCTCAATTCACTGCAGCGTGTGGGGCATGGATGGGTCAGAGCCTGGCTGAGCCGTATCCCTTACCTGTTTTACGTGTATTATATGAGGACAGAGGAATAAAAATGCCTTTTGGTCTGGAGGGCAAGCCAGCAGTCGCTGGGGAGTGGAGTAGTCCTAGAACTATTCACAACATAGTTTTCATATGGAATTTCATCCTGTGTTTATTGCTGCAGGGGAAGGGAGGTGACACGTGACATCAGAGCTGGTTCACCGAACATAAATTGAACCTTGATAAACACAGGCAAGGCAAATTTGAGTCTGTTTGTCTAGCTTAATTTTGTACCAATTTAGTGTTCTTCAAGGAACTGAGATTTTTATCTTTGGTCCTCGTAAAGAATGGCTCTGGCTTTTCTAGCTCTTACGGTGTTGCATTACGTGATACTTATCACTGGGTATATTTTAGTGTTTTCAGCGATGGGCACGGCATCGCTAACACCCAGCCTGGAGGAAGCTGTCCCTGTGCCAGTTCCTGAGCAGTGCAATCTGGAGGCAGCAGTTGTTTGTGCACAAGAGCTGATCTGCGTGCGTGTGTGCCTAATGTACAGATGGAGTCTGGCAAGTTGATCACGATAATCAAAGGTCTGGAGGCTAAATAGGTTGATGTAAGCAGAGTATCGCAGGTTACTTCAGGATGCTGTTTCTTCTACTTCCTCCAGTATTTCAAGAAATGAGGAAAAGACTTAAGGCTTTGCAAGCATGTTGCAGACTGCCTTGTTTTTAAGAGTATCTGGGGTCTTCACTTTGCTGAGAGGCATCAGTGGGCCATCTTGCTATGTGCACCAAACACTATCCAGCTCTTCCTGTATCTTGTTTCTACAAATGAGGCAAGAAAACAGGCAGCCTGCCGTTCACAGAAGTTAGCGCGAGCCTTTTTCCTCACTTTCTTTCAGTCACGCGAGGTGTAAGATATTCACAGAATGTAAACTCAATGCCATCTGATGATGGTGTTGGCCTGGAAATTAAACTGAAGAAGGCAACTTCGCTCTCAGCAACCTCACTGCTTCTAACTGGCAGTCACATGCCTGTGCCTGAGATGAGCAGAATGGGCAAACGACTGCAATAATTCCTCTCCCCGAGCTCTCTGCTTCATGGCAGGCTGCCGGTAACTTTATGGATGCATTCCTGTCATTCTTAAAACGGGGCGAACAGTTCAGCTCATGACTTATCAAGTCTTATCGAAAAACATCTTAGTTACTTGACACAAGTAGTTGCACCTTCTCTGTACTCTCGGCGGTGCCAGCAATGGGATACCGTAGCTCCAGACGATAAAGGATTAATAAGCTAGTCATGTGGTAACGTGTTGATTGATTTGTAGCATAAAAGGTTTTTCCTTTCCCTTCTAAATTAAAACAGAAGGCTATGTACATCCAAAACAAATGGAACGACATGTGGACAGCCTGTATTTATATAATGCTGGGGGAAGGGAGGAAGGCTTGGAAGATCACAAGCCACATGTTCTGCAGAACATGACCCGTAGGAAACTTCCACGGCTCTTCTTGCACCGGTAGAGAGCCCAGGGAGGAGAGGGCATCTGTCCCAGGGGAAACGCTTCCTTCAGCAACTGCAGCCCAAATCCAGCATTCAGCTAGTACATGAGTCAGGCGATCGGCGACAGGAAGCAAATCGCAATCGAAAGTAAAAGTGAGATTTCCCTGGTTCCACGGGGAGTAAACAGGACAAACAGGGAAGGGCGGATGGCTTGGGATTGTTACAGCTGCAAGAACTGCACAGAGGGGAAGAAATGCTGAGGGAATAGGGGGTTGTTAGAGGTGGGGGGTGGGAATGGTTTGGTTTTAATACAGCCCTTAACCTTTCCATCGTGGTGACAGTGCTCTGACAAAGCCCATACAACCGAGGCGTTTGACGTAAATTGCAGGGTCTGATTCTCATTACTGCCCCATCAATAACATCCCCATCCAAACCAGCGCTCGCTTGTGTTCCCTCATGACACTGCTTGTTTATGCCCCAGCGAAGGACGGTGACGTCGACCGTTCATTGTTCCTCGGTGTGAATAGATGCTGTCAGTCTGAGCGCTGCCCTGTGGTTTCCCTGCATCTCTGAGCCATGAAACCAAATTTTTCTCCCGAGTATCATTAGAAGGCCTTTTTTTTTCCCCACCCCTTTCTATGTGGATTTAATCACTTCTCCTCTGCTCTTTTTTTTTTCCCCACCCGTGCATTAGTTTGCTGCCGTTCCATCTACCTTTTATTTTCATGCAGCAAACAAGTGCCCGGACTGTTTTGCTGTGTCATGTGACGGGAGTTAAGATTAGAAAGGTATCTCTGCTCTCTAAGGCTTGCCACTTCTATTTTTACCCACAGCTGCTGGAGCTGATAGCGAAGTCTCAGCTGACGTCACTGAGTGGCATTGCCCAGAAAAACTACATGAACATTTTGGAAAAAGTGGTGCAGAAAGGTAAGAAATGGAAACGAAGCGGGGGAGGAGGAGTTGGAATTAATGTGGTGTACTCAGCATGAATGACATCCTCAGGAATACCCAGTGTAAGGTGGGGGAAGAGGGGCCACCCCTGTTTATTCCTGTAGTTCAGTTCCACTTTCCTTTTTGTCAGTGAAGGACTATGTAGAGTGGGAGGGGTGGGAAGAAATCTCCATATTTTGGTGGGTATCTGGGAGGCGATTCCTCCTTCTCCCACTTCCCTCGCTACCACTCCTGCATCCTGCTGAGTCCTATTCCTGACTGCAGAAGAGGCAGCTGCTCCTGCCCCCCAGCCTGACACATCGGCAGTCTCTGCTGCTCTGTCTCCAGTTTGCAATATCAAGTGCTCCCTCTCCTCCAGGGGAAAGTAAAGCTCGAGGGCTGTCTTCACCTCCCTGGGCTCCTGGTGGGGCTGGATTGCAGCTGAGAGGTGCTGCTTCCCTTCCTGGTGCTTTAGCTCTGACTGAAGCCTGGGAATGGAGAGCACCCTGTTGGGGTGTGCATGCACGATGAGGCTGGAGATGCTGAGCATCTCGCTGCCCGTCAGCTGGGGTGGTCGGGGAGAGGCGCGCACACAACCTCTCACATGTAACAGAGGGGAAAGCTGGCTGGTTTCCCAGCTATGGAAATGGGAAGTGCTCTAGAAAGGATGGGTACCTCATCTGCTTATCCTAGGAATATCTCCATCTGTTCTCTTACCTGCTGTGCTTGGCTCATGTTTAAGTGCTTTTCTGTCAAAAGAAAAGCACAGGCTGGCTCTCTTGGCCTGTGAGATTACAGCAGGTAACTTTTCCCTGAGAATCATGTAGATTCAGAAAAGGATTTGGGCAGCTTCCATTTTTAACCTTTCCTGTTCCCCCAAAGTCCTTGAAGACCAGCAGAACATCAGGCTAATACGGGAATTGCTGCAGACCCTCTACACATCCCTCTGCACTTTGGTTCAACGGGTCGGCAAGTCTGTCCTGGTTGGAAACATCAACATGTGGGTGCACAGGATGGAGACTATTCTCCACTGGCAGCAGCAACTGAACAATATTCAGATCACCAGGGTAAGCGCAAATCCTGAAGGCTAAAAATAATGTGGCTTCTTCATGAAACCTTCTCATGTAGCAGCTTTCATCTGGGTGACTATATCTCACTGTACTCCCGATGCAGGCAGAGTGCTGGAGAAGGACCCGAAGTTGCCAAAATAACTGGCTGCATTCCTTGAGTTACTTGAGTCCCTTAAATCAAAATAAAGCAATAGTAGCCATTACATGTCCCCAGCCAGTTCAGTGTACGCAGTGTGGGATCATGTTCACCGTTACTGGTGGTGTGACTCCTTTCTGCTCTTGAGGCTCTGTGTGAACAGAGCTGGGCAGGAAACTATCTCCTCCTGAGAGTCTTTAGAGATGAGGCCTCAGTATGAAAAGTCAACTCAATCTTTTTCTAAAATCTGAGAAATTGCCCTCAAAAGTTGTTTATCAGATATTTGAGGTTTTTAGATTTGTTTAATCTGTAAATTAAATGCAAATTTCCAAATAGCTGCATAACTTCATGCTTCCTGGCTGAAAACATCAGTGATTCTTCCAGTAGTCTGGAGCTGGCTGTTCCAGCCAGACAAGTCCTGCTTTCACAACATCTGGTCCTCCAGCAGCAGCTGTGGAGCTGGGAGAGACGAATGAGTTGATAAATTCCTAACCTGGCTTTGCATGTGAATTGAAGGTGAACTTTCTCCACTTCACCTTGAATGGGTGCTCACTCCCCAGAAATGCTAAAGCCTTCCCCCTGCGCTGACCTCCCTGTCAATGTGTCCGCTGTAGGAGTCTTCTACAGTGAACTGAGCTGTGCAATTCCCACTTGGCCATACCAAAGCATGGCCAGAGGGAATTTTAAAAACACCTCTTTCCTTAGTGGGTCAACCAGAAAGGCACTTCGCAAGGGTTGAGCAGAGGTCCTGCTTTCATCGTTCTTCATGGCTGTGTTTGTTGGAAACATCAAGAAACAGTTCCCAGTCCTTCAGTTGTAAGGAGTAATACAGGCAGAAGGATTTGGGAGAAGATAAACTCCGGGAGGTCCCAGGGAGTCTGAAGAACTGCAAAATCCACATTGCCTTATGTGGTGGTGGTCTCTGCCCTGCTGTGGGACGTGCCTGCCGATGCTGGTGCCCACCTCTGGGGAGCTGCTCAGTGTCTGGGCACTGCTGGGATCAGCTCCGCTGGAGTATCTGTTTCCCTGACACCCCAGGTTAGGACCTCCTGCTCAACTCAGTAAATACAGTACGGGTTTTTTCCCCTCACCTTTACTGACTCTCAAAACTCCCATAAGCATTTCAAAGCTCTGCCTGCCCAGATAAAATTGCATCAAAATGTGCTTGTGAAGGGAACTGCCTTTTATGCACACAGTATAGGTTTGCAGACACTTTTCTAAAATATAGAAATATGTGGAGAGCTTCCAAAAAAAAAAATTCACACCTCTGAAGATGGCTTCAGGTCAAAGTAGAACAAAACCTGAGTTTGAGAGGAAGGCAGAACAAGCCCAGTTCTGTGCAGCCAGATGCTTACAGTGCTGAGCGTTTCTGGTATTTCTGGAGGGGGTAAAAAGCTTCACAACAGCCAAGACAGACCTTTTTAAAAAAAAAAAACTTGCAAAACACTGAGTATGTGCTAGAGTTGCATTAAAAAAAGGGCACAAAAAACAACTGTCCATAAAGTGACAACATAATGATCTGCTCTGATCTAATCTGTGTTCTTTCTCCAAAGAAAGTAATGTTTGAAAAGTCCTGGAAAGGAGTACTGAGGGAAAAGTAGCAGCAGATAAGTCTTTGGCTCTGACTCAGAAAACCTGTATGGAGTTGTTTCAGTCACACTGGCTTCCTCAGAAATAAGACATTAGCGTGTGCTTGCTTGATTTCTGCCTTCCCCCCCCCCCCCCCTTGCTGAACCAAGAGCCTCTGAGCACAGTCCTGCCTGTCCTGCCCTGGTGGAGCTTGTGTGGGCTGCCTGCAGGAGAGGGCAAAAGCCAGCGTGGCGGGGAGATCAATGGGAGGTGATCCAAGGCTGCGGTGCGTTCCTCCTGCCCCTAAAAACGACCTCAGCTTGCACTGACGGGCGGGGACACAGTCCTGCATAGCCAGCGGGAGACTCATGGGCTTCAGGAATGATGGAGTGCTGCTCTCTGCCTCCTCTTCCATCTCCAAGCACGCAAGTGGATCGCACCAAGCAAACATCTGCGCGTAGCCAGGCAGCGTGCTCGCAGCTTAACCCTCAGCACGCGGCCGTGCGGAGCTCCTCTTGTCTCCAGAGCCAGCTGGTGTTAGGGGAATAGGGGGGGAGGTGGGGAGGGAGAGGCTGCTTGGGCCTGGGAGATGGGAACTGGGGATCAATTGTTTGAGGTTGGCTTTGGAATGGATACCCTCTGGAGGTGGCCGAGATGGTTCAACTCTCCTGAAGGGGTTGTCTTGCTGGTAGAGCTGGCCAAAAACGATGCCTGGCTTCAGCGGAGGGGTTCTTGCAGGTAGCAGGCAGTGCTGGGGGACCAGCCAGGCTGTATGGACCACCAGCAGTGCGGGCTGGTCCCTGGGGAAGGTGGGAACTATTTATGTGCAGTTGGACTCCTCGTGCCCCTGCAGTCTCACGTGGCTGGAGATGGGGCCGTGTGATTGAAAGCAGCCTCACGCAGCGTTCCCCTGCTGCTGGTGGCCCACGTGCTCCTTGTTTGAAACGGTTAACAGCCCTGCCAATTGCGAGGCGGGCGATGTGACTCTGCAACTTAAAAATAGCAGCATCTCTGTGCAGGGTAAACGATAGACTTGGCACATCTGTTGAACATTGTTTCTTCCTTGGGGCCCAATCCGCAAAGCTGCTGTTTGTCTTAATAAGGCTGGGGCTGATTTTGGAGCAGCTCGAGCCCGGGTCGTGGTCCTTGCTGATGCTTTGCTCCCGTGGGTACCTTGGATCGCCCCCGGGTGCAGGATCTGCTAATCCATTGCAATTGGTTTGTCCTGGAGCTGTGCTGCTGTGCAGACTTGTAAAATAATCCTGACCCGTGTGTAGACCGAGAAAAGGTGAATTGAATGGGAGCGGAGGTGGCTTTTGGCGCTGCAGAGCGTGCTTTGATGTGGCTGAACAGCCTGCGAAGCTGCGGCTGCAGCTGGTGGGAAAGGGGCAGGTTCCTCAAGCGTTCGGAGGAAGGGTTGGTTAGCCCTGCCGGCACTGCCTTGGGAATCCGTGCAGGGAAAATCCTGCTGCGGGTATCCATCGGCCGCCGCTGTGGTTGCAGTGGGATCTTGTGACGGCGTGAGCTGAAACACGTGTTGGAAGAGCACGAGATTCCCAGCAGCGCGGGTAACGGAGGGCCGAAGTTGGGAAGCAATGCCAGTATCCCTCACCTTGGGGGGAGGATGGTTAGCGCCTGCTACCACGACGTAGCCGGTGTCCTGCTGTCGTGCAAGCCGGTGGCGGTGCTTTCGAGGACAGTGTCTTTTGAGTATGGATGTGGGATAGATGAGAAGAGGGGGGAGAGGCTTGGACTGTGACTCTGCTTCCTACTGCTTTTGTAATAAGAATAAACGGACCCTTCGTTGAAGAAACCTCAGATTCTTTTCAGAGGAAGGTCAAATGTCTCTTTGTTCAGAAGAAGGAGCTACTGCTTATTTTGCATGTGAAGTGCAATACTTAAAAAGTAGTAACTCTACTGCAAGTTAGAAGTACTTGGGTTTCCAGCTTCCTCTGGGCTCAATTTTGTCTTTTTTTTTTTTTTCCAGCCTGCCTTCAAAGGAACCACTTTGACAGATCTGCCGCTCTGTTTACAATTAAACATCATGCAGCGACTGACCGATGGGAGAGACCTGGTTAGCCTCGGTCAAGTGGCTCCCGACCTGCAAGTGCTCAGTGAAGACCGGCTGCTGTGGAAGAAGCTCTGCCAGTACCACTTCACGGACAGACAGGTACGAGGCGAGGTGCAGATCGCTATCAGTTGCCTGTTGCAACCTGTTAGCGAGTGCGTCTGTATGGGTAGGACACTCTTACTTGACTATCTTCTGGATCTGTGGGCTGTGGTGCAAGCTGATAACACAGGCTGGTATGGGAAAGGCTGTAAAGATGATTTATGAGGAGGGTTCTGCATGCCACAGCAATGATTCCTGAAATAGGAGTCTAAGGAATTAGTCACAGGGTGAACTTCTTCAGCCCTAATCCAGGTGGTAACAACTGCAAGTCATGGCTGCTCGCCCCACGTGTGCAGGGAAAACGTGCAGCCAAGCTCCAGCCTTAACTGCAGTGTCCTAAGGACCGACACCCTCGTGGAGAATCTCTGTGGATGTGGTTTGTGAGCAATGTGTTGTACTCCCCTGCCCTTTAGAGCAAGAAATCCCCTCTGAGCTGTTTCGTGAGTGACAGGACGGTGTGTGGAAACCAGCCCTGCTGCTACCCAAGTTGTACCTGTGTAAAGATCTTTGGCCTTTTGCAGGCTGGTAATCATCTAGGGTCTTCTAAAATTAAAAACAAATGGAAAGAAACAAACACCTCTCTGTTTACGGATGATGTTTATGTGTGGGGTGTCTATATCAGATCTCTGCACTTCAGGAAACATGTGCCAGATTTCCCTGCTGACTTGCTTTGTTTGCTCGCTCTGCATCTGACTTTGGAAGTGACTCTGGGGAAGTCATTTCTGTTAACAAGTACGTTCAAGTCCAATTTCTGCAGCTAATGAACCCAAAAAGAAAGATGGAGGCCTCACAAGCTAGTGTGACAAATAACTGACTTGAACTTTGAAAACTGTTAAATGCAGTTCCACTTCCCTGCCAGCCCGAAACAGTGGCTAATGTAGTATGAAATAGCTCCCGGGGTTTCAGGCTTTCATACAGTAGTAATAGTGAAATGAGGCTAGACCCTGATAATGGTATCAGGTGAGGCTGTTGCTATCAGGAAGCCTGTTACAGCCGGGCATTCAGAGCAGGAATTTTCCTGGTGTTACATAGAAACTATTACGTGACAGGCAGGGATGGTGCTTAACTTAAACTTAAAGCAAGGGAGAGAACAAGATGGGTGGAAAGAACAAACCATGATTCTATTTTTTTTTTACCTAGTGCACTTACCATCATATTATTTCTTTCAGATTCGTAAACGGCTAATCTTATCTGACAAGGGACAGCTGGATTGGAAAAAGATGTACTTCAAGCTTATAAGGTGTTACCCACGGAAGGAGCAGTACGGTGACACGCTGCAGCTGTGCAGGCACTGCCACATCCTCTCCTGGAAGGTAGGAGGTGGTGGTGGGACAAACTTGGTTGGGGCAGGAGCCGCAGGGCACCCAGTGCTTCCTCTGATTGCAGCACCTTAAAGAAGCTGCAGTTCCTTTGCCTTGCACGATCGGGTGTTTTCCTACATCTTAATCCTCCCTCAACTATTAAGACCCTTTCACCATGCTTCAGGGATTCCCATCTTGTCTACGCTGAGCAAGTTATTGCTGTCAAAGCCAGAGGGGAGTGAGATGGGCATATTGTCAGGCTACTTGTAGCAAATTGCATTAGCACTGCCAGCAACCCCTGCCACTCGTTATGTGGAGGTGAAGGTCTTGGCAGTGGGATTAGCAAGAATGAGAGCTGATGGCTATAAAACAGCCCACAACATGATTCTGCTGGCCTCTGCGTTGATATCCACAGCACACCTCTAGACTTAAACTCCTTTAGCTGATGGTAGTCTCTGACCTGTAGTGCCTCAGAGAACAGGAGGAAAGAGTGAATTGGATTTTTTCTGGTTTGATTTTTTTCTGGGTTTATTTCCCCGGACTTCAGAGTAACCCCTAAAATATGAAGCCCAATTCAGAGCTGTCTGCTTTGGCGAGAGTGGAAATATTTTGGGCTCCGCTCTGTTTGCAAGCAGGATGTCTGGCGGAGTGGCAGCACTAAGTTGGCACTTAGGTGCTCTGGCACCCCTTCCGCAGTCTCTCTAAATGGAGTTGTTTTCTCCTTTCCCAGGGTACTGATCACCCTTGCACAGCCAACAACCCGGAGACGTGCTCCACCTCTCTTTCACCGCAAGACTTTATCAACTTGTTCAGATTCTGAACTTGGATCACCGCAGCTTACGCGATTCTTACAGGACACTTTATGCCACTGAGCTTGGACACTCCGTTTGTAAATAGTGTAAATATTCATGTTTGTGTGAAGCTCCTGAGTCAAGGAACAAGAGGATTTCGGAGATGAAAGGTGAAATTGCTCACTGACGTGCAGCACTTAAGGAATACAGAATTCCATAGGACTGGTATATAAATGCAGCATGTTGTACAGAGTCCCTTTTTTATGATCAGAGTACAAGATACAGGGCAAAACCTTCGTTTTCGTTTTTAGAAGTTAAAAATGAATTTGCCCCGCAACCATTTGAGAACTTCTTTGGTTTGTTTCTAATAATTGAGAGAAAGCAATATGAGGCTAGGACTGTTGAACTGTTTCTCCATCTGGTTTTATTTAGCAGACATATTTATAAATATGATGTTTTTAAAAGTATTTATGAAAAATATCCCTGTGACAAGTTTAATAATACTTCTGTTTTTAAAAAGGAGACATCCTGAAATACTTAGCGTGGAACTCTAGCCTACTTACAAAAGAATCGCACCATACCACTTTCTACCTCTAATAGATTGAGTACCTTTCAAACAAAAATCCAGTGTACAATGTGAACTTTTGTATTTTGTACAATGATTTAAAGGGAAATGTTTGTGATAGTAAGCATCTTTTCTTGCATTAATGCTTACCTCTTTACGTTAGTTTTCTTGCTCTACTCAGTGCTTGAATGCCTAGATGATAGGCACTGTATAAATACCTAAGACTTTACTCCATCCTCTTTTAATACGTTGGTTTTATGAAAGATTAAGTAAAAGGGAAGAGAAGTCAGGAGGATGAAGATTATCTAAAAGGGAGGAAGTTCTATTATAGGGAAACAAAGGACTGGGTTTAATCTTGCAACATAAATACATATCAACTCCGCTAGGTTAATTGCACTGGATGAATTCCCAAGTGAGGTTAGAATCTGGTTGAAGCCCATGTCTTCCTAGTTTTCCAACATATACACACCGCTCTGTGTTCCCACTGCTGTCAAGTGAATTAAATCATCTTGGAGCTGGTAATTAGTAGGGAGATTAGGGCTGTTGAGTCTAGTGAAGTGATGCGGTTTTTATTCCTTGACAGACTGGCAGCACTCTGTTTAATTTCAGATTATTGGAGTTCAGGGTGGTGAGAGACCATGAAGAAATTGGCTAGCATTTTGCTAAAAACAGCACTCAAGGCTGTGGAAAGTGAGGGATTTCCAATATGGCAGTCAACCTCTTCTGTTATTTCTGTGTGCGAAGGAAACGAAGACCCAGTCTAGTCCCTTCGGCTTCCAGTGCTGACCTTCTTTATGGGATCTTTTAGCACTAGCCTAGAGCAAAGTTTTCAGTCCTGTGGAGTAAGTGGCCAAACTCCTGACATCGTTGTGGCCGTGATTTGGCTCACGATCTCTTAGTGAAAAGCGGAACCTTATATACACGCACCGTGGTGGAACTAGAAGATTCCAGCTCATATTTAACCATTTGAAAACCTGCGGTGGAAAGGTTTTGCCATTTGCCAGTAGATTTCCTGTATAGCACTTTCTCTGTGCGCAATGGAAGCAGGATACCTCAGGAGGGTAAAAATTAGTGGGTTGTGTCTGACCATGTACAGAGAATTGAGGAAGAGGAGTACTCAGGACAATTCAGGAAGAACTACTTGAGTTAGTATTGTTAAATATTCTGTTCCTTTTTTTTAATGTTTTTATAACTGACTTTCAACACTTTTCTGCATCTGTTTGTATTTTAAAAAATTGACAGTATTTGCGTTTTTGCAAACTAAATCACTTTGCATACCCTGGAAGAAACTCAAAAAGGGGAAAAAAGTTGCCTCTAGATGGAGCAGTGGGGAAGAGGGGAAGAAGACTGGGAAGGGGGAAGGCAGGAAAAAGTTGACGAGAACTGCTGTTCTCCTGCCTTCCCCCAGCAAACCCAAGTTTTTCCTTTTCTGGAGAGCTCTGTGAGCCAGTGCAGCCCTTAGCCATGGCCAGAAGCTTGGCAATATCCAGAGACGAGGAGAAAACCTGGGATAGGAAATACTATTTTGGTGTTGGTGCTCTCTCCGTCAGTTTGCTGGTAAAAATAAGCCTGTTGATTATGTTCATGTCAACTGAAAGTGATTTAAAAGCTGATGCCTTGGAAAAATCATCTTGTGCTTGTTTTGGGGGGATGCTCATGAGTAAGGGAGGCTGGTTTCTGTTTTCATTCCCGCAGTGATGTAAGCGGGTAGGTGAGGCTGAAATCCGCCTTGTCGAAAGAGGATGCTAAGGACAGGAACCTGCAAGTGAATGAAGTATTGCCACTGTCTTGGGAGACTCTTGTTGTTTTTTCTACTAGTGAGAGGACTCGCATGGCCTTCACCATCTCCATCTTCTGCTTCCAGCTCTGACGCAGGCGTGGTTTGGTTTGCAGTCCTTCTGCCCCTGGCATCTGCAGTGAGTCAACCTCTCGTGATGGAGGCGGCCTGAGCTGCTGGGGGTTTCTGTGTAGTCTGAGGCCCTGCTTGCCAGATGGCACTTACCCAACAATGAGATTGTTGCACTGGGTGAATTTTAAGCTTGGATTTAAATCCAGTCTGCACGACAAGACAAAACCCCAGAATTTAGCTGTGGTCTGGGAACACCTCAGCTCTCACCACTGCCTTTATGAGCCCTTCATTTGTTTTGAGCAGAGTTTATGCCATGTCCCCCTGCCCAGAGAGCACAGGTGATGCTGTACTTACGTACAACTGAGGCTCCTATCTGCAAAAGTTAATTTCAATTAGTGTTCTTGTAGCACAGGGTAGATCTTAAAGGGTCAAATTGCTGAAGATCAATCTCTTAATCCAGGCACTTGTGTGTTGCTCGTCCTGAATCCTGGGATGTTGCTGTTGGTGTCCCAAGTAGCAGAAAACCAAGCAGCCACTGTGCTGGAGAACAAAACTGGCTAAACAAAAAGCAGAATGTGCCTCAGTCACCATCTTACCGCCCTAGCAGCTGTCAAATCAGACCCTGATCTCTTTAGGAGAGTCATTGTTCCTCAAGTGGCTGGTACAGGGAGATACTGTGGGAGATTCGGTTCCGTTTTGTGCATTTAAAACAAAATTGTGTTACATCCAAGCATCCAAATACCTTGGTCTAACCACTTGAAAACAAAATGATCAGTATTCAGCAGTGCAAGTGCATCTGCTTGGCTTTGGATGGCAGAGGAGCGAAACCAGCCGTGATAGCTCAGGACCCCAGGCAGGATGGTGTAAGGCTGCTCTCTCGCAAGAAGGACCTTTATTTTAGGACAACTCTGGCAAAGCCTACTGTGAATGGAAAACAGGCTTTTACTGTTGGTGTTTTGGAAATCGAGTGTTCTTTTCAAACAGCATCTCATCCTCAAGTTGGTGGCTGCGTTCCCATTAAAAATGCGTCGGTTCTTATACTATGAAAGGAGGTTCTTCCTCTCTTTGGGTTTTTTTTTTCTGCTGCCAGTGTATGCAAAGAAATATCTTTATCTTCAGAGGTTTTTAAGCAGTGCAATGGTGTAGAGCATGGCACTGTGGAGAGGAAAAACAGATCCATGCAGGGGAGGAGGCTCAGAAAGGGAGAGATCTTTCTGTTCCAGCTTTCTATAAGAGGCAGGTGTTTGGGGTTCACTTTCATGTGATAGCCACTTCAAGAGGCACCATTTCAGCTGTACATACCTTAAGCCATTTGTATTAACTATGGTATGGTAAAGTTTGATCCTAAAATGTGTGCACCTCCTCTTACGTTGTTTGGGTTTCTTTTATCAATTGTGAAAGCTTCTAGATCCTGTTTTGTAAAGCGATTAGAAAAACTTCTATTGCTCTGAAGACATTGCTTTTTATGTAAACATTTAATTGCACCCTGCCACTTTCTGTATATGAGAGTATCTTTTCTATCATTTTTCTTTGCCCCCCCAGGTTTTGAACTGTTTGTGTTCCCGTTTGTTTGACTGCTCTCGCAAAGCTCTCTCCTCCTAGAACATACACAGGTACTACACCAGCTTTTCCTGCCCAGAAAAATCCCTGGCCTTTAGTAGCTGAAATTTGATTTAGAGCAGGAACATTTCAGGTTGTTACATAGCTAGTAAATCAGATGTGCTGTTTCACGCTTAGGCGCTGTTCAGTACAGCGAACCAGCGCTGTCCTCTGGGGTTGTTCTCAGAAACCTGTTGCACAGCTTCCCCACAGATCAGCACCTTGCCAAAAAGAAATAGCTTTAAATTAAAATGCCACTCTTCCTAGCTGGCCTGTTAGCAGAAACAGAGACCCAGCGGAGCTGATGTCTGCTCAGGTTGATGAAGACTGCCAGTTACGAGGTCGGGGACTCTGGTGTTCTGCCTGTGCTGCTGTTTGCAGCTCGTTGCTTGTGGTGATGCTCATTAAAGGCCCCGAAGACACAACCAGGTGTCCATGTAGCTGGCAGCATGTGGCTGCTGGGGCGTGAGCTGCTTTTCCAGTGCCTGATTTCAATCCCCCATCTTCCTCCAGTGATTTCAGTGACAACAAATAGGCCTTGCAGGATTTGGCCCTGGGTAGAATAAATCTTGTCTTTGACATAGGTAGTCTACTGTATTAATATCATGAACACCAGAGAGATTCCCCCTCCGTTGGCCAAGCATTGCCTTTTCTCCCCCTGGGAGGGCAACTGAGGGTAAACTTTGCATTTCTTTAGCTATTACGAGCTGTGCAGAGTGCTAACAGGTCTGCTACCGAGGGAGCATTTTAATTGGAAACGGCAAATATGCTCATCTTTAGGAACTATCTGCAGTAATTATAAATACTTGTATATGGAAGAGAGTGTGTTCTGTTTTGTTTTTCTTTAAAGTTGTAAGTAGAGATGATATGAAGTGAAAGGCATCCCTTGTATAATACGACTTCTGTTTAATATTACTGTGTGGTTAAAATCCTTCCATATAAATTTGCACACTTTTTCCTCTTCCCTTGCATGTTCAACTCTGATTTTTACAGCTGTTCTGTGCAGACAGTAATGTATTTTTGTAAAACATTTTTTTGACACTGAATTGCAATAAATGTTCAAACAATGTGAACCACAGAGTTGGTTGTCTCACTGCTTCCAAGTTGTTGACCTTATCGGCCTTGAGCTTCTCGTGACTGTAAGCAGAAACTCTTCTGCAGGAACATCCAGAACTTGGGCTGTCATGGCACTAGGCACATGGGGAACGTCCAGGATGGAGCTGTTACTTCACTGCAACTCGAAGGAAAATGAGGTGAATGGAGCACTTGTTTCTAGTCTAACTAGCGCCCACCTACAGCTCATGCACTTGAATTTGCACTCTACCAAAGCACAGGAGTGATTGTTCCAAAAGAGATCTCTAGCGCTTGCACTGATCTGATAGCTTCACTTCCTGGCTTACAGAAATGTTTTTCTAGCCATGTTATCCAAGTGACTTTGATTTATTTTTATTTTTGTCCCAGTTATTGCATCTGGTTAGTCAGCACTGCAATGCTCAGACCCAGGCTCCTGGCCAGAGGGAATGCAAGCGAGGAGCCCACTGAAGGAAGTCTCAGCAAATTGGGGAAGAAATAATAATAGAAAAGGCAAACATGTCTCAGGCTGGGACGGGATAAGTTATCTTGGTAAAATGGGATGACTTGCTGCATGGAAACCAGCTATGAAAACAAGAACGAAAAGCAGATGCTTTGTTTTTCAGTTCATTTTTACTGTCAGGTAGGGTGTTTGAGCAGTTGCATGTGTCTGCATGTGTCTTTTTGTGGTTATGCTGTATCAGGAGTGTAGTGAGAGGGTTGCATCCCCAGTCTTTGGAACGTGGGACAGCGTGCAAGATACTGGTCTTAAGCAAGGCAGTGAGTAAGCTGTTCAAATGCCCTTCCTAAATTTCTTGGAAGTACACAATTTTACTTATTTTTGTAGACTAAATCCTTTAAAGGGGATACCCGGTCTCTTTAGGAATGGGTGGGTCAGTGAGCTCTGTCCGTAACCCCTTCAGGTGACAAAGGTCTGGCCATGCCTTTTCCCATTTTCGTAGTGCTGTCGCCGTAACACCTCCAACCTTCCAGGAGCTCACCAGGACTGGAGCAGAAGCAAGCACTGGAACAGGCTGTCCAGGGAGCTGGTGGAGTCCCCATCCCTGGAGGTATCTGAGATGCTTGGATGTGGCACTAAGGGACATGGTTTGGGGATGGGACTCAGTAGGTCAGGTTGGTGGCTGGACTTGATGATCTTGAACCTCTTCCAACCTAGATGATTCTGTGATTCTATGGATGGTCCAGCAGCCTGAAGGAGGCCCTGCCTTGCTCAATGATAATGTGGCACCGGCTTAGCTCCAGTGAAACAATTACTCAGGGAGCTCCTTGGAGTGCCCTCACCACCTGTCTTAAAGCCCAGTAAAGAAGTAGAGATGGGGCAAAACCATTCTGAAAGCTACTTGCACAACACAATTTCGGGTTATGACTCTTATTTGCCCCAACTTTCATTAACCATCGTCTCCTGTTTCCCTTTTTTTCTAAGGGATATGGGGTGAGCTCCAGAGAACTATTTAGAGGGTTGCTTTGTTTTTGACAAAACCTGAGCTGGTCCTTTTGTTAAATTGCAAAACTAGGAGAGAGCTGTTTTCTAAAAGGCTCTATAAATAACTCACATAGGTTCAAAGGCCTTTCCGAAGCTGGAAGGACATCAGCTCACCCCTCGCATTTCTTGATGCGTACTGTATTGTGCTTTTTAGTAGAAAATAAACTAATGTCATTTTAATGTTTTTCTTGGATCATTTTGGTCCTGGTCAGAACAGGCCTTGAACTCGTAGCAGAGAAGGGGAGGAACCAAACACAGATTTTGCAGCTGAGGTGGCACATCCAGCCCCTCACACCAAGAGATAGATGCTGGCTGCTTTTTATGCCTCCATCAGAGTTTCCAGCCTGACTGTGTTTTGTCACAGCGGTCTCTGTTGTTTGTTGCTGAAATTACAAAATGCAACTGTTGAAAATGGGTGGCTAAACAGGAAAGACACCCACTCCCAGCTCTACAAAATAAACAGCCCTCTGTGTTTTGCATTTATAGATGGACAAATGCAATCAGCTCAGGAAATGTGATTTCCTCCCCTTCGAGGCACACCATGAATTTTGACTTATTTTAAAAGAGCTTTGACCGTTGAGTTAAAAATGTCTGTAAGAGTAGGCTTATTCATCAAGTACATCAAAAACGATGACTCTGTGGGCAAGCTTTTGTCGGGGTGGTGTATGTGCCAAGTTGCTTGTGGCTGCCTTGAAATCTGCGTGCTCCCCACCGTTCTGAGCTCTGGGTCGTGGATCAGCTGCTTGTTTTCTCTTTGCCTCTTCTCCTGAGGCAAAACTCACCCTTTTGAGAGGGCTTTGGACCACGTTACAGTTCAGACATCTTCTTTCTCCCTCCTGCTCTGATATCACAGCCCAGGTGGTGTGAGATGCCTCTGAGGAGGCCACACGTCCAAGGGGAGATTTTCCTGGGCCAACGCTCAGCCCAAGTTTGTTGAGAATCCCGTTGACAAGTGAATCCCATTCACAAGTGAATGAGTGTTTAAATACTGTGGTGCACTAGCACCTTGTCCCTTGTCTTGCCAAGACAAAGGGCTTTGGGGACTGCAGTAGCTGGAGCTTTTGTCCTTGGGGCTTGGCACGCACTCCTGCGGGGCCTTTTGCCTGTGGATGACCATGTGTAATTTGGTTTCCCACCAGAACCTGAACATGGTTTTCAACACAGGCTCTCTCTCAACTTACTTTCTTCCAGTCTTTTTATAGCTCTCTCGCCTAAGTGGAATTTATTCTTTTTTTTTTTTTTTTTTGATGTGGCTGGAGGTGTAAATCCAGACGGCTATAACTCCTGATGGGGCATCAAGCTGTCTGTGCCACTGCTCATCAGCACTTGTGTTGTCTGTGTATAAAGCAAACACCACGATCCTTTTTAAACCTCTGAAGCTGAAGTCATTTTATCTGTCGGTGTTTTTTTTTTTTTCCCTTGCTTATAACCAATTAAATAGTTCTTGTTTAAAATAGCTGGCTCATGGCAGTAGGTAGAAACCTACAATCTTTCCCCTACTACACCCTTTTATATTTAAACCCTCTATTTTTAACCCAATGGTGGGACTCAGGGTTAATGCTCGTTAGATCTGTGTCTAGACGGTTGTGAAAAACAGGAAATGAATTACATTAGAGTATGAAAGGAGAATTTAACCTTTTCTCTCCTAGCTAACATGGGACGGGGTGAAGGCTTTTATAGCAGAGTATTTGTGAAAGTTTAAGGAAGTAGAAGATGAAGGAAAAAAAAAAAAAAAAAAACACCACTGGGTTTCCACAAGGCCCCGTGGGAATTATTTCGCAGAAAATAACGAGCCAGACTCTGCCCCCAGCTACACCCAGGCAGTAATTCTTTTCCTGTGCTCTCTGGGGAAAAGTTGTGTTTTATTATTCCCTGCTCCTTGCGAACATTCGGAAGAAAAGAGGCCGGGTAACCGGTTTCACACCCACACACACACAGAGCTAGCACAGCTGCAGGTAGCACGGCCTCTGCGCGCTCAGTGCTAGGCCTCGCAGTTTGTAACACACCTGGGCACATTAAACCCCTTCTCCTCAGGCTAGGGCCTCGAGGTTTTTTAGCATTTGTGAATTTAGTTCGTCTTTATTTGGGAAAGAAACTGCGAAAATGCAAACTTCCCTTGCTCGAGCCTTCAGGAAAACAGGAGCCCAAAGCCTTGCTGGCCCCAGCGGGCAGCAGGGCAATGCCTCTGCTGAAATACAGGACGGGACCCCGTTTATCTCATGCTCCGCATCCCCCTCGTTTGTAATGTTTTGCCTGAGCCAAATGTCCCCGTGCATGCTGTCAGCCTGCCAGAAACCCCTGTCCCCGAGGCACAGCAGCGAGGCCTTGCCCTGCCGCCAGCCCGGCCTGCCCTGCCTGACTGGTGGCAGCAGGGTTAGCGCCGCTCATTGCCTTCATTTTACTGTGAGCCTTTTCTCGTTTTGAAGGCAGATGAGGCTGAAGTGTGCAAGTCCCTGGAACAGTGCTGTAGCTAATTTTATGGCTTCTTTAGCGCCATCCAAAAAAAAAACCAAAAACAACAACAACAAACAAGCAACTCCCCCTGATGGAGCAGTCCAAAGAAAGGATGTTAAGCAACACAACATTAGCTTGTGCTTTTGTCAGTGTTTCCACTGCCAGTTCGTCTTCCTAAAGGAACCAAGCTTTGGCATGGAAAAAAAAATAAAAATAATAAATAAAAATAAAAATCTTGAAGTGTTTCCAAAGGGCTATGTGATGGGGTGACAATGGGAGTTAAAATGACTAACAGCGCTGCAAATTTTGGCCTAAAAGCCCTTAAATGTTGCCAGGTAGCAGCAGCCAAGGTGTGAGCATTTCTCAGGAGGAGCCAAGTGCTTATGGGAGCGATAAGGGCACACGCACAGAGGCACACGGGCACCTGCGCACACATTATGTACGCCTAATTAATAGAAGATGTCTTTTAGACGCTGGGCTCTGCAGTGTGAGTAATGGAGGTCAGTAATTTCTTGTCAGCAGCAGCTTTTCTTGAAGGTTTTAGGCCATGGCTCATCCTGTGGTGGGGAAGAAATCTTTCTGCATTAATCACGAACTTGTCTTTTTCACGAATATACTCTGCTTGAGGTAAGTACACCCTGCCTGACTGTCTAAAGCAAACAGAAACGGCATTTGATTTCCAGAGGAGGTGGAAATCTGTATAGAAAAAGACACACGTGTTCTGAGGGCCTTCATTTTAGTCCCTCTCCATGAGCACATGGAGACCCTCAAAGTCTCTCAGAGCAGGACACTGGTGGAGGAAGGCAGTCCCAGCCCATTTCTCCCAGCTGCCATGCCAAGCAGCGCAGAGGCCACAGGGAAAGCCCTAAATGAGGGATTAAGCATCTCATTCCTCCCAGTAAAACACCACTGGTACATACGGCAGGTAGGGCACTGTAACCCCCTCCAAGTCCCTTCTTCCCACCCTGCTGCTGGGACCAACGTGAGGGGAACACGGTGCTGCTGCCCCCGGCCAAGAGCCAGGCTGCTCGGCCTTCCCCAGCCCTTCGTCCCCTGCACCTCAGGACCGAGCTGCTCGGGCTCCGTTTACTGCGTAGCAGCTCCCTGGAACAAGGCGTTTGAAAACATCTTCTGGCTAGACACATACCTTAGCATATTAAAAGGTATTTTTAGTACCTCTGGCAGAACGGATCAAACTCTGCTTTCAGCTCTACTAATATAACTCTGTGGACTTTGCTGGCATCACCTCGTATTCGTACCGAGGTAGCAGCTGGTCAAAGTTAGTTTGCTAAATAGTTGTGTTTATTTCACACAAGACAAAAAAAAAAAAAAAAAAACAAGCACAGAAAAACACCAGTGGGGTTCCTGATGTACAGCAGGCTGGGGTTTTTGTGCTAGGAGCGTGACTCGGGCTGGTAGATGTTCCATTTGCTGAAGAAACAGCAGCACACAGCATGGGCAAAACACGCCGAACGTTGCCACCCGAGTTTGCGATGACTTTGTTTTTGCACGGGTATAAATATAACCATGACCATTTCATACAGCAAAGTACTCTGTGATGAGTACATGAGTACAGTATAAATAGCCTTACTGATTACAGGGGCTATAAACACGGGCTGGAAACCCTTGTTTCCCCCCTGCAAGTCGGAAGCCATGGCAGTGGAGGGAGGTTTTACAGCTAAATAGTTAAAAGCCGCGGCAGAGCGGTTTCTCTGGAGGGCTCCGAGCGCGAAGCTGGTGCTCTGCCATCCGACCAGCCACGCCGAGGCGGTGGGAAGCGTGCCACCACAATTACACACTCGGAAGAGGGGAAGGCCGAGCTAACTACCATATTCTTACTGTGTAGGCCGGTTCAAAAAAAAAAAAAAAAAAAAAAACATATAATGATTCCTGCCTTATTGCAGCGTTCGGGTTCCAGATATAGCCCTGCATGGGAAGGCAGGTATGACGTTGAACGGAGCCAAATGAGCATTTCCTGCTTTTAAGTCCTGTAATGTCAGGAATCCGGCTCGCTGGAAACACCCTGCTCATCACACTCAACAATGCCACCGCCCTCGGGCCTTGCGAGCGACGGTCCACAGCTCGGGTCCTTTGCATGCTTGTTTTCGGCGGTGCGAAACCAAGCTCTGTGTGCCTCCTGCATGGGAAGTGGCTTAGCTCACCCAGAAACTCAGGGACTTGCCAGAGGCCTTAGATAACTAGGCAAGATTTGTTTTAGCTGCCCTCAGTATCCAAGGTATTTCCTACTGTAAGTATAAGGAAACATTGAGGACACTTGAGCTGCCATATTTGTTTATCTTAGGTCAAACCGGGGAGATTTTCCAGAACCACTGCTGCAGCTGCACTTTGAGAGGCTGCATTTGCAGCGAGTGTTTCTCTGCTGACTCCATGATCACAAAAAAGCCTTGCTCAGATCTTCGCCGAGCGCTGAGCTCCACGGGGAAGGGCGCGTGCAGCTGCTGAGCAAAGCTGCGCAGATGCCTCCAGACACTCACTCTCCGGGTATGCTTCATTAACCTTGACCTCAGCTGGGCCAGCGCCTGGGCACGGGGGAAGCCAGGAGGGAGAAGAAAATCACCGGCGTTCGCTCCCTCAAATTTCTGAGCAGGTGATTACCGCAGGCGGACGTCGAGACGGGTTTCGCCTTGAGCTTCCCCGAGCCTGCAAATCCGAAGCACCCTAGGAGGGCAACCCCACCAAACGCGGAGCCAGCTTCTCGGGTGCTGGGGGCTACGGCAAGGACCCGGCGGGGTTTTCACGCCTCCTGCCTGCTCCTTGCTGTGTCCTTCAATCCACCGCCCGCGTTTGCTGGAAAGGCAGGGAGAAAGGAGAAAACAACAACCATGCTGCACCGTAAAATAGGGAAATTCGGCCCAATTCATTCTAACAACAGAAAAGCAGACCCTAGAGCTGACCGTTTTTACAGCACATGGTTGCAGCAGCGCCGTGCTTCGCAGCACGCGTGAGGTCCTGGCTGGATGACGAGCGGGCGAGCAGGGAAGGGCCCCGCAGGCCAAAATGTTCCGATCCGGGCTCTGATCCTGGAATCTGATTCACACAAGTGCAGCCCGGTGCCTCCCAGCCGCTCACTTAATAGCGCGGGTCGGATTGCAGCGTCCTGGGTGCCTAAATTTAGCCCCCGAAATCCATATATCGATTAGTTTGACGTTCTAAGGTGCCATGCACCCATTTCGGTAGGAATTACGAACGCCGGTCTGATCCAAAGGCTTGGTAGTTTGAAGGCCTTGGCACGTTCCTCGATGTCCTTAGGGGCCCAGGCAGTCAAGGGCAACGCATAACCCACTGCCCCAGCCCCGCAAGACACCCATCACCTCTGCGCCGCTGTCGGGATGATTTGTTTTGAGCTGTAACAGCACCCAGCAGGCCGTGCCGGCGGGGAGCTGGCCGCACGCTTGCTGCGTGCTGACTGCTCTCTCTGCTGGCCAACCGAAAAATTTTATTTCCACGAGACAGACCTGCAGAAACGCAGATATGCACCAAGAAAACGCATGTCAGAAAAAAAGAGCTTTTTTTCCCCTAAGGTCCCAAACAGGCAAATAAAAGAGGTTGGATTGAATAAATGATATTCTTAATGAAAAAGAAGCAGCAGAGGAGAACGAGGCAGGACAGGCGTGGGTCTTCTATCCCGTCGCAGCTTACTGCATCCGCAGTTTGGGGGAAGTGAGAGGACCTAGCTGTGGGACAGGGTGCCCCCAGCGCGGATGTAAGGCCGTCAGGGCTCACACATTTCCAGCAGCGAACGTGCTAGAGAATTTCCAGTGACCACCAGCACACACAAGCCAGGAGAAAGCAGGACTGCGAGGAACTTTCTTCTGTTTTTTCAATGCCTAACTCAAGGGTTCAGAAAGTCCAAAAAGCCACCACACAGGGACTCTCAGCACATAAATACTGTAATAATAGTGGACAACAGAAAGTCGGGAGGACTTCTCTGTGGGAAAGGAGAAGCTAGAGAGTGATTAAAGAGAGAAAGGAATGTTTCTTCATGTTGATTTTTAACTTGTACATTCCGAATAATGGTTGTCTCTGTTCTCCTTAACAGCCTTCATCCTGAAATCAGACTGAACTTGGCAAATTCTCGTATCTGAGCCTCACTAAAGGGAGCGTGCCGCGGATTTCAGCCGCCAGGAACCAGGTCAGGATGGTAGCTCACGAGTTTAACCAAGAGGCAAACTCATGTCTGGAGGGACGAAAACCTGATGTCCTGCAACAGCTTAACGGCTCCGCTGAGCAACGCCCAGGTGCTGGGTTTATGTGGCAAGGGTTTGGTAGTGGGGGGAGCTGCAGGGGGTGGCCTCTGTGAGCAGAGCCCAGCAGCTGCCCCATGGCAGATCAGAGCCAGCTCCAGCTGCTCCACTGGGACCCACCCCTGGCCATATTACCTTACATTATCTTTTAAATTTTTATATTTTTCTGTACACCCAGATAAAACAAGCCATTTACACTTAACACCTTTACCGTGCTTTTCCTCGCCAAGACTGAAACGCGTCACAAACGTTTGCTGTAGTCTCGGTCCTTCCATGGGGCAGTCCTGCACGTCCCCTTCCCCCCAGCCGGGTGTTCCTGCCGCTGTCCTTATGCCACCAACAGCAGCTGCCTGACCTCCTGGCAAGCTGGCTCAAGGAGCTAAAGGGAAGAAAAAAACCTTCACTTCTTTCTCTCAGTTTAGCTCCCTATAAAAACGCGGCAGCAGTTAGCAGTACGAGCTACCTCGTTCAGTAGTTTATTTTTTCCCAAAGCTTTTCTTACAGCGTTTAAACGCTCTTCTCAATGCGGGCATAGTAGGTGGCAAAGCAATCCGTTTATGGTGGGATGTCAACCTCTGATTTGACGTATTAGAAAAAAAAAACAAGTTCACTCTTAAGTAATAAAAATAAAAGACTTTATTCAGTTCAGGGTACATTGGGTATTCTGTTTGCCCAAACGTTTATTCCATATAAAGGAATGTAAACCATTCATAAATACAATGTAAGAGCAGCAAAACAAATCAAACCGACTGACAACTGCAGCAGAACGAACTTCTTTGTTTACTTCACTGTCCTTTCAAGGAGTAGCTGTAATTAGTCAGTCTGCCAAACCGACGCACAAAGTCCGATAAGGGGAGCACTGAGCCCCAGCCCACTTTGGGATTCATACTGATGAAATCATCCAAGTTCATCTTGGAGTCTAAAAAAAAAAGGGAAGAGAAGCAAAACGTCAGAGTTCCTGATTCAGCTTCTGTAGCACATACAGCTATTATGAAAAGCCCAAGAAAAAAAAAAAAACATTTGAAAGTTTAACTCAAAGCAGTTCATAGCACGCTTGCTGAGCAGCAGCCCAACAACTCCGCAGACCGGACGGTGCTACCAGAACCTCTATTTCCAGCGCCTGCAATGTGGCGTTTGTCCTGAACCCCCCCCTTCTGCCCACGGCAGTAATCCCATTACCTGATCGGTAAGCCTCATTAGTCTTTAGGAACAGCGTGCATAAGATTTTATTTTTCCCTGCAACAGCAGCCTGGAAGAGTTGAGGAGCATCAGAGAACTGGAGTGCAGACAACAACCCAAACAGGGAGCTGCGAAGCACCAGGTGCCTCGCAGTCCCTGCCCTTGCACAAACCCGGCTGCTCGAGGCAGGGGAGCTGTTCCCCCGCAGCCAGCCGAGCCAGGGAGCTTCTGCAGCGACAAAAACGGACCGGCCACAGCAGCAGCCACAACAGGGAGCTGCCTGGCATCTTTCAGAAGCCTCTTGGCAAACCCAGAGTTTGTTACTCCCCAGGCTGCTTACGCTGGTGCTTTCTTTCCTTCCAGCCCCAAACTGTCTTTGCTGCACGCTGGCCCAGCCCCGCAAGGCAGGGAGAAACCTCTGACACGGCCCAGCCGGGAGCCTGGAGGGAGGCTCAGGCTGAGAGGGCACAAACCTCAGCTGGGGGCAAACGCTTTTTTTTTTTTTTTTTTCTTTTTGTCTCCTGAACCGCTTCAGGTCGTCAGAGAGGGAAAGGTTAATTGCCGTGTTTTCAAGAGAAAAGCAAGGAGTTTGGCCTCTCCCCGCAGGAGAGGCAGAAACCATTCTGCCCCAGCTGCGGATCCCACACTGCTCAGCAGAACTTGCTGGTCTGTGGCTTGGGGTTTAGGCACCTCGTGTCTCTTTTTTCTGGAGCTGGCCTAGTGCAAGCTGCTGACTCAGCACCATACTGATCAGAGATTTTCGACTCCTGAGCCTATTCAGCTCTAATAACGATCTGTGGGTTTGTTGTTGTTATGTTCTCACTGACGATCTGTGCAAATAATCTTTTCTAATAGACGTTAAAAAGAAAACTGGAAGAGATTCAGTTTAAAAAACAGAGTGGGGGAGCCCATGGGTTTACTGCTACAGCTTTTCTGCTCTATTTATTTAACACGGGTGATTCCTGTGCACATTTAAGGATTAAAAACCAAACTAGAGTGGGCTCTAATGGACAGATTAGAAATGGAATTTGCTTCACCTGCAAAAAGCCTGTGTAATTAGGCTTACCATTACAGACAGCGTAAGCGAGGAAGGGAAGACAACTTCTGGGAATCCCATACCCTGCAGTCCCAGCCAACGCCCAGCCCCTGCAGCCCTCTTGTTTGCACCACATCTACACTGCGGCACAGCTTTGTGATTTTCTGAGCCCCAGCTCTCACTGCTTGCAAGGTCCGTCCCCTAACTCGACCTTCTCCTTGCCAGCCTGTTTGGGCACGCACATCAAAAACTCTCCAGTCAAGCACGGTCCTACTGCTGCCACGAGTGCCAGCACAAGGCCACTTTCTACTCGACTGTGTGGGGATTTAAAATAGCACAAGCCCAGCAGCTTGCTGTTGTAACTCCAGAACAATCAACAGAGGCTAACGGTTCCAGCTTGCAGGTAGCCTGGTAAGCTTGTTTTCCAGTTCCCAGTTTGTCTTTTCCTCCCAGATGCTTTTATTTCACAATTAACGTGATTACTCATGTAGTTTAAGATTTGAAAGATAAATAAGTTTCCTGCTTTATGTGCACCGAGCATAGCAGAAGAATAATTTAATTAAAGTGTTCTGTGAATGGTGAAGAAGCCCAAGGGGGATTGTTCCAGTAGAGTCACAAACACAGCTGCTGCTGTTAGCAACTTGGAAGCTGCTGTCACACTGTCTGTAGGAAGTGAAATATTCTCTGACATTCAGAAGGGTGGTGGCAGGGCATTAACACAGTGCATCAGAAGTTTAATGAGAGCAAAACCTGTTGTAACAAGCCAACGAGAACCATCCCGTGAAGAGCAGATGGTCTAAGGACCAGTCACTAGGTGGCACTGAAGCAGTAGGACAGCTGGGTAATTACCCCTAGGAAAACACAGAAGAGCTCTCCCATTTCACTCTGTTCAGGAGATAAAAGTCCCCCCATGTCATCCTTACTACTCGTGTGTTACATCTGAAGGCTGTGCACGTTATGCGAGACCTTACAGCTTCAGGCAACAGCTCAGCAAAAATGCAGGAGAACACCACAAAAGCCTTTTTCTGAAGCAGATGAAAACCGACAGACAATAATAATAAAAATCTGCTGTTTATTTTTAAGATTTACAACACGCTCACAGTCCTCCTCAGGTGCTGTAGGTGTTACACTTGTCTGCATTTGGGCACGCACAGAGCTAAGGCTTCCTCTTTGCCCAAACTCACTTTGTTTTTACAGCCCATGAGGCCTACCTGGTGCATCCTGAGATTCTTGCGTCTATCTATTTCTTTTTGATCAAGTCTGAGACTTTTGCCCTGAGCAGGGACAAAATAAAAGGCTGTGAACTGTCCAATGGCATTATCAGCCATGGTACCTGTGGCGTCTGCCAGCAGGAGTCAGGGAGCGATGTTTCAGCCGAGCCTCGGTTTGGCTCACAGACCTTGGATGAACTCTGCGCAAGGACAGCTGCCAAAGTCCTGCTGGAGCTGAGCGATTGGAAACCAAGTCTCCAAGGCTCCTCAGAGTGTTTAAATTCTTCCAGGCTTCCTTTAAATACCTCAAATACTAAATAACTAAGGGTAGTTGTATACTTATCTCCATCCTACTTGATTCTTTACTTACTCAAAAGCTCACGAAGTGAGGACCTAACTTGACAGTTTTATTTTCAGACGAGGATCAGGTTATAGTGCACATGAGCTACTTTGATCTGTATCAGTCTTTTTTCCCTTTTGCTAGGATCCTTCCACTACCTTGTGAAGAAGGTACAGAAAGGAACTGCAGACATCTGCCTGCCCTGTGTAGCAGCTGCCTGTTACATAAATACATCACACACGGCACCTCCACAGCTCCTCAGCTGTCCTACTCGCATTCTTCAAAAATAACAAGCCCGTAATTTATGGCTTCTAGGGATTGTAATAATAATAAAGAGAACAAATCCATCCTGTCTGTGTGCTGCCAAACACCTGGCGAGAACTGAAAATCAAACTGAGGCTTTTCAGCGGTAAGAGCTGGTGCTACCAGTTGTATCGAAGCAGTAAGGCCTGAGTAATGTGAAACGCAGCGTGCAAGCTGGATTGTACACAGGCTTGCAGCAAGGAGGGCTCATCTCATCGGGACTCAAACTACGCAGAATCAACCCTCATTCATTTGTAGAAGGAAGACTTAAAAGAAAAACCCAGGCTGGGCTAGCCAGCTTTAGAATGGTGAATCCACGCCTCAAATCCTACCTTGTTTGTTTTGCGTAAAAAAGCAGGATGCACCCAGCTCCTCGGTTAGGGCACCCAGCTCCTCCGAGCAGCCACAGCAGAGGAACAGAGGCCAGAGCACTGCCAACACGAGACTTATTCCAACACAAGAATTATTCCTTCTGAGTTAGTATTAGGAAAAAAAATTGCTTCATTGGTTCCTGATAGGTTTATTGCTTCAATTCCGAAAGGAATTTCACAATCATTAAAACACTTCCTGGCATACTTCATAAAAAGGCATCGCTGGTCCCAGTGTCTCATCCCAGCACCACAGTGGGTATTTACATTACCCTATTCAGCCTACATTTGACTTAGATGCTACAGAATTTCCTTGCCCAAAGCGCTCTATTTGGGCTCAGCAGCTGCTCTGCCCTGGAAGAGGCGATATTTCAGTATCAAGAACAAAACCTCCTGTCTTCTTAAAGTTTACTAAAAGCTTTAAAACCCCACGGGATAAGAGAAGCAAGGTATGCTGAGTGTAACATCCTTTAACACGCAGCAGGACCAGAGTGCTGATTATCTTTAAATACCCCAAGTTCAGGGGCTCATTTCTTTTTAACAGTACAATGCTCATACATTTATAAAAATATATGTATTTATTGTATTTTTTTAGTCTTCAAGCATTTGTTTAACATCAGAGACAGAGCAAATAGACATAATGTAAGTCCTTGTACCTGATCACCTTTTGTAATCATCTTCTCAAGAGCTTATGACTTTGGCTGCTCTAAATGACAGCAATATAATAGCAAGGAGTCATATAATGTTCTGATCTCGATGTGCCTCACAAATAAATGGGCACTACAATATACATGGCCAGTTCTGCCAGCTGCTAAATTGCAGTCACCTCTAACACAAGAAGCGAGCAATTTAATCTTAGACAAACACAAGTTCACATGGAAAGGAGAGTACTCTAAGTGGGGAGGAAACAGTTACCTGTGAAGGCATTTGGTACGGATGAACATTTATGTCCCAGGCTCCTTTACGCTAACCAAAGGTCAGCCGCCCGGCTTTCTATCGAGTTTAAAGTCAGGTGCTTTATGCCTGATAAAACCGTGCTGGAAATTACCAGTGTCTAAAGGGAGAGAATTACCACCTCCTTTTCGCGTGTGATGCTTTCTAAATCTGCACACTGGCCTGCAGAAGGCCTGTCGATCTGCGACCTGCACCACCGGAGCACAGGACCTGGATTCAGCCCAAAGTTACCACGTGCTCGTTCCCCAGCAGCCACCCCTGGGCTCCTCACTGGCTGCTGGCATGGCACCCACTGAAGCACACACTGTTCCAAGGTATCCCAAGGAAAGGAAAAACAAAAACAAAGCCTGAGAAACTCGCGCTGAGTGAAAGGCAGCCTGAACGAGATGTCCTCGATCTGACAGTCTCCTCCTGTTCTGACCCAAATCTCGAAGCTACCCAGTCAGTGATCTTCCACCCTGGGTGGGCGCAGGGTAACCAGTTACCTTCCTCTGCAACACTCCGGTGACTGCCCGGATGACAGCACGTCACCACAGATGCACTCAGAGCCTTCCAGGTGTCTGGCAACAGGACAAGAAGCAAAGCACTCGAGCGGGAACACAGGAAATTCTGATTACATACCAGGAATTGTCTTTAATTCATGCCTGGGATTAAATACTGGAACACTGTACCTAGAGAGGTGGTGCAACCTCCGTCCCTGGAGTTGTTCCAGGCTAGACCGGACAGAGTCCTGAAGCCCCTCAGTCCAATTACACCTGCTTTGAGCAGGATCTGCACTGGATATCTCGGGGATGCTCCTTCCAGCCTGGCAAGGCACAGGCTAAGGAATGAAGTACAGGAGCGATGAGAGTCTCTGTATCTTTAGATACCTGCCAACATCCCAAAGACAATCTGGAGGTTGGCTGAGATTGGTGTACCTGTGCTCCTGCCCCCACTCATAACTCATTTACACCCGTGTGAAACACCAAACTTTCTTAGAAGGCAATACAAAGACTGCGAATTAACTCACCTGCAGCTTAAAACCACAAAAAACTTGGCTCTAAACACGAACAGTGTTCCTTCGACCCCACCTTCTCTAACAGAAGCACACAGTATTATCATATGATTAAAAAAGCAGCAAAACCAAACATGCACAGCAACAACAAACTCTACCGAAACAAAACTTCACCGCACTTTTCTCCATCTGGGAAGAAAACGAGAGAACAAACACACAGCAAACATTAGCCAGCCTGCCAAACACATGGTTAGAGTAAGCTGAAATGCCATGTGATAAAAATGGTTTAAGAAGCTGTGCAGACTGGAAGAGATGGTAGCTCTCCATTTCTCTGCTCGGACCCCAGGCTATTACCTAAACCACTCAGGGCTTTGGGAAAAATTTGCAGCTTGCTGCTTGCTTTCGAAGCATCCTTCAGTCCACTCACCTGGTAGAGAAACCTCAAACAACTCACGCAGGCAAACTGACCGCACCCAGCTGAACCAGAGAACTTGGTCCTGTCAAAATAACGTGCTCTGGCAAGATGGAACCTGCCCGCTGAAGCGTGGTAATCGCCGTGTTAAAAATTCCCTTTCTGACCCTAAGCAGGCTGCTTGGCCTCTGTTTCAGCTCCGCATTAGCAATGGGGGAACAGCATTTCATACCTCTTACTCTCTGCTCAGTTTCTGAAGATCAGTAGTTCGTGTCTGGTAACGGCAATGGCAGCTGCCAGGAGGCATGCTACACTTTGTATGTTCGGAAAAGGCAAGCACTGCAGAGCCCCATTTCTTCCTGACACACTAAGCCAGCTGGATACACTTCCGCATACGTGTCTAAAAGCACTTTTATTTATTGCGCCCACCACTAACTAAATCATTCAACTCTGGAAAAAGGAGTTCTGCCGGCTTACCTGCTGTTTCAATGCAGGGGTACGAGGGAGGAGGTTTCTGCCATTCGCCATTTGCATCTTTCATGTGAGATCTGTCTGAAGCAAACGTCTTCAGGTACAAATCTGCTCGTATCATTCGGATTTTCCTGAACAATAATGCGAAGATATATCAGAAGATATATTTATGTAATGCTGCATTAGTCACTCTGGACAAGAGCCCTTTCTTCCTCCCAGAGAGCCTTAACTTAAATACTTCACTCAGAAATACTGAGCCAAGCAGCTGGCCAGTTAAGAATAAACTACAGCAAGGAAGGGCTTTTGATCACAGATGATCAAAACAATGATTAATTGATAATTAAACAACGGCAACTAAAGAGCTTTAGAAAAATAATGCAGTGCATTTAGTTTCTTGGAGCATAACAAAAGACTTCTATCACTGTATATCCACAGAGTGAACTTCAACTTGGACTTTGTGAAATAACATTCGCGGTCTTCATCTTTTTTTGTCCCCACCTGTGAAATTCGGGGTGAAGGCTGTCATCCAGCCTAAAGGCCTCCCTGCTGTACACGTCAAAAGGACACGGGAACGGCAGCACTGTGTCAAGATCATAAATGAAGTTCTGCTCCCCACTGGAAACATGAAGTAGGATAACGTGGTAGTCCTGGGAAGAACGGTAATTGTCATGAGCTGAACAGTTGTTAATCAGAAACTGGCAAAGGGAGTAGAAAAAAAGCCTCCTAAAAGCTGAGGCTACAGCTCCTCTTCTTTAAATCCTGCTTCCTACCGCTCAGGTATCAGGCCTGTGATGTTCCAGCACCAGGAGAGAGGTTTCCTAATGCCTGCCTCAGCCCTCGTGCCTTTTGGTACACCTTGGTATTCTCCCCATTCTTTTGTACCCTTCTTTGATTTCAGCCTGGGCAGCTAACCTGAAGCGTACGCTAGTCCTAACACCACATCTTTTATTCCTTAACATGCAAGAAGCATAGGTACGGTGGGGGTTTGGAGAAACTCGAGTTACTATTTTCAGTATTAGTTACTTACACTGCAGTTTTACAAAATTAAATTGAAGGTAGTTGTTACCAGTTAACTCCTACTCCTTCTCAGATCATCTTGATAACGCTTGGACCTCTTTTTAAACCAAGCCTTTTTTTACAACATAAACACACTGATATTTTTCCAGAAAATGATTCTGCAATTACAGAATTTGAGAAATTCATAGATTTTTTTTTTTAAACACAATTTCTGAAACAAATTGCCACACGACATTATTTTTTTTCCCCATATGATATAACCATAACTACACATCTTTTAAAGGAATTCTGTAGTAGCAACTACTGAAGTATAGTCAATCAAATGACATGCCAAAGACACTGGAACAGCTTACATACATGCTGGCACCTGAAGACACGTATGCCTTACATTTTTCAATCCCATGTCAGACCTATATGGATATTTTCATCCATCAGCTTCTTACAAGACATCTATTTAATGTCCTACAAAGCTGGCGGGCCCCCAACAAATCCAGACAGTAATTTTCACATAATTGTTGTGCACTCTTACCGATGCTAACTAAGCTTTGTCACCTGTCGGTTTTATGGGCCATCTCACTGTTATTTTCCTGTGAACAATAAAAGGAGGACTGGATTTAGGCTGCTGCAGAAGAATAATAAACACTAATACAGAGCTACAGGAAGGCTGAGGTTGGAAGGGACTTCCAGAGGTCATCTGGTCCAACCCACTGCAGGCTGCAGCTTTCGGACATCTCTGAAGAGGGGGACTCCACAAGCACCCCGGACAACCTGTGCCAGAGCCCAGCCCGCTGCACAGTGAGAGTGCTTCCTGATGCTCAGAGGGAACAGAAACCTAAGTTCATTGCAGCAGAGGTGCCTAATGCTGCCCACATCTTATCCTGCAGATCTCAACTGCAGAAGCATGCACTTGAATACTGAGAAAAAAAGAACAGAATGCCTTACCCAGACGACAGGTTCATCTCCATGCCCTGACTTCTGTTTCCACAGTGGGATCTGAAAGTTAAGTAATTTGGCATAAACCACTTCTGACTTACAGAGATTAGTTTCAGGTTGAGTAAGTTCTTTGCTGAACTCTCTGTTTCATCAGCTTATATCAGTGCTGCTGTCAGAAAACCTGCTCCAGTTTCTATCTTTCAGAAGGATGAAGCTGGATGCTATTCTGGACCATATAATCATTCCACTAAACTGATGGATGACAGGGAAGAATGGCCCCACAGCCCGTAGGGACACCATGACTCTTTTTTCCCACAATCCAAGTGCGTCAGATAAGGACGATCATAGAATTTGAATGGTTGGAAAAGACCTCTAAGATCATCTAGCCCAACCTTTAATTATAATCAATGTTTGTCCTGCTCTGTTGTTTTAGAGTAACTTCATTTAAGTTTCAGAAGAATGCCACGAACCTTTTGTTCCCCTTATGTTATCCTTGGGGCGTCCAGAGGAGAGAGCAGGGCTCTATTGTGGCGTGGCAGTTCTAGCTGTTTGCTTTTACTGTTTCTCAGGTTCTGGTGTTGCCTTGATGTCTAACTTGGAGCAAATGCTGCGTGGGGTCTGGAGGCCAGAAACAAATGAAATTCCTCGTACTCCCAGGTGGCATTGCCTGCACGCCTCCGAGCCCACCGAGCTGCTGCAGGAGGGCCTGGGGCCAAGTCTCATTTACCCCAGGCTGTAGTTAAAAGGCCTGGGGCCAGCTCTCACCTGCCCCTGGCTGTAGTTTACCATCCCCGGCCCCACGGAGCGCACAACTCACCCACTCACCATCCTCCTCTCGTTGGATATGAAAACCGCGTAGAACTCCTCCAAAGGATACTCCCCCTGACCCCTGATGTAGTCGCACAGCTTCCACACGTTTTCCTCACTGCAAAACACAACCGTCGACGGTGCCGTTTTCTTTTCAATCCCCCTTTCACCTTCACCTCCAGCAACCCAAACCGGGTCGGGAAGGTCTCCCGGGGGGAAGCTTTAGCTCCGTTTCCAGCTCCCCCCTCAGAGCGCCGCCGGCCTCCGGTCAGGCGCCGGCCGCCATTTTGTGGCGCCTCCCTTACCAGTAGCAGCCGGTGTAGGCGCAGGCGGCTCGGGGAGGCACCGCCGGCCGGTACCGATCCTCAGCCGGCCCCGCCATGCTCGGGGGAAGGTTTCCGTGAGGGGACGCGACTGCGGGGCCGGGCTCCTTGGGGAGCCGCGGCGCCGCCTCAGGGCGGGCGCGGAGCCCGTGAGGAGGCGGCGCCCATGTGAGGGGGCGGCACGCGCCGCTTCCCGCCCGCCAAAAGTCTCAAACAGTGCGGCGGCCCTCCGCGTGTAACCTTCCGCCGGAAAGTTTAAAAAAAAAAAAAGTTCCAAAGGAAAAGGGCGGGCGAGGGCCGGTCTCCGTGAGGGGGGGGAGCCGGGCGGCGGCGGGATGGAGGAAGGAAAGGAGAGGAGGAAGAAAGGGGAGAGGAGGGAGATGGCGGGCTCCGTGTGGGGCGGAGGGATCCGCAGAGGTGCACGGCGCCTCCTCAGCCGCCTCAGTGGGCGCCGCCCCCGCGCCTCCCTCCGCCGGCGCCATGGTGGTGCTGAGGCGCAATGCCGGGAGCCGCCGGCCGCCCCTGGCCGCCATGGACGTGAGCTCCGAGTTCCTCTCGCTGCAGCCCGGCGGCAGGAGGACGAGCAGGGAGAGAGCAGCCCCGGCCGTGAGTTCCCGCGGGGTTCCCTCCGAGCGAGCTTTGGGGGCTGCGGGCGCTGAGGGGGTTCCTTTCCGCCCCCTCCCCCCTCAGCCCCGCCGCCCTCAGGCGCCTGTCAGGCGGCCCCGTGGGCAGGTGCACGCGGGGGATGCTGCGGGGGCTCGGAGACCAGCGCTGAGAATCAGCGTTAATTAGTGCTTAAATAAAAACACTTACTTGTGGGGCGCAATACGGCTACAACTTTCCTTAAGCTTTTGGCGGTGTTAGGGAAAACCCTAATTCGCTCTTAAGGGCAACCTGCGTGGCCGCAGAGGCCTTCTGGTATTCCATCCACACCGCTCCCAGCTCCGTCTTGCTGCTCCCATCCCTGCTCAGCATCACCTGGAGGAGTTGGCAGCTCTCCAGAGGTAACGCTCTGCTCTTCCCAAGGCAAGCCAAGGCAGAGCGGAACCCCCTCACAGCTCCCGGGGCGAGCCCTGCCTCCAAGTGATGTTTTCAGTGCCCCAGATCTTCAGTTGTTTGGATTCAGGTTGGGGTTTTGTGTTGCTTTTTCTCTTCCCTGTCCTCTTTTCAAGACTGCTGAACTAAGAAGGAAGAAGTTCTTGGGGTGTCTTTTTGCAAGCAGCCACTGGAGGCTGTGTAAAGATCTCGGCTTTGCTTTTGCAGTGTACACGAGAAACAGTTGTCAAAGCCTGCAAGGACTTGAGCGGCCTGTGGCACGTGAGGGAGGGCTATACAAAGTCAGGCAGAGAAAACAGCTGGCCCGCTTTCGTTGTGGGAACAGGAATGAGGAAGTTAAATATAAAGTTTTCACTGAAGTGAAAGCAGAATCCCTATTTTGAAATGGGTTGTAACGTTTTTTTTGTTTGTTTTGGTTTCTTTCTTTGTGTTTTTCCCCTCTTTGCAGAACTTCCCATGCTTCGAGGCATAGAGTCATTCTTGCTTCGTTTGTAGGACAGCCAGGCTTTGCTGAAGCACTCAAATTGCGGAGACATGTAGAAGTGCCCTAGATGACAGATGGTGATCCTGCTGCTAGCTGCATGTTCAAGTCCTAATGTCTCTTCCCTAGCTTTCTGGTGCGCAAAGACTTGGCTGTAGCAGCTTTTGCAGTTTCCCCAATATCAGCGAGCCGTTTACCTCCAGTTACTCAGCATATTTCATCCATCTAGGTTAAGGAGCATACAGCAGAAAGTCTAAGGTAAACTGGAATCTGATGGCTTTGTCCTCTCCCAAGTTTCCAGTCCCAAGGAGACCCGTGGCAGACTGTAAGCGGCTGCTGTCCCTCTGGAGGCTGTGCATCTGCAGCTTTACAACCCTGGTGTAATTAATTCCTGAGGCCAAACGAGGTCGTTTTGTTGTGATCTGTGCTTGACACCCGTGTGCTCCAGAGTTCCCTTTTTGTTTGGGGAAAGTGGAAAGTGGCCCTTTCCTGTGCTGAGCCTTCCTGAGTCATCTGTGTAGGGACTCGGCACCAGAGCTCCCAGCCTCGTAGCCTAAACACACTTATCTGTTTGAATGGCACCTGGGCATCTGCTTACTTCCTTAGAGACACCCAACAGCTAACTTTTTAGAAGCAATTGCTGATAGCTTCCCATAGTAGGAGGAAAGTAACTTTCAAAATACGAACTACTTCACGAAATTCCTCCCTCCAGTTTCTTTGTTGTTCTGGTTTAGCCACTTGCTTCTGCTGAATTTCACTTGAGTGCATTTTTTCAGCCGTGTATGGCTGATAGGAGCTAGTTCTGCCCTTCTGGCAGCTTGCTGCAGTTAACATAGCGCTTCTCAGTGTCTGCTGTCTCACTGACTTGGGGACACCTTCATAGGAGCAGAGGACGGTCAGAGTTAGCAATGTCCATTGTTCCTGCTTTGGCTGTGCCCTCGTTTGAGGCAAGGTGAAGGTAAAAGGAGAGCTGATAAAGAATAACACAAGTACATGGCACTGGGCTTGTTGCAGAGAAGTCAACAAACAAATGCATAACTGTATGTACAGAGATTTCCCGAGGTATTCCACTTTTTTTTCCCCACTAATATCCACACTGACATTCTGTAAGTGTTTCTTCTTTCAATCTGGAGTTTAGCTTTCCCCAAACAAGCTCAGGGTGATTTTCAAGAATGACATCGGAGCTGGATTCTTTCTCCATTCCCCTCGTGCTTTGTGGACTGGAGGCGCGCTCCATTTGTGTCAGGGAATGACATTTTGTCTGGGGGCTTGCTTCCAGAAGCGGGCTGCGTGTGCGGGGCTGCCCAGGCAGCCCACCCTGCGCACCACCCGAACCGTCCCGGTCCCCGCGTGCCTTTGGCCAGAGCTCAAACCGAGGCAGTCAGAGCCGACCGGTGTGCTCGGGGCAGCCGGCAGCTCTTGGCCTTGCATTTCAGCTTGGGGGGCACGGTGTGCAAATAAACACACAGGGAAAATCCTAAGAGGCAGCAAAGGTTTATTAAAACTTGATTTCTTTCTTAAGCCTCCCAGAGGAGAAACGTTAAACATCGCTGTGACAGACCAGGCTGGCTCTCCTTAAGCTTCAGGTCTTGTTACATCTCTGCTGGATCTGAGAAACAAAAAATGTCTTTAAAAGTTGTTTCGGGTGCCTGGATTCAAACACGTGCTAGGGCAAGCATCTCGTGAGGCCCCTTTCCATCAGCACAGAGAACAGGAGGAAGAAAGGCGCTCTCCCACGTGCCCTTACCAGTGCCCTCCTCTAACTTCTTCATGCCTTTGCCATTCTCTTGAGCAAACGCTAACTAAGCTCTTAGTAAAGTTGGTGCCGAGGAGTAGAAGAATCTTATCTATTTTCTGACTTTAGAGTGAAATTTGGTTTGATGTACTCTTAATGAAACTTCATTTTGTAAACAGAACGAGCCCCCCCTCAGGGTTATCACTGCTTCCCTCCTGTACTAAAAATGATAGTAGTCATCCTTGTAGGAGCAGCAGTATGACAAAGGTCAACAGTAGTAAGAAGGGTTGTAAGCTTTGATATAACGAGCCTTGCTCTTTTTTTGACAGAGCTCCCAATAAACATATTTAGCAAGGTCTGGAGATGGGAGAAAAACTCTTAACTAGATTTTAATTCTAGGATGTATAATGTCAAGCTTGACTGTTCCTCTGACTAAATGAATTTAAAGTTTTTTTTGTTGTTGTTTTTTTCATGAAATACTAAGTTTATGTGAAAGGTTTTGCTGCGATATCTTTTTGCCAAGGTATTAAGCGTAAGTTATCCACAAGAAAATGGTGGGGAGAGGGGAGCCTTAGTTTTGAAAGCTGATTTTTCTTTTTTTTTGTTTTTTTTTTTTTTTTTTTTTTTCTTGAGCACAGCAGTGGTTCAGTGTCTACCCCACTGCCAAGTCGGGAGGGTTAACTAAACTTGCGTGAGGCAGAATTTCTTTATGTGAATCTACGTGGTTCACATAAATACATTCATATTTCCTTCTTTTCATAGGATTATTCTTCTGGCAGTATTGAATGTTTCAATGGACACTGTTTAAGATCAATGAGAAAAAGCATCCTGCGATGTTCAGGCTCCAACTTTGAGGAAAGTATGGCAATATTGAGTGAAAATGTCAACAGAGGACACTTTTCAAGGTATTGTATTTCTATACATTCAATCTCTGTTCAATTTATAGATTGAAAAGCAAGAGTGAAAGCGTGTCCAGTGAGCCATGGCCTGATAAACCTTCAGCTAAAATCAGCAAAGTCTTATGAGTATGCTGATGTTGGTACCAGTACCTTAAAACTAGAATCCCTCTTCTCAGTGAAAGTCTTCTGCTTTTCTAAAAACCATGCGTGTTTTTCCCAACCCCTTCGAGGTATCTTTTCCACTTTGGTCACTGAGCTATTGCTCATACTTTTGAGAATTCACCGTGAGCAAGTTAGGAAATGTGGGTACGTACAGAACTGTGTGCATGTGGTATGCGACAGACTTGGGATCTGGATCCTCCATGTGGTGCTTCTCTTTGTATACCATGGAGCACTGGCTTGTAAACCTGGTGAAATTTCCCATTTTTGTTGGGTCTAATACAAGAATTCTTTTCCCCCTTCTCTCCTCTGTCCTCTTTCTTAATGTAGGCAGTTGACAAAGCCGAAATCAAACAGAAAAAAAGAATATAATGCAGGTAAGTGGCTGTAACTCCCTAGGATACCTGTTTATGCTGGTTACTGAAGGGGATGGCACTTGGTCACTCCATCGATTTCATTTGGCCCCAAACCTTCTGAACTCATCAGCTCCTTCACTCATCAGTGACTTTTCTGATGTTTGGAAGCTCTCACTGAAGTTGAGCAGTTTGACTTGAGACCAAACTGCAGGGCTGAGTTACCAGGCACGCTTGGTGCAGTGAGGCCACTTGCTGATGAGTGGAAAAATCTCTTAGCTGCAGGCAGTGTCCTCCCAGCTGTGGGCCAAATGGGGGCAAGCGGCCTGAAAGACAGCATTTCCCGTGCTGTAATTCAAGTTCCAACTGTGTAAAGTAAATTGTTATTTAGTGAGCTCAAACTTAGTCAGCCTTTAGTAAGCTCAAACTTAGAGTTGGCAACCACAAACTTAAACCTTAGCTGTGATCCTACCGCCACAGTGGTGTAGCTCTTGCCTTCCCCTTGTCCTCTTGGCTATTTTAATGCTAGTGCAAGCAACAAGCCTGTGCCAAAGGATGCTGTATGGTAAACAGTGAGCAGACTTTTTTTCTAAAAAGCAAGAGTTTGAGTTATCTGGTGTTTGGGTACTTCTCTTGAAACGGTTCTTATCTCCTTGAGCTGTTAGATCTTAATGCAGGAAATGAAAGTGCTGCGTGCTTAAACAGGGTAATAAAGCATACATCTTAGGAAGAGACTTAAAATGTAATAGTTTTTTTAAACACTGTTAGATACAGTTTTGCATGAATGGAGTGAAAACACCTTAGAGAAAGGTGTTGATTGTTTTCACTTTTTCAAGACAGAAGTAACTGAAGTAAACTTCCCTCCTGCGTGGAACAAAAGTTGCACATGTGTTTTTGTCAGACTAGCTTTCAGTCTTTTAAAAAGTTTCTCTACAGGTCACGCTTTTAAGTAGACAGTTTAAACGTTCAGAACGGTAAGTGAGTGGAATGTGGTGGTCATGACAACAAGTTCTGATTCAGAATTTAACGAAAAAGCAGTCCACCTCAGGGTGTCTTTTTTGCTTGTCCCTTTACATTTTACAAGAGCAGTGGTGAAATCAAGAGAAGCCCATCTTTACTGTCTCAAAATACTGTATTCGTTTCCGAATTTCAGTCACCAGAACGCTGAGGACCAGAGCTGATGTAAAAACTGCGAGACGAGTCCGTGGAGAAAACGGGGATCTGGAGCTGCGCCGAAGCTGCAGAGTTCGACGAAGTCGTTACCCTACTACAAACTCATCCATTCTGTTTGACAAACTTATAACAAAGTAAGTCGTCTTTTCTTGCAGACCTCCTAAAATGATCTTTCTTAGCAAGCCTTTGTGCTATGGCATGGTGTTGGCCTCGACTTGCTCTGTATTTTGACAGCAGAGAGGTACGGTCGCGCCTGGCATTGTGAGTTCAGTATATTCGGGGGTAGGCCGAGACTTCCTTACGTGCCCTCGTGTTTGCGATGCATTGCTACAGGTAACTACTGGCCACCAGTGGCTGGTACTGGTCACGTATCACAGGCTTTGGGTTTAATTTGCCGCTGAGGTTGTAGTTTTGGGATTGGCATTTGATGAGAGATCTTCATACTGAGCGTCTTTTATATATGGGCCTAGCGGGTTTCTGGGGTGTCTTCTGAACCCGAACGATTACTTTACCTGTGACTTTCATTAGATTTAACTTTCCCCATTCAGCAGTTTTCTTAGTGTCAGAAGTGCCTTCACTTTTAATGAACTTTTTGTTCCATACTTACAAAAGCGAATGTAACGCTCGGTTAAGAAACTTAGGACAGTTTGATACAGTCAAAGTGAAGTAGTCCTAGCGATTCTGCGTTTCTGTCCGTGGTTTATTTCTGTTTCTGAAGCCAAAATTGTTTTCTGCTTCAGAATTTCATTTCATTATTTTCTACAACATGAAACTTAGATTACCATGAAGAGAAGAACAAACAGCCTTTCCTTGGTGAACAAAAAATGACTTAATGCTACTGTGCACAGCAACTTAAGTAGTACTAAAAGCTGACATAATTTCTTTCTAATGTCTTATTATAATACTCAGAATTCTTATTTTCCTCCTGCATTTAAATATATACATATTTTAAATGTGCTCAGTAAGGGGAAAATAAGCCTGAAAACAGTGTATGTTTGCAAATCCTCAAATGTTTGTTCTTAAATCTCTATCAAAAATAAAGATTTCACCTAATTTTTTGGTAATGTCTAAAATCTTGGCTAAGTATCAATGACTTTTGCTTTGTGCATTCTATATTAAAACGTCCTATTGATTATCTGTACTGTTTAATTTTTTTCATATATGCCTAACTTTGCTCTTACATGTCAACTTTCTATCTTAGTACTGCAGAAGTTGTGTTGCAAAAAATGGATGAAATGGAGCAGATCCGTAGATACCAAAGAAGACATTGGGAAGACGTTGAGGTGCGCAGCAACCCAGAAACAAATACTCCTTTATTTTGCCATTTTTGTAGAGTATTTCACGTAGGGAAGTAATTTAGTTGTGATTTTAACTGAACTGAAATAACTTCCTTCCAAAGAATAGTGTGGTCTAAAGTAACATACAGTCTTGCTCTCTAATTACAACTTCATGTCTTACTGATAGAGTTGTGCTCCAGGTATCTTTTAAGAGTGGAGGAAGTATCTTCTGCAGAAGATGTGAGATAACAGGGGGATGCTGAAATGCGTGTCTCATACTCCAGTTTCTGAATTGCCTTCTGCTTTTTGAATGGACACTGTTTACAAACAGCGGTTTCAGACTTGGGTTTTTACTCCAAATCTTACTAAAAGCTCTGACTGGGGGACTGAATATGCAAAAAGACTGGTGCTTTCCATCACCTGGGCAGTTTAAGCTGTTTTATCTTTTTCTCCTTAGCTCCTAAATCGTATTTCTCGTCATGCTCGGGAACACATTTACTTGGAAAGCTTAACAAAAGGCAGTGCGTAGCTTCCTGTGTTTGTCACTCACCCGAATTTTGATTCCTGTTAACGTGTTTTTTTTCTTGAGAGCTCACAAAGAATCTCCAGTATCATGTAGTTTTAATCATTTGTTACAGGCAAATGGAATTGTTTTCATAAATTGACTGAACTGGCATTTTAGAATACGTCCTTGGTTGCGAGCTGCTCCCAGAATTTTCAGGAACTTGAAGCCTTTCATATTTCCGACTGAATTAACTGGTGGCTACTTTATGTATATTTGTTCCTGTGGTGGCTTGGTCATGAGCTTAAGTAATGCCCTGTGTCTAGAGGAACTCCTGTTAAAGTTGTATGCAGCAGTCATACTTCCTCTGTCTTAGTTTTGCTCTATTAAATTAAATTATTCTACCGTTCTTTTGAATGATAGGCACATCATTTAAAAACTTCCTGATAGCCTGCCTTCGTAGCCTTTTGTTTAGATCTGAATTCCTTTTTTTTTCCCTCTCAAATCTCAGAATAGTTGAGGTTAGAAGAGACCTCTGGAGGTCATCTGGTCCAACTGCAGGGACACCTAGAGCCGGTTGCTCAGGGCCATGAAATTAAACCAGAATTGTCCACAGTACTTTTTATTAGCATCTCTCACACGCCTGTATGATTTTTTTTTTTTGGTATGTCTGCTAGGAAGGTAATTCTTTTTCCTCGGTTCTGTCACGCTGTAGGTTATTAACCTATGATTAACTAATGCACTCAGCTTTGTATCTGGGCAAGTATTTAACCACCGCGTGTACTGAGCCCTAGTTTTGAGCAGAAATTCTTGTTACTGATTGTGGGTGCGCACAATCCTATTCCCATTCTCTCCTCCTGTGCATTAATTTATTTTTTTGTGTATATGGAGTGCCTCGATAATGTTACTGTGTAGGCAACAAGTATGCACGTCTGTTTTTCTGCACGTTTGTGACCGATCTTTCTTGTTGCTTTGAATCAGGAAAACCTTGATATCTTCACCTGTGTGAATCCAGACTGTCAAAGAACTGCTAAACCTGGCAGTCCAGATGAGATTGTTGGTGAGTTCTGGTTTTAAGCTTCCTTTACTCTGTTCTAACCAAAAGCCTTGTCTTAAACAATTGAAACAAGCTAAATTACTGGGTATTTGTCTTCTATAAAAATTCTGTGTTGCTATTGACTTTACAAGCCTTAGTTATGGACTCTAGGGCTGTACTGTAGTGAGCTCAGAACAGGTGTTTAAAAAAAAAAAAAACAATGCGTTTTTCCAAACTGCTTTCAAGATAAAAGGCAACAGATGGTTGTAGACAGGTGGGAATGGAAAGAAATGGACAGTATCATTCAGCATGCGAAACAGCGATACCGCTACAGCAGGAGCGTGACAGTTTTCATGGTTTTGAGCAGCACAGCAAGAATTTTCAGGAAGCAAGATAGAGAGGCTGCCAGATGTGTACGAAAAGCTCCTCCCAGGTGTGAAGCTCAGCAGGAGAGAAGATAGCGTTGTGCATTTTTGCGTTTAGAAGGTAGCCAGTGTAAGCTGCTGTCAGGGCCTGTAATTAGGAGCTGTCATCTTGGTACTCAGTGACTTGTGGAATGAGGTTAAGCCACGGAAGGCCATATTAACTTTGAAGTGATGGGAAAACTTACAGTTTTTAAGAAGAATGTTAGTTGTGATGAAAGCAATAAATCAGATCATCCTCGTAGGAGCTTTCTAAACAGATCAGGACGGGGCAAGACTGTACTTAAGGACAGAAAAGGATGTTGTGGTAGTTGAGCTGATAAGTTAGATTATGTGGTAGAGCTCACCTGTACACCCGCAAAGGAGCTCAGAGAGACAATGACAGGAGGCAGAGCCCCAGAAAATACTTTGCTCCTCCCATCAGAGGAGCAGAGAGATGCACAGTGGCAGGTGGGAACCCGAGGGAAGGACTCGAGAGGAACAATGACTTGGCCATGGACTAGTAAGGGAGAAGCAGAGTTGACTCATCGTTTGGAGGTTTAGTTAGGAAAACATTAGCTTAAGGTCTTAATAAGAGTAGCTTGAATACAAGGCGGGGGCCGGTCTAGAGGGAGAAGCTTGGTTAAAGTGTGTGGGTTTCAGGGAGTTGTGCAGCAGAGACTTGTAGAGAGAAATTTTAAATAGCATGTTGAATGGGAAATGAGCCTGGGGCAATTAATCGATGATCAAAATACAAACTACAATTTTAAATTAGGAAAAAGCTAGTATATACTTTTATAATTAAAAATAGGCCAGAAAAGAGTGAGAAAAGTGCCAGTGTTGTTATAAAAGAAGTTATTGGAACAAAGGAAAGGGTTGGCGGAGCAATAAAGCAGAGAAATTCATGCTTTTGTGATAGGAGTGTTGGAGCACCAAGGACTGGAGATGGTAGTGATCACAAACTCATTTACTTATTTCTCAGTTTTCCATGTGCTGTCTGTATACCCCACAGCACTTATCTTGCATTCAGAAAGCAATGCAACCTTTCGGGTTAAAAAATAAAAAAACAAAAAGGGCAGTGCTTTTCAAAAAAAAAAATTTAATTCCTTTTGGCAGACAGGTAGGTGAATGGAGTATGTACGTTCCTGCCTTGGTGTCCTGCTGTTAGCGTGAGAGGATATTCACCAGAACCTGGTAGATAATTGCACTCTGGTTTTTGTGCTTTTTACCATCTTTCATGAAACAACTTCAAGTTACTTGACGGAAGCTAATGGCCTAAGCTTATATGCATTTGGCATTGTTTTCTCATTGGTGAGCTTCAGGCCTGTGACTGGCCCGTTACGGCTCACGGAATTTGTGGCAGAGATACACTCGGACCTAGATTACTAGGCTTAGTCTTAGCACTACAGACTATTAAAACCATTTCCATGAAATACTTTCTCAAACTAAGAAGAAGTGACTTTCTGAAATAGCTGTTTTCATAAGGTCTGCATCTTAGCTAAGCAATATGACAGAATTTTGCCTGTTGTTAAACACCGAGGCTGATGACAAGTCGATCAGCAGTTTCAGAGAGGACGGAACAATGTCTAGGTGCATGCTCGTCTGTTAGGATTTGTGATTTCTGAAACATGACTTGCATAAATTCATCCTAAGGTTTTGCAGGATCCACTGTGTCATTAAGATAATGGTAATAATAAAACCTACAGGCATCTGTGTAGTGCATTTTGGATTTAATATAATTTGCAAAAGTACTTAACGATTCGGTGTCATTTTGTGGTACAGTACAGACATCAGGAGAAAATGAGAACAAAGAAAATGATGGTGAAGATATTCCAAGGCGTTACAACCTTCGACAGAGGAAACCCGTTGATCGCTATCAAGCTCCATTGGAAAGTAGGTTAAACGCACAGTTTCTCTTAAAACCTTATTTCTTGCGCATAAATGAGATAAAATTTTTGAATGCAAATACACATATATTTGCGCACACAGTTCTATTTCAGGTCTGTACCTTCATTCTGCACGTAAACTTCACTGTTTTTATCAGACGCACGTGTCCTGTGCACGTTCTATTTCTTTGCTCTTTGGCATACTTAGTGCTCTTTTTCATTTGGTGTATGCACTGGTCTGTTTCTACTGGCTGTCAGTGCTGTATTACAAATGCAATGCTAACTGCTGTAGTGTGACTTCAGAATGCCCACTTTTTACTCCCATTTCTTTTTTTCTGCGCGTAATTTACTCTTTATATTGCCACTGTTCCTTCAGTGCACTATTCTTTTCATAGGTCTACAGAGTAAGTTTTCCTGTTTCCGTATCAGAACTTGTAAGTTAAAGATCTCCACTGAGAAGTAAAAAAACAAAACAACAAAACTATGTACCTTGATATAACAGTAGTTAATCATGCTTAATAATCTTGCTCTTGTGATTTTTCAGTTCACCTTAAAAAACAGGTGCATTTTTCCACTTGTACTATGCATTGATGAAAAGCAAAAATAGTTAAAAATTCCTCTGGAATTAGGGATGAGTGAAACACGTGGCATTTCCTTTATCTTTTGATATCCTCCTCTCTCTTAAATGTATTTGTATCATTATTCTGGATTCTTTCCTTTCAGCAAAACCAAAAGAACAAGAGAGAACTTATCCGGACCAGCCCCCTTCTGTCAGACAGAAAGAGTCACTTGAAAATGCTGGGTCACAAAAATCTTGCTGTAGGGGACGTACCAGGTTGGTGTATGGCTAGTGATAGCTCTTATTTATCTGTAGAGCTGTCAGTCTTGTTACTGCATGCTTCAAATGGTTTTCAGTTTAGTGGTAATTACAGAGTAACTTTATGATCAGTACTGTGGTAGTCTGAGGATATAGAGGAAACAAATATTTGGAGGGGAGGAGGTGGATACTTTTAAGTGTTTTTGTTTGTTTGTTTGTTTTAAATCCAGTATTTGTGGGTCACTGCTAAGATGATTATGGAGATAGGGTCTGAGTTTCTGTAACTGAAATTCTTTTGTTCTGGAACTGAAGCCAGAATCTCCCTCTAAAAATCTTAGTCAGACAATTTAATCTTGAAGGATACAAATTATTTTCTTAAAACGGAAGATAATTTCATTTGATTTAGAGGGAGGGGTTTTATGGAAGTTTTGTTAGATTTAAAAAAAAAAATCACTCAAATACTGACTCTAGTTTCTCATTGGAATCAATTAATGTTTCTCTATGAAATTTACCTTAAAAAAGAAAAGATCTAAATGAAACCATAAATTGCCGTATAATGATAAAGGCTTTTTGGATTCTGTAAGCAGTTAGTGCGTAGAGAATGCTGTTGATTGCCAGATATTTTGTTGAGCATTCTTGAAAGCAGACAGTTGTCACAAGGAAAATCAGATTCCTAAAGAGTACAGTGGCCTGGAAAATAGATCTCAGAGTAAATTCTGAGTTAGAATTCCCTTAATTTTTGGCGTTACTTAGTATCTGCTCTATTTTCTTTTTAACTTTTTGGTTTATATGCTTGCTTGCAGACGGAGACGTGCATCCCCCAGCAGTGATTCTACAACCTCTTGCTCATCTCTCTCACTTGATAGCACATGTGATACGGAGGAGAGTGGTGAGAGCAGTGAGGACAACGAGAGCACATCTTCAAGAAGGTTGCTGTTGTTAGAGAATAGGGGAGGGAGGAATCTCCTTCAAATGAATATTTAATTAGGTTTAAGTTTATGTCAATTAGTAAGGTCTTCTTTATATTAATTAATAAGGTCTTCTACATCTGCTTGGCATCGTTATAAAAACAAAAATCTTCTAGCTGCATCTTAAGTTATAAGGCTTCTTTTTCTTTCTCCTTAATTCAAATCAGGACTCTTCCAGTGAAACTTCAGAAACATGACCTAAAGAGAGTTCAGAGGGATCAAAAGGAAGTTGGAGGAAGTCAGGGAGATCCAATGCAAGTAGATAGCGCGGTAAGTCTTTAATTCCTTGTGTCAGTGAGTGTTTCCGGTGATTATGAAAGCTCTCAGTAATGTGCCATCTACAGCTACCTTTGTTTATGGTTTTCTCTAAAGCAACTTCAAAAATCGCCCAGAATGTTTCCTTTGTGCTGACATAATTGCTGATGAAACCTGTATCCAGGTTGCTGCTTTCTTCAGCATATAAACTGTGTTGTGTTGAATTTCTCTTTAGATTGGATTTGATAACGTGGGTGGTCTTTCAGAACACATCACAGCTTTGAAAGAGATGGTGATTTTTCCCCTACTGTATCCAGAAGTCTTTGAGAGATTGAATATTCAGCCCCCAAGGTAACTCCTTAAAGCGATTAATTGTAAGTCAGCTGTTTTCGGGAGAATGTTCAATTAAGGTATCAATATGCTTCCGTGCTTCAACAGTTCTGGCAGCGTTGAACATTTGTTTTAGTAGTAGTAAAAAGGAATTTCTTAAAAATGGATAGAATCCAGAATATATGTAGATTAAAAATATAAGCAATGAATGCCTTAAAGTTTTAAGTTTTAGTGTCTGGTGTTTTAAGATGAGAAAATACTTCAAAAGTGCCTGGGTTTTAAAAAGTTGGGTTGGAGTGGTTTTGTTCTGAGTTTTATGTACAAGTCAGCTCGATTAGTCTGTAAGCAAGAAGGGATTCTCTAGTGGAAGTCAATTGTAATATGTTGCTTGGAAGCCCAGTTGTTTCTCCCACCTACTTTTTGCTTTTTTTTTTTTTTCTTTTTCCTCTGAGTGCTAAGGCATCACTTTTCCTTCCAGCTTTAGACTTCCTCGCTTGCCATCAGCTATAGATGGTCTGAGAGACCAAACCCAGTAACTTAATGCTTTTGAAGGGAGAATTAAATGCTTCACTATCAGATTCTGCATTTTGTGAAAGCAAGAATACGCAGTTTATCACTGAAGAATGAATTGGTGATTTACCATTGAGCCCATTCTCAGATTCTGTGCTGAAGTTTGCTCGTTTGGCTCCGGTTTGCTCTAATCAGCCTGTCTGTCAGCAGTTTTGGAAGTGTCCTTCTGGGACAGTACGCTCTCTTTTGAAGGTTTTGTACACTTGAGTTACCCCCCTTATTCATTTCTTTGGGTGAAAAAAATAAATTTTCTTGTGAAATGTTGTAAAAACGCAGAACTTCTATCTGTTCTGACTCTACCCACACTTCAGCTGTTACTGCTGTCTTATACATGACGTGTTTTGGTTAGGAAAGAGGAGTTTGTTCTAGAGACGATGGTCGTAAGAGGTACTCATCATGATGGTTTTTTTCCTATCTGAATCTTTTTTATTGCAGAGGCTGCTTATTCTATGGTCCCCCAGGAACAGGAAAGACACTGGTTGCTCGTGCTCTTGCCAGCGAATGTAGCCAAGGTGACAGAAAAATAACATTTTTTATGAGAAAGGCTTCAGACTGCCTGAGAAAATACGTGGGGGAATCAGAACGTCAGCTTCGTTCGTTATTTGAACAGGTAAGGTTGAAATGTGCAGTGTATTCTGTCAGAGTTGAAACCGTCATTTTCTATGGTCAACATTTGTAAGTAGAACTAGCTGCTTTTTTTTGTATTTTGATAGATATTTTTTTTCCCACTGAAGTGGAAATGCCAGTGTTTCTGCTGTAAATGTCAGCTGTAAGAACTACCGGTATGATTTGTTTCCTGTCACCCAGTCACAGTGGGTTGCCACGGACTGCCGTCTTCGGTTAGTCATGCCAGATACTCCATTAGCTCTTTAAGTAGAGGTCCCAGATGCTGAAGTGAAAAATCTAGTTGAGGTGACATTCTAACCATGATGTTTTTGTGCATTTTTTCTTTACATCATTCTGTTTTACTCTGTGTTTTCATGCTAGGCCTATCAGATGCGACCTTCAATTATTTTCTTTGACGAGATAGATGGTCTCGCTCCTGTGCGGTCCAGTAAACAAGACCACATCTATAGGTATTACATTTTTGCACCTACATAAAATCTGCTTGATCTTTGGGGAATAACAAAAGGATGATGACCTGTTTAATTTACTGTGAACACACTGATTTATCCTAAAAACTTGTAACTCAATGCTAAAACAGCTGATTTTAAACGATAGTTGAAACCAATTTACTAAGTCTGATATCAGCACGTGGTCTGTGTTAACTTACCTATTTTTTTATGTCTTAAAAAGAGTCCTGCCCTTAAAAAGCTTGTCCTTTTTGACTACCCATGGGAGAAAGTCATGTGGAATGTAACAAAATTTACTGAACCAGTAAGTAAAAATTATGTTTTTCTCTTAGTTCCATGGTCTCAACTCTTCTGACGCTTATGGATGGCATAGATAACAGAGGGGAGATCGTGGTAATCGGAGCCACCAACAGACTGGATTCTGTAGATCCTGCTTTACGAAGACCAGGACGCTTTGACAGAGAGTTCCTCTTCAACTTGCCAAATAAAGAGGTGAGAACTTAAATTCAACGTTAATGCTAACGTGGCGAAGTCCAACTTTATAGAAAAAAAAATTACAACTTGAACAAAAGAGTGATACATGGAGACACTGTGTCGTTCCGTGGAGGGGAAATCTGGTACTGAATATATATGGTCAGGATGATACCACCAAGTAGTTCTATAATCAAATCTTTCATTCCCAAAGTTGTTCCCATTTGCTTAATTATTTAGTCCACTTAGACGCTTTCATCTTGAAGTTGTGGTTTTGGTCTCAATCCTTCATTTTGGTCTCAGTCCTTCATTTTGGTCTCAGTCCTTCATTTATGAATGAGTAGGGGACGTGTTTGCATTTGATTGTTCCCCAGATCAGTGGTAGCAGTTTGAGTCATAATTGTTTTTTCTTTATAGTAATCGTAGCAATTTGAAACATTGTGCTAGAAGTGCTTTCTGTGAATTTACTGACTGAAAAGCAAATGTGATGGACTAATGAGACTGTCACGATGTAAGTTTGCTAAATTTTAGAGAAGTTTTTTGGAGAAAAAGATCTGTTTCTGGATAAATTTTTCATTACAGTATTTTCCTCTGGGTCGTTAGGTCTCATATTTTGGAAACTTGTTATTGAAGCTATAAATGCCTTTTCTTTCATTGCACGTTCTTAGAAAAAATCAGTGTAACAAATTTAGAAATATTCAATTTCCTGGTTGAAAATGCAGAGTGTATATTAAATAACTGTAAAATACTTGAAAGTTGAGCAAGTAAGAAAAATGTATTAATATATATGAGGGGTTTTGAGGGATGGTTGGTTTTTTGGTTTGTTTGTTTGCTTTTCAGTTTGTTTGTTTCTTGTTGGTATTTTTAAGGAAAACTTAGGACAAGCTAAAATGCAATGATTTTGTTTCCAGGCTAGAAAAGAAATTTTCAAGATTCATACTTGTGACTGGATCCCTAAGCCACCGGACAAGTTGCTTGATGAGCTAGCTGAGAAATGCATTGGTAAGACTGAAACCAAAATGGATTCTGCTTGTGACTAAGTTGTAAAGAATCTTAGCTTGCACCAGGCAGTACCCGAGCTCTTGTGCCCTTCTGCACAACTAGTCACCGAGGCAGATGGCACGCCTTCGTAGCAGTCAGAGTTAGATACTTTCATCTATTTATTTTCTGTTGTCGTTCTTGTTGTTTGAGAACATTGAATGGTTCTGGGGCATCTTTCTCAAAGAGTTTTGATGAGGAGTCTGCTTCAGCTTCGTAAGCACAGGATATCAGGTGGTGAGCAACATAGCAAAACTTCCCTGCAGAGCGGTAGCACTTTCGATTCCCTGTTAACCTGTTCGGTTTTGGCATTACAAATTCTTTAAATGTTGCGTATTGTAAACCTGGGCCTTGACTCAGATTTGATTTTTGTTTGTTAGGATACTGCGGTGCAGATATAAAATCCTTATGTGCTGAAGCTGCGCTGTGCTGTCTGCGTCGATGCTATCCTCAGATTTATGCAAGTAGGGAGAAATTGCAACTGGACGTTAATTCTATTAAAATAAAAGCAAAGGACTTTTTTATGGCTCTGAAGAAGGTTGTTCCAGCATCAAACAGGATTGTGGCTTCACCTGGACAAGCACTACCACGCATCTTTAAGCCACTTTTTGAAAATACAGTAGCAAATATTTTACAAGCCGTGCAGAAGATCTTCCCGCATGCACAGCTTGCGCTAAAGAAGGACCGACAGCAAGGTATAGCCACAGCAGCCACTTCCTTAAAATTCTGCCAAAGCAAAAACTTCTGGTTTGTGCAATCAGCATACACAAACCTTTCAGACATAATGATGGTAGAATTTTATTATTTCCATGTGTGTCTTTATTTTGGGAATATCTGGAATATAATGCATAGGTTTTATTCTGGATTCTAAACTGAAATGCCAAATGGAAGCTCTGAATGACTCAACACACGGTAGAGGACTATGCATTCTCTACTAAAGCATCCTGCTTCTGACAGTAGCTGAAATAATTAGCATTTGTAGAGGTTGACTTAAGGTTTGAAGTATAAAGCAGCTCTTTTCCTTTAAAAATAAAAACTCAGATATTTGGAGGGGAAGCATTTCTAGGTCAATGTCTTTAATTCCTTTCTGAAGAACGTCAGGATCAGGATACAAGTATAACTGGTTTCAGATAAATATTGTTTTAGCTATCATGATTTTTAACCAGTCTCCTAATTTAAATGTTTGTGGATCATACTGTACACTTGCACGTGAGATCAATCAGTATTGATACTTACTAGTGTGTACTTTGAGGCTTTGCTTGCATAGTATGTGCGAGCTGACTCCTGACTGCCTCAGGCCTGAGCAAGTTCAGTCTGTCTGTTGGTGAGAGCGAATAAATTGATAAACTCCTTCCACTCCTGGTTAACGGAGATCCCTGACTAGTTATGTACCTATTCCTTGAGAATATCTTACTAGCATTACTCCCAGCAGAGCTGATAGATTAATTTGCTTTGGTAAAATAAAGGCAGGAAAACTACCAACAGCATAAAAGCAGAGAGGCTAGGGGATTGGTAATTGCACTGCTGCTCTGCTGTCTGCCTCCTGTTATCTTCTCCTTCAGTGATCTTTAAGGAGCCTTACTTAGAAGATGCATTGGTCTCTGTCACATCCCAGTAGTCCTAGACGAATGGAATTCTGTGGCCACCACATCCTTAATCCCCGTGCTTTCATTGGGGGAACCTCCTCCAGAAAGAAATGGTCTTGTTTTTTTTAGCTATTTAGCAACTACAGAAATTGTTCCTAATCTTCTTTATTCTAAGGGGGGGAAAAAATCACCAACAGAGTAGCGTACCTTATACATACACATCAGTGGGACTTAGGACAGCTTTGCAGAGCCTTGTGCCATCTCCTTAGATCTGTCGTGGGATGAACTCTAGGAAATAGCATTTAGTTTGTGCCCTCAAATGAAGAAAGGATTTTGGCACAGATTTAGAAGTTGTATTAATGCAAGAGAAAGGCACAGGCTATTCAGGAAAGTTAACAAACCTCTTTTGTCTTTCAGACAATTTAAATCCTATTTTACAAGATGATATACTTGACAGTGATGACGACGCATCCTCAGTCTCTGGAGATGAACTAACAGATAAAATGCCTGACGGACGAGAGAAAAAATACCTCTCTTCCAGCAGGTAAAGAAAGATAGGTCCCCGTTACATTTAAATTCTTAGGACTGCTGAGTCTTTGTAAACAGTTTCAGCTGTTAAAAGTGAGAGGGGTGGTAGATGAAGGGGTGACATCACGTTTGTGTATTGAAGGGGTGCTCGGTATTCACAAGAAGAAAGGGTGAAGGGAATAAAGTTCTAACGAAGTAAGTTGCTCTAAATGATCGAATTGAAAAGCCCAGGCTTCCCTTCCTAAGCCAAAGTGATCCGCAGACTCCCAGAACGTGTTGACTTAATCCATGGCATTCTTTGAAAGACTCGAGACCACATTAACGTGCTGTCTGACCTTTTAGCTAAAAATAACCAACTTCATGGATTTGTGTTGCCACCTTTTGCCCTTCTGTTTTCCAGGATTGTTAAACCAGTAGTGAATTATGTAGCAGAAAGAAAACTGAGAAATGACTTGTTAAAACACCTTGAGAAAAAATCAAATGGTGTCTTTATTTGTTACCGTTAAGCCACCAAGTTGTGTTAATCTTTTGGTATTTTAATATGGAAGTCACGTAAGCCCACAGTTGGAAAGCTAGACTATGTTGCCACACTTGGGCCAGTTATTTTTCTCAGTTTCTATTGCTGTGCTGTCCAGAAGATTTTCTGCCCTTTAGAGCAAGGCTAGGTCTCTAGCGTCTTTGATTTAAGCCAGCAAAGGGTACAGCCTGATTGTAGTGGGAAAGAAGCAAATGCTTCTCGCAAATTTATTTCCTAGCAGTAAAGCAAGGTTGCCAATATTAATTCGCAATCTTGGTTTAGTAAAGAATAGGAGACATAAGGGAAGAAGATGAAACAATTGGAATGGCTGAATAAATTAACTGGAAATCTTACCTGTATTTAATGTACCGCTGTCATTTACCCAATCCAGTTGTGTGCTGCTTTAGATACGGCCAGTGTGGTTCAGTGCCCACAGACATTTTTTTCTAGAAATATTGTTCTGCTCCTTTCTTGCTACCTTCTCCAGTAACTAGGGCCACATTTCAGTTAAACTTGACAGATGTAGAGACCTCTCAAGTATTTAAACTTGAGACTTTCTGAAGATTGGTGTATATGGGAAGTGGTGAGATCCAGACTGGTGTGTGCTGAGAGAGAAAGTTGCTGTGCTCCCCCATATCAGGTAGCAGACCAGTTGTCGTCTGTGTATTCAGTTAGACAGTCTGTGTGCAATTCAGGAGCCATTGCTTAGCCCAGCCAAATGAATAGCAGACACAACAGAGATGGGCAGGATTTCTTAGGGGCAGGTATGGTACAGGATTGTAAGAAAATGGGCTCTGATAGTCTTCCCGATCACAGAACAGCTTATTACTTGCTGGAATACGGAGATTATTTGGGGAGGGAAAAGAAAGTATATAGGAAAAGTACTTGGAACATCTGTGTGTCTATTCAGCACCTCATTTATAAACTTGTTTTCTTATGCCTATTGTTCTAGGAGTGCTTTCTGCAAACCGACGTCGTGTCGGCCCCATCTGCTAATAGCAGGAAAAGCGGGATATGGCCAGGTCTCTTACTTGGCACCCGCGGTGTTGCACGCTTTGGAGAAGTTTCCCGTTCACACCCTGGACCTATCCAATCTGCTTACAAACGTTGCGCCGCCAGAAGAAATATGCGGACAGGTATCTTTTTATTCTCATAGGATTCATTGACTGTATATAAAGGATCGATTGAGTTGCAAGTGAGTTGAGCAAAATTCATTGGTAATGGAGGTGGCCTTGTTTTAATGCGCTGTTATGTTTGCTTCTGTCTGAAAATCCACTTTTCTTTTAGATAAAACCATAAACAATACGGATGTTGTACATGTCCACATTTTCCATACCCAATTTTACAGTGAGGGTGTTGCTAGCAGCTCAGGAAGCTGGGAGGTGCTGCTAATAAACCTCTCTTTGTGCAAAGAAATGCTGCTCATCTCAGTGGGATCCAGAAAGTAGTTTTCATTGCCTCCTAAGCCTGAGTGCTCACAGTAGATGGCTCTGTATCAGACTGCATGTCATGTACTTTTTGTAGCCTTTTTTTGTTATATTTGTAAGGCAACCAAAGTTTAGGGCTTCTGTTTGTTTTGTTTTTACATGTACATATACAGCTTGTGCTGTTTAAAAGCATTAAAATTCACAAAATGCTTCATTTGCACACTGATGTGGTTTTAACTAGAAAAAATAAACATAAAGAGATTTGGTGTTTTTACTTTTAGGCAGGAAATCCATTTTGTTGTTTGGCATCACTACCTTAAAATACTTTTACCTTTAGTAAAAACATTTGAGAGCTGTACAAGTAAGGACAGACAGGTTACGTGACTGGATACTGATGTGGCACATAAGAGGAACACTTCCTTTTTTTTGTTATGTGATGATTTTATCTGGGGCCATATAGCTACAGTGTCTAGTCACTGCCTGAATATATCCTTCCCATCTTCTGACTAGAGTTCCCCGAATGCTGATAATTTGAAAGAGTGCACAGAGAAATTTGTCATGTGAAAGGACACTTGCCGCTCTGTTCACGTAGTTTCATTTCGTAGGGCAGTTAGATGGCTATGTAGTTATGTATTAACAGGCTATTCTACGTGTTTTAGTTTTCTTATCCAAGCTTTCCTTTTCACTAGCTGATCCGAAATGCTCAGAAGACAGCACCAAGCATAATTTATGTCCCAGATATCCATTTGTGGTGGGACAACGTTGGGCCTGCCTTGAAACTTACTTTTCTAACTCTACTGCAGAACATTCCAGCGTTTTCTCCAGTTTTGCTGCTTGCTACATCTGATGTGTGTCACTCAGATCTCCCAGAAGAGGTATTTCTGTCAATGCTTTTCTTACTATTTCTTCAGTTTCTTGTTAATTTAGGAATGCTTTCAGCATCAAAATGCTGTGCTTTCTTAAATGCATACTGTTATTACTCAGGCACCTTAACAAATCTCTTAAAATTTGCTTAGAGAAAAAGAATACTGTGAAAGCATTTGCTTAAGGTTTTTTCTGAGTCCAGCAAGTGACTTTGACCCCCTTGTCACACACACAAATAGTAAATTTACTTAAGACAGTAATTCCGGTGGCTACGAAGTGGTTTAGGCAAGAATATGCAGTGCTTGAAATGTAAATGACAAAAGGATATTTTTACTGAAGAGATTTCTTCTGACAGTCTGCCATTTCATGCTATGTTGGATAAACTGCTAATAATGCAATTTAGTAGAGAATTGAAACGCTTTAATAAAAAATTCAGTTTCTTTCTTCGTGTAGGCCAAATCTTTCCAAGCTGGAAAGCTGAGTTCCAATTTCTGCTTAAGTAACTTTGATATCAATTTTCAGTTGTATTCCTAAACAAACTGTAGTAGAAGTACGTGCATAACTTTGTTGATTTCTGAGAGTTTACGTTAAAGGAAGGTGTTCAAAAGAGGAACACGCCGTTCTCATTTGGATTATTTTGCCCCAGATATTGGGGGAGAGAATGGGTCTTATCTAGACGTGTTTATTATCAACTGCTTTGAAAGTGCTTAAGTTCCACAGAAGTTTTTGTACTGGTTCTAAATTCCTTCTAAAATAAGTATTGAAATTCCTTACGTACCTTTTGATACTAGAAATTGAAAAATGGAGGAAAACCAAGAAGTACTAGCTACTTCAGACACCTTCTTTTGGTACAGAAATAAAAACTCAGCAAAAAGCTCTCACTTGTCTACTGAAGCCGTTCTCTTCCCTCTATAGCCATAAAGGTTCTAACTAAAGGACACAGCAAGGCAAGTGAATACTAGGGAAGCGATCTTGGATGTGGTGAAAGCCATTACTTTATCAGTGTATCGTACAGCCCCTTCAGTGAGATCTAATTCTACAGGTGTTTCTTAAAGGTGACGTTTGAATTTGCCATGCCAACCTGTGAAAATGTAGCCTTTTAAGGCCAGGAAGATAACTTTTCAGTTTGTCTTCTTCAGGTTATCACAGAATCACAGAATTATTATTAATTTTAACAGGTACTCGTCTTTTTGGAATAGAATATGATTTTTTTTGTGGCCTTAAATCTGAAATGTCTTTTCTCCTTCTTCTTTAGATCCAAAAGTTATTTATTAAGGAATTTGGAGAAGTTTGCGATATCAAGTTGCCTGGTAAGGAAGAGAGAGCAAATTTTTTTGAGGACATAATTCTAAATCAAACTGCTAGGCCTCCTGTAAAGAAAGCAGGTGAGGATATAAGAAATACATCTAAAACTTTCCTGTCTGTAAGTTACTAGCTCTTTGGGATTTGCTTTGGTGGTCGTTTTCTATTAGTAATTTTTCGTATGCTTGTATTTGAGTACTGTAAATTGGCTAATTTTTCCTGGTTAATTGAAGTTCATCGGACATTAGAAGTCCTGCCTGTACCATCATCACCTGAGCCTCAGGAGCCACCAGAGGAAGAAGTAGGGCTGCTGGAGGAGGAAGAGGAGGATACCTTGCGTGAACTTAGAATTTTCTTGAGGGATGTTACTCAGAGACTTGCCGCTGACAGACGTTTCAAGGAATTTACAAAGCCCATTGACCCACTGAAGGTAAACTAGTGTTGATCTGTGTGTGTCTGTAATTTCTCAGTGTTTGTATTTCTCAGCGTTTTGGGGAAGGTTCAACTTTGTTTTTAGGACTGCACTATTAGGATTTTGCAAGAAGCAGAGGCAGTGCTTTTACTTCTGCTGACTCTCAAATGTCTATTATCGGATTATTCGCTGAAAGCCCTGGTTTCATTCTAAAAAGCCAGACCAAATGCCAACACAGTTTGCTCGTGAAAAGGCTTTGATATTTAGGCATGTTACAGCACTGAAAAGCACAGAGATCTTTCTTTATAATTACAAACAGTATTTACAGGACTATTTTAATGAAGTCTAAAGCTCTTTATTGGACTGTCAGTTTCTGTGGGAACAGGAATAGGAGCAGCAGTTTGTAAAATTAAGTTTTCACAGAATCATCTAGGTTGGAAGAGACCTCCAAGATCGCTGAGTCCAACCTCTGACCTAACACTAACAAGTCCTCCACTAAACCGTATCACTAAGCTCTACATCTAAGTTCTGTTCTCTGTTTCATCTGGAGCTCCTCAATATGAATCAACCATAAGTGCTGTGTGTTTTCTTTTTCCTCCCATTTGCTGCGTAGGTACCTTTTTCTCCTTCAGTTTATTCGATAAGTCTAAACTAGGGGCATATACTTCAAAGACAGATGTAACTTGAATATACCCGCGTATCAGCAAAGTCCTGTTCGCGTAGGCATCCACTGACTTTTCTTCTCCTTTTCTCCTAGGTTCTTGAGTTGTGAAATATCTAGACAGATACATATGTCCTCATCCAAACTAGTCATTAGGCTCCTCTTACGGTCTGAGGAAAGAAATCAGCACCTCTGGGCCCAGTTATCTCATTCTAAAGTAGATGCCTGGAATAGATACTTCACAGGTGCAATTCATGCACCTTTTTCTCAATGTCAACAACAAAGAGAATGTCGGATGGCTTACTCAGCTTTCACTGTTATGATTTTCTGAAGCAAAGTGAAATGAATCTCCCACCCTCGGTGTTCCTTCTCTACCATGCACATCCTTCTGACCTCCCTACTTCTTTTCGTCCTCTCGTAGCAGCTGTAACGCCAGTTGAAAGAGCCCTTCCATTTTTGAAAAGCGAACTGGTTAATTTCAGCATCTTCTGATGCATTACAAATATTCAGGGTTTTTAAGAAGTCGTTTATTTAAAGTTTTCAAAATAATTTTGGTAGACAGTGTGCAAGTTTAAGAAAACCTCTGAACACGTGTATTTGATCTGCAGGTACCTGATTTTGCAACAAGGATTAAAGAGCCGATGGATCTTTCAACAGTTCTGACTAAAATTGACTCGCGCCAGTACCTAACTGCAGGAGACTTTCTAAAGGACATCGATCTTATCTGTAACAATGCCTTAAAATGCCACCTAGATCAAAGACGTGCAGGTGAGGATGTGCTTTCTATCCCTAGTTTAAAAAATCTGTCAAATGTAGAGATGGATAAATGTTGTGTGCGGACGGTAGACTTTGGATGGATTAGATGATTTTGGACATCCACAGAGAACATTTCTTACCGGATTGTAAATATTTTAGCATTTTGCTACTTGGGCATGGAATTGTGATATAAGTGCTCACAGGAACTAGTGCTCTTGTTTTAATAATTAACTTCTATGTTGTCATGCTGAAAATATTCACTGAGATAACCTTTCAGAACCAGCCTATGAAGAGAGCAAATTTTTTCTGTGATCAAAGCAGTTTCATTGGTTGGTAGACAATATCCAGTTAAAGTCTGTAAAATTTCAGTTCGTCACAGAGCCTATGCTTTGCAAGACACTGCATATTCTATGGTGAGGAACGAAATGGATGCAGAGTTTCGCCGACTGTGTGAAGAAATTAAAGAATCTCTTGAGAAAAGAGGTATGTGCTGTGACGCTAAGGATTTTAAGACTTGTCTCTGCATTTGTAACCGAAAATGCAAGACAAAGATCTTTGGTATCTATTCTTTATTGCAAGGTCGCATCTCTCCAGCGCGTGCTCCACGTAACGACTCCGAGCCACCACAGCAAAACCCTGCGACTGAATACAACAAACCAGATCAATACGGTAATGAAAATGCAAAGACGACAGCGGTACCTGTAGATGCCAGTACACCCCTTTCTAATGGCAAGTTGCATTTTATTCAGTTGCTCTTGTCATTCATACCTTCTCTGTTCTTGTGACACAACAGGTTTCTCTGATCCCTGGCTCTTTATGCCAGAGGTATTATGTTTTCAAATTTACTTCAAAATGTGAGAGATAAATCCGGAGGTCATTCATTCAATATAGGTATGAATTAAAGTTCAAAGAAATTTGGTTTACAATATAAAAAAACAACTTTGATGACCCAACTGACATTTAATAGCCCCTAAATTGCTAATTGTTGAGGTAAAAAATGTTGTGGATGGCAGTTTCTGAATACTCAACTAGTTTTTAATTACGCAAAATGGTATTTTTCCCCCACTCCACCCCCCCCTTCCCCAAATGCTAAAATCTTCGCTACCTCATACCGTGATTTCCAGTTGAAGGAGGGAAGTCTAACTAGTGTGAGTGGGAATTTTGCCACAGACTTCACCCATATCCTTTTGCAATACTATGTGAATACTACGAATGTTGGGCTTTTCTGTTGGGCAAAACCACAAAGTTTATTTTTTCACAAAAGATTTACTGAATCAGGAAGCATATGAGGTATAAGTCTTTATTCTTTTTTCTCCTTTGAATATTCCCTTAAAATTGTCTCTTTAATTAAACTCTTCCAAACACGTATTCAGCTTTTGAAGTCTGCAGCTTGATAACAGACTCAAAGAAGAGCTTATTTCCAAAGGCTTTTCTGATGTTCATCTATATTAGTTCACGTAGTAAGACAGTGACTTTATCAAATAACCTCACATTGTATTAATACTCCACATCCAAAGTAAGAATCCTCTGCATGTAAAATCCTGAAGGTGATTGTTTTGTGGATGAAATTACGTAGTTGTGTGTGGTTTTTTGTTTGCTTGTTTGTTTGTTTGTTTTTTAATCTAATAGCAAAGTGACCCCATTAACTTTCAACTCTTTTCTCGACATATGTAGGGATATAGGCAGTGGTAGCTCAGTTCCTTTGTTTTTCTTGTCAGTCAAGTAAGATGAAGATAATGGATTTTGAAGAAAGAATTCTTTTGGTAATGTTTTGGATTACTTTTTATGCTGTATCCTTGTAGGTGCGTCAGAAAGAAAGCGCAGAAGGAACGAATCTGCACATGCTGCAGCAAAGAGAAGAAGGTGTTTTCAATTCGATAAAGAAAATAGAGTACCAACAGATGACCAAACCGATAGTGGTGAAGAAGAGTTTCTGGAAAACCATGTTTCTGGCACATATCAAGCTGAACTTAATGCTGAAAAGGAAAGTGCTAAGCTTCCTGAATATTCAGCACTAAGATGGGAAACTCTAGCTTCTGAAAAGCGAAGTTTAAATGGTAAGTGAAAAGTCCAACAGGTCATTTAGCACCTTATTCTTGCTGAGGAGGATTACGCTATTTATTAGCTTTAGCCTTCAATTTCAGTCTTATTTTTTCTGTTACAGCTCTCAAAAATCATCACACGGTTTATTCCGTAGTGATGTTGCTCCTGTAATTATGCAAGCCAAGCCCATGTGTTTCTGTAGGTGCTGGTTTTTTGATTCTAAAGTCTGTTTTTTTCTAATGGTACCTAACTGAAAAACAGCAATCGCTGACATTCTTTTGTTGTACGAGGCACTTTCCAATAACGAGCAGCTTAGGTTAAAAAGTTGCACTTCAGGATGCGTGGATCCAGAGTAACGTGGAATAGGAGACGTACGCCCTAATGTTGTAATGTAAGATGTATTCCCTAACCTGAATTGGCAACGTGACTATTTTTTTCACTATTACCCTTTTTTCTGGTGCTTTTTGTTTGTTTGTGGGTGTTTTTGTTTGTTTTTTTGTCTTAGTTTCTAATTTTTATGGAGCAGTGACTTTAGCTGGAAAGAAGGCAGAAGCCAACTCTTTCTCAGTGAAGATGATAACAGTTCTGTCTCTGTATTTGTAGAAAGAGATTGTTTTGCAGGTACGGGATACTTCATTGAGACTGTATTCCAGATAAACAGAAAACCTGACTGAAGAAATTTGTGTCATTCCAGATCGTTGGACACTTCAGATGACTCCGACTGGATGTTGTTGGGTAGAACAGGAACGGATGAGTGATGAGAACAATGTGGAAGTTTCTACAGAGCCAGACTATGTAGTTATTGTGGATCGCTGTGAGCTCAAAGTATGTCTAATTTCAACTTCTTTTTAATACTCAGATAGGACATATTCCTGCGACGTGTACAATTGCAAATTAAGCCCATTGTTAACTAATGCCAATTAAAACAATTAATTGGAAGGACATACAGATTGTGAAATAATTCAACCCATAATGCACTGTGACTGTTTAGTTTCCACACCTCGTGTAGATTTCTGTAGGCTACCGTTTGCTTTTGGTCAACTGTAATTTAGGAGACAGATTCTTTGCCTAATTTTTAAGGTAAGAGGCCTTGCTGAATTTTAAAATACTGCACTGACGACCTGCTAGTACTGTTGGTTATGAATATTGTTTTAATGATTCATAATTTTTATGATGGGTTGGAGGGCTTTTATTTGTTTTGTTGTTTTTTTTTTCATGCTTTGATGTATTAGGAACCTGAAAAGGATCTTTATTTCTTGCAGTGATGATTTTAAACCTGAAGATAGCAGGTTGACATAAACTAGCTAGCCATGGATAAGTGGCTACTTTTCTGAAATTCCTTCAAAATGCAGTATTAGAATTGCACACCCATACTGTTGCAGTGTAATAAGGGTTTGCCAATCCCTCACGGGAGGAAAGTGGTTATCCTAGGCTCCAGCGGGGGAAATGGGTAAGAGTGGCCCTAGGTACGTGAGGAAAAAGGTTCCTTTGCGTGAGTTGGAGAGGCATAAGTAAGGACCATCTTGAGGGGATAGCAGAATGAGGGAAATTAGAAATTAGAATGAGGAAATGAGAAGTTGGGAAAATTGCTAGGAGTCATGGAGGTTGGCCCAAAGCAGATACAGGTTGCTGTTTATGTGCATGAATCCTGTGTGGGGAGAATATGACCAGATAAGAATCCCCTTCGGTAAAGGGGCTTGCCAGCACAATTTTTGTCACATCCTTAAGCTGTGACCTAACTTGTAGAGGCGATACTAACTTTTTAAAGCTGGCTTCCAAAGGAAGCAGATTCCAGGTTTCTATGTTGTCCGTGTCTGCCAGTATATACGGAGAAGCCATAGAGGTTTTTCACAGAGTCAGCTAAGTAAACCTCAAGAAATAGTTGGATTTTTGTTGGTGGTGTTTGCTCCTTTGGCCCGGAACTTTATGAACTTCTTGATCAGTGTGCAGCCATCTATATGGCAGCAGTTAGGACCTGCTTAGCAGTTAGGACCCAGTTAGGACATGGGACCTCGACCTTTCTCAGATTTTCCTTTTCTGTTTACTGCAGCTGAAAGCGCTCTGGGTGGGTTTGTGTGTTTTATCTGTGTTGTATAGAATGAAGTTGAGGGGAATACTGAAGTTTTGTGCTAGCTGGTCTGAGGGAGGCAGAGCTTGATGGTAAGATAAGCAGCAGTATTTCCAGGGGGCAGTAGTATTTCCATTTGGCATGGCTGCTCCCTAAAGCTACATGCTCACAGCCTCACACAGATAACGAACAGCTGTGGCAGTGGAAGAAGGTGCTGCCACTAGCTTGTCACTGTTGCTGTGCCAGAGATTATCATCTCTGCGTCTTTGGTAATAGAAGCGACTGTGTGAGAGAGAGGTGATTGCTACAAGCAGTCACTTTGCTATTTATCCACCCCTGAATTTAAAGGTAGGATTGAGCAAACTAATCTCACTTTGCCTTGGGCGCTTGAGCAATCTGTTCTGCCAGCAGAGTTGTAGGCATGGCACACATGGGCAAAGGTAATCACCTAAGGATGCTTCCTTTTCCAGCTGGCACAGCTGTGTCTACAAGATGTGCAGCCTAGCTTCCAAACATCCTTTTTACAGTGCCCTGCGCTGCTGCGACAGCTTCTCCAATGAAATGCAACAGTGGCTTTGCTGTGGCAGCAGCTATCCTACAAAGAGGATCGTGCCATTCCCTGCTGCTTGGGAAGCAGTCGACTTGCAATTATGACCATTGATGTGATAGATTGATTAGTAATAAAAGACTGTCTGAAATTTAAGCCTTTCCTTTCTCTGAAGTGTGAAGAATTAACTCATTTTCTCCACTGAAATCTCATGGGATATTCAGTCTGTTCTCTGAAGTGTCACATTTCATTTAATAGTGTAAGAAAAGTAGGATATCACTTGCGTTGTTACTGTTTAACCTCTGAAAACATAAAGAGCATGTTCAAAGGATCTCGTGCTATTCTGAAGTTGTTGTTTTACTCCATTGTTTTCTTCAGGAACTGTTCCACGCTGTCGTTGAGCTAACTCAGGGATTTGACATATTTTACTTGGAAAAAGTATATGGCATCATTAAACAGTGTATTTACAAACATCGGGAAGACTATGACAAAACCAATCTGGTGGAGGTAATTTTTGCTTTGTATTCTAGCACTTTCTGTCGCTGTTACGCAGTATTTGTGCGTTCCGGATATCGTGGTTATTTAGCATTGCTCTTTACTGCTTAGCTGTCTGTGCACAGACAACGACAACAGTAAGACTTTTTCGTTTCAGTCTGGAAGACGTTTATCCATATTGCAAAACCATTGTTATATTTGGCATAATTGTTGGCAGTTTCAGCAGGAAAAAGCTTGAACTTGAAGACAATGGGTCCACCCACACAGCCCTTTCAAAGCAGTTAACCTTAGTCTGTCAGTAGTTTTTCTTGAGAACCATTTTGGGGGCGGGAGGGCTATGAAAGGAAGGTGCTTTTCTAAGTCTTTCGCTTCCTCTCTCTCCCTCTACAGCCAGTCAGGCACGGTAATACTTAGTAGTTGTTCTATCCTTGAAGAGAAATTTAAGGATATAACAAGAGTTTGAGACTTCTCTCTAGTCACACTCTAATCTCTTTTTAACTAATGTGCTTGAACATCTGTAATTTGGGAGATTTCTGCCTGTGCCAGTTTTACACTAATGAGTCAAATTCTCTGGTCTCTTCCTGTAAAAGATGATTTCAGAGTTGTCAGAACTCAGCAGAAATCTGCGTGAGGCGTCCATGGTCCAAGTCAGGTGTTCCCAGTACACGCTGGATATTCAGTCTTCAGACTTAAGATCCTTGAACCCATTTATCTTGGAGTTGCTTGTGCTTGAGAACAGATAAAATTTGTAGTGCCTATCAGTCTGCCTTAAAAAGAGAGTGCCTTTTTTTTAGGCACTGGTCATCTCGATCCCTTCTTCCACATCTGATAAAGAGTTAGAACGGACACTCTGTTCTGCCTGTGAGAAGATTATTTGGATTCAGGGAGGCCGCTCCTGAAAAAAAAATGAGATCTTTTAGCTTGAGAAGGGATTTATTTATGTTATCTCATGGCCTGTGAACTTGTGTAACTTAACTTTTAATTTAAGTATTAAAAGTTAAACAGCTTTCTTGGTTTTCTATTTCTTCCTTTAGCTTCAACAAACAAGTCTCTCCTATTCAGAGTGCACTGTACAAGTTAGTCAGGAGTGTGGTCTACTGTATGAAGAGAGAGAATTTAACAAGTAATTATTCAAGGTCTAGAAATTAACTTCTTGAGCTTGTTGTGGCTTTTCAGGAACTGTTTCCTCTTTCTAATTGTTGTGAAACCACTGCTGATAGAGATCCATATAGTTTATACTTATCCATATAGTTTACTCTCTATTTTGGATGCATAAGGATGCATCTGAAGCTAGAAGGGGTAATAGGTCATTGTGATGGTGATAGCACACTATTTGCTAAATATTACTAATTATGTATTACAAATTCTTTATTTTTATAGTAATAGAAAGTGTTCTTAAGCTTTCATTTGTGCTTACTGCTATTTTGTCCTTTTTTTTATTAGGAAATTAAGAAAGAAATCGCGGTCTTCCAGTCTTACAAGTAATGTGATCTTCAACATACTTGGTTTTTACGTTCCAAAGGTTTTTGTTGCACGTTCTTCTGTTACTTGTGTACAGTTTAGTAAAGAGTATCATATACAGGTATATAAAATTTCATATATAGGTATTTAAAATAAATTTATCTTAAAACAAATTTGTTTAAGTGCTTTTATTTGATATTTTTGTCCTATATATATAGCTCTCTATTTATGATGCTATATATATATATACACATGTATATGTGTATGTATATAGCATGATAAATAGCAAGCTTGGACAGAAGGAATGGAATATACACAGTCTCTTGAGATCACTGGGTGTAGCTTTCATTTCCATTACACAACACCTTAGTTTTCTGTCTTCTTTTTATCGGAGCTACTGCTGATAGTGCCTTTGTAACACTGTAGATTTGAACATCTTTCAGATACTTCCAGTACCTCTTTTTAAAAGAAAATGACTGAAAACTTGATAAACATACTTTGTCAGCTATTCAGAATATATTTTTCTGAAGTAATCTGCGGTGCTCTTTATTCCACTGGACATTACATAAAGGTCTTAAAACAACCTATATATGAAATGCAAATCCTTCAGAAACCTCTTAGTGCAGTTTAGTGCAGGAGGTATTTTTATCTCCTTTAGAAACCTGTAAACCTCCTTTACCTTAGTGCAGGAGGTATTTTTTTTTATAATTTACTGATAGCACCTTAAGGGGCTTTCACAGTATTAACACCCTAGAGAAACTTTCATAGAATTAACACCCTAGAGAAAGTATGTGGGAGAAACACTTTCCACAAACATAAGATTTTTGCCTATTAAAAGTAAACGACACAAATAGAAGCAAAGCAAGATTTGCTTATTGAAACTTTTTAATGCAAAGCGTAGTCTTGCTTCTAACAATGACAATCTTAGTGATACCAGAGAATACCATTTCAATATGAAAAGCTAGTTACAAGAAAGCCTTGTAGTTGAATAAATTGTTTTCTACTGACCTGGAGATAATTATATTTGTTTATTTCATAAAAATGAATATATTGCTGGTGATAAATATATTTAAGTGAACGGAAAGCAATATTCTCTTTGAAGATGGATACCTCTTCAAACCAGCAGAGAAAAATTTCTCTATGAATTTGACAGACTTTTAAGTTAAGGGTAAGGCAGGAAAGGTTTATTTTTTCGAAAATAAAATTCTATATTAGCTGTGCTCAAATATGCAGCAGGATATGTTGCTGTTGTGTTATGTCACATCTCATACACAACACCTAGTGATACCGGATACCTAACTGTGCAATACCTGCGTCTGTTTTTCTTTTGTATGTTTCGGTTTTCTTAATATGCGGCTTTCTAGCATGTGTCCAAATATCTGTGTACTGTGAAGAATTTTTTCTTTCATCTGTAGTGTTCGGATATGTATCCGTAAAAAGTGAGCCACCATTTTTTTTTGTTGTCGTTTTTTAATCTTACACTTAAAATGGTATCAACTTTAAAAAAAGTTTGTGATCAGCTTACCCCATTCTTATCGTCTTGGTTATATGTCAAAAGCAAACACGGGAGGAAGAAAAATATACATTGAAAATGTACATTTTAATGTATTATTACATTGAAAACGTAATAAAGGAGTCAACCTCATTTTTCCCTGAATTGTTCTTCAGCTCGGTTAATGTCACAGATTTTTAGAATCACAGAATCATAGAATATCCCGAGTTGGAAGGGACACATAAGGATCATCGAGTCCAACTCCTGGCACCACACAGGTCTACCCAGAAATTCAGACCAAGTGACTAAGTGCACAGTCCAAACGCTTCTTAAACTCTGACAGGCTTGGTGCAGTGACTACGTCCCTGGGGAGCCTGTTCCAGTGTGCGACCACTCTCTCAGTGAAGAACCTCTTTCTGATATCCAGCCTCAACCTCCCCTGCCTCAGCTTGACACCATTCCCTCAGGTCCCATCACTGGTGACTAAAGAGAATAGATCAGTGCCTGCCCCTCCACTCCCTCTCTGGGTAAAGAACTGGCTGGAGGGCCGTGCCCAGCGAGTTGTGGTTAATGGCGTTAAGTCCAGCTGGCGTCCCATTACAAGCGGTGTCCCCCAGGGGTCGGTACTGGGGCCTATCTTGTTTAATATCTTTATTGATGACCTAGATGAGGGGATTGAGTGTACCCTCAGTAAGTTTGCAGATGACACAAAGCTGGGAGGTAGTGTCGATCTGTCTGAGGGTAGGGTGGCCCTTCAGAGGGATCTGGGTAGGCCGGGCTGATGTGAATGGGATGAGGTTTAACAAGGCCAAGTGCTGGGTCCTGCGCTTTGGGCACAATAACCCTATGCAACGCTATAGGCTTAGGGCAGAGTGGCTAGAAAATTGTGAAGAGGAAAGGGTCCTGGGAGTGTTGATCGATGCTTGGCTGAACGTGAGCCAGCAGTGTGGCCAAGAAGGCCAACAGCATCCTGGCCTGGATTAGAAACAGTGCAGCCAGCAGGAGCAGGGAGGTGATCGTCCCCCTGTACTCTGCTCTGGTGAGGCCACACTTCAACTGCTGTGTTCAGCTTTGGGCCCCTCAGTACCAGAAGGACATCGAGGCCTTGGAGCGTGTCCAGAGAAGGGCTACGAAGCTGGTGAAGGGCCTGGAGCACAAGTCCTGTGAGGAGCGGCTGAGGGAGCTGGGGGTGTTTGGTCTGGAGAAGAGGAGGCTCAGGGGAGACCTCATTGCACTCTACAACTACCTGAAGGGAGGTTGTGATGAGGAGGGGGTCGGCCTCTTCTCTCAGGTAACTAATGATAGGACTCGAGGAAATGGCCACAAGTTGCGCCTGGGGAGATTTACATTAGGTATCAGGAAAAGCTTTTTCTCTCAGAGCGGTCAGGCACTGAACGGCCTGCCCAGGGAGGTGGTGGGGTCACCATCCCTCGCGGTGTTCAAGAAGCGTCTGGACAAGGTGCACGAGATATGATTTAGTAGCTTAGTGGGTAGTATTGGTGATAGAGGGACAGTTGGACGAGATGATCTCGTAGGCCCTTTCCAACCTTGTGTTTCTATGATTCTATGTTTCTTTCATGAGGAAGCTGTAGACCATGATGAGGTCTCCCCTCAGCCTGCTCTTCTTCAGGCTGAACAGGCCAAGTGACCTCAGCCGCTCCTCATACATTTTCCCCTCTAGGCCCTTCACCATCTTCGTAGCCCTTCTCTGGACACTCTCCAACGGTTTTATGTCCTTTTTGTACTGTGGTGCCCAGAACTGCACACAGTACTCGAGGTGAGGCCTCACCAGCACAGAGCAGAGCGGGACAATCACTTCCCTCGACCGACTAGCGATGCTGTGCTTGAGGCACCCCAGGATACGGTTGGCCCTTCTGGCTGCCAGGGCACACTGCTGGCTCATATTCAACTTGCTGTCAACCACAATCCCCAGATCCCTCTCTGCGGGGCTGCTCTCCAGCGTCTCGTCACCCAGCCTGTACGTATAGCCAGGGTTGCCCCGTCCCAGGTGCAGGACCTGGCATTTGCTCTTGTTAAACTTCATGTGGTTGGTGTTCGCCCAGCTCTCCAATCTGTCCAGATCTCTCTGCAAGGCCTTTCCACCCTCAGCCAAGTCCACAACTCCTCCAAGTTTGGTGTCGTCAGCAAATTTGCTCAAAACACCTAGTCCTACATCCAAATAGTTTATAAAAGCACTGAAACGAACTGGCCCTAAAATGGAGCCCTGGGGGACCCCACTGGTAACCCAGCCACCAGCCCGATGTAGCCCCATTTACCATAACCCTCTGAGCCCTACCCGTCAGCCAATTGCTCACCCATCGTATGATGTTTTTTAATATATGCTGGACATTTTTAATGGGATTGTGCATATGGTTTGCTTATCTTGTTCTCTAAAACGACTTTTTGAAAAATCCTTTATATAATAAACATGAAGTTGAGGAATCACGGACAAGACAGCTGAAAACAACTTCTGAGGTGCTCAAAAGAGTGCACACCATAAAAATATCCATTTGCGCTTCCTAGCTTCTTTCCTCATCTGTTATAACTGCATTGTCATCTTTCTCCTGTGACTGCATTCTGCAGGCCTGAGTTTTTGGGATGCTAGCTAGCGCTCCTGAGCACATCACTTCAGGTTTCTAGGCCAGTCTAATAAATATCTTCCACCACTGAGGCAGCAGTATGAATATGAACGAGCGTATTAGCTCCTTTCTGTTAGAATTGTAGGGGTTGGAAGGGACCTCAAGAGATCATCGGGTCCAACCCCCCTGCCAAAGCAGGTTCCCTAGAGCAGGCTGCCCAGGTAGGCGTCCAGACAGGCCTTGAATATCTCCAGAGAAGGAGACCCCACAACCTCCCTGGGCAGCCTGTCCCAGTGCTCCGTCACCCTCACCGTGAAGAAGTTCTTTTGCATGTTGGTGCGGAGCTTCCTGTGATCCGTTTTGTGGCCACTGCCCCTTGTCCTATCCCCACAAACCACTGAAAAGAGGTTGGCCAAATCCCTCTGTCTCCCACACCTCAGGTATTTATAAACATTGATAAGATCCCCTCTCAGTCTTCTCAAGGCTGAGCAGACCCAAGTCTCTCAGCCTTTCCTCACAGGGAAGATGCTCCAGGCCCCATATCATCTTTGTGGCCTCCGCTGGACTCTTTCCAGGGGATCCCTGTCTTTTTTGTACTGGGGAGCCCAGAACTGGACACAGTACTCCAGGTCTAACTTTTCTAAATTGTTGCAAGATCTATCTATGCCATATAAAACATGGAGCTTTCTAGGCAAACACTGGCAAATCATGAGCCAGGTACAACTCAACGCTGACGTTTCCGTCAGTATGTTAGGGGTGGCAGCTTTTTCCAAGACTGACCTACACCTGGTACCTAATCTGCATTTCAGTAGATGTACAGAAGGGAACAAAGAGCTGTGTTGTTAGCACTGTATTTGAAAAGCTACTGTGAAGGTGTCTGTGTTCAGTGGATAACAGGAAGCTTTCATTGCATCTCCAGGCAAAGGGGAGGAAAAAAAAAATCACTGAGGCAAAAAGGTGTTTCTTCTTATCCACTTGAAGACGATGTTCAAAACCTGGTATCCTAAATGCATCTTTACCTATGGAGCCACAGTTAGCTCACCGCGTTACAACTAGAAAATTTCAGACTTAAACGTAAAATGAATGACAGGAAATGAGGAAGCAGGAGCATTCCTGGCATCAAAACTTCTGCTCTTCAAAGTTTTGGGCAAACTTCTCCCTGTTATTAGTCTCAATAGAAAAAGAATACCTTCACAGTTAAATAAATAAATAAATAAATGTGTAAATCTCAGTCCTGCGTGAACAGCTGTCACAGCTACCGGTTCCCAGAAGCCACATTCTGATTTTTCTGACTTGGGGAAAAGATCAAATTTTAGTGTCCAAGCCAAAAACATTGATAAAAGAATCGATATGTAGAAACACAACGTATTTAAGAGAGGTACGTAGTGGGAGTTAAAACTAAGTATCGGCTAAGATATCTGGATATGTATTAAAGGAAGAGGTCCTCTTTATTCAGCCTGGAGGTGGAAAAAAAGGGCTTTGTGGGTGTTTTTTTTGTTTGTTTGCTGTTGTGTCTTTTTTTTTCTCCAAAGGTTTTGGAGGTGCCCCGGCCAGCCCCCGGAGCACGCAGCGATTTCCCCCTTTAGCGCCAGACGCCGGGCACCTGACGGAAACTCAGGGGTGGAGAAAAAGCTGCCGGGTTAGGGAGCGGGGCACCGTCAGCGTCTTTATGCCCGTGGGCGTGCACAACAGCAAGGACTGGAACCTAGCCCAGGGGCAGCCCCCGCCGCCGAGCCGAGCCGAGCCGAGCCGGGCCGGGCCGGGCCGGGCCGCCCGCCGCCTGCCGGGCGGAGCGGCTCCGCCCCGCTCCCTGCCAGGGGAGGCTGAGGCACCGCGGCCCGCCGCTGCCCGGCCCTCCCCGCTCAACCCTCCCGGGGGGCTGCGAGGCGCCGGGAGGATGCGAGTGGGCGCCGCGGGCGGCGAGGCGAGGGCCCGGGCGGCCGGCGGCGCTGGGACTCGGCGGCTCACCGCCCGCCCCGCCGGGAGCGCACGACTCGGGGAGACGCAAAATGGCGGCGCGGCCGTGAGCGGCGGCGGCGGCGGAGGAGGCAGGCACGGGGCTGAGGGGGCGAGGCGGCGGCTCCGCGGGGCGACCCCAAGCGGCGACGGGAGACCCCCGGCCGGCCCCGGGGAGAGGGCGAGGTGCTCCCTCGGCCGGCCCTGAGGAGAGAGGGGCGGCTCCGAGCCCCCCCTGAAGGGGGGGAGCCGGCGAGGGGGAAACGGGGCGCGGTGGGGCGGCAGCGCCCCGCCCGTCGCCTCCTCCTCATTGTCTGGCGGCGGCCCCCGGGGGCCTGGGGTGCCTCGGGGATAAATCCGGGTGTGACAGAGCGGGGGGGGTGTGTGGAAACGGGCAGGGCGAGCAACTTCGCTTTCCGTGCCTTGAAGCGGGACGGAGCCATCCGTGACTGGGCTCCCCCCCCCCCCACCTCGGTGTGGCGGTGGGAGAGGGAGCGGGGCCATGCCCCCATCCCTGCCGGGGGGTTTTGGGGTGTCGGGGTGCGCTCTGACGCTCGGCTCTCCCCTAGATGAGGTGCAGCACTGGAGATCGGCAACTGCTCGGATGAGGCGCGTAATGGAGGCAGCTGTGGGGCTCTGAGAGGGAGCGGAGCGTCTGCGGTTGTCAACGCTGGCTGGTAGGTGCTCGGGCTCCCCGTCGGGGCCGCTTTTGCTTCCCGGCGGGTTGACGTGAGGATGGAGGAGTTGTACTTCGCGTCTGTCACGCGAAGTGATGAAGGCTGAGGTGTCGGTCCGCGAGCCGGGATAGACGCTGGGAGAGGTGCCGCTTGGTTGCCGAAGAGAGACGAGCGCGGAGAGCGCGTTGGGGATGTCAAAGTGCATGCAAACAGTGTATAAATAAAAAGCGGGCTTTGTTATGAAACTTGTTACGTGAACACAAACGTTCCGCTAAAGGTAGAAACGAGAGGGGAATTTTGAAAGCTGTGCTGCTGGTTTTAAGCAGCAGCCTCTTTTCTGTTTGTGTTTGCTCAGAGGGATTTCGTGCACAAGAAGCTCGTGGGTACGTAGAGAAACCCGGTCCAGCTGTTGAGAACAACCTGTACGAGGCAAACCCTGGGACCCAAATACTGTAGGCCCTAAGTCAAAACCTCTCTGAACAAGCAGACATCACTTAGCAAACCCATTTGTTACCGTCTTTAAACATTGCCAGCAAGGCAGCCTCTTCCAGTTACGCTGTTAATTGAATTCCCCAGGGCTCGTTAGAAGGAGATGCCATTTTTTATAACCGAGGTGACTGACCGCTAACTTCAGGCTAGCGGTCCTCATAGCTTTGCTCGGCTGAGAAGCCCTTTGCGTTTTGGTAACGTACCTGTGCACTGTGCTTGTTTAACAAAGACGAGTTCGGGACATAACAGTTTGAGGTAGGGCACGCATTTGAGGTAGGGCACGCATTCTCTTTGTGAGGCATGCTTTCCTACTCTTGTAGTGCTTCTTGTGACCCTTCTGGGTTCCCTCTTCTCCCGCAAAGCCCTTGATGACCTGTGCGTGCTTCAGCTGCATCCAGCGTTCCGGTGGCTAGCCTTAATTGTTGTCATTTATCTCTGCTGGTTATTATTGGAAAAGACAATGTTTATCACTGCGTGTCCATGTGTCATTGGCGACTGTTAGAGCTGGCTTTTGAACTGTTCTGCCTTTTGTAAATTTCTCCATCCTGAAGAATTTCTGTCAAATGATGGACTTTGTACTATTGTTAGGATTCCTTTTGTTCCTAATGTACCAAAAAGGCTGTTTCCTTGTGTCTTTTGCTTCCCTTAGCAGTTTGTGGTGTTTCACTTAGGCTAATTACAATCCTTGAGCTATTTTTTCCCCCAGTCTTAAAAAGTCCGAGGGACGGGATTATTTTTTTTATCTAGTTACCATTAACATAGATGGTCTTTTATTTTGGATGTGACTTTTGAATTCATAAAAGCCTTACTTCAGACAGCTATGGCTGTTTTTTAAGTCTGATGCTTTCTTCAAGTTTGAGTTGAGAATTTCTTCCATCTTTATGGAACTAACTTCTAAAGCAGCAAGTCAGTATAAACTGTTTTCCTCATTCTGTTTGCACGTAATAAATATAATCGAGGCATATTCACTTGTGGCTAAGCTATGGCTAATCTTTATTTCTATGGTCAGTTTCTCTTTGTGTGTCAAGGCTGAAGTCTAGCTGAGAATTCCCCTGTGCCAAATGCAGTATTTTTACATTATGAAATTAGCTTCTCTAATTTTTAGAAATCCAAAGCCTGTTGCAAAAGTGACAGAATGAGCTCTTCGGTGTCTGTGTAGTGAAAGTCCTATATAATAACAATTGTGGGGTCACGAAGGGAGGGGACGTTCTGAACACTTTTAGCTGAGTGCAGGAGGGCCTGGACACGCTGTTCCTTTCTGTGAATTGATGGTCGGTATTCCCTCTCCGTCCTGTGCTTTCGACGTGAGGTCACTGATCCATAAATGCCCAGGATGGTTTGCCTCTGAGTTGTCAGTGACTTGTAAACAAGTGATGCAATTTTCAATATAGCACCGTTTCCCCTCTTTCCTTTGTTTCCTCGCGATTTCCCAAACAGGTAGCAGTATCAGTGTTCAAGTCACGTATCTGTCCCGCTGCAGGTCAGTTGTGTCACCTTTGCCGAATGTGTGCTCATAGAAATCCAGTTTTATGGTGTTATTAATTAACTTTCTGATACTGTCACATCAGGCATTAAAGGTGCTTCCTCCTGCAGTCTATACAAGGGATGTGATTACTTAAGTTTTCAACATCTTAATTGTTATTAGTATTATTAATTCTGATTTTCATCTTTATTGCGATTCATCATGTTAGTTTTGTTTGGGTTTGGTTTGGTTGGTTTGTGGTTTCGTTGTTGTTTTTTTGGGGTAGTTCAGGGCCTCCCGAAATACTCCAACCACTTTGCGGCATAAACAGTTGTTTCTTTTTCTGTGGAGGTGGGAGCCACCAAAAATGCTACGCTTCCTTACCCTGTACCAGCCAGATGGCGTTTCGTAATGCTGCGCCGTGCCTCCCTTTAGCTGATGGTTCATTTCCAGTTCTCTTGTCTTTCTGTTGGGGAGCTGGAAGGAACCGCACCAGGTCCGCTCGCCTCTTTTCTCGTACCCTTCAGAGTTCAGTGAGCTGCAACGTGTTGCAGAAAGCAGCATCTCTGCTACCAGGGGATCCTTTCTAACCAGCTGTGGAAGTCAGCCCAAAGTGAGCACAATTCTGCTGTCGTCATTTGCGGGAAGCTGTGTGCCTGTCCTTAAGGGCTTTGAGATCACGGTGATTGTTGAAGTTTGATAGAATTTGGTGATAAAAGAGCGTGATCGAAAGGGGGCAAGGACAGGAGCGTGGAGTGGAGCACTTACTGTGTTGTTGGAAATGCAGGAAGGGCAGCACCACGCTCCAGCACAGAAACTGGGAAAACTGCAGAGCAGTAAAAGAGGAGCAGATAGGGCGAGGTGGGAGAACGTGAAGGGAAAAACAGGAAAGAACTCTGAGTACGTTGCTACTAGTTCTTAAAAGATCTTGGAGATAGATCATGGAGAACTTAACGGTGCAAACACACTTTGGAAGTTGGAGCTCTGCTTGCACCTAACAGGTCCAGAAGAGCTCAGTTCCAAAAACACACGCTTCCAGTTGTGTTTGGAGCCGTTGAAGAAAGTCGCTTGGTGTTGCAGGTTCACGATGGGCGAGGGCCTTCCCCAGTGGTGTTTTGCAGGCTGCTGCTCCCCTTCCTGTCCCGCTGGTCTTGGGTGAAGGAATTTCACGTGCGGCCTGGGGGACCCGCGGCTTGAAGCCGCTGCTGGAGCGAGCCTTGGAGGAGCAGATCGGGTTAAGCGGTGGGCAGACAGGGCTGCGCAGTGAGGCGTGCGCAGCACCAGCCCTCGCTCTTTGGCAACGCCGGCGTCGTTCTGCGAGCGGTGCGAGCGCCAAATCCCCCCCCAGCGGGCAGGAGGACAGGAGGGAGCTCTTGAACTTTGCCGTGGTTATGGCAAAAGCTGCGCGTGTTCAACGCCCTGAATCTTCAGAGCATCTCTCTAGCCACATACGGTTTGTGAGACCGGGAATAGCTGCCAGCTTATGATGAGTGCTGTGACTTAGGCACACGGTTTGTGGAGGTTTTAAGGCTTGATTCCTCGTTTATAGGTTGGGAGTCTTAGGATTTTGATGCTGTCTTACCTTAGAAAGGTGCTGAGAACTTTGTAGAGGTAAATGTGTGTTTGCGTGGTCCCAGGCCGTTTTGGTGGAGGTGTCTAAGCTTGGCTTGCCTAAAAATCGAGGTGTGTTAGCTTCAGGAGAATGTGGTACTAATGGGATTTCGTTCCTCCCTGTGTTACAAGGGAAAGACACGCTTCGTATGCCAGTGTGCCATTGCATTTAAAACCCTCCCAAAGGACTAGTGCCTGAGTGTCAGGCTCCCGTTTGGTCACTGGGACGAAACGAGATCTGGGAATGTTGTGTGTCCTAAAAAGAGTAAAGGGGAGACAACCGGGGAGGAGACGGGCAAGAAGAGCCACTACTACGTGGGGTGTAGCGGGGCTGGTGGTTAAACCTTACTTACAGCTGCGAGCTTCTGCAGAAGGTCACAATTCCAGGTAAATCTTAGGAATGCTTTAAAAGTAGGAAAATGGTGCTTTTTTTTTTTGTGTATATGGGTCAGCTGCCAGCAGCAGCATCTGCTGGAGTCAAGGGTGCTGAGCAAAGCAGGGCTGTGTCCGGAGTAGCTGGGTTCTTAGCAGCGGTCGCAAAGGGAGCTGAGCGAAGCCCGCCTGCAAATCCAGGGGGTTCTGCTTCTCAGCTCAATTCCCAGCAAGACGAAACACATTTGTAGCCGGGGTGGAAGTTTTGGAGCATTCAGCACCACGCTACCGCCAGCCTGGTTTGTGGTGTCGAATATTACGGCTCCCCGTCCCGCGTACGTGAGGATGAGGACTGAGGAAGGCTCGCCCTGCCCGCAGCTTCGTGCCGGGTCAGCAGTTGTGTGTGAGGGGAACTCTTGGAGGAGCTGGTGCCTCTGGACAGCCCCTGTTGGTGCTGTGGGTGTCTGCTTAAGCGTGATGCAAACCCACACAACTCTGCTCCTCGTATCTGACGAATGTTTTACAACTTCGACTTCTTCACAGGTTTTACTGAAATTCGGTGGAGGAGGCTGTGGCTGAGCAGAGAACTAAATTTTTTTATTTCACTAACAGGAATAATTTACGATGGAAGGAAGCTTTTTTTTTTGGTTAAAAGATGATTACAGCTTCGGCTGTTTTACCTTCCGGTCCACAAACATTCTTCTTAAACCTGATTCCTGACAAGTAGGTTTTCTCAATTCCCTAGTCCTTGGATTCCACCGGGGAAAAAGAAGGCCTTGCTAATGTTGGTCATTTGTTTCCTTTTGGAGGAAGGAGGGGAGAGTTGAGAAAAAGAGTGATGAAGTAAAACAAATTTACTCCTTGCACACGTGCTGAAGAAATAGACAGGTGTGCACGTTCTTAGGAATACATCATTTAAATCTCTGTGTACGTATTTCGAGCGGATGCGTTCTTACCTAGAGGAGCCAACATCCCCTTTCTGGACCTGATCCTGCTGAGGCTGGTACCTGTGGGTCACACGGGCTGTTCTGAGCAGGGTTCTTCCTACCGGGGGAGGCCGAAGGCTGCAGGCTGCCCGGAGCCGAGTCCCGAGGGAGCCGGGCCGAGCGCGAGAGCTTGCTGGAGGCTCGGGGCTGCCGGGTGCCGCGCACCAGAGCCGCTTCGCTGCACTCCTCTGCGTGGAAAGATCTGGTCATTTCCACCCAGAGCAAGGAAATAAAAAGCTCGGTCAGCCATTTCATTTGGAGACACCCCGCCCTCCTTAAACAAATATTAAAAAAGAAAATGTAGGTTTGGGCCCTCGCGTATCCCGGTGATTTCCACTGACTCGGCTGATGCTTGCGATTGGGATCGGGGCAGGCCGTGTTGTGCAAAATACAAGTTGTCTTTTTTTTCTTAATTTCGGTAGAGGAAGTTATAAGGTTGATGTAGTCCCTTTGATATTTGATTTAACCCGCTAACTGCCCGGGAAGGAAAAGGAGTCTGTTTAGTTTACCTTTGTCCTAGATTCAGTTTTAATATCTCATGTTTAAATGGGGAGGGGGGGGGCTGATCTTTATTCTTAATGATTCATGCTGCCTCAAAGCACAGTGGTTTCTAGTTGTGTGCTGCCTTTCCCACTGGGGGATGCAAACAAAAGAACAATAATTTCAGACTCCTCCTTCAGTTTCCAAGAGAACCTTAGCTGCTCAGGGATAGCTCTGAATTTTAAAAGCATTTTTTCTTCCAAATTACGTATTGATTGCACATAAAATAGCAGGACTGTAATATGCAATTTAAAACAAATGCACGACGGTGCTCATTTGCTTTTAATGCTCCTTTTTTATTTTTATTTTTTATTTTTTTTTCCAGCAGAAAACAAAAAGTGGATTCTGTTCCCATAAGCCGGTCTTGCAAAATCCGCACAAACATTTATTAGTCTAGACACAAAATATTCTCACCCGGCTTCAGCCTGACGATGGCAAAAAAATAATAATAATAATAAAAAAAAAAAGGCAAGCTAATATTGTCCTTGGCTGTCAAAAGGGAAGGGGGGAGTCGTGCCCCAGGCCAGTGAACCAGTAACATTTTGCTGGGGCTGCCTACAACAACAGATGCATCTCATTCCCCTGGGCTTCCAGGCCTGCCTATTCTCTTCGGCTAAACTTGGCCACTCACAAACATTCTCGTTGAGTACCACACCCCAGGCTTATCCTGGGCTCTTTTGATTCGATTTAATAACGGCACTAGGCATGCTCCTCTTTACCAGTCCTCCTCTTCTGCCCCAGGAATCATTTAACTGCCGCGTGGAGTCAAAAACATTCAAAACAGGTGGGAACCGGGCTGACTGGTAGAAGTCAAAAGGGTTTAAAATAGGTGATGTGATCGCAGTTTAAATCTGCAGGAAGGGAGCATCGATCTAAATGCTTTATTCGAATCTTGAGCTGCAGTTCTCATAAATAGCAAATGCTTCTCCTTGCCTGCTACCGTGGCAGTTTGCAGACTTTTGCTGAGTTAAAGGGATAAATCATATTTGTGTGTTTATTTTATCAGTCCTTTACCTCAACGCTCACGTACTCAGACTGCTGGTTTTTATACTTCGTCATTTTCTTAGAAAATGGTGAATTATGCATATCCTGCCTGTCAGCTGATTAGTTCCTGTTACTCCCAATTTGTGTCAGGCTGCGTTTGGTTGGAAATTAAAATTTAATTGAAAATTCCCCTAAACAGCATAACATGTCTGTATTATTAATTAAACTACTGTAAATACATAGGATATCAAGAATGCATGACTGTGTTTTTTAAAACCTACAGAGGAGGCAAGATATGATATTTATACTTAGTAGATTAAATATATTGCTTCTGTGGTGGCAGGTCTGTGCCTTAAGATTTTGAACCTGGTAGAGCTCGTGCTCAAACCTTAAAAGGAAATGTTACATCGACAATAAAATGTCCTGCTTTCTCAGGGAGGACACTTCTCAGGTCATCCAGTCTTCACTCGGTGCAACTCTTACAAAGTGAACGTCTTCCTATGAGGTTAGGCGCTGGTGGCCACTCATCCATGTTCTCACTAAGAATTTCCGACCTGACCAAGACAACTTGCATCTAAACAGAAAAAAAATTATACGGACCAAACCCGTCCCTTTTTAATACTTACTTCTTTTTTTTTTTCACATTACTTTTTTTCTGTTAATAAGAACGTATCTGTTCACAGTCAGTATTTCAGCCAGCGACCGGTGCTCTCCGAGGAGGATGACTGCTGTAATGCTGATAAATCAGGTGTCATTTATGAGGCAGTGTGTTCTTGAAACGTTAATATAACTTAATGAAGTATTTCTGATTAAAACTGGTTCTGAGTTTCCTACTCGAAGCTGTAGGGTGTTTAAGCAACACTGATTCTTCTCTTCCTGCCCCCCCTCCCATCCTATCTTGTTTTGGGCTGGGCAATTTTGGAGGCTCTCTGTTGCTCCTTAATGTTTTTCTTAACGCGTACAGTATTTTTAATACAATTTTAGTGTCCGTCCTCATTTAAACCAGTGAGAATGTGATTTTGACCGCAGTATACATGTGAGGCTTCGAACCACCTATGTGGTTTAAAACAGAAGTAATCGGATTTTGATGGTGTTTAAACTTAATTTGCTTTAAGCGCAGCATTTTACTTAACGACACACTTCTCACTTAAACCCTGTTCTGCTAACTTTCCACGATTCTATTACTAAATGGGACAAAAAGTGAACTGCAGTAGTCTGTTTCCTGCAGTCCGCTTCTTTGCTCCCTGCCAGCGCCGGCCAGCAGAGGTGAGCGGCTGGCAGGAGGAGCCCAAACATCCCTGGCAGCTCCAGGACGCAGGGGGAAGGATGCAGCCCCCTGTGCTGCCTCGCTCGGCGCCTCCCACACCCGAGCCGCTGGTCGCAGCCGGGGCTCCGGGCAGCGCAGGGAGGGCAGGGCGCGTGGTGGGAGTGGGGCTCACGGTCAGAATTTGGGGCGTGGGTCCGGAAGGGGTCTTAACTAAGGCTTTGAATTTGCAGCTTCGAATTTGGATTTGCAGGCCCGCGTTTAAGGTGAGCCCGGAGCAGCGCGGGACGGCGTCAGGGCTGTCGCTGGGCTCCTCATCTGGCGGCGCTGGTGAAGTGAAACAAGTCAAACGCTAAGTGCAAGCCTCCCGCTCCCACCGCAGTGAGCTGGGGTGCTTGTGTTCTGGTCCGGCGGCTCTCTAAGCCCCCGTGTCGCTCCGTGGTAACTCGAGCACGCCGTCTGACTCCCACAGGTGACCGTCCTTCCACGGCCAGCCTTTTATTCCGCACGCTGCGCTTGGCAGGCTCTGCATTCCCGCGTCTTCCACCCTTTTTGTCGCTGGCCCGGTTGGCAGCGAGCGGTGTTGGCGCACCCCGTGAACGTGTGATGGCGAGGAGAGGGGGATCAGACCTCGTCGCGCAGGGTAAGCCGCCATCTCCTGCGGAAAGCAGCGGGAGCATCCGAGCGGCGCAGTACGGAGCTCAGCGGGAGGCTGGGGTCGGGGCACTGCCGCAAATGAAAATGCTTTGCTGGCTGCAGAGGCTAACTGGGTACACGCTGGTGTTTTACTATGTGGTGGAGACCTGCGGAGAGTGTTTCTGCAGGCAGCTCGGTCTGCCCTCCTTTGTAGCTGAAACATCCCCAAGTTCTAAGGGGAAAAAAAGAATAGAAGGGACTTGCGGAGATCGTCTGGTCCTGCCTCCCGCTCAAAGCGAGGTTAACTTTGAAATTAGATAGGGTTGGTCTGGGTCTTGCCGAGTTTTGCGGTCTTCCAGGGATGGAAATTCCTTAAAAGTTGCCAGCAGATCTCCACGACCTCTCCGGACAGCTGCCTGCAGTCCCCAGCCGGCGCGGAGCTGCCGTTACTCCTCCATCGCCCTGCCCCAAAAGTGGTGGGTGATCTCCAGGAGCAGGCTGAGAGCAGGCTGGCCCGGCAGCGAGGTGGAGACAGACCTGAAGCGTCCCCACAGCCTCTCCTGGCTCCTGGCAGAAATTCAGCACTGCACCGGGACCGCTGGCATGAACGGCAGGGACCGAGCACCCTGCGTACGGAGAGGGAAGCTTGAGCGTTGTGCTCCTGCTGTGAAAAGTGCTGCTGCCGACCCGCGTTGGTGGGATCAGGCCAGAGGATGACGTCCTGAAGAAATCGTGAGCATCAACCAAAAAATACACCTCCCCAGTACAGAGGAGTCTGCCAGTAGGGTCTAGGTGAAATCTGCTTTGGTTTCGTGGTTTAATTCAGCTTACAGTTGCAAAGCTGATGTGGGACACCGGGAGGCACCTTCAAAGAAATCTGAAATGTCAGCTCCGGAGTCACGTTTTTGACTTCCAAGCAGAGAAGCAAATCTTGTGACGAAGGCAATAAAGGACTTCTTGTGCCCTCTGCAGCCTTTGACCTTCGCCTGAAGCGGCAGCAGACCTAGGGTGCTGGAGGCGGCTCTGAGGAGGGCGCGGGGTGGGACGCGGCTGGGAGGAGGTGCCGTGAGCACCAGCCGCAGTGGCCGGAGTGCTGGAGGAGGCTCTGGAGAGGAATCGCAGCCTGGATGCTGCAAGTCTTCATCTCGACGCGTGCTAAGCTGGGTCTCTGCGAGAGAGTTGCGTTATTTTTACCCGCTCAAGTGACACTCCACGTACGTGCTTTCTCCCAGAACGCTGGCTCCTGCAGGCACTGCGTTTATGCTCTTGGAGCGAGTATTTTGGGATCTTTTACGAGCTACCTGAGCCTCAGGTCTGTGTCCTGGTGTATTCAAGTCGGCGTGTGCGTGTGGAGTATGTAGCAGAGCGTGTTTGTGTCACCTGGTGAGTCCATTGTAAGTCCTCGTTTTCACTTTCTTCTGATCTTCGAGATGCCAATTTCTTACTTGTTTCTGTTTGAAGGCTGCTTTTGTTCCCCGGGCCTTGGATTTGGGGGAACATCCAGCTGGTTCAAGAGCAAAACGCGAGAGCGAAGCAGGGAAGAGAGGCGCTCTCCGTGCACAAACCACGTTATCTTTCTTTTTCTGAGCAGCTCTGTGCCTTGGGGATCTGACATAGGAACTTGAAATCTGGCAAGGATCTAGCCTGAGGTCTGACAAATGCGTTCTGCTGCTTAAAGACAAGAAACTGGCAGAATTATGAGTCATAGTTTATCGCCACCTCTTTGTATCCAAGGTAGGATTTGCAGGATATTTTGTTACCCGCTCTCGATGTGCTTTTATGCCTGTCACTCGCACTTTGCAGGCTGCTTTAAACCGCCGCTGGTAAATGGATCCTCCTCCTCCCTGTCTGGGTTGTCACCCCGGCGTGGTGTGAAGCTCCTGCTGCCGTTGCTCCTGCCAACACCGCTGGCTTCAGGTAGAGAAGCACCCTTAAGGCCCGAGCCCTAGTGAGACCTAGCCCCACTTGTTTAAGGACGGGCAGAGAGCTCCCCAGGCTGCTGATTGCCATCGAGCCTTCCTTTCACAGCCGCTTTGAAGTCTTTCCCATGTGATGAGGGCAGGGAGGGCTGGCGGGAGGAGGAGGGAGAGGAGAGGCAAGCTGTGCCGAGCTGTGTCACCTCGCAGAGCGGTGACGAGAGGATGAGTCGGGCCGTCTGGCGAGGGAGGGACCATCTGCAGGGCTGCAGCTCTCCTCCCTGACAGCGCTGAGAGGTGCCTGGGGACACGAGCTCCCGAAGCGAACGGAAGGTTTTGTACTCCCAGCCCTACGCCAGGGCCTGGGAAAGCTGAGGTCTCTAGAATTTTTTTCAGCTTAGGGAAAAAAAAAAATAAAAAAATGGAAGTTGAAAGGAACATTTTGTGAAACGGTGCCTGTGCCAGACTTTCGTTTTAAAGGAGGAAACCCCGGGGGAACAAAACCTTTTGTTTTGGTGTTTTAAGGAGAAACTTTTTTTTTGATAAACAGCTTTTGAAGTGAATCAATTTTTACCGTTACCTTTTTTAAAAGCCAATATGGAACAAACATTTTGGGGGTTGAATTAAATGTTTATTCAACCCCAGACACGCTCCGCAATCTTTTCAGGTCAATAATGTTATTTCCTCTTCCTTCCCATTTTTCTATGCAACAGCACAGCAAGCAAAACAAAACAGAGCTGTAACTATGCAAAAAAGAATCCATCTCTAACTCTGCCACCATTTTATTGGCTAAGGTGAACACTTACATTGGTGATCGTGGCCAGGCCTGATCCTTTAAAGAATAATCACGTCGGGTGCTACAAGCACTGGGTGCTCACCGCTTGAATTAAACACGCTGGAGGTCCAAAAATCAAGACCTGCCTGTGTAAAGTTAAGCTGCCCAGTTGAGCAGGTGAGGGAAAATAGGTTTAAATTGAGATTCGCTTTTGTTCTGGAGTCAGAAGCAGTAATGCCCTCTGAACTCCCCAGGTAATGGACAACGGAAAAAGTGGCTCTGTAAAACCAAGTCCTTCGCCCTCCTCAGCTGGAAGCAGCAGCGGCAGCACCCGTCAGAGCAGAACAGGCTGCGCGGAGCTCTGTGCAGAGTAGTTCTTGACGTGGATACAGCAACGCAGAGTGAATGGTAATGGTTAGGAGTGGGCTAAACAAAGGACTGACCATTCCTTATCGTGGATTAATTGGGAGCCGTAAGGAGAAGCCAAAACAAAGCTTTCTGGGCTGAGGAAGATTGCAGACACCTACTCATCCAGGTGATTTTAAGAGTTGGAAGCAGGTTCCTCTCCTCAGACTTCTCCTGAGCCACCCTGTTTGGGCACATCCTTCGTTACGTTGAGTTTGGGTTTTTGTTGCCTTTTTTCTCCCTTCTTCCTGCATGCTGGATAGAAGTGTCATACAGCAAGCAGGAAAAATGACTTTTCGTGAAGCATATCACCTGAACATACAGAGAATAGTTCCTGTAATCTCATTTTGTGTGGCATCAGCTACTCCTGTCTGGGGCGTGGAAGGACGAGGCGGGCAAAACCTAGAAAGGTGTTCTTTTACGTGCTTTCTGCTGTCAGCCATATATCTTTTCCTCCTTAAACTTCAATCAGAGAGGCAGTGTTTAGGAAACATATAAATCTTTATCCAGATCAGCTACAGAGATAACTTTTAAGTGTTGAATTCCACTCTGGAGAGTAAGTCTGTCTTAATAAAATTAATAATGAATTGGTATTATTAACTGTTTATGTTCTACTTCTGAAGAGCAGTGTCCTGAGCAATTGCCTGTTCAGAGATAAAAATATAAACTCCTGGGCTTTTGAAAATGCATGCCTGCGCTTATTTTATTTCCCTGGGAAAATATCATGGGCTGGCTTTGCTAGGAATGTCACTTGTATGAAGATCTGAGGTAAAATTACAAAAGGGCGTTTCAGTAGCGAATGTCTTGAGAGCTGAAGTGTAACTACGTGGAAGTTTTCCTCCAGATTCTTCCGCTGAAGAATCACGGAATGGGTTGGGTCGGAAGGGACCTTGAAGACCACCCAGTTCCAACCCCCTGCCCTGGGCAGGGACACCTCCCACCAGCCCAGGTTGCCCAAAGCCCCATCCAGCCTGGCCTTGAACACCTCCAGGGATGGGGCACCCACAGCTTCTCTGGGCTGCCTGTGCCAGGGCCTCACCACCCTCTGAGTGAAGAATTTCTCCCTTATATCTGATCTAAACCCACCCTCTTTTAGTTTAAAGCCATTACTCCTTGTCCTGTCACTACACGCCCTTGTACAATGTCTCTCCTTGTCTTTCTCAAAAGCCCCCTGTGAGTACTGAGAGGCTGCAGTAAGGCCTCCCTTCTCCAGGCTGAGCAACCCCAGCTCTGTTTCTCTGCAGGAGAGGTGCCCCAGCCCTCTGATCCTGCCCGTGGCCCCCTCTGGACTCGCTCTTACAGATCCGTGTCCTTGTGCTGGGGGCCCAGAGCTGGGTGCAGGGCTCCAGGTGGGGTCTCACAGTGGCACAGAGGAGGATCACCACCTCCCTGGAGCCGCTGGCCACGGTTTTTTTTGATGCAGCCCAGGATATTGCAGGCTTTCTGGGCTGTAAGCACACGCTGCTGGCTCTTGTTGGGTTTGTCACCCATCAGGACCCCCAAGCCCTTCTCTGCAGGGCTGCTCTCAGTCCGTTCGTCCTGCAGTTAGTAATCGAGTCTTAGATGCTGGGCTGTTGACTGCAGCTCTCTGGATGCAGCCATCCAGCCAAAAATGAAGCTTTTTGACATGGTGCAAACACCTGAAATGCTTCCTGACAAACCAAATTGCACAACGGAGTTCCTATATTGTAGTGAGACGGAAAAACACAAAAGTAGAGTCCAGATAGGAATAGAAAATCTTTGCTCATGTATTTGACCTGAAAGTATTTAAGGGAGAAGCCAAAGCAACCTCTGAACCATTAGTGATAGTCTTTAGGAGTTCATGGAGGATGAGGGGTGGTCTCAGGGGAGTTGGGGCAGGCAGACATAATACACAGGAGAACACGTAGGGAATTGCCCTCATTCATGGGAATTGCCCATGGCATCCTCGTCAGCAGAACAGGAGAGGTGTTCCAGAGGAACTGAAGGACTGGGGTGGTGCATAATTGCTTTGATCTACTGCTCAAGTGTGAGTTGTCGTAATTCCCTGGTAAACTGAAAGAACATAACCAGGCAGCGTGCTACAGCTGCGCTAATCCCATTAGTAACCGGTACAGGGGTTTCTGGAAGGTTTGTAGAGGAAGGAAGGCTGGGAAGGGCAGCAAACATCTGGCTTCGGTGGGATTTGAGAATAGTGAATGCTGTTGTAGCTCTGAATTAAACAGGGTTTTAAAATCACAGTGTCTTTTAAAAAAATTGTGTAGTGAGATGAGCGTAGATGTGGCTTTCTTTTCCTGAGACCTGCTTGCCTCAAAGAAACACGTTGCTTGGTCAACAGTAGAGGGCTGGGACTGTCTGCCTGGGCATGGTGAGCAAAACCAAACACAGGAACCAGGGCCGTGTTACGGAGATTTAGCTCTAAGGGCACAGGTGATGCAATTAATTGCACGTGGGCTTGTAGGGTTATAGGCAGCTGGGTAAGTGAGGGACTGGGGAAGCGCTTATTGATCTGTTGGACGGGGTTCACGTTTTCTTCTTTACCTCGGGCCTTATCTCGAGCATGCTTCCACGCTGCGTGTCAGGTCAAACACTGCTTCCCCTCGCGCTCCGGGCCGCCCCACGGCCTGACCCTCAGCAAGCCCCGTGCTCGCTGGGCCGCCCCGAGAGCCGGTCCTGCGTTCTGCTCGGCACACGGGGCACTGCAAAGCACCTCGAGTCGCGTCAAACTGCAGCTCCGGCCAGCTCTGCTGGCTGCTAAGCAGCTTGTGACAACTGGCATTTCTGGCATTTCGGAAATTTTACTCAAGATCGCAGAAAAATTAGGTAATACCACCCAGCTCTTCCCCAGGAGAATTGCCCAACATTGCGTCTTGGCAGTTGCCTGTCTTTTGTGAAGAGCCCTCCAGCCCCGCAGAGGAGTGGCACAGTTAATGATGCTCTACCTCTCGTCCCTCAGGGCAGGGAGACAAATGGATCCATTTAGCTCAGCTTCGTGGCTTTCTCGCCGCGAAGATAAATGAGACAGTCTGCAGTGCACGCTTTGTATATACTTTAAAATAAATATCCTTTACACCTCTCCGCAATTTTACAGATTGCCAGCGTTGGCTTGTCAAAGAAGGGTACCTTTCAACGCCAGCTCTGTGAAATAATTATGATCCTGGAATGATGATTACCTGAGATTTATGGAGCACTGTCGGAGTCCTTAATGCTGTGTAACCGTACCCTTGGCATAAGGAGCCTGTCGTCCTGGGCTGCACACTTCGGGTGTAGGCAGGGAAGCAGTGCAGAGAGATTCGGAGGGTCACTTAGAAGCACTTGGGGAGGATTTTTGCAGGAAAGTGCAGTAAGGCACAGTTTCAGAAGGAGAGCTTGCGGAGCAGCACTGTGTCGTAGCTAGGGATGAGCGATTTTGTCTTTTGCGTAAAGGCAAAATGTGAAGTTCGGAATTATTTGCCTTCCTTCCTAGCCACAGCCTCTGCTCTCCCCATAATCAAAAATAAAGGACTGTGTTACTGTACTGTGGGAAACAGTATTTATTTTCTCCTTCTCGTTTCTTTAAACTGCGCTTCTTCCTTTTACACTGCTCTTCTTTTAAGATTCTTTTAAGATTTTGTTAAGAACAAAGCTGGCCTTCTGTTTTTAACCTGTTATATGCCTTACAAACCTTCTGAAGCAGCTGCTTGAATGTCCCTCTTGCACGTGAGCATGTCACCGCTTCGGGCAGTAGATAATGTTCCCCTGTCTACAGACTCATGTATCTATGGGATTTCTTGCACGAGAAATCAGCGTCTGCTTTTATTTCAAGAAGAAAACTATTACCGAGAGTATAACCCGCTGCAGAAGTTTGTGCATCATTTCCAACAGCCTAGTTGTGGTCTCGGTGGGATAAAACTCACTCCAGTCTGTGCTATTTAAGAACATATTTATTCTCTGAATTTATGTAGCCCTCAAATTGGATTGGTACTTCTTTAGTTTTTCTTAGAAGTGAACAAGGAATTCTGAATAGAAAATACATAATTTTGTTTGGCTTCTGCTTGCTATATCACTTTTTAATGCTTTTTTTTTTTTCCCCTCTGGCAGAGTTCACGCAATCAATCATGTCCCCGTTAATGCATAGAGCCATGAAAACAGATTTTAGTTAATTGCCATTTGTTAACAATCAGCTTTTATTGGTCTGGGATTGGCCTTCACTGGAAGAATGACATTTGGGGAGCTAGGAAGAAAGGATAGTCATCTTTTGTCTGTCAGAGCGCCTTAAAAAGGCATTTTTTGCCTAATTTCAGACTGGGGAGAAAGGCCCTGTGCATGCTTGTACCTACATGTGTAATGAAACAGAAAAATAGGCTAAACGTGCCTTTTTTAGGGTCCTTCACAATGTCTGGCGTAAAAGACAGGATGGAGTCAGCAGCAGAGATGTCGTGCTGGGGGTGAGTTTGTGATGGGGAGGACTTGAGCTCACAGAGCGGCTGAGAGGAGTTGTAGCCTACACAAAGCAGCCCAAGAGCAAGGAAACAGAGGGGAAACAGAAGGTTGCCTTTTCTGTGCTATTCTCTGTCTTGCACCTCTCACTGCATTGATGTGAACGAAAACAAATTCCAGCCTGTAATAGCTGAGCTGGAATTTGTCTTTCTTGCCTCAGCTGTGAGGATCTCTTCTTGGAACGGGTCTGCTGGTTTCAGGGGTGACCAGTGGTGGATGGAACCCCAAAGGGCTGCATTACCTTAAACCATGCTATGTAGCAGAACAGAAAGTAGTCTTTAAATTGAACTAATTACACTCTCTTCTTTGCTACAGGTGGTGGATGTGGACTTTAAAACAGTGTCTCAACATTTCATCCTCAACTGTCTTTTTTAATCTGATTGCACTACAAAAGAAAAGCTGCTAATGGGATAAATGTTGAGACGTTACAAGAACTGACTTGAAGTACCAAAAGCCATTATTACCAATCAAGAAGAGCTTGAAGCTAAGCCTGTAGCTGACCAGTCAGTATCACATCCACAGAAGAGGCATGGCAAGTAAACGGAAATCAACAACGCCGTGCATGGTCTTAGCCAACGAGCAGGATCCGGATCTAGGAACGGTGTCAGACGTGGAGGAAGGACCACCCGCAGCTGCGCCAGCAGAGAATAACCCTACAGCAGAGAGCGTCACAAGCGAGGAGGATGTTCACGAGTGTATGGATTCAGACAATCAGAAAAACACAAATAAAGTAGAAGGTGGCTATGAGTGTAAATACTGTACTTTTCAGACTCCGGATCTCAATATGTTTACTTTCCACGTGGATTCGGAACATCCCAACGTCGTACTAAATTCATCCTATGTTTGTGTGGAATGCAATTTTCTTACCAAAAGATACGACGCTCTCTCAGAACACAATTTGAAGTACCACCCCGGCGAGGAGAATTTTAAGTTGACCATGGTGAAACGTAATAATCAGACAATCTTTGAGCAGACTGTAAACGATCTCACTTTTGATGGGAGTTTTGTTAGAGAAGAAAATGCTGAGCAGGCTGACCCTGCCGAGGCCCCCTCGTCGGGGATCTCCATTAGCAAAACTCCTATTATGAAAATGATGAAAAACAAAACCGAAACTAAACGCATTGCTGTTTTCCACAACGTAGTCGATGACATTCCTGGCGAAGAAAAGGGAACGGAAAATGAGCCAAACTCCGAAGAAGTAGTAGAAAACCCACCACCGTCGGTTTCTGAGTCAAAAGCGAGCCACTCGGTTGTTTGCAGCGCAGCAGACGTACCGAGCACGGTGGTGACTCCAGCACCGGTGCTTCAGCCCGGGGTGGCACAGGTTATAACAGCTGTTACAGCTCCACAGAACTCAAACCTGATCCCCAAAGTCCTGATACCCGTAAATAGCATTCCAGCCTATAACACTGCTCTGGACAACAATCCTCTTTTGCTCAACACTTACAACAAATTCCCGTACCCAACCATGTCAGAAATCACTGTTCTTTCCACTCAAGCGAAGTACACAGAGGAACAGATTAAAATCTGGTTTTCTGCCCAACGTCTGAAGCACGGTGTGAGCTGGACGCCGGAGGAAGTGGAGGAAGCGAGGAGGAAGCAATTTAATGGCACAGTGCACACTGTGCCGCAGACGATTACCGTCATCCCAGCGCACATTTCTGCCGCTAGCAATGGGTTACCTTCGATTTTACAGACGTGCCAGATAGTCGGTCAGCCAGGGCTTGTTCTCACTCAAGTCGCAGGTGCAAATACCTTACCAGTGACAGCCCCGATAGCCTTGACTGTAGCGGGAGTCCCAAACCAAACCCAGCTGCAGAAGAGTCAGATTCACACTGCTCAGCCCATGGCAGAAACCAAACAAGTAGCTGCTGTTCCTGCCCCTCAGCCTATCAAAAACGAAACCGCGCTAATGAATCCCGATTCCTTTGGCATGCGAGCAAAAAAAACAAAGGAACAGCTGGCAGAATTAAAAGTCAGCTACCTGAAGAATCAGTTTCCTCAAGATTCGGAAATTAGCAGGCTTATGAAAATAACAGGCCTGACTAAAGGAGAGATCAAGAAGTGGTTCAGCGACACGCGCTACAATCAGAGGAACTCGAAGAATAATCACGGGATTCATCTCAACAGTGATTCGTGTGCCACCATTGTTATTGATTCAAGTGATGAAATGAACGAGTCCCCGACAGGAGCCGCTCCGCAGAGCAAGTCATCGTGGGGTGCATTTCCTGATTTCACCCCGCAGAAGTTCAAAGAGAAGACGGCTGAACAGTTGCAAGTCCTCCAGGCAAGTTTTCTTAATAACCCTATCCTTACAGACGAAGAGATGAACCGGTTAAGAGCCCAAACCAAACTTACCAGGAGAGAGATTGATGCCTGGTTTACAGAAAGAAGGAAGTCGAACGTCTTAAAGGAAGAGGGAACCGATGTGAATGAGAGCAATGCCAGCAGCTCAAAAGAGGAGGCTGGAGAATCATCCGTGGGAGATGGAGCAGCAGGACCAAAATCGGGGGGCTCCGCTTCCAGCAAAATAGGCAAAAAATCCCCAGAGCAGTTGCACATGCTTAAAAGTTCCTTTGTTCGTACTCAGTGGCCATCCCCGCAAGAATACAACAAGCTGGCAGAAGAAACGGGGCTCCCAAGGTCAGAAATTGTGAGCTGGTTTGGAGATACTCGCTACGCCTGGAAAAACGGCGGACTGAAGTGGTATTACTATTACCAGAGCGCCAACGCGAACAGCTTGAACGGGCAAGGCTTTGCGAGGAAGAGAGGGAGAGGAAGACCAAAAGGGAGGGGGAGAGGGAGGCCTCGAGGGAGGCCTCGGGGAAGCAAGAGGTTAAATTGCTGGGACAGAGGCGTGTCTGTCATAAAATTCAAAACTGGAACAGCAATCCTGAAGGACTACTACATGAAGCACAAATTCCTTAATGAGCAAGACCTCGATGAACTTGTAGCCAAATCTCACATGGGGTATGAGCAGGTCAGAGAGTGGTTTGCAGAAAGGCAAAGAAGATTAGAACTTGGAATAGAGCTCTTTGAGGAGAACGAGGAAGAAGATGAAATGCTGGAAGATCAGGAAGACGAGGAAGAAACAGACGATAGCGATACTTGGGAACCTCCCCGACATGTTAAGCGTAAACTCTCCAAATCAGATTGACGCAGTTTGGGATCTGGGAGCCAAAAACCTGTGAATTAGGTTTGATCTTACGGTGAAGAGCCACACAATTTTTCCTGGCCTTCAGTTTTAGCAAGCACCTGCAAAGCGTCTTACTTGCACCCGAGAGAACATGGGCAAGATGCTACCCGTGCAGGCGACGAGCATTTGCTTCCTTGCTACCAGAGATGGACATCCGCAGGCCTAGCCTAGGACATGGGGTTATAAATCAGCTCCGGTTCAGCTCCTCCTCTTCCGCATTACCGATGGGAAGGTTCATCATTCACATGACTGCTTCTCAGTATTTAATTGCCTTATGTTGTTTAATTCCAAAAAAACACAAACCACCACAGACGCATTTTTTTTGTTGTTGTAGGAGAACATTGCCTGCTCACGAAGGAGGAAAATACAAAAACCTAGGATGTGTTTTTGCAAACATCACTTCACCTGAAAGGTTTCAAGGCCTGGGTTTATTTCTTAAGGAAAGAATTCAAAACAAAAGAGAAGGGGAAAAGTGTGACAAAGGAATCAATGAACCTAGGGGTGAGGATTGCTTGGTTTAAGAAAACGAGGTGATATTGCACCTTTTGCGTATCTTCAAAGTGTTTTGGGTTTACAGAGCTTGTGCTGAAATGTTTCTTGCTGATAATTAATGAGCTAACTGAATGAGTTTAATGCTAGAAGATGCTTTTCGTTAAATTTAATCAGTGTATCCTACATCAATTTAATTTAAATGCCTGACAGACTTGATGCAGTTGATAGCAACATTCATTTTTAGCTTATGCATTCTTTACTTTGTTGGAAAATGGTAAGAAAAGTATTTATGTTTCTAGCTAAAAAGACTAATTTCTTGAAATCTTACACTGTATTTTAAGGTGAACATGAGGCAGAAACTGCCTGTTTTCATTGTTTCAGCATTGCTTACGGTTTTGTAAGAATACACAGATACAGAGGCGAAAAGCGTCTTCAGGTGCTAGTAAGAAAGGTTTTCAAGTAAGTTGTGGCAATGACCTGCTTTATAATTCTCAAACAAAATGAAGTTATATGGCTTTTAGGTGGTTAGGAATGGTAAACACACCGGTGTTTAATTGTTCTTTAGCGATAGCCCGGTTGAATGTTTCATGTGCAAGTTTAACCTAAAATTCAGCCTGATGGATTGAGCTTGCCACTGCGCTGATTGCTCTTAGGGCTGCTGGGTGAACACACGTATTTATAGGGGTGGTTCGATCTACCTGAACCCCAGAAGTAGTTGAATTGGTTAGGGAGCATCTGCATCTTGGATGAGTGTTTATATTAAAAGAAAAGAAAGGAAAAGAAATGAAAAAACGCCATGTGGTCTCGGGGCAGTGAAGTCATAGTAGCGTTTGGATAAGCAGATTAAAAACGGTGGGCCAAATTCACAAAAGTTTAGGCAGATACCTGGCATTCTAGAGTAGTGGTACTGCAAGGAAGAGCAGTTTGTGTTCGTGCCGCTGTCGGTCTGCATTTTTTAGGGGTAAGTTACTTTATATTTAGATGTCTAAAGATGATAAGGAACTGGTGCTGCTGTAGCCAGCATTGTCTGCTTTTACATGGGCACTAACAGAAAGCACGCTAGCGATCTCCTTTCCAAATCTGTCGACATCTTCTCTGTAGGCATTTGCATCTGTTGACCTGTGAGGGAAAGATTAGCATAGAGAAAATGTGTCCTAATGTTTCCACGTCTCCAAGAACCTAATCTAGAGTTATTCTTTCTTCCTTACTGTGATAGCTGTCAGAAGACCAAGAAGTCTTTTCAGTGATGATTTTCTGAAGCAGAGGAGTTCATATCACATCTGATCTTCTTGCCAGATCGTGGGTGAAACCCAGGTCGGAACAAGAGAGGGAATAATGTCTGACAAATGTCTGTGAGGTGGTGTCAGAGAGATCAGGATCTGGCCTTCCCAGCAGGGGCTGCTGCAGGTGGCAGGGAGGTATGGTTTGGCAGGTGATGGTGTGGGTGAGGCTGTTGGAGACAGCAGCAAATCAAAGAAAGATTTGCGTTAGCTTCAAGCTCCACTGGGACTACAGGGTCAAAAATCAGTGCTTGATGGGTGGGAAAGGACAAAACTAGTAGAGAAAGAGATGCTATTTTTAAGTTTCTGAAAGTATTAAAGCAAATCCTTAAACTCCTTGGGAATATGCCTCCAACAAGCGAATTCTGGAGTTGCCTTAAACCTTAAGGGTGAGCCAGAATTAATTAAAAAAACAAAACAAAGAAACAAACAAACAAAAAAACGCCCACCCAAGCAACCTGTATAAGAATCTTCATTTTTGTTAGCATTTAGTTCATCACTAAATCTAACCTTCTTTAAAAGATGCGAAAAAAATGAAGATCCAAGTTAATTGTGTGATTGAACTGGGAAATTTTCCATTTTGGCAGTGCTCTGTTAAATAACGCTCAGCTACAATGTTAGGCCTTAGCACATCTGGTCTGAGAAACGCAGGAAGAGGAAATACATTGTTTATCAGACTAAATATAGTTGGATTGGACGTCTTCTTTGAGTAAGATGATCAGAGAGGATGGCTGACGTATACGGGACAAGATTTTCAACTGCTGTAAACATTATAGTTCCACGTATTGCATAATATCGTTATAACAGCATTTTCAGCCCATCTCATCTCTTTGCAGAGTACAGGATTTAAATTAAACCGCGTGCTGTGGGCCGGATAACGAGAGGCGCAGGGTACCCACGTTTCCCTTAGGCTAGATGCACGCTGTAAACCTTTCAGTTGTGCCAAGGACGAGAAAAATCTGGGCAGGTTCAGTCCTGAAAACACCGGTTGTATGCACTTGTATCACTCACAATCTGCTATTTTTGTTGGGAAAAAAGAGCCCAGTTTATTTCGTGTTTACAGCACGTGTGTATTTGCACTGTGGGAGACGCTTAGCAGAGGCTCCTGCATCAGAGCTGATAGGAGGAGCACTGGAAGGAGCTGTTGGCGTGCTGGAGGCCGTCGGGATGCTCTGCTTTGTAGACCCTGGTCATGGCTGGCGGCAACCCCAAAGTGCTGGTAGCAGGGGTTTAGCCCAGATTCGTCTCGTCTGATCTTAGGCCACTGTGCTCCTTACCATGGTGCCCCAGGCACCTGAGAGAAACAGAAGCTGTGGAGGGGGTACGGCACATTCTCGTTCTCAGCTGATGAGGAATCTGAGCAACGCTGTCCTCAACACCAGATCTGGCTGAGGGCTTACCTCTGGGTTGCTGGTTTGTTCTCAGTCTTCACTGGGAGCACTGTTTCAGGATCCAGCCCTGAGCGTCGGTTCCTCTGGAGCTAAGGCTGAGCTTTTTTTTCTTCTGCTGTTTCTGATAAGAGCACCTGCTGTTACGATGCTGGTTAATGTTGTCTCTGGAACTCAGATAAAGCCAGGCTGAAGGTAATCCTTTGCTAGAATCGAGAGGGAGAAGGGCTAAAAACACGCAAGCAGTATCACAGCTGCTGAGGCACTCACTGTCCCTGGATCATGCTGCTTCACAGCATGTTTTACTCTTCCGAGTACAATGAAAAAGCACAGTTCTGTCTGAGCAGTGCTGAATTCCCAGTATCAGCCTCTTAATGGCCCTAGGATTGGTGTTAGTTGTAAAGAAAGTCAGAGACATCCCCCCTGGGGTTTGAATGAACTAACGGAGTGCTGGCTTGGAAGGAGTGGGAGAAGGGAAATGCAGAATCTTGACTCCGCATTTTCCTCGCCCTGCAGAATTCACTTACCTAAAACTTGGTGAGCAAGACAAATTTTACTCTTGCTCTTCTGACAGAACAAGTATTGCAGTCACTCATGTTTAGCATGCACAGATCCCAGCTCTGATCTGAAAGCAAAAGAAAGATACCTGGTACCCCGTGACTAGAATTGAGTGGATTATCTCTAATACACTACAGTAAACGGGGCCGTTCCATTTTTGAACCTTGTCCAGTACCATTTTTACTGTTTTTTCACAGCATTATGTGCAATATGGTTGCTAGCTGTAACTTTGATCATCAGTAAGGAAACTCATGCAATGTCCACGTGTGACATGAAATAGTTTTTCTAATGCACGGCTTGCTGACCTTGGGTAAAAGCCTGTTGTCTTCCTGCTCACCAAGGAACTCTGAGGCAGGCGAATGCTCTCCCTTCTCCTTCAGAGCAGAGAGAGGATTTCTGGAGCCCATACAAAGGGATTCAAAGCCTGATGCAGTCCCGTGAGCTAGAAAGCCCCACGATGCAGACACTCTCCTCCTCCTCCATCTTCCTCAGAAGTGAAAGCACAGCAGAAACTCAGACAACAAGCCCCTGGCTGCTGAGGAACTAAGCTGTAGTTTAAGGTGGGGAGCATTTTCCTTTTGCACTTAATGGAGCGCTGTGCATCCAGGTTGGATCTCAGTGTTTGCTCCTGTAAATATGGCAGCCCCAAATTGTGTCCTCCACCACCTCCTCCTCTCTATGTTCCTATCTCCCAAGGAGAGAAGATAATCGTTAAGCTTCTGTAATAGGAAATATCCCCGCCCTTACCCGAAGGCACAAAAGTAGAGTGCAATGAAATGTAGTTACTTTCTTTGATTTAATTTATTATTTATTGGAAAATACTTTTGCCTGCGTTCAGTAATAATGAGGAATTAGTATCAGTGATGAGAGAGCAGTAAAACTGCTGGAAGTTGTTGAGAACGCCTGGGATGAGCGTGTCAGCTGGGGATAGGACAGGCGGGCGCAGGGCTCGGCTCCCTACCCTGAGCAGTGCTGGGTTCCGCCTGTATTCCCCATCGAGCTGTTGAAGTACTGGGATAAATACGTTTGGCGAGCGGCGTGACACAAACTTAGCGGGTCAAGTGACTGGAGGTTTGGTGAGATATTAAAATGCTGTCGGAAAAGATTGGAAAATGAAAGATGCAACAGTGAAAAGTCCTCTCAATAGCTATTTATACCCACTCGATAGCTGAAATTTCTGTGTCATTATCCCACTTGTGAAAAGGGAGGTTTTGAAGCACGGGCAGGTTGCTGACAGTATTTTCAAGTCTAATGGCCTGAGCTTTTCTTTTGTCTTTTTTTTTTTTTTTCCTGCTGCAGTGAAGAGCATCTGCACTTTTTCAGTGGATACTCATAGAAAAAAAATGACTCACCACAACGTTTAAAATGTTGGGTGGTAGCTGAGGATCCCGTAGCACTTTTCCTGAGTTAAGGGGGGATTCGTCTGGCCGTGCGTGGATGCCTGCAGTTGAGCAGGACACCACAGCAGCTTGACAAGTGCGAGTCAGCTCGCCCCGAACGCCTACAGCCGGTCAGACGAACTGCGCCCCAAACCCCGCTGACTGTTACAGGCGGCTCGCGGGCAGACACTGATGGGATGTTGCAGACGTCTGAAATTAGGGGAGGTGAATCTTCACCTCGGAGCGTGCTGGCTGGGTGGCAGCACTGGTCTCTGTGTCCTGTTGGGCTTCCGTTGTGGGTAGCGATGGTACTCGCCTCCACTCCCTGCCTGGCACGCGTGGGGAAGTGTGAGGTCTTAATTTTTGGATTTGTTCTTTATTCTAGAGCAGATAGCACTACAGTGGCGGATAAAGTAACTGATCCTGGGTCGGCGTACTGTGGCATAAATACGGTTTTCGGGTTGCCAAAGTATTTTAGAGAGAATGTTACTATCTGAACCTTGGACTGTGCATACCTAAAAATGTGTTGAGACGTAATATTTGTATCCCAATTGATCAAAGCGTTTCCTTATGCTTATTCAATACTAGATACCTATCATGAAACTTACCCTAAAGAATCTGCTAGAGTGACAGAAGGTTCAAGCTGCCAAGTCTTCACTTGTGATACGAAACAACCACGAGAGCTCCACTCTGATTTTGCAATGTTCCCCTTGCCTCCAGTTCCAGCTTACAGAAGTGTTCCCAATCCTGCTTAGTTGGTTACCTGCATGTATGCTTACAGTTTGTACAGAAATGCACTAAAATGAGTTGCCCTACCTGGGAAGGCTTTATATTGTACAGAAAATGTGGCACTAGGTACTGCTCTTCATGTGCACAGGAGAGTTAACAGGTGTCGATCTCGTTTACAGAAAAGATGGAGCTTTGCAATTCTCTATAATATATTGCAATATATTTAAATGTCCTGTTTGACATGTGAAATGAAGCTAAGTTAATGCGTTGTTAATGTATTTGAAGTATGAGGAAGACGATTCACTAACGACCAGCAAGGTTTTTAGAAGGTGTTCCAGTATGTAGCAGTCTGTGTGATGTCTGGTGTATGTGCTGTTGTTAACGGAAGCAACGATGCTATTCGCGTTTAGAATGAAGAGTTTCTTACGAATGATGCAATAGCTTACAGTGTCTTTCCTTTGTAGCTGCCCAACGTGGTGAAGGGGAAGCAATTCTTGAAAAAGTTCAAGAAAACTGGTTAACTGTGAATGGGCCTAAACTTTCGTGAAACCAAGAAAATATTTGGACACACACAGGACTTGAATACTCAAAAGGATTTGGAACTTAGTGTTGTGCCAAAGTTAAAACTACTGCAGTTGGCAGAAGTTCTGCACTGTAAATAGAAGACTGATTAAAAGACAGCTTGTAAAAAAAAAAAAAAAAAAAGAAAAAAAAGGAAAAAAAGAAAATCAAATTTTAATACAGTACATTTTTATTCTGATACATAATGGAAACATTCTGTTTTAGACCTTTTTCGAAGAGGCTTCAGTGACCACTAGATTTTGTCCTCTTATATTTTGTTTGGCCTAATACTATATGTTCTAGTAAGATGGGCTTTATTGCCTGTGTTCTTTGATATGTGATTAAGCTTATAGCTTGGAGTGACCAAACATTTTACAGAGTAAAAGTTCTTAGAAACAGTATAATGTAACTGATATTTCTGTGTCTTATTTATCAGGCTCTGCACAAACTTGGAAAGTTGTGCCGGACTTGTACAACTCATATATGGGAACGCAGCATACTTCTTGATATTACAAACCTAAGCCTTTGTGGCAGTATGGATCTCGTCTTTGGATTTATTTTTGTTATTTTTTTGAGGCAAAGAGATGAATGGATGCTGCTGTAAAATATTTGTAATATTGCCATTATTGCTTTCTGTAGCAATTACTGCTTTTGCTTCAACAGATAAAGAAAATAAATCAGAGAGAGAAAAATCCTACAAGAAGCTGGTAGAAGGAAGGATCACGTGGGAACTTCTGAAAATAAACTTTGTACCAAAAAATTTGCAAACAGAAATAATGGAATAAACGTCTCCTTACTGAGTGTGTGTGTTTTTAAAGGGCTGTGCGGAAAGCAGAAACCATGTTTGTCTGAAAATGTCACGAACCAGATCTCGTCAAGTGCCTGTTTTTTTTTTCCTGTTACACAAAACCGAATTTCACTGGTGCCTCGGACGCGATACAAGCGGAGAAGTGGCTTGGCTGGAGAGCCAGCACGAGGTCAGCTTCACGTGCGGGTCGGGGCAGCAGCGCGTTGCTAACTCTTGTGCCCTATCAGCAGGGACGTCCCTATGGTTTCTCTCCTTAAGGGAGACGCTCTTTATTACCACGCTGAAAATATTTGGGGTGGGAGGAGTAGGGGCGAGTAGGAGCCTCCCTGCTGAAGGCCCTGGCAATTGGGCCTCACACTTGGCGACCTCAGGGCTGGTTTAAAAATGCGCGTTTTCCTCAGGCAGTGGCTGAGGCGGGCGTTTTGTTGAGCCCTGCGGCGGCCCCAGAAGGCTCCAGGAGCGCCGCTGCCTTCCGGCAGCCTCCCTCACCTACCCAGCCGCGCGCGGTGCCCTGCTCCAGCCGCTGTGCCCTGGCCAGGGGTGCTCAGGACCCCGCTGTCCCCGCAGGGCCTGGCATCACTCCCACACGCCGATCCCTGCAAGAGAAAGATAGGTTTAAGGCAACAGAGCCGTTCCTGTGCCGTGGCTTGCGGCAGCGCAGAAAAACTACACCCCGAACCGAAGTAGGGACCTGGAGGCGAGCGCTCGTGGTCGGGACAGCTGGGTGTCTGCCCAAACAGTTGTACTCGGGTCGATGGGAAAAAAAACAGGAGGGGAAAAAAATGCTTGCTTGAGATTCGGTCAGCTCAAGAGGGAGTCAGGAAAAGCCGCGCACAACCACCTTTTTTTTAAAGTGACCTTTTTTTGGTTGCTGCGTTGGCAGCGACGCCAAACTCGGACCGTACTTTCGGAGGAGAGCAGCCGGCCTCGGGGGCTGTCTCCCCCCTCCCAGCCTTCTCCTCCCAGCCCCTGCCGCCTTCCAGTTGTTTTCACACCAATACCGACGGCTGCTATTTTTAATAATTTCACGTACCGAACCACTTAGGGCAGCGCCTTAGTTTTCTCGCTGCACCGGAAAGTCCCCTCCGGGGCGATGTCACATTGCTCCCCGTGGGCTTTGCTTTGCTTTGGAACACTGCTGGTGGTCTCGGGGCTGCTTGGTAAGTTGTCTTGTGGCGTCTGGGGCTGCGAAACGACTTGTTGCGCTTCAAGTACTGTAAACCGAAAGCTTTGACTATACGGGTTTCCAGTGGAACTGTGAGCGTTGTGACTAACTCCCTCCCATCTGTGGCTCCTTGCAGTCTCGGTGCTGATGTGCATTACCTTAAAATATTTATTCGGTAGAAGGGAAAAAAAAAAAAGGCAAAGGGGGAGAAACTGGTGGTCTCACCTAGCTGGTTTGTGTCTTTGGGTGAAAATAGAAGTCAGTGCTGGCAGTAATGCTCTTACCCTTTTTCAGTTTTCCTAAATGAAAACCAAAGAGGAAAAAAACCAACAATTTCAGCGAAGTTTGTGTTAAGAGACTAACATAAAAGAGGCCTCCCCAGAACAGGCCCCGTTAACGCCGTGCTCTAAAGGAGATGGTGCAAATACTACCGCAGCCATGATGCTCTCAGTCCTGCAGTTCCTCGCACCGTGGGATGGAAATGGCCCCTCCTTTTTCTCAGCGACACCACAGAGCTAAGCCCTGCACCGCTGGTGTACGCTGCAGGGCGTTCTTTGCTCTAAATTCATCTCATTTCCAATAATTTGGGGGAAGGGGGCAGTTGCGGGCAAAGCCCGTTCTGGATTCCTGCATTTTGTTTGTGTTTAGTGGAGCTTTTCCCCTGCTTTTTCTTGCACTTCCTGACACGCTGGTACCTGTACGAGGCGAGCGTGGAGCCACACAAGCTACGTTCAACAACAATTTTCACCGGTCCTTTCCAGCTGTGCAGAAGCTGCACCGGAGAACCCAAAAAAGCAGTTTGGTCGTTCCCGTGTGGAAGCTCTGTCCCCTGCCAGCCTCCTTATGGACAAGGAGCGTGGGACCGAAAGCCCACGAGTTGTGAGGGGCACTCGAGGGCAACCCCAAAGCCCTTTGTGTATTTCTTTGATGTAGCTTTTCGGTTGGTTGGTTGTTTTCCAGTTCTTTAAGATTTATTTCTCTTTGTTCCTGCAAGGCAGCAATACCGTAGGAAGCCAGCTCGGTTTTCTGGATCACCAGAGGCTTGCAGCAGCCAGACAGGGCTTCTTCAGCCGTGTCCTACAGGAGCAGCTGCCCGGTGCTTCTCAGCCCTGCCCAGCCCCAAGCGAAGTTTTAACAGGGAACAAGTCCGCTGCGGTCTCCACACCCCTGGTTTCATCACGAGACGCAATTAAGCACCAAGCACAACTGTGGCTGGGGGAAGATGATGAGTTTTCGGAGGCTAACTGATAAAACCGGGGGGAGAAAAGGCCCAGGAGGAGGCCCACAAACCTCACTGCGAGTCTTGGGCCCGATACCGCCCGCTGCGATGGCTTTGGTGCGAGCGTGCGCCCCCGGAGCATGGAGCCGCAGCCTTACTGCCCGCAACAGGCATCCGAGGGAAGCGTTGGGGGCGCGTGGTTCCCCCCAGCGAGGGCGAGGTGCCGGCTTGCACGGGAAGACGACTGCTTTAGGATTCTCCCAGGCACCTCATCACCTTTTCCTTCCTTTCCGAAAAGCTTTTTTTCCCCTTTCCAACGACGCTCCCGTCAAGCCCAAGGGCGTGCTCGCTCTGTTCCTCATTTGTCTTACCAGACATGAAATGGTTGCGCAGCCCGTTAATAGCCCAACGCGGCTGTGCTGAGCGCGCCCTTTTGGCAGTAACGACTTTATTGGGTTCTGCGAGGCCTGCGGGGGAAGCATTATGGCCTAGTTAATGTGGCTCGCCAGGGGCTCGAAAGGTTGCACCGTTTTAAGGTAGATCAGGCGAATGAGCCAGCTTTGGGGGGGTGCATCCTCCCTTATCGAGGTGTTCCTAAAAACCTTCTGGGTTCTGCTCGCAGCAAGCGGTTCTCATCCTGATCTCTGTGACGCGCAACCCCTCATCTCCCCGTTCGTTTTTGTGTCTTTTTAGAACCGTGGCTTGGCTCGCCGACTCACAGAGAAGCCGAACTCCGTGGCTTTGCTTCCTTCTGGAGAGGAGAGAGAGGCAAAGGAGGCTCCCTGCCCGCTGGATTCGCTGCTGGGGCAGGCTGGCCGGGGCACTGCTGCACCTCTGTCCGTCTGCGGCTCACCGCCACCTCTTCTGCCCGATTTCTTGCCTGGCGTTGTTCTGCTCAGCCCCCGGCCTCTGCATCCCCCTGTTCACGCCGCCCTGCTCTCAATTTACCGCCCTCCTCCCGCTGCCAGCGGAGGCACTGGAGCACTTTTTGCCCTTTGGGAGGAAGGAATCGTGTCGGCTCCCGTGTCTGCCTTTGCTTCGTGCTGGCTTTGCCTTCCTCAGGGACGGACGTGGATTTAGCGAGTGCAGCTTTGTCCGTGTCACGTTTGGGTTCTCACCCAGCTGGAGGCAGATGGAGGCCCTTCCCGATTCTGCCGGCACTTCCTTAAAGATGGGCTGAGTTCGAGCCGAGCGTTGTTTTTCTGCAATTTCGGTCGGTGGCTTCTGGGAGCTTTGGCTCAGGGGTCAGCCTTTCGCCACCCTGAGTGTGACCACTTCGTGTTCAAGGACGATTGCTCCGGGGATCTGCAGCTGCATCTCGAACCTTCGTAAGATTTGCTAGAGCTCACCTGAGCTCAACTGCAGTTTTGTTTGCTGGATCGCCTTCGTTTGTCTGTGGTGGTTTGTACCAGCGATAGCCTCTGTATGCCCTTCGGCATGAAATGCTGTTTGTATCACCCTCCTGTGCCCGTCGTGGACAGTATCGCCTTGTTTGGCACCATGCAAAGAGGATGAAAGATGGCTGCTGCTGTAAAGAACTCGCCCGGCTCAATAAAAGGAAGGAGACAATAAGTAGAGGGAGACAAGGACATCAAGACAATGTCAGTAAATAAAGAGCTCCTCCTCGTCTTTTCGTGAACGTGTTTAGGGAAGAGCCGACGTTATGACTGTCAAAAAAAAAAGCAAACTAATCTCCCCTCAAGGTACGAATGTTTCACAACGTCTGGAAGAATCCACTTATGATTCGGGAACCACCCGCCCTTTGAGGAACGCCGCCTGTGGGCCCCGCTGCCCTCTTCTCTGCAGGCAGCACGCCTGGCTGAGGGGGGAACTGGTCTCTCCTTTGCCTCCTTCCAAGGGCAGCTCCTTCCCAGGACGTCTCGCTCAGCCTGTAAATGATGTGCGAGCTGCCCAGCCGACGTGTGTGGGTAGTGCTGCCGACCAAAATAGGGCCCTGGTTGCCAACCGAGGTTTCTTGTTTCTCCTGTGTGTGCTCAACGGTCTCTTGAAACCTTTGTGGTGTGTGTTCTCCTCCTGGCACAAGCGTGGCTGGGCTGTGGTATGCACCCACGGAGGCTATCACAATACAAATAATAACACCCAGTAATTAAAGAAACTCCAGGGGGCAATTCTTTCAAATTAATTTCGCCTTGGAATAGACTGGGAAGCCGGGAGAAGAAGGGCTGTCGGGATTCAGACAAGCTCTGTCTGCCGTGCTGTATTTTCTTTTCCTGGCCGAAAGGCTCAGACGCTGCGGCAGCAGAACGAATTCCTGCCTGTCGTTTGGGCTGTCCTGCGTGCCTGGGCTTCCTCTGGGCTCACCCCGACGGCGAGGTGAAGCACACGAGCTTGTCCCCAGCTCACTGAGGCTGGAGCTGGGTCCCAGCACATCACAGCTGGCTCATGCTCATGCCAGCAGCTCCAACAGCTTTGCTGATGCGCAGGAACTTGCGACTGCAACTTCTCAGAGCCCGTCGGTGTCACTGGCCTGATTTTCATCCGCTGAGCTGGTGGTTTCGGCTGGCAGGGGAGTAAGACCTCGTCTGCCTTGAGGAAGAGGATTCATCTGTGGCTTTTTATCCTTGTAGCTGCCTACACGGAGCAGCTGTGGCAGCACAGGCTCCCATCAGGCTCATGTATCTCTGAGCCCCCTCAAAGCTGCCTCTTGCAGAGCTGTTTTCTCCTGCGTGAAGCCCAGGCTGACAGCACCATGGCAAATCACGCCGTGCGAGCTCAGGCAAACAGCTTTACTCAAGTACAGTGGGAATTTGCATGCTGGCAGCCGCGCCGATGACTCGGGTCTTGCAGGAGGAATTGAGCAAATCTCCAGTGCTGACAAGGCACAGGAATTTCCTTAAGTTGCACTTTTTTCATTTCAGTAACTAATACACGAGGAGCCTTTTAAATGTCTGAGGGGAGGCGGGGGAAAGGGAGAGCCAGGGAAGGAAGGAAGAGGAGAAGCGATATTACGCCTGTGACTTCTGACTCAAAGCATGCAGTCAGCTGCCAGGCCCCCTGCGTGGCGCTCAGGAATTGCTTCCCTATCACTGATTTACCAGACAAAGGCATGCTCGGCGTTGCAACACAGAGCCTTTGCAGACCACGTTGGTATCCTCAGAGGCAACGATGGCTGAAACCCTGAGCCCTGGAGGACTCCGCAATCCAAGCTGGCAGCCAACTGGCTGCACTTGGGTTTGCCCCTGGGAGCGCCTTGCACTTTGTGTTTTACTTTGAGCTGGGGCCACATTTCACTTTGCTTACTCATGTTCCTTTTTTTTTTTTTATGTTCTTTTTCATTTGTTCTTAATAGTCCTGCTGGATTTTAGTGCTGTACTCATCAGACTTGTGTTTTGCAGCATGACCGGCAGTCCTGGAGGAGTGGGAAAGGAGCACGTGCCCAGCATATGTGAGGAGAAGCGCAGACGCTGTAAGTGTTCAGACACCAGTGCCAACCTCTGCAGATTCATTCCTGTGTCCTCTGCCTGTCCTGCAGGAGCTCAGCACACCAGTCTGCATGCAGAGAGGAGACAGATGGTTTTGCTGTGCGCAGACAAGAAGCTCTGACTGTGCTCGCCTACCCTGACGCTTGTAACGAAAAGACTGAAGCATCATGTGGAGCAAGCTCCTGATTCTCTCCAGACTCGCTTGTTAAGCAGCTTCCTATGTTCAAGAGGGCTTGTTTGCCAAATGGTCAGCTTAGAAGCAAAAGAAACCTCAATCCCCTTTCATTTTCTAGTCAAATCTACTTGCCAACGTTTAGTTTCTACCCAAGGATTTATACCAGCTGATGCTAGTTCCAGTCATAGCTATGCTGGTATGGAAGATATTTTGAGCATGTAACCACTTAGAAAGAACAAGGAAAAAACCACAAGCACCCTCCACCCCTTTCTCACATCTCTACTAGAAGGAAACCTTTCAAATTATCCATACAAGCAGTGGTTTGGCCTCGAAAGCTGTTCCGGTAGGCACAGGTTCATGAGTCCATTTTCAGGTTAGGGAAGTACAAGGACAACTTTTCAGCTCACCTTCTCTGAACTTGTATGGTGGTTTGGTGGGAGGAAATGGATTTCCCTGGATGAAAGGGCCAGTAGGGCAGAGAGAGGAAACAGCGTTGCAGTATGCTTAAAACACGATACACGTTCTGTATGGTAGTGGCATGAGCCAGGACAGACAGCTGGAATAGCTAGGCGTTGTTAATCAGCAGTGGTATGTCTGAGTCTTAAAGTCTTAAAGAAGCTCTAGGATCAGTCTTTACTTTGCTGTGTCCCCTTTTCCCACAGCACAACAATGCAGAATGCAGGGAGATTTGGGAAGTCCTGTCTTCTGAAAGCCTGAGATTTCAAAAGTTCCCCATTCTGCCTCGGGCGAGAACTGAAATCAAATGGAAACGTTACTGAAATACTCTCCCATCCACCCTGGCATGCACACTGGACCAGGACACCAACAGAATAACTCCACAGTTATGCAATTAATTCATCTAAGCACAGGACACTTAAGTTCAAGTATTTCTTATGGTATCTTTCTAAATTTCCATTAGGATGACTCGTGGCCAGGATCTTCACCAGAGCAATGGGAAATGCAATAGTCCTGTTCCAAATGGGAGGGTAAACTTTGCCCTCTTACCACCTGCCTCGTAAAACCAACGCACAAACACCAGGAACAGGATCACAGAATCATTAAGGCAGGAAAAGCCCTCCAAGGTCACCTGGTCCAACCACCCCCCTACCACCAATGTCACCCACTGAACCATGTCCCCAAGCACCACGTCCAACCTTTCCTTGAACACCCCCAGGGACGGTGACTCCACCACCTCCCTGGGCAACCCGTCCCAGTGCCTGACTGCTCTTTCTGAGAAGAAATGTCTCCTCATTTCCAACCTGAACCTCCCCTGGCACAACTTGAGGCCATTCCCTCTGGTCCTATCACTGGTTCCCTGTGAGAAGAGGCCGACCCCCAGCTCCCCACACCTTCCTTTCAGGCAGCTGCAGAAAGCACTAAGGTCTCCCCTGAGCCTCCTCTTCCCCAGACCAAACACCCCCAGTTCCCTCAGCCTCTCCTCATGCTCTGTGGCTCTCCCCGAGGGGCTCAGCGCTACCAGCACGACCCCAAAACCGCGTCTTGGAAGCCACAGCCCCCGTGCCCCACAGCGCCCTGCCCAAAATGGCGGCCGCGGCCCCCCTCAGCCCCACAGCGCGCCGCCCGCCCAGCCTCCCCCCGGGCCCGGCAGGGGGAGCGCTGCCGCCGGCCGGCCGGGGGGGAGCCGCTCTGGGCCGCTCTCGGTGGCGATGGAGGCGGCGACGGAGCCGCTGCTGGGCTGCGAGTTCGCCGAGTGCCTCTTCTCCGGCGGCAGGGAGCGGGGCGCGGGCGGCGGGGCCGGGCAGCCCTACAGCGCCAAGCGCTGCGAGCCCCGGGTGAGGAGCCGGGGAGGAGCCGTGTGGGGCCGGGATGGGATGGGGTGGGCTGGGAGCGGCCCCAGCCCCGGCCCCGACCGGGATTTTGCCTGCCCGGGGCTTGGGGAACGGGGACCGGGGTCTGAGGGAGGCGCCCGGGGGCTGAGGGAGGCGCCCGGGGGCTGAGGGAGCCGCCCCGGAGCGCCTCCGAGCGTGGCGGCCGCGGGTTTACAAATGTTTTTTTTTTTTACGTCTTTTTTTTTTTACGCCCCCAGTGGTTCTGCGGCGAGACGGGCGGAGAGGAGGACGCCGAGATCTTAACGGGCAATAAATTCCGGGCTGACTTGGCGTACAGGGAGCGGCAGTTTGAGGTATCCGCACGGCTCTCACGCACCGGGCTTGGGGACGAGTCGGTGCCTCGGTCTGTAGCAGCTACCGGGACGCTGAAATCAGGCCCTGTAGCCCTCAGTGTGTTGGGTGGACGTGTAGGTTTCTGTAAAAACCTCCTGACTGAGCCGTGACCCTAGTTCCGGCGGTACCTAAATCCGGCTCGATGGCACCTTGGGAGGCACTACAGCCCCGTCAGCTGAGGCACTCTGCTGGTTAAAGTGTGCCCAAGCCGTAACAGTTAGCTTTGTTCTGGCAAGCTTTCTCAGCCAGCTGTCATCTCCTGGAGGCAACGGGAACCAAGGCGAACCGGCCAGCCTAAAAGAAATGGTGTTTGACCTCCGGAGGCGATGCATACCGAGCCCGTACATGTTAATGGCCCGGCTGTGAGCAGGGCTGATGTTTGTGATCGCTGAAATCACGGTCGGCAAGAGTTAACAGGCTGATTTCTGTGCTCTTGGGGATCATGCCTCGTCCCACGAAGGTTGTCACCTCACAGGCTGCCGCCTGCCTGCCCTGCACCTTTCTCAGAGCTCCCCCTGGCCGTCAGGGTTTGGCTGAGTGGAGTCATCAGGCCCCTGACAGTTGGCTCGTGACCCTGGTCATTGCCTGTCCCACCCCTCTGTTGGCTCTGGGTGGCTGGTTATGCCTCAGGGGTGCATTTATGTTCCCCGTTTATGTGCCTGCATGCTGCAGTCCTAGACCCCCACAGAATCACAGAATTGTAGGGGCTGGAAGGGACCTCCAGAGATCATCGGGTCCAGCCCCCTGCCAGAGCAGGTTCCCTAGAGCAGGCTGCCCAGGTAGGCGTCCAGACGGGCCTTGAATATCTCCAGAGAAGGAGACCCCACAACCTCCCTGGGCAGCCTGTCCCAGTGCTCCGTCACCCTCACCGTGAAGAAGTTCTTTCGCATGTTGGTGCGGAGCTTCCTGCGCTCCATTTTGCGGCCACTGCCCCTTGTCCTGCCCCCACAAAAAAGCCCTCTCCACACTGCCTGCTTGCTGAGCTTCATTCCTCATCATCAGTGCTCTCCTGCCTCTACCATCCTAGTTCCAGGATCCTGTCTTTTGTTTTCCCAGACATATTTCCTGGTCAAACTCAGCTGTTTCTGCCCATGCCTCAGCTCTGATCACTCTCTGTTCCAGGCTGTGGTTTGCATTACATGCTCCCTGATTTCAGAGCTGTCAAGCCAACATCCGACTACACTCCTGTTGCCTTTCCTGTTGGATTCGTGGTTCTGTTTTCAGTCCTGCTTTTAAACATTATTCCAGTGCTGCTGTCGCCTTGTCTGTACCTGACAGACATTTTCCAGTCTCAGCCAAGACGCCCTGAATGGCTTCACAGAAGTATGCTGAGGGAGGTGCCTCAGGCTGCAGTGAGACATCCTGCTTTTGTGAAGAGCTTTGCTCTGTGCCATGTGCTGCGGTGCCCTCCCACGAGGGACTGGCACCCCACAGATCTGCAGCGCAACAGAACGTCTCTTGCTTCCTGACCGTCTTCCGTCACAGCGATCCACGTCAGCCGCGTCTGGTGGTGTGTTCTTGGATCACTGTGGCAGAACCAGAGCCAGGGTAGAGAGCGTCTGCATGTAAAATCACAGATTTGAGAGCACTGACCTCAGAAAGGGGGCTGGAAACAAGTAAATGGGAATCTCTTCAGTCATTGTGAACAGTTTTTGATGCCAGCCTAAGCTAGTAGATAGGAGAGACCAAGGACAGCAGTGATCTAAGCCATGCCTTTTTTTAGGATAGAGATGACTGCAGAACCTGCTTGGGTTCATAATGCCAAACCTTTGCCAGGGTTATACCCCTTTGTCACGTAGCAAGGCAGACAGGGACGTCCTGCAGCCCTCCTCTGGTCCCCCTGCCCTCATGCCTGCTGCACTCACTGGGTGTAAGGGAGCTCTCACTTTTGCCTGAGAAGGAATGTGAGCTTACCAGGGAAGAGAAATACTTTGGCCATTATGCCAGGAGGTATTTCGGGGATGTTGCTTGTGGGTTCTTTTTGTGAGAGCTATTCAAGTTTGCAAGGAATAATTAAATATTCATTTAGAGAGATGGGAGAACGAGCTCTGCTCTTTAGTCTTTTGGTCTGAGCTCTCCCACAGAGAGGAAGGAACCAAGATTCCAGTCTGAGCATCACTGAATACTTAATATAATGTATTTAAATGTTAATTGGAGTCCTGGTGAGTGCCCTGAGCATTAAGCTACGGAGTATTGCTCATTCTCGTCTTTTTCCTTGAACCAATTAATATTTAATTATTTCATGCAAATCCGAGCCGCCGTACAGGAGTGATGGAGGCTCACTTTCCTTGCGGTCTTCCCCGACTTGCTGATTATTCATGCGAGGTGAGGGACAGCCCTTCTCGTTGCTCAAACCTTCGCAGGTTCATACCTTCTCGCCGAGACGTTCGTGGATTTGAAGCAACGTCTGCCAAATTTAGGCTTAGCGCTGCGATCCCTGAGTTAGCTGGGGTGAAGGAGCCTCGTGTCACGTATGCCCTGGGCCAGGAGGTGACCTCCTGCAATCCCTGCCCGTGCTTAGGCGTGGGTTGGGGCTGGGGCTGCTCGTCGCCGTCCACACTCGGGCGGTTCAGAGCTGGGCTCTCTGACCCCGTGGTTCCAGGTCCTTTGTGCGCTGCTGGCAGTGGGTGGTAGCTGAGTGGAGACACGAAAATTTGGGCTGCAGCTCCTGGATTTACTCCTTTGTGAGTGCAGTCGTAAACAAAGCATGCTCTCGGGACAGCCTTCAAATGACAATCTCTCCCTGTTTTGTTTGCCTTTTCTTTCTACCAACGCTACCAGAAATCACTGAGTGAATACTCCAGCTGCTTGCTCCGCTTACCTCCCGGTAACATCGCCATGAGGCGGGATGTCCAGGAGGGCCAGGCTCGGTGTTTGTCTCAACTAGGAAGGCACAAGGAAGCTCTGGATATTGCAGAAAAAATGGTAACTCCTACAGTCTTTCTTTTATGCTTTGAACATAAAAACGTTGCCAGTAGTTCCTTTATATGGACTGTTTTCTGGAAAAATAATCTTTGTGTGTGTAGTCCTTCAGGATGCTCAGTGCTCGGGGTGTTTGGTAAGCAGAGGGTAACTGTCACTGCAGATATCGTTACCCTGTAGAAATCAGAACACCCTGTACCACGGTGAGCTCCCCGTGCAGGGAGGCTGCTAGTCCTGGAAGGGGCTAAATATCATGCTCTGCCAGGCAGAATTAACGTAACGTAATAGGATTTATAAGAAAGGGGATAAACGAGTGCTTAAATCTTTCCACTATAAAAGTGACCGTTCGAAACTTCCTTTTATTTCCATGTACTCGATGCCAAACTGCCACCAGGAAGAGTGCCTAGCCCCTAATGGAGTTTTTTCCGTAGAGGAAAATGTCAAGAGGCTCTGAAATCTGCTGAAATTTTGCTGCTGCTGTTTATTGTATATAAAAGGTATTTATACCACCAGGAAGGGCAGCTGTTTCATACTGAAGGCAAATAAGCAAGTGACAGAGTTCAGGGGCAGAAATGTTCAGGGGCCTTCTTGTCTGTCAGGCTGGGACAAGGCAACTAGAGGCAGTGCTGCCAGATTGATCCTGCACGAGCCGTGTCGCGCTGTATCATTTAAAGCTCAGAGAGCAGTCGTGCACATTTTAAAAATTACCTCCAGAGGTATTTGTCTGTCGTTATTCAGGGAGATGTTTTCTTAGGCTCTGAAGGACGGTTCTGTTCTTCTGCTCTTGTTACTAATCTTTTATCTTCTATCTTTGGTTTCCAGAGAAGCGGCGCCACTAACACGGATCACTTAACGACTGTGCTCAACCTGCAGTTTGCCATTTATCAGGATCTGAAAAACGTAGAAAAAAAGATGCTGTGTCTGCAGCAGCTGATCTGCTTACATCCCTTCAACCCGTGGTACTGGAAGTTACTCGCTGAAGCTTACACGAGCCTTTTAGGGAGCCTGTCTCCATTACACATTCCAGAGACAAATACAAACCGCTCTGAAGAGGTTGGTGTCAGTGACAGCCGCTCCAAAATACCAACTGGAAGAGAGATTCATTTCCAGCCTCACGGATCAGCCAGCCAGAGGGAAGGCCTTTGGTCCAGCCTTGCTGCAGAGACGAAGAGCGAGAACGCAGGGACTTGTAACAGCAGCCAAGCTGTAAAAGAAACCCCCTGTGCTTCACCCGAACCTGAGAGAAAGGACAAAGGGATGGAGGGAGCCTGCGCGCCCTGGGAGCAGAGCGTGTCGAGGGAGGTTGGGATAAAGGCATGTGCCTCATTTATTAGAGCGAGGTAATGAAATGCGTCCTTAGAGTAATGCTGACTTCTCCCAGTCCAGGACAATTTTAAGCATATTGTTACCCAGCCCTGAGATTTTCAGCTTCCATTTTCAGTGTCAAGGTTTGTTTCGGTGCTGACGACACAAAGAGGCACCCTGCTACTGCTTGAGATGTAAAAGGTGAAGTCCACCAGCCATGAACAACTGCAATCCGCGTGGAAAGAGTCAGTGTCATGCAACGCTGAGAAGCAAAACTTTTCTTTAATGATCTCATTATGTGATTTTTTTCCAATAATTCTATACAAAAGGGGTTCTCCTGTTAGAGCGTGGCTGTTTTCTCTTTGCTGTTCAAGATGCAGCAGCTGAAGTCCCCCAGAGGGAAGGCTAGCCCGTCTTCCGTCTGTGAGTGCCACCTGGCTTATTTGCTTGAAGCCTCATGCTTGAGCAAAAGCGTATTATTTTAATAATACACCAATTTGCATAATGGATGAGGCTGAAAAAGGAACTCTGTGACAGCCGATTGACAAGGCTGTGTTACAATGCTCTTCCCTTTTCTTCCTTCTCTTACTAAAACTCTTGTACACAACAAAAATCCCCACAACACGGTCTTTCAAAGAGATAATTAGGAAATGATTTTTGTTAAAATAGCCTCGATTTTTTTTCCTCTTGCCTTTCAGTGACGTGTTAGTCACTGAATGTGCTTAATGCCTTTTTATGAACGTTTTTACAGAGAACACCTTATAACTGCCCTGTGCAGGCAATTTTTAAGAAATATTAAAACTGGTGGAGTAGTTTTTAACTGTACTTTGACTGAAAGAAGGTGATTTAATTGCTGCTTGGGAGAAGTTAATAGATTTAGTATCGATGTCCAATATTAAGCTACATTCGTATTAAAATAATTTGTGCTTCTTGTTTCAGTGCGTGTGGCTCAGCACTGAGACAACTGTAAATTCAGGGATCTCCTTGCTTCCCTACACAGATTCACAAGGTGTTGGTTGTGCTTTATATTTGCATAAACACTTGTCCAGGGGGAACCTCTTCCCATCCCAGGGTTTATGTGTCAGGTTATCTAAAGTTTTCAGGTCCGCTGGATTTTAAGTGAGACGTGGATGTTGTGTGTGAGGGGTAAATGGCACTTGGAAAAGGGATGTGAGTACGGCTTTCTTCAGTAAATAAGGGGCTGCTTTAGAGCATTGTAAATAATTAATTCTTCTAGTTTTGCCAGCAACAAAAACGGAGAAATGGTTTTGTTTCATTTTCAACATTTCATTCTTTTTTAATATTGTTATGTAAATTTTGAACCAAAAATGTTCCATAAGAAAGAAAAGCTCCTTCCCATTTTTACTTTGAATTCTCTGTGAAAACTTTATTGAACTTACCCACGGTTTGTTGGCTGAGGCGTGGAGATTTTGATGTTTATATTGCTCACGTGAAAACTGCCGGCTAAGGCCTAACGTTTTCTCTTGCTACAAATGCACACCTTTATTATAACACCTGCCACATTTAGCTGTGGTAAATGTGATAGATTTTTATTTTATTTCTGTATAAAGCATGAATGAAGCATAGTTTCAGAATGATCCTGCTAAGTCTCAGTGGTTACTCGGTTGAACATGCACAGAGACTTCCTCTGCTGACACGTTTTACTCCTTGTGGGAGGAGGACTCTGGAAACTGCCAGGATATTTGATAGTTGAAGGTATTTGATGTTTGGCTAAAAAAAAAGCAAATTTCTGGCTTTTCAGGTCGCAGAAATAATCGCTGAAATAATCAGTGCCATATGCAGCAAAGCACCGCTGTCTTGTTCGGCCTCGGGGTGTGGGGTGCTTGACGCGCTGCAGGTAGTGCTCGCAGACCCGAGCTTCTCTGCTGAATTGTGGCATGACTACGTGGGAAGGCAGATGTTTGTGTAGAGCCAGCAGAGATACTTGGTATGTTGTTTTTTAAAAGTACTTCTCAGTATCGCAGCATGTAGGATAACCAGAGCAGCTTGCTACACGTGTTCATTTCTCCTCAGTTTGTGCAGCTGGCTGAAGTCAGGGAGAAGAGCTGCCTTAAAGTACGATACTGCAGTTGGTTTTAGGTTTGCTGACGTACTCTTTCTCCAGCCGTCCCCTCTTCAGCTGCCTTTTTCATTTCAGGCTTTTACTGCAGCTTACCCAGTCGCAACAGGCGTCCTTCGCTCTGGAGAACAACATAAAAAGTCAGAAGGAAATTGAGGGCAAAGTGGCGCAGTTTGGTTTAAGCGAGACCTCCTCGCTGCTGCTGAGCGAGGTAAGGGGATGTGGCCCTGGGTGGAGGTTCCTGTGGGCAGCTCAGCACCGAGTCCTGGGTGAGGTGCCTGGGCCAGGTGATGCGTACAGCTGCCTGACGCTCCCCTCGGCTAATTAACCGTGCTGGGAAGCGAGGTAAATTAGCCAGGGCGGATGCCCTGGGAGCGTGTTATCCGGAACTGTTCGGCGCTGCCGTGTGTCACGCGGGTGGATCTTCGTTCTGCTGAGGTTCTCCTCCTCAGATTGTTCTGATGAGCACCCTCCTGCGGGAGCGCTCAGGGTTGTTACGTTCCTCATTGGACTTGCGTTTGCATCATCGTCGCCGTGCGTTTCCTGGGATGCAGGTTTTATCTTGGCAACTTCAGATGCCACCAAGTGAATCACGGGCATGAAATGCGAGTGGAGATTGCGCCGAGGGCCACTGGATTGTTAAACTCTTTGCTCCTTCAGAAAATTTTCAGAAAAAGACAGAGACAACCTTTTACGGTATTTCTTTGATCAGTTTGAGTACTGGCTTCTAATTTTAAAAGAACTACAGAGGAGGAGATTAATATTATATGGCTTTATTCACAGAGCTTAAACATTTGTAGTGTCATTTATGGAGTTCTATTTTAAAGAACAAAAAGAAGCTGGCGGGATTTTAACTTTGCTGCCAGTATTACAGGTTTAAGTTACTAAAAGCCAAATTTATTTGCCAAGTTGGCAGACGATCTTGCGGGGTTTCATCCATTAGAGGGCAGTAGCATGCAGACTATCGCAGGTTTCGAAAACGCTGGTGAAAAGAAAATCCCGTCCCTGCTTCCCTCGGCCTGACACCCCCCAGCAGGAGACCGCAGTCGGTGTTCCTGGGAGGTGGGCGTTGAACGTGGAGCTGGGGGTGAGATTTCCCCTGCTGTTCACAGTAAAAATCCCCGCATACAAGCACAGGCCGAAGTTGGGAGGGATTGTGCACTGTGAAGCCTCTCAATTGTCCATATTTATTGCAGAATTCAACAGGCAGACAACTTAATGGTGGCTTGGAAACGTCTCCTAGGTGGAGTATGGTTCGTGTGTAAATGGCTTGGCTGTTGTCACATTCCTTGTTTCCTCTGCAACGTATTTCCTTGTTTCCCACCTTCTTTCGTACTCTGTTTGCAGGTGATGGGGGCGGATCTGATACCAGAAAAACTAAAAGAGGAGTTCCAGGGTGAGGTGAAATGCATAGGCTCGTCAGCACTGTCCTCGCTGGTAACTGCCTCGGCCTCAGAATTTGAAAGCAAATGGTTTGGTGGGCTCCAGGAGGGTTTATGCCACTCCGACAGACAGTTCTGTTCAGATACACATAGCCCACCTCTGGCTACATAAACGTTTTGTTGTTTGTATTATCGTGTCTTCAAATGACCGTGGAATGATACTTCCAAAAATGTTCATATTTTTTAAGAATTCTTCCTGTATATCTTTTAAGAACGTACATAAATCTCTGCATTTAAAGTCTTAATGTCTCATGTTTTTCTTTGTTCACTGATACATTTATATTAAAAATAATAAGAAATCCAGTGTAAAATTGCCCTTTTGGTTTAACTTTCAGAGGTAGCTTTCCGTCACGAACCTCACAGGGTTCTTGAAGCACTTGTGATTTTTGAGATGGGGGGTCTGTGATGCTGGTGGAATGCAAGGCTTCCTTTTTAATGCCCAGTTTGAAAACTCCTCGGTTTTAAATCCTACATGGTTGCATTTAGAGCCCTGGAATTAGCCATTTCAATTTAAATTAATATTTCTTGATTAGTTGACATTTCACTGATTTACTGTTCAGGGTTGAGTGGCTAGGAATCCTAAATATATTTATGCTGCAAAGTTGTCAATAATTCCATATTTGGGGGGAAAATATCTAAATAGTAACTGTTTAACTTAGAACTGGAAGGAGATTTTCGCCTAGGCTGAATGCTTTTGCAGGCGTAGAGCTAGCCACAGCCTAGTCTTCAGGGTGCTTATACAAGGAAGGTGAAAAACTGTCAAGGCTGTTTATATGTGCTGAAGAGTGTTTAGTCAGAGCATATCCTTTGTAAAACCTTGCAAGGAAAAGAAAATCCTCTGCTGGGGAAATTGGCAGTGTTGTTCCTGCATCGTACAGATCCTTATGCTCTGTTTTCGGTTCACAGCGACAGCACTTCGCTTTGTGCTCTGAAGCGTTGACGTTGTCTGCTGTGGGCTGGCACAGGAGAAGGCAGCGAAGATCTTGTCGTTTCTTTGGTTTGAAACAATTCAAATTTGAGGCAAACAAAGTGTGCTGTTTCCCCCATTTTATCTCCTGTTAACCTGTGACCTGTAAATTCTTAGTAGCGTTTTGTAAAAATGTTAACGGAGAGATTAAAAAACTGGGAATCTCTCAGACATAATTTGCTGTGACTTTTCTTCGTGTTTTCTTTCTGCTAAGAAAACTAAAGAACTACGAAAACTACTAAAGAGTGCTGAAACTTGCAGTAACTCACAGTTGAAATGTCATTCACCGTACACGAACACACTTTGTATCTGCAACTTTCAGATGGATTTTAAAGCTTGTTAGGAAATCGGCCGCTAATACTTGGTGTGCCACGTCCCACTGCTAAGCCGAGCGTGAAATCTCCCCGGAAAGATGGAATACCGCCTTGAGCCCTGTCAAATTACCTGTAATAGTTTGGTGACTTAATGCGATTAAACCACATCCTGGTCAGCTGGTTATGAAATCCGATGGCTTGGCAAGGGAACTCGGGGAAGCGTGAATGCGCTCATGTAGTACAGAATACTCGTTTTAGGCATGCGTCCGCTTTGCTAGGTGGAATTTTTTGGGGGTGTGCGTGTGTAGAGCACCGTGTGCGGATGGCAGGAAGCCCACCTGGAAGGCTGGGGGATGCTTTTAAGGCTCACTGCTGTTTGCAGCAAAGACTGTCTGTAAGGGGCCCTAAATTAATCACACTGTTGGCAGCAGCAATAGAATGTCTTGCAGAAAAGCCACAGAAACGTGAAAAGCTTTGTGCTAAACATGTCAGCAAAAAAAATAAAGTTACAGAAACAGGGACTTTTCCCAGGTTCTCTTAAACTTACGGTCATGAGTAGCTACAGACAAAGGATAAAATCTGTTTTCCCACAGCTCCCAAGTAGGTTCAGCAGTTCCAGCATCGTAACACAGCTTCTGTGGGACCAGGTTCGCGGAGAGATTTCACGGGAGCTTGCCAAACGATTTGGCTCCGCTCGTTGGAAGGTGGAAACAGCATTCGAGCTGTTTTAGCAGCAAAAGAACCGCTTGCCAAGTGTTGGCATTTCAGGGCTGGGATGGCCAAAACACGCAGCGACATGGCCAACGCGATTTGGAGGCTCTTTGGGGGGCGTGCGGGTTGTTTAGCTTGCGGTCGTCGCTTGGGCTGGCACCACAGCGGTTAAGCCCAGCTGCTGGCGGAGCAGAAGGCAGGCGGCAGCTCTGAAGAACAGGCAGTATTTTCTCAAACACAACAATACGGCAAAAAATGTTGTTTATGACTACTGCAGGGAAAACAACACGAGCGCTCTTCTGAGCGTGTTGCGTGGTTACTGCTCCAAGTAACCCGTGTTTGTCGCGCTGGGCCTGGGAAATATTCTTTGTCCCCTTCGTGCCTGGCTACCTCTCGTCACAGCTACTTCAATTCCTCCTTTTTTGGCCTCCTCCTGACTTTTTTTTGGCATGCCACTTCTACCTCCAGCTTTCTGTTTCTGATCCTGTCTCCTGAGGGGCTTTGCGTTTCCATCTCGTGCTGGAATGGCTCAGCGTCGCTTCTGTGCTCCGCGTGATTCCGCATCTGCCTGTAATGGGTCTCCTCGTGTTTTGGCTCTCACGGTACTAATATTGGGATTAATACGTGCACCGGGACTCCACGCTGAGTGAAACAGCAAATTTAGGATTGCAAACTGCAAGCGAGGCTCTGTTAGCTGTTACCAGGACTCAATTTTGTCACTCTAACACTTGCTCATATTCCAGGCGCTTCGGGCAGGACCCTCTGACCCGGTCGTGCTGCTTCGGGAGCGATTTGGTGCGCGCGAACACAACCCGAGGAGCAGGAGCACGTTACTGCTGCGGCTAGCGAAGGCCCCCCCCCCTTTTCTCATCGCATGGTAGCAGTGTTTATGCACGCCCTTCCCTCGCAGCAGGCTGACAGGTATGTCAGCATCCTGCCCCGACCTTCCTGACAGGTAGTTTCTGCAGCTGCCTGTAACCACACGTTCCCTTCATCGCTGAGCAATCAAGCCTGTGGGAGCCTGTTAGGATTTTTGGCATAACTCAGGGCTGAAATTGCAAACTCTTGATTGTTTTCCATCAAAACTGAAATTCCATTCGTTTGACATTCAAGTTCAGCTGTCGTCTAAATTAGCACAAGCTGTGTCCTTGGTCCAGGGCTGAAATTAATTCTTCTTAACTCGCAATGCTCCTTCTGTGTTATTAGCTCGTCCCTTATCTACTTCTCATTAGCTGCGTGCTCCAAAACTTCTGTAGGCAGAGCACCTCACCCCACAGTGATGACAAGAGCTCCTTTCTGGATTTCACGGGTCATGGCCTAAGGAAACGAAGGCTTCAGAGGTGTAGTGGTCTGTGAACTGGTGGTCTATGAACGCCTTCCCATATCCGCTCCGTGCCACCCCCAGTTGGGCCCCAGCAGGACCAAGGGATTGACCCAAATTTAGAAGAAAAGTCTTAATTAGGCAGGAGGGACACACGTTTAATTCTGTTTGAGTTGATTTCAGAAAAAAAAAAACCTACACGTTTCCTCATCAGCTGGGCTCTGGCTTTATGGAAATCATGTAGGTTTTGGAAAAGATGAAGAAACAAACGATTCTCAGAGGGATTTTAATGAAACTTTCTTTTATTTATCTAAATATGATAACTGTATATGATAATTAAGTAGAATTCTCATAGGAATGAAGAATCAATTTTCCCTTCTTCCCAAGGAATCCAAAAAAATGTCGCTATGTACAGAGATTTACAGTGATATGCAATAGTTCATTGGTTTCCCGGACTCCAAAATTTGATACACCAGGGGTAAAAACGTCCACACCACAGCTGGTGCAGCACGTATCCATCCTGTACCTTTTATAATGTTCTGTAAACTTTACATTTTCAAAACTACAGCTCTTCCAAGGATGAGAAACTTTGCTCACCTGAAATTCTGCCGTTGCATACAATTTTCACAATCCACAGGCTAAAAAATTAAATTATATTCTTTCAAATACAATTTTTGGACAGGTAAGAAGACAGGCAAAATGGGTCAGATGGGCAAATGTGTTTAGGCTTCTGCTTTCTGTTGGCGTCAGATGAAAGGTGATGTAAAGCAGGATTAAAAAATAAAAATAATAAATCAATAGATGTTAGGTGTCTAGTAACTTCAGGACTTCGATGGAAGTCCATATTTCATGAGTTTTTGTACTATTTTTTGCTTTCACTTACAGAAGCTTCCTTCGTTTTCATGAATTATTTGGCCAAAAGTTTCTCAGCTTTGTGGGTGCTACGGTTCAAGGTACTGAATCTCTGTAGCTTCCTTTTATTCAATGGAAATTGCTGATACCCAGTTTCTCTTTAAAAATTAGAAACCTTGAAGAGTTCTGTAAAAAAAGTATCATAATCTCTAAGTTAATGTTCAGTCAAGTGACCGCTGAGAGGATTTCCAAGATCCACGCACTGCTAAGTGAATTGGAACTCGGTACTTGGAGGCTGTTACTAACAGGACTTTGCTTCCTTACTTGGCTTCAATTTCCAGTCTGAATCCACGCAGCTGCTCTGCAACGAGGAAAACTGCTCTGAGCTGGTGGGACTGGAGGTTTCTAACAAAGCGTGCTGGAATGCACCCACGTTGCTAATGAGGGAAAGGAAGCACAGGGTGGCTGTGAGATGCCCTCTGCACCCCGAGCTTTTGGTCTCGGTCCACTTCGCGGTTAGCAGGCCTGTTCCTAGAAACCCTGCAAGCAGATTTCCTCGCTGCGCACCTCAAGCAGACAGCTCCGAGACAGTGCGAAGGTGGAAACTGTGCTTCCCTGCCAGCCCTAAAGGAGTCCTCCTAAATCAAGACTAAGCTGTGATGACAGCATCGTGTCAGTCTGGCACGTAAATAGCAGCCTTCGGTCTCCCGAATTAGTTCCTTATGCAAGTGCATAAAAAGCCCGGGGAGAACCTGCACCTTACCCCGTGTACAGGTGCCTGGCCACACGGAAACCTCCTGAAACACCAACCGGTCACCGGGGGCACGTGGCTGGCGGCAGCGGCGCTGCACCGCGAGCAGCGCTGTTTAGATGTGCCCTTACTGGGACCGTGAGGCGTCCAACGTTTACGTGCTGCCAGGCTTGGCTTTTTAATTAGGGAAACGAAGCATCCACAAGCACCGAAACAAAACAAGCGGCTCGAAATCATCCTCATTTTGTATTAGGCAGAATTTCTACGTTCATCAGTGTACAAGCGATTGCTAAACAGGTCCTCGCTACGTCTGCTTGCAATTCAAGGCCGGGTGGTTATTATGCAAACAGGTTACCTTTGTGGAGGCATCGCCAGGGTGAATTTAAGCCCGTCCTGTTTGGTTCCTCTTGTCTAACTCTTACAGGCCGGTAAATGTTCATGTTGTTGTAGAGAACCGCCGAGCTATCGGCCGCGTAGTGCGGCTGGTAGTAGTTAGGCTGGAGGGCCGGCTGGGCTGGGGGGGGCGTGAACGAGACAAAGCTGTGGAAAGAATTAACTCTATGCAGCGGTGACTGCGGGGCCAGGTTGCTGCTGAATATGAGAGTTCTTGGGGTTTGCTTGTTCTGGTGGGTGCTGCCGGCTGAGAGGCTGCTCAGGGGGTCTGAGAGAGTGTTGGCGCTGCCCTCGTTGCTGTCGGGGAGGCTGCGCTGGGGAGCCCAGGTGGTGCGGAAGAAGAAGGGCATGGTGCGTGGCGGAGACTTCGGGCCCCTGACAGGTTTGGACAGCGCGTAAAGGTGTCGGAACTCCTCGTCAAAAAGCTCCACAACTTGCCCGGTAAACTTGGAGAGGAGATTGCGGTGAACCTGGCCGCACAACCACGTGAAGCTGGAGGGAGAGACAAGGCGAGGGTTAGCGTTAACGTCAGCCGGTTGGAACGGGAGATCCAACACGGGACGGAGGTGTCCCGGTTGACTTTCGGGTCAGTTCACATCAGCGCCTCTCTCTTTGGCTTGGATCGAGCTTTGTTATTGCAGCTGCCGCTAAAACCCTCAAGAACCCTTGTGAAGTTATATAAGCTCCTGAAGGGAGTGGTGGAAACCATCAGCCACGTCCATGGCAGGACTAAGTGCCAAGTCCTTCAGGAGCCTGCCTCTGGGTGGCTGTTCGTGGGAAGGAGCTCAGACCCCTGGTTTCGGTGTCCCTCAGTGCTTAAATTCATGCCCTGCCACGTCTCGTCTGCAGATACAGCAGCTGTATCTCCCCTGCAGAACGCCACGCCAGGTTGTAGATCTCACCCGCTCCAAACTGGCATTAGAAAGACTGGTGAAAAATAACCATCCTTTGTCGGCTTTCCTTTTGCTGTGCCTCTGTCTGCACTGGTCAAGAGAAGCACATAAAAACGCAACCTCCCTGTCGCCTCCCCCCCCCCCAAACAAACCTCACCTGGTGTTGGGCAAAAGCTCACTTTCTTCACAACAGAGCGAATGAAATTAGCAATATTTTCTACAGCCTTTACAAAAATTAAAAAAATCTACTTTGCTGTAAAGTAAGGGAGAAGTACCGCAACAGTTTTTATTCCTGTAGACCGGAGGCACACCTTGGAACACTTCGTGGCTTCTAAATGATTTTTCTTTTATGTACTACCCTAATCCACTTGGCAAACGTAAATTTGTGCTCTTTTACAAAGCCGCAAGCCAGCTCGACTGTGCTGTGCAGGCTGCCCTGTGTGGGCAGCAGCAGCATCAGTAACACGAGCGCAGCTGAGAGCATGAGATGTAATTACTCCCCGAGCTGACTGGGGCTCGAGCTGGGCAGCAGAGGTTACGGCCCAGCATTGGGTTTGAACTTGAGGTTATTCAGTGTTGGCAAAAGTCTGTCCCGGTTATTCCTCCAGGACCTTATTAGCTACGCTGGATTTGCACGAGGGTTGCCAGCGGCCAGACTTGGCTGTAGGTGTGTGCACTTTCAATCCCGGTCTTGTCAAAACTGACAGAACTCTGTGAAACTCGGAGGGACTGAGAGCCTCAGCTGATGCTAACAGAATAAAGACACAATTTGTACTCGCCAGTTCAAGGTGTTCTTAACGAGGGCTAGGTTTTGGCATGCGTTGTTCCTGTACTGTTGATTCAGGAGCAAGAGGAGGAGTGAAGTAATCCCTGCTCAGTGCCACTGGGCACCTGTACATTTATGACCGGACATGAAAATATTCAGTAAGTTACTAAACCACGGGTACTTCTCCTCCACCTCATGCAAATCATTCGAAATTTTGACAGAACCTCAGGAGCTGAGATAAACTGCGCAGCAAGCGAACTCCCCCCGGTTTGGTAACATCTGCTGTGCTAGCAGGGCATTGCCTTCACTCGCTAAAAAGTGCTCTCCGAACCTTTGCATGCCCTTTATCTAACCGTGAAGGAGGCTATGAACCTGGAAAGAATATGAAAATACAAGCAGTTAGTCTCAGATATCTACACTGAAGTCACAAACTCATGTAGGGGCTGAGGCATGGAGCGACAGGTGTATATTTTGTGCTATAGGTATATTTAATTTCTACATGAAAGTTTACAGAGAAAGAAAAATCCATTATAAATGGCTTTTAGAAAGTAACCACCTCAGAGGAGAAAGCTGTTGGGGCTGATTTTGACAATTCGCTCCCAAATATGACTTCCTGGAGTGCCTGACGGACAGATCCTTGTTTGTGGCTCACTGATCTTAGCTGTAACACTTGTAAGCAGCGAAAGCCAGGTCCTTCAATAACCCAAAGATTCTCTACAGACTGGTGGCGAGAGGGTCAGCAGTAAAACAAGAAGGTGAAACCCGTGTGATTTGAGACGAATGTTTGTGGATGTGCGCTGCTTCCAGCCCTGGAGCTCTCTGCCTGAGGAGAGAGGGCCAGCTTCTGGGGCTCTCATTTTGCCTCCTTTGGGAGCACTGAGTTCATATGCTAACTTGAAATTTCATTCAAATAAAAAATACAAAGAGCTAGCATAGCTTTAATGGGATGGGCTAGACTAAGCCAGAGGCAGCAAAAAGAAATATTTCATTCTAACCCAACACCATAGAAACAGGCAATAAGGATCGAGACAAAAACTAAATCTTAAAACATTTATTGATGCCTGCACTCACGCAGACACACGGCTGGAGCTGCTGCTTCTTCAGGAGCTTCTCCACTCCAGCCTGTCATGTGTGGCAGAGCCAAGCACATCCACACTGACCAAAGGAATGGCTTTTCAAATGGGTTTTTAAAAACCATGCCAGAGCAGGAGATCCCACAGGCTCCATGGTGGTTCCTTTGCCTCTAACTAATTACCAAATTCAGCCCTCTTTGTTGTCTATTAGGCTAACATATTTTGTTCCCAGACACTTTGGCTGGAAACAGCAAGCTGTGGTCGCTCTTAGAGCACTAAGTACCAAAGGGCTACTTTATTTCCTCAGCCTGCTCCCATCATTGCTGTTATAAAGTCGTGCAGAGCACAGCACTAAGGTGAAATATATTGTTGTATTAGTTTTAAGATCCTTTGCATCAGTTTTAGGATTTATTTAAACTTGATTTCCAGCAAATACGCTGCAAAAAAGTGTGTTTTACTCTCTTAACATCATTCTGTTTACACCTGCAGAGGTTGGTGAGTAAGATTTGGCAATAATAGAAAGTTTTCAGATGAATAAAGGGAGAGCTAGCAAGCCTATGGAAATGCCATGCACTGATCGCCAGGTACAGCCCGTATGAATCTCCAAACTGGTGCTGAGCACGCTGAAGTTAAATAGCGTATAGATTTGCCCCTCACCACCCTCTCTGCTTGCTTGCTGGATAGGGGATTAGGTAGTTTGACAAGGCTCTTGGATTTAAAAGATAATGCAACGGCAGTAGAGAATGACAGCAGTCATGCGCAGTCTTGCACAGGACTTTGAGGTTTTGTTGTTGTTGTTTGTTTGTTTTTGTTTTTAGGATTGAAAAAAGAAGCCAAAAGGAAGCTTCTTGGCTAAAGAAAATCTGTCTTGTTCTGTCTCTCCTCTCCCGCACATCTACTGCTCTCTCTATGAATCTGCTGTTGCATTTCCAAATGTCTTTGGTGAGGGATTAAAAGAAAACTGAAAGAACAATAAAACCATAGTGGCCAATGAAAAAAACAACAGTGTGTTCACTCGTTTTTGTCTGATGGTTCGTTTGGAAACAGTGAAAAAGTGGGTGCCTGTGTCAGTAGACAGCTGCATTCTTACAGCCTTCCCCAGCCCCGCATACTCACGTTTACCTTTGTTATTACAGTTGCATAATCTTCCTGGTGGCACAGTTTTATCAGACTAGAAGCATTTAAGCCTCCAAATCATAAACCTGGATTAAGAAAAACAATCTCCTCCTTTTAATTATTTAATCACATCTGTAATTTTTTTCTCTTGTCTTTTTGTATCTGAGTTTCTAGGATACGCTTCAGTCATTTGTGAAGCTTACCTACGTAGCCATGAGGCTTAGGAACTTTATTTATTTGATGCAAGCTCACAGTCTCATGAAATTCCCTGACCTGAGGATCTCGGCTCTTAATTAAAAGCCAATTGTTGAGATGCTACGTCCTGTACCTGAAATAATTACAGCAGCACAAAAGTGGAGAGTTGCAGATGCAGCTTATAAAAAAAAAATAAAGTACAACAGCCACCTAGATACGCACTTCCTATCTGTTAGGGAAACACAAGACAAAAGAGTAAGTCCCTGAAGTATTTCTGCTTTCCCTTTAATCACTGAACTTGTCAAATAGAGAACAAATCCTCAGATAAGCTGAGCTACATTAAGGGATCCCAAGGGATGGAAACGTATCATGTCTCATGATCACAGCATCTGAGGACCCAAACAACAAGGAAAGCGTAATACTAAGACACACACATCTCTCGTTCTGCTCCAGGGCTGCACTGGCAAAGTTGTTTTAATTAGTTTCGGAACGTTTAAGTTAAATACCACACTCCGTAAAGAAGTAACACGGGCTTTTAAGCAAGCGATTTGGATTACTGAAAAACGGCACGTATATGCAAGCAGAAGGTATTTTTTGTTCAAAAAAACTTGTTCACCTATACCAAACTTTCCACGGCACTTTTTTGTGAAGTAATATTAATAAAAGGGCACCTAGATATGAACTGCAATGGCTTATCTCACCTGTAAGATCCAGAGAGCACGTATCTCCAGTCAGAGATAAGAAATTTTTCTTGTATTTGTCCTGAAAATTTCCTGCCTGATTTGGCACAGTAAACCTCTCCAGTAACACTGCGGACTGAGATATTCTAGTAAAGAAAAAGAAAAGTTATATGAACAGAGTGAATTACATGTTTTGTCTTCTTTTAAAATTAAAAGTCAGAAGGAAAGAGCCCTTTTCCCCTGTTGCCTTTAGCACTTCCGTCATTTCTGTTACGATTTCTTTATGGATTTTAACGTTATATTTGAAGGTTTGGGGACAGTGGAAGCCCAGCCAAGCTTTCTGACTACATAGAGGGCTATTTTTTTTCAATGGGGACATAAACCTGCATGGAAACTTGCACAGGAGCAGCTGCATTGTACAAGAACAGATGCTACCCGTCATGAAATGAGTACCAGAGATGCGTCCTTCACTCCGAGCAGTCTGTTACCTCCACTGACATCCCAGCGACACGCGATTCCCCATCGTTTCACGCTGTCTATGGCACAACACAGCAGGGCAAAACCTCTGCTTTTTCTAATCCACCCGGGCCTGCAAGGACATGCACACTGCGCTGCTGGTGAGGCCCCGATGAGCTGTCAATGCAGTATCAGGTGTGACTACACGTGTGAATGGAGGAAAAGGTCCATTTGGCCGTGATATGCTTCTGAGCTGTCACAGCTCAGCAGCTCCTTGCACCTCAGCAAGCTCAATTAAAGCCACGTCAGGTACCCAGACCTGACACCACTGTCTCCGTGCACGCTACGCAGAATTAAGGCCTCGGTAAATGAGTGGCACCAAGGGTGCAGCTCATTTTTGAAAACCTGTGAGTGGGAGCAGCATACATGCAACAAACAGCTAAGGAGTGGGGGTTTACAGACGTACAGACACCGCAATGAGAATGTTTTATTAATTTCGGCTTCCTGATGTGTTTGGTGTAGAATTCAGCTGCTGAAACACAGGTGTCTGCTGCAGTTAGGATGCCCTCAGGCCTCCTGCCTGCCCTCCAGCTGCTGCTGCGGAAGGCCGCAGTCTCTGCGGTATCAGCCATCCCCGCGAAGATGTCACAGGTGCCCTGCAGCACCTCCAGCAACACCTGGGAGGGCTCCTAGGAGGTTATTTCTAAGGTCAGTTTCCTCCGGCAGAGACGAAGTTGGACTATGCTAACAGCCAGCTCAACGTGAGGCATCATCACCTTTAAAGCGAAGCCTTAACAGCATCGTTTTATTGTGTTTCATATAAACACCCACAGAACCGAGCTGAAACGCTGAGGCTGGGGATCAAGAGCAGCAGGGGAAGGAGCGAGGCGATGCCGGCAGACCTAACCCCTCCCAGCCCCACTGAAACCGCCCCGTTCAGTCCCTCTGGCCGCCCAGGCATTGCCGAGCACAGGGGGTTGTGTGCAGCTCGTGCTCCCTGCTGTCTGGGGCTGCTGCAGGCATTAAACAGAATCAGCTGTAATGCTTTTGTCACCTCCCTCTGTTAGGGGGCTTCGTCTAGTGGAAATGCCTCAACTTCCTGTAAAATCCATGGAAAACTGTAGGCATCCTCGGAGGTAAGAAACTAGGTAAGATAACGCTAGCTCTGAATTCTCTTTGTCTGTTTTAATTACAAAGTGGAATGACCCCAGTGTAACCGTGCTTCTAACCCAAAATGCCTAACGTGAGATGAAGCCGAGAGCCGCGGTACCTTGAAGAGATCCTCAGCGATTTGCAGTTTGTCGCACATCTCAGAGAAGAGGTTTAGGTTGCCGTGATCGAGCAGCAGGTAGACGAAGACCATGCGCTTGTTAGCTGCCTCCAGGAGGTCACAGAGAATCTCAGTGTCTGTGAACACGTCCATCACGATAGCGAGCACCTAGGGGAAGAAAAAGCAGGGGCATTAGCAGAGTAAATTTACATACGTTAAGGTTGCCCGGGAGGTCACTGAAAGGTAGTGGGGTTTTTATTTGTTTTTAAGAAGTTCTAACAAACGCAAACCTTAGGAGGTACGTGGGGATATTTCTTCTGTTTTTATCCCCCTGAATGAATGAATCAAGGAGAGACATCGCTTCATTGCTTTATTGCTCTTATAAATCCAACATAACGTGCGACGGTTCTTTTAAACATAAACCAGAATGTGACCCAGGAAACTGTAGGCGAGATTTCAGCACTAGGAAGTATATTGAAGCACTGATCAGAGAGTAATAAGGACAGAGCTAAAACAAGAGGCCGCAGCCCTAGCCAAGTGGCCGACCGGCTTTCCTGAGCCGTGTGCGTTTAGCAGGAATCACCGAGTGACGCTTTCTCTGTTCCAGCCTACCCGCAGAACGGTCCTGCTCCTAAACCTGCACTCTGCTCTTGGTGGTGGGGCCACTGACTGCAGCAGTTCCATATTTTTTAATTTTTACATCCGACTTCCATGGTTTATGAGCTAATTGTTCCAATTTAAGCACACATCTGTGCCTCCCAGCGCACAAACGGCGGGATAGGGTATGAAAGCCTCAGAGCGGCACGGACTGGGCAGCAAGACCCTACAGCTCCTTAAACTCACAGCCCTGACGGCGTGGGTCGAAGGAGCATTAAATGTGCTATAAAACCACTTCCACGCTCCTGCTCGTGGTACTTGCACTCACAGGACGCCGTGTTCAACCGGCAAAAACAAACCTTACAGTATTTCTGCAGTTCCGTCCTCCTAATTTCGTTCAGCTTTCCCCGAATCCTACTCGAAGCCTGTGCCCACGCCTGCCAGGGAGCTTCCCTTCCCTCCCCGCCCCCAAGGAAATCCTACAGGGCCCGGCACGTCCTGCGTGCCCGCATCCTGTCCCGACAAGCCGCGGTACTTGTGGAGCGGGCGAGGATCCCACACCTTCACCCTGCTGCCAAGGCACGGCGCTTCAGAAAAGGCCCTGCCAGTGCTGGGTAATTGCCCAATTATGGCCAATTACGTCCAACAGCTTACGTCCACGCTTACTGGTAACGCACCTCCGGCCGAGGTTGCCTTTTTAAGGAGCACAGTTCTGCTGCTTCCCATTCAGCCTCACCGGAGCTCCTGACCGCCTCCTGCTTTTTCACCACTCCTTCCCGAGCCGTGTTTCTGCGTGTGGCTTTTACTTGCAGTACTCAGTGCTTCTGCCTTTCGCTTCGGGATTTGTGCCTCACAAACATGTTAGGGTCGCAGTTCTCCCTGCTCCCCAACCCCTTGCACTTTGGTGTCATCCACAAACATATTCCTTATTCCATTTTTTTATGTTGCTGACGGCCACATTAAGCACCAAGTATCCAGCACGTGCCCTTATCAGATACTAATGAATCCGGTCACTGAAGAACTACTCAAAAAGCAGGTGCCAAACTGATCCTGTCACCACGTGTTACTCCGGTACCCTCCTGTAACGTAAGCGAGGTGGCTAGGAAGGTCATGTGAGCTTGCACTGCATTTCCCACTTTTCCCCTGTGAGTTTTCTCCTCTCGAGATGGCAAATTGGACTGGATTGATACGTTGGCTGATGCTTATCTTCCTATGCCAGAGGTGTTGCTGCTGTTACTGCACCCTTCCGACGTTGTCAGCTTAAAATGACTGATCTGCGATTCTCCTGACGCGCTGAGCACCTGTAGCCTCTCGAAGAGAAATTGCCAGCGGGCATTCTTCCCCCAGGCTGCTGCATTCAGCGCTATCAGTCCCAGCTCCTGCCCTTGCAGGACGCTGCCACAGCAAAGTCCCTGACTCTAGAGGGCTCCGCAGCCTGTGCCGGCGAGCAGGCACCACACACACACCCCTCTTTCCATGTGGCTGCCGTCTTGCGCCTCTCCAACCAGGAGAAATTTGAGGTTAAAGTTTTTGGAAAGGAATTACACAACAAGAGTTTGTTTAGCAGAGCTAAAAGCGGTAGGGGTGTGATCATAACACCTAGAGCCACGGTTTCCAAGAAATCAGAAATGTGCGCTATTTCCCCCAAAATGCCACTCCGTTCCTAGCTCTCACCCAGGGCCTCTCGCCCCTCACCTAAAGCGGAGGGTGTAGCAAGTACTTTCCCCTACAGAGCAAAATTCAAGCAAATTCCCTGCTGCATCAGGTGTGCCCACTGCTCTGAGCCTTAAGAAGTCTTTGGGGACTTCATCGTTGCCACTGAAGTCTTGGGACCCCCCCAAATTTCCCTTCTGACACAGCAGCCGCAAGGGTTTTGCTTCTGACCATTCGTCTGTGACGCTGCCGATGGAGTCGCAAGTTTACGCAAGGGCAAAGCTCCCTGATGGTGATTAGCAGGGTCCTGAAAGGTCAGGCACTTTTTTACCAAGAAAAGAGCCCGAGCTGTCACCACTCCGCTAGAACACGCATCGGAAGAGCTTTCTGCCCCCGTCAGCTGTTCATCTGCTGGCTTCCCAGCCGGTGGGCTGCCTGCCTGGTGACGGGCACCTCTCCACGCCCCCCCATAACTTGTCTGCTATCCGAGGCATGCTCCACACCTGTCCCACACGCCGAGCTAGGCTGTGGTGGCTCTGTATGGAGCCCACGTCACGGTTCAGTGACACTGACAACCCGTCAGGGATGAGAAGCCTTTTTCTGAACAATTCCACTCCTTCGGGGACACCTGGCACGCACCTGCCCTCCTCCCAGCGCTCCCCTTCGCCCACGTCTCCCACCAATCCTCCAAAACGATCGCTTCTAGCTCAGAGCTGCCTTTGGCTGACTCCTCGCTGCGGGTGAAATGGTGCCTTTGAAGAGGGCCAGCCTGCACCACAGGCCGGTGGCAGGGAGAGCCCAGGGGTGGCCACGGCCGCGCACCCCAGAGGAGCAGCTCCCCAGCTGGGCCGGCTGCGGCACGCTGCCGGGGTCACGGCTCGCTCCGCCGTGGCTGCTCCGAGCTGAGCAACTGATGCACGAGAAGGAACGGAGCCCACCCGCCCTTCACAGAGCGTGCTCTGGAGTTTAAAAGAACAGGGAGAACTTTTTTCCTTTCTTTGTTTGTTTTTTAAGTCACCGAAGTGAAGGGTGCTGGTGTGAGTACACACAAAGCACTGCGTTTGGACATTAATGGGCTCTGGCTAGAGCAAAGCTACAAGGTAACGCACCAGGCTGGCTCTGATCAAACACCGCCTTCACCTGGTCTTTTTAAGAGCAGGAGGACAGAGAAGTGCAGAGGGAACATGAATTTGCTCTCCGTACCTGCGTGGTCTTGTTGATGTACCGGCGTATGATGTCTCTGATGTTGCTGTTCTTCTCCGTTTGGAAATACACCGTGGCCGTGGACTTTTCCTTTAAATAGGGCTTCTCTGCCGTAATCCATGTGTGCAGGAGGGCTGGCTCGCTGCTGTCAGAAATGGTTGGGAAGTAGGTCCCCGACGGGAGAGAGCCGGCATCGGTCTGCCTTGGCGCGGCCGCCCCGTCCGCGGGGGATTCCTGCGCGTAATACGACTCCCTGGCGTTCTCCTTGATGTACCGAGCTTCCACCGAGGAGAGGAAATCCACCTCGCCTTCTTTGCTCAGCGTTTGGAGATACGAGTCTGTCCCCCCGTCCAGGAAGGCGTCGGTGGCCAGCCTTATGCTTTCGTTGTGGCTGAAATCTGCTTTCGTCGACTTAAGGGACTGGTTCTTGATGTCCTCCAGCCTCTTTTTTATCTTGCCCATATGTCTGGAGTGGCTCATGGTTCGTTGTCTCAGCAGCCGATCTGCGGGGTAGGCACAGTGCATATGCGCGGCGCAGGGAACGTAATCGTCCTTCGGGTTTGGAGACTGCATTCTGGCGTAAAATCACCTCAGCTGAATGAATTAACTGTGAATAAAAATAAAGAGATCTTATTACCTCAGGCGAATTCACACTCCCTGATTTTGTTGGTACAATTATCTTCAAAAAAAAAGAAGCTTACTTCTCAGGTGGCGGTGTACTTCAGCAACAATCTGTTTCCAGATGGGACACAAGTACAAAGCTGATTAGATCGCTTATCTGAGAGGCACCCACCTCACCCCAAGGGCATACGGAGGATTCAAGTCCAATTACCAGAGCTGTCCGATTTGGCTGTATTTCCCTTCTTGTCGCATCCTGTGAAATGCGAGTGAGGAAAGTATTCAAGCAAAAGCAGGTAGGCTCCCGAGGATTGTTGCACAATCTTCAAAACACCTTGAGGCTTCTCTCTCTTCCCCTAGCATTTGTTATGGAGCAAAAACAAGTCTGGTGTTTAACTGGGACAAAGACATCAGCCATGTCCGTAACTTTGGAACAGCAGAAAGGGTCACAGACTCTTGTCTGTACCTACATGCTGCCAGGCAGGCTTAAAAATAAACTTGAAATTCGTCACTGTGCCCCGTTCACAGTATGTTGCTATTACCATAGACGATTCACTCATTTATTTCTTTAAAGCTTTGTGACTACGCTGCCCTATTAAAAGAAAAATACCCCTTCCCAAACATCCTGAGCATTATGTGGAGGGAGGGTTGTGAGCTGGCCTCAAAGCATCAGCAATACAAACACTCATCATTTGATTGTGCACATTTAGTGCTGTTTGTTTGGTTTCCTTTCCTTTTTTTTTTTTTTTTTTTTTTTTTTTTAAAGGCAGCAGCTTCTGGAGTCACGTTGTCACCGTGGCAGCCCGGCTGCTGTGTCATTAGCAGGACGGAGGCGCAGGTTCGCAGCGGGGTGAGAGGCGCAGTGCCTCTGGGAGCCAGGCCGACTGGTATGACTGCACGGGGGTGAGGTGAGGCAGGGTGTGAAGGCACCGTGCCTGAGGTATTCCATAAATACTTGTGTGCATGCTTTTACGCAGAGGCACGTGTGACACACTTTTATCACGCAGGTAGGGTTTACCATCGGGCTGCATAGCTCTGCTCCACGCTGCATCCGTGCACCAACGTGCCATGGCTCCGGAGGTGGCCATAGGCAGAGCAGGGTGGAGCAGATGCAGCAGCCTGGTCTCTCCTGGGCTGCTAAGGGCACGTCTGAGCTGGGAAGGACTCCTGTCACTCTTACCAACACGCTCAGGAGCACGGGCGTCTTCAGGGCTCTTCAGAGGAGCACAGACCTGTTTTTTCCAGGGTAGATTCCCAGATTCTGTGTCTGTGTCCCCAGAGTCTGTGTCAGATGCCTTATGGAAAAAAAAAAAAATAAAAGAAAGTAATTATATGCTAGCGTGCCACAAGCATACATATTAAAACAGAGAGGAGCACGAAATGGTTCAGATTTTAGACCCAGAGCCGTGGAGGGGGGGGGAACACGCACCTCGGGAGCCAGAGGAGAGGTGGTGGAGGTGGTGGCCGGAGCGGCGCAGCTCGTGATGTGATTTTGGGAACCGTCCCCTGCCCTCCCCCCGCCCCCGACATCCGCCCGCAGCTGTCAGACGCAGCAAAAAGTCATTAATTATCTAGTGACCTGCTCCGCGCAATTATGCTCAAAACGATGCCTCCTAATTAATGTGACGTGCGAGATCGCGCCCTGCCAACGCCAATCAGGGCCTGGCCGGGCCCAGCAGGGCGGTCACCGGCCCTGCCCGCCGTCCTGCCCCCAGCCGAGGCCAGCGCAGTCACCCTGCGGTCCCACACGGTCACCCCCATGTCCTACACGGTCACCCCCATGTCCCATATGGCCACCTTAGGGCTCACACCATCACTGCACCTCATGGTCATTTTGGGGACACACGTGGGCAGTCCAAGGACCCCCCTGTCACCCCAAGGTCCACTCCTGTCACCCTGGGGAACCCCCACTGTCACCCTGGGGTCCCAGTGTCAGGCTGAGGCCCCATGGCAGTCACCTCAGGGTCCCACACGGTCACCTCAGGGTCCCACACGGTCACCTCAGGGTCTCACACAGTCACCATGGGGCCTGACACGGTCACCTCGGGGTCCCCCACAATCACCTCAGGATCCCACACAACCACATTAGGATCCCCCATGGTCACATTATGGCCCCACATGGTCACTTCAGGGTCCCCCATGGTCACCTCGGGGTCCCACACGGTCACTTAGGGGCCCCCCACAGTCCCCTCAGGGTCCCACACGGTCACACTGGTGACATACACGGCTACCACAAGGGCCCTGACTGTCACCAACAGGCCCCACACGGCCACCACAAAGCCTCACAGGCCCTTATTCGGTCACCGCGGGGTCCCTTATGGCCACCGCAGGGTCCCACAGGGTCCCCATGGACCGGCCCCTCCCGTCCCTCCGCCTCCCCAGGACAGCCCCCAATAGCAGAGCGGCGAAGTTCCTTCCAGCCGCCTCGTTAGCGCAGTAGGTAGCGCGTCAGTCTCATAATCTGAAGGTCGTGAGTTCGATCCTCACACGGGGCAAAGGCGGATAGTACTTTTTTTTTTTCCCCCGTTTCCCCGGAACAAAAAGCGCCGCGGGACCAAACCCGCCTCGTACCGGCCGTGCAGGGGGAGCCGGGTGTGCCTCACACGGGGCAGTCGCCCCACAGCTGTCCCAGGGCCCCGCACGGACGGTGAACGCCTGTGGGTGGCGGTTTTTGAGTGAAACAGGCGGGCAGGGCACCCCGGGGAGCTGCCAGGGGAGGTTCCCCGGCAGCCCCGGCCTCCAGGGGCAGCTCGAGCAGATTCACAGTGGGCGTGAACCTATAAACCATGCACAAGCGTGACAGGGCTCATCCCAGGGCTCATGGGGCATCCACAGCTTCCCTGGGCCTCCTGGTCCAGTGCCTCACCGTACTCTGAAGAATTTCCTCCTAATCTCTAATCTAGATCTCCCCTCTTTTAGTTTTTAGTCATTCTGCCTTGTCCTATCATTATCTGTCAAAGTAAAAAGTCTTTCTCCATCTTTTTTATGACCCCTTTAAGCATTGAAAGGCTGCAATGAAATTACCCCAGAGCCTTCTCTTCCCAGAGCTGAACATCCCCATCTCTCTCAGCCTGTCTCCATAGGAGAGGCGCTCCAGCCCTCTGATCTTCCTCATGGTCCTCCTCTGGACCCGCTCTAACAGCCCCACGTCCTTCTGGTGCTGGGGGCCCCAGCCCTGGACGCAGCACTCCAGGTGGGGCCTCACAGGGGCAGAGCAGAGGGGGACAATCCCCTCCCTCCCCTGCTGGCCACCCCTCTGGTGATGCAGCCCAGGACGCAGTTGGCCTTCTGGGCCGCAAGCACACGCTGCTGGCTCATGTCGAGCTTTTCATTCACCAGAACCCTAAGTTCATCTCTGCTATGAGTTCTTCTCTCAGTCTGTGTTCATGTCAGGGATTGCCCCAGCCCACGTGCAGCACCTTGCACTTGGACTTGTTGAACCTCATGTAGTTCACATGGGCCCACTTCTCCAGCCTGTCCAGATCCCTTTGGATGGCTTCCCTTCATTCTTTTGTTATCAACCGCACCACTCAGCTTGGTGTCATCTGCAAACTTGCTAAGGGTGTACTCAATCCCATCGTCTATGTCATTGATGAAGATATTGAAAAGGACCAGTCCCAAAAAAGATCCCTGAGGGACACTGCTTGTCACCAGCTTCCACCTGGACATAGAACCATTGACCACTAATAAACGAGAATCACAGAATCATTAAGGTTGGAGAAGACCTCCAAGATCATCTGGTCCAACCATCCCCCCCCCACCAATGTCACCCACTAAACCATGTCCCTAAGCCCCACATCCAACCTTTCCTTGAACACCCCCAGGGACGGTGACTCCACCACCTCCCTGGGCAACCCGTTCCAATAATGCACAACTATAACATTTTTTACAAACCATAACTGTGTACACATATGGCCCAAGGTGCTAGCCAAAAAAGTTTTTTTTTTCTCTTTTAAATATAGAAATAATCACGTTATGTCTAAGACAACTGCAGTCGTCAAAAAAGACATTTTTTGCATCTACTCATTGTGCATCCCAAAGATCTTTGCTTGCTGTGTTTCTTCAAAAAGCAATGCTGCTGCACCTTCCCTGAGCTCTACTGAGGGTCTTTGATGAGTTTTCCATGAATTTTGGTGCCTGCTAATGCAACTATGGGTCTAGACACAGAGTATGTTAATTTAATAAGTAAGTACCTCTGGCATTTACATCTTCATGGAATTTAACATGAAATTGGGAGGCTGCCATCTGCCTCAGGTGACGAAGAGGAGCTGTTCAGCGGTATTGCCCAAGCCTGCCTTCTGTGTGTGCTTGGCACTCACAGGGAGCCCCTCTCTGATACTGCTGCCCCAAAGAGTGTCATCGAAACCCCATGGGAAGCAGAACACCTAGGCAAGATGTTTAGGGATTTCTCTTTGTATCCCAGCATCGCTCAACTAACATCACATCTGGATTACACTGCTGCTTTGGAGCTTTTGAAAATGTGTGTTCCTATCTTGGAGCTTGAATGAATGTGATACATAGAAAACTAAAAGGAATTTTCAGTCTATCAGGCTGAAAATGAACAAATTAAGTCTCAGGTCTTTGGTACATAATGTTGTACTCTTGGTTAAAAGCAGCAGCCAGTGAAAATCAGCCTTGCAGCACCAAAAATCATTATTTTTATTTAGTTCCTCTCCCTTCTCTCAGGAAATGTGCTTTGTTAATATATATGCATCTAATATATATGCTAATATACACACACATCTCCAGCAGCTAAGATTCCATAGCCTCTCTGGGCCCTGTCTTCAGTGTTTGGCTCTCACTGTCAAAGATTTTTTTTCTCTAACTGCAAATATCCCTGCTGCAACTTGTAGAATGCACTTACACATCACTCACAAAAGCAGTATTTTCACAGTGGTTTGTTGCTTCAAGTCACGGCTTTGACCAGAGCCAATAAAGTACACAAATACTCTAAGTGTAATAACAATGGTAAAAAGTGACTTTATTTTACAAGTAAAAATAGTATTATAATTACTGAGAAAATAACGAGGTTACAAACACTGCACATTTTTCTAGCTAGAATTTTATTTTTATATAAAAATATTTCCAAAGGCCTTTAAAATAAACAATCTATGATCAGTCTTTAATCACATTACACATAGTTAGGGTTTCAATGATTGATAATTTGAAAGTACAGCTGAGGTCCAGAGCACATCATCTCAAGTTGTCCACTTTGTAGATGAGAGATGAGTTGGAGGATGTCTAATTCGAGCCTGTGCAGTAAGCTTTTGTCTGAGCTGTCTGACTTCCGCCATCAGTTCCCGCTCTTGGCATGCCAGTTCTTGTCTTCTAACTGAAGACACTTAAATGCAAGAAACTCAGAATTAATATTGCAACTGTTTTCCGTAAATAACATGAATGTTTATTGGAAAAGAGGAAACTCCTGTAGAGAAACACTACATTTTATTACTGAATACCGTTGTATTTGAGACAGCCCTACAGCCTGCAAAAGCAAGGAACAGTTTTCTCCGAGAGTGGTACCAGGGCAAACTAAGTTTTGTTACAAAAAGGTCAGATGTTGATGGGGTGCTATGGCAGGTCCAAAGAAACATGTTTCCTCTTGCACGCAGAGTTTTATAGCTAAGATACAAGTGTGTGCTTTCATTGACTAGGACAGCCCTCAGGAAATTACTGAAGACTACTTCTTGACTATAACTCTCAGTAGGATTTTCACGAAAGACAGTTCTACACATGCCCAACATCCCCAAAATCACACAAATATGAAGACACAGAAAAAGCATAGGTAAAATTATCGGGTCAGAATGGGACTAAACTAGGCTGATGTTTAAAATGACTAGTCTCATAACGTGACACGCCTCAGGCACTTCCTACCTGTGCTATTCCTGGTAGTGATTTTTTTTTTTTAAGGTGTGAAGTAGAATACAACAATAAACCAGTCTACTGTCCACTAAACATCTACGTGACTAATAATGGCTCTATCACCCATCTAGGTGTTCCAGTAATGCATATAAAGCTAAACGTGAGGGAAAGGAGGGCTGTAACTTAGAAACTTACTGTATGATGATGACTCTGATGCAGACAAATCATTCAAACACACATTTCCAGACTTTGGCACCTGCTGGAATTCTACCCCTCTCCCTGTACGACCAGCCTTTAAATCGTGCAGCCTCTCTGTGGGAAATGGAGAGAAGGTGTCTTTGTAAACTCTAAGTGTTTAAATTCCTAGTGAATTTTTCTTGCTTGAGGTGAAACAGTTTTTCTGCAGGAAGCAAAACTGGAAGGAACTCAGTCCTACTAATGCCAAGTAGAATTTCCTCAGAATCTGAAGTCAACATTTTCAGTCTACGGGTCAAAGGCATGCATCACTGCACTTCATTTTAACTAATGACAGTTGCACATGTGCTGTTTCTTCCTATATAATTAATCTTCTAACAAATGGGCCACTAAGTTCATGCGGAATATGTCGACTTGTACTTGCAGTTTTAGAAGGAGACACCCATTTTAATAACTTACAGTTGCAAATTACTCAATATTAAAACCATCAGGCAAATTAGGGCAAAGTCAGAAAAACTTTGCCGAGAGCAATACTAATCATCCAGTCTTAACACTAATCGCTAATCTTGTGTGTGTGTGAGGAGATGGAAGAATAAGATAAATATCTGCAAACCCACCCAAATGCAGCATTTCAGAAGGATGTAGTGGCCAGTCCTGGAAGGACACAAAAACCTTTTTTTTTCCCCCCCCTCTGTGAACAAACACTTGGCAAAGTCACTTGTTGGTAGTGAGTTTGCTTTTCTTTAGGTTATTTGACAGAGGATTTCTAAGGGATGAGAGTTTATGATTGGTTTAAGCTGACATAAGCCTGTGCTCCTACCAAAAATGCTGTTCCCATCCTTTCCTTCGCTCCTGGTCACAGCACTGCCTCTGTGCTGGCTCTGCAGCTCAACACTCTGTGGTGCAAAGTTAGATCAGATGTGACTGACGTTCTAGTCCTGGAAAGTAAGGACTAACGTGCAGTCGAATAAGCAAGCCGTTCTAGCCTGTCGTGTAGCCTAGGAATAACAGACCTGACGCAAGAGGGTATGGGAACATGTGTCTGGCACAGGAAGAAGGAGGAAAAGTGTCCCTTCTGATGGCAGCCTACAAGAGGACACCGTTTATGAAATCACAGGGATTTGGAAAATCCTACCTTGTGAAAGAAAGAAATATGTTAGCATGAAGACGACATTATGGGAACAAAGGAAAGGAGAGAAAATGAGAGTTTGTACTCCATCTTGTGTCCTTTAACTGTATGAAAACAGCTGGGGAACTTAATTCTGCCAGCTCATCATGTGATTGGAATTACAGTTAGGCTGGAACAGTACTGATCAGGTTGGAGGCAAGACTGATGTCAGTGGGACAGTCTGAAAGATACAAATGCTTGATGACAAACTCCCATATAACCTTTGGTGAAACTGTTTTCACCCGTATGAAAAATATCTCTGCCTCTATCACAGGCAGCCCAAGCAGCAGGTATCCTCTAGGCAAACAGAAAATTACAGGCTGAGGTTTCCAATCTGATGAAAAATCGGTGTAAACTATCCTACGTTTTCTGTTTATCTGCCCTCCCAACAAACAATACAAAATAATGTACTGGGAGAAAAAGTATCCTCAGTTTTGGGGGTGCATGAGGGAACTGCTGGGAAACAGAATCGCACCTATACACAGGAGTCAAGTAATTCAATGGATCATTTATGTTGCTGCATCTGATGGATATCAAACTGAAGTTCCTTTCCAAGGCTGGCCTTACATATCAGTTACATGAAAGAATACTGCCAAAAAGCGCTTATATAAAGAACTTTATCTCTAACGTTAGATACTTTGTTTGTATTCAGTTGATGAGTCCAGGCCTTCATGACTGATACCCAGGAGAACTGCATTTTCTCTAAACTCACCGAAAAAGCCATCCTCTCTTTGCAGCTTTTCAGCCAAATCTAACGCACCGTTCATTTTGTCTTCTAAAAACTGCTTCCTGTGTTCATGTGCAGCAGCAGCAGCCTTCTGCTCTTCCTCCAGTTGTGCTTTTTTCTGTATAACTTCTTCCCACTGTGCAACAGAGATATTTAAGTGCATCTTCGACACATGTATTACAGGGAAAAGGCAACAAGCAAAACCATCTGGGTTATTACAGACTACACTTCATCCTTAAATCAAAAGGTATGTTATTACACCGACTGAATGCTTCCTTTTTGAAAATTTTCTCCTTCGAACACCTGACGAAAGGTTAAGAGTCTTGAATTAGAGAAAAAAAATGAGAGAAACTTACACAATTAGGAATATGCTTTCCTAAACCTAAAATATCCTCATTAATTTGCTCTAGTGCTTCCAGAAACTTCTGGTTGAAACTGTTCTTATTCAAAACAGTTCTTATTCAATATTTTTCAGTTTTATGCCATACTATGTTAAGGGCAAAAGACAGTTATGTTTGTGCCAGTCCCCCTTAGGAAAAGAAATAACGCAAATACCTTTTTTTCTTCTGCCTCCCTCATGGCCTTCAGCAGTTCGGCTTCTTTCACCCTGTTGTCGTGAAGGAGCTTGGCTATCTCTTCATAACGCTTCTCACGGTCCTGATCGTCGTGCCTTAGTTTGTGCAATGCCTGCAACCTCCAGTCGACCTCGATGCATTTCTGCTCTGCTTTGGCTAAATTTTCTTCAGCTACCTAAACAAAACATCTTTCTTACCAGGAATCCACTTACTTTATTTCAAGTACACAGCCTTACATACAGACAAAGAAAGATCTTTTGCTGTCAAACTCGTGTGTCCTGCAGCATTGCTGTTAGATGTCCCTAGTAGGAGACTGCACCTGCAGTGCCACTCCCCCATTCATTACAGCAAGCTGTCACATCTGACAGGATTGTTTTCTGCTTCTTTTACACCCTTGATATTCTTTCTCTCCCCCAGGGCCTTTTAAATGAGACATAAGCTCACTCCACAATTTTGGGGATTTTGCTTTCCTACCATGGATTACATATCATTTCCAGGTGCTCTTAACATAAGAGCGATACCTGAATGCCAATACTTCCACCCACATCCATCTGCTTCCAAAAATTGAAGGCTGTTTACAAAAATTCAGACCCATATGTTTATTTCTAGACAAAATATAAATGCAGATGCCAAGCATATGGGTAGTGGGTTAGCTGCAACTATTTTTCCAACTGTGCAGTTACAAGTTCTGAGCTTGAAAATCTGAACAATTCCTAATGCCAAGCCATACACATTCATTACTGTGATCAGGAAGACAGCTTCTACAGCCGAATTTCCTGCCAAGTACTATCAACTGAAAGTTCCTTTGTGGCTTACTTTTGTTTTATTATGGTTACAAACAAAACATGTTCCTTAACAGGAGGAACTTACTCTGAAGAGCACTTTTGAGTCTTCTATTCCTTTTAAGTTCTGGAAAGTGAAGGAAAATTAATACTCATGGCAGTCCCAGAGAATTTCAGTATTATATAGCTGCTTGGACACTTCAGTCAGATTTTTGAAAATGTCCAAACTTTTAGCATGCCATCATGATCTATTAATACAGGTAACTAGAAACTAGATTTTCTTCAAAATATTTTCACATTTACTCATACTAGCTAATTGCAATTAAAATGCTATTAACTAGTACCACTTGTACTAGTTAACACACTAACTTTCCCAAATTCGTGTTAAAATCCAATCATCTTACCATCTGAGCTTTCTGTTTTTCTTCTCGATCTGTTTCCACCAATCGTTGAACAACGTGATCTTCGAGATCTGCCTTTCTTCGACTGGCATCTATGTCTTCTTTCATTTCCTGTGTGGAGCTCTCTTGATCTTTGATAAGATGCTGCCAAACACACCAGCATAAATTATTGTTGCTAAGCTACTTTTACAAAATTACCACTTTGGTAATTCTCTCTTTAACATTTATTAAAACTTCATTAAACTAGTATTTGAATATATCCACACATCTCATCCCACTGCGTATCATAACCTACCATAACTGTTCAAGAAAGTGATACTCCCTGTTGTTTTACCCACTTGGAATTATGCTAAGCCTGAGTCAGCACAGTGATCTCCCAGGTTTATACTGATGTAATTCCATTCCATGGATTACAATGGAGCATGAAAGCAGAATTCCAACATAAATCAATTAGATTAATCATGAAAATATTCTCCATTTTCATGGCATATCTTAGCCAAAACCTCAGAATGCTTCACAAATATAAATCATGCTTCATAGCACAGGGACTTAAAATAAACACATCTGCAGATTGAATGCAGAGATGATTTGTCAAAATAGTACAAATCAGCATTAGGTCTAGAAAGATAATTTTAACTCTTAACAACTTTTCTTCACATTCATCGGGGCGCATCTACAGTTTTCTGAAGAAGGCACAATCCCCTCCCAGACCTGCTGGAATCCGTTGAGCTGCGTCAGCAGGGTACTGAAGCACAGTTAACATACACTGCCTCTCAACGGGCCTTCAAAGATTGAATATAGACCCTTGCTGACAGCAGTAAAACAGTTCAGGGCATGGGCAGTGAAAACCTGCCTGTACAGGCTCTTATGGGCATATATCCTTGGTTAGTTAAATAATTAGTACCTTTCTAGCCTAAAGAGGATGGTCACTGTAGAATTAATTCCCCTTAAACAGCTGACTTTTCATGTACTGGAACACCAGTGATCCTACCCCGGTTTGTGTTTTGTAGCCACAGTACAGCTGGCGGTGTATTTAACAAATAAATGCTAAAAGAAATTTAGCCCAGTTATGGTCAGCACGAATTATAAAAAGTCCATGGCCAAAAGCTTTAAGAAGTCAAACACACGTTACTAAGTCTTTGACTGGCAGCCTTGTCAACCATTTTTATTAACTCACATTTAACTTTGCGTTTGAACAACTACTTAATACAAAAAATAAGTATACAAAATAAAAACCTTTAATACTAAATAATGATCTTTTTGGATTACAATGTATGGCATTTGAGAAAGGAATTGCACCTTCCCCACAAACCATCCACTCCTTTTTGCTTAATGATGTTGCTGGCAATGAGACATTCTTTCATCCACTACATCAATCTGTCACACTGTTCCCTTCAGAAAACGGAGATATATCTGGATACCACAGATGAAAAGGTGGGAGTTTTGGGGATGAGGAACATATTGTTATAGACTTTTTTTCTTATTTACATGTTTCTCGCTTCTCTCAGCCAGCTGAGTATACAGATAAAGCCTGCATCAACCGAATGATGCCTCTGCTCAGAAGAAAAATAAAATGGGGAGGATACAGGCATTTTCTCCCAGAAAAATGGATAACAGTGAGTACTACTACTGCTTTTATTATCATAGGGTTTATTCTAAAAAGGGTATTAAAAAAGGGAAAAAAAATCATCTCAATTTTTCCTCATATTGTCTGGTTGAATGAATACAACCAAATCTGAGAACTGCATAGGAAGAACTATTAAATATAAACATCTGTACAGTTCCCTAACAGTTACCTGTTCAAAAAGCTGTCTCTGTGATTCAAGTTCCATCTGTCGTACTTCTACATCTTGAACGGTAGCAGCTGTTTCTTGTTCTCTTATGGATGCCTTCAGGAGAAGATAAACACATGAAAACAGTGCAAAGGAAAAAAATCTTCTCCATTTAAAAAATAATATCAAGAAAAATGTCCAAAACCAGAAGCAGCATTCTACTTCTAAGTTCTAGTTAACTTTCTGTTATATGACGAACAATGGAAAATACTGAAGATCAAAAGTACAGGGCAAGGGAGAGAAGAGGCAAAGAGGCACAGGAATAGTTTTGCATTCAGTCACACATTAGGGAAATGTCAGGCTTGATCTAGTGCTAATAATCTGTAAGATGCAGCTCCAAAGTGAATAAAAGCTCTCTAAATCCTGTGGAGGACAGTAGAGATACGAAAGTGGCCACCTGTGTTGAGCTGCAAAAAAGAAACTGACAGTTCCCTGAGTCAGCAAAGTGTGGTGCTGAGCTGCAAGGAATGGCTCTGCAAAGACTCGGTTCATGCCCATGAGGTTCTAAAGCTCGTGCTCCACTCTGCGTCTGCATGATGTCGTGCCTGAGCTAGTAACCCTGCAGGAGCAGAGCCAGGCTTGGCCAAAGGCTGTTTCAGAGCCTCTCAATCAATGGCAGAGTTAATTTGCAGCCTGAATACAGCCCACAGACGACTGTTAATTGACTAGTCCTTTAAGGAGCTCATTACATTTTTCAGCACTGTTGGTATACAGATAAATCTGGCTTTTCCCAGGAGTTTTGCCAGCTAGAATTGCCCTAAATTATGCATTTATCACCTCATGCTAAATACACTTTTGGACTCACAAATCACAGTATATGAACTGAAAATTTAGTTCTACATTTTTTCTTGGTTATTTTTCCGAATAAACCTTCGAGAAAAGAATTGCTTGAGCAATACTCAGCTTTTCTAGCAATTTCATCATCAAGACGTTTCAGTTCCATTTGGCGCTGATCTTGCTGGTATTTCAGAAAACGCCTTCTTGAAGCATCTAGAAATTGTAGTTCCTTTACTTTCAGTTCTCTTTTCACAGCAGCTAGTCTTCAAAGACAAAATAAAAAGAAACATGGGAACTTTTATGACCTTTTATAAAAGGTCAGTAACAAAGAGCACAAGCTTGCACCACGGTCACCCATCAGTTACTAGGAGCTAATCTCTAACTTGTAAAGCTTAGGGAAGTTGCTTTCATTCTTGTCAACTGCCCAGTTTTCATTTACAAGACGAAATTAAATTCAGAGACACACAGACATCCTCTAATGGCAATCTCTCCCAATTAAGCTTTGAAGCCCTGTGCTCTGTTTCTGTTGTACGTTAATAAGCACTAGTTTAGTATTGTAATGATCCAGAGCTGGAAACTATTCCTTAGAATAATTGCCAGTGTCCTGGTACCTCTTTCAGCACAAAATTAGTCCTATGTTTATTTGCAAAATATCAAACTCTTTCAAGGAACAAAACCACAAACGCAAGAATTACTTGGCAAAGAAAATCCCACTGCTCACTTTTTAAATAAAAGCCTACTTTGTAGGTTACAGAAGTTCAAGCCAAGTATCACTTTTAGTTGATCTAAAAACCTGTGGAGACATTGAAATTCTCAAACCTTCACAATCGCAAAACATATGAACTACGGAATGACTTTGGTACTATCTCAACTCTTTACTCAGCAACTGAAAAATAAAGCCTTCATTTTTCTAAATCCACTGGAAATACAAGAATGTGTACAGTATAGCATCAGTACTCTGAGACTGTAAATGACTCTTGTATTTGCAGTTTAAGTCTGCCCACGGCCTGAAGTCTCAGCGTGCAGACAAAGAGCAATTGGCTGCCCAAGAGCATTCGCAATCTGAAGAGACCAGAGAAAAGACTGGGAGCTGAGACAAAAATATGAAGTGTCTTGGCCTCTGATCTGCTGTATTCCCTTGAGCATGGCAGTAATACAACCCAGATCTCTTCATTCCCACACCAAAATCTGACCCACCAGACCACACTGCTTTCCCACATTTCAATTTATACAAATTAGTGGCCATTTCTCCTTTACTCATGGTTAAAAATGTAATAGCAGGATACTGTAGCCAGGGCCCTAATGTTTCTTATATTGTAATACCTTTGCCTCTGTTCTGCCAGCTTCTTTTCTTCTTCCAGAAGCATTTTTCGCCTTTGTTCTTCAGCTTCTCGAAGCAATTCCTGCTTTCGATACCAAGCTTCATCTTCTGCCTTCCGTTCCTGTGCTTTAGCTTCTAACTCATGCATTAACTGTCTAAATGGAAGGAGATCATCTGTTCTTATATCACGACAAGTACCAAGAAATTACTTGATTACTTTGAAATCAATAACTGAAATGTGATTCATGAGACTATGACATCCCCTTTATGTACTACAGAAGAGTGAGAAAGATGAGAGACAGATGAGAAAGAGCTACAGTGCTGACTTTTACAGACAACAGGGCATTTCAGACAAATGCAGACATCTCCACATTCTTAACAAAAAATGGTTTCTAAATGTCTCTCGAAATCATGGTTCCCACTGATTTCAACTGCAAGCTCGGAATTCCTGGCCCTTCACAAAAAGTTGGACGTGACAACATGAACAAAAGTTTAGGTTCTGACTTCTAAGCTTTCAACTTTGAGGACTGGCAGCCCAGTATTTAGACCACAAATTTAACTTAAAAAACGCGTCAAGCCAAGTAACTATTTGAATGTTAAAGTTATCTTCCCCATTTTTTTTATACGTATTGCCTCCCTATTCTCAAGCATACACAACATAACAGAAAAAGGGAATTGCGTCCACCTGTCCCTCCCACTTTGACACCGTCTTCAACTTTCCCATTAAATACCTCTCTCTTAAGTATTCAATTTCATCCTGTCTGATCCTCTCCCATTCCTGAGTTTGATAATCCACAATGAACTTGGGATATTTATTAAATACAGGGTACTGTCCTTTTGTAAGTGGTACGAAGTCATCAAGCACACGTTGTGGATGGATATCTGGTGGTGTAGCCTCCATAAAATGATAAGCTTCTTTAATCACAACGTTAATGTCCAGGTTGTTACGATGATGAAAGAAATACTGTAAGAGACATGTTTCCATTTACATTCTACAAAAGATTAAGCAAGTTTTTAATATACTTATGTAGGAATAATTAGGTAAATTAGCAAGCTCTATATCCCAAACGTTGATTAAAAAAGTGATTAAGTTGGCCCTACTGATTAGTAAAGTATCATGGGCTCAAGTGACTTGGCCCAAACGTCTTCAATTTCTAGAAGTATACTTGGGTTCTTTTCCTTTCCTTCCAACGACAGTTGTGAAGAGATTTAGGAACCTAAGTGTGATGTAAGAGCGTAAACTGCTCAAAAAGACACTCCTACCACTGGATAGACCTCACTCAACTTTTAGTGTTTAAACATGAACCACAGAAGTTCCTCTTCTAGCAGGACTGTTCTTCCCATCAAAGATCTTCACCAAGAAAGTCTTTCAGTTAGTTATTGAAATAATGTAGCAATAATGTTGTCTGATACTTGTCAAATTGCTCACAAGCACATTTTCAAGGTGGAATCCTTTGTCTACAGAGATGTTTTCATGTAAAAAAATCCTCCTCCTCCCTTGTAAAGCTAAACATAAGAAAACATTTTAGCTTAGCATCAGAGAACATCAAATAATATTGCCTGACTTCATAAATCTGAAAGCAAAATAATGAAACAACATGACAGAATTACTGTCTTTTGTCTCCACACACAGAAATCAATATTAGAACTCCAAATAAAAGGCAGAATTATTTTGTGGTTGATGAACCATTGCCATTTACTAAATAACTTTAGTGGCATTATAAAGGTTATGGAAGCTTCTAGAGATCTTGTTGCATGAAACTGCAGGAAATTGCTCAATGTTTTATTCATTTACGTACATTTGTCAGGTACCAGATGACGTTGCTCAGAAATGTAATAATACATTAATATGGAACTGAAACACCTCCTTCAAAACTCCGTAACAACAGATAATGGTGTTTCACACTTCTCTGTAGCTACACCTTCAGGTGACTGACTTCAAAAAACACATTTACCTCAAAATCCTGTCTTTGATTACAGTGAAGCAATGGAGCTCTGGAACATACAATATAGGCAACAACAATCATTAGGAAGTATGAAGGATGGTTAGAGAAGATATTATCAAAGACTTTGAGCCATTCTTCTCTTGTTAGAACCTCAGAGAACAGGGTTTCTAGAAGAGGCCAGGCATAAACCTACATCATTTGGGAAAATTGAAAAAACAATCCATTAGTAGAATTTTGCTATTTCTTTCACAGAAATAATATAAAATTTTCTTGCCTTATACCACGAGTCTAATTATTTATGAAAGAAACAGGAACTAAACCAGAATATTTGAAGATACACTTTATTCCCCACTATAAATATTCAAAATGAATATGGGGTAAATATACATAATTTTCTTAATTCCCTGGATGTGTTTAGCTTTGTGAAGCTAAAATCATCCTTAATGATAAACATGTATAATTATGGTTTTGCCTTACTTACAAAATTCATTCATCACACCTACGTTGAAATAAATAATAAAAAAAAAAGAAAGTAAAAATACATTTATAATTTGGCCAGTAGATTTTCAAGCACTGTACACTTGAAAGGGAAGATCTCTAAGAACTACAATAGCATATACATGAGATTTATGACTATGCAAAAAAGAAAAGTTGCAGGAAAGCAATGATATATTCTTTATACTCCTATATCATTCACTATTATTTAATGAAAACTCCTTCAATAAAAGAATTATGTCAAAATAAAACACTAGTGCACTATCTATCATTCACTGCAATGACATTTCATATACAAATGTAGGCTAGAATGTTACCTGTGAGGTCACGTTGTATTTTATAAAATGCTGAAGTAGTTCTTTGTCATGATGTGCTAAAATATTTTCCATCATACTAAGGACATTAACTGGAGGATTGGGAAAATACTCAAACCAGTGCTGACAAAAATTAACTAAAGAAGAAACAAAACAAAACACAATCCATTGTAATCCAGAGAGGAAGACTCTTGACAACTTTAAGCTTTGTTTATAATGTCTGTGAATTTAAGAGGAAGTTTTAAGCGAAGTCTATTTAAGGCATTCCTATCTCTCCTACCATTTATTCCTACACCATTTCCACAGTACGCTGCTCCTCCAGCTGCACTGGCATGAGTGTGTCAGCACGCTGTGAACCAGCTTGGGAAACTAATCTGGCTCAAAGATAAAACGAAACGAGTCTGTGTGCTGTGTGGCTAGGTGGTTGGGGGCAGATGGGAATACTTAAGCCAGTTTTTCTGTCTCATCAAGCTACAGCCTGGATCAAGTAATTTTTAACATACTAAGAATAATTTTGGTAAACTTGGGTACTTATTCACTAACAGCATGTGTTTGCAAAGTGTGTATGGATGCTTGGCAGTACTTATCTTCTGTAGATTTAGAAGCAGCTGCAACAACTAATTTAAGTGTAGTGCACTTTAATTTAGTATGTTTTTTTCAGATGACAGCCATAGAGAGCTTTCAGCCAAATGTCTAATTTTGAGGTACCACGTGTTTAGGACAGCTAAACACAGTAAAACTTTAAAAGAGATCATTCCCCTTTGATTGGGGTGGGCTTGACTACTTTTCCCATGTCTCAGATACAGATTTTAGTTATTAAATATGATGCAATTATGCAAGATACATTCATTTTTCATGATTAGACTTTACAAATGCTGTAAAACTGCTTGGTTTTGCTACAAATACTGCAAAAGGAAGTCTAATATCTTGTTTTGATTTAAAAACAGGTTTTGGTTTTAAACGTGCAGCGCTACATATTAATTCCTGGCAACACCTTTAAAAGAGAGTCTGGTGACATCTTAGGAAAGCACTTCATTTCATCAGGAAAAACTCTTTTGCATGGGAAAGCTTAAACATGTTGCATCATATTTGACTTCTGAAAATCGTTGCTTACCTACCTACTACTGTAGCAACAACTTCAAAGCAGATCAGCTGGTTGTTCTGGAATAATTTTACAAATGGGAATGCTAGCAAAGGAATATAAGGCGTCTCACCAAAGATAGCAGACCAGTGAGCTAGAGCTGATAAGGTCCTGCATATAAAGGCAAGAAAAAGTGTAGAAAACATTGGTCCCAAACCAAACAAATGCTTTTTAGAACTATCATACTATCATGTAAAATGTATCATGTATCATGCTATCATGTGAAATTCAAACTAGATGCAGGATTATACCGGTTATAAAAACAAAAATGCATCAGGGCACTATTTCATTTTAGACTTTTCCTTCAAGCTGATTCCAGCTACTGCATACACTTCAGATCAATATATGAAAATATAAAGCTGTAATATTTAAGTAGATATAAATATACATTTTACCTCTGTAAAACTCTCAGCAGTTTCCTGCTTTTGATCGGATACTCATTCTGAATATTCACAAACGCACTGTGGGTACCCTTATCTATTAGGCTACTGAATGCTAAGTGGTTTTCAGGAAGTTGTAATAAGGAACGCCAAACAAACATCCTGTAATTAAAATGGAGACTTAGTCAAGCAGCTTCTCTTTCATAGGCCAGTAAACACACGCAAATTGATTTAGTGCAAGCATGAACATGCACACAAACATACCTGTATTTTGCTGGATATTCGCCGTATCCTTTCAACAAAGCCTGTAGACGTTTCTTGTTTAATCCACCTGGCAATTCATTCTACAAAACAGGGAATCAACGATAAATCTAAGGATTTCTTGTTCTTTACCTCCTTCCTTGCACAGTAGCTAAATAATGAAGCTCTTAGCATAACATTAAAGAAAAACTATAATGTGTACAGCTACTTTATCCCAGGTATTTCAACAACGAAGATCATTCATCTCCTGCTGAAATCAAACAGCTGACATTGATTTCCAGCAAAAGCAGACAGACCCTGACTGACTAAACTATATATAAATAAATGATGGATATGGTCAACCAAAGAATATTTACATAAGAAATGGATTATGTTCTGATGAATGTCACAGGAGAAAATATCTATATGTGTGTGTGTATATATATATATATATATTTGCAGATATGACTATATATATATATCTAAGACTCAAGATAAAGAGATGAAGAGAAGGCAGCACAATGATGAGGGAAGGGAAACAAATGTACCGATAACGCATCATCTGACCAATTCCAAAGAATGAAACAGCTTCTAGGCAGACACCTTAGAAGTGCAGTTTGCTAGCAGGGAAGCAGATCAGATCTGCCAAATAAGCAAATGTGTCACAAGTTGCTTGAACAACTTCAGAGGTACCCAAACCTGACTGGAGGAATGGTAGCTCTGGCTGTGTCACATAATACAGGCTGAACAGCGAGCAGAAATACTGTAAAGCTCCCTTAACTCTGCTCAAATGTCCAAGTGAATCAGTGCTTGAACTTATTCTCTAAAGTAAATGGCTATTTTTTTTTTCTTTTTTGCAATGAAATTAGAATGCTGCAGACTGGAGAACAAAACATTTGCAATTTCCTCCTACCTCTTTATTTTCAAGTGATGTGTTTGCTTGCACTTTCAGCAGTCTGGTTTGAATTTTGTTTCCTTTGGATTTCCAAGGCCGCTCTGACCTTCCTGAAGTCACTTTCATCGTCAGCTTATTTGCCTCTGACTTGCACTTGGGCCAATCCTCCACTACTTTGAACTGGGGTGGTGGAGGCTAATATTAAGCGAAAATAACTTGGTTAACATTTTGTAAGACCGAATAAATCACACTATAATTTAATGTTAACTATTTTATATGCTATATCCTTGAGCTTGATGGCCATACCATGAAGAAGAGAGCCACATTTATAACAGAAACAAATATATATGGTCTGAATACTCCTGAACATGTATGCCAGAGAATTAAGCTGCTAGTAATAAACTAGCAAGAAGTACTGTGAGAACGTTTATTTAGCTTCCAAACGTCAAATCAAACATCATGTTATTTCCTTGTTTAATAAACACTAAGATACAATTGGGATAGTATAAATGTGTACCACGTAGCATTCTGGTTATTTATTTTAGTATGTTTCTCAATGTTACTAAATACTTTGCATTTCTATAGCACCTGTTAGAAGGAACACAAGAGACCTTTACAAACTTAAATTAATCATCAGTGTCAGGTAGGCATTAATTCAATTTTGGAGATTGGGAAAGCAAGGAACAAAGTGGATATCCCAGTTCATGTCAACCCTGCAGCAAAAGTGCAAATGGAATGCATGTGTGACATCTTTACACATCCTTCCTCAGCTCCAACTCCTTCATTATCCAAAGCTGGTTACTGTTTACTTCAAAGACGTGGTGATTAAAGATATATGGAATTCTGGATTTAGAAACCTGACTCCCATTAATAAATTACTTTAATAAAATAAGAACTGGTATTTAGAATGTTTGTTATTTAGGAAGGATTAGGAGTATGATTGTGCCATAATGATGGATGCTGGTATCCAATAACACAGCAAGAAGAACAAAATCACAGTAACAAAAAGACCATTCATGCCTGCAGTTTAAGAGAGCATTAGCTGCAAAACATCTTCCTCGTAGGAAATGGAACAGAAGCAGCACAATTGTGCTGTTTCCATCTCCCCCCAAATGTCATTACAAAGTAAAATCGGTCCATATAAATCACTGTAGAAAGAAATGCCATCTCCCCCTCCTCCCAAAACCAGAAACACAATGATGCACTTTGAAAACACCACATTACCTGACAGGCTCGAATAACAATGAAGGGAACCCAACAAGCCACTTTTTCTGTATTTGTAGTGTTAAATATGACACTGCCACACTTCTAAGCCAATGATACATCAGCAAACTACTGCTGATACAAAAGTTACGCGGACAAGTGTCACCTTTAATAGGATTTACTGCAGTTATGAGACATGTACCGTACCTTATTTGCTTCCTGAGTCAAAGCTTGGACACTGTATAAATTGACACTACCATTTTCCATTACTGATGCAATATACCGTCCATTGGGGCTAATCGCTGCTGTGCTAATTCCCTCTTCATGACTCCCAATGGCAAAAAGCAGTTTGCATGTTTCTATATTGATAAATCTCATAATATTATCTTGACTTAATACTCCAAGGACCTATAAGTTAAAAGGATTCATCAGTAATGCTGTCAATGTAAACCAAAGAGGAATACTAAATTAAGGACTGACATTCCATTAAACTGTAAGAGCAATTGAACAAACATTCAGCACTGTAGCTTTCCTCTTGTATGGTATGGGCCCATCTCCCCACTGTCCCCAAAAAGCCCTTAGAGTACTTGTGTTGCCTTGAGTAACCAAACATCCCCCCTCAAGTTTTATTTACTTATTAAAACTGACCTGATTGGAGCCCCCATCAAAACTGTCCGGGAGGAATTCCAGATGGCGAACAGCTCGTACTTTTGTAGGCATCTGGATTATTTTTATCAGCTGCTTTGATTCTAAACACCATAAGTGAAGATGATTTGATTTTCCACCAGCTACAAAAATCCGGCCATCTCTGGATCACAGAGGAGGCAAAGTTTCTCAGTATTCATCAGAATACTATAATTTAAGCTAGTATTAGCTACAGAGATCATACATTTCTTTCTATGCCCTCAAATCACTTGGGAATCTATCATTATTCCTGTCATACTCTCCTGAAAGAACAAAATAGCTCCTAAATAATAAAATTGCTTTTGTAATAGATGAACCTTATTTTAGTGGTCCTTAAATTAAATTATTTTATTTCAACTACTATGGGACTATAATAAAAACCGCTATTGACCCTTGCTGCAAGCGTCAGTTGTAGCAGATTTCAAAAGCTTATCATAGCATATAGCTCAATGCTTCCATAAAACATGACAAATAAGAAAAGAAAAGCGGTTTTAATATTACAGGTTTTGTAGTTTGTCTTTAGAATGTTTAAAATAGCAACTTACCTGGTAACTGCAAAGCTCTTGTAAAGGAATGTAGAACCTTCTACTGCAGTTGGCAACTGGTATTTACAGTGCAGAGTATCAAATTCCCATGCAAAAACAGAATTATCTCTGAAACAGCTGAGGATGGTGTTACTCAATGGAAGAAAAAAAACCTGAAAGAATATGAAAAAGAAAAAAATGGAATGACATTGTCAAGGAATTACCTTTTACATTGGATCAAAGTGAATGGCAGAACAGAACAGAGCAAAAAAATCCATGACAGTATGGATATTTTGGTAACTGTGTAATGCAGCTGCAATGCAAGGCTTTGATCCCACAGTGGGATCCTTTCTCCTGTAACAGACAAGTCTGCCATGCTCTCCCTTGCACTGGGTCAGAACTTGTTGTACCTTTTGCTAAGCCAGTTTAACTCACCAAAATGACAGAAATCTTTACCTGGGTTATTTTTGTGACTGTCTTATGGAGGGTTCTGATGAATGCCAGAGAGGGTATAACACAGGTATTGGGAAAATGCACCCAGCAGCAGCAAAGGATGGGAGTGAGGAGCCAGAACTGCTCACTGAGCACTGGAGGGTTTTGAAGAGCTTGCTGCATCTTCTACAAACTAACTTCAGCTTTCAACAGCTTGCAAATGTATTGTGTGAAGCACTAACCTTCAGACCTAAGCTCCTTAATTTTACATACAATTATTAAATGTTATAAATATTGTAGAAAGTTTAGCAGTGTATTCTGCAACTACGAAATGCAGAGTTTGCCATGAAAGCAAATAAAATCAAAAAGCTTGTAAATATATTTTTTATTATTCTGAACGGGTGTATTGTTTATGTGCAATTCCTTTTGATAAAAAAATGGATTTTTTTTACATGTTGGGATGTCATCAGATACATTCTTGCTGAATGACAAACTACTAGCTTAAACAGAGGTTCTGCTTTAGCAGCAGCACACGCAGCTTCAGCTAACTCCCTACAGCTATGACTTTGAAGGTTAAATTCCAAGTGTTTTTGGCTATTTGTTCATTGAGGGACTGACTACCTGAAGGGTTCACTAGCTGACATTTACAGTCAGTGCCAAGAAATTCAGAGTTTTGGTCCAAATTGTTCCTCTGGGCCTTGAAATCTGGATAAATGGGACAGGATTCATGTTGCTGAATGTCAGTGGCTGAAAGTTGGATGTTCAGCCCAATTCAGTCACTTGACAGTGAGCAGAAGTTACCTGTGAGGAAAACGTCATTTCACCTACCACAGTAATTTCTGTTCAGACAGACCGAGCTGCCCCTTCTCCCTCAGGGACTGAGGAAGCCTAGACAATGAAATGAGAGTAAATGCCTATCGTGCAGATGGATGAAGTTAAGCAACATGATTTCCACCTTTTCTTACTTCCTATTATCAAAAAAAGTCTGTTGCTCCTTCCAACAGTAAACGAAGCCCTAGGAAGGGTTTAAAGTTGCTATTTAAGTTCTGGCAAGTTGGAGTAATGAGCAGTTCCTCGTTTTCTGCTTTGTCCTAGAAAAATACCACAAGCTGGTCACACGCAGCTGCTGAATGAGCAGCAACGCTTTGAAAATGGTCATTACAGATGTTTTTTCTTTAGCTCTTCTTCCTCATTTGTCTTTTTTTCCACCTGCCATTCTTACAGCGTGCAACTCAGCCTGTCATATTAACTTTGCTTTGTCCCATACCAAATGAACAGAAGGTGTGTTTTGGAGTGCAGTCTGGGCTTAAATAAAAGGGTACCCCAAAGAACTCTACAGACTGGTGTGAAATTAACTAGCAAGCAGGAGTCCAACTTTGGACAATGAGCGTCATGGCTGTGTCTAAAAATAAATCTGATCTTTAATAAAGCACTATCTGTATATCTGGAATCATGGCATAGGAGTAAACAGCATTATCTCTATTCTAAAGACACCAAAATGAAATCCAGATAAGATGGATTACTTGCATGAAGTCCTATCAGGAATTGTAGAGCCAAACCAAAATTGCAGGCTCTTGCTTCCCAAACAGTGATTTATTCACCCAACTGCAGTCACTATTGTTTGGATTTAAAAGTTTGTTTCTGCATTGTAACATCCTGATCCTACCAAATTCCAAAAGTCATTCATCAGCGAGAAGCCCCTGCATGTAGCCTAGACAAAGAAAGATGAGCAGCAGAAAAATCACAGAATGGTTTGGGTTGGAAGGGACCTTAAAGCCAACCCAGTTCCAACCCCCTGCCCTGGGCAGGGACACCTCCCACCAGACCAGGCTGCCCAAAGCCCCATCCAGCCTGGCCTTGAACACCTCCAGGGTTGGGGCACCCACAGCTTCTCTGGGCTGCCTGTGCCAGTGCCTCACCGCCCTCTGAGTGAAGAATTTCTTCCTGATATCTAATCTAAACCTATCCTCTTTCAGTTTAAAACCACTATCCTTTGTTCTATCACTACATGCCCTTGTAAAAAGTCTCTCTCCGTCTTTCTTGTAAGCCCCCTTTACACATTGAAAGGCTGCCATAATAAAGATCTTGTAGACTAAAGAAATGCAGCCTTCTTTGGAGAGAAGACTTGATAATTATTTTCGTGATGTGCACTAAAGAGCAGCTTTAATACAGCAACTAAAAACGTATACACAATCTCCTCCAGTAATTGCCAGGTGACTATTTCAGGCTGACAAAATTCCTGCCTGACCTAGTACAGGGTGAAAGCACTCAGATGAGGATCCTCATTCTTTACAAAATCAGCATAGCTGTTCAGTGACCAGTCTGATGAGAACTTCGGTTTGAAGTGGTACGGGTACGACTATTCACTGTAGGGGCAGCACGTGTGCAAGCACTGCTCAGGCACTGCAGTGGTGCTTTCTGTAGTACAAATGCCCAAGTCTGACGTTTGGTGGCGCAAGCAGACCTATTTAAAGAGGCATAACACCATGGTAGACCTATTTAAACCACTCCCTGACACAAACCTACTCTTTCTCCTCCCCTGTGTTGTTCCAGTATTGGTGCACAGCGAACCAAACCAAAGAAACCACTAAGCTAAAATGCAGCAATTTCTTTTTGCTGAGTTACTTCTCAGCTTGTTTGCTCCTACATTCAGTGCTTCGTGCACACAGGAGGAAGAGAAGCTTTGGAATAAGCAGCTGAATGGGGTAGGTGGTGGTGACTAAGTTACCATCATCACCCCCAAACTGTTTTTTGAACAACACCCTTAGAATCACAAATTCATTCAGGTTGGAACTGATCTCCGAAGGTCATCGGTTCCTTTCATGTTCCCAGCAGATCTCTGCAACTGCTGACCACCCACTGGTCTGGGTGATGTGACTGGCCAACAGTCAGGGAGATACACCCAAGGAACGCAGGAAAGATTCTGCTGAATTTTTAAAAGTATCACAGTCATAGAATATCCTGACTTGGAAGGGACTGACAGGGGTCATTGAGTCCAACTCCTGGCTCCACACAGGATGACCCAAAATCAGACCCTGTGTCTGAAAGCGCTGTCCGAACGCTTCTTGAACTCTGGCAGGCTCAGTGCCGTGACCACTGCCCTGGGGAGCCTGTCCCAGTGCCCGACCACCTCTGGGTGCAGAACCTTTCCCTAACACCCAGCCTGACCCTCCCCTGTCCCAGCTCCATGCCGTTCCCTCGGGTCCTGTCGCTGTCCCCAGAGAGCAGAGCTCAGCGCCTGCCCCTCCGCTCCCCTCGTGAGGGAGCTGCAGGCCGCCATGAGGCCTCCCCTCAGCCTGCTCTGCTCTGGGCTGAACAAACCAAGGGACTTACTTCAGTGCTCCTCACACATCTTGCCCTCTATTTTCAAGTACTGTGATTTTAGCATGTGGTATTACTCCTGCTGAGGTATGCTTGCTTGCCCTTTAGCAGTTGTTCTTTACTCACCTTCTGTATACCCACAGAATGACGAACGTTCAGCTTTCTTTTCCTTTGAAAGGTGTCCAAGTCCCAGAGCTGCGCTGTATCAGTGGAGGTAGTGATGGCATACCTGCCTGAGCCATTGACCGAGATGGAAGACACTGAAGAATCATGTCCTCTCATCCAGCTAACTAGCTCCTTGGTTTCTGTGGGAGTTGATGGGAAAATAAAGAATATGAAAGTCATTCCAAGTGCAATGACTATTACACGCTTCATTGCCAGCACTATGCTGTGAAAGGGACTTTTAATCACATCAGGTGTACGACCATTTTACCATCACAATCCACCAAACAAGAAACAAATATATCAGTCTTCAGATTATTATTATACCACAGAGAAACATAACCTCTTCATCTCTAAATAACAGGTTTAAGTAACAGATTTCATAAATTATTCTCAGCTCCGCACAGAAATCCAACCTGCACAGGCTTGTTTAATTTAGCCTAAGAATCAATCATAAGAAATCATGAACGTTAAGATCAGGTAAATTCAGCATGCCTTGTGGGCAGATTATCTGATGTGAACACCGGCAGAAGGATCTAGAAGTTGAATATTCAGAAGGCTGAACGCTCTAGTTAGAGTTCTCCACTTGTTTTGACTTGTGGACGATCCGTGTGAATGATTACGCAGCTATTTACAGGTGCAAGGAAAAAAGGTTTAATGACAATGGGCAATGCCTATAGAAAAGTACAGTCAGAAAGCAACACCTCATTAACTCTTTTAGAGTCCAAAACATTTTTCTGCTGTGCTCTGCACGCCGAGGAAATAGCTCTCTGACTACATTGTCTCCCACTGGTGACTGTGTGACCACTAATCCTTCCTCAGCAACTGAACTGCAGTTGTGGCAATCAGACTACGTACGCGGGGCAGTCTGCCTGACCGCCCGCGGGGCGCTTCCAGCCGACCGACTGCTACGGCATCAAGGGTGGGAAACGGCTGGAACGCAGCTCGCGAAGCCTAACAGCCAAACTTGCTGCTGGGCTTACGGAGAGTTGAGTGTTCAAAGCTGTTGTCACACGGGAGGATGACATGGGATTGCAGAGAAGGGCTTCTGAGGTAGGGGATGGGGCCCACCGACTATTATCTAACACACCTCTAAGGGTAGCTCACCCAGCGCTGACTTACATGAAGATCACTTACATTTTAAAACGTTCTTCGGTATGATTTGGTATCTGGAAAAAGAGCCATAAAAACATGCAGGACTGTGGGATAATTAGCAATATTTCTCTAAGTGCATCCGAAAACAAAAACTTACCGTGGTTGAAAGGAAAAGCCAGGAGGATTTCAGACCTTATCTCCTACTCTTCTTTTATTTTGGGAAACATTGTTACTTTAAAAACTGCACTAATAATATCAGCCTCGAACCGCCCAAATCGCAGGTAAGTGACTCCTATGGCTTTTTAAAAAGACTTAAGTCCAGACGATATGAGACATTGCAGTTACAATTTTGACAGGTTAAGTGAGGAAGAATGAATTGTCAATGCCCTTCACCATTCAACTTCCAATCAAGTCAGAGACACACAGCTAGCCTGCAAAGTTAATTTTAGATATTGCTTTTGAATAACGATACAGATCTGCTGGCGTTCTCAATACAACCGACAATTCTTTTAGTATATAAGCTTACTTTGTTTACAGATTTTACTGTAAACATAGTTTACAACTGGTTCAGTTGCAAACTAACATATTGTTGACTGATTTTGCTTTGATTTTATATAGAATACCTTGTTCTAAAAAAAAAACAAACAACGAAACATGTATAGATTTGCGTTAAAAAGGTAAAATATATAATTGGGATCCTGTGCCAGCCTTCAGCTAAACAGATGCCTGTGTGACTCAGTGGGAACAAGAAGCTCTGACAAAGTGAAGGGTTTATTTACCCCCGGGACCATAACCCATACAGGCCTCACAGGTCTCAACTTGTGGTTTTTTTGTTTTCTTGGGGGTGGTGGTAAGAACACAAGGAATGAGATGCATAAAAGACTTCAATCAATTTACAAAAAATTGAGATTGAAACTAAAATTATAAAGGCTTTCATAACTATCTGGATAATAAACCTTTAAATTTTGCCTTACCCGTATCAAAGCACTTAATAGAATAGTCTGCCAAAGCCACCAGGAATTCTGTCTTTCTGCGAAGATTAAATGCCAAAGCAGTGCACGCCTGCATTGTTCGCTGAACAAGGTTGAACCTATTTAAAAATACACGGCCTCATTGTGTTAGCAAACTTGGGGTCATTATGTCAAGTGAAGTAATGGCTTAAACAGCTTCAACATATTTCACCAAGAAATAAATTAACTCAAAGGAAGGGAGCAAATAAATCATATCTACTTATAACAAATACAACAATCAGTGCTGATACTGTACAATTTAGTAGTGTAAAACTGAAAAGACATTAATGTACTTCTGCAAAATGACGATACCTGGACTAATTCGTTGTAATTCATGGCTCATATTACTAATTGATCAGTACTGGTCACAGAACAACTTCATTGGTAGTCTTTAATCACTGAAGGTCTGTGAAACTGCTGTTTGTTCGGTTTACAATTACAACCCTCTTATCTTTTTGGAACAGCTACGCTAATAAAATAGGACACAGGAAACCTACATCAGACACTGGCTGGCAGCTTCAGCTCTGAGCAAACCTCCATCCATCTCCACAGGCACAGAAACCTGAGGTTAAAACCAGACCTGTGGCACAGTGGCAGGCAGGTTCCATGTCCCTGAATGTTACAGACAGCATGATAATTACAATATCTTGATATAAATATTCTTACCTGTTTCCCTTCAGGTCGAAAACATATATATTGCCTTGGTGGTCTCCGGCAAGGAGGGAATCTCCAGAACTGTCAAACGCCACATTCAGAAACCGTATCGTCTTTGAAGGAGCTCCTGGGGCACTGTGAGTTATATTTACTATAACTCTGTGAAGAAAGCAAGCAAAACAACCTTGTTTAGAATTGTTTTTATAGACATGCATTTTTCCACGACCTAGAATTTAAAGATTCCTAGGTTATGGTTTTAGAATTCTGATCATTCCTGGTGTTCTATGAGAAATCTTCCATGAAAAACATGTATTTCTAATATTAAAAATACACTAAATAAAGGAAGTTGGAAGGTAGTTGGAAGGTAGTTATAGTCAGGAGATGTTAAAGAAAGCAGGCAGGGGGAAATTCACCATCCATGGTCCTTTTATGTGGGCCCGAGTTCACTGATTTTCATTTATATTATTGAGTAACAGTAACTTGTATGCTGGTGTATCAGCTACCAAACTATCTGAAAACACAGCCCAGTGCCCAGCAAGGAGCCTGCCTCTTTGTTGTCACTGTAAAGAAACAAGCTAGAGAAAACTGAAAAGCTGTGAATTACTGTTAAAAACAAACAAACAAACAGGAACAAACAACACTTGGATTAGATGTGGAGAGGTTGGGGGATAGGGGAATCCGTTTTAACGCCACTTCTCTCCAGAGTCTTCAAAAGCACAAAGCAAGCCATCTTTATCATTGTTCATCTGAGGTATTACAGAGCAAAAACTACTGCCTTCTCACGTTCCCTCCCTGCGTCACGCTGCTAGCATAAAATGAAGCCAGATGCAGAACAGGACCCCATGTGCAGAATGAGCCAGAAATGGATGGTTTTTCCCAGGAAGCAGCACAGTAAGATTTGGGAGGCCTGCTGCTCCTGGATTTCTTGGATAATGCTGGGAAAACCAATATTTTGGGAGGCTGGATTAAGGACTGCAGGGCCCTTACAGAACACTGTGGCCATGGCAGTGTAAAATCCTGCTATCTACCTGCTGTCAGGAGAGCAGAATATGTAAGCCAGCGCCTGCATGCAACTGCTGGTGTATGCACGAAGTGTGAGTGAACCCCAGGAGGGCCACGCAGCTATTGCACAGGCTAGAGATAAAAACTAATTGTACTTTGTCTTGCTATGCCCATTCCTTTCTGGGATAAAGGGGAAGGGCCATAAAAATGAAATTAGAAAGATAATAAGCTATTTAAATTAACAGCTTGTGATAAATTAGTATCTTTAGCATCATAAAAATACAAAGTGTGACTTCACATTTCCCATGTCAAACACCACAAAGGTATGCAAAAACAGCATTCTTACTGCTCTTCGGTTTGGGACGGACAGTATTTCAAACACTTTTTAATTAAACTCTTGTGGGAATTTGCCCTTGGTATTTAAGGAAGTTAAAAATAAAAACAAACAAAAAAACAAATTCGGGACAATTCTGACATTTACAGATTCCAAATAAGTTATTTTGAGCATTTAAGCTCAAATAAAATAAGCTATTTCAGGATGCTTAACTGGTGCACCATTAGAGATGTTCAGCCTTCGGAATAAATTACGTGTAACCCTCACATCTACACCCGTCTCTGAGGCCAGCACCTCAACACCCGTGTACTTGTATTTAGCACTTTAGTGATGTACATAGTGATGTTCTGTATCACTGATACGATCTGAAACATCACATGACCAACTACACACTTCTGGTTACACAGAGGATAAGGTGTAATCACAGAATCACTGAGGTTGGAAAAGACCTCCGAGATCGTCTGGTCCAACCACCCCCCTACCATCAGTGTCACCCACTGAACCATGTCCCCAAGCACCACGTCCAACCTTTCCTTGAACACCCCCAGGGACGGTGACGCCACCACCTCCCTGGGCAACCCGTCCCAGTGCCTGACTGCTCTTTCTGAGAAGAAATGTCTCCTCGTTTCCAACCTGAACCTCCCCTGGCACAACTTGAGGCCATTCCCTCTGGTCCTATCACTGGTTACCTGTGAGAAGAGGCCGACCCCCAGCTCCCCACACCTTCCTTTCAGGAAGTTGTAGAGAGCAATGAGGTCTCCCTGAGCCTCCTCTTCTCCAGACCAAACACCCCCAGCTCCCTCAGCCGCTCCTCACAGGACTTGTGCTCCAGGCCCTTCACCAGCTTCGTAGCCCTTCTCTGGGCACGCTCCAGGGCCTCGATGTCCTTCTGGTACTGAGGGGCCCAAAGCTGAACACAGCACTCGAGGGGCGGCCTCACCAGAGCAGAGCACAGGGGAAGGATCCCTGGTCCTGCCGGCAGAACACTTCCACTATAAACTACAGTGTTGCCCAATCCCTAATTGCCGAGGTGAGGCATTGCTCACAGCGCCGTTACACTGATACAGCGACAGGTGGAGTCCAGTGAAGTTATTTCTCCTGCTTTGATGTTTTAATACCTGGGGGGGGGGACTGGGTGCTGGCTCACCCAAATGCCCCAGGCGGGTCGGAAAACCAGGAAATAATTCAGGGAGAATTCAGGAGGGATTCGGGAGGAATTCAGGACAGTTCAGGATAAATTCAGGAAGAGTTAAGGGAGATTTCAGGAGGGATTCAGGGAGACTTCAGGTGGGAAAGGTCCCCTCTGGGGGCCCCTCACCGGGCAGGCCCAACTTAGAAACCAGAGGGGCCGCCCAGACCAGGCCTGGACGCCTGCAGCTCACCCACCGGGCCTCCTGCCTGCCTTCAGAGCGATTTAATTTAATTTAATTTAATTTAATTTAACTTAATTTAATTTAATTTAACTCCACCCCCCCCCGACCCACCGGGTAGCTGCCCCCGGCGCTGCCCCCGGCGCTGCCCCCGCCCCCTCAGCCCCGTCAGCCCCGTCAGCCCCCTCCGCCCCCCCCGGCAGCCCCAGCGGCCGTTACCCGCCGCCGCCCGCCGCCGGGCCGGGCCCGCGGGCCCACAGCGGGCCCTGGCTGCGGCCGCCCAGCTCCCGGCTCGGCATCCTCCGGGCTCCCCCCAAACGGCCGCCGAACGGGGGAGGGGGGGGAGCCGCGCTCATGGTACGGCCCGGCCCCGCTTTGTTGATAGGGGGAAATAGGGAACAGGAGGGTGATCCCCCCCCGCTCTGATAGGATGGGATGGAACAGTCCCCGCCCGGCGGCCGCGGGGCGTGCTGGGAGATGTAGTTTCCGCGCGGCGGGTGTTGCCGAGCCCGCTCGTCACCTGGCAACGGCCTCCGGGGCGGGGCCGGAAGCGGCAGCGGCGGGGCCGAATTCGGCGGCGCCACGTCTGGCTCGGGGCCTACCCCCGGCTCCTTCCTCCCTCCTCCGGCGGCCCCGGGCGCTGTGCGAGCTGCGGCCCGGCCCCGCCGCTCCCCGCCTGTTCCTTCCCTCAGCGGCCGGATCCTTCAGCGAGGCCTCGGCCTCGGCGGCGCATGTCGGACTTAGGGGACTGGTTCCGGAGCATCCCGCTGATCACCCGCTACTGGTTCGCCGGCTCCATCGCGGTACCGCTGGTCGGCAAGCTGGGCCTCGTCAGCCCCGTCTACCTCTTCCTGTGGCCCGACGCCTTCATCAACCGCTTTCAGGTACGGGCCGCACTACGCCTCCCGGCGTGCCTTGCGGCGCTCCCCCCATGGAAAGCATGGGCTGCGGCGCGCAAGGCATGCTGGGAGTTGTAGTGCGCGGTGGCGGGGCGGTGGGCTGCAAGCCAGGGCTTGGCCCCTCAGCGGCCGCTCCGTGAGGGCGAAGCGCCCCGGGACAGCCCCGGGCACTGACCCGGCCCTTCCCCGGCGTGAGGGGGGGCAGAGCCCCCCTCCTGCAGCGGCTTGTGCTGGGCCAGCACCCGCCCTGCAGCCCCCAAGGTGACACGGGCTGGGCGCTCGGCCCCGCAGGGCTCCTGCGAGGCAGGAAAGGAGGAGAGGACGTGCCCCTTTCTGAGCTGTGTCGTTCTTCTGACCTCTCATCCTCGTGCCTCGGCTCCTATCATCGTAAATGCCGTGGTAGTAGCTGCAGGTGACGTGCTTGGCCCCTCTTACAGCGTGGTGGGCGAGGAGGCAGGCACGCAACTGCCCCCAGACCCAGCTCGGTCTGGGGCAAATTTTATGCATAAAAAGTGCTTTATATGATCCTTAGTGTTTTATGTTCCTGTTCTGAACGTAAAACATCATGTTTGGGGATCGTCAGCCTGGGTATGGCTGATGTAAGTTAGCTGCAAAAGTCCTGGAGCTTCAGAATAACGGTGTTCCTCTGTGTTAGAAATGTTGGGGCTGATCACAAGGCAGACGTGGCCTTTCCTTCTGTTAGGAGGTCACGGCTTCACTGTTTTGGTATACAGATGTTTGGGGCGGTTACCCCCTGGTTGAACTGAAAATGAAAGTGACGGAAGCGAAGATCGCCCATCACACATGCCCTTTCAGTGTGTTTTATACGTACTCATTACATCACTAGTCAAACAGACTGAGTGAACAAAAAAAAAAAAGAGAAAAAGACAGCTTGTGCTCTGTTTGCTTCATATACTTTCCCCAGAATGTAATATGCAGCTGTGTTTTCTGTAGTTCTGTTTATCCTTCTGGAACTACGAGGCTCAGGAGCCTAAAATGCTATTTGGAAATGTTGCCCATTCAATATCGAGCGCATTCTTAAATGGCCAGACACTTTCTATCCTGGCTATGTGCTGCCATTCACTGTGCATAACACCGATGGTTGAGAGACTCTAAAGCAGGTGCAAAAAGCTCAAAGTAGCTTGTGCTGTCTGAAAACATGCTAAAGGCTGCTTGTGAGATCCTGCCTCAAACAGGTTAGAGTGGATTCTGCACAGATGCCTTTAAAACAGGCCGGCATCCTTGCAAGCAAACCTCTTTTGCACCGCAGTAAAGACTCAGTACTGTGAAGATGTGATGGAAGTGCCCTGGAAAGTTGTGTGTGACTTTAGCTGTAGTCTTAACAGCTTTGCGCATCAGATTAAAAGCAACTGTAGAGGCTGCTGAAGCAGCAGTAATTGATACTTGGGCAATCTTTATTCTAAAATTTGTATTTCCAATTAATTGGTAGGAAAGGAGAACAAAAAAGCTGAGCATATGAACGCATTCTGCGACGTATAAACGTGTCCTTCTCTTTTGCTCTGGACAGATCTGGCGGCCGATAACTGCAACTTTCTTCTTCCCAGTGGGACCCGGAACAGGTTTTCTCTACTTGGTGAATTTGTATTTCCTGTACCAATATTCATCGCGATTAGAAACAGGTATGTTGTACGTTAAGGGGTGTGCACGTGGGAAACTCTGCCCGGAGTTGATAGAGACAAAACATTGTCAAACAGAGCTTCTCTTGGGACTGTGGTGATGGGACTGTGGCAGGCTTGGGCAGAACTGGGAGAAAGTTGGCTCATCTCTGTGCCCACTTGTGTCGGTCAAAGGGAAAACTGCTCTAAAAACTGCTTTTGTATCACTGCCTCTTTGCCTGTGGCACAGAGCGTGTTCATTTAGGACCTGAACTTGATATTTTCTTTCAATGGGAAGGCATGGTGCTTCTAGTCATTGATTTCAGGAAATAAGGGAGAGAGACAAGAAGACAGCTTTACTTCTTTTTTCTTGTGTCTGGTGTCCTTTAACATGGAAGTATGATAGAGCATGTGTAATACGTAACAGTCTCAGCTTTTCCTGTTTTTTTTTAAAGGTGATGGTGCTTACTTGTGTTCTTCTGTAGGAAATGCTGAATTGGGAGAGGCCTTTGTACAAATGAAGCGTACCTTTCTGTCACATGGAAATGTGAAAATGTTAAGGAACTCGTTGGATTTTTATGTAGGGGAAAAATCGAGAGTAGAAGACAGGAGATCAGATAATGGAAAATAATCGTTTTAATTTTTTCTTGAAAAAGAGATTCTTATTACAAGGTAGCTTCAAATAAGATTTCTTTTCGTATCACAGTTCATTAAAGCTAGCAAAAATTATTTCAAATCAAGAAAATAATGAAAACATGTAGGAAGCCAAACTCCTTCTGGAAGCCTTTGTAAACACTAATTCCAGCGTCGTTCTAATGGAGCCTTAGAGCTGATGGTGTAAGTGCAAATGGAGGAAATTTGGGAACCCCTGTGGGTGGAGAAGAGGTCCCCAGTCAACCTGTCATCCAGAGGGCATTGTGGGATCCCTTTTTTTAAGTCGTAAGGCGAGTAACAGGGAAATGGAGGAGTGTGCCCATTGCATTTGGTTGTTTCTCAACGAAAGTATGTGGCCGTTCAGTAACTAAACCCAGCTCCTCCTCCTCTTTAAGCCTTTTGGTGTAGAAGGTTATGAACACGTGGGTAATGGCAGTTACGACATTGTACCGTGCAAAGCTATACGAAATAAGAATTCTTGGTTAATATATGCAAATTATAAGACATCACTGCTTGTACATATACTAAAAAAATACTGTAGTTGTCTCTGCTGTGGCAGAAGTCTCATGGAAAGGAGTCACGTCTTTCAACAGTGAATTTACATTCCTGCCATATACATCGGGATTTTGAAGCTGAGAAGTCAGCTGTGTTGTTGTGTGAGGCAATGCAGTTCACCTGTAAGATTAATTTTTCTTAATGTAACCAGACTTCTTGATTAGGTCAGTCCTTCCTTTCTACAAAAACTTCTCGGATTCTTTGTAGTTCTGAAAGCGGGAAGTTGCTGTGTGTAAGTTGCTGATACGTTTAAAGGTTGAACTCAGCGTAGACCTGCCTCCTTTTATCAGTGAAACCGAGGAAGTGAAATGACTGTTGTCAGGGTTATACATGGCGTTTGAGCATACACTAGCGTTGCGTGCTAACCTCAAATTTATGAGGGGAAGAGATTCAGCTGTTTAAAAAAAAAACCCACAACCATATGGCTTTATACTGTGGCTGTGTTTTCCTAATGAGCTGATGTCCAGCTACCTGAGGAAAATGAGATTGAGGTGTTTTTTGTTTGTTTCCGGTGGTGAAGAAGGTAACAAATGCCACCAGGGAGACTGCAGTGGAAATGTGCAGGGTTGGCAGCAGTGTGGATGATGAGATTCTGAGCCTGCAGCTCCTCACCAGGTGCTGGTTTTGTCTTGGGCCCTGATGGATGCAGTGGGCTCCTCACTCCTGTGCTGAACTTCTTGGGAGTCTGTAGCTCAGTTTTCTTAGATATGAATTGGGCTTAGGTATTAACTGGAAATTCAGCTTAAATAGTTTGTCTTGCTAGTTAGTAATCTCCTAAATAATGACGTTAAAAGCTTTTTTATTTGCTTTATTTCTTCATATTCTGGAGGAATTCCTCTTCTTGGAGGTTCTGCAGCACTAATCGGCTTCCTCTCTATTTGTTTCTTGTGTTGTATGGCAACAGTAAGGAAAAAACTCCAATTAATGTAGTTCTCCGGCTTTAAAACTTTCCAAAAGATTTTTTCAAAGTGTTTTTGTTTTTCCTGTCGTGTAGCTTGCGTGGCTAAACTTAAATAATAAACTTAAAACAAGGTTGCCGTTTTAGTTCTTTTACGCGAGTGAATCACTCCAGTTATTTTTAAAAGCAAATGCTAAAACCAGATATTTTTTCTTTAGATGTTTGAAGACCAGTAAAATAGTTGTAGGAAGCCACACTGTGCTAACATGAGTGTCCTTCTTTCTGGGCATTTTGATGTTTATTAGCAAATAAATCAGCTTGTTTGTGGTGCACTGTGTTTTGGGCCTGTTTCAGCAGAATTCTTGGTCTTTCCTTGCCTGCGTGAGGTTACATGAAATTCGATAGGAATCTGGCTCAAATGCTGAGGTCTCTGCCACAGTTTGCAGGAGTGAGAGCTTATAATTTTCATGTTCACAAAGAGTTGGGTTGTTTTTTTAACCCTTCTCTCTGCCAGGTCATAAACTCAACAGGGCATCAAAAGATAACTTCATTTTCTTTGCAGGGAATGTTATTAGTTTTCTTTTCCACTGTCCTGAAAAACATGGACACATTTGAAATGGGAAATCAGACAAGCAGTTCAGGTTGGAAGAAGGAACAGAATGCATGGCACGTGTATACTCTGTCACATATATTAACTTTTCTGGAGTGTAAAAACTCGTATCTCTTGAGTCTGACCAGGTGATGCAAAAGGATGCAATGTGCCTAAGTAAGGAGTAGCTTTCATGTGACTTGATAAGCTTTGCATCTCTGCTTTTGCTGTTTAAGTACGCTTGTTTTTTGTGGGCTTCTGACTGACAACTTAGGAGGGATTGGATCTGACTCCAACTTGAAGTCTTGTGAAGTTAAAACTATTGATTTCCAGAGTTAGTATGTTAGTTTTTTTTAGTAGAGCTGTTGTGTGTGCACTTAATGCAATAAGTCTTAATTTTTGGTCTCGTAGATTGTTCTCTTATAAGGCTTTTTAAAGTTAAAAAGTAAGTCATAAACCACTGGCAGTAGTTAGTGTAACTCTTATCAACTGAAGTTTTCTTAGACTTCTGAAGGTAAAGTCTTAATGTTTTAACCAAGATTTTATACCTTTCCTAACAAATCTTTTTATTTACAGGGGCTTTTGATGGAAGGCCAGCAGATTACATGTTCATGCTCCTGTTCAACTGGATCTGCATTGTTGTATCCTTCTGTTTATCATATCATCAAACTTCTAGAATATTTTACTTCTAATATTTCTGTCTGAAATACGTTGAAAGACCAGGTTTTAGCAACTAACTACATCTACAGTGTAGCAAATGTTTACAGGTAAACTTTTGTCTTCCTGGAAATGTATTGGTATTGTCCCTGCAAGCCACTCACTGCGTGTGCTAACACAGCTTTGTAACTTGAGGAGTGGAGTTCTGCTTATGTTAAGCTTCACTCGTGCTGCAAGAGCTTCTGTAGTGCTCACTGTATTACTTCCAGTAGCCACTTCTGTGGCTTGCAGCGTGGGCTAGGAGTGAATTTAGTGTGCTTAAGCTGCCATGTGCAAGCAGGTCTGATCTCTGCTGTTTCCTCAGTTGGGAATTTGGGGTTAGCCCGTACCTTACCTGCTGGTTACAAGTCAGCTAAGGCTGTGAAAGCAGTGCTGGGATACCTGCGCTGAGCCGACTTCCTGAGTCTCATTAGGTTTCAAACACAAAAGTGGGAGTTGTTGATAGCAGACGGTTGTGCTGCCACTCAGAGGGACCTTGACAAGCTGGAGAAATGGGCTGGTCGGGGATTTTGTGGAGCCCGACACAGGGAAGTGCAAACTCCTACCCCTGGGGAGGAGCAGCCCCGTGCACCTGGACAGGTTGGGGACTCGCTGCCTGCAAAGCAGCTCTGCAGAAAAGGAGGTCAGCAAATTAACCGGGAGCCAGCGACGTGCCCTTGTGGCAAAGGTGGCCGACAGCCTCCTGGGCTGCATTGCCAGCAGGCTGAGGGAGGTGATGGCTCCTCTCTGCCCAGCTCTGGTACAGGAGAAGCACGGACAGACTGGAGCGAGTCCAGCGAAGGACCATAAGGATGGCTGAGGAGCTGGAACATCATATGAGGAGAGTCTGAGGGAGCTGGGACTGCAGCACGGGAGAAGAGAAGGTTCAGGGGTTCATCCGTGTGGATAGCTACCTAGTGGGGGAAGGATTAGAGGAGGAGCCAGACTTCTCTGGTCCTCAGAAGGACCAAGGGGCAACAGGCACAAAATGAAACACAGAGAATTGCATTTAAATGCAAGAAATAACCTTTTTACTGTGGCACTGGTCAAAGACAGGTGAAGGCTGCCCGGAGAGGGTGTGGAATCCCCATCCCTGGAGGCGTTCCTGTTCTGTTTGTGTTGTTCCTAGCCTCCTTGCAGCAATTTGCAGTGGCACAACTCCTAGAAAAAAAAAGGGAGTAATGACAGCGTGAACCAGATACAGCCAGGCAAACTCCTGTGTAGAAATGCTGCCGCCTTTATCAATAGATTAACCATCTCTAGTTACATTCCACATGGAGGGAATTGTTAGTCCTGCTAGTCCTGTTGAGCTGCAGCTGTACTGGGAAAACAACCTGTGTTTAGCTGTGTTGTTAAGAAACCCAGCAGCTTCGTTGTGGTTGCAGGCTGCTGGCTGTGAGCTATGAGAGGAGTCTGATTGTGTCTTGACGTTCAAACTGGTCATTTGAAAGCTTCCAGGTGCTTGTTCCATAGATGATGTAAGGAGGGAGTTGGATGCCTGAGCTGGGAAGGAGCTCGGTGCCATTTTACGTGCGTTCGTGAACTGTTGAAAGCATTCTGATCATAGCAAAATTCTTCAGTAATTGTTTCTGCCCAGCAGTTACTACAGCAAGCAAACCTTTTGAGTTCCAAGGCAGGAAAGTGATGTTAAAAGTCTTTAAGAAATTACTCATTTTCTGTGACCTAGTGGCAATATTAGATATTTTTGTCTGATTTGGTATTTCTTTTGTTACAAAAGCATTTTAGTCTTTAAAAACCAAACAAACCACCAAAAACTAATGGAAGAAATAACCTGCTGTTATGGAAGGACTGGCTGAGTTTGTAGCTGGCCAGCTTCATCATGGAGGGAGGCCAGTGCATCTGCCAGCTCCTGGGGTACTGACTTGAGGTTCATGTACATTAATCACTTCTCAGTAGCCTTTCAAGCTAAGTGTGCAACTCTGTAGATCATTGGAGGTCTTTCATTTTTCCAGTGCCTGACTTAATACTTCCCAAGAACATTGTTTTCATTTTAAGCGTTAAAATTAAAGGCTTTCCCGTTTGTGTTCAGTGTGTGTGTAGCTTCTTTTTCTCCTCCTAGTCTGTCAGGTTTTGCTGCTTTTTCCCTTAATGGCAAAATGACAGATAACTGGCTTGGCCATGGACATGCAGGTAAGTGCAGTGCAGTTTTTTAAAAATAATAGCCTTCAGCTTTTGGACTATTTAATGAGGGTCCCAGACTGTTTAATGGCTTTTCAGACAGCATTATCTACATAAACACAGAGCATACTTAAGGTAGGTTGGTTTAGTTTATGTCAAAATGGACTGGCTCTGTGTGTAGTGTTTCTTTTTGAGTTTGAGTAGTTTGGGTTAGCCTCAGCTGACATCACAATCTCATTTCTGAATCTTCCATCCATAACCTAGTTAGGGAGTCAAGGAGCGAGAAGCAGCTTTCACAGTCAGGAAGTTTCTGCCTGTCACTGAAGTGGACCCAAGATTTCATCTATGTACTGTTTCCTCTAATGAATGTGGATCTGCATTCTTAGTTTTTTTTTAGCTAAAAATGGTTCCTGGGTTCGTTAGTCTTCTCAAATTCATTCCACTTACTTGCTGACAGAAGCTCTTTTTGTGAAAAGTGCAGCTTCAGATTCCTATCAGAACTGTGAAGTGCAAAATCCTCACGAGAATGATTAAATAGCAGTCTGAAGAATGAGCTCCAATGAGGGAGCTCTTATCTGCCCAGATGTTAAGGGGGGTGGAAATAAAGGAAGCATTTCTTGAATACAACCAAGTATCAGATACAACTGCATGCCTTCAGCCTGCCTCTGCTGTTCCGTCCTCATCTTACTTCTGTCCCCATCACCCAAAGCCTGCACCAATATCTCTAATACTCTGTGCAAGATTATCTTAGTATTTATTAGATCAATTATCAGGCTCCTCCGGTAGACAGAAATGATGATTATGCACCTGCAGTCAGGATTGAATTCTGTTAAGGGGTGTCCATAATTTCGCAGTTAATTCTTTTTTGCTGTGGGGAAGACTCCACCAAATTGTTCAAAAGGATGCTGAAGTCACTCTGTATGAATTTTAGACTGACTGTGTTGATTTGTATCTTTTAAAAAATAAAGTTAAAATGGTTTTAAGTCTGCACACAAGATGCTGCTTAGAAGAGGGTCAACTGTTTGGTATATACATGTATTTTTGTTGGAATTAGGGATTTTGCTTGTGTTGAATGAATGACTTGAAAAGTGAGATGACAGAGTAGGACATCTGGGCCTCCAATGGGCCTTCATAAACATTGTTTTATGTGTGTGTATATATATATAATATATGTTATTTTTATTTATATATATATATATAAAAATAATTTTAATAATGAATTTAAGGTGCTTGTCTGAGGAGTCAGACTGCTGGTGAAACTTAAGGCTTGGGGAAGGCTGGGTTGGCTCTGGTACGGCAGCTTTAAAGTGAAGCTTACTAAATAGTGCCACCCTTGAAGGGACATGTTTTATCCTCTCTTCCAGTCACCCCAGCTGGTTTGTGGTGTTAAGCCTGTTCATGGCAGTGTTGGTAGCACGCTCTCTTTGGTTCAGAAATCAGCAGATACCTGAAACAGCCCTTTATATTTTGTTTCACCAAAATATTCCAATCAACTAAGGTAGGGCTGCAGTAGGGCAGTATTAGGAACAGCCTCCTCTCCCAGCATGGAGCAGGGGGTGACCTGAAGCTCTTCCAAGAGCTTTGCCTAATCAGGTTGCGACGCTTTGCAGCGATGATGTGCCGCTACGCCTCCCTGTTGGTGGTCTGAGCGGCACAGAGCTGGCACGCAGATGCAGCGACACCTCTGACATACTGGCTTAGTCCCAGGTGAGGCTGTGTTGGGGTTACTGCCTTGGACTGTAAACAGAAACGATTACGGCACAAATGTTGCTGATCGTAGGTGTGGTACCCAGCTGCTGGGAGCATTGGAATCTGCCACGGCTGCTGTTCTGCGTAGTGCAGGTTGCTTTGGAGCCCTTTGCTTTGCTCTTGTGCTGCTGTAGTTACGTGGCTTCAAAGCCTGAGACTCCTCTGGTGTGTCTCCACTGCACTGTGCTGAAGCGTAGACCTGTGTGTATTAAGACTCAGAAGTTATCATTTGGTCGTATACTCAGGACATAGGTGTCTCTAATATGCATTTAAATCATTTTATACCTATATCGGGAATTGCACCACCTATTTTGGCTTCCGTGCTCATCTAAGCTATCATACTGTAGCCTAGTGGGGCACTGTCTTCAGTAACAAAGTGTTTTCCAGCACAGCAAAAGAGAATGACCAAGGAGGTTCTCTTCTTCAGCTTTCTGATCTTGAGAGCAGATCCATGATGTGTGTGTGGTGGCAGAGATCCTGGGGCAATCTTTAAAGACTTTGCTGATGCATCATGCTTTTAAACCATTTTTGAACCTTCTAGTCCCTTGCTCTCCAAGTTTCTCAAACTTCTGTGAACATTATGGTAACTTTTTGCCTCTCTTCTTTTTCTTGTTTTCTTTTTTTAATATTGCAGTTGCTGATGATTCCACTCATCATGTCAGTACTTTATGTGTGGGCCCAGCTGAACAGAGACATGATTGTATCTTTCTGGTTTGGAACAAGATTTAAGGTAAATTGAACAGGTTGTTGGAAAGGTTTTTGCCTGGAAGATAAGATGCATGTGAAAGGACTGAGGGACAAAATATAAGTATTTTATCCCATTAAAGATGTCTCATGCACTCATAAAACTATATACTCCTTTAGAAGCAGCAGAGACAAGTCTGTTGGTCTTCCATATGGTGTCACTCAGTGTGGCTTTACTGAAAAGGTGTCCTGACCACTGAAATACATTTGTCTGAAAAAAGGAAAATGAAATTCCTGATAACACATTAACCTGGCTAAAAGCTGAATAGTTGTTATTTTAAATCGCTCTTTCCTATGCAGCTTGGTCAGTTTCTGCCAGGTGTTGTAGTGAAAACTCTCTTGATTGTTGTTTCCAGACCTTTTCAAAGTCAGAAATGTTAGGACTTTGTTTCAGGTGTAAGCTTGGCATGGAACACAGACTGCAAAAGGCACATCTACTTAAAATATTTGAGTCAGTATGATTTGTCTAAACGTGCTAGTGATTGCTCAGTTTAGAGTATTCTACCTTCTTAGTTAGAATCTACTTAATATATTCGGATTTGTGTAATGCTAAAACACTGAGATTCTAATCATACATACTAGTGCAGTGGAGCTTGAGCAGGTTTAAGTAGTACTTCACTTGTATTTACAATTTCTGCATTTTTTTCAGGCCTGTTACCTTCCATGGGTTATCCTGGGATTCAACTACATCATTGGTGGATCGTACGTATTTACAGATGTGGCCAATTTGAAGTTATAAAGGTTTTTACAGCTATTTCTTATTGCTGAATTTAACAGCAATATTAAAATAAGAGGCTTAAAGCTGTATAATTGGACTGATCCTTCTCAGTGTCATACGGTGGTTGTTTAAGATAAATGTAAAGAAGGAGATGTGGATGTGAGAACTACGGAATGTAGGTGAGGAGAAATAATAAGAATTTGATTTATGTTCTAGTAGATCCGTGCATTAGGCCTTTTCCTTGCTAAAAGCATGATGCCCAGTAAAGAAAGATTTCATCCCAAGTGACCAGCCATTATTACTGGTTTTAGAAACAACAACACTTGTCAGAGGCAAGCTACTTCATTCCATCAGAATCTCATTCAGCATGATGCTTTTATCAGCTTGTGAAACAAGGAAAAATGGCAATAACAAGCCTGCGGGGTGCCATATTAGCACTTTCTGTATCTGTTGGTTTGTTCTGCACTTCTTTTAAGTGCTGTGATGCAGAAATCCCCTCTTTGTGCACAGCCTTTCCCACCGGTGCCCTGTATTGACTGGGGCCTCTTGGTGATGCTGTAACACAATTGGTGACAACGGCAAGCGGTGTGCTTGGTTTATAAAAGGAGGAGATAGGAGCGCAGCAAAACCAAATTCCCTTTCCTGGCTGTGCCTCCCACTGACTCATCCGTCACTTGAGGAAAACTGCTTGCTGTTAGATACCTGCTGTTTCTATGCATGACAGAAAATACTCAAGGGCCTCCATTCAGCAATGCTTTTGCAAAATTGGGAACAAAACAGTACAGCGGGAGGCAGGTTGTCCAGCGAAAACAGCCGTAACTTCTCAGGCTCTGCAGACTATTATTTTAGACACTAATAGCTATATGGTCTAATTCCCCGAGGTAAACAAGCATTAAATTGCATTTTCAGTACAGTCTGCGGAGATGGCTTGGAAGGGAGGGTGGAACAGCCTGTTGATGTGTTGGCACTGCAAGCTGGCCCTTCTAAAGAAGTGGCTGCAAAATGCTGAGGGAAGGGAAATTTTCCGGGGCTCGTGGCCCTGGCAGAGCCTGTGGCAGGTGAACAATAGGAACTGGCAGAAGATGGTCACTGTTTTTGTGGAAGATGGCATGTGAAACTCCTCTTTTTCTTTTGCCTTGCAGAGTCATCAATGAGCTGATAGGAAATCTGGTTGGACACCTGTATTTCTTCTTAATGTTCAAATACCCAATGGATTTGGGAGGAAGGAATTTTTTGTCCACACCTCAGTTCTTGTAAGCTGGCTTTATACTGTGTCTCGCTGTTTATTTGGATCAATTTTTTGGGTTGTTTATAAGGACATATATTTGCTAGGATTGCACGGTGTAAAATACTTTGTTAAATCAACCTGCTTCAGACTATCATAGTGACTGTGCTGCTGTGTACAGATTGAGCCCTCAAAAATATTTAGTTTCTTGTAGATGGCCAGTATTCTTTGTTACCATTATGGGTGGCTCGTGTCCTTTACCCACTTCTCAGAGTAAGAGTAAAGGTTACACCTCTGCTAGTGAATTAAACTATAGTAAAGAGACCTCCCTACCAATTATCAGACAGTAGCCATCACATTCTTTTTAAAATTATTTTCTCCTGATCTTTTATCTGTATTTCCGTGTGTCATTACAGTAGCTACCAGTTTAGCAAGCTGTAACAGCAACAGAAGTCTGTTGCAGATTTAAGTGCGGTAATACAAACCCTACTCTGCAGCTGGTACAAGTCACCTGGACTGAGACTTCAGGTCTTGGATTCTGAAGTGCTTTCCTTGTAACTTATTCATTGTTTTGGCATTGGAATATTAAGGTCAGAAGCCAAAGATCATAGCTTCAGTTCCCCTTGTCCTCATCCCTTTTGGGTTGTAACTATTTTTTCTCTACCAAATCTTAGTTAGCAATTCAGTTAATTAATAGTTTACATCTTTTAACCTTTTTAAAGGACGAAGTTGAATTACTGTTATATTTCCTCTGCAAGTTTTAATGAGAAGGGAAGCTTTGTGTTTGCAAGCCCTACTGCTAAACCTAGCTTTCCTTAAAGACTAGAAGACAAATGTTGCTTTAAAATGGCTTTCAGGGTAATAACAGCTCTGAAACTACCATCAATCTTGTTGATTATATGCAATTCTCTTGATTCCTCATATGTGTATTTAATTTTTCTCTGTATTTGAGAAGCAGGAATAGAAGTACTGAAAACACCTCTGAAGTGGGATAAATTCTGCTTCTGTACTGTAAAGTTTTGAAAAAAAAAATGCTGTCATGAATTACAGATACATTTAGTATAATGAAGGTTATACGGGATCATTTTTCTTCTATAAAGGAATCTGGTTTTTATGTTTGGGCCTCAGATTTTCTTGGTCAAATTCAGAAAGAGATTTCCAGGCGCTCAGCGTAATTAACTGTTTATTGTAGACCTGAAATGACTCTGCATTGATAGCATCCCAGACATCCCACTGGTATCTGCAGAAGCTGTGTTTTAGATCACTGTTTAGGTGGTAGCCTAAGTTGGATGATAAGGTCTTACAGCCCTGATTTGCTCTGGCCAGGTCACTTGAACTTTGATTTCAGTCACACTGTGTGCTTGAGCCTGTTTCCCTTGGTCTCTGGTCCACAGTTCTGCAGGAAGTTTTATTTAGAGAGCGGTGAGATAATTGGATGCTGTGGTAGCAGGAGCTTTGTAACTGTTGGAGAGAGATGCTCATAAGTAATTTGTTGGTTTTTTTATTACTTCTCCAGGAAAAAAAGGACGAGAAGTTAGGGAAATTAAGTTTATATCACAGCATTTATTCTCAACAATGAGACTCCCTTATCATCTGTCTTTTCCCTTTGCTTGGATTATTGTTCATACAACCACATCCCAGGGATGTAAGTTCCCCAGAATTCCTACTTCTCAGTGTACTGGGGGCTTAAATTTGGAAAGAATCCTGTGAGGTACTGCTATCAAAAGCTAGTTTTAATGCAAAGTCTAGCAGCTGAAAGGAAGTCCACGGAAAAGTAGTCTGGTAATTACCCCCAAGGTACAAACAGCTATTTCTCAAACTCTTTCTCTTCTGGCTTGCCCTAGGTACCGCTGGCTGCCAAACAGGAGAGGAGGAGTGTCGGGCTTTGGTGTCCCACCTGCTAGCATGAGAAGAGCTGCGGAAGATCAGCAGGGTGGTGGAAGACACAACTGGGGCCAAGGTTTCCGGCTAGGTGACCAGTAAATAACGTCTGCCCTTGGAAAACAGCAACTCTTTGTTTTTAATTGCTTCTAGGACTGATCCTTCCTGGTGCAGAGCTTGCTAAAGAACTGAGCTCTCTGTAGTGCTGTTGGATATAACTGATTTGGAAGAATTTTTCTGGTGCAAGAGAAAATTATAAAGTCCACAAGGGAAAAATGTAGATCTTACTCCAGGTTGTCCAGTAGTGTCCGATATGATTCTGCCATTAAAAATAAGCTGCCTTTGTACAGTATTGTCTGTCTGTCACAACAGGCATCCATTTTGCCATCTCGTTCTGTGATGCGATGGAACAAGCTAATGATGTTCTGTCTCACCTGGTACACTAAAAGCTTCAGCCGTAGTAAAGTAAGAATCCACTGTATGGCAGTTGGATCAAACTAACCCCAGTGTTTAGGAGGCTGACTTTTTTCATAGCTGTGCTTAAGTCCCAGGGTCTTTGGAAACATTACTTAAGCGATATTTCTGTGCTGTGTTCATAAAGTGAAGTACAAATGTTTTATTTCCATTATTAAGCTGTATTTCCAGAGCAATTTTTTCTTGCCATGCATCATTTGTCCAACCTGCTACAGCACGGGATGGGCAAGACTGAGGAAAAGAGGGCTTTCGTTTGAAATGGCAATGACAGATACTCAGAGAATTGAAATCTATGAATTCTTCATGTCATGTACAAGGCTTGCTCTACTTAAATTGAAGCTGTCTGGATTGTTTTCTTCCTGAGATCTTTGAATTCTTGGCTTCAAGGTTTCTGTTTTGATTGTAAAATTGGATAGCACAAATAGTAATTTACAGCTAGAAAATGTAACATATCATTGTGGTTAAAGGGTTCTGACTACAGCATTATGTTTATATTAACTGAATTTACGACTTTCTCTTAAAAGCTTTAAGACATCAAAGAATCAAAGCTGGAAATAAACTTTTCCAGGTTCAAGATAAAATAGAACAGATTTTTTTTTTTTTACTACAGGACTCTTTCACTGGTGAATGAGGAACTACGTACACTATTTATTAGTGTCTGTATTTTTCTTGTAAAGCTTTTTGACATGGAGAGGGAAATGATTCTGTGCAGTAGTTATCCTAGTACTGTGTTCCTGTGGGCAGAGCACAGGGCTGAGATCCAGGAAGCTGTAATGCTAGCTAGTTACTGACTCACCGTATGAATTTGAGCAGACTTATTACTTATCTCAGTTTTCCCAGTTAGAAGGAGGACTCGTGCATGTCTCATAGGATTCTTAAAAAAAAAAAAAAAAAAAGTAATCATCCCTCAACTTCCCTTGGTGGGAGCTGCTAGTGAAAATGTAAGGCTTAGGTTCATGTGAACGACACTTAAACTAAGTTGGAATATGGTTGCCCTTCTTGTTTTACAGTAGGAGGAAAAAGCACTGTCACTAGGATGAGATTCAAGTCTTTGAATTTCCCTTTAGCATTTGTCTTTCTTTTTACTGGGTGGGCAGGGCACACAAGGCTGTTCTGCCCCAACGTAGGTATCTCAGGTATCGCTAAGTAGGTGAAGTGAATCTGGGCCAGAACGTTTTTATTACTCCTTTTTTTTTTCCCCCTTCATTAAACCTGGCTAATGAAGGTTGATAAACTTGTAAATACTTCTTGATGTGAAACTGGGTGGAAAATCAGCAGTCAGATTGGAAGTTTTCAGCTGGCTTGCTTGAAAAATATGCATGCTCCATTTCATTGTTGCAGCTCCCTTTTGTTGATCCGGCTTGTGGAGAAATGTGGAAAACTGGTAATGATCACAGTGCGTGCTTAGATTTTACAGGAGCTTGGAGTTCAGAGAGAACCTGCCATTTTTGTCCATTCAGTGATAAGTTTTGAAGATGTTCTAGTCTCCGTCTGTCTCTGTAGAAAAGGGTGGGTGGGAAAGAGGACTTCAGTGTTGTAAATACTAATTTGTTGTTGACCAGCACCTGCTACTTGATGGCCAACTCAAAAAGTTTCAGAACCATCAGTTTTATAGGAGTCACGGTGCAACTGGTCTTTTTAGTCATAAAATATCACTGCCTCCAAACCGGTATTACCTTGTCTTCATTTTGTCTTTATTTGGAGTCAGGACCTAACTGCAAAGTGAAGATGCAGTAGTCTGTGACTCAGCTTAAACTCTGGTACACTCACCTTGCACAGCTCCTTTGTTACAGAAGGAAGGCACGAGTGGGAGGAAGCACGGCAAAAGTCATTGTCCTGGCCCTGTGCATTGTGCTGGGTCTTGCTTTGTAGTGCATCCTCCTTCCATAAAGAAAGAGGAAAAGGATTTGTGAGAAAAACAGACTTCTGGTAAGTCCTGGTTTGCTTTTGAGCCGCTTCAAGTCAATTTACATTGCTGTATGGAAGATTCACTGTAGAATTCCATATTATAAATTCACTTTGTTTGTTTCTCTCTTGCCATTTGACCTGAAGCACTGTTTGTCCTCCAGCGTACACTGACAATGGCAGTCTCTTGCTAAACGAGTACCTCCTTTCTTATTTTGTACAGATAATTTCCCTTTTTGTAATCACTTTTTGTTGGCAAAGTTTTAAATTAAAGTTTTAATCTGTTATTGTCTCTGTTTCGCTAAATCATAATTCAGCTTAGGAGAAGCCTTCCGATGTGCATGTCTCCAGAGGGTGTCTGGCAGCTGCGTTGTGACACCACCTGCTGTTGATCAAAAGTACTCTCAGGACAATGACCTGTTTTTTTGGGGGGGGAGTCTTATCTCCTCAGATGAGTTGCAAAATCATAAAGATATTTTCTTTGTCTCTGTTTATCAGCGTAAGTTTTGACAGTCTGTCCTTCCTGGGTTATTATCCTGTTGCAGTTTTTGGGGGATATACTCAACTATTCACTGTTTATTGTCTTCTGGGAGGAAATACCCATCTGTTCACACTCAAGTTTTGTGGGATTGATAGAGATCAGTTCATTTCCCAGTAGCCACCTTGGTATTCTGCAGCACCCTCTCTGTCCAGCCAGGTAGGCACAACCGCCAGAATTTTTGAGGGTCTGTTACCTCAGCTGATTTGGAGACAGATTTAGCATCGTCCGAATGACTCTACTGGTCCTCGTCATTCATTTGACTGCACTTTTTCTGTTCGTTACTATGGAGGTGCCAAAGAAGACCACGGACTTGGTACCTGAGGTGGTACGTGAATCTGTTGAGCTCTTTTAAGCTGGAAAGTCTCAGTCCATGCTAAATACACCAGATACAGCAAAGTGACAAATGCTTGCATTTGTTTTTGCTCAAGCTGCGTAAATGGTTAGTGGGAGAGCCAGAATATGAAATCAAATGTCTGGTTTTGGAACACATCATCTTTCCTTCCGATCACTCTGCCCTGTCAACAGCTGTTCTCTGATAGCTTGGTAGTGGGGCGTAGCCAGCGTCTGACAGAGAAATGACCTCTTGCTTTGACCCGTCTTGTCCTCTGAGTGCCACGTGAGGAAAATTGAGGGGCTTTAACTTGCAGAGTAGCATATTGTTTGCAATTTAGTGTAAGGTTGTTTCTGTGTTTGTATGTCTCTGTACCTTATCAGGGAGGTAGGCACATCGCCTTGGTAAGTTAAGGCAGCGAGCTGAAGAGTTGCACGTTTATTTAGTCTCAAGCTTCTGATCTGACAGGTCACCTAATATCTTCACTTCTGCTCTTCATACTTAAAAGGTACGTGATTGATATTCTTCTCTGTGCTAGGATTAGGATGATTGATCAATTTGTACTTGCCATGGTGTGACAGGGCACTAATTTTGGTGGAGATGTTTTGGAGCTGTTGTTGCATACAGTAGTAAATTGCTTTTCTTGGTTTGCAAATTGCTTTTCTTGGTTTGCATCCCTAGATTCTTACTTTGCCAGGGATGATAGTAACAGTGTGACTCGAAATTTGGTATTTAGCCTACCATCGTGGTTTTATTAACAAAATTAATTATGTAAGATGTGCATATTAAGCAGAAGTACTTACATCTAAAGGATGACAATGTGCTGCTTTTTATGACTGAAAAGATGAAGGGATATAATATTTTTCAGGCACGCTTCTTTTGGTGACGAAGGGAGTTCTGTTTGCAGCGGTGCCGCACCCTTTTATCACCTGGAACATGATCTAGGAGGAGTGATTACAACACGTGAGCAGAAGTTAGTTAGCTCAGGTTGGCTCCTAAGGCCAAGTTTCTGTAGACCACTAGCTGTTAGGTGGGGGTCCCTCGTGATGGAGGTCATGGCAACAGGAGGCAGCGTTTAGAAACAAAAACACTGCAAGCTGTCATCTTGCATATGAATGTTTGCATTCACTTCTTAAAAGAAAGGTGCTTAGTCCCTGAACTGGCTGTGGATTAAAGGGCAGTGGGTAGATCCCTGTATTAAGTAGATCCCTGTATTAATAACCATTGTAACCAGCGGTGTAAGGATGCTGCTTGCACCAACCTGTAGGCTTGCCGAGCTGCCTGGTAAATTTCTTCACCCTTTGGGGTTCACATCACCTTACAGTGGTTGGTTAAATGTAGAAAGCTTCTTTGCAGCGATGCTTCCCTCTAGGTTTCAAGTTGTTGTATTGACAGACCCCTTAGCTTATTTTAAAGTCAAAAAAACCTCACCTACTTCAAATGGAAGGGCTCTTTGGGAGTAGTTGTCTTCATTGAGACTTGACTGGCATCGCGCAGTGTTGGTGCTGTTAACAAGTCTAGCAGGTGATTAAGTAAAAAGTTCGTTTTGCACCCATGAGAGGGGAGAAGAGTAGGGGGTTTTCCGCATTCCTGGTGGAAGCTTCCCTGCACGTCTGCTGCTCTTGTTGGGGGTAGTTGTAATCTGCTTTTTAGTTTTCCTGTATGTTTTAGTGAGAACAGCATTACTTCATTCAAATCTTCCTTCCCTCTTGGTGATCTGAAACCGCACTCAAAGAATTTGGTCCAAATGTAATGTTCCAGCAGAGCACTTGAGGAAGAGCAGGGGATGTACTCTCAGCCTTCCTCCACCGAACCTGCACCCGCTCCCTGTGCTTTCTCCAAGCCCGTGTTCTGCAGTGCCAGGGAAGAGCTCTCACAGGAATCACCAGATCAACCACCAGCTCCACCTGCAAAATGCGAATCCGCATCAATTTACAAAGCCCGAGCAGGTTGTAACGGGAACTCTTCATCCATTGCCTACCATGACAGCCAGCATATACAAAGAAGAGCTTCAAACCATTTTCAGAAGCTGAGTCTTGATACTTAAAATCACGGGGCCAGGAGCAATACTGGTTTTACAGCGATTTATAATCTTCTCTTGCTTCTTCTGGTGGCTGTTGTGCAGGCAGTAAATGACCAGTCACCTTTATTTTTCCTCTCCAGGGAAGAACCGGTTTAATACCTCTTCCCTTGCTCACAGTCATCTCTTTTTCAGCTATCACTAACTCCGTCTCTCACATGGTCTGATGAAAGTAAGTAGTAGGACTCAGAAAAAATGTCCTCAAATTCTATATATGCTCTTGGAGCTTGTTCCTGCTTTTCCAGAAGAACTCTTGTGCCCTTTTTTTTTCATCTCTGTTAACTGAATGCCTAATGAATTCTCCAGACCTCCTTGTTGCTGAGACAGCCCTAGAAGCTGTGTGTAGGCTGAGATCTGGGATCCAAAGGGCTGTGGCAATGGTATGACGGTGCCATTCTGCCCAAGCGGGAGGGGAAGCAATCAAACAAACCCAGCTCTGCCCACGTCTTGCCTGGGCTGCCTGCCCCTACCCTGTGTCTGGCACCGGGAGGTTTCACCAGGCCGTGGAGTCCTTGGACAGTGTTGCCTTCACCAAGACATGGGGTTTTGTGGTTCAGAAAGACATCCATTAGGGAAAAGTTTTTCTCGTTTCTGTCAATGCATTTCCCCCCGCCCTTGCACTCACTCTGCCCTTTCAAACCATTTATTCTGTGCAACGTGCTTGGGGAGGGGGATTGGAAGGATGCAAAAAGAGAAATTGATAGGAGTTGATGCCTTTTAACTTCCCTGGGCAGTGCGATAGTAGAATTGAAGGGGAAAAATCCCGTCAGTAGAGTACGTGGTGTGGTGATGTGGTGCTTGAAGGTCTAGTAAATCTCTAAGAACTGTATCAGTCTGATTTCTTGGAAGCAGACAGGTACAATAGCCGTACAGCTGTGTTATTTGGTTGAGTAACTACGTGGATGGGGGACATTTTAGCTGGATGCAATCCCCGTGCTGCAGGAGCTTAGCTCTGTGGCTGCCATTAGAGCACAGCTCACCGAGGCCAAATAATTACTCTATAATTGAATGCCAATGCAAACAACATAAGCTAATGCATTTCCTCCCCTATAGAAATGCTTTGTCCTCTAAATCTGCTCCTGCCGGTTCCTCAAAGTCATCCTCCAGCTTTTCATGTCCCCTTGTGCATCTTAAATTAGATCAATAACTTCCTGGGCTGGCTGTGGTGGAGCGGCTCGCTCCACAGAGCGGCTTTCCGAAGCCGAAAGCAATGCAATCCCGAGGAAATCCTGCTGAGTAAGGAGTGTTTCTGGTAATGTGTAATCGAGTCGTGATAAGAGCAGCTAATAAAGATAAGGTTCTCAACAAGCGGCACGGGACAATGAGCAGGGAAATGGAGAATGGAAACCAGCGTGATTAATAATGACCCCTAGCTGCACAGCTCAAAAAGGGGAAAAACCAAAATATATTGAAGGGGACGTGTGGGCATGTTGCTGACGGGGAAGGAAAGTAGGAGGAACCCAGGAAAAAGGGGAGCAGGAAAGCAATTGTGCCCATATAATTGCCAAGTAACACCTCTGACCTCAGGGCAGGGTATTCAAGTCTTGATGCCTCCATAGCTGGGAAGCCAGAGGGAATTCAGTTTGATTTATGTGGGTTGGTTGTTTTTTTTTTGTTTTAACAAGTGGAGAGCGGCTTATTCCTGCTAATTTGCTGGGGGAGCTTCTGTGGGGTAGGAGTAGGTAGGCACACGGCTGGGGAGGAGCGCCTTGCCATGGAAGTGCCCTCAGGCGTGAAGCAGGATGTCCTTCGTGTTGGTGGCCTTTCCCCTGGCGTTATTGCCACTGCCAAGGTCACTCGTGCTGGATGTATACCTTGTTGTATTGCTGCTATTGTATTTTTTTTTTTTGACTCAAGCTAAATTTGCCTGTGGGCCAAATCAGTAGGGCTGACACTTTCCTATTCAGTAGCTATCTCGCCTATATTGCTTTAATTTTTCCCTCTTCCAGAGGAGCACCTTAAATTTTCAAGCTGTTGCCCAAATGAGGGCAGTTCTGTGGATTTGCATTTATTTCAGACAATGCCACTGTGTGTCAGGCTTCAGCTTTACTATGGGTATGCTAGAAAACAGCTACGGACTGGTACAGCAACCCTGCTAAAGAGCTGGTGAATGCAGGTGAAATGGGAACAAGAAGTATATTGGTGTAATCTATCTTTGAATAGCAGCAGCACCAGATAGGATGTGGGCATAATTTCCCTCCCCAGTCCCTGTATATCTGTTTTGGAACCTGAGAGGTGATGGTTTTAAGAATCGTGTAGTCTGGATCCTATTTGAAGCATTAATCTAGTGATGAACAAGCTGAAGTGCCAATAGAGAAATCATTACTTGCATATGATAATTCAGGGAGAATATAATTCCAGAAAAGTGCTGATCTTCCTTGCCCAAGAGTTTGTGTCTTGGCTTGTTTAGATACTGATAGCTGTCGTTCAGGAGCAAATTAAAATCAGTTCTGCAAGGCATGGGAAGTAGGGCAGTTCTAGCTTTCATCAAGAAATGGATGGTGAAAGCCTGATAAGCTCTGAATAGCTCTTCTATTTAATCTTATGCTTGTAACAGCTTTCATTTTTTTTTTTTTTTTTAAGCATGAACTAAGAACGTGAGTGCAGGTTGCTGAGGAGACATCAGTTTTGGCTCTACCACTTCTGAGAGCTAGGAGGAGGCTCGCTGAGTGTTGCTGCAAGAGTCTGTTAACGGGTCGGCAGGAGCTGTTGATGTAAAAACCACCCCATGCGTGCATCCTTTGGTTCTTTTGCAACAGCGTAGGTAAGTCAGCAGCTTTTGTCACAAACCTGGGATGAGGAGCAGAGCTAGGAGCCGCAGTTCTGGCGTGCTGAGGCCGCAGATGGCCATAAGCAGTGGCTTTGGGAGAGGTGGGAATCGCTCTTTTTCGAAGGGGTGTCAACACTACGGTGAAAATGTACACACTGTGTGATTTTGCTTGTTGAAGGTCAGTGCGGCAGCATCTGCAGTTATCCTGAAGTGGTGGGTGGTGCTTTCACTGGGTGAAACCATTTTTCTCCTGCCAAGGGACACCTGGGAGTTATTTGCGAGCAGAGGAGGAAAGCTTCAGCAACCTGTATGACTTCAGTTCCCAAGTCGCTTGTATAAAAAAATCTCCTTCTAAATGAAAAACGTGAGCGAGAGACTCAAGGAAACAATTCAAAGCCCTGAAAGGCCAGGCACGCCATCAATAAGCCCGTTCTGCAACACGACTTGCCGCGGCACAGCTGAGGACAAAGCACTGGAGCCATCCTTCAGTGCCACCGCCCCACCGCCTGCTCGCCTGGGGAGAGACGCGTTCCGGCTTTGTTCGGATGCTGGAATGCCCTTGAAAGCAAAACCCACAGAGAGAGTAGGTGGGCCGGAGAGAAATTTGCATTTGTCACGACCCTGTCTGTGACGAGGTGCTGTCATCTGCCATCGCGACGGCAGCCAGCGCTACGGGCTGCTGCCTAACGCAATTACACCACCACGCCTCCCTGCGAACGTGGGCGCTCAGTCCAGTTCCCTTCCCTCGGCCAACACAAAATTGGTGCTCCCCAGGTTCAAGCTTAGGCCAAGTGTGAAGAAAACAAAGCAAAAAAACTCAGCGGCCTCCTGTGATTTAGCCCGGCAAAATTCACACCAGGGAAAAAAATTCCCCATGCTCTTTGGGTGAGTGCTTATCGTTCCTGAAGTTGGCACGGCAGAGCAGAGCCGCACATGCTTCAGAAAGCAAAGTAATTAATTCTCCTTGCTCCCAGCCACAGCAGTCACCGTTGTGCAATGCTGCACCACAACTGGGCATGGAGAAACCTTCTTTCCAATCAAAATAAGTATTCTTTTTTTTTTCTTTCCTCTGACACAGCAGGGTTGGTCTTCCTTTCAATATTATTGAAGACAATGTCTGCCTTGCCTTTCTGTGACCTTCAGCGTGTGGCTTCATGTTAAAATTTCCATCCTCTCCCCCCCCCGCTCCCTCTTCAAACGCTGGCATTCATTAAAAAAAAAAAAAAAAAAGATTAAAATTCCTTTTGTTTAAATCCCTGCTAGGGGGCCTTGCAGCACACTGCTGCTGAGGTGCTGGGGCAGGGGTTGGCTGGGGCTCCTGGCTCTGGGCTGTTCACCTGGGTCTGGCAGCAGCGTGCAGCAAAACCCCGTGGGCCCCAACCTGGGTGCTCCCTGCCCACGTTTCTGCCTCCAGCTTTGGTTCAAGCCTGGTGGTAGCTGGAGCTGGGCTGGAGAAAAGGTTTGGAGCTGGGCTTCTCCAGCTCAGGGTATGTTCTCCATAACTATCGTGGTGCCAGAACCATCCTGGCATCCTCTTTCTGCTGCTGCTGCTCCAGGTGTGCCTCCTCTTAGCACTGCCCACCTTGCTCAGCACCTCTGTGCACTCTATCTCTGCATGTGTCACAAATAATGGTGTCACCTGATCAAACTGGGTGCTAATCTTAATTCCAGCAGGCCTCCCTGGCTTTCCAGAGCCAGCTTCCCTGCTCAGCATCCTCTGCTCAGCTGGAGGTGGACTTGGGGGAGCTGAACCTAAACCTCTGAGGGGCAAACGTGACCCATTGGGTGAGGCAGCAGATGATGCGGATCACAGATTGGAGCTACAGCCAACTCCAGTGAAGGGAGATGTGCAGAAGTGCCTTGGGAGCAGGGATGTAGACAACAGACCATCCAAGAGTTGTCTGTCTACAGCTACATCCACGTTTCACGCACCTGAGTGTGTGTGAAACCCTGGCTGATTAATAGGAACAAGGGAATATCCACCTATTGGGGCGGAAAATAGAAGGTTTAACAGGTGACAAGACACGGCCCAGCTGTTCAGTGTGTGTTTTGGGAGTGTGCTGAGGCAGGAGCCTCGGCAACCTCCAGCTTGCCATCGTGTTCATGTATAGAGAAGATGATTTTGCGCATTAGGAAGTTTCACAGATATCCCATTTACTTTGCCTGAGCCAGTTTGCTCTTGGTGTGTATCTCACAGGGTGCTTAAATGATGAGGATTGTAATACTTTAGAGCTACCGTTTTGGAGCAGCAAGTCTGATGGCAGTAACAACACGGTGAAAAACCTGCTGTGGCTTCCTGCAGTTGAGCTGCGTGCTTGGGGCTGGTGATTCCCCCCCATCTCCATCATCACTGGAGCTTGTGCTACTGTTTCCTTTTCCTGCTGTACTGTGAATATTTTCAGAACTACATTCAAGGCCTGTAGGCTCCATTTGTAGCTTTCCATTAGTTACCAGTCAAATGACCACTGAAGTCCTTCGTTTCACTGATCAGCATGGTCTTAGGCCTCTTTCTGTTCAGGAGACTAAAAATGTTTCCTTTCCATCACTGGTGTACACTTTCCTTGCTATCCAGATACCAAAGTGACTTCTATAATGTTGCTGTATGTGTCTGTAATTTATCATGTCTCTCCCAGGTGCCAGTGTCTCTTTTTGCTACTTGCAGCCAGCAGGAGCAGGGAGGTGATTGTCCCCCTGTACTCTGCTCTGGTGAGGCCGCACCTCGAGTAGCTGTGTTCAGCTTTGGGCCCCTCAGTACCAGAAGGACATCGAGGCCCTGGAGCGTGTCCAGAGCAGGGCTACGAAGCTGGTGAAGGGCCTGGAGCACAAGTCCTGTGAGGGGCGGCTGAGGGAGCTGGGGGTGTTTGGTCTGGAGAAGAGGAGAATCAGGGGAGACCTCATTGCTCTCTGCAACTGCCTGAAAGGAAGGTGTGGGGAGCTGGGGGTCGGCCTCTTCTCACAGGTAACTAGTGATAGGACCAGAGGGAATGGCCTCAAGTTGTGCCAGGGGAGGTTCAGGTTGGAAACCAGGAGACATTTCTTCTCAGAAAGAGCAGTCAGGCACTGGGACAGCCCCTGCAACAACTTGGTTGCAAAATGAGATTTTTTATATGTAAGTAACGGATTTGTGAAAAGCAATGTAATTTAGGCTGCAGAGAGATTTATAGGCTGAGATTTCTGCTCTGAAACTTTCCTCCCTCTGAAGTTCTTGACTCTGCGGGTAGCAGATGGGACTGTGTTTCCTGAGCTCTCCTGCACGATGTGTGCCAACAAAATGTGTCACAAGCGATTGCTGGGGCCAGTGATGCCTGGTGGCACATCGCAGCCTTGCTGCGTGTGTCAGCAGAGCTTTGGTGGCTGCCCAAGGATGGCCCTCGGCTGAAGGCAAGCATGAGGTGAGAGGTGTTATCTTCATGGATTCCTAGGCAGAACTTCCAAAAACTACAAAATCCAGTCTATGAGTGCTAGAAATCTAACCAGTGTTCAGATTCAGGGCAAAATTTAAAACTGGCGTTGTTATGCTTGGGTGAACTCACAATGTATTTAGCGAATATATGCACACAGTCTGCAAAAATAGGGGAAAATGTAATTCCTCGGGGAGCAGGGCAAACAGGGGTTGGAGGATGCCATGTGTTTGGCACCGCAGCGAGCAGAACGGGGAAGGGCAGTGTGGGGCTCTGGGTGGGTTTCTGCATCGTCGCAAAGGAGATGTTCACAGCACCTGATCCGTGCTCCCTCCAGCAGGAAAACCGGCTGCTGGTAACTCTGAGATGGGAATTTCCCTGCCCAGTCTCCAGATCAAGTGTTTGTTAATTAATTAATTTTGACACATGGAAGACTTCAGCCAAAAAGCCCTGAATTACTTCCATAAAATCAGGGTAATAAATTCTGCTCCCATGAAAAACTTCTGGGGGCGTTGATTTAGGAAAGCTCTAGTGCCCTTCAGGGAAAGGACATTAGGAGGCAAAGGGCCTGTACCAGTGCTGCTTTTCATCACCCCTAGGAAAATGCACCCAAATTTGGTCAAATTATAAGCCACTGGTAGCAACAACAAGTTCCTATGTGTTATATGGCTGAGCATATAGTGGATTGCCAGGGATTTTGTGGCATGTGTTGACAGGGGCTTTTGTGTGGCCAACTCCCTATGGGCTCTTCGTGCAGTCTGGCCACCGTTGTCCCATGGACTCCTGCCAACATCCCCCAAATATTCAAATTTGGCTTCTGGTTTCCTCAGGCAGAGCTGTCTGGTGACTGCCTTGCTGAGGGCCAGTGCAGAAGATGAAACTTGGCTGTTTTTGGTCCTCCTGCCCAGTCAGAACCGCAGGGCTGCTGGCGAGGAAGCAATGCCGAGAAGAAGAAGGTGGACTCAGGTCTTCACACCCTCCACTTGGCAGTGGTGGCCGTTTGGCATCAAACTTTGGTGAGATGCTTCTTGGTTGCTGGATGTGAACGTCTATGATTTGTTTTGCAGGCAAGGTGAGAGCTTGAGGTGCAGCCGGAATCAGTGGTAACCTCATGTTATACACTAAAAGGGCTAGAAAAGGCCAAGCCCAGCAAAAACACCTGCAGTCCTTGGCTGTTTTCAATCACGTTGCAGTACTAGGAGGGCCTGGAAATGTCTGTGCTTCAGCTCCCCTGCTACAAGAGGGATCAAGGCCCAGTCACACTGCTGTGAGTTATTGAGGAAGCTCTGTAATGGTGGTGGAGTCCTGAGCTGCTGAGACATCAGTTATAGAAAAAAATAATAAAACAAAACAAAGAAATCTATTTTTCTAAGCAAGGCCCGAATAACAACAGCAAGAAGCAAATGGTGTCTCATTTACTGATCATCTTATGGACCAGGCAGGGAAAGCCATGTGTGCATGTAACCAAAAACCATCCTCTTGTCAGTGCACAAGCAGACTAAATTAGAAAAGCACAGGTCACCTAATTCAAGTTCCTGGCTTCTGAGTGATGGATTTTTTTTTCCCCAAGCAATATTTTTTAAAAGAAGCACTGCACAAGTGCCTGCCCTAGCCAGGCCATGGAGAGGGGAGGCAGAGCTGTGCATGGGGAAAGTCAGCATCAGCAGCCTGTTCTCATCCATGCGCAGTGAAACCCCGTGCCCAAGGCTGTCCCTGATCACAGCGGAGCACGAACAACGTCCTGATTGTGCCTCGCCACTTGGCCTCTCCTAGAGCTTCAGTCACCGTGTCGTTAGTAATTACAGCAAAGCCTGCTCGCAGTGCCCTCTCTGCAAACTTGCTCAGGCATCCCCCCTAAAGCAACCTTTGTGTGGCACTGGGGTGCTTTTGCGTAAAAAGGAAGTGGGATTGGTTTTCCAGGAGGAACCCTGGCACTCGGAGGCTTGCCCCCATCCTCAACCCATGGCTGTGCGGCCGGCGCTCCCGGCCGGGGCTGGCAAAGCCCTGCCGCTCTTCTGCAAGCATGTTTGTTTGCTCTGGGAGAGCTTTGACTTTATTATCTCTGCAATAACAAACTCCAGGGCTGCTGCTATTGTTCTCGTTGAATTGCAGTGATCCTACTGAGCCCCAGTCCCCAATCCCATGGCGGCTGGTGCTGTGCAAATACAGGCAACCCAGGTGGGTCTTGTTCTGCCGAAAACTCCTGAGAGCCACGGGAGCGCTGCTAGTTAAACAAAGTAGGTCAGCACTCCAGACACACATACTTACACGCACATCAGCCAGAAGAGACACAAACTGGAATATTAAGCTGCCAAGTGGCTGTTAAAAACTGTGCACGAGGGCAATTAAAATATTAGCATCCTTTCATGTAAGCAAAGCAGGCAGAAGTGGCAATTAGCTTCAGCTACAAGTTTGCAGCCCTGGAGGAAAGCCATCAGACACGTTGCCTCCTGACACACACATCCAGCCATCCGACAGCCCATGCAGGGGGGACAGAAGGGGCTGCACAGGACATCGGGCTCTATGCAGGCAGGATCGCCCCATGCAGCCTCCTGCGCCGTCGTGGTCAATGGCACAGCCCGTGTGCGTGCTCACCAGCAGGCTGCAGGTGCTGGAGGAGCAGCTGGGCTGCTTTCTGTACCTTTTGCCATCAGATTTTGGTGTAGGATCAGGGTGAGTGCAGCCACTGCAGTGCCCAGCCCCAAAAGGAGATGGGCGCTGGTTCAGCCCCTTTCAGCAATGTCCTGGACAGCTTTATGGTAAGAAAAGTCACCGAGTCCTCCTCCCTACTTACTGTAAACTTCCCTTGATGTTTAAATGTCATGGGCAAGGTTTCTTTCATTCGTTCCTTCCTTCATTCATTCAGGTTGTAAGGGCAACCAATATAAAGGTACCCCTAAATCCATGCATGCCCCATGCATGGGGCAGGGGCTTGGTTCCCCATTCCCAGGCACTATCCGACCCCCTCACGTGGCGTACAACTGTCTGACACCAGGAAAATAAAAATCAGTAGTGGACTGAGCTGTTCATTTTAATCTGGTTCGCGTTTGCCAAGCCGATTACTGCAAAACCAGTTCCAACCCTAATCGCAGCTCTAAAGCCCCTGAGCTCCTCTGCACAACGTGGAGCTGGCGGCGGCCGATCTTTGTTTTTAATTAAGAAGATTAAAAAAAAAAAAAAAGAGAGAGACAAGAAAAAGGTTACCAAAATGTCTAGCTTTTGTTTTATTGAGTTACAACAAATGAGCAACAAGTTAGAAAAACTGGATTTATTCAAACTCCCTAACGCATTGTGTTTGTGCAGTGTACTGAAATATGGGTAAGGTTTCAAAACGCAGCTGGTCCGAGTAACCGAGCGGCCGGCTCCTGCATCCGCACGCATGCTCCAGCTCTCCCTCCTCTTCTTCCTCCTCACACCCGCACGTACAGACACCCCGCACAAAGGAAAATGAGCAGTACTTGAAAAAAGTGCACTCAGGAATCTAGAACTGATCTAAAAATTTAGTGGCAAGGGTTAATCAGAAATTTCCGTTGTGCGCTGCAACATCTAAAGCTGGCGAACAGGCTTGTGTTTATGCTGTCCATCCTTGTACCAGCCCGAGAAACGCAAACAAGTTCAGATTACGAAGCATCTTCATTTTCTCACTCCAACCCCTCCGGGGGTTGCGTGTTCAAACAAAAAGTGCTAAAACCAAACAAACAGGAAAAAAAAAAAAGGGCATTGTAGCGAAGATCGTCAGAGACCCACGGTCTGGCCTCGTTTGTGAAAAGTGAAGTACAGGAGCTGGAGAAGACTCGCTTCATAGGAGCACAGGAAAGCACAGATTTAAATTTTTCAACCAGTAGAAGATGGCCATAAAACAAAACAAAAAAGTCAAAACAACAGGGAAAAAAAAAACCAAAGCCCCAACCAAGGCAGACCGCCCCCTCCCCTCCCCAAACCCAAACTGCATTGCGTGGGCTGAAATGTAAACGGCTGCTGGGGCGGGAATCTGGGATCGGATGTCGATCGGCACCAAAGAGATTCCTAAAATTGCAAATCTTTCTTCAAACACTTCCGAGAGGTTGTAGGGTCTCCCCTGGAGATCTTCAAAAGCCGCCTGGACGTGGCCCTGGGCACCCTGCTCTGGGCGTCCCTGCTTGAGCAGGGGGGGACCAGGTGGACCCCAGGGGGCCCTGCCAACCTCAGCTGTTTTGTGATTCGGTGATTCGGAAAAAAAAAAATCTCCTCTCCCCCCTCCCCACGAAAGACACCTCCCTCCCCCAAAACCAACCCTAAAATTTTGCCATGGCGTTATATGCAAGAATAACTTGCACCTATTAAAAAGTTAACAAAATTTCCACGTCGTACAAATCTGTTCCAGTACAGGAAGAGGATGGGCAGGAAAGTGGGTGGGAGAAAAGCGAAGGAGAACCCTATGTACAAGGACCCTTTTTTCTTTCTTCCTTTTCCTTTTCAATGCAGTAGTAGGACTTTGGCACTATAAACAACCCCATGACGGTGCTCCACAAGAGTATTCTCACTGTGCCTCCGCGAGCACGGTTTGAGACTTGGAGTCGCAACACGCTATCTCACCCCAGGCAGGAAAATAGATTTTTGTTCTATTTTCAGGCAGAATTCCCCTTCATTGTCAGGACAGTGCAGCTGATGAGTACCCCTGCAAAAATTAAAGAAGAAACATATTACTTTTAAAGACACCACGAACAGCTACTTGGGCTGTTGATTAATGCAGCACCCGATTTACATCCCTGCAGCTGCCGTGGCCCTGCATTTGGTACTAACCATCCCCTGAAGCCTGTCCCTATCACTGGTGCTGCAGCAGGGTGCCAGATTTGTTTTGTTGTGCCCAACAGCCAGCTAATACCCCCCTACAGACCGCTGATGGGGACAAACAGCCCAGCCTTGACTCTTGCCGATCGCTCGCTGCTGCGAACACCTCGGGCAGAGCCTGCACCGGCTCGTGGGTGACACCCGAGGGCTGGGGGCAGCTGCTTTGTGCCCACAGGAGAGATGGAGCTAAAGGCAAGGAGACTTCGGACCTTTCTTCCCCAGCAAATCCTCTCATTATATGGCACCGAATTTAGAAAAGAATTATACAAACTCGAAACCAGCCCTCGAACAGCTGCCTGCCTACACACGGCCCTGTGAACAGATGGGGACACAGGGCGAGGGCGCTCCTACAGGGAGATGGCAAGGGATGTCAGCCCTACAGGGATGTCAGCCCTACAGGGATGTCAGCCCTACAGGGATGACTTCCAGCGTGGTTTTCCCCATGAGTAAAGTGTGAGAGTGCAGGAAGTGTGAGCACCGACCCAGGCTGCAGCTGCAGGCGGCAGCACGGGGTGGTTTCTCCTGCACCAATGCTCACCGCAGCCCTTATTTCACACCTTTTACGAACGTTGCTACTAGCTCTGTCGTTTCCCACAGAGGCACTGAGCTCTGTCTGGCATCTGCACCTCAGAAAGCAAAGCGGCCCAGCCCAGCAAAAGAGCGTGGGTTTGTGCCAACACGAAAGGAAAAAAAAAAAAATCCTCCTTGTCCCTGCAGCCTTTACTCAGACAACCTCTCCATGCCTTCTAAAGCACTGCAGATTTGTAATTGCTGCTTTGGGTTTTGCTTCTCCCTCTGAAGTCCTTCATTGCTGGGTCTCCAACACAGCTTACTGGTTTTAGGGGAAACGGCGAGTCCCTAAAATGCTTCAGTTCTGCAAAAACCGCTGGGAAGTCCCACGCTGCCTTCAGGACGGGGGCCGTGGAGCCCGCCGTCGGCAGCAGGCGCTGCAGCCAGCTTCACAGATCGAGCACCAAACCACAAGAAAAATGAGAACTCGAACAGAAAGGAAGGGAAACCCCGGTGCTGGGAGCTTTCACCAGTCTCAGACACCGAGGAATGTGCTGGGCCACCAGCATCCGACTGATCTCGGCTCCCACCGCGGTGTGAAAGGAGCTGAGGGCACCGGGAGGGCCCAGACTGCTGCTGATGCTCAGCACCACGCAGCGAGCAAGGCCTGGCTTCTCTGGGGCCTTCTGGTGTGCAGCTCCCAGATCTTGGCCTTCAGCACAGCTCGGCCGAGCTCCCTGGGCTGTGGAAGGGCGTCACAGCGACCCCGGGGAGCGTTCGTGGCCCTCGAGAGCATCTTCTACCTCGGTAGAAGGCCTCTGGGCCTGAAATGGAGGTTGTGAGAGCAACCCTGAATCAGAAAGTTTTCGGTGGAGAAAGTGGTGGTGGGGAAAAAAAAAAAAAAAAGTACATTTCTGAGAAAAGACAAAAGCTCTGGTCTGAGGAAATCTTGGGAAAACCCCCCGGGGAGATAATGCTGTGAAGAAAGCCAGCAGAGGCTGCCAGCCGCTCCGGCATGCTCTGCTCCTGCTCCCGGGGCTGAGCCGTGATGTGCTGCGTTTAATTCGAGGCGGATTTCTGTTCGTCAGGCTTGCGCAAGTGGTGACAAGAGACCTGGTTTTGACCCACGCTGTCGGAAGGCAGGAATCTCGGCACGGATGGACAGGGAGCTAAGGCTGTGCCGATACACGAGGGATGCAAAGCTTCGTCACGCAGCAGCCGGGGCATTTTTAGTGAGGGCTTCAGCGCGCCTTGCAGCGGCCACTCAGCATCCCGAAGGTGCCTTGCGGGGATAAGTCTTGAGGGAGTGTTCAGGAAACCTGACTCTGCTCCGTGGAATTCATCCAGTTTTGGCAAAAGCTTCAGATAGGCAGAAGCAGGCTTTATAACAGAGACCCCATTAGCCTGTGGATGGTGTGGCCACGAGGCCATGAAAGTCCAGCAGAAGCAACTGAAAATGCATCAGTTTTGAAGAACCCATTTTCTCAGGCACCAGGTCCATCGAGGCTGTAATACGAATACTCCCTAATGGTTTCAGGAACTTATAAAACTACCTGGGGGAGGCAAAGAGGGATCTCAGAAGCTCTGCAGCTCTTCAAGTTTTGCAGAAGCTGCACAACAGAAGTACAGGGACTGAGCGCAGAAAAATGTTTGCTTTAAAGCGCTCGTGTCAGGCTGAGAAAATAGCAACAGCGTGAATATCAAAGGAGCACGTTTCTGCACAAAGTGAAGCGCAGCAGTGGAAGTTTCACACCGCGACTGCAGCTGTGCAAGAGCCAAGAGGAGGAAAAGTCCCTTGTCAGCAACTCAGCGCTTGGCAGCGCCTCCTGTGTGCAGCCAGGATGGTGACACGGCCCCTCGAAGGCATCGAGGGCTATGGTGTTAGGAAGAATCAGACTTTTTTACATGAGAACACACAGAAACAAGCTCACCGTCAGGTCTCACACAGTCTTTGCTTTTGAGTCACACCCTGGGTGTCACCTCGGGTAACACCTTGCTAGCTCAACTCCAAAGTTTCAGTTCAAAATCAAACAAGATAGCCAGCCTTCGCAAAAATGAGAGCAACAGTTTATCCTGAAGGACAAAGAAGCTGGGATTTTTCCACGGGTCCCATCAGTGCAGGGGATAAAGCTCCTGGCTTTCACGTCACCACGGCTGTGACAGCGCCTCCCACCCAGGCACTGGCACTTCTGGGCTGAGATGTGCCAGGAAGACGATGTGGAACAAAAGAGAGAAAGGCTTTGGGCTTTTGTCAAGTCACCAGGTTGGGATGCTGAGAAATAGGCGAAGTTTGGAGGACAAAATGGTCGTCTGATCTTCCGGAATTGCAGGGAAAGCCCTGCTCTGGTGCATCTTTTCTCAGCTGGTGTATTTTACAGCAGGCCCTTGGAAGGTCCTCACGAAAAGGATAAACTGGTGAAAGTTTATCTGAGAGTAAAGTTCCTATTACAGTTCCTCTCTGATGACCCTCGAGCACCTCCACAGCTGTGGAGCTTCGAGGGCAGCAGCAGGGCGTGATGGCAGAAGTTTCACCCCAATTTATCCTGCTAGCACTGCAGTGCAGGCACCGACCTGTCCCTTGGGAAGAGGGCTGAGGCAAGGCTCGGTCTCAGCACGAGAGATTTGTGAGAAAGTGGTGCCAGGTCCCCCTCCCTGCTATCTGCCCCCCCATTCCCCCTCCTCGCCCACAGCCTGCTCCCTCCCCTCGGTTACATTAGGGTAACTGTTTGTAGCTGGAACGGCAAAATGATCTGGAATGACAAGCCCTGACAGAAAAATATAAATCCCATGGTGCACTTTCACATTGCTCATTTGATCAGATCCTGGGTCTGGTTTCGTATGTGGCTGCAGAGCCGTGGCACCCCTGTGTGCCTCTGCAGCAGCCACAGCAGCTCCAGGTGATGTCCCCAGCCCGTCTTCCTCCAGTCTCTGTGCTTGCCACAACCCGCTCCTCACACCCCCAGCCAGCAGCTTCTGCAAGCACAGCCCAGGACAGTTTTGTAGCGCAGCCTGGAGCTTTAACATACTCCGTGGTAAGGACACAGTGACATCTCTTGAATGACCAAACTGTAGTTCAAAATGCAACCACTGCAGGGTTGGAAACTCTTTTTGAACTCAGAGTGTCTAGCAGACTTTTGCATATACACGCAGCACAAGGAGAAACCAGAGGGCTCTAGGCTGGCCAGCAGAGATTGCTAAGAAAAAACCTGCACTTCTGCAACACGAAGCAGTTCAACCTGAGGCCTGCCAGCTGCAATAGCAAACGTCCTTAGTGCAAGGGTAGGGACTTCCTCTAGTCCTGGCTTTTGTATTTCTTTTTTTTTTTTCTTTTTAATATTTTAGCATATTATACTTATTAGACATCAGAGGTGCATTTATTCTGTCTAAAATCCAAGTTCTCTAATTGTTTGTCAGTGCGTGGTGCTGTGCTTTCTGTTGGGTAAGTTCTAGCATAAAGAGACTCCAGCTCCGGAAAGACGGGCTCTGATCTCGGCTGTACCATGCACAGAACGTTAAAGGCTCTGGGGAACTCAACACGCAAGTCAAGAAGCCCCGACAGAGCTTGCTCCAGATTTATACCTGCGTAACTGTGATCAGAAACAGGCCTCAGGTCTCCAAACAACACATCCTCTCATGTTGTGAAAGCTCACATAACTCCCCAGCCCCCTTAAGAAAAGACCCCGCAGCTTGCTTTTAAATTCAGGATCCTGTGAAGAAGAGCTGCTAAAACACCCACACAGCTTAGTCTGGAGCATTTCCTAAGCCTCTACAGTGAGCAAGCAGAACAAAGCAAGGCTGGAGACAGTTCTCACCTGCAAGAGGAAGAGAGCACATTTACATGAGCCGCTTGAGGCCCCACAGCATTTTTTGCTTGCTGTTGCATAAAGAAGCATCGCTGGCCCGGGCCCTTCCCGCAGAGAGCTTTTATTCTGCTGCAAAGGAAGGAGCCGAGGTGCAAAACCAGGCGCTGCGGCCTCTGTCCGTGGGAGATCAGTGATCTGTTAGCAAAAGGGCTATCGGGAACTAGTATCACCTATTATTTCTTTGCATGGCTCCACTGGTGTGTTTTACATCAGGCTCTGCAGAGGTTACACGGGTCATTTAAAGGCAGAAGTTCAGGACTTAAGCACTTACTGCAAAAAAAATAAAAAGTAAAATAATGCCCTTAAACGGGAGTTGACCCAAAATGAAAGGAGAAACCTGGCGCACAGCACTAACCCCTCCCTGGCAAGCAACTGCTTCAATTTACAACCAGGACAGCTCTCCCTTGTGCTCAGGCATCCAGCAGGCACCAGGATCCGGCAGGGACGGGCTTTTTGGGATTTGCACCGAAAAGGGGCTAGGGGATGCTGGAAGCACACCCGGCCTGAGGCCGGCCCAGAGAAGCAGGGCACCACCAGCATTACCTGTCTATACGTGGGCATTGTCTCCAGATATACTTTCAGAGTCAAAGTCCGCCAGCTCCGCCTGCCCTTCGGGCGCCGCCTGGCTCCAGCTGTCCGTACAGTCCGATGCGGCGTCATCCTCGCCCACCGTCACCTCCACCCAGTTGACCTCGGCCGGCTCCTCGTTCTCCTCGCTGCCGTGGCCGTCGTGGCTGTTGCACTCCAGCCTCTCCGTTCCCTCCGCTTGGTTCCCCAACAAAGAGTCCTTCAATGGCTCGCAGTCCCTTTTGGCTCTCACCACCATTTTCCCCGCGTTCTCTTCGTTCAGCTTTTTATGCTCCTGGTAATGCTGCCGAGACACCTCGTTACCATTCTTTGGACTCTCCGTGAGTTTTGATCCCTTTTTCTGGTTTTGCTCGTGATGGCCATCAACGGCGTACTGCTGCTGGTACTGGTCAATCCATTTAAGCGACCCCGTTCGTAGCGAAGACCGGTTTTCCTTGAACCAGCGAACTATTTCAGTTCTTGTGAGCCCAGTCTGAGATGCTAACTGGTCATACTCCTGGGGTGATGGCCACTGAGTTCTTGCAAATGTGCTTTTCAGTAGATGAATCTGCTCCTGGGTCTTCTTAAATGTGGCAGAGGACCCAGACAAAGCACCGGGGAGCTGGGAGCTATTCAGCAGTTCTGCTTGGCTTATTGCACCGTTGGGAGTTCCTTGTTCTTTAATTTTTCTGTATGATCCCATTGAGTCCAAGACAGCTTGCTCCATGCTGTCCCTTATCTTTCTCCGCTCAGAGAACCACGAATCAATCTCCCTCCTGCTCAGCTTAGTCTCCACTCGAAGCCTGTCCAATTCTCCTTGGGTCGGAAAAGAGCATCGTAGGAAGCTCTCCTCAAGGGCCCTGAGCTGCTCTTGGGTTTTCTCTTTGAACTTCTGGGGTGCAAAATCTGCATAGGGGTGGAATGAGCGGCCGTGCCGACCCAGTGAAGGTGCTATTTGATCTTTCCCTAAAGTATCGCCGGTGACGTGCACAATGCCCCTCTGACTTCGATACCTGTGGTCGCTGAACCACTTCTTGATCTCACTCCGGGAGAGACCCGTTGCCTCTATCAGCCGGTAGACTTCTGTGTCGTCGGGAAACTGGCTTGCTATGAAGCTGGCCTTCAGCTCTGCTATCTGCTCCTTCGTCTTTTTTCGCTCGCTGGCTGGCGTCAGCGGTACGGCGGTCAGCTTGGCAGGACTCTCGGGCACCTGAACTACGTGAGGACGCTTGGCCTCCGGGACACTTGCTAGGGTCTGTATTGTCCTCTTTTGCCCCTGGTTTGGGGCAACAGCAAGCGTAATTGGTGAACAGGAAACTGCTGAACCGTTTGACACAGGGGTTAAAACCAGACCAGTCTGGCCCAGTATCTGACAGGGCAAAGCTGTTTGGATGATGGGAGGGGGGATTTTTGCCGTTGCCAAAGGAGCTGGCAGGACGGTGATGGTTTGGGGAACTGCCTGGATAGTACCGTTGAACATCTTCTTTCTCGCCTCCTCCACTTCTTCAGGAGACCAACTGATGCCATGCTTCAAACGTTGCGTAGCAAACCAGATTCGGATCTGTTCTTCTGGATGTTTTGAGGCTGCTGTCAACCATGACAATTCTGCTTGCGTCGGGTAAGGGAATTTATTAAAGGAGTTGATCATGGTTGCGTTAGTGTCTAGTGCAGAGTTGTATTTGGTACTATTGAGAGGTACCGGGACCTTGGGGACAAGGTTAATATTTGGTGGTAGCTGTACAGAGGGCATAACATGAGCTAACACGTCATGGAGGAGGTCTCCGTTTATACAAGCAATAGCTTCAGTGGCTTCAGTTATGATGCGGGGGAGAGCACCATCCACATGGTTTTCCGTAACTCCCTCTTCTGGCTTTTTGGGACCCTTCTTGGTTTCCCCTTTAGGCTTTCCCAACTTCATCATTGGCGTTTTACTCACACTAATTCCCCCATGAAGCGAATCCTCACACTCTGCATTTTCTAGCCCACTGCTCGTGACAGTGACATCGTTAGTGGTGGTCTCAATGGACTGCTCTAAAACAGTCTGGTTATTCCGTTTAATTAATTTCAGTTTAAAGTTACTCTCTCCCGGGTGGTATTTTGTGTTGTGGTCAGATAAAGAATCATATTTTTTGGTTGTGAAATTGCATTCGGCACAGACATACAGGGGGTTGAGAATGACATTTGGATGCTGAGTGTCAACATGCTCTGTAAATTCATTTAAGTTTTGTGTAGAGTAAGGGCAGTATTTACACTCATAACCGCCCTGGGGTTTCTTAGACTGATTTTCAGCTGGGGGCTTTGCCTCGACCACTTCACAATCTTTTACCGAGCTTTCTGAAGGCCAAGTTTTTTTAGCGTCCTGCTGCGGTGTGCCAGCCCCCTTCTCTTTCGGAGTTTCTACGCGCTCCGTGACTTCCTGTTCCACCACTTCAGAAGTTCGCACCATACAGGGAGTTGTTGACTTTCTTTTGCTAGCCATGGCGGCCGTTTGCAGCAGGCTGTGGTCCCAAATGGTGACTTTTTTTTTTTTTTCTTTTTGGCAGGGTGAGCAATAAACTCAAAAGATCTTGCAAATGGCTCCAACCTTCCCAGATTACTTGACTGTTTTGTTTAATAAAGGATTTCAGCCCTGGCTGTGACCATCAGCTCGGACGGCAGACCCATCAGCTGCATGACACCTGTGAAACAAAGCACACACCATTAGGCACTGATCTGTAAAACATGGATTGAGCAGAAAGCCACAGCTCAAGATATATATATTTAAAATAACGTTTTGGACAATGCTAAAACTCTTCCCCTGCTACTCTCCCCATCAACTTAAGAGGCAAAATCTGCCCACAAAGAATAAAAGCAGTGGATAATTCACAACGAAGTGCACCACAGGTAGAAAATGACTTTGAAACAAGGAAGATGAACAGACAGGGGATTTTAATCTCCACTAGAGTCAATGCATTTAGCTGGAAAAGACAGAAGACACTGCTATAAATACTGTACCTTTTTATAGAAGCTGCAGTTTCTATTAATTATTATTTTGAAGCATGCAGATCTGAAATTGAGTGTGATTTATATTAAACTTAATTACTTCCCACTGTCACTTACCTTGTAAATATGTCTACTAAATGATTGTGGTTACTAATGATGGGTGATTTCTAAATAAAGCTATAGGGACTGCCTTGCTTTTAAAAGTAAAGGCAGAAAGAATAGTTAATGCAAGTCAACATTTTCAAAGGTCTGTGTTTTGATGAGAGGTGGGTTCAAAGAAACTGCAGCAGATCTGTGGAGGCCTATCAAGTCTCTTCTGGAACAAAAGTTTCCTTAAACTACCACTTTTCACTGAATATTGATTCTAAAGGCAGCTAGCAGAGGTCACAGGCATCCTTAGATCCCTTTTAAACAGGGTCCCTTCTTGTGACCCTGCTGATATTCCCATTGAGTCCTGATCTGTGCGCTTAACTGCCTACAGAATTAAAAAAAAGAATCCACTTTAAAAACACGATTCACGTGGTGAAGTGGTTTTGGAAGTTCTCAAATGTAAGAATTCCATAAAAACATATGCATTTTAAAAGGATCTGAAGTCAACATCAGTCAGCACAACCACAAAAAAAAGAGAAACTACACCAGCTGTGTTATAATCTACCCGTGCTCATCGGGGGGGGTGTGTGGGGGGAGTGGAATTCCATTGTTATAACAGTTCCAAGAGGCAAAAAAAAAAAGATGTCTTTCCTATTTCACAAAATGCCTTTTCTAATCAATTCTTGACTTTAATTTTGCTACTCTTCTTGATCAGACGGGCTCTGGGTTTGTAACGCTTCCGGACCTGATGGGAAACTCATCGTTTGACATCAAGGAGTCCATGGGATGGGATGTGGGGGGCACCAGGGCTTACAGACTTGAGGAGGATGGAACGCGGGTAGGACCTGTGTTGATTTTTGTAGAAGCACATTAAATGGAGAATCTGAATTAGAGATCTTATCTCTAAAAAAAATGCAGACCTTTCTGTAAAGCTTGTAAATGATGAGCAGTGACTGGCACCTAGCAGAATCACCAAAGTGAAAATCAAATGAGGTAAATCCCACTGCAGTTCCCCCGGACACATCCAACACCAGCGGGCAGTTTCAGACCACCTCACTGCTGCCCCTGAACCTGCTCTATTCACCTCTGCATTGGCATGAGAGCCAGAAACAATTTCTGCTCACGCAGATGCTAACTGCTTAGCTCTGTTTGCAGTTTATCAGTACTTTGAAAGTCTCTAGAGCATAATCCTGCTAGTCTGCCCATTGCAGATCATACCCCTACTGCATTTACGGAAACCTAAAGTGATGTACTGACAGAGGAAGCAGCTTTGTCTGCGGATAAGCACAGGGATGGCAGCTTCCAGCTCCATTTCCCCAAAACCCACCGTGAAGTGCTTCTCTGTACATCACTTCATGAAGCACTTTCGCAGGTAAGGTTCTGCTGAAACGTAAGCTGTGGAATGGCAAAGATGCAGGATGGAGGAGAGGCTGTCCAGAGATGCTATTTGTTACACTGCAGCTGCCTCGGCCTACACGCGTGGTGCTCCATGCTCACGGCCACCGCCAAAGGCCTGACCAAGACTGGGGGTGCTCCTGCACCCTTGCTCCAATTTGGTGAAGCGCTGCAGCATCGGGTTGATGCTTGAGGGTGCATTTAAGCTCTGGGAAATGGCACATCTTCACTCAGCTCAGTGAAGCATGGATTGGTCTGTCCGCAGCATGATCTACCTGAAGGGAAGGTGTGGGGAGCTGGGGGGAGCTACCTTCTCACAGGTAACCAGTGATAGGACCAGAGGGAATGGCCTCAAGTTGTGCCAGGGGAGGTTCAGGTTAGAAATGAGGAGACATTTCTTCTCAGAAAGAGCAGTCAGGCACTGGGACGGGTTGCCCAGGGAGGTGGTGGAGTCACCGTCCCTGGGGGTGTTCAAGGAGAGGTTGGACGTGGTGCTTGGGGACATAGTTTAGTGTGTGACATTAGTGGTAGGGGGGTGGTTGGACCAGATGATCTTGGAGGGCTTTTCCAACCCTAATGATTCTGTGATTCTATGGCCATGCCTTAAGCATTTACCTTGGTCAGGATGACATGGTGACATCTCCCTCTGACCTGGGATCATCAACACTGTCATTATCATTCCCCAAGGCATCAGCACCTCCGAGCCACCCATGCCTTGGGTTTCCGCCATCTCTGTTGCTTTTTTTTTTTCCTTTCTCCCTTTTAATAATAGGCAAGCAGATGAACAGTGGAACAAATGATGCCTGGTTTTCTGCAGATTTGTGCTGACTGACCTTTAAACTGGATTACTCCGAATATTCTCTGTTATTTCCACATATTCCTTCAAAATTTCCCTCTATTTCCCTTCACAATCATCCTCCCACAGAGTATTTTGTCTGTGGTCTGTCACTTGCTGTGTCCCACTGCAGATGGGATCAGAAGTTAGACACAAACACACAACTGTCTGAACACCCATCTTCCTGGCCAAGCATTTTTAATGAAGCTTGCAGAGCATTAATTATCCCAGAAGCTACTTTGCTATATCAAAACTGGTTGAAATGGGTCAAAAGGTGAGAGAAGGGGGTACAATCGGCTGCCTAAGCCAGGCTGCTGCTGGAAACGGGGTGAAGGTAATGGGGTCACCTCACACTGCCCTGCAGATCCCACTGCACTCCTGACATTGATGCTTGCAGATGAGGGAAGGGAGGTGCAACGCAGCACCCTGGGAAAGGCTGGTGGGGATGAGGATGGAGCCACAGCTCCCCGATACTCCTCTGCTGCTCTCTCTCCCTGGCCACACAGCTTCACTTAATGGTCTGCTCCTTTTCTGATGTGTGACCTTCTGCAAAATTCATGTGGCAACATCAGCAAAAGGAAGGAAATGAAAAGACATCAAAGACAGGGAAAGGCTTACTTATATTTCACTGAATATCAATCCCCCTCTCCCCCAAAAAGGAAGAAAGGGCTAAGAACAAAAAGATAAAGGAATGGGATGGGAAAGAAAGCCTGCAGAAAGAGAAACATCTAGGTTACTACTTTGGATCAATCAAATGTTTCTTAAAAGTCAGGCTAAATGTCTTGAATTCCCCATTCTCTGGAAGCACGGCAAGCTCTCTGCCACGTCGGGTTGCTGTGCCAAACTCCCACCTCTCACAAGGATGCAAGGATCAGCCCCAGGCACGGATGCTCTGATACAGAACGTGGGCCAAGGTATCTCCAAAACATGTATAAGTGGGTGGATGGATAAAAAATTCTGTCCGCTACAATTTTACTAGATATTTTTACATATCGCTTCTTTTCCTCCGTTCTATTTCGCAGTGTTTTTCTGTATTTCTAACCGCTGCTTTGTGCTAACTCTACACATTGAACAGTTTTTCTGCCACACAAGAATCCCTGCACACTATAGAAACCAACCCCAAGTCAGATGCGGCTTTTTGGAGGTCAGTAGCAAAACAAATGAGTTTCAACCCAAGATGTGCTTTATTTTTTTTTTTTTTTGTGGGAGACCACAACCAGCGAGGGACCCTCCTTGTCCCTTTGTCCCAAAACAGGGGGAGGAAAGCGAGGCCCAGCAACTGCGTGTATGAGGAGTTTATTGGGACCTCCAAGCCACTGCTCCTCCAGGACCTCAGTAAGTGCCTCACCCAGGATAAATATGAAGTTGCTAAGGCATTTCTCGTGCCCTGGAGCTCCCGGTCACTCCTCACAATGAATACAGACCACCCATGCCACATCTCTGTGAGACGGGCAGGGGAACACACAAACCTGACTGCACAAACCACCGGCTTTTACCTGCAGGTGGCTGGTCCTCCAGCCAGCAGCGACTCCCCAGATTTGGTGATACCCCTCAGCAACAACCAAGGCTCAGCAAGCAGCATGCTGAGATGGCAACACAAGTCACACTTCACCAAGCTGCTGTTCAGCTTGTTCCAAGGGCCAAATTCACATCTAGTGCCAGACAAACAGGGCTGCACTGGGTACAGGCTTCTCCTGGCACATACACGATGATCTCTGTCGCTAAAGCCAGCCTCGTTCGCTGTTTTTGTTTTATTATGGATGGGACCTAGGACCACTGGCCTCCATTTGAGCTGCTGTCACCACCATGCATGGGGTGCAGAGGTGCTGGTGGCAACTGCCCTGCGAGCAGCGAGTGCCCAGGCATGTGGGAGAAGGCAGCCCTCACCCCTGCAGCTGACCTGCCTCGTCTCCTGCTGGGCTTGCCATGCTGCAAGGGGGGAAAACAGCAGAAAAAAAAAATATTTGTTATGCTTATTTTTTATTTTTAAATGAGCAGATGCACAAAGCAGCCAAAGGCAGCCAGGTTAAAAACAAAAGCGCTCGCCTCCAAGCAGACAGCTGCCTCCGTGAACCAGGTCCAAACCAAACCACAGAGCCCGTCTGCAGTAACAGGAGCTTTCGATTTGCTTTGCTTCTGCAAAGCAATCAGGACGGGAGCACGCAGGTCAGAAGCAATGTGTTCTTTTCAGCATCTCTGCTCAAAAGTGCATCGTGGCAGTTATGAGAGAGGCCCCAGCCTGGTTTTGTTTAATTTCCAAGAGCTAACGAACTAACCCAGCCACAGTCCTCTGATCTTTCAAAGCCCTGTTCAGATGGCTCTGGAGCATCAGACAGGAGAACAAAGTGGCAACTCATTTGGTGACTTGGTGCATGACCAGGGAAATGCCAGATTCCCTCGCTGCTTGCTGGCTCCCAGGCTGGGAAACTGCAGAGAACTATGCAGGGAAAATAAACCATGTTTTTAGGTCTGGCTGTCCCTGGAAAATGTTTGCTTGGGTAGCAATGCCACCTTCCAGCAGCAAAGGATAATTCCTGCCTCTATAGGTTTCTCAAGTGAAGTATGTTTGGGCAGTGAAAACACTTTTATGCTGGCAAAGCTGTAACTATCCTGAAGCACTTAGCAGTTCAGAGCTGTTAAAAATAAAACTCCAGGGCAGTCTGTGCCAGTGGTACTAAGCTGACTAGAACTGCTCGTGTGGACTGGCTTTACAAAACAGCACAGTTCAAGCAAAGGGCTGGAAAAATAAATCACAAACCTTTCTTGTGCTGAATTTTGCCATCTTTTCACTTTCTCCCATTTTTCCTTTGTGTCCATAGCCAGTGTTATACTACCTCCCAACAAATTAAAAGGAAAAAAAGCAAATATTCAAGTAGAGGCTGAACTCCCTGTCGCAGGACTCTTCCCCCTGGGCTTTGGTGGCAGGGTCCCCAAAAACATGAGGAAGTTTGGGAAAGGTTGTCCAAAAGCTATCCCAAACATAAGCGATGTCAAATCAAAAATACAGATAGAACCTTAACTGCTGCAGAAACGGAAAGGCACACCAGAAATGCCACTACTTCACACTGCATCTCACTTCCAGTGCAGAGGAGCCAGGAGTCAATGAAATGGATGCAACAGAGACCCCGAAGGGGTTGAAACCCCCACCCAGTGCAAATGGATCTTTGCTTTTCACAGATATACTTTTTTTTTTTTTTTAACCAAACAAACTGTAGCGACGCTAGTGTGATTTGCCAACAGACTCCTCTATTTTTCATCTCACTGGAAAACTTGCTCTGCCCTACGCCAGCATCTGGCTGCAGCCAAAAGCAAACAAAAACCCATGTCTGAACATGACGTTCGCTATCACAAAGGTACCAACTACTCCTCGCAGCTCTCCCATTCCCCCTCCCCAGCCTGGGGACACAGCAGGAGTGACAGCGCAGCACCCGCAGGTGCTACCTGGAAAGGACTTTTTGGTCACAAGCCTTTCTGTCCCTAGGTTTCGGGATGTTGCCCTGCTTTATCACACAGCAAATCAAAAAACACTTGACTCCAACCGAGATCATGCCCACAGCTTGGTTCTGTGCAAGAACTGCGATTGCTGGATGACCCTGTAACTCCCCTATGCCCATTTATTCCTCACCCATGGAGGTAGCTGCGGTGCAAAGATGCAGAGTAAAGCAGAACTGCTCTCCTGCTCCCTATCAAAGAGGGCAAACTCATATTCATTAGTGTTGTGGCAATATTATTCTCCTACAAATGCAAGGATGAGAGGTGATAGATACATTTCATGGTGCAAAGAGGAACACGCCTTGGGTGATGTTTTTCCTTCCTTACAACTGTTTTTAGCATGCAGCTGCTGCAGCAATATCAAAAAGCACATCAGCTAGCACAGCAAAAATGCTGTTGCTCTCCACTGTGATAACACAGTTAAAAACACTGCTTAATTATATGCAGGAGAATAAGCAGAAGCAAACCAGGGCAAATAATTCCTACATGATGGATCGGGACTGCAATGATTTACAAAGGGAAAACCACAGAAAGAAAGGAAGGTTTCTGAACTGCAGAGTTGAGCTTTTAAACAACGTTTAAGTGAGAGCAGCCAAGAGCTCTGACTCCCTTGCTGTTCTTTGTAAGCTGAATAAAGCAAAATTAATGGGGAGGTATACAGATTGCCACAGCAATAGTTTTCTGAGACACGAAAAAATAAATTTGAAAATGCTGTAGATTTTTAATTCACATATGTTGATGGAGACATTTCTAATTAGAAAATAACCATGCAGATGTTTGAGGCCCGTCATGATGGCCTGGCGCGTGATGGCCATGAATTTTTGTCTGCATGGAAGAAGCAAAGTGTATTTTTTTCTTTGCTTTAAGAATCAGCTGCTCACACCTTTAACATGCGAATAGCAAAGCAAAGCGCCCCCAAGACTCCTGACCCGCATCAACATGACTCGTGAAGCTGGGTGCCAACGCCTCTGCGAAGCAGGGCAGGAGCGGCCCTGCCTGGGAGAATCCACGCCTGCAGCACGGCCACCAAGAGGCAAAAGTACACACATAAAACACCGATGGGTGGTGGTGGTGGGGATGAGCTGAGGGTGGGATGAAATGCAGTGCTCAAAAGGTGCTAAGAGTAGTAGAAAACCCCAGAGAATGGCGTGCTGAAGCCAATCCACACGAACGCTGCCTCTTTGCATTAACAGCTCAGGGTCTACGTGATCACGGTGTGGAGGAAAGAGATGGAGAAATTTATGCTGGAAAACACAAGTGTTGTGAAAAAAAGCTCAACAGGCTTTACCAGAGTGAGCTATGTTAGCCAGCATCGCACACTAGACGTATTTCAGAGTATATTGCTCATGATATGTTCTTTGAACTAAAACGTTCTCATTCACACCACTGCAAAGCCAAAGGCATGGTAAAAGCTGCGGGTTTTCTGTGCTGCTGGTTGTATGAACACTAGTGGCCAACCCCTCCCAGAAATGGGCAAGTTGAACATTTTGTGCTGTGAATTTTCTATTTTAAGTACTCATCTGCAATCACTGTTTCTGTTTTTTTTTTAAATTCCCTATTTTAAATGCAGGTTTAAGTTTAGTGGCTAAAATGAGGACTAGGAAAGTGATAGAATACCCTACCCAGAATGAAAAGCACCACCTTACAGACTGATTCAATACTTGTATAGTAGCAATGGCTGCTTTCCCAAACAAGAGAGTGGCCTTTCCTGAGGGAAAGGCCTCACAGGAATTGTCCCTCTCCAGCTCCCGAGGGGATGGGACAGGCCCGGGAGAGGCAGGCGAGCACCAGTGATGTGCTCGGGTCTTGGACCTGTGTTGGAGATGGGGACAACATCCAGGTTTCCTCGCTTCCTGGCCACTGCCATCTCCTCTGGAAAACGGGTTGGCAACCTACAGCTTGAAGACCAAATGGGGCATGTGGGCAACCACCACTGGCACACAAGGGCCGTGCCTCCCACTGATTATGAACTTGTTTCCCTCAAGGTGTGTGCTTCTGCAAGATGCATCTGCCCTGGGGTCCTACTGAACACACATCTTGCTGGTGCTCTCTGATAGCAGGGGAGAGGATATCCCTTGCTTCCCACACGCGGAAGGAAGGGTTCCAAAATCCCTGTGGTGTCTGCAGCTGCCCATGCTCAAAACTCAGAAGGTGCTGGTGGGTGTTCTCCTGGGGCCTCGCTCTCCCGCTGGGGAGGGAAAAATGCAGTGTGACCTCCTCCAAGCAAGAGGATGGATGAATCACGCCCCCCCCCCCCCAAACCAGTGGTGGATGCATCAGCAGTTGTTCAATACCTGCACGGGGGTTGAGCCTCTTCCCAACACCCTCCATCGATGGCTTTCAGGGGCAGCGAGTTCCAGAGATTAGTCACGCACCATGTCAAAATTATCTCCTCTAATCAGCAGCATGTTTACTCCTAGGGTGGGTACTTGCATGTTCATCAGAGAGAAATAAAGACCAACAGATTTCTTAAGAGAGAAATAGAAACACTATAAAAACATTCATTCTAATTAGTTTAATTACTTGTCTGTGTAGCTCACTGAATCCTCATCACTGGAGTGGATTAAAGTCGCTGGATTTAAATAATTCTTCATATTGAGCTTTTATGTAGAACCATGTGGTGGGATGACAAGAGATTCACAGACACAAAACAAAAATTATCTGTACACAGTACCTTCAACTACATGGCCAAAACCTGGATGTAGCCACATTTGATTTTACACATTAAAACCAGTTTGTTTTGTTTGAATATTCAGTGAGTTATTTTATTTTATTTTATTTTATTTTATTTTTAGGTATGCCTTTAAGGAGTGAACAATTCCTAGGAGGGTTAAAAGTGGTGCTCTTTCCTCTAGTGACTTCTAGAAATCATTTCCCATTTGTTGGGAAAAATAAACCACGTTTTAACAGCAATGTCTGGTCCCCTTCTTCCTTCCTGTGATCCTCCACCTAGGCAGGGTACAGCTTTATATGTTGATATATTCCTATATATTTCAATTATTATTATTTATTCTCTCTGTTCAGACTTATGGTTATTATAGGGACACTATCAGTTAAATGCCTGCAAAGAGGAAGAAGGTGGGTGATTACAGAATCAAGGCATTTGACTTCTTTACACACTTGCAAAACTTAAGCAATGGCACAGAAGTTTTCCTGCTTCAGGACTTCTCACACTGCTCGTTTCCCTCAGCAGTTTTTCCTGCCCTGGGAACCACAGCACCCATCCTTTAGTCAGCTGAGCAGCAAGTTTTTCAAGTAAAATTAAGGCCCTCACAAACACTTTTGAGCTGCATAGGGCAAACAAAAATCACATGTGCATACTGGGTGTTCTTCTTGCGTGGCTTCAGGACAGAAATAAGCTCTAACTTTCTCAAAAAAAAAACCAAAACAACCAAAACCCAACTTAATTTCTCTACAAGCAGCCCCTAAATCTCTCTCCTCCTGACACAGGCAGCACACATCACAGCATGAAACACCACGCGAAAAGTGCCCAGAGGACTTGATGGAGGGGAAGGAACACAGGCTGAGGGCAGGAGACAATTGGTGACCGCTTCTCAGCAGGGTTTAGATTTGAGGGAGAGGAAAAGGAGAAGAAATCCAGACAACCAGAGTGCTGAGCCTGAACAACAGAGGCAATACAGGCAGACTTACAGGATGTGTGGCCAACACTATTTGTCCGACACGGGGAGCATCCCTTGCATCAGCCTCATCCAACACAGCAGCAGCACTGGAGGAGTCTACGGAGTTCCCAAAAGAGAGGAAGGAGCTCAACAATTAACACAAAACATTAGTAACCTGCGTGTCTATAGCTGCACACCTCCCCCTTTGACTCATTCAAGATGTGGTAGAAAAACGCAGATGGTTGTGATTTACAACGCTGGTGAGTCACTGCACCTCTTCCCTTTCCCCCCACCCCCAAGGGCTTCTCTGTGTATCTTCATGTTCCCAGATGAGGAGTACAGATCAGAGGAGAAAACACCACAGACAGACTGGTGTAACATCTCCCTCCCACAGCATGGTTTTAACCTTGCTCCCCAGACCCTCCTGTTCTTCTCTCCTGCCCCCATTTCCCTTTCCACTCATCTGCGCTCCGTTGAATTCAATGGCTATCACTTCTTGTCATTCAGATTGACACTGTCTATGAAGTCTGAACCTTGGCACCACCAAGAAAAGCTTCAGAACACAGTAATTTCCCATTTAAAAACATTAGGTCTGGCTTACAATTATAATACCTAAAAATATTCTCCATCTGAATGGAAAGGCCTGAGCTACGGTGCCATAAACTATCACAAAGCAGGGCTTGGGGTATGAAGCAGTGCCTGGGGGCCCACCACACCGAAGGCTTGCACAGCAATGTACAAAAACGTTCACCTTGAGATTCCCAGAAGCAGGAACTTCAACACACCTTCAAAACCGAACCACCCCAAAAACTGCGAGCCAGGTCTTCAGATACCTGGACACTCAGCGTCCCCCAGGTGAAGGGGGGATATCAGACAAACCTGGTGCCCCAGGCACTTCAAGACAGCTCCAATTTTAAGCAGATGAAGAGTCAGCCTTTGGCCTAACTCACATGGTTCAATACCCTGATGAACTGAGGAGGCAAACCTGAGGCAAAACCCCACACTGAAATGCCACGTGTTGGTCTGGGGGTGCAGACAGACCCCACCACCCATGCCACGGCCGGGTCAGACAGCGTGTTGCAGACCCCCACGCTCGCCCATGCTAGGTGTAAAACCAGCAGGTCACACCTCTACGTCCCCATTCACAAGGAAGTCGATGGCTGCTGGTTATGAGGATTTAGGTGCTTAAAAGAAGCACCGGCCTACGCAGTGCTCCGCATCCATCCACCTGACCTCCTTGTCTCCGTCCAGCCCTGGTGCTGATGGTTCTGCTGAGGGCCTTTCTGAGTATCTGGGTGTAAAAAACTCTCATCCTGTCACGTTTTAAATTACATTTTCTTGTGCTCTACTTCTTTAAAGTTCAAGAGCGGCCTTGCCTCACGCCATGAAAAATGTAGTTCCCCATTCAGAGCCGTTTCTTCTCTGACAGCAAACACATGATGTCCACCGAGTGTGTAAAACAGGTAGATTTTTTAGGGCCTTTCTCCTCATGTAGGAGCCCGCCTTAGGTAGTTAATGACCAGCGGTGTTCAGAGGATCCCAGCAGCCCAGCATCTGAAGGCTTTATGGCTGTTGAGGCACCTATCCTCACAGCAGGGCTGTGAATTAAGGCAGTGCCGTTATCCCCATTGCTCAGATGGGCAATTAAGGCATGAAGAGATCGTGGCTGAGGCTTCATTAAACGGCCAAGCCAATTTACAGCTTGCTGCTGCCAAATGGGATGGAGTAAAGACGATGCGAAAAATCATGCCCTACCCACCACGGTCACATGGGAAGTCTGCAGGGCTGGAAATTATATCCAGGTGGTCTGTGCTCCAGGCTACTGCTCCATCCTCCCATAAATTCAGATTATCCTCCTGGCTCATGAGTTAAAAATATTTAACAGCCAGTGCAGAAGGAGCTGGGACTCTTAGTTTAGGTCCTAGTGAACAAGCGCTGAAGACGCAAAACCACCACAACTCTGTGCAGAAAGCATAAGTCTGAAGATCAAAGGCCCGAACTATCTGCCTTCCCTTAGAAATCACTCATCGGGCCAGGCTGCAGAGAAGCCTGTCTCTGCACGTAGGCTGCAGAGAAGCCCCTCTGCTTCTGACATCCCTCTGCCCTTACAGAAGCTCAAAGTTACCTTCCTCTGCAGCTGCAGCAACATACATTGCTAGCAAAGCTGCACCAATTCCTCCTGGTCTTCCTTTGCTTGAATGCTACAGCTCAGTAATTCTCCTGCCTTGATATATATTTAAAACATATAAATAAATATATAATAAATATATATATGCCTAAATTCTGGAAAATCCATTATTTTAGGGATGTTTTCCATGTGTTGAAGACCTTCTCATGACAACCCCCTCTCATCCAAAGCCTGTGGGTACTGCCAATATATTTGTTCTTTCTTGCTGGCTCTGAAGGCTTTGGAAGTCCTGTCCCAAAGCTGCTCTGAGTTTACCCACACTTCCCACATGCCTTTCAGTCAAGGGCAATTGAAAGGGCTCCTGCAATTACTGTTTAGATCACCTCTGCACATCATTTTTCCCTTATATGCTTCAATTTTTATTTAATCATTTTGTTTTCAAGGTGTATTTAATTATCACTCTTTTTCTTAGTAAGCACCCAGACCTCATACCCATATAAAACACTTTGCTTTATATAATCCTATGGATGGTATGGCAGGAGCAGAAGACCTACCGCATGTTCAGCAGAAAAGGCAAAGAGACAATAAACAGCAAGTCTGACAAGACCCTTGGAAACATCTGCACGCGTCCCTTCCACTGCAAGTCACAAAACATTTTCCCGGCCTTCTGGGTATTTAAGGCATCTCATACAAGACCAAAGCCACCAAGCATTCGTTATCCATCAGCAGAAGCATCACTGATGGTCCTGATGTCCACACCATCTAAAGTCTGAAATTAATAGTAGCTTGGAGATAAAGTTATTCACGAAATAACACATTATCGTTCTGTACTGCTGTTCTAACTTCTGTCATCCAACTAATATGCAACTAATACCCTAATATTAAATATAAATATTTACCTTCCTTAGGATAATCACAGATCATACATACAACTTTTTTAAAGAAAACCCAAACACACAGAGTTAAAAAGCCTTTCTAAACCATGCTGGCTTATGGGGAAAAGGCCTGTCTTGCTCTGCCCTACGCTGAGATTTCAGGTGGGTGTGCAGGTTACTAAGCGTCCCTCCTGGCGCCTACTAGGCAGGATGGCAAACAAATGCATTTTGCCCTGGGGATCTCGGACCAAATGAGCTCCCTTTTCCTCACCACATCACCCTTTGCTTCTCCGATTTGTCACAGGGCAGAGCCGTTGCCCTCTGCACACAGTGACAGCTTTGCTGTTGGGAGAATTTGGCAGGGCCACAAAGGACCTTTGTTCGTGCCAGGACCTGGGTGCACAATGCAATCCTTCCCCCTTGTCACACACTGTCGGGTTTCCATGGCTGGGCCAGAAGCACTCCCCCGCTACCGCAACGTTACCTCCTTCTTCCCACAGCGAGTACTGCGGGACAGAGGAGACAGAGGGGAGCCAGTCACTGCTTTTTGGGGCACGAATTCCTGCAAACTCCAACCTGACTAGCAGCACAGACAGCAGATCCGAGAGTGTCGGAGCTCTGCCTCCAGCTTCTTCGCAGGACTTTCGCTACCTGGATGCTGCAAAACCTCCAGCATAAGGCTCTCCGATTTCCAGGTACATTCTTGTCCTCGAGGCCAGAAACGTGGCAGATAGATGTGATGTAACATTATTCCTCCGTGCCACATTTCTCCGTTTGCTCTAAATCTGCCAGCCTGTGTGTGTATATCAGCACAGCAGGGCTGGAGCAGGGCTTTGAATCCAGCCTGTCCCACCTTTCCCTGCCCTGGCTCTTGCAAGAAAGGTGCCTGGGTTGTGGATGGGAGCTGCCAGCACCTGGGAGCTCCAGGAAAAGATGCCAGTGGTGGGGCAGGGGATGGAGGGTGAGCACAGCCTGAGCGGCTGCTGCTGGAGAAGAGTGGGACTTGGCAGGACGGAGTGTCTCCGTATTTTCATTTCACCCATGAAATATACAGAAGAGATGATTACTGGATCACTCCCAAATTATTTAATATCCCAGTTTGAAAGAAACAGTGCTTCTTTTTGAAAAAAGCAGAAGAGAGTGAAAAGCATCTTTGGAAGTAAATGAAGTTTCATAAGATCTGACCACGTACTAAAAACAGCTAAGCGACACCTAAAGTACGATCAGACTAGCCTGATCCACACCTTTGCAGACTTTTGCCACAGAGAGAGCCACAAAGCAGGGCACATTTCGCTTCTTCCATTTCTCATTTAAAACATCACGGGACGCAGAACAAACCAGTTCCCATTTCCAAAACCGAGTCTGATTTGGAACACACAAAGTTCAGATGCTTTGGCATCTGGCTGGAATGCCCCTTACACTCCCAAACCACAGAGGGACAATGTTTCACCCAGACAGATTATTACCATGCCAAAGAATAAACTGCCAACGACAAGAAGAATTGGCAAAACCTTCCATTCATTTCTTTCTTACCAGTGTAACCGTTTGCCATCAGGACACCTTAAAACACAACGAAGTGTACTTGACAGTTACCTCCTCCTGTCTCCTCCCACACATTTTTAATTCGGGCATACTCACTGCTTCCTGCACAGAGCCGGAGTCATTACAAGCATCAGCCTTTTTGTCTCCCTGGATCCCCCTCCGGCTACTTCATAGCATGTCCAGATGAACAAACTGTAACAATGGCTCTTGAGCAATACTTTAGAAATGCAGAAGAGAACTGCTCGTTACAACAGTGTCTTACTGAGGAATATTTGTCTAAATCCTTTTTTTTTTTTTTTTTTTTTTTTTGAAACTGGGTTTCTTCTCCTCCCGTTTCTGGTGAGTAGGAGGGATCTTGGTTGAAAAAGCCAAGGCTGGTTTATACACATAAAAAATATCTCCCTAGGGGAACACGTCTTAGTCGCCTCTTACAAGGTCAATCAATTATTTCACGTTGCCTTTTGGTATGTCAGAAATCTTCCATTGAGCAATTTTGCTCCATTAAAAAGTATCCGAAGGAATGATTTTTGAGTACTTTCTTATACATAATTGATTATCCCCCAAAAGCAAAAAAATCTAATCACTATTCTCCAAACGAGACGACATCAGAATGCAACGCAAAGAAGCCATACGAAGGCAGAAGCACAAAAATAGGAATCAACTCAGAAGGCGGCTACTCTTGCTGCTATGTAGGTCAACAGAAGGAAAGCAAGACCTGAGCTTGAGTTCGTAACATCCCATAAACCTCATTACTTCGGTTTTCTCCTTATTTTCTATGATTCGTGCTCTTTCCCAGCCCACCTCCCCCTCCTGCTTCAAACCCCGAAGCTCTCCCTTGCCTGCCGGTCTCATGAATTATCTTCTTGCTGAATTTTTCAAAAAAAGGCGAAAGAGAAGTCAGAAGGAAAGTGTAAACCTGTGCCCATGCCCTGTGCGGGATGCAGGCTCCGGTCCCGTCCGCACGGAGGGACGGGATGACAGAAGTGCTAAGTCTCATTGTTTCCGAAATAACCTGTCATTTGGCTGCCTCTCCAGCCAAACTGAGCTGGAAATCCTGCAAAACCCTGAGCACTACGAGCACAGAAAGCAACGGCTCATGAAGCGCCTGTGCCAGAAGAACCCCAAAATTTCAGAGGGATCGTGTGGTGCTGGCACAGAAATAATCTCCACTCAGCCCATGCATGCTAAGAGCGAAGTTTTGCGAGAAGTTCGAACTCACATCTCCTCCGACACAGTATGTTACTAATCCACGGTGCTGCCTGCCAGGGCCACGAAGCGCGAAAAGCACGAAAATGGCCAGAAACAGGTCTGCAGCACAGCGACCAGAACATGCGCTCATCCCCGCTGACTTCAGCAAACACTCCTCCCCCCTTTCCTGTGTGCTGCAAAATAGGCTCCAACCAACCAGTCACCGACATCCAGCGGGACACTAATATTCGGGATTTGTTTGCCAAAACACGTGCGCTCCTTCCAAGGGAGGAGAGAAAGAAAAAAAAAGAAAGATTCTTAACTGCATGATTTCAAGAACCGCTGATTTTGTGACCAGCTTGCGTTAATTTAGTTCGTCTCCCAGTTTTACAACGTTTGTGAAAATTTCTCTCTCTTTAAAACAAATAACCAACGAAAACCCTGCTATGAGCTCCGTGCGATGTGGCAGCTCTTGCCATGGCAACCCACCAGCTCCGAGTGCGCTTTTCTGCATGGACCTCGCTGCAAAATGAAGGAGGGCAGGGAAAGAGCGTGCTAAAAACCTCCACTGGCCAAGTCCAGCCTGGTGATCCTACCACTAAGACACCCAAGAAAGCGACCTTGGCTCAAACCATTAACCAGCCACTTGGTCATTTGCAGGTTGGTTGGTTTGCTTGTTCTGTAAAGCACGTTCAATGTATTTTGTTTTCCAAACGTCACAGAAAATTACCTTTGCAGCCCCAAAAATGTTCTCCGCACCAGGAAGGAGCAGAATTAAGGCAACTGGGCCATGTTCCCCGACGGTCTCCACATGCCACAGCAAGGAGCTCGCTGGGGGATGTCCCTTGGCTGAGGACACGGCCAGTGGTGTGGGCAGCCGAGCCTGCGAGCAGGCTGCTTGTGAGCTCCCTCGCTGCCTCCGATAGGCATCGCTGGAGGTTGCACCCCGTCTTCTGCTAGCACCGACCTGCCGCTGCTGCAGCACAATTAAACACGGGCTGCGCCTTCAAACGCGCCTTCGCAACCACAACTTTTCCTCTGAAACAACCCCCCCTCCCCAGCCCTTTAATGAATACTTCAGAAATTCAGCACCCCCAGACATCTGTGGGAGCTAAGTCCTCCAGGCATGCCTCATCTTTGGATATTCTTCAATCTAGCCATGTAGCCAAATCCTTTGTGATCCTTCTTGAACCGCTCAGGATCCAAAGCTGTCACTCAAGCCAACTCCCAAGGACTTCGTCCCCCTTCCTTCTTTCCAACAGCATTCCCTCTCTATCTTATCACCTGCAAGACTCTGCCTTAAGTGCTCCGATTACCCAGGCTGGAGCCATCCAGGGTTATTTCTCCCGAGGCTTTATGTGAAAGTTTAGTTGCACAACAGTTTCTGAGGTTTAGGAAAAACTACGTTCCACAGCTGAACAAAAGCAAGAGCTGATGTTGTTATCTGAAATCACCCAACCCCAAAATCCAAATAAGGTGGGAAGAGAAGAGACAATAGTCCAGCGGTTAAGGCTGGGGATGGCAGAGACCTGAAACCACATCTCCAAGGAGTGTTCAAACCATTCTCTCTCTCAAAGCCAGTATGGGCTTCAGGCAACTTTCCTGACAAAAGCATCGTTGAAACATGCATTTATGTAGAAAGGTTCAGCTCCCCTAGGTCAGCTGCCTTCTGGCACTGAAACACTTGGTCAAAAACATTTCCTGAAGCAACTGCCGTCTCAAGACTTCTGTGATGTTCAGGGGATTAGATCAAGGCGTACTGCATGTTCCTCACATGAAAGAGGACCCTCTCCCCCCGGGTGAATTCTTGAATTACTTTTTATCTTTTCTTCATAAAGTTCCTTTTCTCTTCATCATTTCTTTGTCTCATGGAAGAGACGCTGAAGAGGCTACCCAAAGAAATTGTGGATGCCCCATCCCTGGAGGTGTTCAAGGCCAGGCTGGATGGGGCTTTGGGCAACCTGGGCTGGTGGGAGGTGTCCCTGCCCATGGCAGGGGGTTGGAACTGGGTGGGCTTTAAGGTCCCTTCCAACCCAAGCCATTCTATGATTCCATGACCTGCTTCCTCCCTGATGCCTTTTGCCTTCTCCACCCCCACCAAAACACGAAGGGGGTTGAAAAGCTCAGTCAGAAGGAACAGGACAAACTCCTCACGGAGCTCCTGATCTGTGTGGCCTTTAGCAATACTGCCGAGTCTCTGAGGAGGGAGGGTGCTCCTGCCTTGGGAAGCAATTGTGCCCGCTATGACCTGATGCATTCAATTCCCCTGGTGTCTCCTGTGGCCTCACAACAGTAAATTAAAGGGTAAATATCAGAGGAGAGAGGGAACAAACAAGAAGCCTTAAAGCCGCTTCCCACTCACACAGGCCCGGGACTGGGTGAGCTGTGCCTCTGCTCTCCTTTTGGAAGATTTCAGCTCCAAAGAGAAGTTATCCCAGGCGAGGTACTGCAAAATGGGAACGACAGCCACGGAGCATGAAAAGGCTACAGAAATGTAATAGAAAATCCTCAGTCAATCGCAGACGAGTCCTCTCGTAACACTTATTAAAATAAAGGGAATATGACAAAACATAACACAATTGCAAACAACACTGCTGAGAAATTGGATCTGGCTGCTGAAATCCGCTCCCAAACCTCTTCAGACACACATCAGTTCACATCGGTCAACTGCATCCAAACCACGCCAGGCCAAGGAGGGACAGGCAAAAGGAGGTAGGTCACCAGAACCTGAGCCATCTGCAGAACGGAGCTGCCACCTAAATCTTTGCTCGCCTCTTTTGTCACTTGCCAAGGCTCAGACGTGGCATCTCTAGCTGTTTTCTAATGACAAGAGGCGGCACTAAATAAAAGAGTACAGAGGCTACGTCCATGGGACTTTTGTCTTAGCTGTTGTTGCATGAGTGAGTGAGGAGAGGAGCCTTAATGTTAGATCTAGGAAGGTGAGTGAAAAAAGGATGCTCTGTTTTCTTCTCATCATTTGTTTTTAATTCTAGATCTCATTCTTTCAAAAGTGAATTTAAACAAGAACAGGACAGATTTTACTCCTTTTGTGGAATAAATCAGCCTGACTGCTGAGGTCGGTGTTTTTGGACCAGTATAGACTCAGCCAAGGAAATTTGGTGCTGTCAGACTCATCCTTTAGGAAGGATGAAAAACAGCCACCCTGGCACTTCAAGTTTCTTCCTTTGAAGATGAAACAATTTTGAGTTGGTATCAGATGGCAGGAACTGAAAACTCTCCTTTTCCAGACTACCCGAAGATACTTTTTCAGTGCTTCAAAAGCTGAGCAAGGGCATGGCCCACGCGGCCCATCAGGCACACAAGAAGCTGGGGCTGTGAAAGACGTCCCTGCTCTGCCTCCTGCCCCAGATGTGCAGACAGAGACAGGGGCAGGAAACTGAGGAGAGCCACAAAACATTTAACCCACCAAAAGGAGCTTCTGATGGGATCCAAGGCCGATGTTTCAGAAGAATCAAAGCACAGTCTGAGGCTTGCATAAAAAAACAATCCCCAAAACACACACAGCAAAAAAAAAAACCACCAAAAGCATACTAGGAGAGAAAGAGGGGAAAGGAATGATTTGAGGGGTTTTTTACCAGATCTAAAGCAAGAAATCTATTAGTGAAAAATAAGTCTTTCCTCCACGGACAACCCAATTTCAACATGCAGGCACATACACACACGATATCTATCAAACTATACAAGAACAGCACATGCCATTGCTGTTTTTGTAGGGAGTAAGTACCACCAGGAAAGAAACACCTTTGAACCCAGACCTCTGTTTGCTTCCAGTCCCAAGTGACCCAAAAGAAGGGCTGTCTGAAGATGCTCAGTAGCGGGTCAATCTTTCCCAGTAGGTAGGAGAGCTATAAATCAATTGCTTTAAAATAAAATAATAATAATAATAATAAAACAACAAAAACCCCTGAGGCTTGCAGGGAAGAAGTAAAATTTGGGGAAAAAAGGTAAAGATGAAAAGAACCTGTAATCTCTTTAATGTGGCACTGAAGTTCTTATAAAGAGAAAGCACAGAAATGATAAGAAAGGGAAAGAAAGAAAAAGAAAGCAGCCCGTTGACACCAGCTACAGATTTATTTTTTTTTTAATGGGCATTAGGTCAGCAGGGCAGCTCCATCTGCCCTGCCTAAACCAGAGCTTTGATGATATTACATGTAAGATTTTACTACGGATTTCATCCTGGTGGGCTGTAAGTTTATCTTTGTGTGTGTATGCATGTATATCACAGCATGGATGATAGCACAGGGTTTTCCAGAGGGGAAAAAAGGGTGATTTGTAAGTAATAATGAAAACAGCAGGCGTTGGGTTGCACCTCAGCTGTCTTTTTTGGGTTGGACAAGGGGACAAGGGGACAAGGGGACAAGGGGACAAGGGGACAAGGGGACAAGGGGACAAGGGTCGGCCGAGACAACACTGATAAAAGACTTTTCTCCGCTACATTTTCACCAGTGATTTGCATCTACACGTGTATGAAAAGAGACCTCAGGCATCCTCCTCCAAAAGGACTACAAAAAAGGAAAGATCATGAATCCACAGTGCTTTTCTCTGAAATTCCACAGTGCTTTTCCAACCTAATTCAATAAGGACTGTGTAAACAGACTGGAGCCTGTAAGAGTTCCCAGTAAATGAGTCGCCTGACTAACACCGATGAAGTTAGAGAACGTTTGCTAGGAGCTGGAGTCAATGCTTAAAACACAGACTGGAGACAGACCGAGCAGATTTGGAGCCTGGCTTTCAGAAAACCTTACCCTACAACCTCAGCAATCTCTTAAGTTTATCTAATGCAGTTTAGCATTAAGTTTAGCATAAAGGCAGGTTAGCAATAATTGGACTATACCTTCTCCTAACACACGTAAGATCCCTGGAGAACATCCCTGTTTCAGCCAGAATAGATTCATGGTACACTCAACTGCACGCAACACACAACTACACGCAACGCCTTTTAATCGAATAGATCCTATGAAGCCAAAACAAACCCAGAGCACATTTGTACGTCCTTTACAATACACGCAGCAGCCATGTTACCCAAAGTGGTCACCGCTTCAGGAGAGCACAGATGGCAGATGCGAAGGACAAAGCAGAAGACACCCAGCACAGGCTGGGCCGCGCAGGGACAGCGCTCACGGATGTGCACAGACTCTGCCCTCGGGCAGGCGAAGCTGGGGCAGAAAAAGGCTCTCGAGACACAATAGGAAACTTAATATTCACAAGTTGCAGCAAGAACAAACAAGGGGTTAACGATTTCTGGCGGTTTTATTTTGCAAGGGGCAAGATAGAAAGGGGGATACATTTTCAAATTTAATTTTACAATCCTGGTAGATTATATTCCAGGAAATTACTCTGTTATGTGAATACTGAATGACATTTTGGTCCCATTATCTCAGACTCTTTTTGGCATGTATGTCAGATGTGATTCACCATATGTTTAATGACATGCAACACACTGGTTCAAATATATCCTACTAATGCAACCAGCCAAGAGAACCTTTATTTTCTTATGTTTCATGTTACAACTTAACTCAGAAATGCCTCAGTTAGTCACACACTCCCCCTCCAATTTTAAGATCTCCCATGTAGATTTATGGAACTTTAAACAACAAAAGAAAACCTCCCGAGACAGATAAAACTTCTTTTCATAAATCTGAGAAAGACAGGATACCATTTAACTGTTAGCACTGGAGATGTCCCGATCCCAACATCTTCTCCAGCATTTTTGAGCTATTCTTGTAGAATGGTTTCTCTGTATGATAATTAGATAGGATTTCTATAGTGAGAATGTTTTCCCAGACCAACACTTCTTCCCCAATCCCAACTTCAGCGCTACAAAGACAAACAAGCGCCAATCCCTGCCCCAAAGAGTTTACACTGTTTCCTTCCTCGAAGAGGAGTTAGGAGGATTACTAGCTGTAAACTGCTTTGAAGATAAAAAAAATCAAAAAAAAAAGCAAGTGCTAAATATTGCTGTCCCCATGAGTCAACACATACTCCTCAAAACTCTCTACTAACCATTTATACCATGACAAAAATAGTAATTTCGAGCAATAAGCTCGATGCTTTACAATCGGTGGCTCAGGAACAACAAGCGGCATCAAGCGTTACTGCCTGTGCTAATAGCTCCTCACAGGCAACTCTGTTTGAAGGTTAAACCCAACGAATTTCCACTCGTGCAGTCAGACAGATTTTGTTCAGCCCCTTTTGGCCCAACGAAGGCAGAGAGGTGAGGGTGCTTCTGCCCTGCAGAGAGCAAAGGGCAAGAGGTGTCCACCACAGCGACCTCAGCCCTTGCTGAGGGGAAACCCTCCTGGATTTCCTACCTGCTCACCTCCATCCAACTGCTGCTGTGCTGAATTTCCACAAAACAATGTGGCACCGAGCTTCTACCAAAGAGGCTTTGGGGCAAGGAGTGGCCGAGAAGCACCAGTCGCCCCCAGCAGTCCCCGTGAGAAAGGATCCACAGGCGGGCAGTGTGCGTGGATCAGCCGTGCCGTCTGTCAGTCCTTTTTGACTAAATCATAACGGAAACCAAACCCCCAAACTCACTCCCAGGAATTCACAGCCCCCCACTGCCGGGCTTCTGATCACCTGGACTAAAATCCAGCATTTGCAAAGCAGCCACAGACTAACTTGCAGATGGGGCCAGGATCCAGGTCTCCAAAACCATTTGATGGGACCCCCCAGGAGTTCAACGTCCTGGAAAAAAACTGAGGTCCTCTGCGTTGCATACAGGTGTCTGACAGAGCACTGCTGCAAATATGCTGACCACAGCGGTGTCTGGGTCTGCACTGCTACCCCAGCCAAGGCTCCTGCAAAGGGGGAAGAGCCAGGGAAAAAGCCAGGACACACACCGAGGTGCTGCACGGTCTCGCTGAAGCAAACAGGGCAACGGGCTCCTTCACTCCAATAGATCCGGTAATTTCCTTCTTAGATTATCTACGAAGGAAAGCGCAGCTAGTTACTCGAACCCTTTGAGTATCACTGTCACACCCGGACCATCCTCTCTCTGCAGATCTCAGGCCTGAGCGTCGGAGGAAAGGCAGAGAGCACAAGGAGCGGAGTCCGATGGTGTCAGCGGGACCAACCCTGTTAGAGCCGCCCGGAAAAGAAAATGATCTGATCGATAACAACTGATGGGTCTGCAGAAAAGGAGGTGTTTTCCCCCTCGAAATGGGCCTGGTGCTGAACAATCGCTGTGATCACACAAAACGTGAGCACACGGTAACAATCATCACACGCCAGGAGACTTTGCTGGGCAGACATCGGCAAGGCACCAGAAACAATGCTGTGGGTAGGGATGGCTGTGTTGGGAAACCACTGCTGGTTGTGAAATTCCTGGGTCTGACAGCGCCGCAGAAGCAGCACGCTTTAACGGAGGGTTTCAGTGACCAGGTTGGTATCAAGTCGCCTCCACGCTCCAGAAATTGTAAAGGAGACTCGGATCAGGGGCTGGGACAACAGACTGGGGGTTTCCAACAGCTGTCGATGCTGTCCATCACTCAAAACTCATTACTGAGGTTACCGTCACTGTATTTGCGGCCATGTGTTTCAGGTGGACACGAAAGAGGCCACTACACCTGAGCCCAGTGCTATGGATACGCCACAGAGCACAGTGAGGTTTTTAGGAGGAGAAGCAACATCTTTAGTAGGTATCTGTGGCTGTCCAGAGACCTGCTGGGCACAGCAGCGCACCGGCTGGGAGGTAAGAGACACACTGCGGAAGGGAGGTGTCAGAAACAGGCGCACAGGGGCTGTGATTCGCGGGTGTAATTCACCAGCTCAGCCTACCAGGATTTTTTTATATGCTGTGAAGACTTCCCATTAAACCCACCAGGTTGAGGAAGCGATCACATCACGCGCAGGCAGGATGAGAGGGCAGCTGGGTTGCCAAGAAGCGGCGTGCAGCCAAGCAGAAGGGGATCTGCAAACGCAGCCATGGCACGAAACGGTGGCTGCAGGAGGGGCCGACGAGTCCTGACTGAGACCCCGTGCAGGAGGGGGGCTGTGGGAAACCCCGGCCATCGCCGGAGGCACAGGGTTTCCTCCTGGAAACCCAGCTCTGTGGAGGTCACCGTCTCCCTCCTCTCCCTTCATCACATCCCCGCCTGCTTCCCAGGCTCAAAACCCACCTGATAGCCACCAAGATGATACGAGGTGCTGTAGGCTCTGCTAGCTTTGCACCACTTTTAACACGCGTCCCTCCGACTTCCCCGCCACCTCAGGACTAGCCCAAGCGTAACGCCGCAGTCAGGAGTCGATCCAAGTGACACAATTACTCAGCCAGACGTGGCTGGAAAGAGATACTCAGCCGTCCTCGTGACACGCACGAAACGCACCCTCAGGTCTTCACAGACAGGGAACGAAGTCGCTTTCGGATCTTAGGAAGAGCAGCGGCACGATTTCTGCAGCAACAGAGCCACGCACGACGTATGGCTGCAAGAGGCAGGGCAGCACGGTACGCTGCAGCTGCAGGATGCTGAGGTTTCTGTCCCTAATGTGCGCCAAAAGGCATGTGCTCAGTACAAAAGCAGCCCTTACCAAGGGTGTGCTGCCTTCCCCCACCCCAGGCAGATGCAAGCTGCTTCTCACCTGCTCACAAGTGCTTTCTCCTAGTGCTGCCCAAGTATTTTTGAAGGGGCTGATCCTGGCTCATTGAATTCCTCTGAACTTTCGCTCCCGGCTCCACCAGAAGCAGGGGCAGAGCAGGAAGCAGCTCCTTCCTCACACTCCTTGAACACCAGAGAAATGGTCTGGCCATGGTCACTCAGAGGGCTCTTTTATTTCAGAAAAAAAAAAAAATAAGAAAAAAAAATGGAGAATAAGGCTGCACCAGGAATAGGGACCACAGAATATTTTAGAACAAAGCTAAAAAAAAAAAAACCAAACACAAAACCAACAGCCTCTTTGGTGACAAATACGCTTCCCCATGCCGCAGGACCTCGAGCCTCCTCCTGGAGAAGCTGCCGGGTGCTGCCCTTGCTCTTCCTCCCCCCCCCCCGCTCACTGTCCCGCCTGAGACCCAGCTGGGGCTGGACCCGTCCCTCGCGAGCCCGCCCGGGTGTCGGGGAGCAGCACGCGCAGCTACAGCCCAGTCTGAGCACGCTTTGAGGAGCACAGACAGGAAACGCGCCGGGTTTGTTTGCACCTGAGCCATGACTAACGCTGGCAGGGAGAACTGAGACAGCTCAGACACCAGCGCAGCGCTCGGCGCGTACGTGATGCTCCTCCTGAGCTCCGAAAGCAGCGAGATGGGGCCTGAGCACACACCACCCATGCAAGTATCACAGCTGCATCGCAGGCAGCTACTTGGGATGCAAACCCTGTGATACTCACCTCCGTTGCACGCGCCGGGCTGCGAGACGAGGGCGTGCTCTCCAATACATAAGCAGACTTGCAGATTTAAGTGCTCCTGCCTTCGGGGTGCCAGCTCCCTCTGATTTCCAGCAGACCCCGTAGGGAGCAAGCAGTCCCGAGAAGACAAGGCTACCAAAAACCTCCCGCGGCAGCTGAGGTGGGGGGACTGCATCCTGGGGAGCACAGGGAGCTCCGGGGAAGTTTGTTGTGATTTTTGTCACTTCCCACCTGCCTCCGAGCAATTTACCTGGCTCTCTACTCCATCCCTTGTTGTTCTCACTTACCAGGCAGACATGAAGGTAGCAGCGTGGGTTTTAAATCAACCGGGACCAGCGGAGAGGAAAGGAAGCAAACCTTGGGCTGGCTTTAAGCATGGGGAGTGAGGGTTTTGGGGAGGGGGAGAGACTCCAGGGTTGGTTAGATGGGGATTTGGGCCAGATTACTGACTTGCAATACGAAGTGTGTGCAGAGATATTAAACCTTCGTAAGGACGGAGGGCACTCGGTCTTGCTTTGGTCTGCCGGAGGTCATGCTGTGCCTCCCAAAATGACGTGCCAGTCCGAGCTTAGTGCAAATTGAAAACCTACATGGCACCTTGCACTGCAGCTCACCCATGGCCCAGGTGCTGAAGCTCTGCTGGGGAGCAGTTGAACTCTTCCACTGCAGTCTGTGTTTGCGGCACAGCTTTTATTCCCCTGTGCCAATCCCATCTGCCTTTTCAGGAAGACTCTGTGTGACACATCTACCCAGACAAAAATGAAGTTTCTCTTCCCTATTTCTTCCCTCCTAGAGAAACTGATTTTTTCCCACCTCAAAAGCTGTTTTCCAGGGCGGATTGAACGAGCTGGACCTGCCGCACAACACGATGCTTGGAAACATCATGAAGTCCCTGAATCACTCGCAGCCCAGCTCCTGCTCCTGGCCCCGGCACCCATTGCTCACCTCTGCAGCCACCTCCACCTGGGCAGCACCGTGCTCCCCATCATGCTGTCCCTGGCACAGCGGGACCTCCCTCGATTCACCAGCGAAAGTGGCTCTGGCTGATGCTTTACAAGCCACGTTGAGACCCATGCTTGCCACAAAACCAGTCAAATTTGATCTTGCAGCAGGGAAGTTGCGGTTCCTTAGCGGTAGGATATAGAGCTCATTCCTCCCCAGAGCCCACAGCAGCCAGCAGCTGACCAGGGTGGCTGCGAGGCCTGTCACCTCCCCTGCTTGGCACTGTCCATCAAGGGACCCTGTGCTAATTACAGCTCCCACCGCATCCCAGGGTCACCTCTGGGCTCCTCGAGGCGGCCATCAGCTGACAGAGAGGTTTAAACAGAGTCTTAGACACTTTGCCTGCCACAGAAATGTGGGATGCAACCCAGAAGAATGCTTCAAAGAACTGCCCAAAGCACTGTTTGCAAGACTACAGCAGCAGTACTACAATTTCTGTCGCAATAGCGTGCCTTCAGCACAAATAGGAAGGAACGCCTTAGGTCTCAGAGATGAGCCATGCTACTTGGAAGGGGGAAAGATAACAGCCCTGTGCCAGCCTTCTGGGAACTGAGGGACCTGGCGAGACGTGATGGTGATACGTGATGGAGGCACCTCTAGTTTCAGACTCTTCTGCGTAAGTCAAAACACTGAACAGCCTCCCCACCCTCCCTCCCTCCCTCCAGGAAATAAAGGTGTTATTTCCAAATAACATTTCGGTACGAGATGAAGCGATGCGATGAGAATGGAGACGAAGTGTGCAATACTGGAGTTAATCACAGCAAATAGGGGTTGTGAGGGAATCCCACGAGACCGACACGTTTATTTCATTATTATATCACAAATGACTTTAAGTATCCACCGAGTCCCTCAAGGCAGAATTCCTGCATAAAAAGCATCCCCGCTCACCAAGCACGGCAGAACCTGCAACCGTTCTATAAATAAAAGGTATTTACAAAGAGAGCTGTTAAATATTTATTTTCCTCTTGAGACCGAGTTCTCTGTTCATTCGTCTCCGCCGCAGTACCGGGGAGCGGAGGAGCTCACCTAAAAAAAGACCAGGAATGGGTCCAGAGCCCGGTCTGGCCCCGAGCACCAGCCTCTACAAGCTGGCGAGGGAAAAAGCATCCAACCTGGCACGGAAGCAAACAAAACGGGCATGATCTCACCCGGCAGGCAAAGGTAGAGCGAGGAAGTCTGGCGACAAAGCAGCGCTTAATAAACACCATCAAACCGCCCTGTCCCGACAGAGCCAGCTTGGCACCGGGCATTCAAAGGAGCGACAACCTTCGGTTGTCAAGTGCGGCTGCAGATTTGCATCACATTTGCTTTGTGTCTTGGGAACACGCACACGTTTCTCACAACTAATGAATTACAGTGATTTATTTTTTTTTTTTGGCGAAACTGACAGTTCTGGGAGGGGGGGAAGGAAAAAAAAAAAACAAAAACCCACACAAATCAACCACCAAAAACCACGGCTAACCCTTTGTAGTAGCGATTGTAATAGTTCCTACCCCGGCTTGCCAAAAGCTGAGTTTTAATTAAATATTAAAAAGCTATTTGTTAAAATAACGTTGCCGTGGCAACTAGAGAAAGCTAAAATACCCCAGCATTTCTGACTCACGGCATATTAATCAACCTCCAGCTATTATATAATGAGCCCCCCCCCCCCCCCCACCCGCCAGCGCCTGTGGCCCCGGAGCTGGGCAGCGCTCGCTGCCGGCCTCTGCCCCCGGCTCGGCGGGGTTGGCTCCTGACCCTGGCCAAGCACAGGAGCCACGAGCTCACGGGTTTTGGGGAAGCCATGCTGGGGGCGTGCACGTCTCCATGGGTGTCCAGGGCCGGGGGGGGGGCTTGGTGTGGGCAGTGTGGGTGGTGGCGGTGAGGGGGTGGAACAGCCCCTTCCCCGCCAGCCCCCTATTTCTCATCGTGCCACCAGAGCATCCACTCCCCATCTGTTCCTGCCAAGGGTTTTCAGAAACCGGTGGAGTTTTGTCCTGCAGCGGGTCCCTTCCGACCCTCAGGCCAACTGTGCAAACTCCCAAGAAGAGGAGAAACCTTGCAAGTGCAGAGCAGCCCTGCCCCTCACCCCAAAATCTCTTTATTTTACAGATTCAAAACAACAGACGGGCACTTGCTGCCCTGGGAGGCTTTTCCCTGGGGACACCGCTCGCATTGAAGGCGCTGGGACTTTCCCTGTTGCCTTCAGCCGTGCCACGGTGCCACCGTGAAGGAATCGCCGAAGGGAATCGCTGCAGGAGGGAGTCGAACGTCGAGGTCCCAGGGCAACGCTGGTTTGGGGGAAGAGGAACCAGAAGCAGAAGTGCAGCTGCGTGGCTCAGAGTCAGGGACAACCTTCCCCTTCGCAGCGACTTCATTTTGTTCTCTTAGCCCCCCCACTCCTTTTTTATTTTTTATTTTTCCTAATGGAAACTAAATACCTAATCACGTAGTTATTAATCGAAAGGAATGTGGTGAATATTACAGCATTTGTAGGGCAGCTTGGTTTCCTGCTGCTTTGTTTGGGTGTCACAGGCTGTGACTATGACAACCGCAAGCAGTTATTGGACTGATGTCATTAGTGACATCATGCTTAATGGAAAAGAAAAGGAAGAAGAGACACTACCAAAAAAATACGAAGAATGGAACAAAACCTGCTTTCTTCTCTTTCCTCATGGCTCCCAGACTGGGTCCTCAGGGACAGCCACGTTGGGGCTGCTGGAAAGCCAGGCAGCATCAGCCCTGGCCTTAGCGAAGCTCAGGAGGTGCTGAGCACTTGGGAAAAGCTGTCCTCCTCCCTGCCCTGGCCGCAGGACAGAGGTGGACTTGATGTCACACGGAGGAAATCTCCTCACCCTCTCCTGGCTGGGGGCCGAGGGCACCATCCAGCGCCTGAGCGCTGTGCGTAGCGCTGGTATTCAGAGGACACCCCGCTGTCAGAGCTTTGATAGAAAGTATTTGTCAACTCATTGCTCAAGCTGCAAATAGCAAAACCAACCCAACCCAAAACGAAGAAGAACAACAAAAAAAAACCACCACCACCAAAAAAAGCCTGAAGTCCCCCAAATCCAGCCAAATCGTATCTGGCAGAGAAAGGTCCCCCTGCAACAGGAATCTCCTTCACAGTTACACATCTGCGAGTGCTGACAGAAAATGGGTAAGATTTCCAAGCTATCTTTTCCAAGCTTTTCCATTGCATAAAATGTGCTTCTTTGCCCTTTGTGCTCTCCTGCCAGGCCTGCCATGTCTCAGCAGCCCAACGTTGCAGTTTGCCCTGTTACCACCTTGTTCCCCCCCCCCCCCCCCCCCCAGCATCCTGGCATAAGACAGCAGCCACACCACTGTGATACCGCTGCTGATGCTGCTCCTCAAGTGGATCTGACCTGGAGAAAGCTCTCCCGCTCCATCCTCCCAGGGCTTGGTCCCTTCTCTCTCCCATAAGAACAAAACCCCATGGAGGGAACTTGCCCGGCAGAGCAGCTCTCCCCTCTCCCCATCGCACCTCTCTAGGCTGAATGCCTGCTCCTGAAGCATTTTGCAGGACAACACTGGAGGGTAATGCAGAGAGCAGATGTTCCACCTCCGGTTTCTCCTCTACCTTCTACGTGTTGTTTCTCATTTGGCATTGCCCTGCTGCAGCCATCTCACGCTGCCCAGTTCTTCTTGGCTTTGGTCAAACAGCCTTTCACATGCCAGAGCGTTAGAACACAAGTAAATGGGAATTTACGTCTCCTTCCACCGCTGAAAAATGACTACCTCTCGCTGCAATAATTTCAGAGCCATCTGAGACCGTACACGAGTTACCTGGGCAGCTTCCAAGCAGCCTGCTCTTCTGTTTTATCTCTCACCCTCTTAACACAGCCACGATATATCAGAGCCTCCTGCATCGCTGCTTTGCTTTGACTTAACAACACAGACAGCATCCACCTTGGGCCAGCGGGCTGCCTTTGAAGAGCTGGAGCACAGCACGGGCAGGTCCCCGTGTCTACTCCTTCTGCAGCAGCGAGCACCGCATGGGTGCATTAGGACACAGATTTGTCAGGGCTTCAGAGGTGCTTGCAGAGCAGAGGCCAAATTTTAACGCTGCCTACTTCACAGAAAATGAAACGCTCATCTCAAAGAGAAGGTTGCTTGAACAGCGTTTCTAATGGATGGATATACTTTGAGAGACACAACGTGTAACGTGGCACCTTTCTGCTGAATTTATTCCCCTACACCAGCTCCCTGCAGCCAGCACAGCTGTAGAGAACAAGGCCAGAGCCCCTTCTGTGCAATGCTTTCTAAGTGACGGACAAAAAAATAAACCCCACAGCTCGATTAGCAGGCCTCATGTGGCACTTTAAACACCAAGGAGTGGGGAGAAAACACTTTTGATTCAAAGGGAGACTACAGACGACAGAACTTACTGAGGACAAACCCAAAACACCATCACAATCTCATGACATTTTTCTCCCAGTAAAGGACTTTGTGCTGGTATCCCTCACAAAAAGCTGGAAGCAGGATTCCCTACTGCTGGGCTTCTGCTTACCAATTTCTGAATGCCTGCCAGGTATTTATTTAGCAATTTTTACCACGTCTTTTTTCCGAACACTGATGGACTCGGTTTCTTTCCTCTTAACATAACAAAGCCCTTTCTTTTTTTCAGGCTGATTTCAATTTGGGGTTTTATTCTGCTCTAGCCCAAATAGATTTGTGTTGGTGTAACAGAAAACAGGCTGTATGCCACTGAAATATAAATGGAAACAAAATTCTGATTTCCAAGTAACCATAGATTTGTATCACCACAGAAGAGGGTAAAAATGGAATGGGATTTAGGCTGCTTTTAAACACCTCAAAAAACCCAACCCCTGTACAGCTGCTCTGCTAGGAAAACTTACAGAAAAGCAGTGAAGCCCGGAGCAGTGGTACCCAAACACTCAAATATGAACCCTGTTCCCCCACGGCCTGGAGGAGCTGCACTGAGGCACGGGAAGTTTTGTCTTGTGCAGCCCCAGCTCTTCCAGCTCAGGAGCTGCAAACCAGCCCCGGCTTCTTTGGCAATGCAGGGGAAAAAGCCACAGTGTGGCTGCTGCTTAAATATATGTGTATATGCTCATCATCATAGAATATCCCAAGTTGGAAGGGACCCACAAGGATCATCGAGTCCAACTCCATAAGATATTGGCCAAACTGCTTTGGAGCAACAGAGGGAGCCAAGCCTGCAGATACCTCATGCAGTGTAAAAGCGTCTCTGAAGTTATTTGACCAGATTAGGGAAGAGCTAGATACTGGATCATTTTGTGTTCTGGTGACAGGGCTGGGAAGCTGTACACACACACACTCAAGAAGTACCTCACGGCAAATCCATGTTCTCCCCTTTTCAAAACACGCAGGCTTTCTTCCTGAGGAATTCCTTGCCTCAACTCTCCAGCAACGTTTTGTCTTTTAATGGCTGGTAGGGCTTGAAAATAACAAACAAGCTTCAGATGGTGCTAATGGTCCATTCTGCTGACCATATTCATAGTTAAATGCATTCATGTGGTTCGTATCTGTAGTGAGATAATTACTCAGCCTATGTGGTAATACAATGCTGACTATATTTTGTGGGCTGCAAAGAGGTGGCAGAGACACACAACTGGTTCCAAAGCACTGGAGTTGCTTGCTGTAAACAGTTCTAAAAGTGTCTTTTCTTTTTTTAAAAAAAAAATAAATTCTTTTTATGCTTCCTTCTGTTTGAGCAAACCTGGGGTTCTCACTTAAAAGGAAAATAGAAATAAAACAGCTACTCACAGCACTGTGTTCCTTACATCCTGGGAATTCAGTGCTTCTACCTCTGAAGGCGAGCAGAACTTCAGATACCTACAAAAGAGGGGGAAAGTTCTGTAAGTCAGGAAAAAAAATGGGGAGAAAACAGCAAAACAGCAAACAACCCTTCCACTCTCTGCCCACAAGGAGTTTTTTTGATGGGACCTGGGAATGCTGACTGACAGGAACTGAGCAATGCGTTGTCCACTGACCACCAAGATCACGTGAAGGTTTGGTGCTCCAGCACGTTACGGTAACACCACATACCTCGGGGGCCTCTTGGGAAAAAGAAAATCCACATTTCTGAGGCCAAAACGACAGTGGGGAGCACTCACAGAGGGATGCCCTGTCCTCCTGCCCTGCTGGACTGGAAATACCCACGACACATCTGCTGCAGGCATGGGCCAGAACCAGCTCTGGCTACTGGGAGCTCCGACAAAATGTGTCTGGCTCATCACCCTTCTCCTTCAAGGGACTCACCTGTTGGGTCCTAAAGCTAAAGCTTGCTTTCTTTGGTTTTTCTTCCTTTACTTTTTTATGTATTCCTTCCCCCCCACACCCCAAGAGCTGGCAGGGAAGGGTCTGGCAGTAGCAGCTGTGCATGTGTGCACACACACATCTGAGAAACACCCTGCCTGAGGGGCTGCGAAGAAAAGGTGAGGGGAAAATAAGTGGTCACAGGACCAGGCTGAAAAAGAAAAAAAAAAAAAAAAAGCAATACATCCAGCTGCAAAAGCAGTACATCCAGCCAAACACCCTGCTCGCGAGACAGCAGCTCATCGATCGCTTCAGCGGTGCCCACGGCACCGCCTGCATCTTCAGCTCGAGCTGAGGAATTTCAGCTCGAAACTTCACATTCTCCGTGTTATCTGGACAGAGGAAGGCTGGCTGGAAAACCTGACGGCAAATTAGAAAGAAATAACTTGGGAGTCTTTCGCTCCTTCCCAGCAGCAGGTCAGGTGTTTTTTGGCTCTTTTCAAAGGAAGACGCTATTTGATTTCCTGAAGGGATATCAGAGCTACTCGAGGAGCTGGGAGGCCAGGAGCTGTTACACAACCAAAAATGTTTTTTAAGAGCTTAGAATAGAAGAAGCTGCATGTTTATTCATAGATAAAAGGGAAACTGCTTCCCATTTTGCTCCGTCTCAAAGTAAGGCAAAATACGAGTTTCACTGAATTGTAACAGAGAAACTGATGTTTACACCTCCACCTGCTGAAGGGACAGAACCTGCTTGGGCACCAGAATTTTGGGTCAAAATCCCCCAATTCTCCCCTCCTGGGCTACAATCCTGGTGCCAAGCAGTTTCTGTATTTAATGGGCTTATTCTGGTTATCTTATACTGAATCCACTCTCCGAAATCCTGCCTTTTCAGTGCTGTGTCCAATGCATAAATGTGGCCCCATGTCTTCCCAACAGGACCAAAACCGCCCCTACAAATAAAATGCTTTCAGCCACCAACAAAATTGCCTGTAGCACTAAGTAGCCTCATTTCTAACCTCTGGTTAGAGAGTCAGTTGAAATAAATACGTTATATAAAGTGCCATTATTTTTTAGGACTGTATAATGAGCCTCACAATTTTTGGTGCTTTTCCTAAAGACCCAGCTAGTGAAGTTTCTGTGAGGATCCCAGCTTTAGGAAACATAAAGCGAGAGGAAATCTCCAGGGTGATTAAATCCAGTCCCTCACTCTTGTGCCGCACCACGCAATCCTCTTCGGAATTCACGGAAAAAGTTTCTACCCCTCGTGGCTGTGAGAGCATGATTTAAGACAGCAGCTCAGAAACGAGTCGGTAATATACATATATACATATACACGCACACATATCTCAGATCTTACAAACAACCTCACGGTTCTGGGAGATCTGCTACTGCTTTTGAAAGTCTGGAGTTAGGCGATCGTGGAAGAAGTAGTCACGACACATTTTGCACAGAAATGCCAAATATTTTTTTTTGCATCCGGTAGGTAATGGCTAACACAAAGAAATGAGGTCTTGCCCAGCGTTGTTCAGCCTGAGCTCCCCTGCCCGGGCAGCTACACCTGAATGGCTGCTCCCGAAATGCTTCTTGCGTTACTCCAAACCAGCTCAGGTCAGGGGAAGCCGCACTCATTCCACAAAAACGTGATTTCGCAGAAGTATGTCGCAGCTACGGGACCAGGCGAAGGCAGAACAGATCTCTCCCGTCCGCAGGCAGGCACCCGTGCACACATAGCCACACTGCCCTCGAACCACAACCTGCCTTCTTCTACGCGTGCCACGTACACAGCTGCGTGGTCACGGACAGGAACGGGAGGGATTTTTATCTGCTGGCTCCAGCGTGGTGTCCCGGCGAGCACCCGTACGGAACAGGTGACGGTGGTTTGTGAATTGCCACGCGCCACCTGACTCACAGGAATCGCCTCCGTGTGCTTGTACTTGGCCTGCAGCCTAGGGAGGACAACTCCAGCTCCCTCCTTCTCCGCCTGCCAACCAGCAGGCACAACCCAACCACCGGCCCCAAGCCCCGCTTCGTCATTCCGGATGCTTTCCAAAAAAATAAAAAAAGAGTGGCATCTCATGTCAAAACGACAACAAACAGAAAACCACAAATAAACAGAAAGACTTCAAAAAGTGTGTCACTCTACGAACATCAGCAGGTTTCTGCAACCCAAACATCACAGCGGTAACCACCTGAAAATGGGATTATTTTTCATTGTTCGCAAGAGATTTCCCCCCAAAAAGCAGATCGTTGAAATATCTTTAGTGAACTAAAATGTAAATCCAGAGCTGCCGTTAGGGCAGAGAAGAGAAATAGCTGTACTTTTTTGCAGCTTGACAGTAAAGTTCCTTTGAGACTCTTTCAACCTAAGGAAATTATCAATTTTGCAAAAGAACACTTTACAAAGAGAAATGGAGTTGGGAGTCCTGAAAGCACTTGCTTTCCCCAGCTGCACTTGAGTCGAAGAAAAATAAAACCCAAACTCCTCCTCAACCTCTTTTCCTGAAAGATGCCAACTGGGTAGTTTAATCCCCACTGCCAGTCTGCCCGAAGCATCAACGTGGAGCAGGTCACACCTCCAACGCCAACCCTCCACCAGCTCCAAGCAGCCCCACGAGGCTTTTGTGACCCATGACCACGCTCCCATCTCTGGCTGCCCCAAAATGCCAGGCTTGGGGGGTCCTAAGGGTTGGGTAAGAGAGATGCAATGGGGAGGAGTCCTCATCCATCCATCTGCCTGGTGGCTTTTGGCTTCCCCCATCTATTGGCCATGCCCTGCCCAAGACATCAAGGCCATGGGACAATGAAGTCCAAGTCAGCTCCTCACCCCCTGGTGTCTGTATCCCAATAGGCATTTATTAACTTTTCTGTCTAGCTTATATCTAGATTTCCCTAAAAAACTACCATGATAAAAATTACAACCTCAGTGAGCCGAATTACTTTGAGCACTAGAATAGAAATGCCTTCTATCAAATTAAATATTCACAGCTGTGTAGGAAATGGGTGGTTTACAGCCTGGAGATTGCAGACTGTTATTATGGCATGATTAGCAGATACAAGCTTTCCTGGAAGTTGTCTGTCTCGGTGTGCTGAAAATTCCCATTATCCTGGCGGGTCCCGAGCTCCCCAGCAGCTGCTGGCTGGCGGGGCACTGCTGTGTGCTGCTGCTCCTCCGCGGAGCTCCTCTTCCAACGTTCACCCAGGTCTGGGGACCCTCAACGAAAGGGAAGACTGTGGTCATGACGATCCTTCACTTCTACCCACTTTTATAAAGCTTGTGTGTGCCCATACGATCTACACGTGCTTAAATAACGTAAGAATAGCACAGTTTGAGCAAAGACATGGGGATGGAAACACACAGATAGTATTCCTGGCGTAGCCAAAGTCCTGCCACGGGCCAAACCAGACCACCTCACAGTTTTTCTGTTTGCAGTGCAAATAATGAATGCAGAGCTGGAAGGTTCGGCGTAGAGTTTAATTAAACCATCCCCGCCCCTATCCCTAAGACAAACCCATAACAAAAGTCCAGAGTTTCCATCAAATAACTGAATATGCAGTGAAAAGGCCGTTAAAACAACGACAGCCACCAAACCACGAAACAAAACCCCAAAGAACCGCCCGGAGGTCTCCGTAAGCACATGCACCACGTGCCGCACCAAGCGACTGGTGCCTGGGGATGTCCCTGCACCTCTTCATCCCCAGCAACCCCGTCCTTATCCCACGGGGCACTCGGCTGCCCTTCCCCAGCACTGAAAGGGATGGTGAGATACGCAGCAGGGGCTCCGCAGCCTCCTCGGGTGCGACGGAGGTGAGGCTGGGAGCGGGAAGGCTGCCGTAGCTTCTGGCACGGCACGGGCAGAGAAGGAGGCTCCTGCGAGGCACCCCTCCACCTTGGCAGCCTGACAGTCACAAGCACAAGGTCCTGATCCATGCCGTGTCTCCACTCAGGTCATACAGCCTCTTTGCACCTCACCTTGCCATCGTGTTGTTCAGTGGGAACCAAAGGACTGAACCCAAATGAAGAAGAATGGGAAAGCATTGCTCAAAGCCGATTACATTCGCTTTTCAACACATCCCCTAGCTGTGGATGTCAGCACAAGAGAAAGACGTATTACTTTCTTTTCTATTTTCTTAACTGTTCCTAGTTTCCCTCAACAAATCAAAGCGTTTTCTTGAAGGGTGAGAAATCTCAGTTTCGTATACTATTTTAAATTGGCAGCAAGGGCTTTAGAGCAAAGAGAAGAATGTTTGTCTGTGTAAGAAAATTCAGTGATGTCCTGTAGCAGAATGCTTCCTGGCCAGGAGAAAGTTCATCATTAATTTATTTGGCTTTTAGTAGAGTTAAATTATTTCACATTACTCCTCTTACCCCTTCCATTTCAGACTGCCACCCTCTGGATAGTTACCTCTGAGACAAGCCAGTAAAGGCTCGCCCAGAGTAATAAATGCCTTTGGAAAGCGGTTGTCCAACTCTCCTCTGCCAAAACCATGACTGATAACTGTTTTCCAACACAGTGGTTGCTACAGTAGCCCTGCTGTAGGACACTTTTGCTGCCCAGCATAGGTACGGCAGTAATTTTTATTTGAGTTTTAAACAAATGAGCTGTACGCTATCAATCCGCTACTCAGTTTTCACCTCCAAGGGATGCCGAGCCCTGGTGTTGAGATCCATCCAGGTGTCATCAAGCGAGTTTGCTTTAGAGACACAGAGAATGTCGTACATGGGGGACCCAGCCAAGAACCACACGCTCCCTCCTACCCTCCACGAATATTTAAGCTTTTAACAATGGCGGTGCTAAAGAGGAAAAGATCAACAGAGAAAAGACAACTGGAGTGAACAGAAAGCAAAACTACGCTAACGCATGCCAGACCTTACGGTTTAAGCACACGTGCCGATTTGGAAAGGACAGGGGTTATCATTCGAGATTGCCTATAGCAGGGATCCCACAGGAATGCACGGCAAATGATGCCGACAGCAGGCGAGCAGCATCGCTCCCTGTGTGTACAAACCTATTGGACTCAGACTGCAGCCAGAAACATCGCTAGCTGTTTTCACCACTTCGATTCACCGTCAGAATGACACATTTTAAAGCCACCCAGTACTGTTGGATTTGGCCTGGTCTCTCCAGTTTCAGCCTGATTTCCTCACCAAATGAGGCTCAGCCATGCAGCAGACACTCTTTCTCCTGCTCTTAATTCGTTCCTCCTTTGTTTCCCTCAACTCCCAAGCTGAAAAGAAAAGAAAGGCAACTTAAAAAGAAAAAAGGGGGGAAAAAAACAAACCAAAACAACAACAACAAAAAACAGACCAAGGCCAGCCAGCAACTACATTTTGCTGCTATAAAAATAAACACAAGAGGAAGGGGTTTCCCTTTTCCGGCTGTTTAGACCATTCCTACTTTTGGCTGTAAGCATCGATGTGTTTGCAAATTCCTGCCAAACACAGCAGCCGTCAGTGCAAAAGTGGTACGAGAAACAAAATGAGCATAGGGTGTAAACATAAAGCAAGAAATCACTTCACTCCTTTCAAGTAACGGTGTTTGCGTTTCATCTACTGTTGAAAACTAGCACCAGTAGGTGTTGTTGAGTCTCTTATTTTCAGTAAGAGCATGTATCAACATCTGGGAAGCTGCAGCTGAAGCACCAGTGATGGCACATCAGTGCCCCTGCACTCAATGCCTTGCAGAAATGCTGTGGAAAGCAGAAAGCCTGCAAACACCAAGCACCAAAAAACAGCATCTGAGGGAAAAAAATAAATTCTGGGAAAGACGAGCTTAACAGGGCTAGCATCCTCTGGCAGCACAAATCCCTGTACTGGTGTGGCTCCCCTAGGCTTGGTGGGCGCTCAGAGGGTCTGATGGCTCTGCTCACCCCTAGGACTGAAAGGCTTTTGGGAAAACTCATGCAGCAGTTGCTTTTGTGGACCTTTCCCCCCATCCGGGCAATACCCAGCACAGCCTGGGCACTGCATCTGCGTATTCTGTTAGGAATCAGTAACTTGGGGCCCATCCTTTCCCTCCAGCTAGTTTTTTTTTTTTTTTAAGCAGAGAACACAAAGAGATGGAACAAAAATTTATCCTCACAGACCGCCAATTTTTCAGCCCCACAAATTGGTCCTATCCACTTATCACCCTCATGGCAGTGACGGCTGTATTGAACATTGATTTGTTACACCTCCAGGTCCACACCTCCGAACACCCTCAGGCATTTTTGGAAGCCAAAGGAATACAGGTTCAGACATTGGAGCTTTTAGACATACATTCAGGCAGGAGCTTTTATACACTTCCACAGATCTAAATGCTGTATTTGAATCAAATTAAGATTTGGAGTCTTGTGCTGGAGTATGTCAGTAGCAGCCGATGCTTTTTACAGCCTTCTACCTGACTCAGGATCCAGGGCATAATTACATTTCTGAGAGCAAATCCAGCTACTATTTAAATACGCCTTTGCCACACACTCCGGTAGGAAAAGGTTCAAACCAAGGAAGATAAAGTGCAATTCACATCCTACTGTGAATAGCTGTTCAGGAGAAACACGCTTTCACCACTTAAAAATCAGACAAAAAGGGATTTCATACAAAATTTATCCAATCTTTCAACATAACCTGCAACATGACATTAAGTCCTTCCTTCTCACAATATATTTAACAAGGGAAAAAAAAAAAAAAGCACACATGCACACCCCTTTCTCTGGTGCTCCTTGTTATTCTTCCAGAACAATTCTTCAAAGCTGCTGAGATCACTCTGTGTTACCTCCTTTTTGAAGGATCAGATACATTGCATCAAAAAGCATGCAGGAAAAGTTCTAGGGCATGAAACCAATTTCTGCACACTTTTATCTGGGTCAGCTTTTCTATTGATTCTGCAAATACCATATCATTTTTTTAAGCTTTTTTTTTTTTTTTTAGTTTAAAAAGAAGAAAAAAAGAATATCAGAACTTAAGCCAAACATCCACCTGAGCCAAGGATTAGTTTTGCTGGGTGACTCCAAATCAAAAAGGTAGATTAAAAAAAAAAAAAAGTCTAATAGCAAAAGAGCATCTGGATCAATTTCTAAATTCAGTAAATGCCGTTTTCCCACATTGTTTCTGTTTTTATTATATACTATTTAATATCTTTGCTGTTACATGCACAAAACTTAGCTGACAATGTGTAGAAAAGCTGACGTGAGAAAGCACAAGAAAAACACTCACACACATTTTATCATTAATTTATCTCTCCATTTCTCTGCCCTCTGTCAAGTCTTGCTCCATGGTTATGAACTACTTGGCACACTCTTCAGTTTTGCTTTATGTTGTCTCATCAACCCCAATGTCTGTCTTGAGGTGCTCTGTAATAGAAATAATAAATAAGAGCTGACCTCAGGTGACAAAAAAGCTGGATTTTGATTTAGGATGAGGTGACCTGTTGCAGGTGTCTTGAATTATCAACTCTATCTGCACAAATAGGTGGGAAATGGAGAAGGGACACTTCTAGGACAATGCCTAGCAACAGGTAACAGTTTGTAGGAGCAGTGACTCAAAAAATTGCTTGCGACTCCAGATGACAGCTGAAAAAAAATTATAAAGTATTTCGGAAGTCTAATTAACTCCTGGTAAAAACAAAGAGCTAATGAACTGGCTCTCAAGTGCTTTTCCAGGACGCAGTCCTTTTAATTCTGAGATGCTTTTTGCATATTTTGTTGGTGGTGCAATGCTGGGAATAACTAAATGTTGCCCAAGAGCCTGATCAGCAAGCTTGCTTTCGCTGGAAGCTGGGCACACGCTTTGGCAAGACCTGGTTTTGCAGGGATCCAGGCACATGGCGAGTGGGGACATTTGCACGCGCACTGTGACTTGGAGCTTGAGAGGGATCTGACTCAGCTGAGCAACTCCTTCCTGGCTCTGGGACACCACTCTGGCACTAGAGGATCATCAGGATGGATCCCTAAGCTCTGTCAGCGTTGCATTTTTACACTCCGTTTTCCTTGTCTGGAGAGTTGAGATGGAAAGATGAGTAATAGTTTCCACCACAGCAATTGTGTAACACAAAAAAAACCCAAAACCCAACCTAACAGATGTACGGTTTCTGATACACGAATGACTAAACTCCAACACCAGGCTGGTGGTTCCCTCTCCCAAGCACCTCCCTGCCACACCGCGTGCTCTCCACCCTGCTCCAGCACCTACAGCTCCATCTACTTTTATTCGAACCACCTCCACCATCTCTCATTTCAGCCTGAGGAGCCTCATGAATGCAGCTCCTGCTCAGGAGGCTCACCCAAGGAGGTGCTTCTCCAAATCCTGCTTGCCTCCTGGCGATAAGCTCAAGGGGCTGGATCGCTGTCTTCTGGGACAGGCTGCCCCTCTGCTCACAACCAAGCCATGCTGAAGTGCAATTTTTAATACACGTCTAATTGCAGAATTGTTGCTATATTACACCCAGACTTCTGCCTTCCACTGTGCATTAACTGATTGCTCTGAGCTTTGCAATCTTTCAAAGAAAATGCCTTGAAAAATAAGGCTGGGGAGAGTCCCACTAAACAGGGAAATGAAAACGCCTCCTTAGCTGCGCTGAAAAAATTAGGCCAGGCTTCTCTCCACCAAATCTCTAGGTATCACTGAAGCAGTAACAGTTGGCACAATTCTTAAAATATGTACAGGTTGTGACAAGGCTGGCTGATTAATGGCCGGCTTACAGTGCTTGGTAAACTCAAAGCATTAGTAGTGAATTTTAAAATCAGAGAGATACCGTGGTTTCAAAAAAAAACTTCTCTGCACCCTGGGCTGCACATGGTGTTCCTCTGCTCCCTGGCTCCCACTTCATGCAAAATGTGTTAAGATCATCCTGGGAGAAGTAGAGGTAAAAAACTTGGGATATCGGCTCAGATTCCCACCAGTGACCATTTTGGGGTTGCAATGGGCTTGCTCTGCGAGGCAGAGGAAAGGAGCAGGGCTCCTGTCACTTCCTTGCCAGGCGATGCGGCAGGGATGGTGGAGGGGTAGGCCGAGCACCAGGCCACCCTGCCAAACGAGGTTGCTACAGAGCATATATTAACATAAAATTAAAAACCTCCCACACACATATCCTACTCTAGCAGGACGCTTTCCACAGGGAGAAGTTTCTTCTCCCGAGCTCCAGAATAACCCCATGTGCCACATTCCCATCCTTCTCCTGCTCCACTTAGGTTGGAAACACCTGGTTACCACCAGCATCCAACCACGGCAGTGGACTTAAAATGGGAGGTATTCTCATTCCTTTATTACTGACGAGATAAAGCAAGGCTGATTGGAAATTTGGCTTCATTGTTCCCAGTTAAACCTCCCATGTTCCCCCAGCACAAAGCACTGCCTTGCCATGGCCCCCAGAAGGCCCCAGTTGCCATCTCTGGTGGCCACAGGCCTGGACACCCCTCGCCGCCCGGCACGTCTCACACCCCTGGCTGCCCGCCCAGCCTGCCTATGGCCTCTGTATTTAGATATTTAGGCCACTGTGCAACAAACACAGCCACCTTTTATGCCTGTGCTCTTGCACGTGAACTTCAATAAGCAAGTTTCAGCCACCCGTCCCACGGCAAGTCACCCTACACAAGGTGGTCGCCACAGGTCACCTGAGAAACAGACTGCGGATGCTCAGATCTACACACTACGTCTCAAAACATGAAATGGTGGCTTGGAAGTACCTGGTATCGAGCAAGTTAAGTAACTTTGCCTTGCTATTAGTCTCCTTTGTGACACTTTGTGATGATTTCCTAATAACTGTGGAGCGGCAGTGACATTGACCAGAGCAAGTCACCAGAGCAACCTCTGCTGTGCCAATGCAAACTGTACAGTTTCGATTTAACTCAGGCTTTGACTTATTTGTATTTTTATGCTAGCATTTTCCAGATTAACAGTGGAGTCTACGCAAAAGCCTCAGTCAGTGTCTCCACTGCCTTGATCCCAACTCAGCCGCAAGCTTTCACATGTCCCATTGAAAGGACCAGGACCTTACTTGAGCCCAGAAATACCTTTATTTAGAGCTCACCTCTACAAAGAATTCTGTAATGCTCTGCTCATAGATGAACAGCAAACATTTTATTCCTGATGGAAGATGTATTTAAAATATTTTTCTATTGTACTCAGAGGGGTTTCACATTTTTTCACATGTGACAAAGTAGACATGGGTTGCAAGAAGCTACAAATCATGTCTACACAGCACTACCCAACCTAGAGCATCCTGGACCAAATCTGACTGCTGGAATCAAGATGTTCAAATCACCTCTGGTGCTAAAATAAAGGCAGAATTCATTTCTGGAAGACTGAGGTCTCTCCTTGTTTTGCAGTAGAGTCGAACTAGAAATCTGTCCAGTTTCTAGTCCACACCTCAAGCTGCCTTGTCAGGTTGTATGATCTGTAAGCAGCAGCCAAGGTAGGGTTTTATTGTCAGGGAACATAAACAAATAGCAGGCAGTGCTGCCGATCTATCTCAGCTCGGTGCATATAATTTTAATTAAAGCATTTATGTAAATACAGATGCAAATTAGGCTTGGTATAGCATCTGGCAAATTGCTATCAGAGGCCTGAGGCTAGTGGCAAATTATCAGCATGAACCTCCACGAAGCAAAGGTACCAGATCCAGTCTTGGTCCAGGCACTGTATATTTTATTTGGCTTACACTGGCAGTAAAACTCCACATTGGTACATACATAAGAAGCTAAATAGTCTTCCGTTTGAAAAAGAACTCTTAGGAGGTAAACCAACATCATTAAAATCTGTCCTTTAGACAGCCTATGTCTAGCAAGAAAAAAAACACAACACTTTTGCATTTCTGCAACACCTATCAAAGGAACTCAAAGCGTCTCTGAAATGTTAATTAATCCACACTCTCCCCAAAGGAGATCTATTTTAAAGATTGTTATATGCAGTCTGCATTATTCTCTCATTTGCCAAAGGCTCACAAGAGGGAAAGCCACAGAGATCGAATCTGGACCTGGGAGCCTTGATTGCCTGCTCCTCCACGTCCTGATCACAAGACCTCCCTCCCCAAAAATCACAAGAACTCACTCACACCACAGAGGTGCGAACCTCTTTGGCCTAGATATCACTGCCTCAAAGTAGTGTTAACTTCAAAACCTTGTTAAAAGTACACGAAGGCGATTACATGACAAGAAAAATAAGGGAAAACAAATCCCAAGGGGAGATTTTTTTATTTTTTATTTTGAAAATTGAAGGAATCTTTAGATCATGCTGAAAGGATTTTATCTTTGGAAAATGAAAAGGTACAGCCAAGATAATGTTCACAGCATTACCTGCATCAACTCTGGCTGATTATTGCTCCCCTCAAGGTGCACTTCCATCTTCACAACCTTGTAAGTAGAGATCAATTCCCCTTCTTTCAGAACCTGCATTAAGACCAATGCTTGGAAAGAGGCAATAGCTCCTAAGGCTTAAGTGCACACTTAACTTGATCAACATCAATGATGCTTAAGCACACGCTTAACATTTTCCTTGCAATACCCTTGCAAATTTTCCAGGGTATGAATTTTCCAACAGTACTGAACGAAGTGAAATCACATTTCCAATTTATTCGGAATGGATACAGATGTATACTGGAAACAATTCTTAATACTTGTGGCAAAGAATAGGGCAAGAAAACACAGTAAGTTTTGTAGTCATGTGGATACACTCATGATGTGATAAAACGTGACGCATACATGACATATCATTACTATGACAACATTGTTTGGAATGCATTTGCAACCAGCATTTTGTAAGCATATGGTCATATATTGGCCCTTTCCTGTGCTCAAAATAAAAAACTAGAGGGAGGGTCAGGAGCTAAAAACATCAAGCCACACGCTGGCCTGTTTGCATTCCTTTGCCCTGATATCAGTTATAATAACTGCATATTCATTTAAATGCTTTGCTCATTGACTTATTTGTCTTTAGTGTTTAGCCTCAAGGAAAAATAAAAAATAATCAATAAACAGGTAAAAATAGTGAGTGTTGTTTTTGAGTGCTGAGGTGCCTGTATGCATCCCTACAGTAACAGTGAGTTCCGGGTGGAAGAGGGAAATGAGAAGTGATTAAGGATATTACAGTGAGATCCTGTGCCCTGTGATCTGTTGGGATGGGCTAAACACGAGCACTTAGTGCCCCAGGAAGCCAAGCATCCCTCCTTTCCACAGCTGCAAACAGCACCAGCATATACATGTGGGAAACTCGCTGGAGAGCAATCACATTTCAGTGTTTCAGACCCAGCTCCTCCGTAGCGCCTTTGCATTTTGACTGCATTTGCTGTAGCAAAATCATTTTTGGGTCTACTTTGCAGAAAGAAAAAATGCTGATTTTCACTGGATCAGGGAAAAGACAACGAAAGATGACACAGTTCCCATTCTTACTCTGGGAGAAAAACAAGCCACAGTCGCAGCCTTGCCACATATTTGTTTCAAGTCAGAACCCACGTTCCCCATGGAGACCAAGTTGGGGATCTTAATGTTTCCTTGTTGATAATCCCATCTCAATACACCGTTATCTGATCTGAAATTTAGCCGGGTAATGCCAGCAGACTGAGTTATTGCACTAGCTTTGCCAAAGGTAACAGGTAAATTAAAAACCACAAACAAACATCAATAAGAGGTTTGCAAGTCTGCTGAGGCCTTTGCCATCCGTCGCACTCAATTGGCACATCCTCAGGGACCTGTTTGGAAATCAGAGCCTCCAATATTGTACTGAGAAACCGAGCTATTTGCACAGTAACTCGCAATGTGGGGACATGGGTACACTGAAGGAAAAGGACAGGCAGGAGGGTAATGCCCTAGTGAGGGCCATGGGAAGAGAGATTTTAATTCCCCATGGAAAAATGTACATATCATTTTTATTCCTCGCTGCTTCTGCACGTAATTCTTCTAAGAAAACTTTTCTGCATCACAAACACATGGATGGAAAATATGCTAACAGCTATCAGGAGCTTTTTTTTTGAAAACAAACAAACCAAAAAACCCAACCCAACCCAAAAAAACTACAACACTTTTTTATTTTTTTTAAAAAAGAGATGGGGTTAAAAAACTTGAGGAACTGCTTTTTTCTCTGGTTCCCTAATGACGCTGAGAATGACCTTGATTTTTTTTTTTTCCTCAAGCAAAGAAATGTGTAACTCTAAAATGCTGGGGGGAAGAAAGGCACAGTACTTCACCAAAGGACCTGCAGTAGCAGTGTAACAACATCAGCTCTTGAAGGAAGCCAAAGACTAAAACTCTGTGGAAAGATGGAGTAGGTGATAAAAATTCAAAGGAGTTATCTGTTCTCCAGGATTCAGGGGGTAAAGCTGTGCTGGGAAGAGGGAAGGGAGATGCTCTGTCCAAGAGGTAAACTGGTGCTTTGTTTCCTCCGTCTGCATATTTTTCCACTTTTTATTTTTGGATCTTGCAACCTTATACAGTATTAAGTTGTGCGCAGCCAGAATAACAGCTGCTGTGCCCTGCCCCAGCGAGCGGAGGGACACCAAAACCAGCCACCCAAAGACAGCCGACAGCAGAGGACCTGCGACATTAAGATGTGCCTTTCACCTCCGATACTGAGGAGGATGTGAAAACATCCCTTTAAAAATTTTGTAGGAACCAAGACCCCCCACGACACCAGAAGCTCTTCAGCAACAGACGAATGCCCACATAGTGCTGTCAAAACGTTATGCAGTAGATCGAGCCATTGCAACGAGCCCACCTTCCACAACAGCGCAGCAAAACCAGCCAAAAAAAGGGCCGAGGAAGGGTGGTTTTTCCCAGCGCAAGCAAGCCTTGCCTTGGGGCTGTGCCAGCATGGCTGTGTCACTCAGGAATCACACCTCTTCACGCTTTTGGCCAGTACAGCTTTGCTGGCAGAAGTCTGCGCTGTAGGCATGCCTTAACCCCAAGCTATTTTCAGAAGACAGCGAGATGCGATCTAACTCTGCAGCGCGCATTACAACCTGTGTTCTACAAAACATAAAGTTCAGCCCTCGTGCCTTTCCCCGCTGAGCCCCTCCGTTCACGGGAGCGACTGTCAGTCGCTGTAAAGCAAGCGTTGAGATGCTGATGCGGTGAAATACAAGGTTTTATTAAAAAGCCAAACAGGAGAGTTTTCACTGATCTGTGAACTCCAGATTAGCACTGTTTCAGGAAAGGATTTGGCATGCAGGATGAAGCTGTAACGCTCACTGTTACAGACAGAAACTAACACATCTCAACGAACGATTAAAATCCTACAGGACAGCTTCATCCCAGACTTAACCAGGACCCACTGTATTTAAGCCAGCTGACCAGCTCTTCCATTTCCACCCATAAGCCTGCAGCTATGAGGCTGATTTTATCCTTTCCTCCTCTTAATTTAGGCTTTGATGACGTTTTCCTGAGTAAGACTTTACTGTGCCCCAAAGTGGCTGCTGGTTGGAGTACCCATCGACCTGAATGTACATCAGGTTTCATAACAATTTAAGGTAACACTTCAAAACCTGGGTACCCACCCGGGGACACAAGGCAAATATGGATCTAGCTAACAAACGAGGTCTTTTTTTGTAAAAAATGCTGGAGAACCACAGGTCCCAGTGACCTACTGGCACCCCAGTGATCACTTCGATGCTACGACATTTTAAAGGCTAGACTTCAGACACCACTGTTTGAAAATGCGAGCAGTGGTTTTCATCTTGACAGAGCATGACAGGAACACAGTGGCAAAATAAAAAAAGGAAGATGAATGATGAGTTTCAGCTTCCTCCAAAGTGTGGTCCAGTCCTCAGCCTGAAGGCGCTGAAATCAGGAATCTGCCTGAGAGTGCAAACAGACACACGTTTCCCTTGAAGTGTCACCCGCAGCTCAGCAGCGTGCAGGAGACACTTCTGGAGTTTTTCTGGCTGCTGGCGGCTCTCTATGTTCAAGTTATGACACCAAGATCCCAAAGCTGACACTCGGAGACGCTTCCCTCTTCCGCTTATTTCACAGGACGCCGTAAGCTTCTGCTTATTGGACATGCTGATCATCACCGCGCTTTCTCACGTCATCGATACCTGACCGCTGATGCTTCTGGCAGGGACAGGACACAGCGCTTTGAATTACGTTGGTCCTCCCTCTGCTCAGGAACAGAGATGTTGCAACATCCTTCACCTGTGATTCAACGCGAAACTGAGAGAGGAGCAGGGTCTGTTTTGGGATAATTCCTCCTAACCACCAAGGAAGAAGGAAGGAAAGGGCTCCCAAAACTTAGGAGATTTATGCCCTTGGGTGGGATGACAGGGGAGATGTTCCAGAAGGAAAAGAGCAGCTGTACAGACAGAGGGGTAATGGCACTACGGGTAACTGAAAAAATTGACCAGGATCTGCTCTGCAGCCTCCACTGCAGCTGCCCCTGGAAGAACTGCACCAGCAAAAGGGCAGAGACCCAGTTTTTGCATCTATCCATTTTCCAGCTTGTGAAGGAATTGCTTCAATGAGTGACAAGAGTCACTCAAAATCTGGATGCTAGCTGCAGAGTCCCACGAGTCTTCCCAAGAGACAGCTATGCTGGTTTTGAGGTCAAAACCAAGCTGCATTCAGCACGCTGCTGGCATGTTCCCGGAGTCTGATGCGACAATGGGGTCCCACCAGGGCCTGCTGCAGTCATACGGGGCACGGCACGACCACGTGCTACCACGAGCTTCTAGTTACCACCAGGCTACCTAAGCAGGCTCTTCACCTTGTCCTAGCAGTACAAATTAAGGTGTTAAGCTAAACCCTTGAAGACGACGCTGGTGAAGGACAGGACTTTGAAATTCCATCCCGGATCCATTTTAACTTTGGTCCATCAGCTGTAAGTAATGGTTCCAGGAAAAGAACCAAGCATCCCTTGTCCTTTCATATGACGTGGGATAAAATAGTCACACTCTGTAAGAACTAGCAACAAGAAAGTTCTACCATGGAGTACTCCTGATACGGATCTGCCTTGCTGCCTGGCTCCACACCAGTGCTATCTGTAAGTCCAGAAGCTGGAAGAGCACTAAAAGCTGGTCATTCCTGACATACTCTCCATCTTCCAAACACACCGGAGCCTTTTTACTCTAAGGGGCAGCTGCACGTGGAAAAGACATTAAAATGACACGCTTCTTGGTACTGGTGGGAGCTAAAACAACTGGCACCTTCCCAGGGAAAGCACTACTCGGTGCTTATCTCTATGATCACGTAGGAGCTCTGTTTGGTATGGGACAGGAATGACATGTAGCCATGGCTTCAGATGAGGCTTGGTGATCCTTGTGAGGTTCCTGGTTTTGTTTCACCTCCCGTTTGTTTAGGGACAAACTCTTCCCTAGCCTGAATTCTCCCTCTTTCACACTAACCAGACTTCAATTAAAAATACCATTACAGTTTGCAGAAACATTTCCATCCTCTGCTGGCTTCCCGTTGCTTGGTTCCAGACAAATTGTTCAATTTCTGCACCTCAGTTTCCCCATCCATTAAGCAAGGGTAATGTAACCTCCCCTGGATGTAGCTTTTACACCTTGGGGCTTGTCAAGCCCTGTGCAAAGTAAACACCACAGGACTGACCGATCACAAGTAAAGCAGCCAAGACCCTGCTAAGGAGGCAGAAGACCAGACACAAGAGTAGGTCAGCCTGGATATGAAGCTGCCTGGAGTAATGGAGCACCAAGGGACCAGCTGAAACAGCGATACTTCAGCGAGCGCCTGCTATGGGTCTGTCCTACCCCTGCAGCCAGACACACAGTGCAAGCCAAAAAAAAAAAAAAGAAAAAGAAAAAAAAAAAGAGAGAGAGAACCTGCCAGCTTCTTCATATTCATGAGCTCTTTAATAATGCTCAACAAAACTTGGAGGCATGTTCTCTGCTGTTGCTCTTGCCCTTCTGCATAGTGAGCAAGTCATAAATATTTCAGGGGAAGAGTCCAGAAAATTTGTGAGATTGGTCCTAGCCTTTTACAGCATTAATGAGCGGGTCATTAATAGTTAATGAAACAGCTGCTGGTGATCTCAGAAGCAAAGGCAAGATGAGAACAGAAGTGTTTGCCCATTCACTACAGTGTGATAATGCAAAGGAACGGCTTGATCCTTTCACCAGATCCTTCCCGTCAGGACAGGACCCTGGGGCTGGTCACAGACCTCCAGGAGAACTGCACCCAGCCTGTCTGCGTGTGGTGGCAGCCAGGGGACGGCTCCCTTGTGCTGGACCCAGCAGTGGTGGGTCCCAGGGACGGAGACTGCTGCAAAAAGTCTGCACGGACTGTCCCGATGCTCCAGGCACATCTGCTGGGAGGAGAAAAACTCAGGACTATGTCCAACTGAAACACTGTCCCGAACGCATGTCCAGGTAGGAACATGCAATGCGTGTGTGCAAGTATGTGTGTGCCCTGCAGAGGGATGTATGTAAAAATGTCACTAAAAAGAGCAGAGGTCTGGGGCTTTCAAAGGCTTCAGCTACGTGTTCAAAGCTGTGCCTTGAAAGCCAAATTCACAACACAACTAGGCAGCTGACTTCAAAGAACGGCTCCTATGATTTCAGCCTTGCATACAGCGAGGACTTCGGTGGAAAGGTATTTTTGCTTTGCTTACTCTTTCATGCCTGTGAGTTGACATCGCCTTGCCTGCACGTTCCCAGCCGGGAACGCAGTGAGCGTCTCTCAGCCGTCCCTGTTTGCTAACTCCACGTACAGAGAGCTTCACCCAGCGAAGCCTGGAGCAGCTCCGGCCTTACAGCCAGGGAAAGCAGACAGGGTGAGGAGGACGGGTCCCCACGAGCAGTGCCGTTCAGGGAAGGGGACGCAGGTCCTGAGTCCAATCTCTAGAGTCAAATCCATCGGAAAGCAGCCTACGTCAATCCTGCCGCTCCCCAGTCAGTCTCCTGGATTTCAGCTCACATCAGAACTGGCTTGGCGCAGATGAAGCTCTTCCTGCTAAACAAATGATAAGGGTCTGCAAAAAAACCACAAGCGTCTGTAGCGCAGAGACTCCCTGAAGACCCCTAGGTGGATAAGGACAGCACAGACCCATCTCCTTACCGAGCAAGCCCACAAACTGTGCGGTTTGCAAGGTCTCGACTTCACATGAATGCCTCAGAACAGAGCACAAAAGTTTGCATGTCATCTGTTTAGGCTGTACCACTCACAACTGGCAGTCAGAAGCCTTGAATTTATTAGGAAGAAGACAAGGAAAAGGAAAGCTTAATTTCAAAGCTGTAGTCTTAATCCTACCCTCCAGAACAGAGCTGCAAAGCAGTGCTGAAGTCAAACACGGCTGCAGCATTGGGCCCCTTCGTCAAACCATTACCTACAATTTGCCTAATCTATCTGCTGGTACCTGCTGAACAGACAAAAGGCTTCTCTATCCTCTAACACCCTGCTTTCTCCTAAAGCCTGTGCTTCTGGACAAGCACCTCCTGGAATGATGCCTTCTAGTTTTTAAGAAAACTGGTCCTTGGCTTCGCTTGCCTTCAAACAAGACTCTGCCTGCCTAATTCCAATGCAGATCAAGGGTGGCCTTAACAGAGCCTCACTGTATGAAGACCTGTAAAATAAGAGTTCATTAAATTCAATTTGAAGCAATTATTTTATTCTGTAATTTGATTAAAAACTATCATTTGCCAAACACGCCTCAAAAAAAAAAAAACACAACCTACTTGGACTTAATAAAAAAGTACATAATTAGCAAAGAACGTTCAGTGCTTCCTTTTAAAACACATAGCATGTAACATTCCTTCCTGCTTTAACTGGGGAGCATCTGAAAGCTGTTATAAACCTTGATTTAATGACTTTAACACCTTGAACTATTTAAATCATGTTAAGGATGAAACTTCATGAACGGAGAATCCTGCCAAACCCAGCTGTGCATTGGGCTTTTCCTCATCTGGCATGAACCAGATGTTTTAGATAATTTAAGAACGGATACTTTAAAATCACTGACTAACCAAAAAAGGTTAATGACTGAAAAAAATACCCAACTGCAAATGTTTCTTAACCGGGTTTCTACCACAACCGTCTCACTGCTTCATGAAAAACAAAACCAAAAAACAAGATTTGTGATATTTTTCTTCCTCTGCTAGCTACTCTAAAAATTTCAATACTGTGTTAAAATTTGCTGATTCCAAGTTTTTGAGTGCTTTTCAACCGATTTTAAAGCACAGCAGAGGCACAAGGACCATCCCACTGCCAGCCAAAAATTCACCAAGTTGCAACCCAACCCAACCCAAGCCAAGGGGCCACGGCAGAAGGCGACCAATGTTTCAAGATGAGTATCTGTGGGTTGTAAAAAAACATAATAAACTGTGGCAAATCACAGGTCTTTCCTCCGTCCTGCAGACCTTGTGAAAGGGAGGTGAGGAAGGGTCCTCCAGTGGGGCTGAACCAGCACGAGGCGATGGGGAAGGACGCAACGGGTCCAAGGCAGCAGACTTCAGTACATGATCCAGCTGTGACCCCAGAAAATGGACAGACAGGAGACTCAGGTATGAATTCAATAATCAACACACTCGTCTCCTGTGCAAATACACCCTTCTCACAATGCAGCAAAGTGCACCTTGCACTGCTGCACACAAAACATACAGAACAAGTTAGAGAGGTGGCAGAGATGGATGCTAACTCCCATCCCCAAGCTGCTGCCCTATACCTTCTGTAAGCAAAGCAGACCACAAACAGCCCCCAAAGCTTGGCCAGCAAGTACCACACACTATTTACCACATCACAACCAATCTCTGGAGGCAGCAGCGCTAGCACTAAACACCCAATATCCTCCTTGCAGTGCAGCTCGCACACTTTCCAGGGGGTGCTTCGCATTCAATAGCACATCACCGAGCAGGTCCCTCGCTCCACCGTGCGCCACAAAAGCTTTTTCCCTGCCATGGTTTCCCCAGCACAGAAGTAGAAAGCTACTGAACAGACTGCTTATTTAAAGACAGGCACTGAATGATGCTGTGCCACCGTGAAATGTGGCCTTTTTTTGGTAGGTGGAATTATAAAGAGCCCCAGGCCGCACCCCACCGTGAATTTTCAAAAGAACTTGGCTCATATTTACTATGGAAAAAATCAGCTCGGGCCAGCCGGCAGCTCACAGCTTGCTGCTCCCCGAAGCACAGCCTGGGACGTAGGGGACGAGGGCAGTGAGCACCCTGCCCAGACAGCACCCTGTGCCCAAAGGGATGTGCTGCCCTGCTATGGGAACGGGGAAAGGAAAGGAGGGGAAGGAAGAGGATACTGAAAATAAATAAAAAAAAAAAGAGCAAAACATGATCCGAACAACATACTTCCTCCTAAACTGCGGAGGGGATGAAAGCAGAGGTTTGTGACTTTATTATTATTATTATTATTATTTTCCCAACAAGCATGTATATGTGCATCCCCTGGAGATTTTGCAGCAAGGTGCATTTGGCTCTGCTGGGAGCTGGAGCTGCTGGCCCTGCTGAAAGCTCCCATTCTTAAAGCACTTGCAGGTGCCTTACGGGGAGAACAGGAACTTCCACTTGCAAAGGAGCTAGAGTGGAGCAAAAAAGAAATGAGTTCAGATTTCAAGAGATTACCTTTAAATCCACCACCTCGGCACTCTGATCTTCTACTAAGTGAGAAGAGATGGGGCTGGAGAGCTAAGACCATCTCTATGGTCTAAAAACATCTAAAAACATTTAGGCTTGAACGCAAAACGCTTCAGAAAGCTAACATTTTTTTCCTGTATCTGATTAACCGCAGATTTTGAAACTTGTGTTTGCCTCGAGGAACGCTTCCCAAACCACCTCTATCCCCCTGCCATAACCACGGGGCGCACAGACGGGACTCCGGCACATCCGCAGAGGAGAGGAGCCCTGCATAAACCGAGTTTGAGCGACGGCAAAACTTGAGGACGCTAACTCCAGACAAAAAGAAGATGCCAAGTAAGGGTAGCTGAAGAAAACAGCTCCCTCCTAACTAACACATTGCTCTTCCTTGTCACTCTAATTGCTTTAAAACACATGCAGAGCTTATTCCTTCCTTAGGCCAGAAGATCCCGGACAGGCAGAGGGAAGAAGAGGCTCCCTAAGGAAGCAGTTTCCTCTGAAACTACCCACAGATCATGATTTGCTCATCACCAGCTCTGCACCTGGAAGCCTCCTTGCAAAATCCTGCAGGCCCACAGCACCAGCCCCGCACGGCTGTGCTGCATCTCCCATGCAGCATCCCCAGACGCTGTCTCTGACTTGGAAACCCCACATGATGCTTTTTCAGCACTTTATCACCACTGACTTCTCAAAGAAAATTAAATTTAACCCTCAGAACAGTAGCAGAGTGGAGCTGGTGCCTTCCTGACAAGATGCTGGTACCTGAGCCCAGGTTGGAAAGATCAGGAACTTTACTCAAAGCTCATGTAAAAGGGTTTCTGGCTCTCATAGCCTTGAAAAAGGCTACGCTGTCCCGGGAGATAAGGAAGAGATCCCTAAAATCTGTAACTGTGAGGCCACAACTCCTCCCAACATCTAGCAGTGCCACATGACAGTAATGACAAGTGGCATCGTCAACGTGTCAGGCTGCAGGAGATGCCCCAGGAATGCCTGATGGGGACAAGGGAACAGATGCGGGATAAAGGACCGCCTAACCACCTTGGGCTGATCTTCCATGGATTTCAAGGAAACTATAACAACGCATGGAAGGCGACAAGCACTGAAGCCTGCAACGGCAGCGTGCTCCGAGCATATCATTTAAATAAATCACTTTCTGGAGAGACAAAAGACAAGGAAAAACTCCCTGCAGTGCCTGACAGTTCGTGCTGGAGAGGATGCTGGAAAAAAAAAACCACAAAAACACACACAAAAAAACAAACCACAACAAAACATATTTGCTTTAGAGGTGGGAGGCAGAAAGAGGGGTGGGGAAGGCATCTTGTCAAAAACACTTCAGGCCAGAACCATCAGGACTCTCCTTTATTTCTTGTGAGAGTGAATCAGCAGCGCTCCTGAGCATGGCAGCAAACCTGGGAGATGCCAGTGCTGTCTGCTTCGACCTGGCATCCCCCAGCCAAGTGCCCAAAACCCTGCAGCATCCGAAACAAAGCAAACTTATGACCTCAAATTAAAACAAAACAAAACCCAACCAAACAACAACAACAAAAATCCAAGTATTTTCCCACTTCTGCTGTCTGAATGAAGTGTAACATAAAGTAACTGAAATTAATAAGCATGAATTTAGGTTGAGAGATACAAAAAAAAGACCTCCAAAGCTTGGAGAGTGAGAAAAGGGAACACGTAGATTGAAGGCAAAGAGACGGGGCACAGACTTCTTAGGAAATACTAGGATTTTACTGAACTCCTCTGATGGTGCCTTTAGCAGCCGCTCAGAGCCTGCTTCTTTGGAGTGCTATTTAAAAACAAAAACCACAAGATGATTCCATGTAAAAAGAAAGGAATCACATTTTTTTCCCCTATAAAGCTCTGCTGTAGGAGATACACATCAGGTTTCTGACTTCTTCCTCTACTCACCAGGCTGTACAAGAGGTTAAATAATTCTGAACTTGAGGCTTCCTCAGTTACGGTCATTGACTCAAAACAGGCAAGAAAATCTCTTTCCATTTAGCTTTTTTTTTTTTTTTTTGGATCCAGCAAGTCAAATATGCAGTTTTAGCACTTAATAGAAAATTGTGGGAACAATAGACAATTAACAACAACAAAAGAGATGCCAAAATCCACAGGTAACTTGAGGTTGCAAGTTTAAAAAGCACTTAGTAACTAAGAGGGGAAATAAGGTCAGGACAGGAAGACTGGGAGAAAAATAGGCAAGGAAAACTAAGCCTTCAGGCCCATGATGGCCTAACCTGGGCACAGAAGCCAGGGGGAGAAGCTCCCAACCCACCCCTCCCACTGTTGACATGAAGTTAATTGTCCTCGCTGTTGGTGCCAGCTGGGACCATGCCATAAATCACATCACTGAAATGCTGTACTTTATATATATATATACACATACCACTTAAGAAGCTTCCTACAGTGCCACAGACATTTGCCACAATGCTGAATCAGCCCAGGGCAGCACATGTCCCACCAGCAGAAATGCTTGTATCAAAAGCAAAAGGGCATCTTGTGCTTACGCAGCTTGTCCAGCTCCCTGCCCAGCTTTGGGAGGATAAACCCGTGATGAGTAAACTCGAGGAGCAAATTCTTGGCATGGCTGTAGGATGCTTACCCCACCAAAGTGCTCATGCCCACCTAGGCCCTGGGTGCCCTGCTTAAAGAGGTTATAAGCAACCTGAGGAGGAGACCTACATCAATTCAGAGCTTGTCAGTGGTGTGGATGGCAACCACGTCCCTGCTCAACAGTGCTGACCACAGCTTTTTAACCCATGGTTTATGGACTTGTGCAATTGACACCTGAAATGTCTGCAGAAGTTAACTCCAAGGGCAAGCTGATGGTCAACAGGCTCGGCTTTGCTAGATCATGTCCCTGCTGGGAAGCCTGCCCAGGGGTCACAGAGAAGAAAAGATGTAAGCAGGAGGTGGAGCTGTGACGAGGAGGATCAGTACCGGCATGACACCAAATTCCTTGCACAGGCCTTGCTTCCACCACGCTGGCACGGGCCGTGGCTCCTTGCAGAAAGTTGTCACAACTCACTGAAATCTCCCCACACCCACTAGGTTAAATCCCCAGGAGGACTTCCTACAGGTCCCCTCCTGTTCACCGACCCTAAACCAACAACAGAGGATCTTTCACACACCTCACGCGGACACCCTACGTGCTCCAGGACCAGGCCTCCCAGCTGCACCAACACGCTCACGGTACTGGCTGGCTTACATGAAACAGCAACTCCTGCAGTCAGAGACCTCGGTTTTCGTTTCAGAGCCATTTGGGGGGCTCACAGTTACAGAGAACAGCCTACACAAACAAACTACAACAACAACCCCCCCCCCCCCAACCTTACGATCTGTAAAGCCATGGTGGTTTTGGGAGGGAGGGCTGGGATGGTGATTTCTGAACTGCCTTAGGACAGCAATGCTGGAATTGAACTCTCTTGGATTAATCTTTCAAGGGCCCTGTTCACATCGTTCCCACCTCGGGGCACCACACTAACAGATACTACCGCGTATTAAAAAGTATTTGCAATGTTCTGGAAATGGTCAGCTCTTCTAGCTTTTACCTAAGAACCCCCAAATTATCGCTTACTTCCAACATCACCCTACAAGGACATCTACCGAACTCTAGTCCTATGAATTTTCACACGGGAGATAAAATAAACTAACACCGCACACATTTGTTCCAGCTGGCATGACACACACAAACACACCTTGACAGAATCCCAGGAATTATTTAATGGATTTAAGTTAATGCCTTTAATGCTTGATTTCATTACTTGGAATACCAACAGGGAGCTGTGCCATGTTACAACCCCTGGTTTGCAGTAACTGTTAGGTAAAGAGCACACTAGCTGGATCATGGTTATGCTTGAAAGGAAGTTAAAACTCAAATTACACTGTCCACATAAAAAGGAAATGCAGCTTTGCTGCCGCTGACAGCCATGCTACAGTCTCAGGGAAGTCAGTGGAGACCACGTCCATTTCTCAACAAATTATAATCAAAACACTACTTTTATTTATTCTCAGTGGACGCTTTTGTTCCTTAAGATGAGCGGACACACAGAAAAAATAACTCAGATATGGGTCAAAACGTCCCAGCCGCGAGAGACTCCAAGTGATATCCCTGAGGATCACCCTAGTTAGAGCGGAGCTAAAAGGGATAAAACCGGAGGATGTCGCACATGCAAGCACAGTGATGTCATGCCTGGCATTAAAAGCCTCATTTTGTATGAGGACGAGCAAAACCTGCTGTATTCCAGTCTGCTGCAGTTTGAAACTGGTTTGAAAAAGTAAAAAGAAGCGAGTACCTTTGCTATATTTAACGCTAGTTTTCTCCTTTGGGGCTTTTATTAAAACACCATAAAATCCACCTCCCTGACAAAAAGAATCAAAACGCGACACTGCCAGCTTGGGATGTCTCCTGCCATGAATTATGGGTTTTACAGCCCTGGAAATCGTGGATTGTCCCTGGGGTGGAAAGAAAAGAAAACCGTGGTACTTGCAGGGAAAGCAGCCGAGGGAGCGCCCTCCTCCCAGACACCTACAGCAGAGGTGTGCTGCAGGACGAAACTCTGACGGGAGAACTTCTGTGGTGGCCAGGCAGGAAAAACGTCATTTTATGAAGGCTAGTAATCGCATGGACTTTGGGCTGATCGCTTTGAGCTACGTACATCTGTGAGCGCTTTCCGGGACCGAGTTCATCACAGGTACAAGAAGCAAGGACAAACAGAGGAGAGCTCATGGCCATTCGTTTCTGCACGTGCACTGTGGCAGCTTGAGAGGGGATAAACACGTAAGCGGCTGCTGAAGAAAAACAAGGACTGGCCAACAACTTTAAAAATGCATGGGCTTTTTTTAGCCTTTATACCCTCCCAACCTGCTGGCCAGTAGCTGGCTTTCACCGACCCGGAGATCAATTTGCAATTCTGTGTTTCAAAGGGTTGCTGCATCCATCCTACAGGCTGAAGCCACATCTACATCAGAAAGGCTTCACCGGGACAGGAATATATTACACAGGCAAAGCACTTCTGTCACAGATACCTCTCAAACAACAAAATCACTCCTCTCCCGGTCTCCTAACACCACCACACCACGCATCCAGCCGGGCTCTGGGAGCTCCCAGCAAGGCTACATGCATGAGGTTTCTGCTGGAGATGTCCGAGCCTGCTCCTCGCACCTATAAAACTGCCCCGGCTCCAGCCAGGGGACGAACCGGCCCGAAGTTTAATCCCTAGTTTTAAAATAATCACAGCTCTTTGCAGGTGAAGTGGATGAAGCGGAGAGCAGCAATGATTTACAATCATTTCATGAAAATAATATCGTAGAGGCATTTGACGTGTTAGTTTTCAGCTCCAAGTTGGAAAGAGAGTTTGCTGGAGTTCCTGTCATTTCTCCTCTACAGGATATGCTAAAACTTCCCGAACTGGGATGCTGGCACCTGCATTACCTGAATTGAGGCGGGACACAACAAACACATAGGAGGTACTGGCTCTGCCTCGCTGACATCCTCGTGCTGTGCCCCCAGCTTTGCTGTGGGCAGAGGTGCAGCCCCGCAGGGCTCTGTGTGTGCCCCCAGCATCACCCACTGCTCCAGCACCACTGGCAGGAGCTGCCGGAGCCTCGTCACCCAGCAAGTCCCCCCCCTCTTTCCTCCAGCCCTGCTTCTCCGGATGCTTTTTCCCCTCCTGCTCTCCACTTTCCAATCCCCCAACAAACTTTTGCTGGGTTCCCTCTGTACGCCAGGGCCCCGGTGAGCTCCTGGGGTTTAAAAGGAGCTCCTGCCCTCAGGGTGGGGATGCTCCACCGGGGAGGTGCCTGGGGAGCCCAAGGAGGGGGGGACGAGGGTGATGCCCCCCAGCAGGAGGGGGCAGAGGGACCCCCAGAGCCAGGCAGGTGGAGCTCCTCAGCACGTCCCAGCTTCGCTTGCAAGTTTTATTCCTAGCAAAGAGGGGACAAAATCCGTGCCTTCTGCTTTCACCCTCGTCCCGGAGACGAGACAGAGGGAAGAAAAAAAAATATATATAATAAGCAGACAGTTGCGGGCAGGCTTTGGGAAGCTGCTAAAACAAAAGAGAAAGTCACCCCCTCCTGAGGAAAAAAAAAAAAAAAAAAAAAAAAAAAAAAAAGTGGACGCAATGTGCCAAAGGCCGAGTTTCCCGAAATCTCCCGATCCCGTTTTGGGAGAACTCAACGCCCCGGCGAAGCGGGGCCCTGGGCAGCGGCTGGCGCGGGGCGGGCGGCTCCGTGCCCCCGGGGGGGGGGGGGGGGGGGGGGGGCTCCGAGCCGCGGCCTGGCGGTGCCCCCTCACCGGCAAAAAGGGGACAGGGGGAAAAAAAAAAACAAACAAAACACCGCAAACAAAACCAAAACCAAATCACAACCCCCCCAAACCCACCGAATCGCAGCCGAAGAAACCCCGGCCAACTCCGGCAGCGGGGCGCGGAGCCCGGCGGCAGCCCCGGGACCCCCCGGCCCGTTGCCTGCAGCCCCCCCCCCCCCCCCGGGGCTGCTTTTTTTTTTTTTTTTTTTTTTTTTTTTCCTCTTTCTTTTCCCCCATCTCCCCACCCGGGAGCCAGCGGCTCCCGTCGCGACCCCGCGCCGCCAAAATCGCCCTGCTCGCCTCTACGTAACGCCCTGTCGAAAGCGGACGCCATATTTTGTGTTGCTGATGTCGACATAGACAAACGTAGACATGTTTTTTCCTCCCCCCCCCCCCCTCCCCGCCTTCCTCCTCCTCCTCCTCCTCCTCCTCCTTTCCCCCCTTTCACCCGAACTTGCGATCGGGAGGCACAGCGGCGAGCAGGACCGGAGGGGTGTATGGGGGGGGGGGGGGGGGGCAGGGGGAAAGAAGCCGCATTGCTAAAAAATAAAGAAGCGATCAATTAAAAGCCCACCCCCAGCACCACCCCCCTCTAGGCTCCGGCACCCCCCCCCCCCCCCAGCCCCGGGGCCGGCTCCCGGAGCAGTTTTTTTCCGGGAGCAAAAGTTGGGTGCGAGCGAGCGGGGCGGGAGCGCCCGCAAGCGCATGTGGGCAGGGAGGAGGAGGGCGGCCGAGGAGGGCTCGGGAAGGAGAGCAAAGGGGGGGGGGACGGGGACACCCCGCCCGGGAAGTTTCCTACCTGAGCCCAAGGCGGCGTCCCCGGAGCGTCTCGGGGGGAGCGGCGGGGAAAGCTCCGCGCGGCCGCGGGACCCCGCGCCCCCCGCCCGCGGCGCTCGGCCCCCCGCGGGCGGCCGCTGCGCGCACCCGCACGCACCGCCCCGGCAAGAAGGGAAAGGGAGGGAGGGGAGAGAGGAGAAGGGAGAGAGAGAGGGAGAAAAAAAAAATAGAAAAAAAAAGAAAAAAAGGGGAAAAAAAAAAAAAAAAAGCCCTCGATCGGCGGGGATCTACGCCAAAAGCCACGTGATCTCTGACGTCAGCCTGCGTATTTGCATACGGTACCACCGCCGGGGCGGCCGCCGGGGGCCCTGGGCTCGGAGCAAAGTTGGCAGCGGGGCCGTGCCCCCCCCCCTTACCGCCCCCCCCCCCCCCCGGCCCCGGCCCCGGGCCCGGCCGCGTGAATTTCCCACGCCCCCAGCGCCGCACGCGTGGGTTCCGCCGGTGGCGCCCCGCCGGGGGTGGGGGGGCTCTGCCCCACGACGGGACCCCCCCCCCTCCCCCTCGTAGCATCGCCCCGGGGGGTTAGGACCCCCCCCCCCTTTCCCTGTCCCCCCCCCTCCGTGGGGCTGGAGCGGCTGGATGGGGCCGTGCCGCCTCCCTGAGGCTGCCCCTCGGGACACCTGGGGGGGCGGGAGGCATTTCTGCGGGCTCCGCTGGGGATTGGGGGGGGGGGGGGGATTTGGGGGGGGCTGCAGGCGGTGGCCGTTTGTCGCGGGGGGGTGCTGGGTATTTCCGAGGGATGCTGCGATCCCTGCCGCGTCGCACGGAGCCTGCCCCCCCCGTTTAAAACTGTCGTTAAAACTCCTGGCGTCTCTTCCCCTTCCTACCGAAGACGCGCAGACAGCCGGGCTGTTTTCCGTTGGCTACGGTGTTTTCATGAGGAGAAATAATTCGCCGAGCCTGGCTTGCTGCCGGCTGGCAGGTCTCGCAACAAGTCCGGGCTAACGGTCCCCGTAACTTCGGGGACACGCCGGCTGCGATGCGCTCCCTCTGCCGAGGTGCCCTTAAATTCACACCTACATCACGCACCTCGACCTCCCGAGGCTCGGAAGCCGCGGGGGGGGGGGGGGGTCGGCAGCGTCCCAAAGAGGGGACAGAGCCGGGCTGGACCCCCCCCACCCCCCCCGCAGGGCTCAGCGACACCCCCGGGCACCGCGGTGTCCGCAGCCTCCGGCGGGGACGGGACCGCCCGGCATCGCTCGGAGTGCGGGGAAGGGGAGCCGGGAGTTGTCGCTACCGGAGGAAAAAAAAAAAAAAAAAAAAAAGAAAAAAAATCGCGTGAGAAAGTAAATATGTCAAAGCAATGTCAAGAGATTTCTTTGCGGGGATACCCTGAGCCGAGTAGGCGTGTTTTTGCCTGCCTGCCTGAGTGCAGTCTCTGCGAGCTCCGGCTGCGAACGGGACGGATCCCTGCCTCCCCCCGCTCCCAGCGCTTCGCTTTGGCTCCTCGGCTCCTCGCCAGGAGGGAGCTATTGGAAAATATTGGAAATATTGCCGAATTTTGAATGCTTGGCGGAAAAAAAAAAAAAAAAAAAAAAAAGCTCTTTTTGCTGCAAAAATCCCCCCCCCCCAAGTTTTTTTTCCTAGTCTTAAATAATTTTCTGTGATTTGGGAACTGAAAACAAAGAAGAGCCAAAGCGTTTTAGCGACTGCTACACTTGTTAATGTAAAATATTCTTTACAGGGCAGATCAATGGAAAGGCAAGCGAAAAATCGTCTCCTTGCGGTTGTCCTAATTAGCACTTTCTTTAAGGCCTCTTTAACTTTTTTTTTCCTTCTTTTTTTTTTTTCTCTCTCTTTTTTTTTTTTTTTTTCGCTGCCAAACGCGAAGGGCTCTTTGCCCGGTTAGGTGATGCTGCCGTCAAACGCCGGCTTTCAAGTGCAAACGAGGGCTGCCAGTGGGAGCCGGGTGCCTTGCCCGGGGGCAGCCTTTGGGGACAAAGGGCGCTTCCCAGCCCAGGTCCGGGCGGTCCCTGCGCTAAGTCAGGGCCCTCGCGAGGCTCCCCCAAAACCTACATGACGTCGTAGCAATTGGGAGCTGAAAAGCCAGTAAGGATGGAGCGCGGTTCCTCGGTTTTAAGGCGAGGAGGGTGTGGGTTTTAAAATTGTGCCACTTTGTTCCACGTTCCTGCAAGGCAACTGTGGAGATTGTGGGGGTAAGGCTAAGGGCACCTGCTCCTCTGCGACTTCGCGTTTTCCCACGTGGAAGTGCAAACCAGAGACCTGGTCTGGCCATCAAATTCCTCCTCTGTTTGAATCTGGAGTGGTGGGACCAGCAATCTGTGTGGCACCTCTGCCCACATGCTCTCCTTTAGGGAACTTGTGGTTTGGGGGGGGTCCATCTCTGACTCCTGCCCTGTCAGGTGTAGGATAGGATAGGATAGGATAGGATAGGATAGGATAGGATAGGATAGGATAGGATAGGATACAATAGAATAGAATAGAATAGAATAGAATAGAATAGAATAGAATAGAATAGAATAGAATAGAATTAGAATAGAATAGAATAGAATAGAATAGAATAGAATAGAATAGAATAGAATAGAATAGAATAGAATAGAATAGAATAGAATAGAATAGAATAGAATAGAATAGAATAGAATAGAATAGAATAGAATAGAATAGCTCGGTTGGAAGGGACCTTCAAAGATCACCTAGTCCCACTACCTGATCTCTTCAGGGCTAACCAAAAGTCAAAGCACACTAATGAGGGCATTATCCAGATGCCTCCTGAACCCTAGCAGGAATGAGGCATCAGCCATCCCTCTCAGCAGCCTTTTACAGTGTTTGACCACCCTCAGGGTACAGAAATTGTTCCTGATGTCCAGTCTGAAGCTCCCCTGGCGCAGCTTTGTGCCATTCCCACGTGTCCTGCCATCACCAGCACCTCCCTCCCCACTGCCCCTCCTCGGAGCTGCAGGGAGCAGCGAGGTCACCTCTGAGCCTCCTTTTCTCCAGACTGGACAACACCAGCGTCCTCAGCCTCTCCTCACAGGACATGCCCTCCAGCCCTTTTACCAGCTTTGTTGCCATTTAAATGAAATCAACAGAAAGGATCAAAAATTTGCTGGGGGATGGGAGAGCAGTATTTGTGATTAGGGCTTATAATTACAAAAGTCTTAATTCTTTGGGAAATCGGACTAAAAAAGAAGTATCTCTGGTGAAAGTGGTGTAAATACTCTCGCTAACTCTCTGAATGTAATTAATTTATAGAAGCCTAACATTAAAATGATGCAGGGCAAGGTAAGGAAATGGAAATTGCTTATACAGTATATGCAAAACGGAAGTTTGCAATTATTATTATCGCTGTATGTTGTATTTATTTATTTATTTATTTTGCATAAAGCCTCTCTTTTCAGTTCCTAGCACAATGGAAGCCCCACTGCTCACGGAGTACCGTGAGTGCGTGCACAATTTCCCAGGGAAGCAAGGGCAGAATGTCGGCTTGCTTTAAATCCAGTGCCCTCTTCATTTCCTCTGTGCACTTTTCTAGATTTAAGGTGACGCCTGCTCCATAAAGACCTCAGATAAAGTTGCAGCCTCCCTGTGAAATAGCACCTTGGTCAGAGATAACGAACCGTGTGCTGATACGCGTGTCTCTATACCCTTAACGGCGAGGAGATGAGCGTCTGACATATGTATTGTCACATATGTTTCCGTCTTATTGAGCGTGATGGTTCCTTTCTGACTGTTTTAAGCCTGTGAAATCGCAGGCTGAGTCAGCGTTACAGAGCTCCTTCCCCCTCGTGGAGGTGCAGCTCAGAGCTGCGCTCCGAGGAGACTCCGTGTGTATCCTCGGAGGAGCCGAGCATCCTCTGGAAGCCAAAACAGAGGCACGGAAAGAAACGGCTGCACGTTGCTCATGTCTCTGCTGGCCTAGCGCTGTGGCACCAGGAGGAGGCTCGCGCATGGGATGCGGCAGCAGAGGGTGGGCTGGGAGCTTCAGGATGCATTTTCCACCCCCCAGCGGAGTTTAGCAGCTCTGGGCTGGGGTCCCGAGCTGCTTGCAGGAGCAACCAGGCTCAGCTACAGCTGCTGATCACACAGCTGGCTCCTGGCTCCATCCCACCCTGCTCCTCATCACCCACACAGGTACGGCGAGGCCACGGCTCGCAGCTGGTGTTTTAGTTACAGATTGGTGCTGGAGTTAGGCTTTCAGTGTGGACAGCAGTAGAAATTAAGGTAAAAACAAATTGGAAAGAGGTCAGCAGATAAACACTGCTGTTTCTTCCCTCTCTTGTGGAGATCTTGTTCTCTGTGCTCATGGCAAGAGAGGCGCTGGCATTGGCACTGTGGTCAATGACCAGTGAGGAGGAACAGTGCTCTTTCACCTCCTATGTTTGCCATTCATTCCCCAACCTATATATGTTTTCCCCTGGCGAAACATCTACGAAAATTAAGCTTTCTCCCCTGCTAAAGTGCTTTGTCAATCCTCTCACTTTCCTCAATCGCTGAGCTGTACAAACACAAGCTGAGGTGGAGAGCACCGATCAGACGTGCTGTCTGCAAAATGAGATGTTAAAATAAATGCGCAGAAGAGCAAAGCGCTGCTGCGGTCTGATCCAATTATAAGGGCTGACCTTATGATCTGTAATGCCCTTAAGCTGGGGGAGGCTGTCAGGAGGCAAGATGCTTCCCCTTCAGCAGGGCTGATGGGGAGGATCAGCTGCTGAGCCTGGATGGAGAGAATCCCCTAAACACAAGCTCCCGGCGCGCCTGCACTCATCGCCTGAGCTTTCAGATGGGTCCTGGCAAGAGGCACGCAGGCATCTGTCTTTTTCTGTTTCAAAAACTCCAGGAGAGCTGATCACTTATCACGGGAACCATCTGGCTTATTCTTCGAGAGATCAACAGTTAGTCACCGAACGAGCAAGGAACATGCTGCACCGAAGTCTGCTCTCCCCATTAAATACGAGGACTCAGCCCAAGGTCCCCGAGATGCTGCATGTGCTGCCTGCTGCAGGCGGAGGAGAGATTTAATCCTGCCCGGAGACTGCTGAGCAGCTGCGATGTGGAAGAGCTGCAGCTATGGGGATGGCAGCATCTCTGCCATGAGCCCTGGTGGCTGTAGGGATGGGGACCTAGAGCTCGGCTTCATCAAGGTCACCTCTGCTGAGGAGGGGCAGCAGGGCTGGAAAGCATGACTTGGTCTGCTCTGCCCCCTCGATTGCTGGTCCCCCATGTGCCGGGGGGCCTGCTGCTGGTCCCCCATGGGCCAGGGGGCCTGCTGCTGGTCCCCAGTGTGCAGGGGGACAGGAGGAACTGGGCTCAGCCCCAGAGATGCTGAGGATGAAGGGCCAGGCCAGCGTAGGCTGCTGTACGGGTCAGCGCGGCTGGGCTGGGAGGCTGGGGGCTGCACTCTCCTCTTGGGGGTGACGCTTCACCATGTCCCCGCAAAGACAAGAGCACATTCCTGGGACTCCAAGCTCCTCATTTTCTGCATTAAAAAGGGCCCTGGGAAGATGTGAACCAGCTTCTTGCTAAGAACTTGTGCACCCAGGAGGACACATCTCCCCTCCGCCGGGCACTTGGTGCTTTAACCCAGCCTCAGACCTGCAGCATCCTCCAGCAGCCCTCTGCCTTCCCTACCAAGGGGGGCTGGCCCCGTGCTTTGAAATGTGCTGGTAGGCAGGGGGGGGCACGTTGCAGCTGGGCAGTGACCCCAGGGGGGGAACTGGGAGCAGCAGCCCCTACTCCCCCCCTCCCCGCCTGCAGAATTCATTACCCTTTGCTGAGGCTGCCAGTTTCGGGGATTTTTTTTTTTCTTTTTCAATATATTTTTTTTTTCCATTGCTCTTGCTAATTACTAAAGCAATTTTTAAAATTTAAATGAGGGCTTCCTCCCTCACAGCCCATCTGCTGTGAAATCATAGCACGCATCCTTCGGTGACAGTTCAGGCATCGCCATGGCAACGCGCTGTGATGTGATCAGCCCTGAGTTATGACCTCACCGCGGGACCAGGCAGGCCAGGATGCTTCAGAGGAGGAATCAAAAAGCGGCTTCTGCCTTAACAGAAGTGGGCTCTGTGCTGCAAGCCGGAGGGATTTGCCCTGGAGTTGAAGGGTTGAAGCCTTCCCGGGGGCTTTCTGCCCGACTTCGGGGCTTGGGCTGGGGTGGCATCCACTTGACAAACCAAATATGTCTCTCCGTAGAGAACATCGCTTTCTTTGAAAAGTCATTTTCACCTGTTTATGATGCTAGTTCAATCCCTTGGAATTTTTTACACCCTCCCTGTTCGCCCCCCCCCCCCCCCCCCCCCCCCCGCCATACCCATAGATTAAAAGCTCTGGAGGCCAAACTCCCTGTTTCCTGTTGGGAAGCAGGTATTGCATGGCTGGGGGCAATGCATGCTTCACCTCTGCTCCCCCGTGGCTTTGCCCCGACCCCATCCAGAAGATAACAGGGCTGGGGGGGAGTGGGTTGGCTTCCCAGGGCATTCATCTCTCACCTCCCTGCTGAGCCTGGCGGGAAGGGTGACAACTGTCGCAAGTCTTTGTGGCCAACTGGAGTGGATTAGTGACCAAAGGCTGCCCCGCAGGTGTCACAGCCTCTGTTACCCATTTTCAATTAACCAAAGACCTGAATCACAGCCCCCGGTTCAAATTAGTTTTTGTTTTTTTTTTTTGTGTGTGTGTGATTCCTGTGGATTTTGGAGCCAATTTTAACCAAACTGAGTCTGCTCCTCTGGGAAGCTATTTACACATGTAGCTAGTTCACCGAGACAGCTTGTATGTTTGTCTGTACTTTAGTACGAATTTTCAGGACGTGCCTTTATCTGTCCTCTGGACTAGGATGTAGCTCGTTTAAACTGATGGTACAGAGAGAAATAATGGGGATATCTGGCAGTGCAGGAATGCAGGCGGACGGGTGGCACCATGTGCCACCTCTCTGGGGAGCTGGAAAGTGAACAGGCAGTCTGATTTGGCTCTTTTAATCATTGCCAAGTGGATACGGTGCTGTCTAGGAGGACTTAAACAATATGTGCCTATTAAGTGGTAAGTGCTAACAAAGCTGAGTGTGACAGGAGAGGATTTTTGGGAAAGGGGAGGGGAAGATCCAGGAGAAACGGCACAATTCCTCACTGTGCAGCAGAATAGATTTTCATATGATGGTGATCCTGTATAGTGGTAACATCCAGGGGACCCCACTGGGGCTGCTGTGCCAGGATCTGCATAGTGACATAGGATCACACAGCCTTTAGCATGCTATAGGCTCCCCTGTCCCTTATGGTGGAGCTGGTGTACAAGGCTGACAGGTCTGGTGCATCTGTTCCTCCCCAGTCCCTTTTTATATGTATATAATCCATACAGCCTGAGTGGATCACTAGTCAGGCCGTTTCAGTTTGCTTTACCTCTCTACCTGGCAAACGCTTGCTGCAGCTTCGTCTTTAAGCCATTTGGAAGAGCTGACCTCAAAGACCTCCATAAATTTTTAGGCTCACAACCAAAAAGGAGTGAAAAAAAAAAAAGATTCGGATACAATGATTTTCTCCTTCCAAAACTGACTATAAAAATATTCCCTGGCCCAGCCTGTTTATGCCATTTTACAGCCTCCAGCAAGTGTTTACAGCTGAGCCATGTTCCAGCCCCAGAAACTGCGGTACAGCCCTGGAACTATTGAAGTGCAAATGGCCTGACCCTAATCTAGGAAGATTCCAGAGAAACAGGTCAGGTGTTGCACTAAACACTTATGGCAACATGTTTTAACAGCAGGAGGAGAGAAGAATGTTTACCCTGGACAGATTTAATGTGAGAAGATTAATATCTTCTCTTTTCCTAAGGGGGATGTAATTAGTTTATTGGTCTTTGGCTGTGTACACTTAAAATAAGAGTACTTATGTAGCGCTGTCCATACCAGGGTCTCAAGATGCTTAAAAGATTAACGTGATGAGCGTTACAACACACCCATACCATCAGCCCATACGGTTATCCCAAAGTGCTGGTGTGAAGCTGGGGCCTGGGGGAGCTGGGGATGAGGCTCTCCAGTGCCTTTGGCTCTGGGCGAGCGGTCATAAAAATCAACACCAGAATTGGGGCTCTTGTGGCTTTTGCCAGCATCATGAAGAAAACCTTTGGCACAGCCGAATCTCCTGAGCGTAAACCCGCTGGCTTCGCTCCACAGCCATCGTTTGTCTCCGTGGCTGGTCCCAGCAGGAGCGCCCAGCTCTCGGCTCACCGCGCGCCGCGGTAAATATTTATGAGTGGCCTGTATCTTAGCAGTGGCAGCAGGAATTTTCCTGCTTTCACAGGGAAGTGTGCTTGTATCACCGTCAGAAATACAGAAGCAGTACTGCTGTGCTTGCAGAAATAAATTGGAGCCTTTATCCTAGCACGGCTCAACCAGCGGTTCATAATGTCCTTTTAGTGCACGCTCTGCCCTTAGGTCCCAGCACACAGGTTTTCCCTGCATGCTGGGGTAGCTCCAGGATTTTGTTTCGCCACAAGGCCATGCTGGTAACATCTCCAGGAGGTTCTGGAGAACTGGGTTTGAAAAGCTAGCTGCTGGGGAACATGCTAAATTTCAGGCTAGGCTAAGTGTATTTATGACAACTAAAGGGAAATTCTTTTCTGAACTTGATGAAACCCAGAAAAGCAGCTCTCTCAGTGTAAAGTATTTTGTCACAGTAGCCACCTTAAATGTCACCCTGGTTCAGTGACAAATTTGTGGTGACATTTTTCCACAGAGGTGGTTAAGCTCAGCTCAAGTGCTGCCTGTGAAATACCGACTTCCCCGCACTCCGAGAGCGGCTGGGGAAAAAATGATACTGTATGTAAAATCTGATTTATAAAAAGCTGCCTGTTGCTTCAACCTCTGGGCGCGTTTGTATTACAAGATGCAAATTAAATTTAGCGTCCTGCTGCCATCAGCTGTGTGGCGTCCAGGGCTGAGCAGGCGGGGGGGGAGCGGTGATGCATGGGTGGTGATACAGGGGAAAGCAGTGGGAAGACACGCGCCAGGAGGGCAACTTGTAAAGGCATGCACCTTTATAAAGATGTGAAGGTGCATTTTGCTGGCTATGAGCTGTATAGAACCACCTGTTTTCAAAACTACAATTTTCAATATTAAAACAAACCAGAAAAAAAAAAAAAAAGAAGATAAAGGATCCCTCACCCCCAGCCCCTTGAATTTATTTCTACCTGGTTTTGGGAGTCAGAAATAGGATGAAAAATAAGTGTAAGTTGTGTTAAAACTATCCATAATGTTGTATTGCCTTGGGGCATAAGGGTCTCTCTTTGTCCAGGTCCTATTCACCACTCTTACTTATGTTTCACCACTTTGACGAAATGCATTTCAAAACAAGTGCAGTGCTAAGGATGGTGTGGTGGGTACTGAATTTGACGGATAGTGGTACAAATGTAGATAAATATTAATCATATCTGTATAATTTAATGAGGGATATAAAGCCACCTCCTGCGTGGTAAAAACAAATTACTACCTCTTTGGTTATTTATTTTTTTTACTCTTTCTGGAAAGAATATGAATTTTGACTATACTAATTTCCCTTTAATGTCATATAGATGTAATTAAAGATCCATGCGTTGCAACTAAGCACAAGTCAAATCACACACAGGGGAGGCCTGCAGTGTTAACCCACCACTTCCCAGCTGGTACCGCACCCTAGCACCTCCTCGTTTGGTTGAGGACCTAGAAGACCACCTCCCTGCTTTGTTACAGGCGCAGAAGAAATCCCTTCGGAGACAATAATGAGTTTTTATTCACAGGGAAGTGCCAGATGGAGATGTATGTTCATATGGTTAGCCAGGGCATGGCACCTGTCCACCTCCATCCTCCGAAGGTGGGGATGCCCTATGGGGCCAAAACCGAAGCTGTGGTGCCTTGGAGAAGGCATCTGTGCAGGTGGAAACAAAATGAGTGCAGACCACATTATAGAAGGCACTGAAGGCAGATAGTTGCCTGCACCTGCTGCCACTGTGGGCCTTTTTGAGGACTTGGCAGGGTTTTTAGCTAATGGGTTCTTTCTGCTGCTCTGGAGCGTGCTGTGTCTTCTCACATCAGTTGTGCCATACCTAATTGCCTAGCTAATCAGACTTATAAACATCAGGAGCAAAACAACTTTGTCCCCCAACAAAGTTAATTGAATGCGATTTAATGTTGCCAAGAGATTTGGATCGCATCTCTCCAGCTCCAGGAGACTGGGCTGCCGCACAGGAGGCGCTGCGGAGGGGATGGCGCAGGGCCAGCAGACGGAGCTTTGTCGGGACGATATGGCAATGTTTGTGTGTACTGTGAAATTAACAAAGATAAGGGCGGGGTGGTCGACTGCCTCATCTGCTTCTCTGGCACAGGGATTCCCACTGAAGCGAACGGTAAAACACTCATGCTTCCACAGTACAGGCAAGTGATTTCAAACCAGCACGACTGCAATGGAAAACGGATGCCTAATGGAGCCAGTCCACCTTCCTCTGTGGTCCGAGCAGGTCTTGCACGCAGAAATGCTTGTCTTCTGAGAAGCCCCAGCTGAAATCAAATCTGAATTGTTGTGTGCTGGAAATACATGGGGATGGGTGTGAAAGGTGTTACACCTCCCTCTACAGCTGACCTGAGTCCTGCCAAACCCTTGAGTGGTATTTCCGTCTGAGGACAAGCGGTATGTTCAACAAGCATGGTCTGTTGGTACCATATCAGCAAAGCATAGCCCGTGGTTTCCTCATCACATGAAATCACCAGTACCTGAATAGGGCATGGGAGACAGGGGAAAACCTTGGAATTTCATGGGTTGGGGGACAGTGCAGTTTCTACTCAGAGAGCTTAGCAATTTCAGCTGTGATTTTAATGCAAGAGCTACAACCCTCTCTTACTACCAGTGAACAGGTAGGCCGAGGCTGTCCAGCTGGCACTTTTTTTGTCTTCCAGTCTACCACCTTTCATAAGCAATTTGCCTGAAATCCTGGTCCCAGTGAAGCAAAACGTCCAATAACCTCATTGGCAATAGTGTGATAGTGTGATAACTCTCCCAGCAGCGTTACGCACTGACTCCATGCACTGGCTGTGCTCTGAATTTACTCACCCAGAAGTCACGTACGCATAGGTCATGGGAAACCTGCATTTTCTGTATAAAGAGAGTACAGTGTGAATGGTTCATCTGTGTCTGCCTGGATTTAAAAGGATTTACACATGCGGGATGTTCCCTCTTTGCCAAGGCATCCCCTGGCATTGGGGTGAGGTTCAAGGGTGACATTGGTGGAACACAGCTGGGCCACAAGACAGCCACTTGCTGTTGGCATTCCCTAAAAATGCTCAAGGAGAGAGGGACAAGGAATGCACCAAGCATTAATGGCTTTGCCGCTGTTAACTGGGTAAAGACAAATATTTGTGCAGTGGTAAGGCCTGTTATCTGGCTCCAGGAATAAAGTCGTGATTCAAAGTGCTTTATCACTGATACACATCAGAGGAGAACTGTATAGAAAGCTTATCTCAGGGCTGTCTTGGCTTTCGCAGATCTGAATACTTATGTGGATCTGATTAGTTGTAAGTTTTACACTCCTTTAATGAGGCTTTTCCATCTGAATAGTCAGCTCTTCGTACAGAAATCCTCTCACTTCACATCATTTTCTATTGCCCAGGGGCTGCGTGTGTCTAATTCATTTTTGTAGCCCAGAAATGGTCTCTCTAGACAGATTTTGGGGATCCGGCCTGAGCCAGGATGTGCAGTGGGAGCTGCCGTCCTATGCTTTCCGAGTGGGGACGCCCCGGTGGGCAGCGATTCCTCAGGTCGCAGTGAGCTCTGTGCTGTAACACAGCAACGGGAACAGAAAGGCTGCAGCTAAGCCCCAATTCATCCTGATGGGGAGTTTATTATCGTGGATGAATTTGGGTTTACCTCCAAACACCTCCCAGCAACACAGGAATTCAAGTGAGCTAATTCTAGCAACTTTCTTTAAATGACGTACGGCGATCTTCACTCCAAAAGCCTTTTCTCCTGGTGATTTTCTCCATTCTGGTGTCCTTCCATGCTCAACTGGCAGCATCAGCAGAGAGGGAGGAAAATAATAACAGCGGTTACTGCCAGAAAGAAAGTGTGCAATCTTATTTATATTGTCCAGAGGGGAAAGAGTATGAGCAGGGAACTTTTGTGCTCTGTTTAATCTTGACACTCCTTCCAACACCCCCTGACGTTGTATATGAAAAAGAATCTCTAAAGTGGTGAAAACAGCTGAGACTGTCACAAGAAATGGTCTCTTGAAACCAAAGCTCTTGGTTCCTCCCTGGTGTGGTGGCTTGGGAAGGGTCTTTGTGGCTGGGGCCCTTGGTCCAAGCCCTATGCTGAGGCTTTGTAAACTGGGGGAATGGGGAGAAACGGGGGAGCCGAACCTCCTGCTCCTCCATCTGACTGTAATGTCACTTGTGAAGGAGCTATCAGAAGTTCTTTGTTTCACATTTTGATCTCCTTTCCCATTCGGCATCTTGGTACAGATGTGGATTTTCTGAGCCATCTGATCTGTTTGGATAGTAGAAGCCCATGAGGTCTTTTGGGGAAAACCGATATATATTTGCCAACATTTTTGTAGATGTTTTCCAAGTGCAATTTTCCAACTGAACCCCAGAGGGTGGGCAGGCCGGGAGCTTCTGAAGGGCTGTGTGCTCATTTTGATTCATTTTTAATGTCCTTAAAAAAGGAAAGAAAGAAAACAATGCCCTTTCCTTGTGACCAGCTTCCCCAAAATGAAAGTTTTTTTTTTTTTACTGAAGAATTTCTTTTCTAACAAAGACTTGATTTATATCTTTTAATCTAGGTTTCCATTTTTCTGCCAGAACATTAAAAGGGCAGCAATCTTTTCCCCATCCATGTAGTGATGAGAGGAACTCACATGGTCTGTATCAGGAAAAGCATATAAAAATCATATATACTGTTTTTTAGAAAGCACTTAGAGCTGCCAGTTGCCTGTGAAATTTGTGGTGGTGGTAAATTTGCAGCACCTCTAGAAATAAGGGCACGAATGCTAATCCATAGGCTTTCAACGCCAGTTCCCTTTCCTGCATTTTATGGGCTTCTCCTGATGGATCAGTCTTGTAGTACCGCATCCACCACCCCAGCGAGCAGCCCTGGAGCACGCTACGTTCATCTGGTGGGACTTCAAGTGGTGATAGGCTCTGACCTCTTTGCTGGCATCTCTGGATACGCTTACCGGGTAGAAAAGAGTGAGTATTAAGAGTGTGTGGACTCTGAGCTCCCTGCTGCTGGGATGCTCTGTGATCTGGTTCTCAGGAGACCCAGAGGGTTTTGTGGGGACCATACCCAGGACATGGCCTGAAATGCTCTGGTTGCCACCTCACAAACCTGTTGTGGGATGGGTATTCAGCTGAGGGATGTACTCAGGTCCTCTGTGCTGCACACCTGCTTCTCACTCCTACTGTTCTGAGGACTTCCAGTCTTCTCTGAGAAATCTCCTTTCCTTCTGAAATTGATCCTATCCTTCCCAGGTTTCTTCTCTTCCTTTGTTTTCTGGAGTTCTGCATTATAAAGAAGAGGAGCATGGATTTCTTCCTCATCTCTCCCTTCTTCTTTCTTACAATACCTGCTTTTGTTGAAAGTGCAAGTGCAGTCTGCTGCCAGCTCTTCATTACTACTCTTCATGAGCTGGAGGACTTGCATGCAAGGCTTCATACACAGGTCTGGAAGTGAGTGTGACAAAGTGAATCCAGGACTCAATGACAGATTTTTTTTTACAACTAATACTCAGGACCACATTACTTTATGAAGCTGTATGCAGTGAGATCCATCAGAGAGCTTTCGTTGACCTCTGAAGGTGAATGCAAACCTTATCTCAGTAGAGCAAATGGCATAAAAGTAGGCCTGCCTTCTCCAAACTTGCTTAGTTTCACCACTACATGAGCTTGAGAGCCTTCTGTGTCGTATTGAAGTAAGATTTTTTTTTTTTTAATTAGAACTTAAGCTCAGGAAAGAAAGAAACTTTAAACAGCATGGAAGAATACTGGTACAGGTGACCCAGAAGTAATTTATAGAGGGACATTAATCAGCACAATAGCATTGAGGATCATGATGCTCTGGCCCTTTTTTCTTCCCCGAACTGTTCAGTTAATGGTTGGTCTAATTGGTAGCTGTCAAGCTTGTGCTGAATGTACCGAAGGTTTCTGTGATACTGCTCTGTCCACTTGAAGACGAGCAGTATAGTTTGCATTTCAGAAAAAAAGTCAATTAGAAAGCAATTTCCATGCATTCACAGCTTACTCAAAGTGTTATAATTTTTCCTGATGCTTTCCATGCTGCTCAGTCTTCTGAAGCTGATCTATTTATTTCTGTTATCTGCTTGTTTGTCAGCTCCCAGGGAACAGACTGTCTCCTTTATCATATATGTGCAAAGTGCCCGCTGCAGCCTGGCTCTCCTTGCTGGGGCTCCAAGGTGCTGCTACAATTAATGCCAGGATGGAAAGTTTGAATAAGCTCCTTGTAGCTGTTCTGAGTGACGAATGTGTATGAGGAAGTCTCCTGGGATTTTTTCCTATAGTAAAGTATTATTTTTTCCCATTAACGACTCCAAAATAGCTGAACTTTGACTTGGTGTTTTCATTGCATGTTTCCCAGAGTATGCATTTGCTGAGCTGCTCTGCTACTGAGGGTGAAACTCTGGCTCCAGGGAGAAGCAACCAACCTGGCTGTTGTTTGCTGCTGGATTCTGAGGAGTGGCTTCTTTTTTTCTTTGCGCCTCTGTAAACTTTCAGATCACACTATAGCTTGAGCATATCCTTTCAGGAAGGTTTTAAAAATACCTGGTTTTGAAGATGCATCTCACCAAAAGTTAATTTTAGTTGGTTGAAGAAACAATTGCTTATTAAAGGACAATATTCTTTCTGCGGGTATGTTGCAGAGGTGGTGATGAAGGGATAGAGCTGGTTCAGGTTAGTGGCTTGGTTAAAGCGTTATTGATGCAGTCTCATTGTGCAACGCATTGGGTGTTTCTTAGAATCACAGAATCATTAAGGTTGGAAGAGACCTCCAAGATCATCTGGTCCAACCATCCCCCTACCACCAATGTCACCCACTAAACCATGTCCCTAAGCACCACACCCAACCTTTCCTTGAACACCCCCAGGGATGGTGACTCCACCACCTCCCTGGGAAACCTGTTCCAATGCCCAGTTCTTCTTCCTGAAAGTGTTCAATAGAGGCGGGGGCATTCGAGAGTTGTGGATGTCCATAGAGTTTGTTCTCATCACCCATTCAAAGTTCCTAAACTGTGTCTGGATCCATCCTTAAGGCCATTGTAAGAGGTCCAACTAACCTGCAGAACCACAGCACTTTTTACCATTTCCCACTGAAAAACTGAGAAAAGCTGACTGAGAAAATATCCCTGTCAGTACAAGCCATAGGTGGGGGTGAAGGAAGCATCTTGAATGTCAAATAGTCCAGAATGTCTGGAAAACCCTGGATTAGACTGGAGGCTGTTGCTGGGATAGCAACATCTGTTAGCATATGTCCAAAATTGCCACATGTGAGGAGGAAAAATTGATATGTAGTGATGGCTTCCTTTGTTTTTGACTACTCTGCAGCTCTCCTAAAGTTGTAGATGATCATGCAAACTGTGTGTGGTGCAGAGAGGACAAATCTGAGTTACTGGAAGAAGAGATTTGCTGTTCCTGGGCTCTTGGGTCAGGGCTCTTCACCCAAATTAACTCAGAGATTTTTTTTTCTTGGTCTAGAATAAAGATTATGCTATAAAAGCCAACAGATGCTTAACTGTCGTGTTATGAATGGCATCACTGTAATTAAATGCCTCAGCTTGTTGCCTTAAACAAGTAGTTTCTTTGAGAACTCAGCACTGCAGAAAAATGAATGTTGTGTTTTGGAGAGGGCAGAGGGGGAGACTTTGCCTTCCTTCCTCCCACTACTAATTCAGCATCCCAAACTACCCCCTACCCTTAGCAGGAGCTGCTCTCTCATACATAGGTGTGAGGTGGGAAGCTCACGTGTGAATTCAGCACCCCAGGCTCCAGCCTCATGCTCTCTCAAGATCTTAGTAGAGTGGAGTGAATCCTATAGTTCCTATTTACAGGTGGATATACCAAGACAGGAATCTTCAGGTTCAACACCAAGACTCAAATGCCACATCACTGTGTACCTGTGAGCCTTGTTTTTAGGTGACCTGCTGTCCTGTGAACTCACACCTCCCATTTGGGAATTCATTTTGGGGGTAGGAGCCTGAGTCTGGGATTCACAGACATCCTCCTGGCTGGTGGAAAATGCCAAGATGTTGAGTTGTGCTCTTGTGAGAAGCCTCTTTTCACTCAAACCCTAAACAGCCCAAAATGTGTATGCAACTCCATAGGGGACTTCCAGACCAGACATTTCCCTCACCTCCTGCATTTGCAAAGGGCATTTTGGCAGGAGACAAAATACCATGCATGGACAGGACATGGAGCAATCCAGCTTCAGCAGGGAAACTTTCAGGGAAGGCAAGGGCTGAGCAAGTGCCAGGAGCACCTGAATGTTAGACATCACTGCTAAAAGGTAGGTGAGAACTCTCATTTCTTGCAAATTTATACCCAAAATGACTACCCAAGGTAGGAAAATAGTTAGGATCAGGGCTGCTTACATGTGCAGAACAGCCTCTTGATTTCCCTCTTCCCACATTTTGTCTCACTCCTCCTTTTTTTCTGTCACTGCTTAGGGCTGGCCCTAGTTCAGCATGCACCAAGGAGCCTGTCCAAGGGCTCCCATGGCCTGGACAAGGTGAACACACCTGCATGGTTGTCTTTCTGAGCTTATCCACTGGGCAGATTTGCTACATGTTGAATACTAAGCCAGACTGGAGTGCTGGATAATGGGGAATTTCATCCTCATTCGTACCAAGTTGTGTTTGAAAGGAAATTCTCTCTTTCCAAAATTCATTATTCTTAATGGATTGGCCTTAGTTGACTCTTTTCTTCTTGACCCTGCCAGTTGAAACAAAAAGGTCGCAGGCCAAAGAGCTCAGCCTGAGACCCTCGAAGACATTTAGACTCCCAGTGCCCAAGGTAAAGTATCAGCAATATTATGCATGGGACAGAAGGGCTTTGGCACAGGAGGCAGCTAAAACTTTGTGTGAGAGGTGTTTAAACACTTGGATAGAATCCTTGGGAGCACACAGCTTGAGGAAGGGCCCCTCATCTGCAAGTCCCACAGCTGGCCAGCCCAATTTCCAGCCTCTCCAGCCCCCCCTGAACAGCAGCCTGCCCTCCAGCGTCTCACTCCCTCCCAGATTTGGTACCTGCAAGCTTGCATAGTCAAGTCCCATCACGCAGGTCATTAGAGGTGATGTGAAGGTCATTAGAGGAGATGTGAAGAGGAGACATCTTATTGTCCTCTTATCCAACCTGTATTGCTCCAATCTGATGTTAAGGAGACTGTAGAAGACCACATCAAAGGCTTCACAGAAGTTTAAGGTGTATACCATCCTCAGCCCTCTCCTTGTCCACAGTGCCAGTCACCTCATCAACAAAAGCAGATTTTTACTGGCTCAGGCACGGTTTAACTTAGACACAAGTTCAGCCAGCTTTGTACTGCCTTCCCTCCACCCTCCAGGATGTGGTGTTAGCGTGGATCAAATTAATTCAGTTTATCTGTGTCCTCTGGAGTTGACATACCTTTAACATATGCTCATGCTGCTGCAAAAACAATTGAACCCAGTCCTGAGCAACTGAGTCTCAAATACTCCCTCCAATTATCTAAACCACTTGTACTCTGGGAGAAAGTACAGACGATGACATTCAAGATGGAATAATTACGTAGCGAAGTCTTGTAATATTTATGTGAAGGGTTACCACACCAGAGCTCCAAATGTTAGCAAAATCACCCCAAGTAAACAACACGCGGTATTTGCATCTCTGTCTTCTGCTCTCATAATGATCGCTCATCTTTATGTGCAGAGTTATATGGGTTTTTATTGCTAATGTCTCTCTCATTAATAGCCTCTTTGAGTTTTATGGTATACCTTTTTGGCACAAAATCAATTGAGAATTCGCAATTACGTTTCTGAATAGAAGATGTAGTTTGTATTCTGTTGCTCTTTAAATCTTGGACAAAGAGATCTACGTGGGAGCACCATGCATGGTGCTTGGCCAAAGATACCAGAGGTTTATTTGCAGGATGTCTATGGCCAAGAGGACAGAGTTTGCTGCTGGGGTTACAATACCGTCCCTCAGCTAGATGCAATGGGCTGACCAGAGATGCAGAAGGGGCAGGAACTTCAGACAGGGTTTGCCCTGAGGCTCTGCAGGCTGGGAAATGCCCGGGCTCCACAGGGTGTCCGTGTTTAGCTGGAGAAGGGCAGGAGCATTACGGGCAGCGATGTCAGTCCCATCTGTCCTTGAAGAGGTAGGACCTGCCTCGGAGCAGAGTCTTCCCGCGCACTTGCGAGGCCTCGTATGGGCACACTTTGTGCAATGTTAGGCAACATGCCACATGAATCACTTTGCAGAGGCTGGAAAAATGTAGCAACATATGGAGCTGAGTTTGGGGAAAGAATTGAAAACAAACCTCATAACTCGAGCGGTTTCCTCCCGTGGCAGCTGTTCACATGTGCTCTTGATGCTTGATTTGGGCCTCCCTGCTCACTGGGGAGATACCTGGAAGTCGTCAGAGGACTGCTCACTCTCCAGAAGCCTTTCATCACCTCTGTGTGCAGCTGCCTGGGATGAGGAGTGAATTCTGCACTGACCTGTGGAAAACGCAGTTGGCTGCCTCCCCACGCCAGCTACGAGAACCTCTCGGACAGCATCTCAGCAGCCTCTAAGCTAGATCACATCTACACCCAGCATCTACTGAGCAGTCTGCACTGTGGGTGTTCAGCATGGCGTGGTGAAGGACCTTATAACCAGGCTGGAAGAGTTTCTAGTGGACACAGCATGGCCATGTCCACATCTGATTAAAGCACTATAAATCTAATGCAGCCCAAGTCAGCATTGCTCCCACCAGGAGATTCAGCTCTTTCACCAGCAACCACAAAACCCTGCAAGCTGAGCAGAAAGCCCGTGAGTCTTTGCTCTAAGGTGCTGTGAGGGTAAAGGTGGGGAGGAATGGGTCGTGCCTCTGCTCCTGCTACAGACGCTCACATGGCGCTGGCTAGCTGGTCTCTTTGCACCTCAGCTCTCCAGCAATAAAAAGGAGAGAGGGTGGTGCTCTCTGCCTTTGCACTGCAGCTTTGACAGCGGGCATATGGCCAGGCCCATGGAGATGGTAGTCTTACTCCTGGGATGGAAGCTGCAAGCGAGTTAAACCAGCTGAAAATAAAACTTCAATAGAGAAAAAACTACACAGGAGTTAGAATAGAACAAACTCACCTGAAAGCAGGAACTCAGCAAGAGTTTGATGGACTAAAATCGCAGCACTGACAACATTAAAGGTATATCCTGGTTAGGGCTGTCAAGCTATTCCCGCTGGGGTGCCTCCTTTGGTCAGGTTGCCACCCAAGCTGTGGATGCACTTCTGCTCATCCACCTCCAGCCTGCAGCCCTGGCAATCACAGAGGCAGTCTCTGTGCCATAGGAAAACCATGGGTAGGCATTTCTTTTCTTGGCTGATTTTTGCATCCTCTCTCAGGACGTTGGCATTGAACTGGGCTGCTTCTCCCCCCCACCAGTGAATGGGCCTGTGGGTGGTTTGTTGCCCTCTCTCACGGCCACTTTTGGGTGTGGGTGTCCTTGGGAGCGGCACATTTCAGGATCAGTGACTCAGTGTCCACAGTATGTCCCTGTCTCCTCTGTGGGAAGCCAGCCCAGCAGCTTCTCAGGATGTGGATGCCGAAATGTGGCACGTGGTGACGCCACTTATCATATCTCTGTCAGACGGGATTGAGAGAGGCCGATTTTGGGCCAAGGACTGGGGAAGGAGATGAGGAGGAGGGTGTCTCCACCTCAGTGCTGGGTGGGCAGTCCCAGGGGGCAGAGGTGGCTCCCAGGCACTGCCGTCATCTGGGAGCCCTCTTGTGGAGCATCTGCTTTGCACATCCAGGGACGGGATTAACACCCATTTGGGACCAAGCTGTCTGGCTTCTCTTGAGTTTCAGCCCGGCTTTTGATGAGAAGTGGGAATTTTTGCTCAGGTTGCTCCCAAGAAAGAGGTGGGCCAGCCACAGCTTCGCAGGGCCCAGTCAGGGCTTCCCATTGACCCTCATGGCTGGGCCAGGTTTCAGCTTCCCCATAAGGGCCTGGGGGGGTGAGCCCTTGTCTTCTGCAGATAGGTGAGAGGATTCATCCCTTAAAGACCATGTCTACCCCAAACTGGCCTCTATATAGTCAATGCTGCTCAGCCGGGTATAGGATGCATCGTGCCCCCTGCCAGATAGACTTCTAAAGAGATCTGGTGAAGAACGGTTCAAAGGCACATTATTTCTCTCCATAAAGGGATTTTAAAGCGATGAACAGATGTCAACATCTACACTGGGAGTATCTGCCATTGGGTAAACTTGACTCCACCACTGTGTCTGAGCAAACTCCGCTCCTGGTCCTACGCTGGACAAGAGTCCTTCATGCGAGGGGCCCTGCTGCAGGGAATTAGGTATCGATTTTGTTGGCAGCTGCTGTATCCATGCTTATTCTTACTCACCAGGGGCCCTGCTCTAGCAAAACTTGAGTGTTTGTTTAATGCCTAAATGGAAGGGGGATAATTATGTACTTAAAGTTATTTAGTAAATGCTCTGCTGGAGCGAGGGGTGCACAGGAATTAGCTGCGAAGTTGGTTGCAGTAGACAGAAGCCAAGGTGGAAACTGGCCAGGGATTCTCTCACTCATTTCCGTATCCCAGAGCACTTCACGGAGCTTAATGGGCAAAATATGGCCAAGACTATTTTTTCCGTATTCTGAGTTTTCAACTGCAAGTATCCGTATTCCAGGCACTCTTTCCTGTAATGCTGATAGATTATGCCTTCTGCCATCTGGGACATGTACAGACCTGGTAACTCTGTTTATGGTTGTTATTTATTTTCCCTTGTTTGTGTCAATATAAATCTCTGATTTTTTCCTCAGTCACTTCCAGTGTCTGAAATGTGCATTTGTGCAGGAAGATGTTTCCCTGTGGCATTTTGGGATAGGGCCAAGCTGGCAATGGTCCTTCTGGTGTCCTGCTTATTTTCAAACATTTACAATGGTTCCCATCCCATCACTTTTTTTGCAGGGATGGCTCAGCCACCCGTGCAATGGCAGCTGAACTGCCATAAACTACAGCCCGATATACTAAAGATTCCTGAAATCAAAACCATTTTACTGTAATACCCTACTTGTAAATGGTGGCAATTCATTTGCGACAACCTGTGAAGCAGCTGCCGGAGTTTCATGTTAGGACTGTGGTTTGCTACCAGGAGAGATGGTTCTGCTTCTACCCCACCTCCCCAGCACAACTGCCTGTCTTGCACTGCATGCGCAGGGATTGCTTTTCTGATGCATTAAAAGTCACCTCAGACACATCACAGGGATCATGTCTGATAAACACCGAGGCCTGCTTTATTCTGGTGAAAGAGCCGCCCCTGCTCCTGGCAGGACCATGTTGGCCTCAGGTGTCAATGCTCTACTGGTGTAAAATGTACAGTTATTGCACAAGAGGCCTTCAATCTGCAAGTGCAAATGTGACATAAATGGGTCTAATGTGCATGGGGCTTGTAATGGGTGACAGCTTAAGAGCTGCACTTTGAAAATATGGTCCTCTGTGTCCCATTCTCTTTGCGTGGCTTTCATTTACTTTCTCATACACGTGGGGGAGATTAAGAACAGAGCATTTACTACTCTCCAGCAACTGTGCTTTGCTGATCCCTCCTTTTTCTATGCTAAAAAGAAAGCAGGGGCTATTACAAATCTCCGCCATGGATCAGCAGGCATGATGCATGAGCAGCAAGGAGATGTCTAGCCTCGTGCAATGCTGCAAGTTGGATCAGATGAGTTCTATCATCACCTGAAGTCTGCATCTACAAAACAACAAGGGCAGACTGTGCAGTTTTGAATGGTGTTTTGCATATTCGACTCTGCCTCCCCTTACGTTGATGTTCAAGCAGCAATGTAGGGAACACTCCCTACAATGTAGGGAATCAGAAGGGCCAGGTATATGATCTGCAAGGTTTTTTGAACACTGGAAACTTTCTTTGCTCTCTGCTCAGCATCTTGCAGCAGGCACATGAGAAGACTGTGCTTTAATATGCATCTGGAGACATTTCACATAAGGAAGGGGAAAGAGTAAAGTGCATTTCTGTGAGCTCTGTGCAGGTGTGAACAAGGTAAGAACAGTGTTTAATTGTTCTTGTCCTCATTTCACATACCTAAAGTTACTTTTCCCTTTCAAAGGCATAATTTCAAGCTGTCACTAGGTGCACTTTCCTAGGAAGACCAATTTGCTGAAAAGATTGAAGCTATATAGTGCCTTCCCACCGATGCCAGAATAGCTGTTTCTCTGATTGCCAGTCCTTCCCCCTGCCTTTTCTTCCTCACCAAAACAAAGACAAATATTACCAGCTCATATTACTCACAACCAATTGAGACAAATGACTTTAGAGGGGTGGTACTGCTTTTATTTTGCTGTACGTTTCTTTAGGGAAGCTACCATCCTTCCCAGTGCAGAGGGAAGCCTGGATCCATCCAGGGAAGTTTTTATTTCAGAAGTTCTTCTGCCCCTGCTCCCTGGGACCCATTCAGCCGTCGAGCTGTGCAGTGGGTCAGGCTGGAAGAACAATCTGTGTGTGTGGTCATCGAAGCAAGGGGCCATGAACAAGTCAGTGGGGTGAAGTTCTGGAGGTGTCTAGTCCAAAGTCCCTCTCAGAGCAGGACAACTTTAGCATAGATCAGCTGTGGCTTTATCTGGCTGAGCCTTGAAAACCTCCAAGGATGGAGGTGCCATGACTTCTCTGGGAAGTATTCACCCATGCTGCCTACCTGCCTAGCGAAACACTGTCCAACCAGCTCCTCCCAAGCCTGTTACCCCTGTAACTAACCATCAGGTAGCTGCTGACCTCTGTTAGATCATCTTTTAGACTCTTTCTGATCAAACTGAAGAAGCTCATCTCTCTCAGCATCTCTCTCTAGGTCTTGTTCTCTAGTCTCCTGAGGTAGTGAGGCTGCCCACTAGTATGTACCCTCCAGGCTGTCCACATCCCTCTTCAACTGGAGGGCCAGAAACCAAAACTAGTAATCCAATACGTCAAGGACGATGAATTCCCTTGACACGCTGGCCTTGCTGCTCCAAATATAACCCAAAATGCAGTTTTCCCTGGAAGAATACATTGCTGGCTCTTAGTCAAATGGTGTCCACCATAGCCCTTGGGTCCTTTCCAGCAGGGTGCTATTGCTGTCCAGCTGAGGATGGAATTGGTCACAACATGGACATTGCCACTCAGCTGAACTGTGGCCTCTGGTTGTGCATGTGTTGCTGGGACTCCTAAACAGAACTCCTGATAGAACTTGCTCCAGTAGTTTAAAATGTCTGTCTTATGTCTGAGCTGCTCCAGAGCTTTAACAGAAATCAAGGGTAGGGTCTTTGTATTTTTTTTTTTCCCCAGGAAGGATGAAGTCCTAAATACCCTTTTGCTATAGGAAAGCAGTAAGCTTATATATATTGAGAAACCTTTTGCTACTCTCACTAATCAGGTAGGGGACAAATATGTGGGCTATAATCTGACATAAAATCTGGAAGCAAAAATGTTATATGATTTCAAATTTTTAGACAATTTTGTTTGGCCTAGTATGGACAAATAACTACCTGCATCTTCCTGGTTTAGAAATTAAAAACAAATCTCTCTCTATTTTGTTGTTGTTCTTTTCTGCTCAGTAAAACTAATGTTATTCATTAAATTTAAACAATGGTTAACTTGCCATTCTCCTCAGTAATTATCTTTCATCTCTTAGGAGTACATAAACACACAACATTTGCAGTGTATAAAGGCCCATGCCAAACACACATAAGTAAATAAAGAAAAGGAGAGTGTGAGCTGCTTTTGTGATACTCTTCATGACAGAAAGACTGTTCTTAAAATACTTTCCACTTGTAAAAATATCAAAACTGGATCTTGCAATGTGGGTTAGGTATTTATGATAACTTCTCTTCCTGGAGTATAGAATTTGTTAAAGTGTCTTAAATTATTTATTTACAGGTTTCAGTTCAACATTGAAATGCCCATTTTGATGAGCTGGTGATGAGATGTCATTACTTGTTCCACTTCCATTCAATAATTAGCCATCCCACTCATTTTGTCTTGATCCTATCAAGCATGTATTCACTTTGATTGGATAGAATATTCATTGGTAAAGGCTGTGAGGAGGCACGTAATTCTATTTATGTTCATCCCTTAATCTATTTCTGCAGTTTAGAGGATCTAATAATTCCAACTCTTTCACCCTTGATTGTAAATTAATTTAGTAAATTGAGATGTTATATTTTATAAAAAATTTGAAGAGTTTCATTCCTGAAATGGGCTGTTGCGTTCTTTACTGATGGGAAAGCATTCTGCAGAACTAAAGGTACTCACAACTTTTTCATGGTTAAGGATATTAAAGTTTAAATCAGCCATGCAAAAATCACCTTTTCTTTTTGGTTTTATAAAGGAAGAATAACATTCCCCAGGAAAAAAAAAACCTGTAATGTGAAGAAGTATTTTCCTTGGGGTGTTTCTCACCTGACCAGATGAAGATGTCTACAGCTAATGCCTCTATCAGCTCATCATCGAGAGTCTCTGTATACTCAATAAATAGCAATAGATGCATCTGATGTGATTGGTATCACGACAAAGGGGCTGTAAAGGGATATCTGTTGTCCGTGAGTACGCACCAATTGCCATTTCAGATGCGGCAGTGCATTTAGCACACCTGCAAGGGGATGGCAGATATGGTGTATGACCTCAAAGAGACCCTTCTGGAAACGTGGCTGGAGCCAGGCATCTCTGGTGGCACCAGGTGCCTGTGTTAGGTGACTGAGTCAGTAACAGCCTGCATGAGCATGATCCAAGGCTTTTAGGGATATCAGCTTAGGAAATCATGCTTGGACTCTGATGCTGCTCAGGGAGGAACTAGGCTTCTCTTGGTACAGTGCCATCTCATCCAGCTCTGTGTGGATCTCTTGGATCCCCTGGGGCATATAAAGCAACATTAGGCAGTTATATTTGTCCAACAGAACCAAGCCCTGGAGCTGACTGCAGTGTGAATTTACGCTCTTAGTGCACATGTGGACAGCTAAGCTCCTGCCTCTGCCTCTGGAGATCAATTCTGCCCCCAAAGTTAGGCACCTCTAATTCCCAATCTTTATCACAGCTGGTTATTGTTCAGGACCAGCTATGAATGAGATCATCCCGTTGATCTTACTTAAGTAAGTGGCTGTTTGCTAGTGGAGCTCAATATGATGTGGTGTTACTGACATATCTTTTTCACAGGAGAGATGCCTGCAGTCATTCTCTGGTGGTGACTCACCAGAGAACTCGGAATTGCCACATCTATGATTATTTGTCTGTTCTAAGATGAAGATTTGGAGTTAAACATACTGCAATAAGAGCATAATTTTTCCCTTAGGATCTGTTGGAGGCTCTTGAATGCAAAGATATACACAAACAGTTAGCTTTGTCCCATGCAAGTGGTCTCTGAAGAGAGGTGGACTATACCGTAGGTGGCCCTGCTTGAGCAGGGGTTGGACCAGATGACCTCCAGAGGTCCCCTCCAGCCTCAGCCGTTGTGTGGTTCTGTGATTATACTGAGTTGGACTCTGCCCAACTGCACTGGGTCAGTACAGCTGGGGTTCAAAATTAGGTATCCAGTGAGTACCCTGTGTCAGGATTCATCCTAGTCTGGCTGAAGTGGGATGCAAAGCTGCTATGAACTGGTGTAGGAGGAAGAAGGTTGTAAGAGCTGTACCTGGCTTCTCTCTGGGTGCTGAGATCCTCCTGATTTCACTGAGATTTCTGTACCTCCAGAGCAGTTAGGAATGCAAATGCTTCTTTGGATCTGGATCTGAGATGAGAAAGGAGGACAGATGGAGCTCACCTATCTCCCGCTAATACTATCTTTATCCATCACTACTAAATTAGTTTCTACATTAAAGCTATTTTAGCATTTATTTTTTGCTCTGAGATTTTTGCAGTTTATTACAAAGTCTCGCTCTTTTGGGATAATTCCATCTCTAAAAATTAGATTTAACACTGAGCTCTAATGCAGAGTTTAGTTCAACCTGTATCTAACTATTGTGCAACATTTGAAAAGCTTTCTTCTGAAGTACATGGGACTTGCTGTGTTAAAAAACAACAACGAGAAAACCAGGATAGTGAGCTACATGAATCCCTGCTTTGATCCAGGAGAGCAACCCTAGGACAATTTTTGGCTACCCCACTAAACTCCCTTATATATCACCATTATATCTTAACATAAAAACGTGACTTTTATGCAGCTCTGTAATCTGTTCACCACTTTTGATTAGCACAGAACAGACCCCAAAGCCTCAGCTCATCTGTATATGGTTCGCAGCACTTTGCATGGGGTTAAAACATGGGGTCTGGGTGACCCCTTGGGGTAATTAATGAACAGATTGAGAGACACCCAGGTGGCTCCAATGAAACAAACACTCAAGAGATGGAAACAACAGAATAGCTTTGTAAATAAACTCTTATTCTCTCTTAGAGACAAACCTTCTAATCTAAACAGGCATTAATATGCAAATAAACAACCTTTTTGTCAATAGAAGGGAGCTGAGAATAGAACTGATGTACTCAGTGTATTTACTCAGTTTTACCTGATATCTTTTTGCATGATAACTGTTTTAACATTAAAAACAGAGCCTCAGAAAGGAGCCAAAGCCAGATTTAACGGAGTCCTAGCAGTAGGTGCTTGTGGGTGGGATGCTCTGCCAGGACAGGGAAACGGGCTGCCCGGAGAGCTTGTAGAGCTGCCTCCACCAGGGACTTTTCACAAATAGGTCAGATCAAGATTAGCTGGGAGGCTTTTTAGGCAGATTGCTTCTGCTTTAGTCTTGTGTCCTGTGGGTTCCCAAAGCCTCTCCCAGAGAGTCTCTCTGTGCAGTCTGCATGAGGGTATTTGAACTGTGACATTTGTTTGAATTGGGGTGTTCTGTGGTGGGGGAGCCTCCAGAATGACCACTCAATGAATGCCAGCATAGTCTGCTTCTAAGTCCTGTCACAGTCTCAATGTTAATGAATAATAATTGACTTAAACGTTACGTTTCTTCTCTTCTCTTCTCTTCTCTTCTCTTCTCTTCTCTTCTCTTCTCTTCTCTTCTCTTCTCTTCTCTTCTCTTCTCTTCTCTTCTCTTCTCTTCTCTTCTCTTCTCTTCTCTTCTCTTCTCTTCTCTTCTCTTCTCTTCTCTTCTCTTCTCTTCTCTTCTCTTCTCTTCTCTTCTCTTCTCTTCTCTTCTCTTCTCTTCTCTTCTCTTCTCCTCTTTTTCCTTTTTTACACCACTTTCTCCTTCATCCTACACTAATGCGATCATAACACCATACTGATGACATTTTTTGACTTTCAAAATTAGGATCCAAATATGCAATATTTAACGGAGCTGTGAATAAGAGTACAAATGTGAGCAGACCCACTGATTTCAGTGGAATGGGTTAACACTAAGCACATAGGGAGCACAGCAATCATGTACTGAGCCTGCAAGTGCATCGACCTCATGGTCTGAGCCTTGTCTGTGGGCTCTCCTGCTTGTGGGGATGCAGTGACTCCATGGAGATCCCACTGGGATGTGGGCATCACCAGGCATGTACGCCAGGCTGCAGCAGTGACGAGGAGAAACGGAGGGAATAGTTCCTCTCTCAGACAGTTGTGTTTAATTTTCAGCAACATACAAAATTCACTTTTTTTTTTTTTTTCTGAAAATTATTCAGGCAACAAGGGGCAGCGACTTTCCTTTGCAAGCTGCATGCCCTTTCCCCAGCATGTGTGCTTAAGGCTTGCTTTCTTACCTTCTTACAGTGGTGATGTTTTTTCAAGCTGTATCCTTTGCATTTCTCTTTCCTTTGATCTCCCTGTTTGTCTGTTTAAAATATGCATGTGCACTGAAGAATAGCAAGTAGAAACTTTTTGCCTATGTACTTCTTTTTCAGATGATGCCATGTGCCCTGTGTAGGCTGGAGGTGGCTATTCTTTCAGCTGTCCATTCTCATGAAGGACCCTGTTTTTATTTTTATTTTATTACAACTCCTAGAAAATCAGTGAATCATTTTTAGAGACCTTTTCATCTCACATATAACACTGAGGTTAAAATAATCAATATTGGCTTGTATATTGAAATATACAACAATATAAGAATTTTTAATGAAGGCTTTTCCTTTTGTAAACCATTTTTTACTAGATTACAGCTACTATGGAAGTTAATATACCTAGTCCCATGTATATGTTTTAAAGCTTATTTAAGCAGTATAATAAAATATAATAATGCTGGGGGTACCTTGGGATTTGCATAAAAAAATCCTCCAGCACATTCAGTTTAGGAAGTGGTCACAAGCCTTAGATTTATTGTAGGTGTTTATAGCTCTCTGGGAATTTTGTGGAGGGAGGGAGGGAGGAAGGGAAGGAGGGATGGTTAGTCCTGCTTTGCTGACACTACAAAATGTAAAACTTCCTCGGGGTTTTGTAAAAGTTCCACTTCAGTGTTTAAATCATTCCTAAGTTGTGCGAGATGTAACGCTGAATATTTCGTTTTATTTCATTATTCCTTGGGACTCTCAGTTTGCTCTGATTGTCACTGCTGGAATTTCCAAAGCTGAAATTACAGAGTAGAGAGAAATATGCACAGTGCTGAAGGGATGACAGATTTTGCTCTGACTCATTTAAAATAATTTTCTTTGCCCTAAAATCTTAGAGCGATTAAAAACTGGTGATCTAGCTAATCCTCCTCAGGAACTGAAATCACTGAGCTGCCCTGATTTACACCTGTGAGAGATCTCCGGTGAGCATCTGCACGGAGCAAAAGGCAAGTCCTGCCATCTGGGATCAGCTCAAAAGCAGGCTGCGGCGGTTTGTTATCATGCAGCTCCAGAGACAATCTGGAAGTCTCCCCAAGTACATAAATTTTCATCTGTTATGGATGAAAGGAAAATATCCTTGAAATTATCTGGAGGGAAAACCACTGTCCTTCCAGTCTAATCAGAGAAATCACTGACTGCAGAAGAAGGGTCAGTGATACTAATAAGGTTCTTGCTATACCAAGACTGGCTCTTCCTCTGTTAACACTCATCGTTCGACAGTCATCAGCTGTCTCCTTCAACCAGGACACCCTGCCTCACTTTGTCATCTTCAACCGCAGCCTCAATTCAAGCTTGGTTTTGCCTTTCCAGTTCATTTATTTAGGAAATACAGTATAAAGCTATCCTGTAAATAATAATAAAAAAGCTATGTGGAAGTCTGACTGCAATGGCATCAGTTTTGGCTTGCCTCTTGTACATTTGATGGTTGTTTTTTCACTATTGCCTTGTTGGTTAGCTGGTTTTATTATGGGCCTATGACAATTTCTCTAACTGGTTTCACTTCTTACTCTTCTGATTTTCACTTATTTCCCAGTTGCGTTGTGTATGCTATCCAGAACAGGCCAGTAAACGTCCTACTGACACGTGTGCCGCACTACATCAGAAGACAGCTAGAGCACAGCTTTCCTGCTTTTGCATTTAGTCAGTGGTTAAGTTTGCAGTCTTAGATTTATCTGTACTGTTTCCATGTAAGTGGCTCACTTCTGGCTGGAAAGAGTTTATTCTGCCAGTTTAGTTAACGGAAGAATATTTGTTGACTTCAGTTGTGTAAGATCAGTGTATAAGAGGAGGTTTGATCCTCAGTGCAGTTTGGAGGCTATCCAGTGGATATTTTTTCTCTTAGAGACATCTTCCACCTCTCCTCTCTCAGGATAACATGGATGATTTCTTTGCTCTTGACTTACCATGTGGTGTTTTCTGCCTCGTGCTGCCTCCTGTTTCCATGAACTGGAGAGAAGGAATGAGCAGGACGTTGCAGCTTCTGGTTCCTTCTTTGTGGACACCAATTTGTGGAGTTTCAGGAAGGTGAAGTTTGGTCCTCAGGGTTGTGTCTGCACCATGGCATGAAGGTGGGACTGTAGGGCCTGGCTGAGTGCTAGTCCGGCTGGTCCAGAGCCCTGTAGCGGTGACAGGCTGCAACGTGAGCTGCTGGGATGGGGTCTGGTGGGGGCTGCCTCTGTGGGATTTGCACCCTGGCTCCGTTTCACCCAACAAGGAGCTGAATGACGTCAGGTGATTTGTGTGAGCTAAAAAAACAAGTGTCAGTTTACTGCACGGCCAGTGGTTAAGTATTCACATGTCCCTGCAGGGAAAGAGGTATTAAGAAGATGAAAGGGTACTCTTTCATGGGACAGCTGTGCACCCAACCACATCCCTTCTCTTCCTTCTTTTTTTAATTAATTAATTAATTAATTAATTAATTAATTTTATTTTTTTGGTCAAACTGCTTTCTCTCCAGCACTGGTTCTACTTCTCCATTTGAAATTTTAGGCTCATGGATGTGTATTGGTCTTTTACCTATTTATTCCTTGTTTTCCTTCTGACACGCAGTTTGCTTGTGAAGCTCAGGAGCAGGACAAGCCCAGAGCAAGCAAAAAAGCTGCAGCAGAGAGCCTGGGGAGCTAGGTGGGGACAGGAACTGCTCCATCTACTGGAACTACAAAGGGAAAACTGCTGTGCCTCTGCTTCAACGAGGAGTTGGCAAACATGCATATTTCTGTGTCCATCACATGGTGAGAAGCCCTGTTTGGTCTGTTTTTAATTGCAGTAATGGAATGCAGAGAAATAACCTTTATTTTGCATTAGGAGGATCCACATCAGGACAGAAAGTCCCCATTCTCACAGGCAAAGTACCCGCCGATGGCCTCTATCCATGGAGCCATTCTGTCGAGGTCTGGAGCAGGCAAATATCTACATCCCTGGCTAGCATGAGTTTGCAAAAAGCTCATTTTATTCAGGCTGCTATTTAGTTTTGTTAGCCTCAGATCACGCCCCACGACAAATGCCAACCGTGTTAATGCATCCCGAAGCACTGCCGATCCTACCCATATGTGCAATTAGAATTCATTATTACAAGCTAGTACCTTGCTGACTTGTCCATTTGTAGTGTCACACACAATGAGGATTTTGAAAGACAGCAACAGCCCAGCTGGAACGACATGAGAGCTGCTTTCGCAGCAGCACAGCTGACATAGCAGTAGTGACACAGCCAAAATTAAATCACCGCTCTGGGAATACTTGGCAGAGCAAGCCCAGATTGGAAGCGCCCAGCAGGCCTGGTGACATCACGGGCACTTTTTTTCTCCTCCTGAAACACTTCAGAAAAATGCAGGAATCTTATTTCGTAAAATGCGGCGTTCTTCAAAGTGTTCTCCCGTGATTCACTTGCGTTGGGTGTGGTAACAACCCTCTCAGTTCCCTGCCTACTTACACGCATTAATTGTCTCCCACTGGAGATTTCCTGTCTTCCTTGTAATTATTTGGGGATGGAAAAAAAAAATATCTGATATGTCACCTAATAGGATAAGCCCTTACTGGGTGAGTAAGGAGAAGATTGAGCCCACAGTTTCGGCACTGTGTTCCTGATCCAACGTCTATCCGTATCTGTGAGTCCATTAACCTAGTCGTGCAGTGGATCCAACCTTCTAAACTGTCTGGGTTTAAAAGCCTCTGTGATGGCTCTAGGAACTACACTTTCAGGATTCTGGTAAAAGTGAATTTTGGAAGTGTGTCTTTATGCAATGTGTTAGAGTTTCATCACCTGAAAGGAGAAATGATCCTGATCCAGCCACTCTGCTTGGAGAAATTTTTTAGGGTTCTGGATCACACTTTCATTAAAGCTCACCAATACCGACCCTTTGCAAAAGTTGCTTTCTCCTTCTGCCACTGTTGGAGGTGATCAATTTTTTGGTGCCTAACTCTGTGAAGGATAAATGTTACTTTCTGACCTGCTGGTTGGTCTGAGGGTCTTCTAATGGGGGAAGCCACTGGGGAAAACCTACCACTTGGATCCACTAGCTCCACTGTGGGACTTAACCTGATCACAGCAATCATAGTGCTATTTCCTCTGTGTTACGCTGATGAAGCTTTGGGCTATTTTGATATGGTTTTGATTATTTGAAAATCCTTTCCTCATGTTTATAAGCACATGTGATGGCAAATGGTATGGGTGGAGACCAGATCTTCTGTTTCAAGGAAACTCTGATTCTCCATTCCCAACTGGAAAGGAAAAACTATCCTTTCCCAGTAAGTGAAATTCCAGGAAGGCAGTTAAATGAGACAAAATGTTTGGTCTTAATTTCCATCTTTTAAAACGTTGCTAACTGAATTTTGTTTTGAAAGTCCATTTCAGGAGAAAGAAAATCAAAACTGCTGTTCCAAAAGGACAAAATAGGATATGTGAACTTCACAATGTGCCAATTATTTTCTTTCTAGGGCAAATGCCATCAAAATCAACAGATTTTTTTTTTTGAAAATGCATGAATTATGACAAAACCAGATCTTTTTTGGCCCCCCAAATACTTTGATGAAATCTTTCCAATCAGCTGCTACCGCAAGAGCACCCTTGGGCTGAACATCCAGGCAGATCTGGAATGGGCTTGCCAAAGGCACCTGGTGAGTCTGAAATCAAAGCAAGTGAACAGTAGCAGAGTGTATTAATAATTAAATGCTTTAATATATTAAAGCAGGATACTTTGGAGAAAAAAATAAACAAACAAACAAACAACAACAAAAAAACCCTAAACCCCCACTGTTTTAAAGGTAGTTCAGCTGCTGTGAAGGCTGGATCTTTTCTTTCCATTTGTACTTTTGGAAATTCTCTTCCTCTAGTTCCCTCTTGTAACTCACTGAGCAGATTTATATGGCTGCAGTGGATTAAGGATTTTATGGGAACTTCATTTAGATTGAGAAATGGAGATAGAAAAGTTAAATAAGAAAATGAATAATTCAGTTTCTAGGAGAGTAGGCCGTGTCTCTTCTTTGTGATGTTGTGTGTGATGTATAATGCACTGCCTGTATAACTCTATACCTGGATTTTGGTGCCAGGTACCTCAGCTGGGATGCCAGAAGCCAGCATTGGGCTAGGAAACAGGAAACGGGGGATTTAAGTCACCTGGATGAATGCAGTCAGTGCTTTGTGCTGGACACAGTGTTTTGGGTGTGCTGAAATTGTGAGATAGAAGTATGCAACTTGATGGCTTCTTTTCATGTTATTAATAGTGAGAATAATATCTACCACCTCATGCAGGAAATATAACCTTAGGAGTATATAAAAGCCAAGACCGTAGGTCCCTTGAGTTTCTTATTTTAGTGCCAGAGTTATCCAAATTTTCTTCATGTCTGTGCATGCACGTGTATATGACTGTGAACTACATGCAGAATGCCAGCAACAGCAAGCCCAGACTTTAGCTTCAATGATCAATTTGGGAAATGATTATTTATTTGATAGCACCTGAAGACAGAAGAGTTTCTTTAAAGGAAATTGTATGGAAAAAAGAGATTGCAGTGCAACGAAAGACTTGACAGTTCAGTGAGGAGAAAGAGTAGGGAAGAAAATGGGTTATGGAAATTGGAATATGTGGTTACTGAAGTTAGTGTGGGTGGTTAGAAATAATTTTGCATGTGAAGTGTATGTACATCCTTTTTCTGAAAAGCATGTGAAAGAAGTGATTTTTTAATTTCAAGGATAAAGGTTTCTCTTAGAAATGTTACTCGGGATCTGCAGATGAACAAGAACCCAGAGTTATTATTTACTGAGGGACGGATTTTTGGAAACAGCCAAGCAAAATGCATTCCTGATCACTCATCCTTGTGAGCTGTGACTCTGCAGCTTTTGTCTCTTGCACTGACATTTTCCCTTTCTTTATTGGACAAAAATACAAACAACGAAAGCCAGTTGGAATATTCATTTGGAAATACTTCTTTAAAATAAATCACTTCGTTGTCAAAATGGAAACTGATGTGGAAAATTCCTCTTTTTATTGAAAAACAAACAAACAAAATAATGCAAAAGCCAAACTATGATTTCTGTTTGGTTCATGACAACAAAAGTCCCAAACATTTTTGTCTGCAAATTGGGTTGAGGGCCAAATATTTTTTTTTTCAGTGGATGAAACCAGAAACTTTTTGGATGAAACTTGAAATTTTTTGCACAAAACAAATTAATCTTTTGCTGGACTATTTGTGAGGGTGTAAACATTTGGCTGTCCTAGTGCAAATTCTTATGCATCCCCTACAGAAATGGGTGGACATGGCCATGCAGACAGATTGCCCAGGGACAATTGTGAGTTCAGAGTTTGCCCAATGAATGCACAAATTCCTCTACTAAAAGACTTGTTTTGGATGCCATAAAGGCCATAAAACATGGTACAGAAATGCTCTGTCATGTCTTTTACAGTTTGGACAAGTTGAAGTGGCTTTTGAATCTCAGCGGGGTGTAGGAAAGCAGAGCTTTGTGTGCAGAGCTCTCAGATATGCCGCACAGGTCTGCTTGGGCCAGATAATGTTAATTGCGTGTGAGGAAATTGAGATTCTTTGCCCATTTAGAGATCATCCATCATTTTCAGAATTAAGCATCAGAGCGGTTCTCACATGAAAGTTAAGGAAGGTAAGGAGTCTCAGTGTAATAGTATGCGATTGCCAGGTAATGAAAGGTGCTGGGGCTCATTACCTAATTACAAGAGGTCTGTCTGCCTGCCTGGTAGGGAAAAATCTTCAGCACCCATAGCTTTGAGACAGATTGCCTGGCCCAGGAAAAGTAATGCCATTCCCTCCATCGGTCACAAAGAGCCCATGTGCCTTGCTGTTAACCAGACGAGAGGCAGGGGACACCTGTCCCCAGGGGACTGCCAGCACTCTGGCACTGTCCTACACCTGTACTGCTCCCAGAGAGCAGAGGAGCCCCCCTGTGAACCAGGCATGGAGGTGGAGATCAAAGTGGAGATCAAGGTCTCCAGTGTCCACAGTCTGCCGCCTTCAGCTCTCCTGCCGGACAGAGTGAGCTCTGCATCGCCCCTTGCAGCCAGGCCAACGCTCAAGAAGTGTTAGCACATGGTGTCTTTGCTATCACTTAATAAATGGTGCTGTGGGGATGAGTGCAGGGAATCTGTACGCTGTCTGCAGAGAAACAGTGAGCTATGTGTGGCACCTTGGGAAAGGGCAACGCTGGGATGAGACCAAATCAAAAGGTTTTTCTCACTGCTGTCATCCGCAGCGAGGAGCTTTTTGTTACTTCTCAATGCATGTTTTGCTGACACTGTTTTAACAGGTGCGATCAAACTCCACTCGCCTGAGACTGAAAAATGCGCATTGGTGCTGCAGGTAATAGGGTGTAAATCTGTAGACTGTGATGGTCTTTGTATCACAGCGCTGGGGCAGCTTTGGGAAGGACTAGTGATGGCTTTTTCATCTCTGTTATGACTAGCTGGCTCTCAAGGGAAAGAGACCTTGAATTCTGGAAAAAAGCACATTACACTTCATCACATCTGGACATGAAAGATCTTGAACGGTGCTCACGTCTCCCAGTAACTGTAAAAAGCAGTATCGCTCCCCATTTGGGACACAACTGATGGACCTGAACAAATGAAATAAGAACGAACAGAGGTTATTAAAAACAAATAGGGGTATCAGGGCCTTCAAAAGCTGCACAGAGCACTGACAGCTCCCAACACCTTCTCACCTGGAGTTCTCTGTCCAGAGCAGGGTGAGCCCCCCTACCCACTGCGATGTGTAAACCATGGAATCCTACAGCCGGCCGCTGGAAGGACCCAGCGTGTGCACCCACACCTGGGACAGGCTTCCCTTGGCAGCAAGAGGGGGAAGCTGGATGTGGAGGACCAAAGCCATCACTTCCTAGGGCTGTGTTTTAACCACCAGATCACACCGACCCCACAGTAAAGCCGGGGAGAGTTAGGGATGCCCAGCTGCTCGCCCTTCATTACTTGCAGCCAGAAAATGAATCGGTGGCCAACCCAAACAACGTCTAAGTCTGGAGTACTGGTGAGGAACATCAGACACCAAATTGTCTTCTGGGAGTCACACCACGTTTGGCTCTTCAGTTGAGTATTTTTGCCTGTATAGCAGCTGTGTGACTGACCATTTCACTCCATCCACAGAAGCTGAACTGGGAACCTTACTTGGGTCTGTGAATCATTAATGAACTCTGCCAGAGACACTAAAATGTGTGTTAATTGTATAGAGGGATGCTTAAGTACCTGGATGACAACTACGTTTCACAGTCACATTGATACTTTTCCATATACTGTCAAGTTCTGCCTACAAAATGGTGAGAGCATCCTAACGGCTCAGTCTGTCATTTATCTGGGTGTAGACAGTGGCCATGGCTTTCCCATGTCAGTAGGTATCAAACAACCAGACTGAAGTCATAAATTGTAACCTAAATCACACCAAGCTATTGTGCTCACCGTCATCCCAAAGGTGTCAATGAGGAATTTTAGTTTGTGCTTTCTGTTTTCTCAGCTTTGGATGTATTTGAAAGCCTGTTCTTTCCCCGTGATGAAAAGAGGAAAGGATGTGGGGGGAGACAAGGAGTCAGTGTAAGTCAGGAATTATTGAAGAGCCGAATACCTAGGGGCTCCCTGGTGTCCAGATTCACCCCATCTGACTGCGGACTGGTGGGATGCATCGAGGAGTGGGAGCACTGTATCACCCATAGAGAGAGGCAGGAGGAGGTAATCCTGAGCCCTCTGATGTGCCTCTCTGCTTTCCACCCACCTCCCCACAGACAAGGACCCACTCTCTGTTCTCCCAGGTCTGACAGATCCCAGCCCTCCTAAGGGAGAGCCCCTTCTACAGGGCTTTTCTTATCTTTCCCTTTCAAATTAAAGGTATTTGCATAATTTCCCTATCTGTCATTTAGCAGTTGGCTAGGAATTTTTGAGTTCTTGTGGAAGATGAGCATGTCCACTTTTCCATGCGAGGGGAATGCAGGTTCTGATGCAGGCTGCCCTGCCTGTTGTGCAGAGCACTGGTTAATAACCAAGGTTTTTATATGGGTTTTGGTTGTAAAATAGTAAATAATTGAGTATCTTCTTCTGTTGGCCTTGGATGGAGTATTAATATGAACAGAATAACAACTGTTGCACTTCATCGCAGAGCTGGCTGCATTTTAACAGCCCTATAAACCCAGGGTGTATAATGCAGAAGTTTTATTAGTTACTGAAGAGACAGTATGAAAATTAAAATATTTTTTGCTATTTAGTAAAATATGCTATTTATCTCATATGTAAAGTGAAGGCTTTAGAAAAACTATTCATGTAACAATAATCTGATTATTCTGTTCTTTTCTTCCCTGTTTAGTTTCCCACATGGCTTCCCAGTGGCGCTCAAAATGGGCTGATTTTGAGCATCACTGGTGTGCTGTTCTTGTTCCTGCTGCAACTCCAGAGAATGACACCAGTACCTGACCCTCCTTCTCTTCACCCCATACCTCCAACTGATGTAATCCAAGATTTTTTCTCTTCTTCCTGACTGATGCTATTGTCACCAGGACATCTATCTGTTCTAATACTGCGATGTATAGACAGGCATATATACAGGTATCAACAAGTGAAATGACTTCTCGGACAATGCAGCTGTAGCAGGGGCAGGTAAGAAGTCCGGAATTCTTGAATCATTGCACTGTGCTTAATCCTTCAAAACATAAACCCATCCTTGTAATCCCAACTAGACCTCATCTCATAGGCAGGGGGCCACGAGTCTCATCTCTGAGTTGGAAGTGAGCTGTGCCTCTTCGTTGTGAGCTACAGGTTTATTATCACCTTGGGACCAACATTACCGGCATTGGACACGACCACATTGCAGTGCTGGGTGCCAAGTCCTCTTCTGATCTGCTTTTGCTGACAGGTACTCTAACTTCATCTCCGGTTATCTCATACCCAGTCTGTGGCAGTTTCTAGCCCTGAAATCCTGTCGAGGTATTATAATATCACTGCAACAAGCAGCTTTCTGCTGGCACTTAGCAGTGGAGCACATGCCAGAGATTCATGTGAATCATAGGGAAATGGTTCCCACTACTGAGTACATTAAGTTAAAGGAGAAAGCTATTTCCATAGTAACCACATATGGTAGGTCAGATGGTGACTTTCCAGATTTACCACCAGTGGTTTTGATTCTGAATTATTTATACAGTGAATTTAGCTTCTCCGGTCTGCTTGGCTGGTTGCCTGTGAATCTCCATGTTAACATGTGGGAGAAAAGGGAAGTTTTATATGTAGTGCCAGAAATGCTTAGGCTTGATGTTTTTATTCATAGATGAAACATTGCTATTCTCATGGCAAGGATCAGCGCAAATAGCAGTGGAAACACTTGGGCTCTCAAATCTGTGTTTTACTAGGGACAGTGTAGTATACATTAATTTGAACATGTTATAGGTGGAGCTGGTAGCAATTGCTATGCCTATATTACCAAACATGTTTCCTCTCTAAGACCCACTTTTCTCACTTGAAACTCCCTGAAGCTTAAAATGTTTCAGCTGAAATCCGTCAGTTCTGCTGTTTCTTTGCACGGTGATTTTTGGAATATTTTTTCAGACAATTGCAGGCTGAATTTAGGGGAAAAGTATTGCTTTGCTCATGTCAAAATTTTCTTAAAATTCTTTTCCTCATAAACTCGAGTACTTTTTGTATTGGGAGTGAGCACCTAAAATTGCACAATAAAGCGATCTTAACACTGCGATTTGTCTTCATTTGTTCCCAAGAATTATAGCCAAATGTGGTGAAAGTATAAATTTTTGATTAATTTCAGAGCAGATTTACATTATATGCAACTTTTCCAACCCTCTGAGCTCATTAGGGCTCTGCTGAGCCCAACCTTACCAACCTCCTACTAACAGACAGACCTAAGAGAATGAGGGATGTGATATTTCATAACCGCGGACATCCCTTGTAGTTCCTGGTGTAAAACAGGACTGGAACATCTCTGCTGTCAGTGATTATTTCTAGCTGCTGGAGTAGGAGAGAGCTCAGCATGGAAAAGAAGAGCTCCCTGCTAACGGGTGGGTATGGTCGAAGTCTTTGTCCCAGCCAGCCTAAGGCATCCCCGCAGCTCCCCATTAAGGCACTTCATTTTGCTGGCTAGGAGGTGTTATTTCAGTAAGGATTAACTGTGAGCAGTTCTGTCACAGGGCCAGCAACAGGGTGTTCAGCATGGGTTCATAAACCAGGGCTGAGAAGTCTTTCAGCAGAATTTGGCCTTCTTAAGCAGGGGTTAATCATTTTTCATATACTTTGTCCTACCAAACACCACCCCTGGACTCATTGCACAACTTTGGCACACCAGTCGGTTCCTTTCCCCAGGAGATTTTTGCCTAAGGCACACCCAGACAATCTGCTCTCTTTTGCACATGGAAGAGAGGAGAAGTCTTCCCCTACAAGGGGCAGAGGCTGCTGGGTCACGCTGGATCACTCACCATCATGGGCAAAAGTAGTGCAACGACCATGGAGATCCCACAGAGACAGGCAGCAGTGGCCGAGGGATGGATCAGTTTCTGCCAGACAGCAAAGCCATGGGCTGCGAAAGTCCTTCCAGGGCAGGTACCCTGCTGTGAGGATGAAAAGCTGTCCTGGTGGGCTAGGGGTCCGTGGTGTGACCCCAAGATACCAAGCTGGCAGTGGCTGGGAAATGTGTCTGCAAGGGTGAATGGCTGTGGGGCAGGGGCTAAGGCAGGCTGATGCCGTACATCACAGGGGAGTGAGCGATGAGGTGGCAGTAAAGCCATCAGGGTAACGGGAAGTAATTGCAAGCAGGAGGTAAGCATGAAGATATACAGCTCACATGGACATGGACTTGCATGGACACAGAGCTGCCAGGAAATTAGCGAGCCTGGCGCCGTGCAATCATGCCTCTCTTTCTAACTGGTGCTCATAGTAGTGTTTGATGCCAATGCTGTATGTGGTTACCAGCAAGGTCTGTGTGCTGCATTCTTCCCCTTACCATGGAGCTGAACGGATTAGGGCCTCATGGTAATCTTTTAGACAGCAGAATTAGCTTAAAATCCAAGTTCTTTGGATGGGGAAACTGTGCTCAAGGCACACCAGCTTCTCTATCCAGGAAAATGATTGGCAACAGATTTGCTTATGCAAAGATCTGGCACCCATTCCCCTAATGCTTGGCTTCCGTGTTATGTTCCTGTCCTTCCTCTGATTTCTCTTGTCTTGATGCTCTCCTGTTGCTTTGTGTTGAGGTTGAGCCCTGGCAGGCAGCTGGGCACCACCCAGCCGCTTGCTCGCATTCCTCAGGTGGGATGTGGGAAAGAATCAGAGAGGTAAAAGTGCGAGGACTCATGGGATGAGACAAAGACAGTTTACCAGGCAAAGCAAAAGCCGCACACACAGGGAAAGCACAGCAAAGCAAGGAATCCCTTCGCCCTGTCCCACCGGCAGGCAGGCGCCAGCCACCCCCAGGACAGCAGGGCTCACCACGTAGCGGTGCCTTGGGAAGACAAACGCCACCGCTCCCAGCGCCCCCCTGCCTCTTTTTTTTCCCCCAGCTGCCATTGCTGAGCATCCCCGTGGTGTGGGATGTCCCTTTGGTCATTCGGGGCCAGCTGTCCTGGCCGTGTCCCCTCCAGCTCCTGGGGCACCCCCAGCCCCTCGCTGGCAGGGCAGCACGAGGAGCTGGGGAGTCCTTGGCTCTGGGTGAGCGCTGCCCTGCAACGACTGAAACAGCGGTGTGTTATCAGCATTACTCTCATCCTAAATCTAAAACACAGCATCATACAAACCTTTATGAAGAAAATTAACTCTATCCCAGCCAAAAACATGACACTTTGTCACACACTACAAGTCAGGGCAGATGGAAAAGGTCCACTGAAGTTGCTGTGTGTTATTGGTCTGGGGGGCTTAAACCATCTGTATGCTTAGCCATGCTTTCATTCTGTCTCAATGCAGGACATGGTGCCTTCCCCTCTCCCCTGGTTCCCATGCGATGGAAAACCAAATATCTGTATGATCTGGATGAAGGCCTTACTGAGGAAGACAAAGGAAGCTGGCTCCTATCTTTTAACCAGCTATGGACTCTCCCCTTGCCATGGCAGGCATTTCTACTATTGATAAGCAGTAATATTGGTCAGGAAGCCCTTGGCACTGAGGTACCTCTGAGTATTTTGTTCCTGGGTCCTCACATTTGGTACTATTTTGAACTCTCACGTATCAGGTCAGGGATCCCATTATCAGATCACTGTGATGCTTTGGGTAATTGTGTGATTTTAAGGACTGAAGCTCACCTACTAGGGTGTTAAATGCACTAGATGCAGGTGTTCAGCTGCTCAGTGATGTCAGATGGGTCTTTTTCATTGCCTAAAATAAAAGATGTGTTAATTTGATTAATCCCAGCATTTTTTATTCTATGGCAGAAAACTCCTCTTTCAAGGTCATGTTGTGAGCTCACATTACTGCTTCAGGATGACCTGGGTAGGGAGCTCCCGTCCCACCACCTCCCTTACTTTCTGCCTAGTTTCTGTTTTGTGGTTTTGGTTGCAAAGGGAGATAGAACATTTTTCTCCTTCTGTCTGGAGCTGAGCAGATTTTTGTGTCAAAGCACAATCCTGCTGTCTGCCTGTTTCAGTACAACACACAACTGGTATCTGAACAACTTGAAAGCGGAACAAATGCTCCTAGATCCACAGGTTTTCCTGTTGATGGCCCAACATCATCACTGCTCCACAGTCTTACAAAGAGAGTGCTAACACTGCCCAGCAAAATAAGGAGCAGCTCATAGCAATGTGCACAGAAAAGTTATCAGTTACTTCTTTCTGCTCACCGCTCTGCCAGCTTTTAACCCTTGGAGCCACAACTTTTCAACAGGAACCTGATGAATATTTTTTTGAAAGGTTTGGTAGAGAGCGCTTGTTGCATGTGGGATGAGAGGATGGCACCACGTTCAGCCTCCGTCGAAGAGGAAATATCCATGCAGCCATCTGTCGTGGACAGCCAGCCCCTTGCTCTGGAGAAAGGCTTGCTGTGCTCTCTGGGCTGACCGCTGTGGAAGCCTGCCCGCATCAGGCCATAAAAATCTCAGTTTGGCAGCAGAGAAATCGGTGAGAGCTTTCCATTTATTTCAGTGGAAACAAAAACAGGCCTGTAATTCCTAACAACTTTATGTAGTCATTAAAAAAACAGAAGAACTAAGAAATAACTAGCAAAAAAACAAACACGGAAACCACCCGTGTAGCAAACATGTTGCCAGCAATTTGTTTTCCAAATGAACTTAACCATTTTGCCACTCTGGCTGTGATGTGAAAAGCGTTAACTCTCTCTCCCACATCCCCAAATCCTTTTATTTCATCTCTAAACACAAGTGTCCCTTGTTATGAGGCATGTAAGAAGTGCTCACCGGAGCTGCTGAATTGCTGATGAGAATCTGTCAGTGAAGATGAAATTAATCCCACTCTTCTGTGTTTTACCTTCTTCCTTCAGTGATGAACAGATAAAAGGTGTCTCAGAATGGGTCAGGACTGGGTGGCCAGGACTGCAAGTACCTGATATTAGTGGGGACGAATGCAGATGGACAGTTTTCCTTCATATGCTGGCTCTGTTCCATGATCTCAGATGTTGGATCAGTCTCTTTATCTAATTTCTCACATAGCCACTGCTCCTTTTCAAATTTTTCTTTACTAAATTTTTTCTTTACAAAATTTTCTTTACTAAAGCCAAGGCCCAGATGGGTTATTCAGTGAGTGAGAGATGCAAAATAATTTGGGTTGAGAGGAACTTCTGGGCATCATCTGGCCCTGCCCCTGGCTCAAAGCAGAGTCAACTTTGGAATGAGAGCAAGTGGCTCAGGGCCTTGTCAGGTCAAGTTTTTTTTATTTTATTTTATTTTATTTTATTTTATTTTATTTTATTTTATTTTATTTTATTTTATTTTATTTTATTTTATTTTATTTTATTTTATTTTATTTTATTTTATTTTATTTTATTTTATTTTATTTTATTTTATTTTATTTTATTTTATTTTATTTTATTTTATTTTATTTTATTTTATTATTTTATTTTATTTTATCTCCAGTGCAGACATTCCCCACCTCTCTAGGTACTTTCTTCAGTGCTGAACCATGCTCATGGTGAAATCTTTTTCCTTGTATCTTTTTAGAGCATTACTTGTGTCTTTTCACCATCCACCTCTGAGAAGAGATGGACTTCACCTTCTCTATGCCCTCCCATTAGATAGATGTAGACAGAAGCAAGCTCTCTCCTGAGCTGTTTCTTCTCCAGGCTGAACAAGCCCAGTTCATTCAGTTTCTCTTCCTACAATGTGTGCTCCAGACCCTGATGCCCTTTATAGCCACCGATGGGACTCACTGTGGTCTGTCAATGTCTGCATTGAGTCTGGGAGCCTGAAACTGGGCACAGTTTTCCAGATGTGGCTGCACCGGTGCTGAGCAGAGGAGAAGGTTCACTCCCCTGACCTGCGGGCTTCGCTCGTGCTAACATGGCTCTGTATGAGGTTGGCAAGGGTGCACTGCTCACCCAGGTTAACTTGGTGTCCACGAGCTGTCTCTCAGTACATACAGCTGCATGGCGGTGCTGCTCCATCCCAAAAATGAGAGAAAAGCGTGGAATATCCTGGTACATAGCTGACCAGGGGCCCCCTCCTGTCCCTCAGAGTGTGGGGTGCTGAGGTTTGGCTTCTGGCACCACAGCAGCTTTATCTGTGTCGAGCTGTGGTGTGATCTGGTTTTAAAAGGCAAAACGAAGGCACAGACACCCCATCAGTTTGCAGACTGTGTGGCTCCGTGTCGCACGCAGATTTTGCAGCAGTCCTCGGGCTTCTTTCTTTATCCACTAGAGGGACCCAAATGCAAATAAAAGCTCTAAGTTGTCCGCTAGGGAAAAGTGTGTGGGGGGTCAAGGATATTAGCATTGCATGAAAGGCAGTATTTTCTCCCTGTTATTATTTGTGTTAAGGACTCGATTCACCTTTCATTGAGCTCGAGGTTGAAATACTCGGAGTCTTTAAGCTAAGACCTGGAGTACCTATTTCAGAACCATTTCGCAAGGCTTGAACACTTCAGATATTAATAGCTAAAATAGCTGCAAGCCAAAGGCAAACCTTGAGTAGTGAATATTTCAGTTTCCATGTGTATTTTACCAGTGACCTCTCTGCTGTGGCTCCCTGGATGGACACTGCTCTTTTCTGCCAGATGACGGCAGAACGCGGTTTCTGTTTCAGGGGAAGGATGGAAAAAATTGCTGCTCGTCACTGTGTTTGAAACCTGCTAGAAACAAAAGTGCAGTGGGATGGGGGTCTGGATCTTCTATCCCAGCCCTTCGGAAAGAAAAGCAAAAGAAAAATGTACTGAAGGGAAAAAGACAGTAGCTGACAGTTTGGGGGGTTTATCGTGGAAAAACCACAGGATTCCTTTCTCCCCCCCCCCCCCCCCCCCCCCCCCCCCAAACTTTCTCCACATCAAGATTCACTTACAAAATCTGCTTTAACTTCAAACTACTGCTGATTAGCTCCAAGTCAGCTGAATAAATGTCCTGCCTGGAAAACCAAATCTGAAGCAGGTACCAGGTGAAGACGAGAAAAACCTGTAACAAAAAGCTGAAATCTGCCCCCCCCCCCTTTTTTTTTCTCAGTTGGAAAAAGAAATAACTCAACACATAAATGTGGCTTAATCGTATGCACCCACTGACTCTACTGAAACCCAGCCTTGAACATGTAACTACAGAAGTGTTTAGTAGAGGAACAAAGCTTTACCGCTGTCTGGGCTGCACAACCAGTTTGGCTGCAGACATCTGTGACCATCTGTCCTGGTACAGCAGGATCACTCGAGGTTTTCCCTTAGCATATGATCCTGCTCTGAAACAGAGTTATTCTTGCTGGAGGACAGGACCAAAGCACTCTGGCTTGACCGGGTTTAGTGACGAGGCATCCAAGCGAGCATAATGGGAGGGGAGCTGGCAGATAGGCTTGTAGGCACTGAATATTGGCACTGCTTGGTTTGTTGTGTCACTCATGATTTGCTTTTCTGCATTGCGAGTCTCATATCTTTCCCTTTCTCACTCTCCTGTCTCTGGCAGGTTTCATCCCACACACTTCTACTTAGAGTCTTGCAACCCAGCGACTTCTCCACCCAATCCTTGTTATGGTTAAAAGGGAAGGGCTGCCAGAAGTAGGCCCTCCGGGCTCGTTTCTGCCTGTCAGCCATGTTATTAAAACCAAACCTCCTGACTGTCTGCCTGGGCAGGTCAGAGAAGTTAAACCAGATGAGAAACATAATGAAAGAGAAAGGTGCTGGTCCTGGGACTGGCAGTCCAGGACTTGGGAAGCGGGAGAGAGCGGGAGGCCTGAGCGTATCTACTTGGTGGTCAGGCATGGCTCCACCATGCCTGTCTTCACCTGCCGTGTTTTCCTTGCTCATGGACAAACTCAGACTGAACTCAAATGTGGGAACTCTCTGAGGGAAGGAGGGTGGGTGGTGCTTTCACACAGCCCCTGCTCTTCTGGGCTGAGATGTAGGCCGCGGCCCTGCATGTGGGAAAGACTGGTGGGATGGCCAATTTAGTCAACTCTGGATATAGTGAAACAGACTCCATCACCACCACCAAAAAAAAAAAAAAGGTATTTTTGGTTTGTATAGCTTTCCAAAATTCCTGAAGCAAAAAAAAGCTGTAGCTGTTACCATCATAAAAATGATTGCTAGGGCTCTTGCCAGAGAAACGCAGTAAGAAAGAACAGCACCACTAGTTGATATGACTAAGCTGGCGTAAATGCCAACTGGCGACCAGACCCACTGCTCCTTCTTTTGTTTTCCTGCAGGTCTTTGTATTTCTCTCCTGCCTTATCGTTACCTGTCCTGCACACTTCTCTCATAATCTGCCGCTGACAGTTTTCTATTAGGCATAATTTCCTGACCATCTTTTCTATAACTTAGACATGCTGTAAATTTGGAGATTTATATGGAGTTGTATGAACTGCGCTCTTGAGACACTTGAAAGAAAAACACTGAAATGAACAATCTTGGCAGGAAAAGTACAGTTGGAGAGCTGTAAGACCAATCCATAAGAGGTAGTTAAAGCTAGTCAGTGAGAGTTGATTAAGATGAAACAGGCCCTCAGCTTTGTCACTACTTGGGACTGAGCCATCAGTGACTACAAGAGCTGTGATGTGGACTTGGGTCGATGTTAGAAAACAACCCTCCCCGCTTGATTTGCACCACATTCCTGTTTGAATCCCACTCTTATCTAGAAGCCAGGTGAGCTTGGAGAATCCCAAATAGCCAACAGCAAAACAACACAACTAAAATACCTTTGAATTATGTGAACTCTCCTTCTGAGGCATGCCTGCCTTAAAACTGTATCCTGTCTGTTCATTTTTCATTTTTCTTCTCTGAAAATGTACTGGTGTGCAAAAGAAAATAAATTTAGCAGTCACTGATGTACAGGCAGCCTGACTCCTCAATGGTAAAAACAATCAAGTCATTAGTGGTTTGGAGATTGGGCTCATAATCTTGATGACCCCAGATCTGGAGATTCATTTGGTACTGCATTTGGTCTAGTACAGTTTGGTACTTGTACAGTCCCAGCTAGAGTGCAAGGTCTGGTGTTTCCTGATCTTACAGTTAAACACTTCTCTTGCTGCTGGACTGTCTCAGCTCTTGTCCAAAGTACCTCTCTGCTACCAGCTTTGCTAACCCAGACAGGAGAGAAAGCAGGGAGCTGATGGTGCCTGCAACTGTCTTTGTAGTCTCTTTGGACTACTCAGGTGCACATGAGAGCAGACCCCTAAAGGGAGGAGAAAAAAAAATCAAATTTTAAAGAGGAAAACCAGTAGAAAAATAGATCTCAAAATGCAAAAGCCATGGCCATGTATGGCCATTCATTCCACACAGCCAAGCTGGCACTTGTGCTCCTGCAGGGCCAACATAAACCCAGGTGGGAATAAGGAAGGAGTCCAGTGATCCTCCATCACTGATACTTGCAGAGCTGACAGAAATACGAGAAAGACAATCTGGTGTGAACCTTGGTGTGAACTCTAGGTCAGTTCTTACACATGAAAATATAATTAGAGGCTGGCAGAGATACTGTAGGCACAGAATAAAGGCTGAAGGTTGTGGCCTCCTATTTGATGTAGTGTAATTCAACAAGGCAGGGCTATCTCTGACTTTGCTGGTGCTTGCCCTTCACCAGGAATGTAATACCTGAGATACTATTTCTCTAGCCTACTGTAACATCTCAGAACTGAAGCTGAAAACAGTTTTGCTAATTCACTCAAAGGTTTCAGCTGAAGGTAGAGTGTACTGATATGTTTAAAGGCTTTGAAAACTTGAGGTGTGTTATTCCTACTTAGGTCCATGTTATGGGTTAAATCTTTTGAGTAATTTTCATGCCTGTTGTGAAATTGTCATGCTGCTGTTTCATTTGCAGGCACTTGGCTGCAGTGGGAAGTTTTCTAAGATTTATAGGATGATGTATCTCTTTCTCAAAGCTATTGACAATATATGCCTTTGAAGCTTTAGAATGTTAACTTCAACATGTGACTGGTTTGATATTATGGTGCATTCTTGTCATGGACAGGAGTTTGGCTGTTTTTTTTTTTTTTTTTTTTTTTTTTTTCATAAGGATTTAGGTGTCAACAGACCTCTTTACAGCATGGAAGATTCAGAGCCATTGGACCATGGAAAAAGCAGCAACTCAAGTCACTCTAAGCATAAAGAAATCAATGTTAAATTAGCCAGTTAGTAAGATGAGCTCCATTGTCAAGTTGCCCATCTTTTAGAAGATGCATATCTTATGTTAAACCTCGCCAGTTCCACAATGGATGATCTCCCATAGAGAACAGCAAGAGCACGTCTTGGGGGAGGTAGACAACCCCAGAAGAAGCAAGCAGGAATCACCATGGTTAGATTTTCTAACGTTCATCAGAAAGAAGCATATTTATAATGTCATCGATTGCCATGAACTTACATTGATTTTTATTTAATGTGGTTACTAGTATTCTCTCTTTGTTTCAAGGGTCAACAAATTAGAAAGAAATCTTTATTTTCTCTTTTGTTGAAACCATTTGTGAACTTCCCCTTGATCTCACTGAGATCAGTGGGTGGGGCCAATATTAATTCCATGTGATAAATAAGTATAAGAAGAGAGCTATCAAAATCCTTTTTTGAGCTGGCATTGTTTTGGAGCTCTGTCAGAAAATAGTCAATGGTGACGGATGTGTTGAGGTCAGGATCATTGTATGCTATTCATTATATTCCTTATTGCCAAAAGAAAGCACAATGGTATTCCTGTTCTTGAGATCCTTTGCACCTACTGTTATTTGTAGAGCAGGAAAAATTATTGCAGCTTCTCATAACTGTATGCCAGGAGAAATATCAGAAATTTTCATTTTGTTGCTGCTTTAGATTACAGAACAAAATTAGTTGCATATGTAATAAGGCTACTGATGCCATGAGAAAATGATTTGTGACTCATGAGAAAACTTCTTAGCCAAAAATACACAAAGCTAATTGGGAAATGATTTTTTTCCCCTATGTGGCAAGACATGTCAGCCATATATTTCTCACCACATAATTGGCAGAAAAACAAAGCAATTTTATAGTCTTGTATTGTGCTACGATACGTTGGTTATTGTAAACCTTTGCAATCACCCAATTACAAGGTACCAAAGAGAAATGAACTAATCTTAACAATAATAGCTCAGGACTCTACTCAGCTCATAAGTACCTATAAAGCTGTGAAAGTGTCCCGATGTTCCCATGCACACATCTATTACTTTTCCTCCACTCTCCCTTCTCCCCCACCCCCACCTCGACAATGGTCACACTAAAAGCCCTAGGTCCAACTAAGATGTCTTAGTTTTAAATCTGCATGCTTAGGTTAACTCAGTATCGTGTGTCCTCTGTCTATGTGTCCAGAAATTTCAACAGATTAAACAGTAGACATTCAGTAGATGTTAAATCACTTTAAAAGTCCTAATCTGTCACTCAGACATCAGGTGAGTTTCCCATATTTCAGTAGAGTAAGAGCAGTCTAATCTACCTCTTGGTGGCAGCTGGCCTCTTCTATCTGGACGCAGTACCAGCTCAGTGCTAGTGTTGCTAGTGTTTAGTTGAAGCAGGAGGCTTTCTCCTTCCTCCAACCTAGGAAGTACGCTTGGGTTGTTTTCCTGGCATTGCAATGCTTTCCTACATGAAATGATGGCATTTTCTATCATCAGGAGGATATTCTGATGATTAGTGCCATAGAAATGTGAATAACAAGTAAATAAGATCTGTATGATGCATGTGTCATAGTGAAAGCTCAGAACTTAATGAGATATTCATAATTTAAATTTACAATAAAACTACTCAGTTTGATGGTTATGGCCAACTGCGGTGACAGAGCAAGTCTGAAGTCCTCAAGATCATCTGTTACAAAATTCAAACCACGTTTTCTCTTATTAGGATAGACGTACATAATTATTTAATCTCACAGTAATAAAGCTATAGTTCTCTGGACTGGTTGACAAAGGATCCATAATAAAGGAGAACTAATCCACCCTGGGATAGTGAGGGTGAGCAGAAAAAGATTATGCCGCATCCTATATTATTTCTTTCACAGGATCCTTGCTACACACAGTGCATAGGGTGGAAAGTGTTAATTCAGATGATGTGGGAGTAAGTCCACTGACTGCAGGGTCCCAGTCTCATTAGCTGCAGAATTTGGAAAGTGTGGAGGGAGCAAGTCAAGGGATTTCAGAAAGAGAAAGTGTGGCCTAATGTTTAATGCAGTCAAGTACCACCCTGAAGAGCTGGATTCTTGGCCAGATGCTCAGCTCCTGTCTGATGCTGAACCAAGATTTCCCCAGAGTGAGGAAGCGGCACTGCTTTTACTGTAAGAGTTGTCTGGTTGTTTGCCAGGAGATGGGATACTGGGGCTAGGGTCTTCCTGCTGCTTGGGAAACCTTAAAACTACTTTTCTTTCTTTCTTTTTTTTTTTTTTTTAAAAAAAAAAAGGAGGAAAAAAAAAAAAAAAGGAGCATCTGTCTTGCTGACCCTGAATCAAGCAAGGCTTCAGGACTAAACACTGGGGCACTGTTTAGGTAGGGCTGGCATGTCCTGCTTCTTAAATCTGGACAGCTAATTGCTTGGCGTATAGGCTTCCTGCATTGCCTTCCAGGGTGTCTGATTCTCCCCAGTGATACCTGGGCCCCAGCTATGGTGATCTGAGCCACTCAGCTGGGCACAACTTCCAAATCTTTAGATGTTTTGACACCCAGAGCCACCAAGACCTGTTACAGCTCTGGGCCAGAGAAAATATTTGGCATCTACCTTCGTTATGGCAGTAGCATCCCATCACCATCCCTGCCTCCACCCTGGTGTTACACTGGAATCCCTGTAACTTGCTCAGGACTTTTCTTTTGTTATACCATTTAAATACAATATGTAGCAAGACTGGCATAGAGCACCTCAGCCTACAGACATGTGCAGGTGAAGAGGACATGAATCAATGTGCCAGAAAACCGAGGAAACACAGCTTACTCCACACCGTGGTACATCAGAACTGGGAACTGAGGTTAGATTCCCTAAATTTTCTCAGAAAGGGCGTCCTTCCTTTCCAAAAAATGGCCTGTGACCATGCAGCACTTGCAGTGGGCTCAGGACTGCTGGTACTTCACCCCTCACTACTGACACAAGTCATCTCCCACCTGACATAGAAGGACGTGCACTTGAAGGTTGACCACTGGTACATCTGCAAAGCACTCTGCTCTGAATTCTGCTTCATTCATCTGGGTAAATGGAAAGTGAGTTCCTCTGACTGAATATTAATTAGGCCACATAAATGCAAACCAGAAGGGAAACAAAAAAAAGGACTGCTAGTGAGCATCATCCACCAGTCTGTGGTTGTATAATGTGCTTGGAGAGCACTGCTCTCTTAAACGAGTTAATGAAAGACACCAAGACACCCTTTGTGACTGTGGCTGTGTACCGAGCAGTCAGCAAGCTCCTGTTATGATTTATTGGGGAAAATCCATGGGAGAGGTCGAGGGGGAGGGAAAAAAAAGAGCAGTCTGTACTTCTGGTGCCAGAGCTTTAATACGTTCATATCATCTCCAGGAGTTTTCTGGCTGCCACTGGTACAATTCTTTGAATATCCCCTGATGTTTCTTCCCTCTCAGCCCAGGATCATGGGCCTTGTGCCCATGTCCTCCTGCCTATTTTAACATGTCCTCCTGCCTTATTTTCACACCATCTCTCCTCTGACTTCTACCCTCCTCCATGATAGAACAGGCCTCCTTAAACAGAAAGGTGTTTTTTGTTTTTTTTTTTTTTTCTTTTACTTAGCACTTTTTACCATGACCCTGCTTGTCCTGCTGAACTCAGGTGTCACCTCATTTTGGCTTCCAGGGGATGTTCCTTCTCCAAGAACCAACACACTTCATGAAAGCTGATACACTTCACATTAAATTAGGCACCACTGTTGGTCTCATGTCCCATCTACCAGCACCTTGTACTTAACTCAGATGCTCCAGGATGCTTCCATTATCAGAAGATTCCTGTGAGTTGAGGTCTAAATCTTGGCTGATGATGGTGAGATTTGAGACCTGGCACCTGCCTTTAAATGTCTGCATTCAGCTGTCTTATTCTTCAGATGAACTTTATGGCTACTGGCTGGGCATCTTGAATAGGTTCCTCAGGAACCAAAGGCCATAAAAGCTGGCTCTCCAGTGACTTTAATGGTGGCTGAGATTCTTGCAGACATGACAAATACATGCAGGCACCTGAAGTTGTGTCTTACTCTCCAGCTGAATCCCACCTGCATCTCTTGGTGTATTACAAAGATGATGAAGTTCAGGGCTACAAGTATTTACCATCAGAACCCCAAGGGCACTGACAGCCCATACTGCACATGACCAGTCTCCTCTGGAGCGTAGTACCATTCCTGCCCATGGCCTAGGAGCCCCATTTTGGTGTGGTTTTGGGACCATCAGTTTCTGCCCCATTGATGCTGTAAAATGCTAGTGTCCAGCTCTGCCACAGCCCTGCCCTGCCTGGCCATGGGCTCCGCTGAGACCAACCCTGTCCCTACAGCTCAGTCTGGCCATCCCATGGCTGTGTCTGACCCTGGTTCACCTCATGGGGCCTGATCCTGACCCCTACCTGCAGCCCAATGTCCCAACCTGGCCTCAGACGTATGGAAGTGCCTGATGCCTGGGGCTGGAGCCTGGTCCCAGCTGCTTCCCACAACCTGCCTTGCTTCCCCAGTTAGTCTTTGCTAATGACTTCTTGCAACCTTCTCCATGGTTGGTTTAACCAATGTTGGGGTCTGTGTGGCAACGAAATAGGCTGCAGTATAAATGGACTGTAAGTATTAGCCTCAAGACAAGTATCATAATCGGCTTTAATCACAAATCACACTCAGTGGGACCACACAGAAGCCAAATGGAGATAAACTGAGCAACTTTTGAAAAAATAAAAAAGCCATTTCAAATACAGCAGCTGATTTATTATTACCCTTTTCCACGTACCTCATTGAACAGATTTTTGTTTGTGAATTCTGTTTCAAATGTTTTTCTAATATTGGGAAACAGGCCTGACCCTATCCTTATATTCCAGCATTTCCACAATTTAACAGTGTTATGAGTCTGATTTCTAGTTTTCCGGAAGATACTATCTTTCCAGAGTAGGAAGCCAGTATTCCAGATTCTTAACCTTGAAGTGTTCCAAATTTGGAGCCAGATTTGAATGTGAATAGTTTACTTGTTGTCTTTAATAGTTGTCTTTAAATATATATATATATGTAAATATATATATATATATTTTTGAATATGGCCTAATGAGGTGTGATGACTCATACTTTACTGCAAGGAAAACAGACACTGTCAGCTATATGTTGGATTCCTTCTTCAGCTGAAAAACTCTGGTTTCACTCTACAGGTGGGATCCAGTCAAGGTGAAGGGCAGGGCTCAGTTTCAGAACTTGTGTGGTGCTCTTGAGTACTCAAGATGCCTGGATATATCTGGAAAACACAGTCCTAGAAGAGACTCATGCCATTCGGGAGTGGTGCCAGGAGGTTGTGTGGAATCATGTGGAATCTAGGGCATCTCTAAATGCACCAATGGGCATCTCTAAATGCTGAGCCCTGGATCATTACCAACCGTAATTGAAACTCAGATGCCTAGTGCACAGGTATATGGGGACATTAATCCTATTAGGTGCTTCAGTTTGGAGAGGAATCTCCCCATTTGTGCTGGATGAAGTGGTTTAGCAGGTCACAGATTGGGCCAACTCGTGATGCTGCACAGTGAATGTCCAAGGAGACAGCCCAGGTGTGGAGGTGAGACTGTGGGAGTCCCACGCTTGTCATGCAAGACTTGAGAGGCTTGTAAATCACTGCTGTCTGGTACGAGGATGGAAATATTATTTGAATCTGGGTTGTTGCAGCTACTTAAGGAGACTGTAATGTGAGTGCAAGCCAAGCAAAAAAATCAAGTGATGTTCAGATGAAATTGATAAGCCATTGAATTGTCTCTTCCTGTGTCTCGAATGAATGAAGCTTAACAAATATTTTTTTAATGGGAAACATAACCGTACATTGCATACGGTTCTGAAAATTGTCAGGCTGGAAGCCAAGCAAAATAAGTTTTAGGATTTTCTCAGCTTCGTAATTGTGTTATTACATTGTACCATAGAAATTGGTCTGTGGCATTAATTCTGCTCTCCAGCATTCAAAAGAAGAGGAAGTATTTCTTCTTTAATTGACAGCTAGAATTTCATTCATGGGGTATTAGCAGAATTAGCTTTTTGCCTACCGAATTCTCTTCTATGTTTCTGATAATATGATTTAACTTTGGCACTGAGGAGCTCTTTTATTTGTGAAACACTAATCTGTATCAAGCAAAGAAGAGGAAAAAATCACTTATGTGAGGCAGTGAAGAACTCCAAAGTTTTTAAACTGAAGTGAGAAATTAACTATTTACATGCTCAGAGTGAACTATCTCTATCCTATCTGAAAATCCACTTTGACAAAAGCTCTGACTTCTGCAAAAATATTTGGAAAACTCCCTAAATGCCCTTATAAAGCCTACTGGCATTGTATGCTCTCCTCAACACTGGATTCAACTGCTTGCAGGTGGCCCTCAGGAACACAAATGTGTGGTTGCAGGGAAGCTAAACCTGTTCAGCACTTCCCTGACATCAAGCATAAGAAGTCTGCTTGCTTAAAGGTCATTGCTGAAGTGGTGCATATATCACTTTCCTCTGTGAGCTTGAATCAGTGTATCCATCTATTGCTGGTACTATCACTGTCTTCTTGCCGTCATAAAAGCCTATGTTTGCAGTTTTACTTTGGCAATGGGAGAATAACACAAATGGGTAAGGAATTTTCTCTTTCTAGCTATTTACAAGAGTAATCAGAGGTCTCTGGCAGGAGTCATGGGGGTCTTCGTCCATGAGTTTGGAGAATTTTGGCAAAGACTTCTGTGAACATTTTGCACAATTTCAGTGATGGCAGGAGGGTCAAAGCACCTTGAACTAGCCAGGGTAGGTCTCATCTGCTAAGCATGAGAGCTATGGGAGAACCTGGATTTTCCTCCACTGAAGCCTTACTGATGGCCCATCCTTCAGAAGGCTGGCCAGGGAGGTCCTTCCACCAGAGGCAATGGATGGAGAGTCTCTCTCACAGTTGATGCAGTGGTGTTGATGGGTTTGGTGGGGAGCTCACTTCTGAAAGATGTTGCTAGCACACTGAGGTTACTGTATTATTTTGTGAGTGCAGCAAATTGCTCTGAAGATAGAAAAAACAATTGCCTCTTTCAGCCTTGGACTGAAAGTAACCTGGAACATCAAAGAAAAACCACTGGAGCCTCCTGGCTAATCCTGTTACCAGGCTGATTCCCTGTGTTAACCATGAAAGCTGTTGTTGATTGATTCTATTTCTTGCTCTTCCTCGTCATGATAAATTGTCCATTAAAAGGCAAAAATGCACATAAGTGCATTACACTGATTTCCCTTTGCAGCACACTGGCTTGGGATAGTGGAGAAGGGTAGTGACAAGTTGTAGAGCATCTGTTCTTGTTTACAGGGTGCTCAATTGCAGCTGAATAGCTTCCAGAAAATATGAACTATAATCCATGCAACTGAACAAACCTAGAAAAAAATACATCATCATTGGTGCTGTTACTCATTCAAATATAGTGTGAAGGTGAATCAGAGCTTGAGGCTTGTTTACCATTTGGTATCCCTATTCCTCTCCTTTAGCAGAGGTAGAGACAAATAATTTAGCACGTGTTTCAAGGGTGTGCATACAAGGCAAGCATTTGAACATACTGTGCAGATGAGCAAAGAGCAATCCTGGTTTCTGATGGGTCATTACCAGATTAAAACATCTTTGTTCTGACCCTATCAGGGGGTGTGAGAGCTTTTGAGGTGGTGCAGAGTTGTGTTCTTCATCACTCTTGGACAACAAAGATATCCCAAGGCATTTTGCAGGGAACATTAGTTCAGACCCAATTCAAGAAGCATGCTGCATATCACTGCGTTTTGCTGTGCTGTGTAGTGTCTGCTGAATTTAGAGAAGCAATGAAGTAATGTGCAATGGTGTGCAGGACTGAAAATGGAAAAAAAAAAAGTATTTCTGAATTGCGAGAGCTTTGTATGAGGTGTCAAAATCTGGAGTTCAGTCAGTAAAAGCAATTTTTCTGCTTCTCGATCAAACCGAGAAACCCAGAGTTCCTAGTAACATCTCTGGGAGTTGCTGAGCTTTGCTATTTAGGTGTACTGAATTGAATTGGGAGTCTCTTTCCAGCTGACTTATTCTGAGAGAAACGCTGACGACGGCTCTTCACAGCGAAACATCACCACAGAAGGACAAGCCAAATTCCTGCAGTACTTCCCATGTCTTATCCGAAACTATTTTTTCCTTATTTTCTGTTTGTGGTTAAACAGCTGCCAGGCTTTACCAAAGAAGAAACCGCCAGTTAATGCAGGGGTTTGTGATATATATTTAAGTGCTTGGGGGGTCTCTTTTACTGTAAAGGACATTGAAATACAAGATATCGTATCTGGTTATAGAATGGCTCTGAATGTAAATTAGTTGTTCTCTAGGACAATAAACAAGTAACAGCTGGTGGAGTTTTAAAATGGTCATAGAGAATATCTAATATCTTAAGTATTGAGGACGAAGGTGAGTGAAAAGCCCTGCATAATTTTGTTACATAAATTCTTACAAACAATAACAACAATGCCACATTTATTTTGATTAAATGCATACTGAAATTGAAACAGTAAGGTTTTGATGTGGAAAAGGGAAAACTGTTTTCACCATGAGGACAGTTAGGTGTGGGAGCAGGTTGCCCAGTGATGTTGTGCCCTCTCCATCCTGAGAGGTGTTTTCAAGACCCAAGCACTGAGCATCTGTCTGGTCTTATGGCTGTCCTTGCTTTGAGCAGGAGGTTGGGCTACAGACCTGCTAAGTTCACTTCCAACATGATTTCTCCTCTAAGTCTATCATTCTCTGTACTTTGATGGGGCATTAAGATTTCAGCCAAGCGGGTCTATTTGTGTTGGTGCTGTCAAAGAGGCTTTCCACTCTAGATGGATCAAGCAGGTTGTCTGGTCTGGAGTGTGAGATACAGATTGGCAGGTTTGTCTAATGGGATGCACAATGTTCTCAGTCCTTATTATAGCAGTTCTTTCCCACAGCTCTCCGCACACATGTTCACCAGGTTAAAGACCACTGGATGCATGCTGGAGGGATGGTGGAGTAGGACTTCAGGGGTTGCATTGCACATTTTGATTGGAAACTTTTCTTGCTCGTTGATGACAGGGTAGAAGACTATGCGAAATACGGAGTTGTGAGTCCAAAAAGCTCTTTTTTGTTGCCCTTGCATTGAAATAGAGCCATTAGAGTTGGTGGCTCTGGACATCTAAATGCACAAGTGCACTAAAGGGCTTCCTGGAGGAAAGGGTGCTGGGGCTGTTGCCATTGGCAAAGCCTGAGTTGGAACTGAACTTGCAGTAATGGAAAGGATTGAAAGGATAGGACAATATTTCGGAGGACTTTCAAAGCAAGGGGAGAAAACTTGTCTTTGATGAGGAAACAAGGAGGAATATGGCTGGAGAGTTGTAATAGAACAACTGGATGAAGAAGAGAGATGATCTTCTTGGCTGTAATTTGAAGCGTTTCCCAGAAATAATAGTCAAGTGTAGCTGAATATAGCAGAAAAAAATCCTGCTGGCCTCTTTTTAATTTATGCAGCTTGTGTTTTTGGTGCTAGTCCTAGGAAAAGAACCCCAATGTTATCTGAGGATAAATATCAGGCCTCAATAAATCCCTTGAGTGGTGTCAACATACCCTGTCAGAAATAAGCCACCACATCAACAGCCAGAGATACCTCTGGTGAATCCTACACTCTCTTGGCTGAGATGGTTTTTTTGTTCACTTGGTTTTTCCAAAGCATCTTTTTAGTAGACCAGAGAATAAATTATCACCCTCAGATGTTTCCATTTTTCTCACAGTTTCCCCATACTCCTGCCAATTCCTAAGACATAATCTAATTTAGTATTTGCAGTTGTCAGTTGAAATTCTTCAATATGTTAAATCTGAAGCCAACACCAAGGTGTACAGTCTGCCGAGAAGACCTAACTGATTTATTTTCCTGCTTGGCCTTGCATTGCCATGTCAACCTGAGTAAGGAAGAGCCAGAACAGGGAAGACGCTAAAATGGAAGCACTGCAGAAGACATAGTGGCTGTGATTCCCTGTGCCACACAGTTCCCTTTTTCTGGTGAGTTCTCAAACCCTTCCTATTCACTTTCCAGCTGCACAACACTGTTCATTGTCATCTAATTCAGGAAAGGTTGGCACAGTTGGCAAAACTTTTTCATATTCCTGCAGCCCAGATGGATTGTCACTTTTCTGGACTATTTGGCCAATACAGTATTTCCCATCATTAGAGGTAATTTGGACAGTATTGCAATGACAGTTAGCAGCAAGTGATATTAACAGCCTTTTTGGTTACGAGGAAAGATAGGTGAAAATATTAATTTTAATATTATATATATATATTTCTTCTTGCTTTTAAAATTAGATGGCTTTTTTTTGCAGTTGGTCAAAAATGCTTTAGGGAAGAGGTGCATATCCCTTTTCTTGATTAGATTACTCAACATTGAAGAGAATGAGGCATGGAGAAATCCCCAGGACCCTCTGAGAACCAGGAATAAGACCCATCTCTCTCCAATTTGAGACCTAACCAAACATGCTGCTGGTGCAGTCTCCAAGCCTCCTTGTTGCACCCAGCTCCCAAGCAGTTCTACAACGTCAGTGGATCCACATGCATAGATCTCACCAACAGAAATAAGAAAGCCCTTTCAAAGGAGAGATCTTACATTTCAGATATTTCAGATTGCTCTCCGATAACTATTTTTACGTTTCACATTCCCATCCCAGCTCTGGGTCAGGTTAGAGTTCTGTGCTCCCCTCAGGAGACACAGATGGTTGTGGCAGTGGTTTTGCTTTAGGCCCTGCTCTAATACCCATCTATTTGTGTCAGTTTTCACTGCTTGCTAGCACCACGTGTTACCTATGGAGCAGGGAGCTTCAGATACCACTGGAAGGGTGCTGAGATCTGATTTGCATTTCTGTGGCCTACAGCCAGGACAACACATCAGTCTGCAGCTTTCTGGAGCAGATCCAGGGGGAGAGCTCTTTGTGTAGAGATGCTGCCCATTGACCAGACGAGGTCAATGCCAAGGGACCATGCCTGCACCCTTGCCTGGTGCTTGCTACCACAGCCCTGGTAGTCCCCATGTAGCCGCACACAATGTGCGGGTGCAAGAGCTGAGAACTGCAGTTGCCTGTCCCTGTCCCTGCCATCACCACTGTAGGAGGGTTCCCCTCTGATACATTTGTGCTTCTATCATCCCCATCAGGAGCATATCCAGGGGATCACAAGGGCCTATACCCAGCATATCTGCACAGTGGTGGGAACACACACCCAGAAAGGGAATGTATAGGACACAATTTCTGGGGGGTTGTTTAGGGCATGATTCAAAGCCCAAAGTGTCTCAATAGAATGGATTCAGTAGTTGCACTGTTTGTGATTGCTTGGTGCTGCTCCTAAGTGCCTGCTGACAATAAATATTTGATTTATTTATTTTATTTTATTTTATTTTATTTTATTTTATTTTATTTTATTTTATTTTATTTTATTTTATTTTATTTTATTTTATTTTATTTTATTTTATTTTATTTTATTTTATTTTATTTATTTGCCTGTGCAGGATAAGCTTAGCCTGAAAAATACATTCCAATATAAAGCTATTCCTTTTTTCCAGCTAGCCTGCTTTGAATTCACTACTGATCATGGACACAACTAATGCATACAGTTCTTTGATTTCGTTCCAGATTCTGGTCATTTACCTTGACCAACTTCAGAAGAAGTTCTTTCTAAAAATGAAGGTCAACAAATCAAAAACATATCCGTGTACATTAAAATCCCTCAAGCACAGTGTTGACTGCCAGGCTGACTATGAGAACAGCACTGGTCCTTGCAGTTAACTGGACAGCTTCTTCCTCACTGATGCTTTTCCAGAAGAGTATTAGCACAATGTAACATGTGTTGCTGGAACACATAAACACTGAGCACCAGATGCAATGGGGTTGCTTGATTTTTCTCTCCCCCAGTGTGTCCTGATGTGTTCAGAGTGGGATCCAGTAATTTAATTTGTGATGCCTTTAAGACCACTCCAGCAAATCAAAAGTGGTGGACAGAGGCAAATAACATTTTGCAATATATTTATTGAATGATAATGCAAACCAGAGAAATCTATAATGAAGGGAGGAAATCATATTCCCTGTCTGGGAAGATACTGAACTGAATTTTAAACCAGAGAACCGGACATGGCTGAGACTGAGAAGGGAAGGAGGGGGAGTTGTCCTGACTTTCCCCTTAAGAAATAAATTACTGGAGAGACCACACAATATTCTTCCAGTTTTCAGTCCTTCTGATCTCCCTTTACAAGTAGACATGCTCACATTTTGGTGCTTTCACCCATTTTTGGAAGTATTGCCCTTGATGAAGGTTTACTTAGGACTCATTTATTTTTTGCCCTGAAGGATGATTTGTTCTTGCAGCTGTAATCCCTTCCAGAAAGTTCTATCCTCTCATTGCTTCAAGTACGTGGAGAGTAACAGGACATAGAGACAGTGAAGCTGTTTTCACTCTGTGTTAGGCAGCAGTTTCCCTTCGTGTACCACCATCATTGCTGAGTAGCATGGAATAAGAAAAGACTCAGTCTCTGTAATGAAGTCAATAGCTCCTCATCTGTAGAGTAAGAGGGATTTCAGCCAAGAGAGCAGAATGGCTTGCTTTCTCATTTCTCATTTTAGTTTCTACTCTGTGTTCCCCAGCCTCTACATTACCCTTTTTTTGCAGTCACTGGGGAATAAAATAGTCCAAGATCCTGCTTGCCATTACTTCACCACTTATACTATTTCAGATCAACCTATACTTAACATGTAACCTATACCCCTCCTGAATTTGTCATGAAGATTTCCATGGGAATTGTGTTCTCCAGACCAGATTCTGCTTTGTTATTTTAGATTAAAACCACAGGAGTTCCACTGAAACCCTGCTGTTTTTTTATCTCCATCCACATCTATGAGATTTGTGATTCCCTGGAAGTAGTCTGGATTTGCTGTGCAATAACTAGTAGGTTGAACACGGCTGTAAGCAAATTTATTGTGAAGAGTTATGGCACCAAAAAACCTCACCAGTTATAAATCTTTTAAATTTCGGGTAAAATGAATTTATATTCTGGTAGTGGTATTTGAAGGCACGAGCTTTGGAGTATGGTTTCAAAGAGATCTCAGGTTAATCTACCTCATGTTAGGTAGTTTTCATTTATACTTTGATTGTAATAGACAGAGTAAAACTGTGACTTCTGAAATTCATGTCTTAAACACAACCGTATAGAACCCTTACCTTTGAACAGAGTGGGGCCTCCTTGATGATTAATTTTATAAAAGAGTTCCCCATTCATTTTTCATATAAATGCGTTCAGCTAAAGTCAGATTCAGTCAGACTAGTTTGAGTAGGCATATTTTAAGAGTAATGCCTGTATTTTAAAAAGTTGTTATTTTCTCAACAATTTGAAAAAACCCTTGGACAACAGAATCAGCACTCTAATTCTAATTATTGTATACGGTATTGTCAGGTATAATAATTGGTAGTCATTTGCTTTAATTGCTAGTCTCTTTCAGGACAAAAGGTATACTTAGGCATCTGCATCCTTTGTGTGTAATTCTGGGGAAATTGAATTCCTGGAGTCACGGTCATTTTTTGTGTTTTCGGAAGACAGCATGAACTAGTTCTGGTGAAGATGATGGGCTCTTTGGTCCCAGCCCTGTGGGAGCAGGGTGGTTTCTGTGTCCCTTTTTCTTATTTTCTAGGTATTGTCTCTAGGTTTTGATTCAATGTTGTGCTTGTCCAGTTTCTTACTGTAAGGTGCATCTGTAACTGGGAGCAAAGCCTTGCTATGTTAATTCTGATCATCTAAGGTGTAGACACTGTGGTTGGTGAGATACACGCCTAATTACACGTTTTGTCTCATTGATTCCACATAATAAAATTTAAACATGCATTTAAGCATTTTCCTGGATCTGGCCTAGAATGCTCAGCCTTCTTAACATCTACACCCATTTTCTACTTCTTGTGAGTCACAATGCTCATAGCTGGTATGGACTGAAACTACAATGATCTTCAGGTCGGGCATGAGTCACTGAGAGGAGAGGTCAGAGAAGACAATGTGGACTTTGGAAGTCAGTCCCCTGCAAGGACGCTCACACTTGACTCCTCTGCCCGTACAGCACTGATGTGTTTGAGCTTACACATGGGTGAGCTCACACAGGCTGTACAGGTCAGTCATAGAAGTGCAGTGGTCAGGGCTGAGCTTTCTTCTGCTGTGGCATGGTGCTGTGGGGCTGAATGACATGGTGTCCTGCCTCCAGCCCCTTGAGCTGCCCAACAGCATGGCCAGGCAGTGCATCTCCTCACTCCATGACGGGAGGCACCATGTTACGTGCCGTTCGATTTCACAGCGATGAATAGATGTTCTCCTCACTGAGGAGAAAATGGCTGGATGATCCAGAGACCAATATGTGACAAATACACATATGCAACCTCTCTCCTCTTCTTTGTCTACTATTTTATAGCAGGATGGCCAGACAATAGTCCAAGAATACTTTTTTTCAAGTCCAAACATAATCTGCAAATACAGGTCTCTGACTGAAATGATCTGGGCACCTCAAACTCTCCTATATCTGCCAGCAACAACTCTATTTCCAGTTTCTCTTGGAAATACTCTGTTTTCAGCAGGGCAACTGGAACCCAAAAGCTTTTTCTGAAGCTCCTTGTCCCTTACAGCTTCTGGTTTTCAGCTACAGATGAAGGACGTTGGTCACACTAGATCCAGGCCATTGAAATCCAGCATCTGAATCCTCATTTGCTTCTTGATTTCTCTCTAGTGCTGGAGGTTCCTGTGCTGAGTCAAAGGAGTTAGATTACTTGGTGTCTAGGCTCAGACCAGTAGGCCACAGGCTATGGGAGGATGTGGAGTTAAACTACTTTGCTTGAAAGGAGCCTTAAGAAATATCTGCATATCCCAAGACAAGATGGGGGCTAATACTATTGAAGGCGGTGCTAAGTATAACCGAACGCAAATTGTATTTGAAAACTGACTGTCAAGGATATGTCCTAGAAACCAATGAAAGACGTTCAAAATTTACCCTTTGGCCATTGGGAGATGTTCAGCTGACAGCACAATCTAAGCACAGTCCCAGAAGTAGTTTAAGTGCTTTTTAGACCTCCTGTCTCTGGCATGGCTTGGAAGGAGCAATAAAATTACACTCCTGGAAATGAGAAGGTGACCTGTATTAAGCTTGCTTTGAAAGTCTGGTGCAATAAGAGTTCAGTTTCTGAGAATATATTTTAAACAGATCCCACCCCTAAATTTGTCTTTCCTGGTAGAAAAAAATGGCAGAATTGAGTGGGATTTACAACAAAGTTGTGTGTTAATGTAGCTTAAACTCCTGAGGGAAAAAAAATCTTTGCAAACCCACCCTTGCAGAAAACACTTCTCAGTGCTCCATTTCTGCTATTGAAGTGCAATTGCCCTATATGTGGTTAAAAAAGTTTCAGAAAGGTACAATAATCATGTAGATTAGCAGACAAGAATGAAACAGTTGTATGTTTGCTTGTGCATGAAAATGTTCCTTTCTGAGAACGGTGCACGTAATCTTTTTAGACATGGCAGAAACAGGCAGAACTGTAGCCTTGAATCAATACCTGTGGGAGATGATGACTAACAGACTCAACAGAGATTTTTGTTTGGAGGGGAACACTTAAACTTTCGGAGTTGGTACCAGCTGTTCCTTTGAACAATGCTGTACTTATGATTCAGACCAGGGTGGTTGTGTTGTAAGCAAGCAAAACTGATTATTTCCCTCCGTATGCTTACTAAAAAAATATTAAAAAAAAAAAAGAACGAAACTTTAGGTGGGCCTGAAAGATAGAGGAGCCTCTAAAGTACTTGTGAATCAGTTTTCCTGGTGTAACTGCATCCACATGTGAATTTATTGAAAACACATGTGAGTTTGATAAAAGATTACATTTAAAGAAGGGGCTAGAACTGGGCTACAGACAACAGGGTACTGTGTTTCATCAAACACTGAGCTACACATTTTCAAATGTTTCATGTTAAGAGAAAATGTTTAGATGATTTTAAACAGTGCACTACTCCATTTCCATTGGCTTGCTTATCACATACCCCTTATGAGTGTTTCTGTTACAGAATAATCCACCAAGGCCATTCATCTGGTTGCTTGCTTGGGGGAAGAAAATCAAGTTACAATGTGTTTACTCTAAGGAATGGTATTATGTATTTGTAAGGTTTAGGGCTGGGTGAGCCATCTGGGAAGAAGAAAGAGCAAGCACAAAACTTGCCTGAGATTCATTATCATCATTAGCTTGCCCTGCCTTTTCAGTGTACAAACTGATGATAACTAGTATGTGGTGCAATTCATAATAACCAAATCTCTAAAGAGGAGCTGATATGAATTCAGGCAATTACGTATTTAAAAACAGATGAGATACTTTCAAAGTAATTAATAGACAATAGAGAACACGATCCATTTCAGGGAAAAAAAAAAGATGTTTCAGATAACCAAAACTCAGGTCACGGAAACTGCACTGTAAATTGTATATTAGAGTTTATGCTGCACTGTATTTTTACAGCACAAACAAAAATACACTTGATGCTGGGTTCAGCTTTCCCTGTGTACACAGAGTGCTTTAAGTATATTATATATAGCTAGATTCCTCCTGGATTGCATGCTCTGTAAATTCAAAGTCTCTCTTCTGGCAATCTGAATTTCATAATGAAGTTTAAAGTCAAAGTCTATCGAAGACTTTTGGGCTATTATTGATACAGGCAGGCCAGGTTCTGTAACTTACGGCTGCAGGAATAAAGCATGAAATACGTCTTTGCCTTTGCCTTTTGCATCCCAGTCACAAAGTATTTCTTGCTGGGGGCAGTGGTGGTAAGCAGTGCAGTGGAGCAAGGCCTGAACTGCTGACTTCAGTAATGCTGTGTTGCTACTGTGCCCTGCTGATAGTGATGTGTGCGGATATTTTACTCCAGAAATGCAAGATTATTTTAGATTCATGACCAACAGTAAAAGGCCATCAAAATTGTTAGAAAATCTCATGATTTTCAGTACGGTATTTGCAATTTATTCTATCGCCAGAAACCAATTCCCACAACCTGAGAAAGCTCCAATGATCATAAGATGCTGCAGCACTTAAATATCCTAGGTAGCCTGTTCTTCATTTAAAGGGGATTAACCATTACCCAAAGTCCCTGTAAGTGGAGGATTTTTGCCACCTTTAGATATTGCTAGATGCAACTAATAGCAGCAACCTTCTGCCTGAACAGAGGAACCATTTACAGAGCAGTGCTATCTTTAAGCCTCAGGTGATGGTCCTGGAGACAGAAAATACTAGAATATTACTGGAACTTTTTTTTCTCTTTGATTTAATTCTTTCTTTATAGACAAGTGCTCTATAAATCACTCATGGTGTTTGAAGGAGCTAAGCAAAGGAGACCAGCTTTGTCCTTACAGATTCAGAAGAAATCAGATCCAGCTATGAATGGATCATGCAAGCATCTTAGCAGAGCTTTAGACTTCTGAGGAATCAAGCAGGTATATCATTGAACTGCCTTTTTGTATTTCCCCAGTTAGTTGCTCATCTACCATGTGAAGAAGGCTGAGGTTTAATACCAATGGGGATTCTTTAACGAGACGACTGGGTAGTCAGAGGGAGGATGTCCATAGGATGGAGGACACAGCTTCTGTTAAGCAATGAGTTATAAAAAAGACAACTCTCATACTCATCTGCTCTAAACTCCATAGTCAACCTACTGGCATTTCCACCTGTCATAGTAATATTAAGCATATACTACTCTCTGATTATCTGAACGCAGGGAGTCAAGTGACTCCATGCAGGCTGGGTATCTGCCTCACTAAATTACTGTCTCATCAAAACGGGGTTAAGCATCTTCCTTTGACCTGGACCTGCCTGGATTCGATAAGCTGCACAATAATGCCATGAAGGGCATAATCAGAGTATCTGCATTTCCTAAAGATTTTTATTTTGAGAGTAAGTGCAGATTTAGATTCTCTTAGTAAGGCTGGAGCTCATAATGATGCCTTTTTCATAGTGGGAGATTAATCATTTCAATAGACGTATCACGTCTCAAAATAGACGTATCAATGTTTCAATTACGTATTCCTATGACTATTGTAGGAATGTAATGGTTTTGAGACCTCTTCCTTTCTGTGTGATTTGGCTTACAGGTTCAAAAGGTATTAAGGAGAATAGATGATAATATCACAGCTGAAGTCAGTCTAAAATAATTGTTGCCTAAATTAGATGAAATACAATGAGCAATGTAGCAACACACTGTTAGCTGGTTTGTAAAGGTCTGATTTCCAATAAGAACTGTGACACAACCACGTACAAAAGAGATTTGCAGCAAGAAGATAGCTTTCAAATCCTGAATTTCAGCTTTACTCTGAGCTGGAGGAAGAGAATCATTCGTGTATGCAGCACTCGATAAATTACTCCTGTCTGTTTATCATACCAGTTTGGTTTTCAAAAAATGTGGTTTAAGATTATTTGTTTTGGATAATAGTGTAATCCCTGGCTCTTGAAAGCCTCCAAAGTGTTTACCATTAGCAAACATAATGCTCTTTAGAGATCCTTCTTCAAATGAAGAGTGAACATTGCTGTTTTCCTTTGCCAAATGAAGATACTGCCTTCAGGGCCCCCATTTCTTTCACAGTGTGCTTTCTTGGTTCAGTGGGCTTGAGGGAGTTAATTTTCATGCCTAAATAAATAATGTGTGTATAATAGCAGACATTCAACAAAGGCACAGAAACAATTGAAAGTGTATTTGGTGTTGCCATCCCACCCTTCTCCTTAAAGGCATGGAAACAGCATGCTTCCCTTGTGTCTTTTCCATTATCACTGTACCTATCAACATTATATCCACTAGTCCTGACTTTGTCACATCTGCTGAGCATCAGGTCTTGTATCTTTGAGGATCTTTCTATTGCCTGTTATGCTATCCCACTGGTACATTTTGTGACCTTCCCATTAGAATCAGCCAATGTCAGGCGTGTTTCCACATTATTAGATATAGCTGTGCAGTCTTCTGAGTGGTCTCAGCTACACAGTTGGCCCAGATGCAAGGGCATGCTTGTTTGACAAGGACAGAATGAAAAAAAAAGGAAAATTCATCCTTTAATCTGGGCTCTGAGGAGCCTCAAGCCTGCTGTTTGGTGGCTGACAAGCCTGCTGTTCCTGCCCAGAGTGCATGCCCTGGGGGGTTTCTTCAATGGGCTACAGGGCTAGGCAGCTCTTGGCAGGTAGAACCAGGATAGAGAAATAGGTTTTAGCACTGCCTGCTTTATCCCCACCAGCACATGATTCTGTTATTTCTAATTTCAACCAGCCTTTCTAGTGCGTGTTGCTAGGAGATGTTAAAGATCCTGCATGTAATGTAGTCTATCAACAGAGGCTGAGTTGAATTTTTCAGCTTTTAATTGCAGGGAAAATCCTTGCCTTATATTCTTGCTATTTTGACTATGTCTATACTAGTAACTAAACTAAACAAGACTGGGGCATAGGGTGAGCAATGTCCTACAATAGCCTGTATTGTGTAATTGTTGGCTTGCCTGTTGGCATGGTGTTGGCCCATGCCAGCTAATATTCTCCCAGACAGAGCCCTGGCATGGTTCAGGAACAGGTCAGGGACTCTTTCTAATAGGAAGCTTAGATTAATTTATTTCTCTCTGTCTGTCTCTCTCTCTTATTTATTTATTTATTTAAAGTGAAAAAATAGCATAGCCGTACGGATGCAGACTGTTGTGCTACTGCATGAAATGCCAGAAGAAAAGTCCTTGTCCATTGTTTTAATTTGGATGCATGTAGCTTTTGGCTCTTAAGAAGTAGACAGTCGCAAACTATGGAGCATGGGCCAAACTCTTTTTTGACTTCCCTAATCACAGTGCAAGGTGGTGGTACCAACAGAAACTAGGTCGAATTTTTCATCAAATGAATTTGGAGCAAGTTCTATCACCAAGAGATACCCACATGTGATGAGGAGCTAGGTGTAATCAAACTTGTACCTAAAGAAAACTACATCACCACTAGTATCTGATCTACGTTTTGTCAGCAGATCAGCATACTCAGTAGTGTGCTGCCCACGTAACTTGTGATGGGTGACATTAAACTATTGCTATATCATAATATACTTTCATGTTGGTCCCCTGAAGGTGTAAATTGAATAGGGAAGGTGCTGATTTGCATCAGTCGACTGGAAAGTGTAAGAAGGCACAGCATATTAAAGATACTAGATCTACAATTTCCAATGCATCTGCACATGTGGTAAGATATATCCCATGGAAATTTGGTTACCTAAATGATAGGTGTTTAGCCCAACCTTCTCGCCTGGCAGACACCTCTAGAGGCTGATTTGTGCCATGCCCAGGGAGGCATCAGTGGCAGGAGGAGTGAATGAATCGTGCTCTGCAGAGCTCAGCTCTCTGCTGACCCAGCTGTCTGCCCTGAAGTTGCCAGCTCCTTGGATTGCTTTTATCTGGGCATCATTTATCAGGCAACTAATTGCTTTTTTTTTCTCAGTGCTTTCTGTCTTTATGTTCAATAATTTTCTCTTGAATTGCTAATTGTCATGAGCTCAGCTATTTCTTTTCTGTCTTTGTTACAACTCATCTTGCATGGCCTTCACTTACTCACTCTCTCATAGCCCAAGTATTTGTTTCAGCAAAGCTGAATCAAAGCCACACCAAAACGCTTAATAAAACTGTGCCTTAAGTTGTACAGCACTGAATCATGATCCTCTATAAGTGTAGCTTACAGAGTGAACCTAGAGAACTAACTTAATCATACCTCTAACTTTTTCATGGCTAAAACATCCACATGTGGCCTCTTTCCATTTTCGCTTAGTTTCCTGGATGCTGCCTGGCATGTCAGACCATGAGCAATTCCTTGTTAAAAGTGGCCCATGCCTTCTATTCTACTACAAACTGCCATGGGGCAGTTGACCATGTAATGAAAATAAAGGCTTGTTTCAGGGTCAGTGCAGAATACAAACGGTCTTTCCCAATTAATTTTTGGATTTAGAAACTACAGCTGATTATCAATCATCATTTCATGGGCAGAGCTGTCCTTTGAAGTGGGCATTTGCAAATGCTTTGAAAAGGCAACATTTTTTTTCACCTGAAAATCTCTCTCTTGAGCAGGGAAGAAGATAGGGTGATAGGACTCTTCCAGCACATGGAAATAGGGAATCTGAAATCTTGGAATTCAAAATGACCTAAACAGAAACATTTAAACTGATGACAGAAACAAAATACATCAGAGAGAGACAATAAGCCTCGTATGGGAGGGTTAAGGAAGAAACCTCTAATATAATCCCATTTTTCCATAGCTATGAGGCAGGGCAGTGAATGAGAAAAGGCCATAAGACAAATTAGTTAAACTGCTATGGCAATTGATACAGCAAGCTCAAAATGAAACTCTGTAAAGTGAAACTAGAGAGAGTCCCAGTACTACTTGGCATTCCCTTTGCTGATTGCCTGCATTTGTTATTCATTTCAGAAAACTCTTTGAATAGAAAATGAAAAAAAAAAAAAAAATCCAACAACTAAAAACGAACTATACAAACTCTGCTGTTTATTCCAGCTAATATATAGAAAGTTAGCAGAAGATTTAGGAACAGAATGAATGCCAAATTAGACATTAAATTTGTAGTTTAGTTGGCTTTAACATTTTGGAAGATGACATTTGAATGTCATATTACTTTAATTTAGGGCAGGGAGCCTATATTTACAAGAGGGCCTTAAATAGAACATTCATTTCAGGTTTAATTAAATCTCTCACTCCATTTTTTAGAGGAAATAAAGCAAAGCACTGACTATAAATTTCCATTGAATGTATTCTGTTGCTTCTTATTTTGTTAATGCTCACTCTAAGTACTGCTTCTTTCTACTGTCATTTTTGAAAAGGAAAAAAAAAAAAAGCAAAGCTTTAATTCCTCAAAAGGCAACCGCTTTAATTTCATCTTTGTTACCAGAGCAGAAGGTTAAAATGAAAGACTGATGACAGTCCTCACTTCTGTGGTTTCTTTGCTACCCCCTGGGAGCGATGGCCACATTTTGCTTTGCTTACTCAGGTGAGCAGACCACCGCCGTGAGCTCTGGGTGAGACCCACCAGTGGTCAGCAAAGAGTTAAGGCAGTGTAAGAAGTGGTCCCGGCACACTGAAATCCACCCGTCTAATGCCAGGCTTCTGCTTTAAATTCGAGCTCTACCTTAAAATCATTATCTGAGGAGTGGGAAGCAAACCTTTCAGCTTGTAAAGCAGCAAGGTTCGTTGGAGACGAAATCCAAGCCGCTTCAGTAGGCCCGGTTCAGTTGCTCTGAATCATCAAGTGAAAACAAGCCATTTGCCATCTGGTAATTACCTTGGGGACCGAGGTGTAAATCCCTGTTCCTTAATCTTCCCCTCTTTAAGAAAACATTTTCTCACAGGTGGTCCAGATGGTGAGAGGCCTCCAGACAAGCCATGGAGGTGACCAGTGATGGGCTGCTCCAGCACAGCAGGAGGCCCTGGTGGAGAGCATGCGGAGGGAGAGCTCGCCTGTGCAAATGATTTGTCAGGGTGTGTGAGTGTGAGCGGGTGTGTAAGTGTGTGTGTGTGTGTGTATGTGTGTCCATATGTGTGAAAGCTGCATGAACACACCCTTCCTTAGGTTGCTGGAGACAGGTGGTGAGGGTGAGAATGGGTGAGAATGGGCATCCTAACCAACACAGCTGCTATCCTTTCTCTACTTCTTTCTGTGTATTTAGGCCTCTAAATCATGGTTGAAATGTCTCACCGGTGGAACTGATTAAGTGACAACCATATGGATCCTTCCCCACTCGGTTCACAGAGAAACGCCCTGTTTTCTTTAGAGAGAGGCCTCGTCAGGCGGCCATGCCAGCCATCACAGGAGAGAAGGAACAACATTATTTTAGAAGCTCTTTAGTTATGCTATCTGCAGTGCTTCCCTCTGAGAGGGGACGCCTTCTCCTCTTGTTACTTCAAAAGCAGTCAGAGGCTGAATTGGGCCACTTGAAGAGGAAGCTGCTGCTTCCCAAACCCTGACCTGGGTTGCTCACGCAGTCCTTGGAAGATGTCACACAGCTCAGTGCAGGTTTGTGAGCCCGTTTTAATGGCAGCTCACTGTGCTGGCTGCACAGGGCTTTACCAAGAGGATGCTGCCTACTCCACCACCGCTCTGTCTATCAGGCAGTGTTATTTCACCTGCTCCAAAAAGGAAGAGAGGAAGCAGGTGGAGCAGGGCCCATCATTTTTTCCTTCCCTCATCTCCCTTGTACACTCATGGCTTAAATTCTCCCCTCCCTGTTTTCTGAGCCGGAGACAGGCACTACACAAACAGCAAAGAAGTAGCATTGGCACAAGCTAGCAACTGAGCTAATGGGAAGGCAGATAAAAGTATTTTGGAGAGCTGCTGCCATCAGACAGGTAATCAAAGCTCCTTGACTTCACCGGGGTGTGGATCAGGCCTGTGACACTGCGGGTGACCCAGCCCTCAGATAATCCACCCTCTTCTAAAAGGACTAGGACTGAAAAGAAGTCATCAAATAAACCTGCCCCCATAGATAACCTCTGGATAACCTCTACACCTCCAGAGATGTTGCACAATATCACAGGCAGGAGCAGCAGGGCATCACAGGGCCAGGGAAGCCCAACGGGAGCAACAAGGGTGACCTGGAAAAGAGGAAAAAGAGAGGGAAGAGCAGGCTGAGGGATGAATTGCTCCTTCCATTTTCCCCAAGCAGGTATAACCCGGATGGTGCAGAAGAGCAGGTTTTCTTACAGGTCTTAGGCCAGTGCACACAAAAGACTTATTTAAAAGCATTTCCTAAAAGGAAAGACCCAGCGATGCCTGCATAGCTTTGATGCCCCAACAACTTCTTTGGAGATGTTGTGATGGGGTTACACACCAAAAGTTGGCTGCACTGTATTGTTTTTGGAGCATTTGAATGAGTTTTGTTGGCTGGTTTTGAAAGGTACATTTCATGCTCGGATAACATTTTTATCATTTTTTTTCCCCATTAAAATGCTATATCAGAGCTATCCATGAAATTTGGCCAAATTTCATCATTAAAGTGCCACACAGGAGCCTCTTCACTTACAGCAAACAAGTCCATTTATTTCAACGGGACATTCAACATCGTTGTGGGGAAATTATTGATTGGCTCAAGTATGAAAAAAATAATTAAATATCAGCTATTCTGACCTTTTAAGCTGAATTAGGACAGGTTATTGTCATATATTAGTTTTTGGAAGTAAATTAAAAAGTTATAGTAATATCAACCATCGTTGTTTTAGACAGAAATAGAATATGCAAAATTTTTTAGGCAATCCCATTCTGCATCAACTGATGTTTAACTTAGAATGATCTAAAACACAAAGCTATTTTATTAGATACAGGCACCAGAAGGCAAATTTAAAGCTGTGCTTTCAACTCAAAAACTTACAATTTCCCAACTTTGCAGTATTTCCCTTTTGCCTTCCAATTTGAAGTAGTTTCACTTTTTTTTCCTGTATGTGATATATCTGGAAGAAGCAGAATGATTACTTTTCCAAACTGTATTGGTGAAGCTTCGTCATACTTTTGCTAAAATCAATAGAGATATTTATCAATACTTTGAAATAGCAAATGAAATCAATTTCCTAAACCTAATCTTAATTTCTAATTATTTTTCTCTTAAAGCAAATTTCTTGAGTGTGTGTATGCTAAGGAATGTGCTATCCCAATTAAAACTACCTAGGACTGCATGTATATTTCTGGTTAGACATTGACATCTGAGTTCCTAAATGATAATCTTGGTATTGACCTAAATGTGTGAATAACTGAATTTTGACTTTGGTAATTCTGAAAAATCAGTTATTTTTTCTATTTTCATTGCTGTGCCAATATGATTTTAGTTTTTAAATAAATTAAATAGATAGCATATAAAAATGTTGTAATACTTTTTTTTTTTTTTAAGTGAAAAAAATAGAACATTGCTGAAATTAAAATGCCATTCCACAATGAGGAATTAAAAAAATATCTAATTGGAAAATGTTGGAATAAAGCGTTATTACTGAGAATGTTTTATTTATTTTTTTCCCTCATAATATCTTGAATTCAGCTGGAAAACCCTGCACTGTAATACTTGGCAAATATATCTTTAAAATTTGCCACAGATCACTGTTGACATGGCTGCCTATCCCAATAGCATATATAAACATGGATTTTCCCTGTGGAATATCAACCTCTAATTTGGTCTGATCAGCACTAAGCCTCATTCTTCTGCCACTTGCAGTGTCTTTGGTTTTGAGTGATTCTAGTGCCTTTACCGGCTTAACACTGGATTCTCCCCAGTAGGGGAGCTTTAAATCACAGGTGTCAGGAGGTGTTTCGCCTTTATGGAACCCCAATTTCTCCAGCGGGATGATGCTATTTCCCTACTCAGGACTGTAAAGCTCTGATACACAGGAAGTTATGATTATCATTCTGCTCAATTCTACCTACTTTCCATGTGGTATTTGCAGGTACGACCTCTTCTTCCTTCCACAGTCTCTTGCAGAATACATCAGTGTGCCTTTTAGGTCAAATATATTCCCCCTGGCCACAGCATCCAGAGTGTGAAAATTACTAGCATAGTCAACGTAATTTCACAAAGATTATTAAATCTCAAGTGAAACAAATGTTCTATTGATATCCTATGAGCCAGCCCAGTTTCCAGAAGTGTTCCACCATGACAAACTCAATGGTTGTGGATCTAGGCTTGTTCTTCCCTCGCCGTACATTTTGTTGCCACGAGGGAGCAGTTTTCTCACTTTACAGAGCCTGTGCCTTTGGAAGGGTGGGAACGCACACATGCACTTAGGTGGACTAAAGTTGCATTACAGACAGTTAGTTGGTAAGGCAATATTTATCACGTGGTTTATGAATAATCTTATTTTTTTTCTATAGAATTTTTGTAAATCATTCATCCTTCTCGAAAAGGTCATGCTGTCTGTATTGAAGGCAGGGAATATGAAATTAACCTGAAGGCTTGTTAAACTGCACTGTGGTTATAAATTCTGTGTAATTCCTTTGTATTTACAGTAACTGCCAAAACAGATTTAATCTGTTAAGGCTTCAAGATGTACATTTCTTGGCTTGTGTGCTGGGACATTTTCATATTGGAAAATGATGTGTATTTTCCATATACAATGTGGGTTTCTTAAAAGAATGGGTAAAATCTACTTATTCTGGTGATAACGTAACGACTGAGAAGCCAGGAAAGGGAATGGCAATTCAGTAGGTCAATAAACTAATATCCTCAACTTTGGGACATGGACTGAAATAGATGTGGGCACCAAGTGTTCACAACCAAGTGCGTCTAATGCTTTGCCTGAGCGCAGAGGTCCTTCTGCTTTCCCTACAGCCATGTAGCTACATCAGGCTAACAAAATGAATGTGGGCATGACTGTACTTCTGTTAATATGTTTATACCCATGAAGCTTGCTTCCTGGTGCTTTAAGGACTGACACATAAGAATAGCAATAACAATTGCCAAGGGAAACTTCAAGAACTCAGAAGAAGTGAAAAAAGGAAAAGGGAAGCTGTATGTTATTAACATAGCTGTTATCTGCGTTATTATTGTTAAAAATTTGCAAGAAAAAGATAAAGGATTTGAAAATGCCTTTTTTTTTTTTTTAGGAGCAGATTTTCACTGAAAAAACAGCACAGAAAATGTTGTCTTTCGCTTAAAAACAATCAATATTAGTTATTATTTTTTCCTAATTATTTCTGTTGATTCCACTATAAAGATGATCTTGGCTCCTGTTGGAGTAAGAGTTTTGCCATTGACTCTGCACAGCGTAGATGCTGGATAGATACTACATTTGTGTTTTAAATCCAGTCTGTTATAATTAGAAGTGAGTCTAAATGGTGGTACTTTACTTTGGATCGAAAATTTCCAGAAGTCTCATATTGTCTGGAGCTGTGATTTTGGTTTGGGCCCACCTCCAGGGCAGGGAGTGGTTGATTAGCTGTAGAATCCGTCTGAGATCTTGGTCAGCAATATTTTTATAGTTTTTTTGTGGTTCAAATGATGTATGCTGTACTATGAAAGCAATACTTTTCACTCATTAATCATGTTTCAGAAAATGGGAAGCATGTGATAACTAAACAAACCAAAGCATGAAAATGGACTTATGGTAAGTTAGCCAGTGTGAAAACCTTTATTGGACCAAGAAGCATGGTCAGGAAGAAAAAGATTCATTATGACTAAGTGCGTCAAAGGCAGGCTTTTTTTTTTTTCTTGATGATGCTGTTCTTTTCTGCAGAGATATTCCTAAGTTATTAGTCTAATAAACATAATAAAATATTACTCTTTTAGTAAAAATAGCTCAGAAAGTGAATATTTTGTTTCTAAGATCTTTGGAAGAAAGCATATGAACATATTAATAAACTTATAACTATGTTTATATATATATATATATTTTTAACTGACTCTTTTTTAATAGATTTCAAAACCTAGGTAGAATATATTCTGTTAAAAGACTTAAAAACTAAGTAACTGGAACTTTACCTCTACTTACCAACCATAACTTGATTTTAAAGCTTTGGGTGTTCACTGGTAGTGAAAGAATTTAAAATAACATGGATCATGTATATCCCATCACCCTTTAATTACCAAAGCAGCTGGTGCACTAGAGAAAAGTAGGTGTCCACTGCTCTTTTATGTGATTCTTTCCATATCTTATCCTCCCCACTTCTCATGGCCAGCAGTCTGGGGCTTCTAACATCCAGCAGAGGATGTTTTTTAGCACTCGTGGATATCTCCAGGAATTTTGAAGGGTTTCTTTTGAGAAATCAGTTAATATTTGGAGGCTGCACAGCACTCTCTGGAAGGAATCCCACACTGTGCCTTTGTATCAGGTGAAGTGTTGTCTTGGGGTTTGTTTTAAACTTGGTGATTTCTGGTTTCCTCAGGAATCCTTACGCAAGAGCTTTATGAGAAACAAACAGTAAATGCTTCCTAATCACATTCTCCAAACCCTTCTGAATGTTATAGAACCTTATTCATAGTCCTGTCCGTTGTCTGCCAAGCTCTAGCTCGAGCTCCAAAACATCAGTCATGTTTAGGAAGATAAACTCAATATATCTGCCAGGGTATGGGGCGGTGATGGGCTTAGGCTGCCTGTGTTATCTTCAGAAAGAATCCATTGGAGGTATGGGGGGCATTCCTTTGGGGAATTTGGGAAGTTGGTGCCATTATGTAGGTAAAGCATGTAGATAAGGAAGAACAAATTTTAGGAAAATGGGCTTAAACTAAAACTTTGAGTATGAGCATACCAACAGGTTTTGTTAAGCAGTAACAGTAAAAGCTGATTTTGTAATGGTGGATGTCGTCTCTCTTTGTTTTTTCTTTTGTTTCCACATTCTCTTGTCTTGGGTTGTGAACAGTAAAAAAGGCCACCATTAAAATTGCTTAAAAAAAAAGAAAAAAGGAAAGAGTTAAGTTTTGTGAGGTTCCCAAAGGTCAAGAGAAAACAACTTCCAGCGATTTAGTGGGGTGAGAACCTGGGTAGGAGCCGAGTAGATATACTGCATCAGCAGAGAAATAACAGGGAACAAAGAAAGCCTTAGATGGAGGGAGGAAGTGCGAGCATTTGTGTGTGTGCACAAGAGTCTGTAAAGGAAACTCTGAGTTCCAGGGTGATTTATTTATTTGAAAACACTGCTCATTTGGAGAGCCTCCTGAGATGCCCATCTCATCTTCACAGGGGTCCCCACCCTGCTTGTAAAATGAAGAATGATGTATAAGGCTGTAAAATGAGGAAATAAATTTATTTGCAAAACAAAGGCTAGACAGGGTGCCTCACCACAAGACATGCTCCTGGCAAAACCGCAAGGACTGTAGTCACCAGGAATATGGAGAAATGATTAGGAGATAGGAGGAACTGTGAAGTGCTAGGATGGAGTGATGCACAACATTTGGTTAATAAGTAGTCAGAGTATAACCACAATGACTTTCCTAGGGAAAAAAAGAAGTCTTAAACTCTTTGTGTTCTGTTACTTAGGGGTCAATGGCAATGGCAAATCTAAACCTTCAGGCTTCAGGCTTGGATATAATAACTTATGTGTAACTTTGTGCACAAGCTAAACAGTTGGAGCTGACTCTTTTCTGGATTGTGGCAGTAAGGTATTATTATTATGACTTTTTGTCATAAAAAAACCCCATGCTATTACTTGTAGAATTCAATCTTACTGATCCAAATATCTCAGTAGCGATGAGTTGTCACACTTAACCAGCACATTTGCATTTTTACAGAGTAGGTGATGTTTACACATCCAAATGCACTTTTACAAAAGTTGCATGTTGGGACACTTTCGCCTTTTTAAAGGCAAACTTAAGACTATTCTCATATTTTTAGAATAAACAAGCAAAACACTTATAACATTGTTGCATAAAATCTTGACAAACATCAAAATTGGCATCCAAACTTCTGACTTGCACGGGATTCAAGTATAATTTGCATTTGAATTGGATTCAAGTATAATTTGAATACCTATGGAAAGGAATTACAATAAGATATCCGTTGGATTTTATGAGTCTGAAATTCCATTATTCCATGATGTAGACTAATGCAATGAGGTAGTGTATATAAAAATAGTGGCAGTTATGCTTTTCACAAGGGTGCTTATTATATTTTTTCAGTGATTTCCTTGAAACAAAACAACACAACATAACCCCCACCCCCCACCCCCCAAAAGCAATTATGAATTTATGGGCTGAAGTTGTCCCCATGTAACAGTTGTATTTTGCAGTACTATAGACTGGCTCCAGGGGAACTGTTGTGGTCTCTCTGTTCCCAGGGCTTAAAAGCTGTGTTGATATGATAGACCATAATGATTCAGAATGAGGATTATGGTCTATCTGTAAATAGTATGGTATTATGCATATACCATAATATAGTTACTATGATTTTTTATGACATATTCCTGGAAGCCTCATTCATTTGTGTAATAATAATTCACCGCAGCTTTACTTGTGTGTAAAAAGAGTAGGATTATGCTTTGGGAATGCAAATAAGAATTGCACGGATGCAGGCTGGAGATGCAGAAACTGGAAAGCAGAGGCTGCATGATTTTTAAAGGGAAATGCTGGCCTATTCATTTTGTTATGAGAGTGCCTTTTTGAGTTCTTAACAGTACACTTCTGTAGCCCCCCAGAAATTCAGATTATGTATAAATATGAGCTTGCAGTGCATATAACAATGTGCAAACCAGAATGAACTGTCTGAATTCCTTTTGCTCTCATCTTTCCTTCTTCCTGGGGGAACAGGCCAATAAACCAAATTTAATCTTATCTTATTCATAGTTCTAAAGCTTCTGTTGGGTTTTATCCTTGCACCAAACATAATAAAGAACTTATTTCATTCTAGGTGACTGTTTCTAAACAGGGACAAATCTCCCTTCTGAGAAGTCAGAAGTGAAACTGTATGTAGCAAGTGGTGTTGGTAGCTTCGTAGGATTTAGCCACAAAGGAGGGAAAGTTAATTTTCTTAGAATAAACAGTAGCTGTAGGGCATTCTGTTTTATTTGTAATACCCAAGTATATCACAGATATGCCTGTAAGAGGGATTTCATGGCTCATTGACACTAGTAGGAACAGCTTTATGATTTTATTTTTTAAAGGTACTTTTTTCTGTAATATAAGAAATGTCTGTTGATATACCACAATGGTATGTTTTACAGAGAGGGCATGCAGCTGTAGTGGAGCGATTAGGAAAAAGGAGGCTTCAACTGTTCTTTTGTCTGTTCAAATAAAAGATAAGCAGGAGGCCTAACTTGTTTAGGAGAAGAAAAGAAAAGAAAGAAGAATTTGAAACAGAAAATAATTGTAATTGTGGATGGAATAAAGATTCTGGCTGGAGCCATAATCAGAAGGCAAGTCAGAGGATAATGCTATGAAATTGCAGAGTAGACATCTGAATGTACACAATGCTCCTTCGTGGCTGCAATCAGTATCAAGCGTCAGCAAAGGGACCTTTCTTGTTTTTCTAACCCAACTGGCTCTCACTTCCTTCTAAGGTCAGAAACAAGCAGAGTTTGTGGAGTCTGGCTGCTATGTTTCCATATACAAAAAGAATAAATACTTATTTTCCACCTACATAAATTACTGTATAGGAAGAAAACAATCAAGAAAAAAGAGCATAGCATCCAAATGAGAACTCAGCATTTATGTGTGTCTTGTCTGTAACCCCCTGCCCAACACTGGGGAAAAATATGGGTGTTGCTGCCCTCAGCAGAGATCTGTATAGAAAAGAGGTCAACTTCTCATCTCAGCTCTTAACAGGCTCTTAGACATGCAAACAGTCTTAATGAGTAGAAAGTTAAACTTGCCACCCTCAGTTACAGTTCAGCCTGAGAGAATGGTATTCCATATGATTTATGTGACATTGTGTGTGGTAAGTGAGTGTGTTAATGTATTTTTTCACTCCATATTTATTGCCTGGCTAGACTTCTCTTGTTCTGACCATGTGCTGTTCTCTGACAGATCAGGAAAGTCATAATAAGCAACTGCTCCTTTTCTACAAACACTCTTGCTTTTGGAGCCTCACAAGATCAATCTTCCCTCTGTTTCTCTTCCCATGGAATAAAGCCATGAAGGAGCAGGGATGGAGACCGTCAGAAAACATGGCCTGTTTTAAAGATGACGGAGTGTTGTGTACAATGTTCTTCTTCTTTGATAGAAAACTCTTTTGTTTTTCATAGGCAATACTTCTACAGCTGAAAGTGGACGCAAAAAAAAACTGTTGTGGTGTTTTGCTAAGTTGCTTTTCTGTTTAAATATAAAGCAGCTAATCAGAAAGCAGAGAAATGCAAAAGAAAATAAGGATGTCTGACTCTTCCACTATGCATCCACAGTCCATTGAGTCAACAAAAAGGGACAAGTACCTGAAGAGTGACAGTATTTGCTTAAACTGATGATACTCTGAACCATATGTCATATGGTAAAGACCGGGTCTTGGATTATATATTGTGGATTCAGTCTTGATCTTCCATGATAGAATTCAGCACTAAATCTTCTACTGAAATTATCCAGAAATATTTGGCTGTAATTAAATTGCATTTAACTTGAAATATGAATTACTGTGCAGTGGCAGCATGCAATTTAGACTTTAAAAATACTCAGTATACTAACTCAGTGCAATCATCCAGACTGATTAGACACTACTGATAAAAATGCATCCATTCTGCTACGTACACAGAAAATCTGCTCCACTGTAGGTATTATCTTCTTCCCAAACTCCTCATTCCAGTGATACATCCATGGGATGCTAACAATGTGTCTTTGGAGGCAGTGTAGATGGAGGCAATGCTTTATTGTCTACAGCCAGCATATTTAAAGCATATTGAGGAGACAGATTACATTTAGGAACATTAGAAGTGAACTCATCAAAGATCTGTGGGTCACAGTATTACTGTGCTTCTTTGGATGGACATTCACCACCAAAGAAGGACATTCTGGACAAGATTCCACTCAATGGGTAAGTATGCAAACTTCATGTATATTTGTGAGTGAAGTGTCCATCTGTTACAGAAGACTGAGGGGAGGAGTCAACTTCTTCGTGATATGGTTTTAGCATATCTGAGATGCCCAGGGTACAATTGCATACGGTTGCTACTCCAGATAGATACAAATCTGTTTATCAGCCCTGTGTGGATATCTCAGATACCCTGGGACCACTTGAATGGCACCAAGCACTTTTGTTTAGGCAAATGAATCACACTGACTGGCTCAAAGTCATCATTAAACTTCACGGCATCATTCAGTTAACTAAGTAGTAGCTGTCTCTTTCAATATAAGCTAAATTGTTCCCTAAATTTAATTGAATCTATTGACCATAGGTATCACTCAGTTGTTTTTGGCATTAAGTGCTGCTTGCAATGCCCTCAGGCATTCTGCCTTTGTCTGACTTCCAACTGTTTCTCCAAGTGGGTATTGATCTCCTGTAAGCCTTGCGTTGTGTCTCCAAGACCACAGAGGGCCCAGACATAGGCATCTCTGGTGGCAGTAAAACCCAATGTTCAGGCAACTGAACTGATTACCAGATCTCCAGTGACCTTAATGGGATTATGCGCTCACCAGTAGGTATCTGTATTCAGGTGTTTTACTTTTGAACTACAACCATTGTCCCAAAGTGCAGAGTCAAAATATAGATGTGCTATAGGTCAGGTTTCCAACTGAAGCACATGGACACCTGGGAGTCTGTGGACTGATCCAGAGAGGTCTGCAAAAGATAACAGCAAAACAGGATATATGTACCATAAAACTGCCTAGGTATGCAAAACTTTGAAAGAGTGTGCATCACACTGGAGATTCATCAGGCTTCCACAAGTTGAAATATTTACAAAACCTGAACATTTAAAACATTTAAACATTTAAACACCAGAAGGACAATGTGGTCATTGGTCACAACAAGCACGTTCAAAGGGTTCACAAGGGGAAGGTCCTGCTTAACAAAGTTAATTTCCCTTAATGACAAGGTCACCCATTTAGTTGATCAAGGAAAGCCTGTTGATGTAATATTTTTGGAGTACTGTGTGCAGTTTCGGGCACCACTTTATAAAAAATATGTAAAACTATTGGAGAGTGTCCAAGGGAAGGCTACAAAAATGGTGAAGGGTCTAGAGGGGAAGACATATGAGGAGCAGCTGAGGTCCCTTGGTTTGTTCAGCCCAGAGCAGAGCAGGCTGAGGGGAGGCCTCATGGCGGCCTGCAGCTCCCTCACGAGGGGAGCGGAGGGGCAGGCGCTGAGCTCTGCTCTCTGGGGACAGCGACAGGACCCGAGGGAACGGCATGGAGCTGGGACAGGGGAGGGTCAGGCTGGGGGTTAGGGAAAGGTTCTGCACCCAGAGGTGGTCGGGCACTGGGACAGGCTCCCCAGGGCAGTGGTCACAGCACTGAGCCTGCCGGAGTTCAAGAAGTGTTTGGACAATGCTTTCAGACACAGGGTCTGATTTTTGGGTGGTCCTGTGTGGAGCCAGGAGTCTGACTGGATGATCCTTGTGTGTCCCTTCTAACTCAGGATATTCTATGATTCTGTGATTCTGTGAAACCTGTATTGGGCTATGAGACATCCCAGTGTGTATGCATGCTTACTGCTGTCTTTCCCTACCAGGGAAAATGCAAGCTTTTTGAAGACAGAGGTTTTGGCCTCTAGGAATTGTTTTACTAGGCTTAATTAACTGTGATAGTTATAAATGTTAACATAAGGAACAGCATACTGCTCAGACAAATGGTCATTCTAATCTAATATTAGTCTCCAGCAGGGGCAGGGAAGATATTCTTTTGGGAGAGCATGTAAGTTTAGTCCTTTTATTATCCCTTCTAGACCTCTCAGTATCACTTTATGTACCTGTTCATAAATTTGTCAAATTCCTTTCCGAACTCCAATGTACTTGTTTTGGTCAATAACTAAGTGGCTGAAAGCCATTTTTCAACACACTGTAGTCAACTCACACCTTAGCAGTCATGTGTGTTGACATTATTTATACTAGTATTTAAAACATATTTCAGCCATATCTTCTGACCTTTAGAAGGTCATGGGCTTAAGATGCACGGCAATGTAAGAAACTGTGCTGACCATAATATGTCTGTTATGGAAGGGTTTGTTTTCCTTTTTTTTTTTTTTTCCAGGAAAAAATAACATTTGAAGGGAATGTTATCTTTGTGATTTGGCCTAATTCTTTCCCATTGATAAAAGGAGAAATCATGAGTGCTTTTATTTTAAAAATATTTGAGTGGAACCTTTGTTAATGTGAAACAGTGGTAACTTTGAGTCACTAAGCTCAGGGTTGAGATACTATACAGTTGTGATTTGTATCAAGTCCTTCATTCCATTTTAATTTTTGTCTGCACCCGTTTTTCATGTTGACTTTGACAGGATCAGGATGTAGTCTTAGAAATGCAACATTTATCTTGCAGAGATAAAGTTTATGCCTTTAATGTTACCTTTCAAGAATAAGAGAAGTCTTAGACAAATTGTCTGGGTAGTTTCAGGCTTTATTTGCCATACTGCTCACTGGTTAGGAGTGTTCCCCATTTACTTCACACAGCTACTAAAGTTCCCATTCATTAAAGCAATTTAGTCATATACATTTCAACAGGAGCAGACACCTGCTAAGAGTTATGCATGTGCTCAGATGTTCTTCTGACTCAGTCTTCACCCAGGGAACTGACAGAAACAACCTGTGGGAACTACTGAAAATGACTTATGATCATATCTAAGTCAGATCCCTGTTGGTACTGAATTATTTTAATAGGCATGTACGGCAGTATATAAGGGAACACGTCCTACCTCTGGCTTCCTGCATTCTTTGTATTTGTTCATAAAAGCACTCTGAAATAAGTAAACTCCTCTCTACCCTCATGTTTTTAGTTACTTATACCCACTACATCTTTTGAGATTTCCTTCTTGTTCTATGAGGTCAAGGCTGGCAGAATTTCACAACCTTCAGCCAATATTCATGGTAAGTTTCAGGAACAAATTGATATGTTCCTCCTTTTTCTCATTGCAACTTAATAAAACCTTCCCTTGTGCAAATTCTCAGCAAATGACAATTTGACATTTACCAGATGATGCAGGGGTAAGAACTGAGGATTGTTCCTTCTTTTTAAGAGAAAAAAAATAATCAAGTAAAGCCAGTTGGGAATTTTGCCAACAGAAGCTGGACCCACACAGAGATGACTGAGTTAAATGGGCAGAGGGCAGAGAAATGCAATCATGCTGCTAAAAGCAAACCTGAGGAAGAAAAGCCCATCCTTTAGTCAAAGCCCATATATAGTGAGCATGTTTTACAAGGCCTGCACCCAGCAGACCCCTGTGAAGGGTTTGTTCAGGTCTCATGCTGAGTTGGTAACTAAGTCAATGCTTCTGAAGGAAGAGCTTATCTTCAGGAAAAAGCTTTTGTGTCGAAACATGACTCTTTCATAACTGGTTTCTCCAAGAGTGAATCTGTCTCCTGCCATCACATGCTCATGTGGATCTGGACACAAGGCTTATAGTGTGATAAACAGCTCACAGGTGAAGCTGATGGATCAATCTTTACTTGAACAGGGCTTTTCCTTTTTTTTTTCTTTTTTTTTTTTTTTCCCCCAGGGTAAAGGATGTGACCTTATCTTTGGCACTCCCTGACTTTTGTCAGTCTGTGTCACAGCTGGAATGCTATTTAAATCCAATTTCTTTTATCTGAAAGTATTTATGTGAGCAGATAAAATATTAAGCCTTTATCCTAAAGTGCCCTGCTCCACTTTAGTTCTCCAGATAACATTGACTTTTGCTGGAGCTGCCACTCTGTGGACAGGAAATCAATTCTCTCCCTCATTCTCCGCTTGATCTTTCATGGTGGATAATGGGGATGTGTGTGTGATGCTACTGACAGACCTCAGGATGCAGCCCATTAAGAGGTTAAAGGGAATCTCCTATTCAGACTGTATGAATCTGCTTTTTATTTTATTTTTTTTTCTGCTGGAATTTTATTTATTTGAGGTGGGGAGGGGAGAAGAGCATGACAGTTCAAATCTTCTGTATTTATAGTTTTTCTCTTACTTGGAGCCTAAGTTTAAAAGCCAGAAGCTCTTCCTCTTTTCTGCCTCTCTTCTCCATTCATACTAAGCTTACTCAGGCAGAGCTATTAATTTAGCTGAGAGAAAAGTACTATTCCAAATGAGTGAAAGTGTCAAGAAATGTCTCAGAGCATGTCAGATTTATGGATTTGAAATGCAAAAAAAAAAAAGAAGAACTGAAATGCAGTTAAATTCTTTCTAAGATTGCTGGTAGAGCAAGTACTCTGTTATATATTGGATCACCCATGTGCTTTCTGTGGTTAGTGCTAACAGCCTGTATAAGAGGCTCTGGAAAGTTAATTGAGGTTTGTGGACCAGGAGATGGGAATGATTAGGTTGGATTAAAGTGTCATATGCAAACGATCTTCTGGACACAGATATTCTTATGGCTGCACCTGATTTTTGTGAATGCTCCTGATGCTGCAGGAAGAACGATGAGTAACATATGTCTTGTGTAAGCTGTAACAGAGACACAAAGAGGAAAAATGTGTAGGACAAATGCACTATTCTGAGTCATGTTTAAAAGCAAAGGGATAGAAAATTGGCAAGGTCTGGCCCAGGAATTGGCATGAAAGTCTTGAACAATCCCCACAAGCCTTCTTCTGAGGAAACATGTCAGAAAGAAAAAGGGGAGGGAAGGTTTACTGTGTCAGAGGGGTAATAAAATTGGGAGAAAGTTGCCACATGTATCATGTTCCCTGGGAAACTTGTGTACTACAATGCCTAAAGTCCATAAATACTTATGACACAGTGAACTAGAGCAGCACCAGCTAGGAGTTAAGCTGTGGGTCCTAAATGCTTCATATGTCAAAGACAAAGGCAACGTGTTTTTTCCTGATGGATGCATCACTTCAGAGGGAGAGTGTCCTGGACCTTGGAGCTGGTAATGGTATCTCCAGAGACGCTCCTCTCTGGCATAGCTGGAGGTAAGTCCGCATCTGCATCTGCTCTGAAAAGTGCATTTACTACACATGCCATAGGCCCTTCATCCACTTATAGCATCATCCCTCATGGATTAGGAGAAGGGGAGGAGAAGGCAGGGCTTAAATTTGCTTCCTTGTGAAGGATTTTTGCAGGCATGACTGCTGATATAGCCTTCCAACAGCTAAAGGGAAAATCAATGACTCTACAAAGGCCCGATGGAACCTGTAACTTTTTGGTGTGGAGGTGGCTGTACCTTGTATCCACTGCTTCAGGGAAACTACTTTGAACTGGGGACAACAGCCCTCCAAAGGCATATACCAGGTACAGGGCACTTGGACGCAGGGCTTGTAGGATAGCCAGTCAAAGCAAGGGTGGCCCTTCATTGCCATGTAACACTGCTTTTTTAATTCCCTTATGTATCATAGGAGAGTAATGTATCAGCAGACCATATCAAAGCCTAGCACAAGGCTTTGGGCAGTGAATGGAGCTCATTAAACTCACTGTAACTGACAGCTGGATATTTCAGAGGTAAGTCTCATTATGAGCAGAAATATTTATAAAAATGCGCATTGGAACTGGTTGGTTCATTTCCTGGCACTCCAAAGGAGACTTTTGGTCCTCTTCCAAGGAGCTCTCACTGCAATCTATTTGTATGAAAGGAAGCTAACAAATTACTTGAAGTAAAGCTGCATGTAAAAATGGGGGTCTAATTGCTTCATTCTGGTGTCTCATTTATGTCAATCTTTCTGCTCTCTGGGGTACTCTTCTGCAGCCTATCTCCTCTAATATACCAGCTATTGATGCTGTTGCAGTTTATGTGCTTGTGAGCCTTACAGATTCTCTAGAAATCCAGGTGTGTTTCTTTAGATACTTTGGGAGCATCATTTTCTACTGGAGGAGTGGCTGACTGCCTTCTAGGAGCATCCTGGGAGTGGGTATTTTGTTGCCTTGCAGTCACTCCAGTGGCGAGATGCTGCTGAGAGATGCATCTTTGCTCTTAACTCCTTGCTCTGGAGGTGAGCTCCCACTGCTCTCAGCACAGAAAGATCACCTTGGGGCCCAGACAGCTGTTTGAATGATCAGTCAGGTGGACTGACTTGTCCTGTGGCTGGAGAAGTGCTAGGGAAGGACCACAGCAGAGGACAGTCAGGAGCTTGCAGCCAGGCTGGAAAAGCAGTGCCAGCATGCCAGAGCCAACTCAGTGTAGTAGCAGCTCATCTGTACATAACTGTGTCTTCCTAGGTAGGTCTATATATACGTGCATATGAATGGCAGTTTGACTTTTTAAATATAACTAATAATCAAAGGGAAACAATTAAAAATGTTATGACTCACTGTCTCTAATCATCTCAGTGATGCACCTAAGTGCCCTTTCAAGTCAGTGAAGAGAAAGAAATGTTTCCGGTGTGTGATTCTTCTGATCTACCACTTGGAACAAATATAAGGAAAGAGCTTTTAAGTGGTGGGTGATGACCTTCTGAAACAAGCTGCTGCAGGAGAGCACGTAGTGTCTGCAAGCACAAAAAAGACGTAGATGAGCTCTCTTGAGCGTGTGCAGAGAAGAGCAATGAAGCTGGTAAAAGGACCAGAAAACAAGACTTACGAGGAACGGCTGAGGGAAGTGGGTTTGTTTAGACATGAGACGAGGAGGTTGAAGGGAGACCTCATTGCTCTCTACAACTACTTGAAAGGAGGTTGCGGTGAGGAGAGTGTTGGTCTCTTTTCTCAGGTGACAAGTGACAGTACACAAGGAAATGGTCTCAAGTTGCACCAGGGAAGGATTAGATTGGACATTAGGAAGAATTTCTTCATGGAGAGAGTGGTCAGGTATTGTAATGAGGTGCTGAGGGAAGTGCTGGAGTCCCCATCCCTGGAGGTATTTAAGAGAGGTTGACTGGGTGCCATGGGATGTGGTTTAGTGATGAGACTTGGTAGGTCAGGTTGATGGTTGTACTTGATCATGAAGGTCTTTTCCACCCTAGATCATTCTATGATTCTGTAAAAACAGATCTTAGAGGGCATAAGCAAGGTTCTATGTGCAACTGACCCTAATCCAGTGACCGTGGACATTGGTAGGGTACAAGGGCAGTGGCCTGCAGAAAGTGGCCAGGACTTTCCCTAGCAGCATCCTCTACTACCGCTACTAACAAGCAAAGCAGAGGGCTGGGAGAGTTGGACCCAGAAGAACAATTAACATACTCTTACACTGTCTCTGGCCTCAGACGTGGCTCTTCCATTTCCACCTGGCTCTGGACACTGCTTCCTATCTCCTAGGTCCAACCGAGTTATGGTTTCCACCTTATGTGTCACCCTGGAAATTTGGAGGCTGGAACATGAGGATGGACAGGCAAGAAAGGATGGACAGAACATTCTAAAGTAGTATAGCAGATACTGGGTATTCTTCAATCATTTATTCCCAGGATATTCTGTGAAGATACCCTGCTTGGACAAATATTTAGATGTTATTTCAATCAGTTACAGCTGATTTTTTTTTTTTTTGATTGTTGACCTAATAACTGGGAAAGTGCTTCTTACCTAGTCCTTGAATACCATATTCAGCCTTGAGTATCTCAGCCTTGAATATTCCTTCCAAATAGTTAACAAGCACAGCTCTTATTATCAATGCTGTGTAAAGAGCAGAGCCACTTGAGCAAGACTCTTGTTTCGTGGCCAAAACCAGAATAACTAGAGCTGAACTAAAGAGGTCTACTTGGCTGGAGTGGAAATAAATCTGAAATAACCCAGACCACAAAGAATACACATGCCAGCCACTGCTCAAAGGTGCTTCAGTACAGCTGGGTAACTCCTGCTGTTGCTGAACAGCAAATTATCCTTGAAACAGTGGGCTAAAGGGATGGTATTTAACTCACCTATCCTGAAACATTGGCAAGGTGCAGGAAGTCACCTCAGCTAGCTGCTTAGATGCCCTTTATAGCTGGTGGGAGAAATAGGTACTTCTAGGGTGTGATTCATTGAAGGTACTTCATATTTTTATACTAGTCTGAGACTTGCTGAGATGCGGATGTCCATCTCAGAGGTGCTTATGGTTTGGCCAGAGAAATCCCTGTGCCAGTGACTGAAGCCACCCGTGTGGGTTGAATATGGCAAAAGTGGAGAGAGGAAAGAGGAAATGGATATTGAAAATGGCATCAAGGTTCCTTTCCATGTTTGGAAAATTTGGTTTGCAGACTTGCCATTTTCAGGCAGCATTTCCATTTCAAAATAAACTTATATAAAAATGTGTTAATAAAACCAATGAAATAACCTTATAGTTGAACAATGTTTTATTTTGGACTGAATGGTATTTTCCATTTTGATCCAAAGCTCACTTCTAATTTCTTTACTCCTAATAATAATAAGAAAGAATTTGGGCTGATCAACACTGAGATATTTGTGTGGGCTTAATCACTCAACCAAACAGAAGAAAAAACCACAGCCCAAATTATTATTTGCCTTCAGACATTATTTTTCCTACTGCTGTGAGAAATAGTTGTGGTTACAATGCTAACCATTTTTCTTCTGCTTTTTCTTCTCCTGTGTTGAGTACCAGAGATCACCTATAAAACCCATCTTGTACTTGGTTCCTCCTTTTCACCCGACTTTGCATGTGGATGTTGTATTTGTCACACAGGAGCCTGTACTGGTGCATGACTGTCAGAGCCAAGGGTGAATCTCTGGAGGGATTTTTAAGAGCATTGAGATCAGCTGGTGATAGTAACTCTTCCCCAGGTTTTCTGATTCTGCCTATGACATGGAAACAGAGGTGTACTTTAGCAGAAGTCACTGGTAGATTTTGAATCTTGCTGACTTTCAACACAAAAAGCAATCTTTTGCTGACATAAGTAAAAACATATATATGCATATATCCACTTGCCAAAAATCGGTTTTGCTGATGTCTTACAAAATTAAAGAGAAGAATCCTTCCTCTAGAATTTTTAGATTAAATGCATTATACAGTGAAGAGAAGATGAGGTTTATACTGAATATTTGACAGCTAAACATTTTTAGGTGCAACTCAGAACACATTTTATGGCCAACATCTTCAGGATGGGAACACTTTTTGACATAACTTTTTAAACTTGTGTTCTCTAAAATATTTTTTTCTTGCAAATTCCACTTCATGAAAAAAAAACAAAACACCTAAAATAGTGTATTTTGTATTATTGCCAAAGCCAGAAATATATCGATTTGGAAACACTGCTTCTATGCCTTGTTAGATTTGTAGCCAAAATGTGTCATTTTCCTTTTCTTTGTGAGCTGGGCTCCCCTGCTGGATTCTCTTCTTTCTCACCACTTTACTGCAACATTGCAGTCCCCTAAGGATTTGCCTCCCTGCATCAGAAGAGCGAAGGGGAGGAAGGGGATCGTTGTGAGTGATGGAGGCTGCTGTGCATGCAGGAAAATGGGTTATTAAAAGAAATTATGGCCAGATTTCAGCTCAACATGGAAAAGCCTAAAGAACACTTTAGTTCTTGATCTTAATTCCTCTGAAACATCAGACATTTTGCATTGACATAGAATAAATTTTGAGATGTGGCTGAGAGTACTTGCATTTTAAATCCAAGTCTCTTTGTGAATTAGATGAAAATATTAATTTACCTTTTCTTAATTCAGGCCTCATGCTGAAAACTTTTGTTAATTTAGAAAGTCTTTGGGAGGAAAAGACAGTTTCCTTAACATTAATCCAACTTATTCTAGGTGGAGTGTATGGAGGATCGGCTCCTTAATATCATTACAGCTGCTCTGAAGTTTATAAATGCTCTTAGCAACCAGTATCATTTCTTCATTGGAAATCTAGTGATATTTGTGGATAACCCAGAGAGGTTTGCCAAGCACTTCAATCTCTTGCACTTTTCCAATTAAGAAAATTAAGGTGTGCTGTTTCTACGTGAATAAAATCAAGAGACCATTCAATATTTTATATACAATCCTGCCTGTTTCTGAATAGCCTGATGAATCTTATGGATGTTTTTGAATGTATTATTCATTATCTATGTATTATTCATTATCTACCAGTTCCCTTTTCAGCATTTTATTACAGTTTGACAGACTAAGCAGCTGTTTAAGTACAAGTATATATTTTCCTTGGTCTTTGTTCAGAGTTGCTTTAGCTCTTGTGAAACACTGATTTCCAGCTGGGAGCCAAAGCAGTTTGAAATGTCTGCAGAAGACAGCTAAGGATACAGTTTAATTAGCCTACTTTGATCTTTTGTATGGTGGCTGATGATTTACTACAGCTTGCAGCATGGTGAGGCAATTATATTCATGGTCATTATGACAGCATCCTTTGAGCCAGAGTTATCGTAGAAGTAAGATTAATTATAATGGGATTTTGTGGGGCCCAGAAGCCAGCATAAAGTAATGTTATATCCAGAAGAGTGCAATAAAGGAGAGCTTCGTAATCTAAATATTGGGTAAGACCTTGGTCCAGCTGAGGTTAATAGCAAAACTCTTTGTAACTTTAGAGAGAGGCATTTACTCATAGGGTATCTCAGAGTAACTCAGATGATTTTCTGGAAGACCTATGCTATGTCTTAGTTGACTCCACTGTCAGCCCAGGCTATGGAAACTATTCACCATTCACCATTCCCTTCAGCATTATTTTCTTTCTTCATCTAGAAGCATGGAAGGGAATTTTGGAGAATATAGTTAACTACAGTGATAGCTTTAGGGCTTTTCTTTCTTTGCTGTTTGTTTTTTATTAAAAACTTTTCTCAGGTTATTGTGCTCAGGTCCTCTGCAGCTGCTCTGTCACAACGGGTAAACATCTTTTGGGCAAATCTATGCAGCATAATGCAGGGTGGCAGTGTTATGCTTGAATTTGTTCAAAGGAGACTATTTCTGTAAATATTATGGCTTTGGTAGCAGTTGTTTTATGTCAGGAGAGCTAGTAAAACTGGGCAGTAGGCAGAGCATGGCCCCTTCCAGCTATTGCCTGCGAGAGCCTGCTCATCTGTACTTCTGCCTCTTTTCCTGGGCCTGCCCAGACACAGCACTGTGTGGAGTAACTTCAATACTGCAAAACCAACTAGGTTTGTGTGACAGAAGGAGGACTGGGCATGAGATGCTGGAGGCAAGAGCCAGCCAGCAGGCTGCTCTGCTCCTTACAGGAAGGCGACAACTCGCCTTTACCACCCAATGGAAACAAGAATACGTGACCTAGCGCAGCTCCTGGCTTTGGCTTCTGTTTCACCCAGCCACCCTACAGATTTCTCCTTTAAAGCCGGTTGCTGGTGGCAGCTGTGGTTTGCCTCCACGTGCCCTGCCAGCAGCTCTCAGCAGGAGCGATGGGCACAGGGGCTGCACTCCTCCCTCCCTGCCTGCTGCTTGTCAGCTGTCAGCTCCCCGAGGTGAGCCCTCACCCCTTGGATGTGAATGGGAGCTGGCCTCGCTAAACACGCTCTTTTCCCATGGGTTTTGTGGTTTCTCATCAGCATGCTACTCCGTCCTCTCTCTGTCACTGATAATGAATGGCTTTGGGAGATTTAAGGCCAAAGATTAAATGGCCATAAGGAGCGAAATGCTCTGACACCCTCGCGCTTTTTCCTGCCAGGCAGGGGTCCTGCTAGGCCAGCGGCGTGGGCAAGGCGTGCTTTGCCACTGCTGGTGGTGGAACAGCACTACTGCAAATCTTTGGCTTCACTCATTCACAGAGCTTCATTCATAACTTGCAAAAATCTCGAAGCCTCTGCCTTCGACTGCTTTCAATTAAACGTCTGAGAGGAATCCTTTGTCTTCAGCGTCTCGGCCCACGTGAGCAGTCATGGGTTAAAGCCTCCCTAGGTAGTCGGGAGCTGCTGGAGCTGCCCGAGCCAGTGACCCTCGGATAATGAGGTCAGGGGGAGATTTCAGAGCCATATGCTTGTCCCTACCCAGGTGCTGCAGGATGTGTAGACATGTCAAGGATATGTCAAAGCTCATGGACACTTCCACAAAGCTCGGGCCTTTCCCAAGTGGCCCAGTCATGGGGCACTTCCCTTCAGCACGCCTGAGCTGGGTTCAGCCTGGCAGCACTGACGAGGCTTGCTGAAGTGTTTTTGTTTAAAACGTGAACCTTATCTGGTCAGTTTTAAATGCAAACTTTCATGGACCCTTGCTGTGGCTCTTGTCGTTTAAAACATACCGTTTTATTATTAGTGTCGTCATTATTATTAGCACCCAATAATTACCATTGTTGTGCTTTTATTGTGGCTTCTGGTATCTTCAGATGCCTGTGGCTAACATTATCTTTTTTCCTATCAGCTGTTGATGAGGAAGAGAATTTTTACATTTGGGCTTTCTTAGTCTCTCAATACAGTTATACTGCATTGCGTTGTATGGTAACCTTCTTGTTATCTTTGGGTATTACTTTTGTCAGACTCTCAAGCGATGTTGGGAGTCCTTGATGCACAAGGGCAGCTATTTTGAGGGTAGGAAATCCAATTTAAATCAACATTGTGATGTGGGCAGGGGGGCTTAGCGTGTTCTGCAGACGTGCTGGCTGCAAGTGTCAGAGTCACCTAAACGTCTCAGTCACCTAGGGCTGCGTTTGTAAAGACAGAAATTGCCTACAGTAGACAGGATATCTAAATTTACCTCACAATGGATTTCTGCTGCTTATAACACAGCTTTGGAAATCAGGCCCACAGTCCTTAAGGTCTTAGAAAGTACTCAAGTCCCTAACTGCTCCTGCACCAGGGTGGGAGGAGAAGAGAGGGAGAGGGGGATTTAAGTGTTGCCCTTCTCCTGATATCTGCTATCAGCTAACTTCAGGCAGCCCTCTGCACTACTAAGTGTTCAGCCTTTTCAAGATGACCTCTGACATGCCTAAATATCCCCAAGCACCACAGGAACTGCTCAGGATTGGCTTTGGGCTTCAGTCAGGTCACTGGCATCAGACAGTGTGACTTTACCCAGGATGGATGGTGGTGGCTTGTAAGTATCTGCCTGTTCTCGGCCCAGGATCTCTTACAGAAGTAATATGTAGCTGGTTTTGCAGGCCTTCCCCTTTGCAAATAGACAGCAGAGGGGCATTTGACAGGAAGAGGCTGCGGGTTTTCATTGGTGTTAGCAGGAATTTTGCCAGGGTCTCACCTGGGGCAGGGAATGAGCTATCATGATCTCCGTAAATGCCCTCTGAATCATCCCTCCACTTCTGCCCCACTCCAATGACACCTCTCATTTTCAGGTCAACTACTCTCTGGAAATAATATGGTCCTCAGCATTCTCCACACACTTTTTGAAACCCAAGGATCTTCCCCCACTACTCTGCCTCTTTTGCAATTGGTAACTTTTGCAAGAGTCTTGCAGATCCCTATCTTCTGAGCCTGACTGCCAAATGTCTGTTGGAGACTGAAACTCTCATGCAGGTCCCACTGAGGGAGCGTGGTCTTGCAATATAATGATAATAATTATTCTTTAAATTAGGCTTTGCAATCTGCAGTTTTGCTCATTGCTTTGCCTCTCTTGTTGGCTGAGTGCCTGAGAAAACAAAGCCAGAGATTGTCTGCAAGGCAGCACTACATCTTATTTTAATAACCATAACTCATCGCTTTATTATTTTTTTCATTTTTCAGAGAAAAAGTCTGAAGAACCCCCTGGCATTGACCATGTTTTATAGATCTTTTGGACTGCAGAAAGGCAAATAAAAAACATTCAGAGGAAGGTGTCATGAGAATGGGTAACTATTACATGCCTGCAAGGTGACAAATTTTGGCTACTGTGTACATATGAAAGGAGTAGGAAAGGAGAGCCTGGAGACCTGTCCAAGAGCAGGAACTGGAAAGGGGCCAGGTGGCTTTGCTTGCTGCTTGGGTAGCTCTATAAAAGGAAGAAAATTGTTTCTTCTGTCCCCTCATTGATGATTTTGGGTTAGTTTGGAACTTTCATGTGCCAAATCCTGCTGGAGGGGCACACTGCAGATGTGGGAAGGATGGGGAGAAAGGTTCTCTGTAAGAGTCTCCCAGTCAGGCATATCTGGTGTTATGGGGTGAATGCACCATCCATTAGGACAGCGCTGCTTGTAGCTTATTTTATGGGGTTCAGTGTGCAAGTGGGACTACCTATCATCTGAACTTTTTAGGCACCTGAAAGCAGTAGGCTCTCCATTTCTCTTCACACAGGGTTACTGAGATGACTGGACCAAAGCAGCCTTTTGTGTACAGCATCCCAAAACTCCCTCACACCAGCCCCATGCTTCAGAAAACTTCCTGAATCACCTAAATCTTTGTAGGTCCAGCATGCAGTCACCCTTCTGTCAAATTCTTGCATCTTCTTCTTCCACCTACCATTTGGGAGCTACTTACAAACTATCAGATTATCCCAGAAGATTTTTACAGATCCTAGGTTTTTCATTTTTATTTTTATTAAGTCGTTCACTTCCAAGTTGTTAATTTGGCTTTCAAAGGGGAAGAGGCTTTGTAACTGCACCGTCTGTCTGTGTACTTCCTGAACCCATGAGCCATTTGAGCTAGATTTGATCCTCTTGCCTTGCTACAGGAAAGGAAAGGAGAGCTCAAATAATGGTCTCCTCTGCTCGGCAGTGAAGAAGCAGGTAAAGACTGGAGGGCTCCAGCAGCAAATGCTGCTTCTGCATGAATAGGGGTTGCAGTAGAAAAGAATGTGGAGCTGAGGTTTAGGGTGGGAACACAAGCAGTAAGTTCCTTGGTGCATCAATGGATATGAATAGGTTAAATTAAGCATTTTAAGACCTTTCATACTAAAAAGAGGTGTAGAAATACCAGAAAGAATATGACAAGGCAAAGATAAAATAGGGGGAACAATTAACTCTTCTCTATTTTTTCCTTTCCTTATGTTATATTTTACCTTCTTTTCTATAATAGCATAAATATCTTCTTGTGTCTGGTACAGAGCTTCTGATTTTTCCAGGAAGATATTATAAAGCCAACATCATCTAATGACTTCTGCAGTCTGAGCCATTTCAGAGAACGACCACTTGGCAGTTCAGTTCATTTGCAGTGGAGATGCCGGGACCGTCACGATCAGTGAATGAATTCCAGCAATGTTTTGGATGGGTTCCTGCTTCCAGTTGGCATCTGGTCTCCTGTCTGCGTCTCTGCTCGATCTCTGCTGCATATGAGCAAGGCATTGAGCTGTTACTCACTTTTAAAACTGGTTCCCTTTGGCACCAGTTGTACTTCAGCTGACTCCTGCAAACAAACAAAACATTCTTCAAAGATTTGTGGAAGTTTGGAAGGAGTCTCACATTTCTCACTGCCTGCACTTTGAAAATAACACTGCTGTATTTCCCCTTACCTGAACACACACAGACTTTACCTCTTCTGAAGCTGACAGGGGTTTCCTACATCTGACCCCATGTGTGAGTTGCCTTTCAAACTGTTTTCCCCTGTAACTGGATAGTCTCCCAGTTCTGAAATAATCAGAAAGACTTGAATTGTTGGATTGATTTATTTCTTTGTTGGGATAGAAATGAAATGAAACAGGCACAAGCCAAGATTTTTTAAAAAAATCAGGGGATTAATATTATGCTCTGACATTTTTATTTAGGCTAATAAATAAGTAAGTATAAAAAAATGTTGAATGGCTCCCAGCAGCGGTGTTTGGAGTTGATGGTTTTGAGTGCTTGGTTCTTAAGGAAATGAGGCTGTTATACCTGCATGCATGAATCTGAAGGCAGAGGTCTGAGCTAAGTTTCTATTTTTAAAAATCCTGGCCATACTGCTATTTTATTTCATGCATTCAAGTAAGTAGGCATATTTCAGATGGGGGGGTTTGATGTCAGTGTCACGAGCCTGATGCTAAGCTCCTGCTAAAATCTTGGCCTAGAATTGTTTCATTTCAGTTCTGTTCCAGCAAGGATACCAGGAAATCACTGTTGCTTTCAGAGCATTAGTTTTTTTGCTCAGTTTTCCTTATCTTCTTCTTTTAGCTGCCTGAGTGCTGTACATTTTCCTGTATTATCCTAACAGCTTTTAATCCGTATGAAAAGAACTCACTGTGTACCATGGTACAAACTAGAAGCCTGTTCTAACCAGCTCATCCAGCAACTCTAATCTGCCTAATTCTTTATCACCCGCTGTGATTTCTTCATGGACAGAGCTAGTGGGGTTTTGGTATAGCTAGAAAGCATCATGCCTTGGTACAAATTGAATGCATGCAGCAAAGTTTTTGAAATTCTATCAGAATTCTTTTTTTGATAGGATTCTACTAGAAAATATTTGATAGAAGAAAGCTAGAGCACTGATTCAGGAAGGCTGAGCTTATGGACTGCCACAACATTTTGCTGCACTGTGGGTTTTCCACAGAAGGTTTACAAAGCCTATGTCCCAGCCAGGCAGCAGGAAGGTTGTAACATGTGACTGCCTGCTTGAAGGCAGAAACTACAGATTCTTGGTCCAGCTTTTGTTTCTCTTTTCCAATAACTCAGACAGTGGTGCACTTTCAAGGGCTGAAGAGCTATTTTAACTAGGATCACAAGCATGGCAACAAGCCATGAGGGATTCTCGAAAGTGTCAGATGGAAATATACAGATCCTGAAGGAGAATGACTGCAAGTATGTGGTGGCTTTGGGAGAGATAGGCTGCCTAGAGAGACTGTGGGTTTTCCATCCTTTAGAGATATTCAGAACTTGACTGGCGAGAGCTCTGAATCCAAGTTTAAAGTTAGCCCTGCTTTTAGCAGGGGTTTGGACTAAATGATATCCAGATGTCCTTTCTGACCTAATTTATCCTATCAATCTCTTTATTTTTGTGTGTGTGGAATTTCCTAATTTGTCTGAGTTGCAGCCCTGTCACTTTGGTCAGCAGTAAAGTGGCACCACAAACCTCTCATAGAAAGTATCAACAAATATTGCTCTATAGGGTGTTCTAGATAAAAAGGAGATGTTGAAGTGGAAAGGAGAAGATTGTAAAAGTTCTTGTAAGTAGACAGTTTGGAGGATGAGAAAAGGCAACTGAATGGAGACAGAATTTTGGAGCCATCTCAGCAGTTTCATTCCCTTATAGGTTTTCCCTACCACATCTCTGCTGGACTTGATATACGACAGCATTGGTATACAACAGCCACTATATACAACAGCCACAAAGTAAGTTAACCAGTGCCTTGGGTGAATGTATGAGCTCAGTGCTTTCCCTATTACATTTTCTCTGGCACTGGGAAGAGAGGGACATTCCTACAGCTGATATCTTCACTAAGCCTCCATGCAGCAAAATTTCAGGTTGGAAATTAGGAGAAATTTCTTCTCAGAAAGAGCAGTCAGGCACTGGGACGGGTTGCCCAGGGAGGTGGTGGAATCACCGTCCCTGGGGGTGTTCCAGAAAAGGTTGGATGTGCTGCTTAGGGACGTGTTTTAGTGGGTGACATTGGTGGTAGGGGGATGGTTGGGCCAGATGATCTTGGACGTCTTTTCCAACCTTAATGATTCTAGGACTCTATGATTCTATGAAAATGGAACAGCTTAATGCTTCAGGTCACTAGAGCTATTCACTGCACAAACAAATAACAGTTTTATGAGCTTTTCCAGAGCAGAACAGAAAAACTGACTTTATTTGTTTGGAAATGTTGGCAGTTATGCTCATCAGAATGTCAGAGTGCTTTTTGGGAGTTATTTTTTCCTTTTCACTTTTTCCTTGATATTCATAGACAATCAGATTGAAAGAGACAACAGTGCTAATCTAGATCTTTATGCTGGTGTCTCCCATTCCCTGTGCATCTTTACTTTGCTGTTTTAAGTAAACAAAAGACATGATTAAGAAACCACAGCCAGATTATGAAATCAGCATCCTGAAGAGGTGTCAAGTGAAGAGAAATGGAAGAAGGAGGAGAGGTTCTTATTTCATGTTAACTTATCCAGGGAATATTGGTAAGAATATTGCTGTGCCATTAAAAGTGTGATGTAATTCTTAAAACCTTTCATTATTTATGTATTTATTTAATACTTTGTCAGTGGCAGATATAGGAGAATTGAAAAATGAAACCACTGTTTTTAGCCAAAGCGCTCTGATAACACTATTTGAATTAACTTTTAAATCATGTTGCTATGTTGAAGTTTTCATCAAAATATGGCAGCAGGTTGTGTGCTGGAGGAGGTTTTCTTGCTTGTGAGAAGAGTAGTTGGTATATTATGGAAATCGTACTTATATCAGTTTTGTGTTTGTATTTTGTAGTGCCAAGGTTGTTTGTTTTTTTTTTGTTGTTGTTGTTGTTTTGTTTTGTTTTGCATGGAGAAATAGCCATATTTTATATTGGTTTTGTTGCAGAATTAAAATACTGCCTTATTATTGCTTTGGGTAATGTCATAGCATGGAAAAATGATGACAAAGCAGGACATAAAATCATCCAAAATACAGACTGTGCTTCCTGATAGTCTTCTGTTCATCTACACATGAAAGCAGAATATAGATGTAGAAAAGTTAAATGTTATTAAGTTTCAAGAATATAGTAAAACATAAAAGGCTACAATGAAGACTGTTCGTACTGTCCTAAATAACTCATGGACTCAAATGAAGATACCATATTCGCCAAAGTTAAAAATGAACTTCTAGTTTTGGAGCAGTTTAGTAGAATTCTGTGGATATTTAAATCTTAGAGACACCTTTGAGATTGTTTAAAACCTCAGCTTCTTAAACTATGGAGTCACATCCTTTTAAAATTCCCCAGGATTATTCATCTGGTGTGTGCAGCTCTGTATTCATAGCTGTGCACTGCAGGAGGGAAGGGTGATGTGGTGCAATGATTTAAATATCCTTCAAAGTTAAAATCCCTGCAGTCTAGTATGACTGTTATTACCAGAAGTGCGGCTTTGGTGTATGATATGCAAAGTGACAAAAATGACAGTAGCTGTTGAGGAAATATGCATCTATAAATTAGATTGTTTCTCAGGGAACGATGCTAAAACAAAGTATAAGATGGAGTGAATATGAGTTCCCTATTTCTCATCATTTCACTCAGCACAGATATCTTATGAATCAAAACGAATGACCAAGGTGGTAAGGCTAATCCATACCATAAAGTAGGCTAGACTGGGTTTATGAAGTGTCTGTGAACAGTGCTAGAAAATCAAGATCTTGGAAGGTCTTTTCATGTTTCTTTTATGCAAGTATGTATGGGAGAAGTGTCAGGGGGCACAAGATGTTCATGAAAAAGATGAGTGACCAGATAATAGGACAAAACGGAAGAGGGAAAGGAAGTGAGATAGCAGAGGAAACAATATAGAAAATACCGACAACATAGAAATACAGACAACATTGGAAAAAGAAGCATCAGAGAAGGAATGTACTGGAACAAGGGTGATTAATCTGGAGCAAAGACAAATGAAGAACAAACCCTGCATTTGGAGACATCTTTTTGCCTTTAGGATTCCTAAATGCCGGCTATGATTAACAGTGATCTCTTAGCCTTACTCCAAATCAGTATTTCAGACTTCTTTCAATGGGAATCAAATAGGTGAAATGGGTGGTGCTATCAAGATCTCCTGCTGATCTCCTGGACACTGAATGATCAGTGCCCAAGACCCTTTTCTAGCAGTTTACAAAAACTCTTTCCATTTGGCTATTTATAATCACAGAGTAGATTTTCAGGCATAGTTGTATTATTTTATCTAAACTAGCCTTCCTTTTCCTTGATAAAAAAGGGACATGTTGTCACAGAGAAGAAAGCAACAGCCGTACAACTTCATAATAACACAAGGAAGTAGGAGTTTTATGAAAATGAGAAATTTTCATTGCAAAAAAAAAAAAAAAAGTGACCTTGTCAGCAGATGCAGAGGTGTGTATGTGCCTGTAGTGAAGCTATGATATGTGGTTGCAAGTTTAAAAAGGGTCTTACGGGGAGCAGTAAAAAACAAACACAGAATTGGTAATGGAAATAGGAGCAAATAACACTGCAGGGCTGTGCTGGAGAGGAGCTTAGGTTCCCTGCTTCACTATCTAAGTGGGGAGCTTTAAGCAATAGTGACTCTTTAGCAAAATTTTGCCAGGCCCCAGGGAAGAAAATAAAACACATTGCAAAGTAATGAAGACCTGTAGATGGCTCAGTTATTGTGCTGTTCTGCTTCTGAGATGCATTCATTACTTTTTCCAAAAGAGGAAGTCTACCTGACTATCAAAGACACGCTGTCCCTCTAATAGTGAGGTAAGTACCAGTGTAAAATGTTATTTAGATTAGGAAACACTTGTGTAATTTCATTTCTCTTTCTGGGAAGAATACAGAATACAAAAGGAAGGTTGTTAGATGAACAAGGTTACGTAGTTAATAAAGACATTGACTGCAAAGGGATGATATTAATACTGAAGACACAATAGTCAAGTAGTTGATACAGCTTTTACTAGCAAGATATTTAAAGCAGGATAGCATTAGCATAGCTGAGTATTGAAGAAAACAAAATGTTCAGCAAAATCAGAAATAAGGATAGAATAAACCATGATTAGTTCTGAACACAGTCATTTGGTAACATAAGTTCTTGGGATAGTGTGACTGTGTTGGATCTCAAGGGTAAGAGAAGGGTATCAGAGACAGCAACAGGTATGGATAGATACCATAACAGTGTTAAGGAGATGCAGATTACTGGGGATTATGCTGATATGTGTTAAGCATTATACAATGCCTTAATTTGCCTGGTGTAGACTGGAGAACAAGTGGTCCTGATGACAGCTGGGCCCAGGTATTCCAGGGTGTGAGTGGTCACAAATTTCTTTGTTGAAGTGAGAGAATTTTGTATTCTAAGCATGAGGAAAATCTTAGAGAGAAGCTCTCCAGGTTCAGTAAGATAAATAACAGCTTCAAGAAGGAGATTAGAAAAGAGAGAATTTTCAAGGGGAGGAAAAAGGGCCCTCAGCAGTCGTAGAGGTTAACATGTGGAGGAATGAAGTGCAAACTGCCAAATGTCAGGTCGAGATAGACCTAGCAAAAGATGTTAGAACAAATAACAGAAGGCTCTTGAGTCATATAGGAAAAGAAATGCTATACAGTGAGAAATTTATAATGGTTAAGGATAATAAAATGTGACATCAATATCAAATTAATACTTGGATTCACGTTTCAGTAGAAGCTATAGTACTGACTCTGAGGTAGAGGCATAGCAGCCAGTGGGAAAGAAAATAAGAGAAGTTTTAAGATAAGATTTTGAAGAAAGGTATAATTGGAGCTACTAATGAGCTAAATCTCTAATAAACCGTGGATGTGAGAAAATGCAGCATGGGTTTATCAAAGGTGTGCATTGGCTGTGTAAATTGATAGACTCACAGATTCATAGAACGGTGGAGGTTGGAAGGGACCTCTGGAGGTCACCTGGTCCAAACCCTTGTTCAAGCAGGGACACCTAGAGCATGTTGCCCAGGTCCATGTTGTGGTGGCCTTGGAAGATCTCCAAAGGAGAGAGACTATAAAACCTCCCTGGGAAACTGTTTCCAGTGCTCAGTCTCCTGCTCAGTACAGAAGGGCTTCCTGATGTTCAAACGGAACCTCTTGTGTTCCCCTTTGTGCCCATCGTCTCTTGTCCTGGCATTGAGCACCACTGAAAAGAGTATGTCTCTGTCTTCTTTGCACCCTCCTTCAGGTATTTATACACATTGGTAAGATCCCCTCTGAGCTTTCTTTTCTCCAGGCTGAGCAATCCCAGCTCTCTCAGCCTCTCCTCACAGAAGAGGTACTCTAGTCTTTGTGGTCCTTCATTCATGATTCTGAGAAGATGTGCTGTAGAGGAGGACTGCTAAGGATAATTAAGAAAAGGGGCATCTTATGCAAAAAAAAAAAAAAAAAAAAAAAAAAAAAGAAAGCTTGGAAGAGGACATGGCATAAGTATATAAAAGAGTTTGGGAAAAAAAAAAGCTCTGTTTAAGTTAAAGACATGTAAATGGGAATCAATTGGATATGATGAATATCTTTGTCCTGGAAACCTTGAAAAATTTCCTAATGCCAAGATGAGTCGAACTCTGAAAAATCCTTAAAAATTTGAGTGACTTAAGATGAAGCTGGAATTTTTGGAAATGGTTTATATGATATTGCTACCTGCAATATCAAAGGATTGACTTGAGGACTTACAGATCTTTCTCAGTTGAATATCCAAACATACAGAAAGATGAGAGCATCTTTTACACATTTAATACTTTTTATTTCTCTGAAAACTGCAAAGACAATCATAATGATAATGAATGCAATTAATTCTTTTTTTTTCCCTATAAATTTGAGGTATTTCTGAAGCCAATGTCAACAGTTATGCCTGATTTAGCTGAAAAGTGTGTATTTAATAACAAGAACTGTGTGATGCAAGAAAAGAATGATGGATAATATTTCCTTTTTCCAAAAATAAAAAGCACAATGTGGGGCCATGCTGCTGGTCATTATTACCAGCAATAAATCTGCACTGTTGCTTAATTATTCACTGACATTAAATGTCATCTTGTACACACCCTGCCAACATAGGATTGTTCTTCACTTTGCTTCTGCCTCTTGCAGATTCTCCTCTTCATGAGAATATATGAGTGTTACATATCTGTTGCAGTGCTGTGTAGTAGCTTCTCTTCCTTGTGGAAAAAGACTATGAAATGGGGTGACAATTTTATAAGTAATCTGGTAGGTTTCTATGCATTGCTGTTTTGTCTTTTTTATTTTTTTATTTTTATTTTTTTATTTTTATATACAAGAAAGACAAAGTCACATAATCATGTGCTTGGACTATAGCCCAAAGAGGGTTGTGATGGTCTAATTACATCTTCTGAGTTGTGCAAAGGGCTACTGTGGATCATAGATTTTTTTTTTTCTAGAGTTCCTGGTAGAAATTCATTAATATACCTTCAAATTATATAGCCCTTATGACCTGAGCTATAGGTATCCTGTAAACAGAGCAAGGTACATAATGCTGTAAACAATTATCCTCTCACTCACAAAGGTTTTTCACAACCAGGGTGGGATTAATCTCAACTAACTTAGAAGAGACAGATAGGTTCTAAACCTCTGGAGCTGGGTGTGACATTGAAAGTGCAATTAAAGTTGTCAATCATATTGTCTTTACAGTCAGTAACACGCAACTGGAAAGACTCATTTTTTTATATAGTGAAACTGCATGGGGACAGTTCAGAAGAAAAAGTAGGAGCAAATAGAGAAAAAAAAATAAAAAAGGAAAAAGTTGTGCAAGAATAGAAAGAACAGCAGCTTCTGTCTCCCAATTGCTTGAGAGGGAGAGGGAACAGAAAATAGCCATTTAGGAAGACTGGTTTCCTCAAAACCATGTTGGCTAACAGCACATGATAAAAAACAAAAACAAAAACAAAAACAACTCGAATTGTCAAAAGAAGAGCCAGGTACAGTGTGATTTTCCTTGAAGGAAAAGAGATGTTGATTTGAAGAAAAAGCAGAGATTGGATGGCCAGCCAGAAGGAATGGGAGAGATCCAGGGCAGCATATGACAAGGAGTAAGGAATGGCAGACACAAGAGAATAGTCCCCAAAGGAAATAAAGTAGTAATGGAAATAGCAAGAATATCTATATCCATGTGCTGTTTGAAGACAGAATTTGTGTGTGTGTAAGTTTATGTTCACTGGAACTGAGAATGAACAAAAACGTAAGAGCTGAGATTTTGAACTTGGAATAAAAAAGAGAATGTTCAGGTATAACACACATTTTGAAATACACGTTTTTCTATATTTCTTACTTTTTCAGTTTAAATTTAATCCACTAGCTTGCATGCCTTGATATTTGCAGTTTGGCATTATGAACAGCTGTGTTTTCTCAATTCAAAAGGGAGGAGTCCACTTTGCAGAGAAGGAAAAACTATCAGCAAATCATGTCACAGGAAGCCAAAAAGGACTAAAAAAATCTCTTTTTCTCTGGCTTTCAAGTGCCCTAGACATTCCGAACACAAAATATGCAGGAAGCATAGTCAGACAGGGAAGAACACATATATGTAGAGAATGTTCCACCTGTTAGGGATATAGAAAGTGTACAGAAGATGTGATATGTCGTGTTCCTACATGTCACTGGCAGATATGCACTTTTAGGAAAATACAAATCATGGGAAATCTTGTCTAAGCAAATTTGCAGAGCAACATTTCAGTTGACTGAAGAACTTTCCTTCTGCTTCTGGAGAAATGTCTATGTTTTCTTCATTCATTTTGTTTTTCACCTAGGTATGACTAGATGTACATTTTTCAGATTAGGTTTGGATTTCATTTTTCATGAAAGATAAATTAGAGTTAAGAGTCCCTCCTCTGTAATGGTAGAGAATAAAAATTTTTCTGGGATACCAAGATTCTTTGACATTGAGGAAAACATTGGTATACAACTCCCTCACTTAATAAAAAAGACAGCTGTTTGCTGTTTGTAGTTCAGATTTCTTTGCTTTAGCTCAGTGGTATAAGCTTTCTTCCTGATCTTTTTGTCCTAATAATCAAACTGCCGCTCTTCAAAAGCTCCTATTGGAACAATGGACTACAGGAAATTATTTTATATTCACACAGAGAACTATTTTAAATTCAGGCACTTCATTCTCTTCCCTTTTACTTCAAGTTAGGCTTTGCTGAGTCTCTCAAATACATTGTCACTTAGTTTTATCTCCCAGATGAATTTGCACTAGCTTTTTTTTTATGTCAGGAAACACTGTTTTACTTCTGCACCTATTTTTTTTCCAGACAATTTCAACACAAATTCTAAAATTGGTGTGAATGGAGAATGAATGGGAATTCCCAGGTGTGCAGCCACCTTATGAAGTCCACAGCAAGGAGGGGGGGCTCCCAGAATGGCCTCTGTTAATGGCATCTGGATTAGCAGTTCATCAGGACCCCATCACATCCACCTGCAGTTTCACAACATGCTTGGAAAATCCAGCTTGTAGAAAGGAGACCAGTGCTACACAGTCTTGGGTTGATACATTTAACAATTGTTTCTTTTGCTTTACGCATCTGATGAGATATTTTTTGGGAGCTGTTCCAAAAATGGGGCTTTGCTGGGGTTCAGTAAGAATGACTCTGTGTTTTACAATGTGGTTTTGTTCCCCTATAAAAATTTTAAAAACTCCACACAATAAGAACCCAAAATCATGCGGCACGCAGTGTGATTTTCTGAGCTCCCTCTGGGAAGACCTTTGCATGGTTTTGCTGTGGCAACTGATAATAGTGAGCAGCCCACACTGCGAATGTTTCTGCAAGCTGTTGGCACAGCTCACAACAATAGATCTATCCGCTCACTTGTAAAAGAAGCAGCACTCAGCAACATATAACCAGGAGAAGCTTCAAGCAACGTAGGGTGATTATTCCTCCCTGTAACATATTCAGGCACAGAAGGTATTAACAGCGAAAAAAAAATGGTCTTTTCAAAAAAACACAGTTTTAAAAAAAGTCTTGTTTCAACACTGACCTCTCAGGATAATTTATGACCCTCACACATAGCTGGAAGGAACATTTAAGTGAGAGGCAGGTGTTTTTTTCAAGCTTGCAGGCTAAAATGAGTCCTGGCTGATGTTCAGCTATCCAGAAATGTGAGCGATCCTGCTGGGTCCCTGCCACCAGGAACGGATGAGCTCACAGGCGGCTGGCAGGAGCCAGGTGTCCATCAGAGACAAACACAAGGCAATTGTATGCAGAATTTGGCCAACATTACTCAGAGGAGAAGGGTGAACAATCAATCCTGGAACATCTTCTGTACTCCCTGGAGTAGATTTAATCCACTCCATTGATCACAGCATTTCCAGGCAGCAGCGTGAGACTAAAAATCAGTCTAACCTTTACTTTATCTCACCACAGGTGGTGGTCCCCAAGTGCCTCTTGTGTGAGGTAATCGAAGGCTCTGGGAAGGCAGCTGGTGGGAGGTCATGCACTAAAACACAGGTAATGCAGGTTGAAAGCTGGCTGCAAATAGCCCAGAGGCAGCAGCAACTGGATGTACTATCCTCAATCTAATGTGTTTGTAATTGCCACTTAAAGAGAAACCATGCTGATTTTCTTTCTGGTGGATCTTATCATGTCCCCTGTGCTAATTACCCACCTAGCTTCAATGCTGATACAAACAGAAGAAAAGATTGCTATTGGAGTTCTTTTGGAGACCTAGCTCAGTTGTGATGAAGTGAAATGCAAACTTTTTTTTTTGGCCTTGCATAATTTCTTGCACCTTCCTGCAGGCAATTGCCCTGACTGATGCTTCCCTACACGAAACAACCGGGAGTGACCGGGCCACCTCTCGTGCAGAGCTGTGTCATGCTGGCAGCAGGTGGGGAAGGCTGTTTCCTGTGCTATATTATCAGACTTGGCACTGGATGACTGATGCTAAATTATTTCAACTAAAAAAATAAAAATATCCTTTTTTTCATGCCAGTATCAGCCATCAAAAGGGCAGACTGCTCTTCATTTTATACTGCGTGTGCCAATAAAAACATCATCAGCTTCATGTTGTCCTTGTGGTGCCCTCCTCTTCAGTGAACAGTAGAGTGTTGTCCAAACACAAGTCAATGGTGTGAGGAAAAAGGAAAGCTGATTCAAGTGTAACAAGCTGTGATTTTTTTCTTTTTACTATTATTGTTTTTTTTTTTTTTTCTGGAGATTTCCAAATCCCTGGAAAGATTAAAATATAATTGTATGTCTACTACACAATTGCAGAAGGGTTTAAGGGAATTACAAGATTTAAGAAGCCCATGATATTTCTATGATTTTGCTCTTATCACATTGTGAAATACTTTCCCATTAGGGTGGAAATAAGATCTTCTTGTTTCCATTTTAGTACTAACTCTCGGCCAGGCTGTCAGTTCAATTGGAAGGGCAAACAAATGCACATCTCTGCTGCTGGGAGGTCTCTCATCTGAGAGATATCTGAGGGATTATGAGCTATGAGAGCTGATTTACAGAACAAATCAAATTATTTATCTGAAAATTTCTGTCATAATCGTTAAGGTCCCTTCTATGCTGTGAAAGATCAGGTAGAACTGTAGGAATTACACATGCTGTCAATTTTGGCATCTCTTTTTAACACTCTTTTCAATTTATGTTAGAAGAACTTTTCTTTGTACAGTTGATCTCAAATGTCAACAAAGTCTACGCTGTGAGCAGCACTGTGCTGCCATAAATCATGTGGTTATTGCACCTTGGGGATGCTAGAAGCTCAATGCCCATGAAGACACATTTACGTTTGAAAAAAAGCACCATTTCAGCTTGCGATCTGACAGATGGATTCTGTCTCCATAGGTCTCATGTAACCACTCCATCACTTAATAGTTTATTATAACAATAATCACCATGAAAATTTCCCAAAGGGAGGCTTTAATTTTTCACCTCTGAAGCCACAGCAAAGTGATTTTGGTATTCATGTCTTCTCATGAACTGTTCTCTGCATCTTTTTGCTCACAGATGGGCATGAATGAAAATGAAATGAATGAGTGCTTACAGAAAAACAGGCTGTAGTAACATACCAAAGGAGAAAGTAAGAAGCTGTGCTTTTATGCTGCATTTGGTGAAAACTCTCATTGACTTCTGGTAGCCTGAGAAGGTGGTGCAGAATCAGGCCCTCACTGCATTTCGGTTAAACCTAGATTATTTATCCCTGGAGGAATCCTGGGGAGAATGTTTTCTTAATTTTAATATTTCATAGCAGTGAGATTCTACTGTTTTACGCAGACATGCTCGCAGCGCTGACTAATAAAGACGGCCTGGACTGAATGTCAGCGTGCAGATCACAAGCTAACATTGATGCCATTTCCCATTTTAGGTGCTGTTTTACAATGAGATGAAGCCTGTGGATCTCGTGGATGCCCGGCATGTTGCGGAGAATGCTTGGGGAGCAACAGGATTGGGCTCAGAGATGCCTCCAGGTACCTCAGGATGGTTCTGAGCCCCTCCACAGCTGCTCCCCATGAAGGTCCCAGACCACATCGGCTCACTGAAGGTTCAGCAACAAACTGCAAAAAAATGAAGGTTCCTCCCTCCCTGTTCCCCCACATCAGTGAAGTCACTTGCAGGGTCCTCAAGTCCCAAGGGAAGTGGTGTTGCCCCTTTTTCATTTTGGAGATTAGCAGCCAGACCCTTCAATGAGTTTTCTTTCTGTTGTTATTGTTGTTTTAGTATTATAATCTTTAAAAGTCGATGGCCTATCAAGGCCACCTTAATGCTTCAGAGCACCTTTCCCAGCCATAGCATGGGGACAATGTACCCTCTCTTTAAAGTCTGTCTACAGAGAAACAAAAATGTTCTGAATTTAGTCCTTTAGCTTTGGGAACTGATGGCTTCTATGATTAACTGCCTTTTGGGAATTTGCTTTAAGGAACCTTGTTTATGTGAGCACAATAAAGTACAAAGACACGTCCCAAAGACTCATTTACCTTCACCTGGATGGTGGCTGTGGGAGAAGCAGTGCTGGTTCCTTGGTACTGTCCTCCACGTTTCATCTCACAGGGGTTTCTCCTGCAGTCAGTTTACACTGGAACCAGATTTGTGCCCATTTGAATGTTAAAATAGTTGGCTTCAGCAGAAGCACATTCTGACAATCTGTTTATGAACAGATTAGGAGGAGATTTTTCTCTTTTTCCCTTTGTTTCCCTTGTGTTTTGTCTGATTCATAAGTTGTCATCAAAACCCCCCACCCTACCTGCTCATGGAGTGCTCATTTCCTGAGAATTTAAAAGCCACTAAAGAACAGTCACGCACTACTATTTTATGTTTAATGCAGTAGAGACTGAAATGCATGGCTTTGCCCCCAGAAATTTATTATCTCATTGTAAAAATGAAGTTGAGTGAACAGAGATATTCTGTTAGAGATATTGGTTAAAAATGAGGGACAAAGATTTCAGCAACTAAGTCAGAAAGTTGCTTAACTGAAGTGAGATGTTGCCAGCTCCCCCTGGAAGCCAGCTGGAAGAAAGTTCTGCTCTCTAATGGAGTGGTGGGTCTCTGACAGGGTCCTGGTGCCTCCTGCCTATGACCTCCTCCCAGAGGTTTGACTTCTGCAGCGCTGTGTATTGTGGTTTGTTCCTGATGGCTCCCAGCCAGGTTAGGCTGTTGTGTAGCATGTGGGGCCAGGAGGATTGGCTCTTCTTAGCCTCTGAGTTGCCAACTCCCTCCCCCATATAAAATGTTAAAGATGTTTCCTAGCTTTAGTCCAAGACGACCTCAGTGGATGCGTCTTAATGCAGTGACAAAAGCATCAATTTTCACCATGCTTTTATCTTCAAAATTCTTCAGTTCTGGGATTCTAGAAACTAGTGATTTTGATTAAAATGCATAGCATCATATTACTGAAAACCCTCTTTTGCTCTGGCTCTAAGAAAAGCTGCAAAGAGAATGAGGCAAAGGGAAAATGAAGTCTACCTTTTTCCAGCTGGAAAATTGATTGTTAGGTAGGTTAAAGTTTGTGTGGACCACCAGGCTCGATGGGTATTGACAAATGGCTCAAGGTCCGTTCGGTGAGTAAGAAGCAAAGCAGCCCAGGGGCTGACCATAGGAGCTCAGGGGTTCATACTGACATTGGTGCTGGTCATATTTTCAACAATGGATAAGGAGACAGAGCACAATTAGCGAACATGGAGGTAGCACTAAATTAGAGGGAGGGATCGAAGTGCTAAATGGAAAAGATTCAACCCTGAAGGACTGCAAAGAATTGTGAGGATGGGCCTAACAGAAGCCTTACAAAGGTTCAACAAAGTTCAGCAAAGAAGGCTGTGAGGTTCTGCACATGGAGCAGAATAACCTCCTGCACCAGCAGAACTAGGGACTGGACTGGCTGAAAAGCTACCCTGCCAGAAAGGGCCCCGGGCTGTAATCAACAGTAGGCTGAATAAATTTGCCAAAAATGCACTTATACAACAAGCAAAACTGCTCACTGGATTCCAGTAGAGGTAATGTGGCTGAGATCAAGGGGAATCTTTGCCCCACTTTTTTATGTCTGGAGGCCCAGTTGTGGGCTCCCTAGCTCAAGAGGGTTGTGAATGAACTGGAGAGACTCTAGCTCAGAGCACCCGAGGAGCTCAGAAGCCTCGAGGAGAGGCTGGGACCCATGAGAAATGGACTTCTTTGCTCTGGGGAAGAGGTGGTTTCAGGAGATCACCCAGCAGCCAAAAGCGCATGGGGAGTTACAGAGATGACAGAACCAAACCATTCTCTGATACAGCAGAAGGAGTAATGGCCGGCAGTGCTCGCAATTGCTTTTGGGAAATTCAGGTTGGACCAGATGATCTTGGAGGTCTTTTCCAACCTTATTGTTTCTAGGATGTGAGCATATTCTAGGATGTGAGTGCAGCACTGGAGCAAGGACCCTGGGAGTCATCATCCTTGGAGGTTTTGAAGACTTGGTCAGGCAAAACCATGACAGACCTGACCTAGCATTAGCGATAACTGTGCTTTAAGGAGTGCTGGATTAGGGATCACCATTAGTTCCTTCAAGCCAAGGTTTCTATAATTCCGTGACAACTGCTATCACAAGAATAACCTATATTTTATATTGGGGAAATTATATGTTACTCATCTTAAAATTGTTTCTTCTGCAATATCCCGATAGTTAGCTTTCTGAGGCCTTTGGGTATTGGAAAGGAATCAGATATAGGAAAAAAAGTTCTGTGTGAAGGAACAGTATCTCTATTAAGTCAAAAGAAAATGTAATTTCTCTTCACTTGATCTTATTTCTGTGTTAACAGTTGTGAAAATGAACATAAATGATTGCCTATCTATCTCTCTATATATACATATATGCACACGCACACACACAAAGTTTATATTTAGGTATATAAATAACTGGGTCAAATGGTGTGAGACTGATTAGGGAGGTTTAAAGTTTAAATCTGGCTGAGTATTTGATAGTTCGTGTTGCTCTCAGCAGGACTTGTTGGCTGCTCAGCAGGCTGGAAACTCAGACTGCTTATGTATTTGCCTACTTAGTACCCGAGATTTGATCTTTCACTTACCGAAGCCAGTGGTAAGGCCCTACCAACCAAAGGGTTTGTGCCTTTTCCAGTTTCACCCTTTAGCCCAACTGGACTTTTTGCTGTTGCTTTAGCTCAATCATAAAATTAATCTAAAATGATCTTATTCTGGTTTGGCAGAGCTGTATTCCTGTTTTAAACTGTACACTGACAAAACGTCATGGCAAAAGGGTCTCAGATCGGCGGACTGAGGATTACTGAAGAGCTCATGATATCTGAAGTAGGGCATGGGGTTAGGTAGTGGGGAGAAAGAGGATGAGCTCTGGCCAGAGGATGGGGTAAGAAGTACATAGAGGAGGCCTAGCTGTAAAGAGGTGGGATGTGTACAGGGCACAAATAGGGAAACCATTGCTCTGAAACAATCCTGTGAGGAAAATTGAAGGGTTTAAGGTGTGTTAAAGGCTTTGCAACCTCAAACTAATATTTATGGCCATTCTGGAAGAAAGAATTTTGTTCTTTTGCATATTGGCTCTTAGTAATTATAGACGTTTCTCTAAATTTGCTGGAACTATTCATATGTAATAGCATGTTGCAGAGTTTCATGGGGTTCTTGTGAAATACACTGCAGTATCAGATTATGCCTATTGCAATTCAGTGTTTAACACTGGCTCTAGGAGCTCAACCTAGACAATTGCTGGTGGTTACTGAACACAAGCCCCTGTGACATTTCTGGATGTGCTATCGCACTCCTCTGGAAGAGCAGGGGTACTCTGCAGGTTTTGCAAGCTGGATGAGAAAGGACGTGAGAAGAGACAAAAGGGCTGAGACTGTCTGAGACAGGCACTGGCCCACAACACCGTGCCTGCTGATGGGGCTGTGCTGCTCTGCACGGGCTGAGAACTTGGCGCAGGCTGCGGCGATGGCCATTGTGCCCTATGAATGGCTGCTTCATGCTCACCAGCCTGCGGCAGCTATTTTTAATCCCAGACTCTAGCATGCGGGTTTTAGAATAGCGCTTGTCTCAAATGTGAAAGAAACCACAGAGCAAGGGACTAAAGGGCTGTTTTGAAAAAGGTCCAGAAGGGAAGCCACACAGACTGGAAAGCTGCCCCGCTAAACCCAGATTTAAAGAAAGTAACTGAGACATCTCCTGAAGAAAATGGAATGGTCCTTTTTGAAGACTGCCAGCCAGAGTCAAGGACTCAAGGCTGGGTCAGATGCTGGGGCTGATCCCAGTTATGTATATCGATGTTACATATTAATTATAAAGTTGTTAACCCAAGATTGCCTTGACTTAGATGAACAAGGAATATAATACAAAGAGTTAATAATAGTTAATAATAGCTAACCCACATTATGTTCTCTCAGAGTCATAAGGAGAAAGATGTAACCTGCATTATGGTCTGAATTTTTGGGTAGACCTGTGTGGTGCCAGGAGCTGGACTCGATGATCCTCATGCTTCCCTTCCAACTTGGAATATTCGGTGATTCTATGATTCTATGAACATGTACATAAGAGAAATTCTGCAGTACATATATAAAGAACTGTGGTCGTGACAAAGCCACATCTTGGAAGTGCATGCATTACTCTGTCCTGTTGGCCAAGAAACCCTTCTGAAACAAGCTACAGGCACCTTTCCTTCATTACTCTTTGTTAAATACTAATTACTGCTTCACACTTCTGCAAAAGTCTTCATGAAATTCTGTCTGTGCTTGAAAATACCCGGGCTGTAGCAACATGAGACTGTCTGAATAGAGAAAGATGTTGGTAATATACAGTACTACTCAATTATGAATTTGGCAGCTCTACTCTAAATTGAAAGACATCAGCTTCAAAGCTATACTTTTTCTCAGGCATTTAGGCATTTAGGTATTTAGGCAAAGAGGGATTTCCTTTTTTTTTTTTTTTTTTTTTTTTTTAAGGATAGCTTGGCTGAAAGGTATAGTTATGTATGTAAAAAGCTTGGCTGAGGCATGTCTAGCACATATGTATTAATCAGAGGGCATATCGGACTGCTGCAAAACTTTCCTATTTAGAGTAAAGGAGGCCGTGCCCCAAGTGCTTACAAACAACCTTAAGAAAGGGCATAAAAAGCAATTACTTGGATAACTCAGACAGACCTGACTGTACTCACGAGCCCTTGATGTTTCTGTTTTCTTAATTCTGGGTAGTTTTCGTATATGACATCCAAAAAAGAGGTAAAAATATCCAATGCTTAATATCATGTAAACATTGCTGATTATAAGTGGCTTTTGTCATTATGATAAATAATTTTTCCCTTCCTTCCAGGCCTGGGATAATCCTTACAGATTTGCCTCCCATGGGTTTCAATCTGTGTTTTTTTGTGTTTTTTTTTTTTTTTCACCCTTAAAAATTATCCCGTGGTAATGTTACTCCAGTATTTTGGTGCCCTGATTTAAGATACTGCTGCATTTTGCATTAAGAAGGAAAGAAGGAATGATTTTTTTCCCCCTTGTTCCAAAGAGCACCGTGGCACGTGAGACTGTGAGACTGCTTCAAGGAGAGATTAGTGCTCCAAGCATTGCTTTCAAAAAAAAAAAAAAAAAAGAAGGATCTTTAAAAAAGATCTTTCCTCTGTGCTAAACTAGAAAGATCTTTTGAAAAAACACTAAAGTAAAGAAGGCATGATTGAAAGTGTGTGGAAACTCAATGGAACTCTTTCCATTGTCTTCACTGGGTTCTGATTTAGGCTCACAGAGTGTCCATTACATTTTTATTACCCTTTCTGGACACATAAAATGTTACTTTTATTGTTTAAGAAGAAAAATAATCATGAATGACTTTAGCATTGACTAGGATGAGTCATTGACCTGAGCCAAGTGTAGCAAGACTCAGGGGTTCAAAGCAAATCCCCACAGTCCCGTCTTCCACTCTACTTTATGATGCTTCCCCTGTGCTAGCCCCGGCTCCCAAGCAGGGAACAACACCTTGAAAAGTGTTAGCTTCACTAAAAAGCATGAAGAGGTGCAGGAAAGCCTCTGTGCTCTGTGTCTTATTAATTCTGAGCATGGTATGCAATCGTTGTTCACTGTCCCATCATTGTTGCCTGGGATTGTCACAGCCCCTATAGTCCCATGTTTGGCTATAAGCTAATGACAGTCCTTCACTGTGTATTCCCCTTGTGCCTTGTCTAACAAAGTCCTTTGTTGATGAAAGTTTCATAGTTCTGCTCTTATATAAAGAAATAGTAACAAGATATAAGGAAGTTATTCCTGAGATGACTGTGGCCTACAGCCAACGCACAAAATTGTGCTCTGAAAAAATACACTTGATTTTTGTCATGGTAGACATACATCACAAGGTGATGTATACCAGAGGAAGCTTTGCTGTTGGTGCATTTCTCCCCTCTTCCACTCAGCAGCCACTGTTGTGGTTTCTGTGCCATATAACATCTCAGTTCCATCCCTTCTACAGGGATGTACACTCACTCCAGCCCAGGGTAGAGCATTGTAAACCTGGGGCTTGTGGAAGCCTTAGGCTTTGATCCAATCTGCAATATCTCACTGAGAACCTGGCTCTGCTTTCACCAAGGGCTGGCTGGCTGATGTATTAAACAGTGATTTATAATTATGGGAGAGAGCTACAGTGTCACAAGCCGGTATCGACTCCTGATGGATACTCACATGTTGGGTCCCCAAAATAAGTGCCTCTTATCTATCATCCTTACACGAATACATGTTCACACTGACATTTATGGATCCAGTCTTGAAGTGCTGCCAGACAACTGAGCTTATTTTAGGAAGATGAACATATGGTTCCAAAGATTCATTGTCGCAATAGTGGAAGTAAATCAAATATTGTCTTCTTGATGTTTTTTGTTTTTTGGACAATAGCTAGGAGCATTCAGGTAGTATCTCTAGGCCATTGTATCCCTGAATTGAGAAATATCTTTCCTTCTATTCTACTCCCTTGTTCTGTCTTTCACTGCTATTCCAGTATTTTTAGAACTTGTCTAAAAGTTAGCTGAGTTATGATTTTTATTATTATTTTTTAAATTTGTATGCCCTTTATTTTGAAGTTTTAGACACTTACGATCTTTCCAAGTGTCCCAATGATTCTGGTACATGTGTTTGGTTGACTTTCAGCAGGAGCTATGTGTGGAGCTGTGCTAAGTTGCTGAGGTGCTTTTTAAAAGTACGGGTCCAGCCTTCTGTTGTGCAATTTTTCAAAACCTCCAGGCTTTTCATTTGCCTGTTTACCATCTGGGACTGGTGGGATGGAGGAGACAGAGCATGGCGGAAGGCAGCATGGCCTTACATGTGGATAGAGTCATGAAGTAATGAACACCCAGATTGTTCAAACACAGACAAAGGTCCTTTAATAGTCCTGCCAAACTCCATTTGGACACGCTGAACGGGAGCACGTCCTGATCCTGGCTCTGAAGGTATTGATGTGGTGCTGGCAGGTAGCTTTGCCTTGCATCCTGTGCAAGGGGCACCCTGCAATTGCCTGGCCCCAAGAGCAGGATTTTGCATGGTGTGATCAAAGTGATCTCCTAATGATGCCATTCCCCAACACTTTGACTGAAAATAACAAACCTATTGAACCCGTGAGGAGTGAATTCGTGAGTGATTTTCACCTGCTTATGGGGACTTGGAAAAAAGTACTTGATTGTATGTTTTATGGTTCAAAGATGGATTAAAGCTCAGTCCTTTGTTCGTGGGGTGGAGGTGTTGCATTCTGCCTTTTGATGGCTTCTTCCCATTATTTCACTAAGACACATGAGCTTGGTTTCCCCGCTTTTATCTGTGCTAAATATAAATGGAAAAACAAACCGAACACAGTAAGGTAAATAAAGAACAGGAAGTGTAAGACAGACCTCTTGAGACTCTGAGTATTCCCACATGTTTTATGTTACAAACCAGCAGGCAAGCACTGGCCTGCCACACAGGTGGAAATGCGTGTGTGGAGGCCACTGAGCGCTGAATGTTTACCCTGTATCAAATGACAGAAAGGGCTGAGTGAAATAGCATTGTGCTGAAGCACCGCGAAAGGCCGTGAGGTTTCCAATATTCCCCAAATTTCTCTGGGGTGGGCTAGTGTTTGCATAGTTGCCTACAGTATGAAAACAGAGGCACTGGCTCAAACTGCTAAGAAACAGCTATTCTTTTCATTGCTGGTGCATGGAGGTGCTGCTGAAATCTGGTGAGCTGTTATTAGTGGGTAAGAAATTTTGTGTAACACTGTGGAGCTATGACTGGCTATTAAAATAAATACAATTTTATGATGGACTGCTCTCTATCTGCAAGGACAGGCAGTATGTGATGTTAGACCAGATGATGCAGTTGGGCAAAGAAAACGAGATGCGCTTTATTTTGCTGACAGGACCATCCAAATCATGTCAGTAGCTGGCTGTTAAATTTCAAGGGCTTTCTCCCAAGGTAGACACAGGCTGTAGAAAATCAGCTACTGGAGAGACAGACAGGTTGTTACTGGAGTTGGGAGTAGTGGAAGGCTGTCAAATGCTGCATAAAATGAGGGTGTTGAAAAGACGTGAGGGAAAAGGCAGCGGGGGGTAATTCACTGTGTCGCTGGAAGCTTTAGCCATTTCCCAGAATATGATCGGCTGTCAGTGAGATGGCAAGGCCTTCAGCATTTGGCAGGTTTGGGCCTCTGGTGAAGGTTTCTGTGTTTTCACACAGATAAGCTATGATATGGATCTGAGGTTGGCATATTTTCATAAGCAGTCAGTCTGCCTTTTCTGGAGGAGGTCTGGAAGTGGGACCATCTGCCAGGGCAGAAGTAGCAGTGTTACTACTTTCATAAACAGAGAACTAAGATGTTCGACATTTTATAGATTTTATCAGATGTCCTTGGCTGTTTCTTATGCTATTCTGTAAATTAATAGAGGATATTTGTTTCTAAAAGCTAATACAGCTCAGGCTTTGTCAAACCCAGAATTTTACACAGCAGTTACAAGTTCACTCAGGCTTATTAATTGCAGTGAAGGGCTTCAAGTAAATCTTGCAAGGTAAGAGTAAGCCCTTGGTTATTTGCCTACTGACAGACAGTAAGAGGTGACTACCTCTGTGGGTGCCTCTATTTGAGTGAATATGCTTAGAGACCCTTGTGTGGCCATTAAGTTTATAATCAACTAAAAAAAGATAAAGGAAGGGATGATTTCCCTCCCAGGATAGATGGGGAATGGATACATAAGGTGAGATTCATCTCATTTAGTTGCAGATACCCGCAAGTGAGGTGCCTTACTATGATCTGGTGTCGTGCGTCCTCCCTGTGGTCAGTGGTGAGAAGAGGCAGGCCCACCCTGAGCCACCCTTACAGCACTGAACCTGCCAGGAAGGTATGTGACTCTCTCACATGAGATGAGACAAAATGCCACGTTCGGTGACTTGCCCAGCACAACAATGTGGGAGTGTCAAGAGCTGAGCAGAGTGCCCTTAGGAACAAAATCAGAAACCCTAGCATCCATCCTCTGTGTTCATCCTTTCTGTAAATCATTTGCAGTAGAAAGCTCCAGAAAAGGTTCCTTGTGAACCCTAGAAAGTTCTGCCACAAATCTGAACTCACAGAATGTAACGGGAGGCAAAGGCCAAGGTCTCAGGGTCCAGTCTGCATGCACAGCTTGGGAAAGTTGGAAGGATATATCACCATACAGATAACCAATATTTACACTAGCAGCAGATGAAAATGTATCATTTTAGAGATCCTTGTGTTGGCATAAAATTGCTCTAGATCAGAAACTGAAATTGTACATGCCAATTTGCATTTGGCTTGTTCCTCAGGTCAGCGGTGGGAAGACAAAGAGAGTGTTCCAGGAAATGCCCATGAGGATTTGCCTTTTGTTTATCATTGCTCATCTTTCTCTGTGGTGCTTTTTTTTTTCCCCATTCTTTCAGAAACTGTGTGTGGTACATACCATTCGCATTACAATAACTATAGATTGCTAGGATCGTAGCTGGATGAAGTATTATTGGGAAGATAATTACAAACTGTGGGTAGCTGTCAATGCTCCTGATAGTGCATTGCTGAGGATTTCACAAAGCTGTACATTGTGGGCCTGTTTTCATGAATGGATTCTCCACAAAGAGCATCTATTGCCTTTTTCTTAAGGTGACTGGAGATGGAATTTTGCTATTTCTGTATGAAATCCAGGGAAAGGCCTGAATATTTCAAATAGTTGTTTGTGGTGGTTTTACCCTGTTACGCAGTTGAACACCACCACCACATCTCTTTCTCCCCCTCCTCAAAGCAAAAAAGGGGAGAAAGTACGATGGAAAGGGCTTGAGGGTTGAAATAAGGACAAAGAGAGCACTCAACAATTGTCATCACGGGCAAAACAGACTCAGCATAGGGAGATTAATAAAATTTATTGCCTATTACTATCAGACTTGAGCACTGAGGAACTAAAAGCAAATACCACCTTCCCCCCTGCCCCCCCCAAGCAGTGCAGTGGAATGGGGAATGGGGGCTGCGGTCAGCCCCTGATGCTTCATCTCCGCAGCTCCTTCATGGTCACTCTCTGCCCTTGCTCCAAGTGGGAGGTACTGTCCTTCCCGAAGGGATGCCATCCTTCCCGAACTGAGCCTGCGGGGGCTGCCCACAGGCAGCAGCTCTTCAGGAACTGCTCCCACACGGCTCCGTCCCACGGGGTCCATCCCCCAGGAGCAAACTGCTCCAGCACGGGTCCCCCACGGGCGGCAGCTCCCCCCAGCCCCCCTGCTCCTGCGTGGGCTCCTCTCCACGGGCTGCAGCTCCGGCCCGGGGCCTGCTCCTGCGGGGGCTCTCCATGGGCCGCAGCCTCCTCCAGGCCACATCCACCTGCTCCACCGGGGGCTCCTCCACGGGCTGCAGCGTGGAGATCTGCTCCGTGTGGGACCCGTGGGCTGCAGGGGGACAGCCTGCTCCACCAGGGGCCTCTCCACAGGCCGCAGGGGAACTGCTGCTGCATGGCTGGAGCACCTCCTGCCCTCCTGCTGCACAGGGAACAGCTGCTGGGCTCTTCTTACAGAGGCCACCTCTGCAGCTCCCCCCACTACCAAGCCCTTGCCACTTAAACCCAATACATTATTTTCTCCTTTTATTGCATTTGACGATTGGGTTGTGCCTTTATTTTATGGGAATTTTTTTGTGGTTTACTACAAATTTGCTTTCTTTGACACCTATGCCAAGGCTGTGAACCTGAGAAGATGAGGCAAGCACTTTCTTCATATTCTGGAGTACCTAAGAGTTGTTCTCTGTTTTGGCATGCAGACAGCAGTGTAGAGTGGAGGGGATGGGATTCCTGGGATAGAAAGTGACTTTGTGCCCAGCCAGAAACAGCACAGTGGCAGAAGCCTCGTGGGGATGCTGCTGGGGGTTCATGCCCCCTGTATGCTCCCCAAGTTTGCTGCATTTCCACCAGTGCTGGCTATGTGAAGGGGCGCTGTACCAGAAGGTGGCACTCCAGACCCTCTAACATATGTCCTGGGCTGTGTTGAGGCCCTGGAAATGTGCCCAAAGGGTGCCAGTGTTTCGTGTTGTTTTAGTGTAGACATCTGAGCAGCTTCTAAAGAAGTTGGCTGGGAGCTGAGGTTGTTTAGCTGTAGAGGCATAGAGCTCTGCGTGGTCTTGTTCTCCACACTGGTGAGCACAAATGCCAATCCAGTCTCCAGAGGTGCATCTCTGAACAGGGGTTTGAGGTCTACATGCGATTGTCCTTTCTACCTGCTCACGTGCTACATGGAAGAGCTTTGGTCTGTTCCAATTAGTATTGTCCAGGAGATGTCTGGAGGTAGCACCTCAGCTAAAGATTCTTGTTGACCAGTTCTAGGGATGAGTCTGACTTATTGTTGGAAGGGAGGGAATTTCCCATTGGAGAGGCAAGTTGTGCTATGCTGCTTGTCCTCAGAGTCAGTGAACCAGCCTTTACTCTTTTTTTTTTTAATTTGATGTTACAGAGGGAACTGATAAAACTGCTGAACTTGCCTGTGCACTGGCAAGAATGGCTCTGGCAGGTCAGTCTTGTTCGGATATTCAGAGGAACATGGAGATTTTAAAAGCAATTACAAAGCAGGCTGCAGACTGAAAAGAATTCGAGGGCTATTAAAGGTTTGAACTTAATAACAAGCCCAACTACTTCCCTATTGAAACATTGTCCCCCCTTTGCTTTTCCCATCCTCATGCCTAATTAGTGCTGCCACCTTTACACTCAAGGGCAATGGCCCCTGTCTTTCCCTTCCATACCCTTCCTGGCAGCATATTCTTAGCAAACAGACATCTCAGTATTTAATCATTCAGTAACCTGCCAGCACGTAGAAGGACTGGCAAGTCAGTGTAACCTGCCTGTTCGGAGAGTCGGTGCAAAGATCTCCTCCAACGCACAGAGAGCTTTGTTGCTTGAGGATACACGGTGTCCCTGAATTTCCTAATCTGTGCAGTTATTTGCTGGGTCATTGTGCAGAGTGTATAGCAGTTCCCTGTTATGCATGCTCCTCGGGAACCAGAAAGAGTTGTACTTCTTCAGCTCGCTGTCGTCGCTGAATTTCCAATTGCTTTTACAAGATGCATGTAGAGCTAAAATAAGTATTTTCATAATTTCCTGTTTGGTGTATGATACAGATACTTCATTTCCAAAACATCTTTAACAACTGACTTCATAATGGATTAAGTTATAATTTAAATCCCTCCTTCCCTCTCCCTAAAGATGAGTGACTGACCCTGTCTCTCTGGAATGTGATTAAAATGAGGTATCTCTGATAAATCTCTACATGTTTCTCTGGAAACCAATTTCCACTTTGTTATATTACAGTAGCCAGTGCCGTATGAAGCAAAGGAAAACATTTGTCCAGCAGGACATCATAAATTTCATGACAGATTTTAAATTTTCCTGGATGAAATGTTTAAAGTGGAGCAGACAGATCTTCTAAAAACAGACTGGCCTTTCCTGAGTTCATGAGAAGCTGCTTCATCTCCTCTGTTCATGAAATCCCCTCTGCAGAGGAAGCCTGGTGGTAGACGGAATCAATATAGGTGTTGGCTGGGTTTCAGACCTGGGGAAAACCAACACCATCTGAAAGCCGGTATTACAAATAATTAGTCAGGATAATTTTGATAAGTTGATTGTGCCCCATAAAAGAGGGATTGTGGAACCCACCATAGTGCTAGAAATTTGGACATAATCCAATTTTTACAGTGCAGCAAGATTAATTTAAATTACTTTTCCAAATAACTATCATTTGTTTGATTTGCTTTCATGAGGGCTTTCGGTTATGTCAGTAGTTGTCAGATGCAGACTGACGCTTGTGATGTGTCATGCCTTTCAACTTGAGAAAGTCATATAAACTTTGCTGCCCTCCACTTAGAAGTAGCAACAGTCTTCTGAGAATGAATGAAATCCTTTAGCCCTCAGCTCTGAAATGCTTGGTTCAGTCTTCAGCGTAGTAGGAAGTCTGCATGGTGGTGTTTTATGCTACAAACTTACCTTCTTCATATTAAAGACATACTGAGAGTGGCACCTAAATAAAGAATGATTGAGACCTTTTATGTGCAGCTGCTTTCTGAATTGGTGAAGGAAACTCTTACAAAAGACACTTAGATTCATATATGTACATCTCCAAGTGGTACTTACAAGCACACCTCATCTTTAGTGCTATAAAATGATCAGGGTTTGGTTTTGAAATCTACACGTTAAATATACCCATGAAGTTCTAGCTTTGACATATATTTCAGTGGATGAACATTTCCTCTGCATATATTGCTAGGGTCCATACATTTGTCTTATTAATGTTGAATGCTAGGATATATCAGGAGATACATGCTGCCAGGAAGAATGTGACTACAACAAAAATAGAAAAGAAAGCAAAATAACTCTTTTGAAATGAAAAGTTGATATCACAATAGCAACATCAAAACACAACTTCCCATCAGAATAAACTAGAACCCAGAATAAATATAATCTTCCAAGTAAGAAATGTTTTCTCTCGGGGAAATGTGTTTATGGAGTAAATTAATGAAAACGGGGAGATTTTGTGAAAAAGAACAGTTTTTAGCAAAGGAACATTTTCTAAGGAAAAAAAAGTTTGATTATTTTTTCCAAGAGCTGACAGCTGATCCAGGCCTCTGCTTCCCCCTTGATCTTGGCCCTAATGAAATCCAGCTAAGACCTCACAATGCTACCAATGGACAGGACATACATTGTAAAACTTCTGATTAACCAAAATATCCAAAATGTGAACAGTCTTGCTCAAGCTATGAGAAACGTTCCTGCAGAGAAGTACTGGAAACTTCAAAAAGCTATTAGCAAATTGGAGTCTTGAGGTTTTTGAGAGGTGGGAGTCCCAAGTAAAGTTTGACTCCAAATGCTGGAGACTGTAGGTGGATGACTGCAACACAGGCATTTTGCCTTTATTATTCTTGCACTGTAACCTGACTTTGGTTCAGGAAGAGGAAATCCATGGCCTTAATTGAAGCCAATCAGTGAAAGGTCATGGGGTAATACTTAACAGACAGCAATAGGGAAAAGAAAAAACAAGGAAAAGGTAAGGTCTCCGCTTGCTTCAAAGGCTAAGTTGGATCCTGGAGACAGAACACACCTGGAAGGAGAATGCACTTGGACCTCAAATATACACATCGCTTGGGAGTAATACAATTAAATTGAGTTTGTTTAGATTATTTACTTCCCATTTTTTCAGTGACCTGTGCAGCAGCAACCTCTGTGTTGGGACATGTGAGTGACTACTGCAAACATTCAAGTGTTTATTACAGTGGTGTGACTGCACTATTAGGAGCCTCACCGTTTCCTTTAAGGACCAGAAGTGGGGTTCTGTGGTTTCACGTATCCCAAAGGTTAGGTTTAAATGAAATATTGTAAAAGACTATTCCAGAGAATAGTCTTATTAGTTGCTTCTAGAGTTGGATTTCTTTTTTTGTTGTTTTTGTCTTTACTGAGATCCAGTAATGTCACGACTTTCCCTTGATTGTAGTAGAGTATGATCAGCTGTCTAATTTATTCCAGGGCTTCAGTATCCCCCAAGTTAGAAGATATGTTGTGACATATAAGTTATATTTACTTTCTGTATTTAAAGTTCATTATTCTGTCCCCTAGCTACAGTGGACGTAGAAATGAGATTTTTTTATTATTTACTTTTTAGAGCAGATACAAATCTAAGCTGTTCATGGCCATGGTCTTGTCTAAGGTAGGCATGGTCTAAGTTTGCTCTCTGAGTAATTCAGCATGAACTTCATCACGCTCAAGGTTTATATGAAAATATCTAAGTCAATTAGGTACTTGCTTAGGTTAGACATATTTGTAGGCTGAAGTACCTAAACCAGATTCATCTTAATTTACTGGTCTCAATCTACTGAGATGTTCATTGGCTGTTTAGCATTTATAAAACTCACACCATCTTTTAATGACCTGATGTGGGCTTCCAGAGCATCTGCTGATCTACATGTGCCTAATGGAGATGTTGCAACTGTCCCAGTGACCAAGGACAAGACAGTAAAGAGAGGTCCTGACCAGTCTCTGACCAGAGAGGACAGATTCATGTCTGCTTCAGTCTCTGGAAGAAATTGCTGCAATCTCTCTTTGGGGTACAGGTACAGTAGATGGCACAAATACGTATCTTTTGCTTTTGGGATCTGTGCTGGATCTTGTGCTGTACACCATGTGGTAATGGCATTTATGAGTTTATCTGAGGAATTTGAATGTCTTTACACAGGACTGCACAGAGCAGGGTAGGTATGCTTCATGACAGAAAATAGATTAAAACCTTTTTTTTTGAAAATGTTTCCGTGTTAAAAATATTTGTGATTCAAATCCTCAGAGCTGAGGAAGCCATTGTGTTCATGGTGTGAGAGAAGAGCTCTTAGGACTGATCTGGAAAATACTTCTTTCTTCCAGCTTGACCATGAACATCCAGTGATAAACAGTGTTGGAGAAGAATTATTGCCTTTGTGCAGATGGATGAATTTACAAAGAAAGCCAGGACAATGATGTGTCCTCAATAAGTAGCTCTTGCTTAAGTCTGTGTAGAGAAGCCTCTGTTTTGAAATAACAAATATTGAGAGATTCTGTGAGCCTTAGAAAGCTATTTTTAAATGTTGTGAGGGATAAACAAAAGGAAATGTGCCATACCAAGAATAACTAAATTCATTCTAATTTCAAGGCCACAACACCAATAAGGCAAAGTCCTTGTCTTTTCCCCACAACTGGAAAAGAATTTCAGATTCAGCATTTCACCCTGTGTTATGCAGACTTTGTGGCCTCTTAGCTAAACTGCACAGCAGGACTAAGAGTACAGTGTGTGGGCAGAACCAGGAGATCATCCAAAACAAAAAAAAGTTCGAGGAACATTTTTTTCATTCAGACACCTCAGGACAATAATTTTGCTTTTCTAAAGTATTTGGAATTCATGATATCAAGAATAGCTCTGCCTTTAGAACTGGGCTGCTAGGGCTCCCCTTATTTTCCCCAAATTTGACTATTATTGCAAAGTCATGATTAATTTCCAGGAACAGTAAAGTACATCTATAATTGTTATTGCTTCTATTATTGCTGTTCTTGGTATTATTGCTGTGCTCAATTTCCTCAGTGCTAACAGTTAGTTTTGTCCAGGACAGTTTATCCTGAATAAGAAGGCTCACTAGATTCATTATACATGGGGTCTAATCTGATGTCTGGCTTCTCTATCAGATATTTTAAGCATAAATATATCTTTGAGAAGTCAGATCTCTGGACTTTGGCTCCTGATTTCTGAAGTTAAGATAGTAGCTATTCTCCTTCTCTAGGAGGATTTTGGACCAGGGCTGCAACTGCCCATAATCCATATAATGGTAAACTGAAACCATTTGCATTTAGGATAGAAAACTATGCTTTGATCTGCAGATCTGAAATTTGTACCACAAAATGCATGGCTATAGTGGTTTAACCCTGGTAGATAGCTCAGCACTGCGATGCCACACTCTCACTTCCCCTCCTCAACAAAAAAGGGAGAAATGTGATGAAAGAATAGCTTGCAGGTTGAGATACGGTCAGGGAGAACATTCACCAATTAACATCATGGGCAAAACAGACTCAGTGTCAGGAGATTAATGTAATTTTCTGCCTGTTGCTAACAGACTAGAGCAGTGAGAACTAAAAGCAAACTCCCCACCCACCATCTCCTACCTCCTCCCCCCGAGCAGCACAGGAACAAACTGCTCCAGCACGGTTCCCCAACATGTGGAAGATCCAACCCGACTTCCTGCTCCACTATAAGCTACTTCTCCACAGGTTTCAGCATGGAGATCTGCTCCATGTGGGACCCATGGGCTGCAGGGGGACAGCCTGCTCCACCAGGGGCCTCTTCACAGGCCGCAGGGGAACTGCTGCTGCCTGCCTGGAGCACCTCCTGCCCTCCTACTGCACTCACCTTGGGGGCTGCAGGGCTGCGTCTCCTTGCTCTCCCAGATGCTGTTGCACAGCAGTTTTTTTTTTTTTTTCCCCTTTCTTCCATCTGCTCTCCCAGAAGCCCAACCAGCATCACTCCCTGGCTCAGCTCTGGCCAGCAGCAGGTCCCTTTGGAGCAGCTGGAGCTGGCTCTGACCTGACATGGGGCAGCTTCTGGGCTCTGCTCGCAGAAGACTCCCCTGTAGCCCCCCTGCTACCAAAAGCTTGCCACATAAACCCAAAGCAGTGGCTCAAGTTTTTCATCCTTTTGGTTATGAGGAATTTTGGAAATACTAGTGAATTACTATTTTCATCAGTACCACTAAAGTACAAGAAGGAAGAGAAGTCTGTATTCATGCAGGCCAGGTGCTAGTCTTGCAGTCCAATTCCCAGTTGACCAATGTAACAAAAGATACTGCAAGGCAGGACAGGTTGGACACACATCTATCACAGTGATTTTAACTTCTAAGCACTAATCTTTAATACCTTCATCCTTTCAACAGCTGTCAGATAGGGAGGGAATGGCTGTTATTTACATTCTACAGTGACAGAAACTAAAGGACCAAGACCTGGCTCTCCTAAGAATTCAGCCTGGTCCCTGAAAACCACTCTTGTTCCTGCTGCTGCCACACCACTGCACTTCCATAGTCTTGGTTATAGATGAGCATAATTTCTTGTGCTTGAGCATGATATTTGCAGATATCCTTCAGGTTTCCCAAGTTTCACACTAATGCTTAAACTTCTAGACTTCTCTGTGTTCAATTAATATTAATGGATGTGTCTCTGAAAAGCAACTTCAGATTGTCAATATTAAATATCTGACTGCTCTTTCCTTTCTCTGCATGCATTACATGTTGCCTTTCCCAAGTTTAGGGAATAGCTTAGAAAGTGTCCCTATGATATTTTCTTTCAAGTTTTCTGCAGATCTTCTACAACCAAAAGTTGTTGCCACAGATGGTGAAAAGTTAGGGAGGCAGATAAATTCTTTTTCACAGGAGAGTTCATCCAGGTACCTCTGGAAAAAAAACAGTCTGGAAAATGCTGAGTACAAATACTGCACAACTAGGAACATTCATCTTCGAAATGCCTGTGCTGTAATAGGAACAAAAACACACTACTGCTCCCATATTGCAGCATGGAATCTAACTATCCCTTACACATCCCTCAAAGTTTTGCAGTGGGTAGATGGGTTCACAGGCTTTGGTGAAGAAGTGTATATAAGTGGAAAAGCTCAAAATAACTAGAACGTGTAGTAATGACAACAGTAGCCTCTAGGGATATGTTAAGAACTGGGAGTGCTTACCACAGAAAATTTGTATGGACGTTTGCTTTTCTTGCATTGGCCAGGCCTTATGGTTGTCATTTTGAGTATTTATTAGAACAATACCACATGTTGATTGCTTACATTCTTTGAATTAATTCCCACCCAATGCAGTGAGATGGAGCTCTGAGTCTTTTCAACAGTTGCAAATCGTAATTTCACTTACTGCTGGCATGATTATAGGATACTGTATTCTAAAGATAAATGTAGCTATAAGACCCTCATATATCCACAGTGTCATTCCCAGGAGCAAAAGTAGAATAAGCTGTTTGTTTAGAGTAGGCTCTGCTCATGCAATGCAGAGCATGAGCTGGAAATCACAGAGCAATATTTCAGCAAAACTGCCCAAACAAAAGTGAGTATGGCTCAGTGTGAACAGCAAATGGGGAGTGGGACAAAATAATCACTGCCACAATTTGGAGACAAGATATGGAAGAGCAGATTAGGCTCCATTGCTCTGAAGGCCACAGAAGCTGTGGTCTCCATCAGCAGACACGTCATCTTGATGGGCCCAAAACAAAGCCCAAAGCACTTGCATGTTCTGTAGCTGTGGTTCCTACACTGTGTCCCCCGGAGGTGCTTATTTCTGGGGAGTCCAGGGTAGTAGCTTCCTAATATAACTGTCACAACTATTTCTTCATTTTGATAAACAGATATCTGGGACCTCACAGTGGTGTGAGCATGGTTCTTTCTCTTGAACTTGTTAGCTTTTATTCCTGCAATAGCCTTCCAGGTCTGCCTGGCCTGCTTTTGACCACCTAACTTAAAACATCCATGGTAATGACCCAGCTAGCAACCTAAGTCAAACTAAAAGTCAATGGAGAGGGACAAGAGTACTCTTCAGTGATTCGTACTGCATGACTTTCCCTCTGAAGGTGTCTCTTTCTGTTAACTACAGAAGGACAGCAGGCAAAAGCACAGCATTCATATACCTGATACTCATTACAGGAAATGCAGCCTCAGTGATACATGAACAAGTGTGGAAGTGGCCTCAGAAGGTCCCCCTTGTGCTACTGTATTGTGTCTTACATAGTCTGCTCTGTCTGTGTGACACACAAGTTTCTACCCACGCTATTGTTGGGTACTAATAAGCTTTCCTGTTCTCACAAAGCTTGTCATATGTGAAAGGAGTTTGTCATCTGCTTTGTATTTTAAAACCATCTTTTTTCCCAGAAAAAAAAAAAAATAAAAATCCCATATTCTTTCACTTCCAGAAAAGTTCACTAAGGACATTTTTATTCTTTCATTTCCAAAAGTTCACTAAGGATATTGTGGGTGCAATCCCAAGTACATATATAGGCTGGGCGAAGAATGGATTGAAAGCAGCCCTGACCAGAAGGACCTGTGGGTGTTGGTTGATGAGAAGCTCGACATGAGCTTCTCATACATCACGAGAAGTGTGGCCAGCAGGGTGAGGGAGGTGATTCTTACCTTCTACTTTGCTCTCATGAGACCCCAAGAGAGGTGAGGAGAGGTGCTTCCACCCCTTGCTCGTCTTTGTGACCCTCCTCCGGACTTGTTCTAATACTTCCATGTCCTTCTTGTGCTGGGATCACAGAGCTGAATGCAGTAACCCAAGTGGAGTGACCTCCCACGACCTGCTGTCCACACTTCTTTTGATGCAGCCCAGGATACGGTTGGCTTTCTGGGCTGCAAGTGAGCATTGGTGGCTCATGTCGAGCTTCTCATCAACCAACACCCACAGGTCCTTCTGGTCAGGGCTGCTTTCAATCCATTCTTCGCCCAGCCTATATTTGTACTTTGGATTTTCCCAACCCAGATGCAGGACATTGTACTTGGCCTTGTTAAACCAACACAACACCTAAATTAATAAACTAATGAGGTGTTGACATCAAAATAATGCAAGCGCAGAGCTTCTCAGAGCTCACTATACTGCATGGTACAAAAGAGAGTGCAGCTCGGGTCAGCAGTAAAGCATGATCTTTGTGCTGTATGTCGGTGTGTAGGACAGGCAGGTCCTTAGAAGTGGCCTACAAAATTAGAGGTTGCCCACGTGCTTGGAGAGGGTTTGTATTTCCCTCAAGGGAATGCATGGGAGATTGGGTGGTTCATACCTGCCTCACTGAATTTTAATGTAAATTTCCTCTTCAGGCCATATACTCAATTGAGGAGTGTATTGGGAAGTTGCTTCCAATTACTGCATCCAATCTGATGCTAAATACATAGGGAAAAAAATCTTACTGGTCTAGGGAGGCTATTTAACACTTTAACACACATTACTGTGTGATTTTTTTCCCTGAGGTTCAGCCTAGATTTTGCTGGCTTAAGTTTTACTTTGTTGTGCCTTGCTATAACTTTTGAATGGCTGTAAGCAACAAAGCAACATGTTTTTTTTCCTCCTTTAAGCTTCAGCCTTGGTAATGTTTGACATCATTATTAATAAGAAAACTATGCAGATGTAATTTATGGGGCACATATACAGCAGAGTACACTACACAAAGGCCTACTCATTTCAGAGTGGAGCTACAGGCCTTTGTTTCTGGATGATGACTTCATTGGCTTTGGATCAGGCCCATAGGGAGCTACAGTTAAAATAATCACTTAAATAACTAGAATTAATGTATAATTCTTTCAAATCCCAACAGTTTTTAAAAGCTAGCTTACTACTGTCTTGGCTGTTTTATTCCTTGCTGGTTGCTTTCTCTCCATTTGGAGATGATCTGATTTTCTGAAGATCTCATTTAAAAAAGGCTTGTGCAATTAATCAATGCTGTGGGGCTAGTTTTCTGGAGTTCTTGTTACAATTCAGTTATGCTGAGTGCTTTTCCATAATGCTGTCTAAATGCATTCCAGATTTAGCTTTCTGTCTCCTTTGTAGGATCTGTTACACTTCACAGACCAGGCCAGATGAGGTAAATGCATGTAGCTCTGTTGAGGTAAGTGCTGTCATGAAGTTTTACACAAGATGAGGACTGGGCTTCCATTGTCTGCCTACTGGACAGATCATCTGTATTGTCTGTATGGAGGAGAAGTGTCTTTTCTTGGTATCCTAGTGGCATTAAAGAAAATATCTCTACCTACTAATAATATTGTAGTCATTTGAGCCAAGGACAAAATGGACCCTCCTCCCCACAATGTACAAGGTGCTGTACAAAAAGAGAAGAAAACAGAGAAGGTATCAAATAAATTCTAAGGCAATGAATACATTCAGATAAACAACGGGAGGGAACAAGGGGAAATTCACAGGCAGAACTGGTCATCCTGACTTGCAGTGCCCTCACCATATCATCCGATCTGGCTGTTGTTGAGATCTTTTGTGAGGAGTCATTGTCCTTCCCTTAGTGTGGAAAAACCTGCACATGCTTCTTGACTTACATTTGTAGCGCTTCTGGATGAAGGGAAAACTCAAACTCCTGACCCAAGGTATGTGGCATGGCTATGTAGTCATCGCAGTTTGAACAAACAAGTCAAGAGTTTCGTGATACAAATTTCCTTCAAATGGACAGGGCAATGGCTAGCAAAACATCCGGCAGTGCTGACATAGTACATCTACTGTTTAATTCATATCATGTGTTGTCAGCTGGAGACACCCAGAGATGCAGCATTTTAAAATAGAATTGTTCTAAATTCTGTGCACAAAATTTCACTCTGAAGGTTTTGGGAAAGTGGCTTTTCCTGCTGTGCATGTGTGACCTGTCATCCTTCTGGCTCAAACTGAGTGTCAATGTCATGTGATTTGGATGAACATCAAATGATATTCCCTGACACGCATCTGATCTGTGGCTTGAAAACATTTTTCATGCAGTGAGATAAATGGAAGATTACTGTAAGCCTGTTTACTTGGAGACAGGACTACTGCTAAACAACAAGTTGTCACTGAATGCGATGTATTTTCCGAAAGTTGCTAAACTTAGTGTTTGTGAAGGTTGTCTCTGCTTATTCTAGCTAGCCCATGTGAAACGCTTATGGGATGCAGTAGCCTTTCTGTGAGTTGTTGCCCTGATTCCTCTGGCCTGCTGGTTTGCATCCCTACAGTGCTGTGCATTTGACCTTGGGCCACATTTAAGGACTGGGGCAGAACTGCTGCCTTAGGGAAGGACTGACATAGCATATCACGTTGGTTTTCCGCAGGATTTTCACAGTCTTGTCTGCATCATGAAAACTTCTTTCATTATTTATTTATTTTAAAGATGGTGTGGATTTTGATTTGAAAGCTGCCATCTCTTAAGTGGTGTTTTGGTATTGAGTGGAGGCTCAATGAAACAAACTGGATGAAGGAAACATGATGCCTATGAAGGAATGGCCTGTGAATAGATGTAGGGAGGGGCTGGATCCTAGCCTTCCTATTAACTCCATGACCAACACTGAATATTGGCTATCTTTAGGGAGAATTATTTTATCTTTAATGAAGATTAGCTGAGAAATACCCAAATTTTTTGAGGGCACAATATTATACAATCTCTCTTTGAAGTGGGGAACCTTGAATCCTGTCAGTGTTTCATTCTCCTTGGTGCTTGGTTTGGAGTCGTTAATCTTGTTTACTTTGATTTTCCAGGAAAGAGTAGATAATGAGTAACTGGACTGAGGATGTCTAACTTACTAATTTTTTCTTGAAAATCACCAGTGCTTACTGTGAGAAAAGACTGTGGGGGTTGTGTTGTTTCAGTCGCAGAAAGAGAAACTTTTGCATTGGAGTTTACTTTTCTAATCTTGCTGTGGCAAACCTTTCAAATAACTGATGGCCGTGCAATTGTCACTTCTAAAGGGAGCAGACAGAGTACATCTGAAGAGATGAAGAGAAGTATTACCTAGGCTGGAGATCAAAGTATGCTTCCACTGGGACCAAATCCAGTTAATGCTATATTTACTTTAATAAACTCAAAGAAAAGGTAACTATCTATTTCAGCCTCACTGTCATTTAGGAAAGCCACCAAGGAGGAAATTACAGATTCATAGAGTCAGCGGCTGAATTCATCAAGTACATATTCATATAATGGCTTGCTGGTTACTGAAGCTTTCATTTCTGAACAGAAAAGAAAATCTGCTCTTTGAAAGCCACATGGAGGCACATGAGATATAGAAGAACACTTATGGATTCAGTGCTGATTTAATAGGGTCTTTAAATGGGAAAAATCTACTTTTTCTTCCTCCTTGTCAGCTTCTCAGTACACTTCTGACTGCAACATCTGACAGTCCCAGCCATTGCTGCGGGTGAAATGCTGTGTATTGTATGTGTGATTTGTGATGTATGTGCAGCATGGTGGACAGTGTAGGAGCTCTGCAGAGCACAAATGGCACCAATGCAGCAACTGAACTGGACCGTCTGGTGCTCCTGCAAACAGACTATTCGTCTCCAGTAAATTTCCAGGATAGATTTGCAGACAGTTGGTGTGTGAGCTTAGCCTGTTTCTGTGGTGTGCTCTGTGACCTACAAAGTGACCTAATCATTCTGCTCCAATTTACATACAGGTTGTGAGCGGAATATAGATGGAAATGCAGTGCTCTTACCCCTTGGCTACACTTATGCTTTTAAGACAAAGGATCAGGTATGTTCTCTAACTCTGGTGCCCATTCACACAGCATGGTTCATAAATATATGGCCAAACTCTTTCCCTTAAAATGGAGTGGTGGGCCAAAGCTGCCCACTGGCATGAATCCTCTGCTGTGGACAGAATCATTATTTGGAGCTGATGGTAAGGGTGATCACGAGAAAGTGCTCAAACCTGTGCCATAATTTGGTTAAATTTACCAGCATAAATATAGCCTACAGATCAGGATGGGTTCTACCAGCTAATATTTAAGGAATATGACTATGATCACCTTGCCCTCCGCTCTCCCTACTTATTCTTGGCTTTTCCTGGCTGTCTGCACAAACAATGACATAGCAAATGCTGTTGTTGACAATTAGGGCTCTCCAGTGAGATATCAGTCAATCTCTGAGGGCACTGTGGGTTTACCACACTTAGAGGAGATCATAATGCTGGCATAACATGGAGCAGACACTTCCTATTTGAAGGCACAGAAGAGAGACCTCATGAGCCACAGGAGGCCAGTGGAACCAAAAAGTTGCTCAGTGTGGTGCTCATTGGATGTGGATGTGCCCAACATCTTCCCAAAACAGAGATCCTGTCTGGATTAACAGCTTCTTTTAATTTCTGATGACTACAGTACTAGCTGGCTGCTGAATGTCCTTTGAATATCTAGTGGCCAGCCGTTACATTACAGCGGTGGCTATCAGTCACAGATTCAAGGCATGGAAGAAGAGAAAACTCTGAAACATGGCAGATTTTAAAGACATTTCTCAGGAAGTGGGCTGAGGGTAGAACTCAGAGTCAAAGAAATCTTAAGGATTTGCTGACTAAAACAATTTAGATCATTTAGTTAAATGGGAACTTTTAATATTTTTTCTTTTCCTGTCTAAATGTAAGGTAAGGATGTAAAAAAACTTCCAGCAGTAATGTTCTCCAGTTTGTGACGTCAGTTAAAATCATTCAGCTGTGTGCAGAATAGAAATAGGATAAAAAAATTATATATACATACATAGAGACAATGAGTGAAGCTACACACAAAACATATGTAGGAATAGACAAAAATGTGGGTTCTTACATGTTTTAGCTTTATTGTGTGGTCACAGCTGGAATATGTGCACAAAAACAGTCACTCTTTTATCAACAGCTGGTACTTTACTGTATTCTCGCACTCCAACAAAGTATTGGCATGCAGGAGATTTGGTGAGGAGGACCTGCTGTTCCTGTTATTAATCATGCTCACCATGGCTGGAGTTTAGAGAGAATCCAGTAACACTTCAGGATCCATGCTTGAGCAAGGGATTTGGACCAAATGACCTTCAGAGGTTCCTTCCAACCTCAGCCATTCTGTGATTCTGTGATGGGAAGTGAAGTATTTCCTATTTTTACTCCTCCCTGTCAGGAGGGAATTGCCATGTATCCCATTTAAACATAAAGTGGATTAATTTTCTTTTTCCAGACTGATGAGACTCAGGCCTCATTAACAAAAATGCTCATTCTCAGGTCATGAAGTAATAATGGGACATGTCCCACCTCAGGTGGAAGTGCCTATTGCTTTGGCCACCAATAACAAAAATCATCTCTTTTGCAGAACTACTTATTCAGACTGGATGTTTGAATTGTAAAAAACAGCAAACAGTAAGATCCTGTGAAGACTGAGAAGGCTTTAGTTTGGGACTTGAAGAATGTTTATTTTATTATTGGCACTTGGGCTAGTTATTTTGTCTCTTGACTTCATTTTGCTTTCTCACCCCTCTTTCTGTTTGGCTTGTTTCAAGAGATCATCACACTGTCTGGAGTGCTGGAGTTTTCTCTTTCATCACTTGCAGCAGCTATTTCCATAGCCATAGCCATAGCCACACCAATGCAGTGTGTGGGAGTGAAGGTTTGTCCAGGTGCTTGGTAGATGCTATCTGAGAGTTTATTGCTGCACTGCGTTTTATTGAACGAGTCAAATAGCTGTCTAATTGGAACATATTTTTTGTTCTATGGCACTGGCTTCAAATTATGTCGTTTAGAGTTTGTATACAGTCATGAATTAAAAGTTACCTTGGATATTTCAGCTGGGAAAAGGCTTTTAATTTCTTTTAGTACTTGGAATGCAATAACAATGAGTAGTGTGAAGCCAACAGTACATTACCTAGAAAACAATGTTTTTACCTTTTTTTTCCACAAGTTCCTGGTTTTCAAGCATCATTGAGCTTTTGGCCGATTGTGTGCATGTGGGAGAATTCAGACAGGTGTGACATAAATCTCTACTTCTCAGCTTATTAATGAAGCTAAATATGAAGCCTGTGCTTATCAGCACATATTTTAGATCCAGCATGTGTGAAATGGAGACTCCTCTTGCATTTAGCTTTTGGCATTGCTGGCATCAGATAAAGAACCACCCAATGACCATGCAGCTCCCATTTTCTCTTGATGACAAGTGCCTGTGTACTTGTTGGAGATGAGAAGAGATTTCCTTGGGAACCAGGTAAGATCATAAGTAACATTATAACCAAAAATTTTGTTTAATTCTTTTAAAATAGAAGTTCTCAGGCATATATTTTGTAAAATTAAATCCTAGACTGTTATCTGCATCTGTGCTTTCATCACTTGCTGTTGGTTCCCACACTTCCATTAACCAGCTCCCACCAGCCTCTTCATGGAGAACTTGATGAGATATGTTGCTTGAACTTTGCTTCCAGCTCTTCTGATGCCCTCTTGGCTTGGTCATCACATTCTTCACTCTTTCTCTCCAATTCCTCCCAGCCACTAGGTTCTCCTCTTTCTTATTTTTTTTTTCACTCCTTCCAACATCCAGAAAATTTATCACCTTTCCCCAGCCCACTCAGACTCCTTCCAGTCCATTGCCATGGCCCCACAACCATTTCTATGGGCAGAAGCACTACCCATGGCAGTAGGATCAAGCAGGGAGTGATCATGTCTTATTTGATGTTTCCACTTGTAAGGAAGCTCCTTTTCCCAGTTTTACTACTGCATTGCTACCACAACAGACATTTTTGATGTAAATGGCAGTGTTACAGTGATGGCACTGAGGAGCTGGTTCCTGCTCAGAAACTGGGAAGGGAAATTTGCGATAGTTCATGGTAGAAAACCTCTGGCTGGCAATGGGTTGAATGTGGGCGGACAGAAAAGTGGTCAACAAAGTCAGGGTGCATTTAAATGCAATCCCAGGAATGAGGGTGGTGTGTACAGTATTTTAAGTATTTTCTGTTACCCATATGGCTAACCTGGAACAGTGGTTTGTTTAAGTTACACTTAAGAAATCTGCTTAGGAAAGGGTATAGACAAGGGGTTCATCCACTGAATCAGATTCTTCTGATGCTACCACTAATCACAGTATTGCTTGTGGTGAGCAGAATCTTCTTGTTTCCCATGGATTAGTATCTGTCTCAGCTCCGTGGTCCTCTGCGGTGTGTGGCATGATGATTTTCGTGGGGGCGATGATGGCATGCTTGCTGCTCATTAGCTTCCCTCACTTTCTTTGATCATAAAGGATGATGCAATATGCTGAGCTGCTCTAACGTTGATTCAGCACCACTCCACTTCCTCAGCACGTTCACAGAAACTCAGTGTAGTCTTGTCTCACTGGGACGTAGGTACCTCAGTTGCATTATCGAACAGTTAAACAAGTGGAACGGTGAAGAAGTTGCTCCCTGTTTTGACACCACCATGGGGGGTACAGGGAACCTGTAACCTCGAAGAGGATGCTTATGCTCATGACCCATGGGGATGGAGGGGTGTTTGCATGCAGCTGAGTGTATGCGTGTGATTAGGGCTTTTGGGAATTAGTTATAGAGGTGTACTTAGAAATTTGTAGGTGCTTATTCACATTTCATGAATGTCTTGTTTTTCATTTTATCTGCTGCATAGCTGGACATTCCTGGATGTATAGTTCATTGATTGCCATTAATAAATCAATAAACTGATTCAGTTTTGATTTGGTTTCAACAATGTGAAATGAGCAATTTTTTCCTGCAACAACTGATCTTTGTTTAAAGGTTGTAGCTTTTTGGTGTGAGATTTCAAACACTGGATACTCTGTCATTAACAGCTGAAAAAACAAAACACAATGCTTGAAAGGTGAATTAGCATGGCTATTTTGTCCCCTATTCTTCTAATATCTCAGTCACTGTATTTATCCTCACAGAATTTATACCTAAAAAGGAAGCATTTGTATTGCTTTGCTCTTTTTTTTTTTTTTTCTCTTTTTTTTTTTTTGGCACTGATACATGGAAGATGGACTCCTTAGCATCCTCTCTAACATCAGCAGCTGAAAATTTAGGCAGCTGGTTTGTGCTAGATCATTCTGTAGGCAAAAGCCCCAAATGGGGACTTCTGGGGATGTGAGGTGAGGTGGGAATGATTCCTTTTCCAAGAGTGAAAGTTTAGTTAGTTTAGTTTTAGGTTGGGATGAACAGCCTCCTGAAAGTGTCAAAATCTCTCTCCTGGGAGAGATCGCTCATTTTCAAACTGATGGCAAAGCCTCAGGTTTCCCTCCTACCCGTCTCCCCACTATGGTTTGCTTTCTTTCCATCTGGCAGTTTATGCAGTGCATTCAAACAGCTACAGATCCACTGGCTTTGCTCTCTGTAGGATTCTTGCAAACAGCCTCTCCCTATATGATCTCTTTATCAATACAGCCCTGTGTCACACAAATAAGCATGACTGCAGATGAAGACTCGCAGCTTAAAACTGCTTTTCCTTTCTCTTCTTTATCTGTACTATAGTATATGAGATAGCTTAATTTAGCTGAAAGCATAATGGGTTTATGTATGTTTAGTAATTTTCACTTTTACTATATTATACATTTTAATGAACTTTGGAAAAATTGTTCAGCATCTATTTTTCATATGTGTGACAGACGCAATGGTACTTAGTAGTAGAAACCAATTACACACATGATTTTTGGGGATAGAAAAGTATGTTCGCTATAGCATATTTTTGTACATGTGCAGGGAAGTAAATGGAAGACCAAACTCCAGAAACCTTAAATCATAGAGTATATGCTACCATATGGAACTGATTGCTGCCATATTACACAGTAAAACCCCAAAAAGGCACACAAGTAATGTTTTTTGGACAAATTATTCAACTATAAAATGATTGTTTCAAGAGTTCATGTTTAAATCAAAACAGCTTATAAAGGGGAATTATTCAAACTATTGCTCCTACCATAGACTTGTAGCTAAGGCATCTCCTTCAGAAATGTTTTTTTTTTTTCCAACTGGAAAACCACTGCTACACTAGTGTTGTGAGTTTCCCAGCAAAGAAGAGAGTCAAAGTGCCACATTAATGTACTCACAACTTCTTTTCCAACTCTAGTGTATCTCTTCTGTGGAGTGCTTTGATTTCTGAGCATTAATATAAAACATCTTCAACCTCAGTATGTGTCCTAAACACAGATGTACGTGCATACTGTTTGTTTATATTTTTTGTTTTAAAAATCTATTTGATATATTTTATTTAACTAGGAACAGAAAGCTTCAGCCTCCCTGAAATCATTCCTTCTATAAGAAATTCAGGACAGCGTGTGCATGATTCACTCAGGACTGGACACAATCTGGAGGCAAGGGGGAGGTGTGAGGAGCATGTGTGTAACTCCGCTGTGTGGAAATGAAAGATGAAGACTAAAGACCACTGGGTGTCCTCTAACAGAGCCTCACGGTGATGCTCGCAGACACCGTTTAATAGAGATCTTGGAGATCATCACTTCTGTGATGAAAAGAATGAGATGTACAACAAAAGCCTGAAATGCAGCATGAATGAGGGAAAGGGAGGGGTGAACATAGTTTATAACTTCCTAATGAGGTCCACATCCTTACTAATTTCTCAGATATACCAAACATGCCAGAATTGCCACTACAATATAACCAACAGTGTTTGTTCTCTTAGCGTATTGCTTTTGCTGGTATGTTGGCAGTCTAACAAAGATCAGATCCAATTAATGAACATGGTCAAAGGGACAGAAGTGGTCAGAAATGCAGAGAACTTCTGCTTGCTCAACACCTGTCTCTGAGAGAAATGTGCAGGAAGAACTTCTAACCTAACAGCCAGATCGTCTCTTCCCTTTGGCTTTTTCTCTGTGTTCTACCAAAACCTCGAGCATGACAACAAGCAATATCATCACCTGTGTGTTCTGCTGTACACCAGGGTGAAGCACTTGTGATGCTGACAGACGGGGAACCAGTGAATCAATTATGTGCTGAGCTGTGTCAGAGAAGCTACGTGCTGTGTCACTTTGAACTGCTGTTTCATGTGGGATAAAAGAAAACTAAGTATATATGCCAGGTCTTGCTTTGACCCAGATATTACTGTAAAAGCACTCATCATCAGTGGGTTTTACTGGATGTAATTAATGAGGCAACATTGCTCATATTATGATTATGGTAATAGCATCAACATGCAATGTCTCTGTGGCAGTGGGTACTTGTTACCTTGTTTAGCATAATTTTGCTAGGGTGAAAATAACAAGCAGGATTTTATAGTTTTGTCTTTTAATGTGATGCATAGAAAAAGAATTAGCCATCTGCACATATTTTACAAGTGTATCTTGACTCAATGACAAATGTTACTCCAAGTATTCATATGACAACATAAACTTTAATTCTCTGTGTAAGTCAAGAGATATTGTTATCTTTGGGACTGAGATGGGCCTGAAAGTTTGGCCTCACACAGGATTGTTCCTGAGGCTTTGGTACCTGAAACTTTTGACAATGAGTCATGGAGAAGCTAAGAAATTTTAATTCTGGTTTCAAAGATGACAGTGTTGCCACCTAAAATCTTATTGTATTTGCAGCTCTATAATTTTCTTTTCTGAGATTTAAAAGGAATAGGAGTTAAGTTGCTGAAAACTTAAGTTGTTGTTGAAACATATTGGTAAATGACTGTTTTAATGCTTCTTGTTTTTTCTAAAGCCAGCTCACAATTGCTGCTCACACATGGCTTCAGACAAAAACTGCAAGAAGTGAACCACTGTTCCACGAAAACTTGGCCAGATGACAAGGATAATATGCTTAGTGCCCTAGAGCTCCTTGTCAAACTAAGCCCTTGCCACCACAGTCTACAGACATTTTTCTCCACACATGTTATTTGATAGGGAAATCACTGCAATACCTCCCATAACCCATATCAATCTGCTGTCAAAAGAAACCCAAGACAATGAACAAAAAGAGCTCCTACGATGGCTGGAGCTGACTGAGTAGTGTTTGGACATATCAACTTTTACATATTTTTGGCTTGGAAATAATTTACCAGTAGGCTTGGCTGTATGCAAGCTTCCTCAATGCCTGTATTATACGAGTATTTCTGCTTGCATATATTCACACTGCTGGCTGGGTTGTCAGCTATCTTGACTGTTCTTCCTGGTTCAGTATATGATCTGTCAGATTATTCTATTTCTGATGCACGAGGGGTTTGTCAAATAGCTATTTTTGTGCAGCTAGGAGGAACTGGAAGAACTTAAGGGATTCACTAAAAATATTGTTTGTTTCAATATCCGGACCTTGCAAATCATGAACAAGATGTGCTGTAGTTTGAATTAATAAATCAAAATGGTTGTAGTTCCTCAGCCAGGAAATACCTTACTGCACAAAGGGAGGTGGGGTGGAAATCTCTCCAGTCATTTTGGGAGCCTGAAAGGGGAAGAGACTGTGTAACCCATACGACATCTCTGTGCAACCAAAGGATCCATGGGTCTCTGGGGCTCATAAATGGGGTGAAAGCAGGGTGCAACCTTGTAGCTCACAGTACAAAAATCGAAAGGAAAAACTGATATTTCAGCATTAAAACCAACTCCAGATTCTACCAAAGAGAAAATCTGTGCCTTTCATAAGTACCACAGAGCTTCCATCACCTTCTGTCTGGCAAGTCTTTTAAAATAATGCTTAAGCCACCTTAAATAGCAGGTCTACCTCTCCATGGTACCCTTTCAACTCCCAAGAGGCACCACTGAGCTGATTTGCTTTATGCTCAGACATAAGAGAACAAATCATCTTTTCTAGTGCTGTCTGGAAGATTTATATATTTTCTTTTTAACTGCAGAAGTTTTAACTTTTCACATACCCAAAAGAGGAAGAACCCAAACTAGAAACTATTTGCTCAAGAGATGTTATTTTTTTAGTGTGGAAAACCTGAGATTCTTCATGGGAGATAGATATTTTCAGGAAAAAGAAAGATCATATAACTCAGATTTCTGTTCAAAAAATTGTGTTGTCTTAGCTGCACACTGCTGACCAGACATAATCCTCATGTCTCTCTATCCTGCCTTAGCACGAGAACAATGCTTCCCAGTCTATGCACTACTTTGTGTATACAAAGAGATTAGAGGATTTACAAAGCTGGAAATAAGCATCTTAAATTGCTTCTTAACAGATTTAACATTGTCCTGGGATAGAGGGATAGAGGCTGGGATCGAGTTAATTTTCTTCCTAGTAGCTGGTATGGTGCTGTGTTTTGGGTTTAAGATGAGGACATGGTGTGGGATGTCCCTTTGGTCATTTGGGGCCAGCTGTCCTGGCTGTGTCCCCTCCAGCTCCTGGGGCACCCCCAGCCCCTCGCTGGCAGGGCAGCACGAGGAGCTGGGGAGTCCTTGGCTCTGGGGGAGCGCTGCCCTGCAACAACTGAAACAGCGGCGTGTTATCAGTATTATTCTCATTCTAAATCCAAAACAGCATCATACCAGCTACTAGGAAGAAAGTATCCATGTAAAAAAGAAAAAAAAAAGAAAAAAAAATGTATCTATCCCAGCTGAAACCAGGACAACCACTTGATCCTTTAGGAGCTGTATCCACACATTTACCCAACATGGTGTACAATATGGCAGCAGAAAACTGCACCTCAGAAATAGCTACAGCCCAGGACTGTTTTAAATATAGCTGTCATTAGAGTATTTTCCAGCAGCGAAAGCCTCTAACTAATTGCATATTAAGCATAGCCAATCTTTCAGCCCTCTTGAAATGTTCTGGAAAGAACATTCTGAATTTGAAAGAACTTTCGCGTCAAAACTCCTCAAATCCAGGTCTTTGTGGGGCAGATAGGACCCTGCAATCAGGTCACGCGTTTGACATGGCAAAAGACCACTGTGAGGTGTTCATGGTGACATGTAGGGACAGGATAAAAAGGTCTCTTTTTTTTTTTTTCCCTGGCAAGTAACAGCACTATGGAAAGGCCCCTGACTCAGAATATCACTTACTGCTCTGCTCTGAGTTGATAAAGCCAATCAAAATGAAAATCAGTCTTCTCTTGTCACCTTTGTCAGAGGACTGTTTTGAAAATTAAAGGCTCAGTGAAAAGGCAGGGAATACAAACAACCTAATAAGCAGCACATTATAATAAAATATTCAAAGCAGAGGCTGTGACAGTCTTGCAAGTAAGTAGCTCTTGTCTTTGCTGGTCTGAGCTGAGGATCCTTCCTGTCGCTGTCCTTCCAGGGCTCACTCTGCTCTGTGTTGTCTCTCTGAAGACTGAGCTCAGGTTCAGCCTAAGACCAAACCAGCCCAGGAGCTACAGTGAGCTCCATGTGGTGATTTTTTTGAGACCTTGGCAGTCTTGGTTAGTAAGCAGGTTTTCTTCTGCCACTGAATTGTTGGCACAATAAAAGAGCCTGTGGGTGCCAAAAATGCCAACGAAGCCAGCTTGTTCTTTCTTTTTCCTGTGACACTGTGGAGCTTTGTTTCTCTGTCTCATTATGTGCTTAAATCCACAGCATTCTTTGCATATTTAATACTCGGTGAGGTTATGATTTGTTTCTTCAGATGTGTATTTCCTGTCAGGCTTTACAACACCAACATGAGCACCTAAATAAGACTCTCATCGATGAAAGACATGGCAAAGTATTGTCCTGTTTGTTCTCATTGGAACTCTTTTCCAGGTGCTGAGGTCTGAATTTAAAAGCCTTACCATACATGCTTATTTTGAAAGCTTGGCTGTGCAGTTCTATAATGCCACATCATATATTTGTATGACTGTCTTCAGAGATCTGCTTGTCTTCTTGTACCTTCTTTTCCATCTACAGCGTTCATTTAAAAACACAACAACAAAAGACTAACTCAAGATTGTTTTAAATGACGTCATTTTCAGCACCAGGAATGAATGAAAAGCTGAATCAGCAGGCCTTAAAGAGTGACTGGGATTAATTTGTTCACAATATTTATTTTGCTGTGTATAAAAGGCAGTAAGAGTGACTTGAAGTCCTTACTGGTCTGTGGTCCTGCTCCAAGTACTTTGTCAGGTACTCATTACTTCACAGACCAAAACTCAGCTGAGAACCCTGTAATTTGGTACATAAAGTCTTGTTCTAGCTTTCTATCCACTCTCATCCAATTAGTAGTTTATTATTCCATGCAAAGTGGAACAACTTCAGGAACAGAGAATAAATGAGGTATGTAGGAACTGTCCCGGGATATAAGGGCTCAGATCCCTTAGGCAGCACAAGGAACCGAACCCTGATTTTTCCCATTCTGTGTTCTGCCATTGATCCGTGCTACCAAATGGGTACTGAGGCTGTGGCCCACCTCATTTTACAGCTGGTTTTCATCATTTCATGTCCTAAGCATTCTGTGATAAAACCTACTAAACTGAGTGCTGGATGCATGACTGGTAAATGACTAGTTAGTAAATGTAGAAGAAATCAGGCTTAAGAGACTTGCCAGGATACTCACTGGTGTGAAGAGAGAGGTGATTTCAGCATTGGAAAACTCAGTACTGGGAAACTGAAGACTTGTCTAGGAAGAGTGGGTTGTTGTGTGAGATTTTTGGTTTGTCTTGATGGGACTAAACGTCTAAGCTCTCTTCACAGCCTGGGGAGAGGATCAGATGCTTGCAATCCAAATGCAGGTGAAGGGACTTTCTGTCCAGAAGTACATTTTCTTCCTGTCGTCTACAAAGGGAATCTGTGTGATGGGTTGGATGTAACATCTATACTGGCAATAGTTGCATCTGATGATGGACCCTGCTTCTTCTTTCCTTCTTTGTTGTACATGACTGAATGAAGGTTCTGGACTTCACTTTGAAGGACACCATGTAATTTTGCCTACTTACATTGCTTGGTTAATTTCCTCTCCTTCAATTTCTCCTGCAAGGCCTTGCAATTTTTTTCTTTGCTGGAATGAAATCTCAGTGCTCACACACTTGTTATGGTAATGTGTTCTCTAGAGATACCCACAATGGAGCATACCAAACATTTTTGCCAACTTTTCAGAAAAGTGCCAGAAAGAACAGCCACAAGCCACCGCAGTATTAACTTTGGTAGGTCACTGTTGTTAAATTCTTGAGGTCTCTAGATATTTCCACACCTGTTTACAAAGAAGTGTTAACTTGCAGCTTCAAAGGAACACAGCCAGTTGCCTTAATCCACAAAAGAAACATGCTGACTGCAGTAATACATGGGAAGTTTAACAACAGATCCTCCGTGCTTGGTGAAAACTGGCTGGCAGTAAAATATGTTTTAAGGATCACCCCTACAAACTGCCAGAATAATAGGAGCCATGAAAATGTAGTGGTGTAAAAGTACTTGAAGGTGAAGCTAAAAAAAACCCCAAAGCTTAGCTAACTACATTTGTCCAGCTTGCCTGGTTATAATATTCCTGCTACTGATTCTGGCTGTGCAAATGCTGTTTTGGAAGACAGTGCTGTTACTCCCAGCTGCTTCAATAGAAAGCGCTGTGTTCACAGGGTTAGGAAATTAGATGTCTAACCCAATCTGAAGTTCCTCAAAGCTCCAAGTCACTTGTGAATCACACTGTGAATATTTCTGAAACCACACAGGACAAGGCCTTTGGACTTTCCTTTAAACTTCAATTCAATAACGAATATTAATAATAAAAGAGCTAGAATCTGGTTATTTTTCTGCTCTGTGCAGAAGATTCTGGGAAATTACAAGGACTCCGTGTAAGTTTTAGGGTTTACTTGATTGAAACAGGAGCTCATATCAGAAGCTCTCATTAATATTTGAAGGCTATTTGTGCACATGACATGTGTCTTGCCTGCTTGCTGGCCCATTCCTTACTTAGTGAGACTGAGTACAGCTCCCTAAACTGATGCTGATTTATGTCCAGAAGGAATCTGGTTTGACACATCTCTCTTGGTCAAGTGGACTAGGCAGTTGGGTGAATGGCACTTTATAAGCCTGTTGAAAGCTCAGTTAGAAGCACATGGTGTGCGTAGGCATCAGATCTCACCAGCTGAGCTGGCTTTGCCTGGGGCGGTAATTGGAAGGGAGACATGGAGGGAACACTACATGCTTCAAGACATGATATGGCTGTGAAGCAGTAATTGACCCAAGGTGCGTTTGGCACTGCCCACAAAGCGCTGCTCAGGGTAATTCGGACTTGAAAGGCATGATCAAAGTAGTCACAGCTCAAGTTACATTTCATAAAAGAAATGAATGTTAAGAACTTTCTGGCAATACAGCAGCTATGTGCTTGCACAGGAGTTGGATGGAGAAATAATATGTAAGACAGAATCATGCTATGGTGTTTACATAATTTGTCATTTAAAGCTAGCTCCAATGGCTCAGTGAGGATGATATGAAGTCAGCTCCATGTCTTCAGTGGGAGTTTGGCAGTAACCTTGCCGAAGCTTTAACATACTTTTATTTTAGTAAAATAAGTTGATGAAGTTCTGCTCTGCTGCACAGGGCTGGACAGCAGAATTAAGAGAATAATTTAGAAGGCCTGCATTGTTATGCTCGGTGATGGCAGTATTTATGTGAAATAAAAAGTCTCAAAAGAGGTTACAGGAGTTAAATGTCTGCCTTCTAATGAACTCGAGTGGTACCTGGTGCTGGTGGTCCTTAGACTGTTTTGATAACCTCAGAGTCAGCATTTCAGGGAGGATGAAATGTAGAATTCTTTGCCTTGCTGTTCTGGCAGCACTTAAAATCAGTGTAGAAACAGTTGTTCTTAAGAGAAATTGAAATAGTGATATTACACGGATAAGTATTATAATGTGAAAAGAATGACAAGAAAAGAAGAGAATGGCATAGTTTAGGATTGTGATATTGTGGAACATTTACTTAACATTTGAAATGAAGAGGAAAAATTTTAAAAGTCAAGTATTTTTTTTTTTAAAAAAAGACTTTCCTTATGAAGAAAAGCTATCAAAGAAATGAGTCATCAAGAGACTAGGAAAGAGGTTGGGAAACAGATGTTCTTACATTTAGGACAGATGTTTTATGATAACAGTGCTTTGATAGCAGTTACAACAAGAACCTACTCTAATTGAAAAATGTTGTGGTATTTCACAAGAGGAAAAAAGAAAAAGAAAAAAACCCGCCACGTTTTAAATGATTGTATGAACACAGATTTTCACACCATTGTTTTATATTGCTTATGTCTCCAGAAGGGCACAGAACAGTAAAATTCTTGTTCAGTGGAAATACAGAATAAGTACCTGTAAACTAGGATAATAAGTTAAGCTCTTACAAAAGGTTTTTGAAAGAGTTAAATGAGAGGTGAAAAAACAAACTGAGACTAAATAAGTGATAATCATCGGCTATGTTGCCAAAAGTTGAAATGATATGTGCTTGATAGTGATAATAATCAATGGGTATGCTGTTGAAAGATGAAATGATAGGTGCTTGGTATCTATAAAATTACTTTAATGGGTATGAGGATAAGAAAACTGTACTGCTCAGAGTGGGGTAGCAAGCATCACTTCTGTCCCAGCCATTCAAAGTCAGTGGAAAGACTCAGAATTTGAGTTTGGATGCAGCTGCTTAAAAGTTTGGGTTGATGTTTTGTGAAAGTGGTAGAATAAAGAGAAATGTCATCGCTCTTTTTTTAATTTTTTTTATTTGCTTTTGCTACCTATTTACAAGGCAGATATAACATTCATTAAAAAGAATGTGTGTATGTATGTGTGGGGAGGTTCTCATTCATCCTTTTAGCTCCTAGAAAGCTAATGCAATGTAAAAGGGAGAGACTGTTAACTAGTTCAGTCAGGAAAGCATATACAGGCCTTGGAGGTAAGCCACATTTCAACAAGTGGTCCCCTTGAGAACTTCCCTTGGCTCTAAGATAACTTCTTGTCATGAACCTCTGAACTTTTTGGCAGGACAAACCCCTACACACCTAGAAAGCCAGACAGGAAGTTGGTTTCTTCTTAGACAACATATCTCAGAGAAGGGTTCTTATTATAAGAAAGCAGGACAAATGGGTTGCCAGATTCTGTTACTAGGTCAACATCTCTGCTGCTTTCAAACAGCCAAAGAGATATCTTACTTGGGGGCAATTGAAAATAAAGGCTCACAAGATTCTGAAGTCATTTTTTACAAAATTTGAGCCTATGTTTATGTGTGATAGAGTAAGTAATCCATTTTATTTGGGACTACCATGTTAGAACTAGTTGAATAAAGACAGGGGTTGCTTTATTTTTATGTGAAGTGAAAACAAAAGCCATGAAAACAGCAGTTCATATTACCTTTTAAAGCTTCCTTTCCAGCTGCTTATTTTTTTAGTGTCCATTCTTGTAACCAGAGACACTGTAAATATAGTCTAGGGGCGCTTTAACTGTAAGTGGCAAGGCTTAGTTAGTGATTAACTCTTACCTTTGTTGAGGTCAGGAGATCTACTCTGAGGTCTACTCGCTCTACTCCGCGCTGGTGTGGCCTCACCTCAAGTACTGTGTGCAGTTCTGGGCACCACAGTACAAACTGTTGGAGAGTGTCCAGAGGAGGGTGACGAAGATGGTGAAGGGCCTAGAGGGGAAGACGTATAAGGAGCGGCTGAGGTCACTGGGCCTGTCCAGCCTGGAGAAGAGGAGGCTGAGGGGGGACCTCATCGCAGTCTGCAACTTCCTCGCGAGGGGGAGTGGACAGGCAGGTGACCTATTCTCTGTAAACACCAGCGATAGGACCTGCAGGAATGGTGTTAAGCTGAGGCAGGGGAAGTTTAGGCTGGACATCAGGAAGAGGTTCTTCACTGAGAAGGTGGTTGCCCAATGGAACAGGCTCCCCAGGGAAGTAATCACTGCACCAAGCCTGTTGGAGTTTAAGAAGCATTTGGACTGTGTGCTTAGTCACACGGTCTAAAATTTTCAGTAGACCTGTGTGGTGCCAGGAGTTGGACTCAATGATCCCTTCCAACTCGGGATATTCTTTGATTCTATGATTCTATTTCTTTGGTGCTCGTCTGTCAATTATCAGGTAAAATGCTTTCAAATATCAATTTCAAGCAGTTAATTTTTCTAAGAATAACACAGTCTTTAGCAATACCTTTTGGCAATAGCCACCAGCATCCCTCTCATGCTGGGCAATCCCCTATTGTACTCCTTCGTCAAAGCCTAGAATGCCAAACTGAGAGTTGACCTGGACTGAACCTCAGTCATATGGTGTATCTGGGTAGGAATTATCCTGCAGTTATCTTTCGCAGTTGATACCAAAGACTAAAGAATTCCTTACTTCTCATGGGATTTTTTTCCTATTGTCTATTTTATTTTTGTCTTCTGTGATTTTCATTGTTTTCCAACTCACAGGCTAGTGAGGACTCAGCACTGATGGCTTCTTCATTTCTGGGTAGGTGTGAGCATAGGGAAACTGAATGACCAGCTTTGCTTCCCAAACACAATGACAAAGACCAGCAAACTCAGACTAGCCAGAAGTTTTAAGGCATATGAAGCGAATTAATGCTAGAATATTCCAGCAGCAGATCTCACATGTCCCATGGGGTTATCATGGGCTTTCTAATGAACTTTACAGACTCTCCAAACATTTATCTTGTTTGACTTAGACAATTGTGTCTGTTTTCCAGAAAGCAGCCCTCCAGATTTACATCTAACTAACACCAGGCAGAATTTGACATCTCAATTTTACAATACCCTTTCATTGGATGTCCTACAGAAACACTGAGTTTTTTGCTATATATAAATACAATTCCTCAATATCTGAAGAAATTTCATGTTAAATGAAATATCCTTTCCCCGAAGCATTAGATTAAATGTACACATCAGAAGAGCTTTATACCCCTTGGATGTTGCAATGCTCATCAAACAGAACAGAGTAGAGGAACAGGAGTCTATTGTACAATAGAGAAATTAGACACTTATTAAAACCTGGAGTCTGAAGACATAATCTTTTTCCCTGGAAAATCTGTGCCCTCTGTAAACAGATTACAGACCTCATTTTTAATGTAGTTTTTCCTAATTGTTTCCAGGAGTTCTCTGGAAGTCTATTTGGAAGTGACTGATGTTCTACAATTCCTGTTAGTGCCTGATTTCTGTATGCTTTTGTATGCAAATGTAGCAAGACTGAAGGAAGAAAACAATTCATTCAAAGTTGCCAATATGTCTCTAAATGAATTACTCCCCCTGACCTACCATCATTTTCTGTTGGTAGAATAGCAAACTTTGGGGAAGAAGGAGGCTCATTTGGGGTTTACTTCCACAAATATACACCTCCTTGTTGATTCGCATTTGATATAAAATGTACCAGTTAGCACACAGTAACTGGAAACAAATGAAGGAGTTGAAGTATTCTACATTTTGCAACATGTCCAAGATTTCAGAACATGGATTACATTAGTCCAACAATCAAGAACATATTTTTGGTTCTGGAAACTGCTTTTGGATTTCACTTATTAAAAAATAAATAGAAAAGAAAAAAGGCAATCCTATTGTCTAGTCAGAGAAACAGTTTGCCCAAGAAAAGAGTCCCTTAAGCAAAGGAGAAAAGATGTGGAGATACATGCTAGCCTCCAAAGCAAATATTGTTCTCATTTACACTGATGAGAATCCACAGTCATCTCTTGGGTCATTCTGAAGTAGGAGAAAAACTTGGCATAAGCAAGAAAAGGTTATCATGCCCTTGGGCCGCTGACTCACGTGGGCTCTGATCTGGGTCCATGTGAACACAAGGGGTGAAATCCTGTGCCACTGAAATCAATGGCAAAATTCCCACTGAATTAATTGGGTAAGGATTTCTCCTCAAATGTCTGGTACAGAGCCCATTAAGTAAGTGCAAAACTTCCCCAAAGGAAAGGCTGCACTTTCCTGTATTTTTTTCTCTCTAACTTCGTTTCTTTGGTTTTCCCAGCATCAGGATTATTTCTATATTAATGAGAAGTCTGTGTGCGCTTCTTGGTAGGATAAAGACTTCAGGTAAGGTTGCCAACATGTGTGCCAAGTACTGCTAAACATGCTGATGACTTGTGGGAGGACACGAGCTTGTAAATCAAAATGCCCCAAGCCGTTTACAAGCTACTATCCAGTCACTGTTGGAGATCATTATCGTGCCTCCGTTGATACACAGCTGGATTTGAAAACTAACATGATTTAATGTACTTTGGTTTATCCTGTTATTGCTGAGCACTGCTAATGACCTTGTAATTTAAACATAATATTCATATTTTTATGAATTTTGACTGAAAATGTTTCCCTCAAAAAAAGGAGATGAGAAATGAAGGCTTTTCATGAATCAGAAAAAAGTTGGGGGAGGTTTGTGTGTTTAATTGAGGAAGAAGAGTATTTATAAAAAAATAAACTAAGTTTTCCTCTGCCTTTCAGGAAGAATGGAGCAGATTTTTAAGTAATAAATCCAAGGTATGTATCCACCAAGGGGACTGCATAACAAGATGGTGTAATAAACAATTTTTGACAGAGGTCAGAAAGGTTACCAGCAGTTTGTGTGACTGAAGAATTTGGATAACAGGATTTAATTTTTACAGTTTAAACTAGATATTGGCTGAGAGGAGGTAAGCATATGCACAGGATTGTGAGAGAAAGGAAAAAACAATAAGACCAGAAAAAGAGTTACTTTAGAAAAAAAATAGGGATGCTACAGTGAAAAAAGAAAAGCAGTGGCAGTGCTATACAGCAGACCGTGAAGACTGAGGATATTCCAAACCAGTAGGTAGTAGAGGAAAGAAGTAAATCTAAGGTTACGTTAAAGACTGAATTAAAAACAAATATTTTATTAGTCCTAATGGCCACTGACAGAAGGCTTGTATAATATTATTCCGGTTGAAAAATTTTTGGAAGTTATCAGGTTTAACAGTTGTGTTTTATTCAGGATAAATGCAAGAAGCAATTACACTCTTTAGGGAGTCAGATAGTTGCAGCAATGGGAAACATCATCCAAAACAAAGGTATATGCAGCACTAGTCAGGAATCTGGCTGGAGGGTTTTCACTCTGAACTGAATTTAAGCATAAAGGACAGGCTATTGCTTTGACAGATTGATGAGGATGTGAGCAGACAAGTCAAAAACACAAAAGATACTAACAACAAAATTCTGAAAGCCAAGAGTGTAACAAGACTGAACACTGGGACTTTAGCTACCAGAAGGAACCTAGCAAAAGTTTTCCATAGGGAAGCTGAAAAATGTTTGGGTCCAGGAACAGCACAACATCATACTTCACAGATAGCTGGAAATTGTCTAAATTGATGCTGGACTCCACAGCCCATCCCCTCTTACACCAGAAACAACATGAAGGGTTTGGCAAATTTCCCCTTTCCTCTGCTGCCTGTATATATGGGAGCTATGTGCCATGAGAAGGAACTGCTGGCCTCTGATCGGAGGACACACTGTGTATGGTCTGTGCATGTGTGCTCAGGAAGACCACGGTCAGATCCCTGATCTCATGGAGATGGAGCAAAACAATGCTCTGTGAAGTCAGAGCTTGTGCTTAAAGAATCCCTGTGAGAAAGCAGCTCAGAGCCACAGGATCTGGTTCTGCATAAGCATTGTGATGTCCAGGGGAACTCCTGCTGGGCTCAACTCTCTCTCTTCCTTGTCAAAAACTGAGCTACGTGAGGTTTAGGCTTGAGCCCGGACACTGTTGCAAATTGATTTTGTTCTTCTTCGCTGTGCCTTTTACATGCAAGAACTAAATCAGATTTGAACAACAAAAAGGAAGAAAAGAAAAAAAAAAAAAAAAAGCTTTTTGTCTGAATCTACTTATCTTCCAGCACAGCAGGGTATTCATTAGTCAACTTCTCATTTAAATGTGTTAGCTCTCACATCTCTTTTGGAGTGGACCAACTGGTTTCCTCTGGGATAAAACCCAGGTTTGTTTCTTGGAGTAGCTCTTTGCAAAAATCTCTCCCTACAACACATGCAGACAAAATGGCTTAGATTTGCTCCAGTAGCCCTAGGACCTCACACAGTCCCCCAGTGCTAACCCAGCAGATCCTGCACTCCATATTCTCATGTCCTGTTTCAAACATATTTCCTGGGCATTGCATTAAGATGCATTTCTCCAGTGAGCTTGTATAATTTTGGGCACTTGAAACTGGCTCCCCACGGTGCTGCATTAGCAGCATTATCTCAGCGCTCCACATGGAGATCCTGACCACACCTGGCCACAGCATGGAGGGAGCAAGGTTGAGCAGCCTGGATGCTTGTCTTGGCATCTTGAAGATCTCCTGTGAGCTGTGGGCATTGCTGGGCTGGTTTGTTCTCTCTCTGGTCTCCCTCCAGTACTGTAACAGTCCATTCTGAACCCTCTGCTCTCACACTACTTGCCTCTTCTTCACTCTTTGTCACCCATCTTTAGTACTTTTAATCTTCATTATTTTTCTTCTAGGTTTTTACCTATCCCAGGTTGACAGTTTGGCTAGGGCTCTGCTAGTGCCTGGTCCTTAAGGAAGATGCCAGAAGTCCTGCATTGCCTGGTCTGCAGGGGAGTACTTCTTCCTGGGGCAGACGTCTTAAGGCATATAGAGGTAATCTTATTGCCTTTGTTTCATTGTTTTCTAAGACATGTTATATATATCTTTCTGACACATTCAGGAGAATCATTGAAGCATCTCCTGTGAAATTTTCCTGCTGCAGGATCCCAGTTCTTGACATCAACTATACATTCCTCCTAGGATTGTTCTCTCCAAGGCCTCTTCTGAACACTTTCACAGTAGAAGAAAATTTCAGAAGTGATTGAAAAAAAACTGAGGTGTTTTATAAGTTACTCCTGAAATACTTTGTTGCAGTGATAGTAGAGAAATGCAAATTTGAGTCTCATCCTGCTGGTGCAAACCATTGACTTCTTCATTGACTCCTCTGGAATTGCACCAGGGTTGTGACAGAACAGCCAAGTGTCAGCATCTTTTGGGAAACTGCTGGTCTGTGAAATGAACAAGAAAAATGTCTTCCCCTAAATTAGTGAAGAAATATGACCTAAAGAACACACTGTTTTCTTAGACCCTGAACAACCTTGCCCCTCTGGGTAATTAGGTCAGTGAACTTTTACAAATCGAGCTTATTGAAACCCTGGGCTAGTTTGTGAAACTGGAGATTTGCAGATGCAACAAAGCACTCATGTGTGTATTAGCCATGTAGTTGTTTTTAGTTTTCCTACTCAGGGGATTATGGCTCTCTAATAAACAGGTGAACAATCTGACCAGCCTTCAGCTTAAGAATGATTATAGGTTGGTATACTTCAAAAATTAGGAGACAGCAAGTACAGAAAATGACCACAGAAAGACACACTACAATTTGTGTCTCTTCTTCATACGTCTTGCTAATTTTCATTATTAAAATCATGTAAAATTGCAGTTGAAATTGTTAAGCATGTTTGTGAATTGATTAGGAATCTTAAGTTTTAAATATACATACTCAATATCCATGATTTCAATTCATCTTCCAGATACAAAATTTTCATCTAGGTTGTGGGTTCAGTATCAGTTAACATCAAGTGCTATTGCTTTCCTGAGCATGTGAAGCTTTGCTGATATAAATTGCTTAAGATTTTAGGGCACATTAAGCCATAGAATTTGTGGCTTTTTTGTGCAGCATCCAAACTACCAAAAATATAGTAGGCACCAGTAACATGGGAAAGCTGATGACTGCATGGTTGAGATCTTGATGAATACTTCTAAAAACAGTGTTAGAGAAGGGACGAAAAAATTAGCAATTGAATTAAGATGCTATGACATAAAAGCCCATGAAGAATTGAATATACTTGAAGGAAAACCGCGTTAAGTCTGGAAGTATGTGTCTGCAACTGAATAAATAGGAAGAGAATCATGTTTAAAACTTTTTGTTTATAATCATGAAGTCTTTGTGTAATTCCATCAAGTCAAGAGTAAACGCTCGCTGTCTGCCCAACACAACAGCACAAGTTGAGTTTGTAGGATAAACACAAAACAGTAGCATCAGTGAGCCAGCAAACTCTTTCACATGTTGGAGACATGCAGTAGAAGACCACCCACAAAATTCATTGCAGCAGAAGGCAGTTGAACACAGTCCATCCACAAGACTCTTCAGTCCTTTCTCCGTGGCTCTTAGTCCTGAAATAATTCAAATTTGGAAGAGGTGCAGATGACTGGTATCACTAAATGTGTTATTTTAGAGAGCAGCATCATGTAACTATTTAATTTCCTTGTCATTTCCAGTGGTCATCACTGGAGTCTTATTCTTCCATTTTTTTCCCCTGAAATCTCACTTCCATGGGTGTAGCCCTTCAAATTTAGCACAGTCAAACTTGGCTCTACCATGCCAATTTTGTAACCAGCAGCAACTATCTTTTCCAGCTGGTGAAAATGTGTTACCTTTTGCCTCAGGCTGAGAAAATGGCATCCTCTCACACTATATTCTTTTTTTTTTTTATTTTTAATCAATGGTAAATCCATTTTCACCTTCCCAAGAGGATTTCTTCTTGGCTCTCAGTGCAGGAGGATGTGGTATTCCCTCTGCCTTCCTTCAATGTTTATTATTGCTGAGACATGCCATTTTTATTTCTGATGAATATTGTATTTAATACTGTTTAGTAAAATCTGCTTAAAGATCCTAGCTATTTGTAGATTCTACAAACAGAGTTCTTCCAAAACTTTCACCTGGGATAAATTAACCACAGGAAAAAAAAGGTTTGGAATGTAAAAGTAGCAACAGGCATTTTGTCATCATGACTAACAAACAGAAATCCGTCTGGACAGCCACTGGAATTCAAAATATGGATTGTCCCAGCTTTCCTTCTGTACTAAATCTTATGAGAAGTCTTGCACTTCAAATGTAATATCACCAGTCAGCAATGCTACTTAAAAATATCTTCCTTACTTTTTCATTAGGACTAGATCTGGCTGAGGAAGTGTCTGTAGCCCTTCATGAACTGGTTAACTATTAGAGCTGCATCTAAATAGGGGAGAAGGAAATGCTCTGTGGGAGAACTGTAAATAGGGGTGAACAGGAAATTCTTTTTCCAGCTATTAAGAACACATCCACCTCTTGCTAACATTAGGTTCTGCCAAAATAAAATTAATAAAAGTGTTTGAGTTTTGGGCTAGCAGTAAAATGTTGCTGATCTTAGGCCAGTGGCTCTAAATGGTCCTGGCTGAAGGAGCCGGGAGCTGCTTAGTAAAGCACAATGCACTTTGCTTCCTCCAACATCACCAGCTCTTTAAAATGAAGTCAACATGGTAAATGATGTTTCTGCATCAGTTCCTTCACCTGTAGTGATCTTCCCAACATGATCTTCAGGGATAATGCATTATCTGCTGCAGTTAGTGGCATCTATACATTTATTTTCAGAGGCTATTGTTCTGAATAAAAAATTGGATAAAGTTAACATCTGTGTAATCTTCTAGAGGAAAAGAAAAGTCAGATTTTGTAGGTAATACTCAAAATCAAAATAACACGCAATTTTATTTAATTTTATTTTTTAACAGAGACAGGATTTTTTTTTTCTGCGTGCTGCATAAACTGATCTCCCATTGAATTCAACTGCCTTTTATGTATAGAAGGTTAATGCAAAGTGCTGGAAATTAATTTTATAGCCATTCTGTGGTACCATCATGATTGCTAGGCAGCAGTTACTCAACAGTATTAGTTTTCCCCTGTTTCTCACAGATGACTGTTAATGCTTGGGACCATAAAATGCTTGATGGTATTCCATTAAGAAACAGTGAGGATCATTAATTTCATTTCACCTTTTGTTGTGAAAATCAGCACACCTTTGAGGGCACCACAAGTATGTGTGTGTATTTTATACACATCTGTGTTCACAGTCACACGTATCCATCTGTTTTCACAACCTTGTGAACACATACTCCTCTAGCTATGAAGGTATATGCATGTGCATCTATGTACCAGCTAGACTTGCTCTCTGCACTTATGGTATTAACTATGCAAATCATCTCATATGTAAATGAAAATCAAGGCATTATTTATCTGCGTCCCTTTGGTGCTCGCTGCATAGTCTGCACTCAGAAAGCAGTATATTCCCTCTGATCTTTTCATGATGGAAATTACTTCAGCTTGACTACTTACAAAGACAGCTGGCTCTTTACTGCTCCCCTGGTCTGAGGCCACAGTTAAGAGCTGACTCCTCACATTTAAAGGTCCCACTCAGCTTGAAACGTCACCTAATTATATGATTTGTATAGTATTTCATGTGGTTTCAAGTGAATGATGTGGACAAAGGCAAATCTCAAGTCCTATGACCAATAATGGGTTCTATTACCCTTGATGGGATAGATTTGTGCTGACAATCCCAAGCAGATATGAGAACTGCTGTGATGTTTGCAGCAGGTTTTCTGCCTGAACCAGAGAAACCAAAGCCATCATATTTGTGAAAGGGCAGCAGGGCAGCAGTGAGTACAAAAGGTTACAAAGAGAGAAATCCCTCTTTTTTTCCTTTTTTTTTTCTTTTTTTTCTTTCTCAACTAGAATATTTTTATGACATTTGCTTAAAAGTGGCAAATAGCAGGCTGTGGCTGTAGGTAGCTAGATGGAGTTGTTTTTGGCTCCCGGGGAACAAAGCCAACAGTCAGCTGAGTTGGCAGGCTGTGCAGGCAGCAGTGCCAGTCATCTCCCTCCCTTCTTCTCCCTGATGTTTGGCTTTGAGGCTGTCTTGCTGCAGGAGAGGTTTTTCACTTTTGGCTTGGGCAGTGCAGTGGCCTCTCCTAGTTCCCAAGGGGAAACTAGTTATATATAGGTGAATATACATATCCAAAAATGGAGACCCACCTCATGTTTCAGAGTCCCTCTAGTTCCAGGTGAATAGAAAACTCACTGGTAGTCCCCACTAACTGACAACATGATCGTGGACCAGCCTGTTGCTTGATAAAAAAGAAATGAAGAAAATGTTTGAAAACACCCCCCAAAATTGCACGTGGTCTGAAGTCTGAAATGATATTCCTTAGCTAGGACCTTAGAATAAATAATTCCATGGCTTTTGTTCTTTTTTTTGTTGAATGAGATTTTCCCACTATTCTAAGATGATTTAATTTTATTTTGCTTGGCAGTAAGTAGATGGTATTTAATATGTTAATGTTATTAATAATGCTTGGCATGCAGCTAACTCCTTCCATCAGACTCTCATGGCCCTTTGGTGAATGAACGTCTGAAATATTTCCCTGGAACGGCAGGCATTAGCTCAGTGTTGTGCAGACGCTGTGTGGGATCTGGGAACATAACCCTGATTCCCATAACTTGCAGCTAGATTGTAAATTGGATTACATGTTCATGCATAAGAGAAGAAGTAAGAATACCCTTTGTATCCCTCTCTGCACAGTGGTCTCTGAGTGGTGGATAATGATTTATTGCTATTGTAGGAACATAGTAAATTAGTATCCTTCATCTGCCATGCAAAGGGAGAATAAGGAAAGATCTGAGAAGTATAGATGTGCCTCTGTTTACAACACCTTGTAAAACAGCGTATGACACTATTTTCTTGCCTAAAAGTCATTCTCTGACCCTGAGACTGAGGTCCTCCCAATTTCCTGAGAATACAACTCTTCATTGCAATGCATGGTAACTCTGCATGTGTCTCGATCATGGTAAATGTGAAATCCTGTAGCTCACTTCTGGAAGTAAGCAGGGCTGGATCACTTTGCATCTGCAGGGTTTCCAAAGTGGCACCCAGGTCCCTGTGGAAAGACGTGAACTGAAAGCATAAGACTGGTGTTGCTGCTGGTAGTTTGAGTAAAAAAAAAAAAAAAATTAATTATAAGAAAAATTATATATATATATATTTAAAAAACAAAAAACATGAAATCATACTTTCTCATTTTCACTAGATAAACTTTTTACAAAGAGGTGTTAGAATGACCTTTTATTCCTCTGTGGCCAACTGCCTGTTCATTGCATTAAACTCTTCCTTGATTTGAGGTTATCAACAACTGAGACAGAGTTACAAGTCCATCTATGTCCATACTTTGTGCGAGCTCACAGGTATAACCATATTATGTCTCTTCCATTACTTGTCTAAAACCAGCCAGTTGTCTCAATCTATTTCTAAATGTACAAGTGTCTACACTGAGTAAATAAATAGTAATGTAATTACAAGTGGCATATGCATTATGCATTGCTGTCGTCACAACATTTCCTCTCTAGGGTTTTGATGCAGGAGTTACTGAGCTAGACAAACACTTGATCACACCCTCTGCAAATAGGTCAATATATGCACAAAACGGCTGTGTGGGGATGTGGTTGGAGGAATTAAATTTAGACAGGGTTTATCCAGTGATTTAACAATAGCTTAATTTTTCCAGGAATCAAATCTGGTTAAGTCATGTGTAATTTAGGAAGAAGAATAAAGAAATTCATACACAAGGTGGGTCTAAGATAGATATTGTATGTACCTAGAATCTAAATAAAATTGTATATTTTTTTGGTGGAGACATAAAAAACCATAGCTATTTTAAACACCTGTTCTAGGAACTGGGGTTTCTTTTAGTCCCTTCCATATAAGCACTTTTATTTTTTATTGTACTTGCAAAACACTCAAGTGTATCAACATCTGCAATCAGAACATCTCCATGTGAGGTCCTCAGATAGCCAGCCCTTTAAGCTTAACAAAGAGAAACAGCTGCATTGAAGCGCCTTTTGGCTTATATTTGCAACATCATCTTGCATATATCTTGCCAATTGAGAGGAAAAATAATATCGCAAATCTTTTGAATTCATTTCAAGTCAGCAACAAGCTACAGATATCTTTAGGTGTCTCCAGTGTGGGTATTTCCACCGTGCCTGACTAGGACGGAGTTCAGGCTGTGATTCATGTCCACCAAATATTGACAACTAATTTAGGATAAGATAAATCGCACTATGAACTCCATCCCCTAGGACACAGTCAAAAGAATCCCACCACTACAGTATGACTAATAGTTTTGGCCTTCGGGTCATTATTTCTTGAATTATTGTTGCTAGGCACCATTATTACCCTTCTATATTATTCATTGTGAAAATATAGAAAGGAGGCTCCTAAAGTTTTACAGACTTCAGTACATGCTTAATTCTATTTAGATTCATTGAAGTAAAGGCTTTGCAGTCTTAAGTTTTATTTAAATTTAATAATTAGTCAGTGTTACAAAACATTTTTCTTATACACTTTTCTTATTTAATTTTATTTTTTCCCCTAAAAGAAAAGACAGTTTTCCTTTGATTCTGTCTTATCCTTTTAGGGTGTGGTCCATGACATTCAATGACACAAGAACATCAACAGGCAATGCATTACATTAAGTACCAATGAAACATGACTGAGTGAGGATTATGGTTCCCCATTTCAAAAGCCTTTTTTAGATTTCCTCCAAGGTTTCTCTGTGTGGCCTGTTGATTCATAAAACTTAAGGGGAGGTTGTGGCAAAACATCTAAATGTAGAAAAAAAAGACAGTTAAAACTGTTAGAATGCATCATTGTGTCTGAAAATATCTTTTCCCCCATGGCCAGTATTTTCTTGTCCATCTCGGAGGTTGGTTTCTCAAGGAATCCTCTGTGCTTGTGTCACTGCAGTATCCTGGGATCAGGACAGCTGGCTTCATGCCAGCAAGGACCTTGCCTTGATGGAAACTACAAAAGTAGTGTTGTCCTTGGTTTTACTTTTTAATTATTATTTCAAAGATGGGGATCTCTTTCATTCTTCACATAGACACAAAGTGATGTATCCGAAGAGACGTGAAGATAAAGAAGCAAATGAAAATTAAACAAAAGGGTTGTATCATTCATTTGCTTGGAGAAAAGACACAACTATGGACTTGTCTTGGTTTCTATGAGATGGTTATAAAACACAGCTGATGCCCTAGTATTTTATAAGTCCTCTCATTACTTTGCATTGACCCCAGTGAAAAATCCAGCTAAGGTTTTCATAGTCATTTCCCACAAATGCTTCTTATTAACATGTAATCTTTATATGAACTGTTTCCTTTTATTTGAAATTAAAAGTGCAGTATTTTGGCATAGATAATCTTTCTAAGCACTTCATTAAAATGATAGTAAAATTTATGTGATGGGTATACTATTGTTCAAATAGAGACTTTATGGGCCAGTTTAGTGTCACAGTTGAGGAGAATCACATATATAAATCTTCAGCAATCAAATACCTATAAGAACCTCCCCCGCAGGAGCACAGCACTTTTTATTAATAGCACTCATGTCTTACATGTATAAGGAGGTATTGCGACATTTTCCCCATTATTAGAGAAGAAAATAATATAATCATTCACTGGAAATGATGCAAAAATAATGGCTTTGCTTTGTTAATTCTTGTCTGTAAAATTGCTTCAATGAGTATAACAAGGTGGCCAGCTGTTAATAAGGCTGCAATGTTTAATATAAAGATAGAAGTGATGTGTTAATGTGCATTGTCATTCTCACTCACCTTATCTGATGATTTTGACATTGTCTGGAGAAACAGGCAGAGGTAATTTGCTTTCCAGCCCTGCCAAGAACTATATACATGTTGTGCAGAGGCTGAATGTCACCATCATTTCTCCATGGGCTTATCTTGGGCCTGACCCAATGTGTGTTGAGACTAGCTGATTTTTTTAATGATTTTAATGGGAGTTGAATGAGACTTCTTCTTTAGTGAAAAATCATGCAGCATATTAAAGTCTTCTATAAGTACTTCTGTAACACAGGTGATATTAAAAACCTAGAAATGAGTTTCTGGTGTCTACCTTCATACCTTCATAAAAATATTCAGATTTTTTTCTCATACATTAGGATAAGGCTCTGGTTGGGCAAGTATTAGGAAAATTCTCATTTCATATCATAGCCCCCCAACAAAGTTATTTTGGAATAACAGGTGAAAGACTTGGTTGATCAAAGCATTAAAAACATATGCTTACATTTAAGTATATTAGTGGATTTACTGGCATCAGTGAAGTGTGTCTTCAATTTCATCAGAAAGGAAGGGAGAACCTCCACAGATGATGTACCAAGTCAGGATGTAAGTGGATTTCTCTAAAGACACATGGATTTTGATGCTAGGGATGTTCTTTCTCCATTGCAGGACTGACCAAGCCATTATGTACAGGCGGAGAGGCTAAAAAGAATTGTGAAAATGAAGGTACATAGAAGTGCAAAACACAACTCTGTGCTGTCTTCCACATTCATATCACATGAAGTGCTGTGGAATGATCAGGAAAATGCATGTTGATAGCTGTATTTTATTGCCTCTGTGTGACTGAATAAAAAAAATGACCAGGATAAAAGGTCCATAAACTTGCTAAGCTGCAGTTTTTGTCACTAGATGGCAGAAAAAGATGAGTTATCTTGTATGATTAAACCATTTTTTTTTTTAACATATAAAAAGGATGAAATAGGTCTGAGTATCATAGCTAACCAGAAATGATGCAAAACCCACTTACCTAACTCGCTACTAAACCTGTTTCCCTGCCATGTTCATTAAAACTAAAACAAAACAATGAAGATCCTTTAATGCAAAAAGTGGCAGAGAATAGAGGAAGCTTATTTAATTACCATGTGTGGGAAAGCCCATTGCTTATATTTACTTTGACGGTTAATGTTTACATTGGGTGACCGAAGGACCAGCTATTCCATCCAGACGCCCTGCTGAGTTCAGTGGGAACACAAAATGTGGAAGACTCTATCCAATGCACCCTTGTGCCAAGGGGAAGAGATCCCATCTAATTCTCCAGTACTGAGATGAGTCCTAGCAAGGAGGGGTCCTTTGAACAATCAGCATTCAGCACAGAGTAGCCAGCACAGGATGCTGGGGGTTTGCACAGCACTAAGCAAATAAATGACACACATTCCGCTTCTCATTTGCCCCAGGGTTACACGTGCCATACTTGGAAAAGATCAGAGATTTTCCCTGGGAGGCCAACCACACAGACTGAGAAAGACACACTAGATTATATCTGCTTATTCTTTCCATCAAAAGAGCTCAGCTGTAAAAGCTGCTTCACTTCTGAAATGGACGTGAGAGCATTCTGGGGATAAGCTCTGTTTCATGCCTACCTCTGGACTTCTCCCAGATGTTTGATCCTCAGTGTCTCCCTGTCATGGTCAGTTCCCATTGAACAGCACCATATAGCAAAGCTTGTTCTCTCTGGCATGCACACAAACCAGCTTGGGTCATCACAATATCATATGCCTTCTTAAGTGGTTCCAAGAGATTTATTTTCCTCAGATTGCTAGGAGATCTAGGTAGCACCAAGGGATCATAGAATCATAGGTATGTGTTGGAAATGACCTTAAAGACCACCTAGTTCCATCTCCCTGCCATGGGCAGGGACACCTTCCACTAGGCCAGGTTGCCCAAAGTCCCATCCAGCCTGGCCTTGAACACTTCCAAGGACAGGGCATCCACAGATTCTCTGGGCAACCTGGTTCAGTGGTACTCCTCTGGACCTGCTCTAACAGGTCTATGTCTTCCTTATTCTGGGGCTCCCAGGGCTGAACACAGTACTGTAGGTGGGGTCTCAAGAGAGCTGAGTAGGGGGGAGGATAATTACCTCCTTTGACCTGCTAGCTACACTTTTGATGCAGCCCAGGTTATAGTTGATTCTCTGTGCTGCAAGTGCATATTGGCAGCTCATGTTGAGCTTTTCGTCCACCAGTAACTCCAAGTCCTTCTCGACAGGGCTGCTCTCTATCCACTCATTGCCCAGACTGTATTCATGTTTGGGATTGCCTTGAACCAGATGCAGGACCTTGCACTTGGCCTTGTTGAACTTCATGAGGTTCACACAGGCTCACCTCTTGAGCCTGTCCAGGTCCTTCCAGCATTTACCATCAAATCTGTATCTCTTCATTTTAGAGACAAGGTTATCATGCAGGACTATATCAAATACTGTGCACAAGGTGTTATCAGTTGCTTTTCCCTTCTCAACCAATGCTGTAACCATGTTGAAGAAGGCCACCAGATCTGTCAGGCACGATCTGCCCTTAGTGAAGCCATGTTCACTGTCCGCAGTCACCTCTTGGTACTCCATGTGCCTTAGCTTAGTTTCCAGGACGATCTGCTCCATGATTTCACCAAGCACAGAGGTGACACTGACTGCACTGTAGTTCCCTGTGTTTTCTCTCTCTCTCTTTTTTTTTTTTTTCCTTTGTTAAAATAAGGTCTATGTTTCCCCTCTTTCACTCAGAGGGAACTTCAATGGACAGCCATGACTACTCAAATATGGGTACTGGCTTAGCAACTTTGTCTGCCAGCCCGTAGACTGGTGCATCTTCACTTACAAGTACTGTCCAGATTATTTTGTTAGTTTAGCTACTAATGGACTTTCGTGCATGCTCAAAGAGCCTGGTGGGCCTGTCAGATTCTTGGGACAGCTAGTTGTGTGTGTCAGGGAGCTGTAGAGAAAAATGAAAGAAACATCCCATGAAACCTGAGGTGCAATCAAAATACAGAACGTTTGCACGTTTGCATTACATTAGTTGACCAGTGCCTGACCCTAATTACTTTTGCATCCAGACCAAGAATATAAAACACCTGGCTATTTTTTCCATTTTTAAAAATAGAATAAATGTGCCTTATTTAGCAGATTTACAACCTCAGCATATGTTATATTTATTTTATATTTTATATTAGTATTTGTGATAATTTGGGCTCAGCCTAGTATAAAACAAACAAACAAAAGAATTTTCTCATAATCTTTGACTAAGGTAAGGCTTTAGTTAGTACTACAGTGAATGTGATGTTCACTACAGTGAATGTTTCAGGCTATGGAGCCCTATGCGAAGTTAATGTTTGCTATAAAAAGCAATCCCACAAATACTTTTTTTTTTTTAACTTTCGTTTGTTTGTTTTCAGTGTTTTATTTTGTGCAGTACTTTTGAGAGGACTTAGAAAGAACACTGAATGAAAGAAACCAAGAGGAAGATATCATAAAGGGAAGAAAAATAAACTTTTTAACAAGTACTTAACAGTCTAGGGTCACAGTCTATGTAAATATGATCTGCTAATTTCATACCAAGACATTATAGCTTAATGCCTTTTATTACAGCTTTTGCCATCTGCTTTAATATTTGCAGTAACCAAGCAAAGGAAACATAACAACATTCAAGTGCCAGGGATTAGATGTGGGGAGGGCACAACAGAAGCTCACAGCTGGTGGTGAAGGCATGGTTGCTACTAGGAATCAGAGATTTTGGGAACCTTCACTGACACGTTGTAGGTATCTTTGAACTGGTATTACAGCATCGCCTTGGAAAAAGAGACAACTATTTCAGGGATTATAATTCCTGTGATGCTTAAGCCAAGTGGATACTTGTACAGAGCATATTCAAGGTCTTACTGTTTCTTGCCCCTGTCGTGACTTAAAGCATCAAAGCAGTTCAAAATTCACTCAATTCTATCCCATAGACTCGTGAAGCAAACACGAGTTGAAAAACTTGTGCAGCATCTGCAGTGCACAGCTACCTGCTGCTTCCATTCATCAGTTTCCTTGCTCTTTCTCAATGCAGATTTATTTTGGAAATGACAGTCACAGACCTCAAAAACACCTTCTCCTAAGTTCAAGAAGACCTCTTGGAGCACAGCTTTCTGAAGGATGGGGCACACCTTGCAAAGTATAGATTTAAGGAAAATTCCCGGTCCTCCTCCAAAGCAGAACCTTGTTGCTTGTACCATTCTGCCATTCTGCTAAGCAAGGGGCAGTCATGGTGCATGCCAGATGGCAGCTGCTGTGGTATTTTGACGGCACCCAACACCATCCCTGGAGCAAAGTATAGTTTGGAAATGTGACATTGCTTAGGTGGTTTCCTTAATGATCATCATGCTTATGAAACTAGCTATTGTGGAAAATGAGCAATGGATCACAGCAGACCAATTTGATGAGTCTTGGTATGTACATGGTCTGCTAGGCAGCGATCCGAAACCGCTAATCCCTTGTTCACTCATAAAGAATTATTTTTTCTATTATTTTGCCCTGACCTGCCATTTCAGTTAGGCAGTGTATCCAAGATGAGGATTTTAAGTCCTTTTTTATTCTTGCAAAAGTTCTGTTAGGAGGGAATCGTAATAAAAAGCACTAGTGAAAAATCTTGTTTTTCTCAATTCCAGTATTCTCCTTCCAGGGTGTTTGAAACTAAAGTATGTCTTTACCCACTGAAAATGAGTAGAACAGACCCAACTTTATGGTTCTTGCTTACCACAGATGTTAACAATTAGTTTATACTTATTGGCATTAATTGCTGGATGCAAAGAGAGGGTACTTCATATGCTTCGTGGGACACTACTGAAAAATTTTGCAACCTTTTTGGTCATATTCAAGCTACTCTGTCCAAAGGCCTGGAATTGCTGATGGAAAAATGATTTCCTCTGCCAGTTCTCAGAAGCAAGTTAGAGGGCAAAGCACACATTGTCTTTAAAGCTAGTTAAAGAAAGGATAACTTTTGTGCTTTTACTCTAGGCTGTTAGAAATGTGTATAGGTAAAGGAGTGTTCTGCTCATCTGCCAACCATCTATTATGCTTCTGATAGTTTAATAAATCCTGGTGGTTCAAAGTGATATCTTGTACAAATTATTTATAATCTATAAAGCAGGAGGAAATTTCACCACTAGCTGCTCCAGAGGATGTGGAAATAATGGGAAGATCAGACTACAGCCACAACATTCATTTAGACAAATTGCTTTTGTTTTAAAATAAACTCCAATAACTGAGAGACAAAATAACTCACAGTCAGACAAAGGAAATAATATGTTTTGCAGACATTTCATGGCAAGATTGGCTCATGTCAGGCTTCATGAGCTAAATAGGCTTGAGCCTGGCCTGTGTCTACAGTAAGACCTCCCAGGAAACATATACACAACCAGAAGTGTTGTTATTGATTTAGTAAATGATGCTTTTCTCACTGAATCCTAATGTATCCCCAGAGCAGGCTTGGGCAGCTGTGAGAGGGCATCTGTTGCACGACAAAGCCACAGAGTACTTTTGGCCATTACAAACCACTGCAGTCCTTTTCTCACATTCCCATCTTGCTTTGGCCACGTTATCTTAGGCAATTGCAATTTCCTGCCACTGACTCCCCCTTCTCTCTTTCAAACCTTTGCACTGAAGATCCTGTGCCACCTCTCATCTTGTACAGTAACTTTTCCCAAAAGGTCAGCTTTTGTGTCCAGCAGACCTAGGGTATACACTCAGCCAGCAGGCACAGATCATTTTATTTTCAAATACGGTTGTGCTCTGCCATTTCGTGCTTTTTTGCCCCCGGATTAAATGCTTCTAAAAAGCCACTTCTTTCCCTGTTTCAAATTCTTGCTCAGATCTGATCATTACAAAAGCACAGCCATGAGTAGCCTGTTGGTGGCTGTATCACCACCTGAGACAGCCCATGTTTGCTTTACACTCACAACTGTCTGTATCCACCGGCTGCCTTTAGTCTAAATCTGTTAACACTTTAGGGTAGGATCTATCTTCTAGTTCCTTACTTGTGCTGGCAGTAGGGCAGGAAGAATCACAGTCCATGACTGAGGCATTGGCAGGAAGTCACAAACTATGAATCAACTGAATCCAGAAACACAAGAATTAAAATGGCCTAGGAGAGCAATAGCATATAAATGGCCTATGAGCACATTTAGTCTGGGAAAGTAAAGAAGTTCTTACAGTCCAAGCAGAGAGACTCTGGAACAGCTTTCAGCCCAAGTAATGAGGGAAAAAGGGGAAGCTGTTTATTTTTATAACAGTGATTTTGATGCTTTCAATAAAAGGGTCAGAACTTAGCAGTTTCTACCATATATATATTCCTGCTCCTTGATCTTAACATGTCTTAAAGACCTAAAAAATTCACACCTCATAGTTTGCCTTCTCTTGCTTGCAGACAGTGGCTGTGTCTACAGGCAGACCTGAACTCCTGTGCTGGAGCTACAGATGGCAAAGGCTCTGATGTGAGAGTTATGTAGTGGGAGCTGTGTGTGAGGTAATAAGCCTTGTTGAGAGACAGGATGTATTAGTCAGGGCACTGACTCTGCATGAAGCTAGCTATAAAGCCTCCAGACTGGCTTTGGTTTACATCTGATCAACTTGAAGCATGGGCAGGGTAGCTGATGTCTGTCTTCACCCGTTCCCACATCCACATTGGTAATGCATACACAGCACCCCTTTCCGCTGCACTGCCAATGGGGCATTCATTTTTCATAAATAATGTTATACATCAGGTCCAATCTCTCTTTTCCATCAGTTCAAGTTACAGAGCTTGGAAACCAACCAGACCCTGCTCTATTGTCTAACTGAGGCCCTGTATATAAAAGGGCTGCATTAGGAGGGGGACTTGCTGTAGGAATATGTTTTTTGGTTAATGGAAACCATCAAAGTGAAAACACTCATAAGCTTATTTCTGTTGAAAAGAACAAATTGATCTTAATGGTTTTCAGCTTTTGATCGACTTATGAGGCATTTTTCAAATTAACCCTGTATGGTTGGAATTCGGTGTGCAGAAATCTTCTCTCTGGCATGTTGTCTGAGTGCAGTAGGCATCAGACTGTTGGAAGTCATAAATGGACAGCACCGAGACTTTCCAGATGTCTTTGAATGTATTTCCTCCTGAGACATGAAGAAGTGACATAGATTCACTGCTTGGCAGAGGATCATTAAGATGGCACCTACATCCTCTACAAACTCAGCACAGCAAAGCAGAGGAAGAGATAATAGTTGAGTTAATTCTGGTCCTTGGAGGGCTCAGAGACAATTAACCATTCTTAATGGTTTTGGTTAATTAGGACACTTCTCTCATGCCTGGCAGCTAAAGAACTTCAAATAGAAAGAAAGTTATCTTTTCAAGGCAAAATGTAAGGATTATTGTCTTTCTGCGGATGAAAGAGTTTACTAATAAAGTAGAGAAAGTCTACACCACAAAGGCATTGTAAGTGAAATACATATCACAGTCAACAGTACTTGCTCCCAATCTATTTCAGCCAGAAAAGAAATACTTAATTTTCATGATCTTGGAAAAGATCAGTCAAGTCTGTGCCTGGGAAGAGTGTGTATGCTTGGAATGAAGGCAGCACAAAGAAACTGCTCCCGCCCTGGCTTAATGGTCTCACATGGGTCTGCCTTTGCTGGACAGCCTCTGTTACTCCTAGATGTGTTGTATTGGAGACACTGATTTTCCTACAAAATGCTTGCTGAACAATGAGTGACTTTTCTTTCCTGGATTAATCAGTTTGCCAGTTTGCTAGCAGTCACCTGGAGATTACTCTAGTCACATGTGGGTTTTGTCTACCTTGACTGAAATGGAAATCACAGACATGTAAGGACTCAGGGAGGAAAGAAATCCTTCCTGCTAGTGTTCAGGAACTCTTTCGTGACTACTGATGCTCCTTAGTTCTGATATGGCGAAGCCCTGGGGGTATGTCCTAATTGCCTTTGCAGGAATTGCTGCACTGCAAGTAGGAGACAATGTTGTGTCATAGCTATAATAGAACACACATGGTGCTCTCCTTCATTCATATGGAGCCTTTTTCGGATCCTTGTGTAAGGGAAATATGGGAAGCCGAGAGTGGACAAAATCCACCAGATCCAGGAGACATAACTAGTTGCATTTCTACTTTCTCTGTAATTGTGTCTTAATAATTCACTCAAATAAGGCTTCAGAAGGATCTCACTTAGGACAGGGTCTGCTGCTCTTAGATATGTATGCTTAACCTAGTTTATTTTCTTATTCTATTTTTAATAATACATTAATATTTTATTCTGACTTTACCTAGCTGTGCAATATTTTGGGCTGAAATATATAGAATACTGATCTCAGATATTGCTCTTTTCTTTAGACCATTTTTATTTATTAATAATATATTAAAGTCTCATTCTTTCTGTGTGTGTATAACAAACAAACAAATAAAAGCAAACAAACAAAAAATCTACCACCACCACCACCAAAAAAAAAAACCAACAGCCTTACTCTGCATCATTGTGTACACAACCCTTGACAAAATAGCCACAGGAATTTTAAGGAATATCAGAGTATTTAGACGGAATGATTATGTTGCAAAATTATTATTATTATTATTTTATTTTTTTATTCAAAAAACAGAGTTTGCAACTGAGGCAGCTGAAATACTCAATTTGTGTTTGATGGAACAGGAATTTATTCCATGCTCTTCCAGGAAATTAAGAATGATTTTTGCTTTTGTAATGAGAAAAAAAATGCGCTTAGCCATCAGGCTTGAAACAAGAAGAATATGACAGCCTGGCAGTCATTAACATTAGTGTTTATGGAGTAGATTTAATCATCCAGCTATGGATAATCACCTTTTTTCCATATGCTGTCTCAGCTAATGTAAGTCTTGAGTGTCAACAATGACATTATAGGAAGAGATCTTGATTAGAAAAAGAATCACATATTATCCAGCTCTTAAGGGATATGACCAGTAAGCTAAATGATAAATGAAGCTTATGAAGCCTTAAAATGGTAATGAAAATTTATACGTACTGGATCCATAAATGCTGTATGATCCAACCAACTCTGCTGTGAAGTTGTCATAATTCCTGTGTCAGACAGTGTTGCTTTCTATGTAGCAACAGTATATTATACATTTATTTCAGGTACTGACACTTTTACCTGTTAGCATGCATTGGTCACTGCTGAAGTGGAGTCAGAGCACAGTAGGGTCCAGAATACACATTTTGACGTACAGGTACTGGAACTGTGCCACTGCCATTGAAACCTAACAATAAAGTGAAGAGCACCTTGCAATCACAGTAAGTCTGCAAATAAGAAAGGTAATCGTGGAAAAGATGAAAGAAAAAAGGTCATCTCTCCAAGGAGAGGATGAACAATGAAGTTCTCAGTGAGCTACATATTATCCAGAGGAATTGCTCTCTTTCTTTTGCTTAACCACTCTTTGTATTTGCAGTAGGGTCAGAAGCTCAACATACTAGGCAAATAGTACCAGTCATTTATAGGGTTGATAGTATAACCCCCTGGATTCTGTGCAATGTGATATGCGGGCAGAAGCTACAGCCAGAGTATAGAAATTACTGAAGAAAAAAAAAAAGCAGAGGCAGGAACAGCAGCTATAGAAACAGCTGGAGCAGCTGTTCCAACAGGAAGAACAGAAAAGCTAGCAGAATTTTCTGCTCCCGGTCCTAGATCCAGGCAACCCAGGATTCCAGAGCATGATTTTCTCCTCCCCTAAAGGTTTTTCTTTTCAAGAAAAAGTTAGGTGATGACAAACTTGCAACATTTCTGCAGACCACTCAGATGTGGTCCTTTCCCAGTTGTTTTAATTGTCACAGGCCATCAAGGCAGAGCTCTGCTTTGTAGAGCATTCTGGCTTCATATCATGAAGCTTTTTTTTTTTTTTTTTTTGTAGTGTACTGAAAACCTCCTTTCTGGATCTCCACAATCCTGTAAAAAAAGACTACCATGATTAGACTCATGCCTTCTGGAGGTAGCTGGGCAGCTGGGGAATGTCTGTTTGCAGATGCATCCCTTGGGATGGAGGTGATAGAAGACAAGAAAGTGATGGTACTGATACAGTTTTCTCAGATTTGCTGGTACAACATCCTGGCAGAAGGATGGTAAATGTCATGAGGAAGTTGTTGGAGATCGAAGAGAATGTTAAGGTTATGAGGGACTCCTTGGGAAAGTCTTGTCCTTGAGAGCAGGACCAGTGATGGGAATGATGATACTGAGCTCCTCTTCATTTGTCCTGTTTCAAATACTAATCTTTCAGAGAGTCTGAAGCAGTCCTTTTGAATACATGTTTTAAATGCGGGGTGTGTGAGTGTGTGTGTGTGGAGGAGAGAGGGGGGTGGGGTGGGAAGAGAGAATTTTCCCTCCCAGACCAATGTTTTTTGGGGGGTGGTGAAAGCTTTTATTAATGTACTCCAAAAGTTTCTGCTTGTGACAACAGTTTATGGAAGAAAAAAGTAGAATCTGGCAAAAGAACCAAACAACAAGAAGATGGTAGCTGTATCTGGGCAAATCTATAGCTGAAGTTCTGACTGTCCTGATGTGGTCAGATACACAATAATTTTTCCTCTTATCTATTGCCTTCAGAAGACAATAACTACATTACATGCAGTCTTTCTGTCTCTCCCTGTGTTTGTTTATTGTTAAGGAAAAGATCAAAGATTTCAGTAAAATTCTTTGGAGATTTTATTGGATTTTCTTCGATCCTACTGATGTATGGAAGTATTTCATGCCCAGATAAATCCGTACCTACTATTCCAAGTTTATATATGGTATATCAAACTCACTTTATTTTTTACATTATATATATATATATAAAACTTTGACTTCCCTCAACCAATAAACCATTCCTTTTTCCATCTTGTTTTCCCATTTTTTTTTCCCATCCTTCCTACCCTCCACTTGAACTGTCAACACACATCCTGTTATTCTTACCTCTAAGACTTCATTTTCACTAGGGAGAAAAAGGGCATTTTTAAATCAAGACAGAGGACTCAGTATACTAGGATGAGGTAAAATACCCAGGAAGAGAGTTTAATTTTGATAGATGTCAGCAGACCTGATTAAAGCCTAGGGCAGCCCCAGGGTTTGCTTTGACCCACTAACCTCTGCAAAAGCTATCAACTACTTTGTCTTCATTAGGCCTAAGCACTATGGTAGCTAATTCAAGTTAAAAGTATATCCCTTTTCCTTGGGAAGATACCACCTTAACATTTCTGACATCCTGTTGATTTATAACTTATTTGCCATCAAAGACTTTACTGCCTGCCTGTCTACTGGGGATCACACTTATTATTGTGCTCAGTGAGGATTCAGGGAGGAAAAAAATTAAATATTAATTCTGCACACATTTCAAGTAATTTGTATTTTATATGTTATTAATAGATAGAAACACGAGTTCGGAGCTGAGTATAGCTGAGGTCTTGGATTTTGCTTCAGTCCCTTTTGTGTCTCCAGTTTTTCTGTTTGCTTCTCAGTGGTAGATGTACAACACATGCAGAGAAAAGCTTGCATTAAACAGAGATTTTGGCAAAAATAGTGAGGGAACCGTGATTGGTGCAGTACTGAATTTATGTTTTTAATCACCATACAATAAGCAATCCAAACTCTTTAGCAATCTATCTTCCTTACAGAAGGTTTCTGTGTTTTGTTTTGTTTTATTTTTTAATATTTTATGTTCTGGGAAGCCCACATTTGCAACACTGAAAGACAAGAAAGATATTTAACACATCAGAAAGCAATAGCTTTTTTGTTTGTTTGCTTGTTTTTAAATATATATATTCAAATTATTCTGTTGAACTGCAGTGAAGAAACGTTTGGTCAGTTCCCTGGTCAGAAGGGGTAGGACTTGGTATCCAACTTTTCCTGAATACAGTAGGTAAAAATGTCTTCAGGGAGAAAGCCAACATAAGTTTTTGGTACAATTTAAATCTCAGTTTATCCCAAAATTTAATAGTATAAAAGGGATTAAGGAGGTCACTAGCAGTCTGCTGTCCGTTTGCCAGCCAGAGGCATCACCTTCTGCCAGGAGCAAGATACATATATAACATTTATTTTTTTTTGGTGGTGCATCAGATCCCAGTTTTCAGCTCTGATTTTGCATGGGAAATATCCAGCAACCTTGCTCAGTGATACTAATAAACAGTGAGGCTGGCATCAGTCAGAACTTCAAAGAGCCAGTGTCATATGCTACCATTTAGGAAACAGCAGCTGATTCCATATGGTGTGTCAATCTCATTCGTTATCTAATTTGCTAATTTCTCTGATTCCCTAGAGTGGCATTTTTCAACACAATTGCAGGTCAGTTAGGCTTACCAGTAGGACATTGCCTTGTGATTATACATCCAGAAAACAAACAAACAAACAAAAAATGTTGCTCTCTGGGACTAGAAGAAAGCAGAGCCAGTGTTGCAAACTTCCAACTTCTTTATTCTTTTTAAGGATAAAAGACAGTTAAGTAGAGCTGTTAATAGAAATATCCTTCCCCAAAAGAAGTGTGAGTCTGGGAACATGAGATAAGTGTTTGGTTTTTTATTTGTCAGAGACCTGTCTGTTCATAAACCCACTGGTCACCACATGCTTCTCTTTGTGCATCACCATTTGGAGCAAGCAGCTTTCCCAGGAGGTGCAGAACTTTTCCCTTCTGTTATGAAAGGCAAGATGAACACTGAAGTAGTAGTAGGGTGCAAACTTTCTTCCTGTATAACAGGACATCTGCAGGTTGTAGCTTTCTTTGTGCTAAACCTCTGGATGATGTATATACACAGTTTTATTTGAAGTCCTTAAAATAAGGCAGGAAGGAACTTTGATAGGTCATCTTGTACAGATGATTTCAAGCTGTAGTTCATGATTTCTTGGCAAACAGGAACATAGATGATTTTTGTGTGGCCTGTGAAAGCCAGACAACCATACCGTCACTGAGGTTAGATTTGTTCTATGTAAGGTACACTACTATGACTATTTGTTCAGGGATCTTCAAATAGAGAAAGGCGGAAACCAGGTGACTAGTCCCTTTCCCTGCCCTGAGGTTGGAAGGAACTGTATCAACATAATTCCTGATGGATATTTACCACTTGAGTATTGTGCACCAAGCAGTGGCATGCAGCATTTTGGAATGTGCTATGTCTTTATTTTTTAGTGAGTCAAAAAGGTAGATAGGAGTTGCTCATATAGGAAGAAATTTTGGCACTGAACTGAAATATATATGAAAAAGGAGTGTAAACGGCATTGACAGGAAGGCTGACATGATCTGTGCTAGTACTTTCATGAAAAGAGATGTGTGATTCCACTGAGTGAAGCAAGGAGCTGAAACATTTGCCTTGCGCCCATGGAGCAGCCACCCAGGACAGTGACTAACCCATAGAGTTGTGCACACCCCAGCCTTATGACAGTTCTTTAGATGGACATTAGAGTCACTAATGAACGTGGCAAAGGCACCGAGGAAGGGCAAAACACAGCTCCTTGTCTCAGGGGTTCCTGTCCTTGCTGGTTTGAGTTCTTGGAACAACCAGATTGTGTCTTCTCCCTGCTGTGGCAACCAAACCTGGATGCTCCTGTCTGTGATCAGCTGTTCAGTTCTGGTCTGACACTGGAGATTGTACGGTCTAGTAATCATTGGAGAGTAGTGCTCGAGAGACCTGGCAATTATTTCCAGCCTGCGGAATGACTTTAGAACATCTACTCTTGCTCTCTATGTATTAACTGAAGGGGAACTGGCTTCTGTTATGAAATTCTTTGATTATCTACTATAAAGTGTAGATAAAACTCAGTGTCATTACATATAGACTTACACGTGAAATAAGTAGAATTTTCACTAATTTAACCTTCCTCGAATGATAATTTTCAGCCTGTGCCTGAAAAATGTCCTTCATTTCTTTCTCAGTGTTTAGAAAAGGGTAAAACCTTCCTGTTCCCTAGCACAGGAAAACAAACAAAACTTCCAGTGTGATTGATTGGAAAAACTCAATTAGCTGTCATGGCTATAATTACTACATAAACACAGTCCTGGGGTAGAGACCAAGTGTGCTGGAGACCCCTTCACGAGGCCTCAGTAAACCGAGGCACCCTCCATAGTCCACTAAGTAAGTGATAAATGGTAAAGTGCTAATGCACGGGTGTCTCTTTCTGTGAGGTCTGCAGGCTGGGCTACACAGCATGGGCTCCTTAAGAAGGGGTTTAATCCCAAGGTCAGAAAAGGAAAGAAAGTTTGGAGCTATTGCTAATGTCAGTTCTTACTGTTTCCCTGGGCAAATCCGTGTTCACTTTTCAGATCTTAGCTCTGTTCCTGAAGACTGTTTCTTCAGTATATTAAAAAACACAAGTTAGGCTCATACAAGCTTTTATACTATTAAAAATCTAGGTTAAAAAAAGCTTTGGAAACCATTCTTTCCTTCCTTCCTTCCTTCCTTCCTTCCTTCCTTCCTTCCTTCCTTCCTTCCTTCCTTCCTTCCTTCCTTCCTTCCTTCCTTCCTTCCTTCCTTCCTTCCTTCCTTCCTTCCTTCCTTCCTTCCTTCCCTAAATTCTCCAGAGACACCTCTCTTCCCTGGTTGATATATAACTCTACAGGAATGTGGCTAACAGTAAGGTAGCCACAACTGTCAGATTCAATGCCCTGTTCTGCCAAGCGTTACCTATTCACTGATTTTACCAGCCTTAGATCAGGTTGTAAATGGGTTAAAAGCAATTGGAAGAGGCATGAAAGAGAGTTTCAGGACTATTCCAGGGACAAATCAAGTTTTTCAGCAAGATACAATTTTTTCTGATGTGTCTGTTCTCCCACGTGCATGGTGACAGGACGAGGGGGAATGGGCGAAAGTTGCGACAGGGGAGTTTTAGGTTGGATGTTAGGAAGTACTTCTTTACCGAAAGGGTTATTAAGCATTGGAACGGGCTGCCCAGGGAGGTGGTGGAGTCACCATCCTTGGAGGTCTTTAAAAGATGTTTAGATGTAGAGCTTACCGATATGGTTTAGTGGAGTACTTAGTGTTAGGTCGGAGGTTGGACTCGATGATCTTGAGGTCTCTTCCAACCTAGAAATCTGTGATACTGTGATACTGTTTTAGCACAGCACCAACACATGAGAAGGGGTGGCAAGGTGTACTGGGACATGCCTGTGAGAGGGGCTGTGATGCTGGTTTGCAGACACAAGTGTGCTGAGCTGCTGAGCTGGATGGTGACCCACCGGCTGCTCTGCAAGCATCTTCAGGACACTGCTGTTAGTTGAGGTTCATGCTGAGGGCATGGGATTTCTTGTGTTATCAGCACCACAAATAATTCAACAAATGCATGGCACAGAAGATTACCCTGACTGATGTAACAGAGGAGTAACTTCCTTGTAACTGACACGTAACTTACTGTAGCATATCAGAAAACATTGACATAACAAGCACAGCTGCACTCAAGACATAGCTATTTCCAAGGCTACATGAAGCCACAGTTGATTAAATTTTGTTTATTTTTTTTTCAGTTCAGACTCTCCGAATTCAGGTTAAGTTTGAATTTCCAGATGTATAATGTGGTAAAAAATGCCACGTATCTTCATCTTCTAGCATGCAGCTATGTGGTGAGCACAGACCTGATGTTAGAAACCTGTCACTGGTGGAACTGTTAGACTCCCTTTACCTACCTGACAATCAACTGGTTTACACACTGATGAGTTCACTAGTTAAGGAGTCATCTTCCTTATAATGTAGAAAGCCAGTAATAGTCGCAGCATCTCCCACTTGAACTCTGGAGTTCAAATCTCACTCAGCCTGAAAAGAAACTACTTTTGCTCTGCTCCTGGCCAATATGGTACTTACATGTCAATGTGTTTGAAGAACCCAATGGAGATCTGTAACAGTTGTTATGTATGAGCTGCTCGGCATGTTTACTCTGGGTTGTCTCAGGATGCTGGCTGTGGGTCAACGTGCTGTACATCCAGGCAGGGATGCTCAGGAGGGAATGGTGCCTGCTACTGCCTAGGTCTCCCAGGGGATTTAGGCTGCTGCTGCTGCTGGAGCTGAGATATTCTGCCAGGAATCAAGGCTGAGGCACAGAGGTTAAATGAAGACAGTGCATGGCTCATGAGGGCTGGCGCCTCACCTCTTCCAGTGAGTACGTTGCAACTTACATTTCAAGACTTTGTGGATATGTTAAACAATAGGATTGCTGTCATGGTACCAGTCCTCTCCCAGGCTGGTCACTGAGTTCCTCATCTGGCTCCCTTTTTCTGATAATGCACTGATTTAGACCTCAATGTCTTGACCCAAAGTGCAGCCTCACCACCTCCTATACCTCCTGCAGATAGTCTGCACTCCAGCATCCCCCCTAAATTTCCACTTCAGATGCCACATTTGGAAAATCACTCTGCATTTAAGCACAGCGAAGATAATAACACTTGTGAGTTATTAACATGGAGAATTCACAACCCCTTGCAAATGCTGAGGGCAGGAGGGAAATAATTCAGACTTTCCAGATTTCATACAGAACAAATAGCTTGCGTGTCCAAAAGTCTGTCCACGTCTTTACAGCTGTGTTAGCTGGGCAAATAACAGATACTCCTTCTCCTTGTAAACCCTGAGAACACAACTATTGTAAGGGTGATGGGGGAAAGAATATTTGTTTTTGCTGCTCATTTAGTTTATTTGCGCTATGGTCACTAGTTAAAGTAAACTGAAGCAGGAAGGGCTGGGGAGTTCCTCTTTTTTGTTCCTTATTTTAAACTCCAGTGTGTGCCAACTCTTTTAACTCATTACAGTTTTGGGGATGAAGGGCTCAAGGCCAGATCTTGAGAATCTGATTCCTATTCCACTGAAACTGGTATAATTAGTGACTTTAGGTGATGTATTAGTAATGTATATTGATGTATATTGGAAGATAGTCAGTAGGGCCAACATTTCCAAGTGTGTCTATTAATTCTAGGTGTTGCCATATTTTTGTGCTCAACTTATAACACTTAAAAGTGGCCAGACTTTCAGAGGGCAGCTGTGCACGTGCTTCTGTCTCCATTTATGAAGTTTTCACTTGGTGACTGATGCTGAAAAATGGGAGAAGGTTCCTGTGGTAAGACTAGCAAGAATTACTCAAGGAATAGGCAACATGTTACAAACAAGACTCATGGACCTCTGCCTATGTGGTCGATTGAAGAGAACGCCTTGGAATGACAACACAGAGAAAATAAATTCAGTTCAAAAAGACTCTCTGTTTAGGAATCAAGGTAAAACCACTGGAAAAACTCACCAAGGTGAGTTCTCCCTTACTGGATGCCTAGTAAAATAACTATGTGGTTTTCCTGTTGGATACGATGTAGTACATCCAAACCTATGGGACCTCAATGAAATAAACTGGGAAAGTTACTCAAGAAGTGAGACTACATACATAAGTGATTACCACAGAGTGCATCGCAAGTTTATACGCTTCATATGCCATTGCAACTAGTTCATCTGTTTCTACATTTTTATTAAACAGCTTAGAAACTGAAGACTAAAACTCCATTGAATTATAATTATTTCAGTGTGAAACTAAGAGAAGTACGCTGGTACTATGGCTGGCTGGTACGCTGGCTATGTTTTATTATTTGGTGCATGGTTATTATTTACATAGCTAAGAGTCTTTGAATGCAGCATTGCTAGGGTGACAATACTGAGTGGAAAAGCCACATAAAAGCACTAGGAGTGGTTTGTGACTTGGAGCAAAAAACACGATTAGCCGTTTTCCAGGCTGGATTCCCCCAGTGAAATTGCTTATGTTGCAAGCTAGCATTTATCCAAATCCAACTAAAACACCTTGGCAGTTGCAGAGTGTAAACAACATTTTTATCACCCTTAGGAAAATGGATGTTATTTAAGTAACTATTAGCAAAATTTTTATGATCTGTCATGGGACAGCAGGAATCAGAACAGAACTAAGCTAATTTTGCACGAAAGATTAGAATTAAGAACATCATGTGACTTTATAAGCACAGCAGGGAGACTCCACTAGATTTCTTCTATTTGGCTAATAACAAATCCTACACATTTTTTGACTAGCAGGTGTCCTTGACCTAGTCACCCTTAATTTGTAAATTTCCTTTCTACATCTGTATGAGCTTTGAAGTATCCAGCTTCTCATCATTACCCAAGACTTGATTTCAGAGCTTTCCTCTGCTCATCTTTGGACTTCTCTAGCAGCCTGACAATGACAGTCAAATTCTGTATTATTGGTTTGACATTCTCACCATTGGACTTGTGCTGCAAAAAATAAAAGTGTTATTCTGGGAATTCACATTTCCAGGGAACATAGGTGAGATAAAATATTTTTATTTTTTTTCTCCAGCGTGTAAAGTGAAAGTGGCTTCCGAAGTTCAGAATTTGGAAACCCTTTCTGTGTCCAGACATGCATATGTAACACTGACCTGTGATCTCTTTCTTCATCACTCTCTGAGGGATAATTCATGGCTGTCTCTTTTCAACATCTTTTAAACCATGTAAGACAGCACTAAAGTATTCCAAATTTTCCTGGTTTCTCTGAACCACTTTTATTCCCAAATCCAATTCCAAATTGATAGTGAAAAAAAATAATACATCTGGTCCTAATGGAGAAGATATATCCCATCAGCCAACAACTTGATTGTTGGGAGAATACAGCATTAGTATCTTAATACGTGCATTTCTTTGCGTTTGAGAACAAAAAAACAACAACAACAACAAAACACAGTTTTTCCTCAGTTAAGCAGAAATTACCTTGAGAGAGATAAGTACCCCATCAGGAAAGGAATGGGCTCATTTTTCCAATACTGAGCCCTCATCAGCATTTCAAGAGTCCAAACTCTTCCAGTTTCTTTAGAATCAAGGTTGTAAATCAGTGGGAGCATTATCACTGACGTCTGTGACACCAGTGTATCCTCATGATGTGGAATGTATTTTAAGGCAAATATTTTGCCATATAACATTCATTATTTGTGCTGTTCAATGACTAGGTCATCAGAAATGCAGACAAGGACAAATAAGTGAAAATGGTCTACCAAGTAAGAAGACATCTAATGGGGATAGATTATTTTCTTACCAAGCACACATTACAGCAGGTCACAAGTTGGTTACTGAATTAAAAATAAACTTACAGTTGGTGTGTTCTTGTCTAACTCTATCAGCAGGCATAAAACTGATTCTGCCTCCAGAAATCAGCTGGTACAGAGCTGGTAGGTCTGAATAGTTTTTAGTATGCTTTCGACAATGTAAAAAGTTTTCAGTATTGAAATGTAGGTGACTATCCAATCTCTCTCTCTTTTTTTTTTTTTTTTTTTTCTCCAGTCTAATGTGAGGGAAACTGCTTATGGTCACTGAAGCCAAAGAATGGATGATTACATTTATGACCTCTCTCAGGAGTTCATCATCCTACCAGGCTACAGGCAATGGATCACTTGAACTCCAGATTTCCTTCAAGAAGAGTAAGTTCAGTGGATATTAGTAGTGATAATTCCACCCCCCTCCTGTCTTTGTGATAAATAACAATATCTTTGTCGTGTTTTGCCAGAACAGTGTTGCATAGCAACCAATCAGCAAAAAATAGCTTGTACTATCTAAGTAAGATAGATTAGACAATATCTGTAATATAAGAATTTATATCACATCATGGCCAGAGGAGATTTGGCTTGGCTCAGCATGATTTACTGCTAAAAGCATGTGTGGTTACCAAATCAGGTGGTAGGAACTGTTACCAGCAAACTCAACTCTTACCAGCGCTATACCCAGACCTGTGGGCTGGCCCAGACACATTTAGTTTGATAAACTCTGTCTCCCTCCCAACCCATCCAGACACAGACTGAGATGTTTGGGCTGCGGTCTAGAAATCCCCAGCTGCACTGATCCTGTCCTCAGGTGATGCTTTTTTGTTTCTGGTTCCAGGAATGGTTGACATCTGCTAGGTGACATTTCATTTAAATTCCATTGTTGCTCTGATGGAAAATAATGAAATCTATTAACGGATATTACACAGATAATTCTTTCGGAAGGAAATTCTAGAGTTAAGTTTCATGGGACCAGCTTTGAAATGGATAATTCACTAACTGTATCGGTCTTTTTTTTTTTTTTTTCCCAAGATGTGTTATTTCACATTTTTTGATGTTAATTCAATACACAAGAAATCAAAGTTGTGCACACCCACTTATATCTCAAATCAGTTAAATCTGCAAAATGCCTATAGACATATTTTTGTGAAGCAAGTCAAGTGTGAATCTAAATGATATAATGCATTTTTCATGATGAAGTTCTTAAACAGATCTAAGAGAAAAACTCTCTTGTGGGACTGTCTGGTATGTAAATGTGAAGTTGTAGTAGTCTGTTAAACATTTGAGATCAAAAATGTTTAAATGTAATTGTTCTGGTGCATTTGTCTGTCCAAATTCTGAATAACTCTTTAATGCATTTCAGATGCAATGTCAGCAAATACAATAAAGGATATTAACATGAAGAACTGGGAAATTTGTTCAAGATATAGTAAAAGAAAGAAAATCTGTAGGCTGCTAATGTGTTATGAAGGTTCACCCTTCAGTTCATGCAAGTTCTGTGGGAAAGTGAATCCATAAGTACAACGAATATATACCTCCAAGCCCATGTACCAGAAAATACAAGTTTGTATTTTAGTAATTCTGACAGAAACTGTGACATCATTCCTGCTGGGAAAAGCAATAGCAGTAACCTATCTACACAGGCTGTCCCTGGAAGTTCCATTTTCCACATTGACTAATTTGCACAAAATAGATTGTACATTTTTTTTTTTTCCCTGATGGAATCAGATGGGAGTTGTCCATTTGAGTGAAAAACAAAGGAAATGAGATACTGAGATTTTTTCAAAAATTTTGATGAGCCTTGAATATAGTCACTAATAATTAAGATGATTCTCCACTATAACGTCTTTCCTGAAGTTAGATATTCTGTAACGTGGTGTTTGTCAGCTCACTGGGCTGAATATAGTTCTCACTTTCTACTGAATAAAGACCACTGATGTTTTGTTTGTGCTGAAGCCCCATCTGCTCTTGGTGCTGCATAACCAGAATTTTGTACTTGTGCAAAGTCACTCTGGAACCCAATGGCCTCTGTGGAGATTTCTCCCAGTGGATACAGCTCAGTGTGGGGTTCATTCTGGCTAATTTAATCCATCTAGAAAATTATCTACTGCAAGCTTTTGCTACAGTCAGTGGAAACTTAGAGGCTCCCTTAAAGAATAATTCATCCCATCATAAGGCAGATGTACAAAATAAACTAAATGCATCTCACTCTGATTATTTGTCTACTCTCTAGAGTGTGAATGGTGTCTAGAGGGCTGGCTTTGTCTGTGCATCTACATTTAAACAGCTGAAGATAGGTCAGAAAAAGATCTGAAGGTCTAAAGACCAGATTGCAGTCTTACAACTGTGGCCACCATGGCTTGCTCAGTCCTTGGCTAAGTACCAAACAGCATGTTTAATACGTACGGCTATATGTTTGTTAAGACACATTAATTACTTCTACCTATTTCAGCTGCCTTCCATTCTGTGGGTTCTGTTTGTGACTGGTTGTCCCAGAATGTGTTGAGTGCAAGTTGCTAGTAGTGCTCTGAGTGCTTTTCCCATGGGGATCCTGATCTGTCCTGGATCCTCTTCATGCTTTCTCCATACATAAACCCAGATGTGGCTAGGCAGTGGAAGCACACTACAGAATCTTCTTTGATGGCTGCACATAAAGCCTGCATGTGCAGTCCACCTTGAACTATGTCTGATCATGAGCTCTATGTTCCTTTATAACATGAGCTGTAACTTATGCAGAAATATGGCATATAAATATAGAAAGAGTGCTCAGCTTCTAGTCAAATCCTTAGACGGCGCATCATGGCTGATTAGTGTAAGCCTTGCATTTACATCATCTTGACAACATGTTCTTACTTACTATGCTGGAATGAAAGGATAGATCCATCATTCACATATGGGGTACATATGCTATAAAAAGAGCAATTTTGCTGAATCGGCTTCATTGAGTAAATTACTAAGGCATGACGCTGATTATCTAAATGGGAATGCTAGCCTGAAAATTAATAATGTAACTTTACAGGCTCATTTGCTGCCCAGGTGAATTTCACTACAGGGGCTTCAAGCAGTGAAAGTGCACGTGTGTATGATATATAAAATGCACCTGTTGAAATAACGTTTCTTTTCCTAGATGTTATATTATAGGAGTATGGATTAATTTCACTTTAAAAAATCTTACCCCAATTTAAATGCCTGTTTTTTTTCCGCTGCTCTCCTGTTGATCTTAATAAAAATCTCTTCATTGAAGGAACTGGTTGTTAGGGGCACAAATAAACTGCCCATAGTCAGGAGCACATATATAGCACTTTTCATCCATATACCTCACAGCAATTTACAGTAAGAGGGCAACTATACCATTTTACACATGGCAAAATAAGAAATACAGAGACTCAGAAGAAAGTCATCATAGAAAGCACAAAATAGAATGCTGCTTTTTTTTTTTTTTAAATTTTAAATATTGCTTTTATGTAGGAGATGTAATATCTGTGTATAAATGCAATCATGTAAGCATTCTCTTTAATGTATGATATGTACAGCCAGTTCTGGGAGGAGTAAGGAAAACAAGAAAAAGTAAATGGCTTTTCCTTGAATTTTGATTACTTTGAGTTTGGTGAGACAATCCATTCCTTCCTTCCTCAATTCCTCTTTATGACTCTCGCACAAGACTGTAAGAACAAACAGATTGCTGTCAGCAGCCCATAGAAACGAAAGGGTAGCAGAACAAATTATTTTTCCACTTGATCTTTGAAAATAATTAATGCTAAAATTTTATTGCAACATGTACTTGTACCAGTCTTTGTTGGGAATTGTAATGTAACACATATGGTTCAAGCGACATATGTTGGCTCCTTCATATTAACATTTTCATTGGTTTCTCCTCAGGGCTGATACTTCAGGTTTCTGAAAGGGTTGGCTCTGCACGCAGAAAAGGCCCCATCCCATCACCTATCCCAGGCTGGTACAATGCCAGGCACGTGTTAGTGGATCTGGCTGTGGGAGGGCAGGTGGAGAGCGATGGCAAGTCTCTGCTTGTTCTTGCACGGTGATTTGCTTCAGTTGCCAAAGCTCTGTTAAATAAATAGCCTGTGCACCAAGTAGGAATTTCACATGTACAAGGAGGCTTTTCTCTGAACCTTTCCAGGTGGGAATATTTTCTGGTACAAGGCTCTTATTTAATGTTCACACTGCCCAAGAGCCACAATCAGCACCTCTGTGCAGACATCAGAAGACATAATCTTTGCCCTAAACATCTCATGGTCTGAGCATGCAGAAGGCCTGGAGTGAGCCCGACAGATGTCACCAAGGTGACAGGTGCCTGTCTTTCTAGGTGCAGTCACTTCCTTTGTAATTCAGTGAGCTTTTATATTTACTTTGGGTCTGTGGTGTCGGGCAGGGAAAGGGGGAGAGGCTGGAAACACCAGGAATGAGGGCATGAGGCAGGAGAGGGCTGCTGATGGGAGACAGAAAGCAAGGACCAACAGCGGAGAGGAGATTGAAGGAGAATCCCTTCTACCAGGAAAACAAAGTCCTTGTTTGATTTCTAATTGCCATCATTCATTTTCTGAAGCTGTGACATCCACTGGAACAGAGAACAAAGGTTGTGGGCTGAACAAAGGTTCATTCTTGTTTTCAGCTCTTACTGGAGGTGACTTGGCTTCTGCTTTCTTCTTGGAGATCTGAGGTCCAAGCTCTTTTGGTAAGGCTGTGAAGAGCTAAAAGGGAGTCCAGAAGCACAAGTTGAATGTGGATTAGGACTATGTTCTGACTATAGCAGTACAGGAATCAGGATATCTGCAGAGACCTCATGTCCCTGAGCTAATGGGGTTAACTGTTAAATTTCCAGTCTCTGGGAGTTGCTAGCTGCTTTATGTTTACCCCTTAAAGTACATTATAAAACATTACCTTAGCTCATTAGAAATTATTTCTTCTACCTGGAAAAATGACATTTCTCTTGTACACCTTTCACAAGGAATGCCACTCAGTGGTTTGGGCACAAGGCAAAGCACAAGGAAATAAGGGAAACCGAGATAAGAAAATGCCTCAGAGATGAAGCCAACACCAGAGGCCACTGTCCAGCCCCCATTCCCACTCTGAAGAGACAATGCACCTGGAGACTCAATATCTAGAGTTGTCTTGAGGACCTGCTCAAGCAGGCAGTTAGAGGACAGCCACAGACACCTGGATGGGCTTCATGCAGAACATACAAGCACCCCAACCTAGCATTTAATAATCAGCTTTGCACTGAGACCTGGTGAAGGTGGCCCACACCAGTTCTCCCAGATGATGTGCATGCTCTGAGGGTGGTCTTTGCCTGCCTGTGCACAGCTCTGAAGTGTCCAGGTTGGGATCGTCTGCTCCAGACCATAGCTGGCAGCCAGGGTTAGTTTAAGCCTAGGAAAACCTTTCACCTCTTGGCTTTCCCTTTGTTTCCCTTCTTTTCTCTCTCCTGAGGTAGGAGTTTTATTGGAGACAAGTAAGAGGTGAGGGAAAAGAGTGAGGGTAGTCCAGCGGCTCATATAGGGAGCCCCTTCATTACTGTAGTGCTGAAAAATGTTACTGAAGTGGCCAGCTCCAGGGGGTATATGAGGATAAAGATCTTAGCTGGAAGACTGCTTCCCACCGATTCCCAGAAATTAATAGAATTTAGGGAGTAATCAAGTACATTCAGTGCCTTATGTCAGGGCGTATCTTACATAGCAAAGGGGATCTTGTTATGCTTTGTGCTGCAATGTCCAACACATTTCAGTTCAACACCTCTCTTTGCTTATTAACATCACATCAGAGAAAGAGCACTGCTACGTCAGCCTGGGGCCAAAAGTTGTTGGCTCTGATTTCAGAGCAGTCCTTTTATGTGGGGAGGGTGTGGTGACCTATTGGCGAAAGCACCTTTAGAAGCCTTGAGACCTAAGTTCAGCCTTGCAACACATATACCATTTTCCCCCTCTGCTTTTCCAGCATCTGACCCAAGACTAGAAGAGTACCTGGACACCAAGGAGTAAGGTGTTGGCAGCTCGGGTGGTGCCTGTATCCAGTCCTTCTGCCATGCTGGCCTCTGAAACTGGCAGGTATTGCCTGATGGGCTGCCTGGGCTCTGTCAGGCTTTTGACTCGTGTTGTGCAGCTTTTTTTTTTTTTTTTTTCCAGGAAACTCCAAGCACCCAGTGGAACAGGACCTGTAATTACTCCTCTTTGCTAACAGCAGCCCTGGATGTTGGTTTGCTTCTGGGTTATACCATAGCGGGACAGTGTTGACTGCTTTTGGGGGGATTGTATACTGTTAATTTATCTAAATGCACGTTCATGTTATAAAACCAGCAGAAACCACCCAGAAGCTGTGTGAAACTGTTTTATGGTACATCTCAGACAGACTGAACTCATCATGGCCAGGAGGAAGAAGCTGAAGGTATTGATGGTCAGAAGACAACATCTGGATGCTCCTTAGACTTCTTTTGGCATATAAAGTCTTTAGAGTGAAAACAGATTTTACTCTAAGGCTGATTTTTGTCCAGAGGAAACATCACCTACATAAGTTATGCTAAAAACTTCCCTTCTGGGATGCAATCCCTGAACCTCAGGCCAAGCTACTTGTGCTCAGACTGCTCAGGGCATTTGATTCCTCCACGGTACTATCCATTCTGCTTCACACTTTGCTCTGGGTCTCCTGCAGGATCCGTGTTGTATCCTCTAAGACAAAATGATGATGTGTAGATATATATATATAGGTATTCCCCCATGTGAATTTATCGTTTCCGTGACAATGAGGGCCATGCTGGAGCTTGCCAAAAATATGCTGTGGGATGTAAATAAGGGATTGTGCTACATGCCCTGGGGTGCGACATGAAGGTGCACAGCTGGCTGAAAAACACTGCAGGACTTTGTAAGACATGGGAAACGAACCTCCTGAAACCTCATCCATTATACCGATTGGGAGGGGTCCTTAGTTTCAAGCACCTCCAGTTCTACAACCCACATGTTTTTTTCCACCTGATTCAATGCGAAAGAGAACTGGTGAGTAAACCTGAACTTAGGCAGGTTGTGTAATATGGTGTCTAAAAAAGAGCTGGGGAGCTCTCTTGCTTGCTCTGAGGAGCAATGCAGGGTGAGTATGGATACATCTATCCATAGGATACATCCTGTGCACCAGGCAATAAATCACACATCCTGCAGGTGAAAGCTGGCTGAGTTGTCACAGTCACCATACAGCAGCACCTGGACATCCCTGTGAAAGTGGTTTGTCAGCAGCAGGGTCCTGTAGCTCAGCCTTGCTGCTGTGGATGCCTGGTTTCTGTGCTCAGCAATAGGTCTGGATAGAGCATTTCACAGGCATTCCCTGAGATGGACAGGACCCAGCTGAACTAGCGGTTCAGACTCAATGTAAGGACATAAAACCAGATATATTGGGCCAGAGAAAACAGCAGTCTAGCTGTGTTTTGTCTCACATGGTGCCAAATGGACACAGCTAGGGAATTATACAAAATAGGGCAAAAATAGAGATATTTTTTCAAATATTTTTCCAGTCTTCAGCAATTTATAAGCTTGGGCCTGCCAAGCCAGAGGTGCCGTCTGTATATTTAATTGCCTTTGATGGCTTTCTTTCCTATGAATCTCTCCAGCCTCCTTGTAAAGACATGTGATCACCTGTGATACCCATGGGAAGTTGCTCTGCAGATTGAACAGCTTCTGGTGTGAGGAAAAATGTTCTTCATTTGGTCTGAAACTGCTTCCCAATAATTTCATTTCATGTCTTCTATGTCTTGTATTGCAACAGGCAGCAGATATTCAGTCCTCATTCATCCTCTCCCTGATTTTATAGAGCTCCGTGAAATCTCCCTCTGGTTGTATTTGTCCAGGAAGACGACTCCCACCTCACTTTGGTGGTGTTTGTACAGAAAGTGTCCTGTGCAGCCTGGATGCCTTTTATTATTGTCTGTTATCCTTTTCTGAACCTTTTCCAGTTTAATATATCCTTCTGTGCCTGTGATGTCAGGAGACCACGCTATTCAACATTCAGGCCACAGATGCATAGACACACACGGTGGCAGAATAATGGGTTCTTACCTGCTTTTTCCTAACAATTCCTAAAACTTTCTTTTTAACAGACTGTTGCACTAAGATATTTTTTTTTTTCATGGGACTACCCAGTTATAAGACAGCTGCTGTCTGCTCTCAAGAATCGGGAGATTTCGGCCACTAGCTCTAATTAATATAAAACATCCATTGCAAAAATATTTTTACAAAGAAAATGCAAGATAACAAAATAACTAACTAGTAAGTTCACTTTTTTTTTTTTTTTTTTTTTAATAGGAGAACCAGATGACTCAGGTAGAGAAGAGAATGACCAATCAGCCATCAGTGCAAAACTACAAATTGCTGGAGTGTAGATACCTTGCAACTGAGATTAAACAAGCAGCAATTAATCAAAATGGATTTCCTTGATCATATATCTTTCATCTTCTTCTTGAAATATAAACTTTTGAAATTATTTGACTTGAGAAGGAGCGGTCACTGGGGTGTTGAGATGTCAACTTATGACACGTGATTTTCCAACAAAGGTTCTTTATTTTAAACAGATGTACAGAAAGTAACAAAAAATAAACTCACAGACACTGGTTATGGAAGTGGGTAAAATACTGGCATGGCTTCTTTGAACAACTTCACAACTGCTTTTCAGAAATCCTGAGCTTGGAATTCCCATTTTAGCTCTTCCCACCTGCCACACCCCTACCACAGCAGGCCAGATGAGGATACCTGATCCTCATCCCTGTTTCCCTAAATTTTGAAGAAACTTTCATTTCTAGGTGATGGGAACACCCTGCACTTTTGACGACAACAAACTGACCGTCAAGTACAGCTGTGCTGGTTGATTTGTGTCAAGGATGAAACCAGAAATTATTTAGGAGTGTAACCACGATGCAGTGGCATTTCTTTGTGCTCAGCAGGGCAGATGTAGCAGAGCTACGTTTAGCTCAGCCAGCTGAAGTCCATGTAGAAGCCTGTGGTCATGCAAGCTTCTATAGTAGTTGCACAAGGTTCTGCAGTGTGTTTGCCAGCAGGAAGTTTTCCAGCATTGCTTGCTTAAAGCTCACAAGTAGGATTACAAGCTGCGCTTGGAACTCGGAACTGCTTCAGGGACACCCTTGTAGGCAGGGACTGCTAGGCAGCGATGCTCTGGGGACTACCGTTGGACCTCTGGGGTGCACACATCTGCTTTAAAGCACTCAGCAGAGTGCCTGTGTTGCCTGTGCTCTCTGCCAGCTGGTCACAGAGCAGGAAGCTGGGCAGCCACATTAACAGGGTGCTCAACCTGAAGCAATAAAGCCATGCTGAGCAATAAGGTATAATAACTCCGGGCCAGCATTAGGATAACACAGCTATATGGTTTCTGGACCACAGCTGGCTTGCATCCGGCTGGCTCACAGCGTGCACAGAGCTGCACACAGCTGCTGCCATTCTTTGCACGTCACTTGTATAAAAGGATCTCCTGAAAGCTCAAAATTAGCTAAAGCTCATTGCAAGCACTCTAATCAGAGCTAGTTACAGTCTGGCTTTGAATGAACCCTGCTAGTTTTAGCTCATAATCTCTGAGCACTAAATACTCCATCTGTTCCGAGCTTTTCAACCTTTCAGGAGGGTACAGGGTCCTTTAGTTTCAACCCACAGGACAAAGCTCTGCTGAGGAGTTTTTCTTCCCCTATGAGTCAGGTCTCCATGAGGGTTAAGCCCATGGACCTGTGCTTCACACCATCAGCTGGTGTGATAGGAGTTTTGCTCTGTCGGACAGAGCAAATGATGGACACCATCTCAGCTGCAGGAAGAGGTGAACTGAGGCAGGAGGGAGTAAATAGCATGGTGAATCACCCTGATGAATGGTGAATTTTTATTGAAAAACCCTGAGTTTACTCTTGCCTTACAGGCTGTCTATTGAACATAAAAAAAATAAGGCTGTTAAAGGGACCACTTGAACTCGTAAAAAATCTACATTGATTAACTACAGTTTAGTTATTATTACTATTAACAGATATTAGTCTTTCAAAGATCTTCTCAGGATGTTCCTTTGTATGTTTCCCCTCTACTCTGCCCTTGTGAGGGTCCACCTGGAGTGCTGCATCCAGGTCTGGGGCTCCCAGCACAAGAAGGAGGCAGACCTGCTAGGGCAGGTCAAGAGGATGGCTGTGAAGTTAATTAGAGTGCTGGAGCACCTCTCCTATGAAAAAAGGCTGAGAGAGCTGGGGATGTTCAGCCTGCAGAAGAGAAGGCTCCAGGGTGACCTCACTGCAGTTTTCAATACTTTAAGGGGCTTCTAAAAAAGATGGAGAGCAAGATGTTGAGAAGCAGCAGACACTGTTTTGACAAAGAAATTGGTAGGAACCATGCAGGCAAATGGGGAGCACTTGCATTCCTGACAGAGCTACTCCAACCTGCACTGTGTTTTTATGTGCAGGGTTTTCTAAGCAGTTTGGAAGCTTTCTATGTGCTAAATTTATCAATTGCTATTTTTATACCAGTAACTGCATTTATATTATAAAAGGTGTTTTATGTTTTTCTGGGTGTTTTGCAAAGGAATTAGTAGGCTTACACTCTTGAAAAAGATCTTTAATTCATGAAGTGTCCAGTTCTGTTGGTTTTCTACAGAGAACTTGTGTTGAGGGCCTGGAAGTTCTGGCAGCATTCAAAATCATTGACAATATTTGAAATATCATCTTTATAAAGTTTCGGCCGTGGTTATATGGCAAGGCAGTGGCCAAACCCAGAAGAGTCCCTTCGTGTGAACAGCGGGTTGCCTTTCTATATGGGATATGTCCTGTAAAGACTGATAACCATTTTACTTCCACTCCTGGAAGCTGGTTTACTGGGGAAAAGGGACTTGGAGGGCTGTATCCCCTGGTTCTTCTGCCCCTCTCCTCCACTAGTACTGCCCAGCCCTGAGTGCCTTCCCCTTTTTTTTTTGTGATGTGATTTCACTGGCTGGCTTCTGCCTGCTCTGAGGCAGGGTCATGTCACACCAGCCCAGGGCTGGCACTGCTGCTGCTTTGCACGTTCAAGGGACCTTTACTCCCAGGCAGCTGCTGAGACCAGAGTCTGGGCTTTTTTTGTGTGTGTGTGTCCAGCCTTGCTTCTCCATCCCATGCAAACTTTTAACAAGGAGAAGGTGAGAAAGGTGGCAACCAGGGGACAGTGATGGAGATGTGCCAAGTGCAGTTCATCCTGCTAGCAAGTGTCAGCAAACTTGGCTGGCATGTCTCACCTTCCTGGAGATCACCCCATGCATACTGGTCAGGCAGCTTCTCCCCGTGCTAACGTTTACGACTGAAAGGGATCATGTTGAGCATGTTTGTAATTGATTTAGGACTGTTGTGTGACAAAACACAATAGCTTTATATGAGGCTTTAATATAAATCTCTTGCACTAGCAGAGCCCAGTAATTAAATCAATATACAAGCAAGGCTGGAGAAGCACTATGAAAAAAGTTTGGTTCCAGGTTAAATACGAAACAGATGTTCCCTGACCCTCTCCCATTCCCACCCTGTTGCCTCCCCCTTTGTCCGTGCAAACAGCAGGCAGAAATGCTCCTAGTTTAAAAAGAAGGGAAAAAGGGGAAAAATAAAAAGCAATTGCATGATTTTTTGGCAGTGTTAACAATGAGCTGCTGATAGTTGAGAGCAACGCATCACATGTGTTAGGGCAAATGGCAGTGACTCAGAAAGGGTTGGGAGGGGGTGAGAGAGGCAAGGAAGGAGGCGAGCAGAGCCCTTTGGGAACTGTTCCTCTCACCCAAAGTTTGCAAAAGGGGACTGGGGAGCTGGTGATGGCTGTATCCAGAGCTACAGCAGGAATGTGCAGAGGGCAGACTGCCAGGATGGTCCCAGGTCATGAAAGGGAAGTCAAAGCATAATCTTCTCGCAAGAAACATCTCCTGTGGTAGCTCTGTCAGAAAATGTTGGAGGTGCCAAAGGGCTGAGGGTGTCAGGCTGGGCTCACCCCACAGATGAGGAGCTCTGTTATGAGTCTAGTGGACCCTGTCCAAGAGTGGGCAGAAAACATTGAGGAAGCTGGTGAACATCAGTGACGGGCCCTGTTTTGGGAGCGTATAAGCAGATGAAATTGTCCTCTCTACATGCAGGGGCGTGAGTAGGAAATCTGAGCGTCATGTTTTGGATATCCAAGAAGGACAGAGCTTTGAAACATTTTTGTAAAGTTTCCAAAAGCACAGGAGCAGTAGTGTAAGAGCTACAGTTGGATTGTTTCCTGTTCCCAGTTTTTGAGTGACACAGTCAGTCTCGGTAAAGTGATGCAATCCCTGCTGGATATTCCCGAGGCTGCTTTGCTTGGCTGTCTCTGGAGCAGGCTCTTTTTCTCTTAACAGTCTCTTTGTCTGAGTAGCTCCCAGCAATCTTTATTTTCCTTGGTTCCTTCTGAAGCCCAGGATCAATGTGTCTCCACTGCCATGGAGATGGTATGTCAAAGCCCTACCAGCCTTAGAGTGTGATAAGTAGGGCTGACCCATAACCTTCTCAGCTCCCACTGTTGATCCCTTTTGCAGTGCAGACAGTGAAACTTTTCCAACAGTAGGAAGAAAACTATAAGAATAAGCACCTATTTTGCTTGAGAGACAGCTAGCAGCTGCTCTTTACCCTTCTTAGACTTGCATTACTGTGCTTAGACCTATGGCCTATGGCCTGGAGTAATACAGGCAAAATCAGTCTATCCTCAGTTCACATTTGGGGGTCAGCACAGATTTACTTTGCTAGTTCAGGCATGTTATTTCCTTGCCGCAATCTCTTGCTCACATGGAATGGTACCACTCTACAGCAGCAGGATAAGAACTTCGGATATCTGCTTCCCAGAACAACTAGTCAGATTGATCTACATCTGTGAAGGGCTCCACAAACTTCAGATCTACGTGTTCTATGGTTAAAGACTGTTTGAATTGTGATCTTTCTATTCACTACTGTGATTAGAGGATAGGGAAACAATGGTATTAAGGAATTTGATGGAGGAGGGCAGAGGGAACAAAGAGTCAACATAACGTCAGTGAATTGTGAAATATGCATAAGTAGATTGAAAGGAATGGGGTCATTGTCCAAAACTATATCCTCCTGGAAGGTGATTTATTCTCATTTCAAGTTACAAAAGGGGCAAAAAGGCTTAGCACTGTACCGTACCTATCATAAGTGACACTTTTCACCACTCTATGTTGGATGTTTTATATGCTGAAATATTCTCAGGAATAGTTCATGCTGGTGTTAGACTGATCAAGCCAAACTACTTTAAAAATAGATTAGGTAGCTTTTGCTTCTTCTATGTGCTTTCTGGCTGGGAAGAACCTCTTGGATCATCAGAGAAGGATATCATTCTTTTTCTTTTTCTTTTTCTTTTTTTTTTTTTTGTGACATTTCAGACCCTTGTGTCTCCTCTAGGAAGCTTTTCCTAATGCCTTTCCCATTGTATGCATGTGATTTCAGTTGTTTTGCACAAAAAAGTGACATCAATCAGTTAAGAAGATATTAGAAATCATAAAACACAAGTTCTAAAAACCAAAGACACAAGAAGATCCAGCTTTAAGGATATTAGAAACAAGCTAGAAAATCAAAACTTTCCCCAAAACAGAATTTATCATCATCACATGAAAATCACACATCTACTAAGACATTAAATAGATTCCCAGGATCCTGGGTATAATGCAGTACAGCTGGAATTTACTAAGTTCAAAAAGGAACCTAAAAGACTCTGCAGAGGAAAGAGAGGAAGTCCACCACAAACCACCACGTTTTGAATTAGCATCTCAGTAGCAGTATCTCTGAATAGAGGGTTTCCCCATTTGATCAGTCAAGGCTGATTTTACATCACCACAAACATCCATAACCATTTTTGTTCCCTGGGAAAAATTTAGGTAAACTTCAGATGTCTCAATCAAAATCCTCTTTTCCTTTTTCTGCCTTCTTTTCTAATGGGGAGAACAATTTTACGTGTCAATTTTTCTCCACCTAGGTGGTCTTGAGTTAAAGATTTTTTTTGCATTCAAAGTGTCCTGTCTCAAGTTGTTTCTAACACTCTTCTCCGTAACATAACACGCTTACAGACTGACCCCCTATCCTGTGAAAATCATTGATTTTCATAGGGCTTGGCTCATGCTGTTAGTGAATAAACCATGTCCAGAAAGCTGCATTTTAATGTTAGGACACTGAGAATTTTGGAAAGCCATGAAAATAATGAGTCCATTGACAAGATGAGCAGCATGAGACTTACAGAACATAGAGCCTGATGACAAGATCCAGCTCTGCCTGAATATGAATTGCAGGGAGAGCTGTCTGAACAGTTTCTCAAGTGCCTTCCTTCACTGTGTGAGTTGAGAGAAAGGATGCACTGTTTGTAAAATGATCATGAAATCAGCTGCAGTCTTTTCTGTCTCCTAGAGAAAATTTCAGCAATGGCTTCCTATTAATCAAATGGATAATGCTAACGGAAATTAACTACCAAAAAAGCATTCTGCAACTGTCCTAGTTGCCATCAGAGAGAAGGTCTCAGCAGATGCGTCATCTTATAAGGAGCTGGAAATAAGGAACTGGAGTACCATGTTCCTTCTGTACCTCCATTAAGTTCAGTATGCTCCAATGTCATGAAACTAGAAGGAACTTTACTTTTCCATTGCCCAGGGAGGTGATGGAGTCACTGTCCCTGGTGTTGTTTACAGAAAGCTTGGATGGGGTGCTTAGGAACAAGGTTTAGTGGGTGATATTGGTAGCAGGGGGATGGTTGGACCAGATCATTTTGGAGGTATTTTCTAATCTTAATGATTCTGTGATTATTTGTTTCACAGTTGTCTTTAACACACTTGCACAATCCATCCAGGGCTTGCTATTTTATAAAAGTATGAGAAAAATGTATCCCTAAAAATTCTGTTGATATATACATATATAAATGCATACATGTATCTGTATATTAGAATATTTCATATTCCTCTCATCTGGGATTAACATCAAATAAAAGTATCTCTCATTCAGGTGTCTAAAATTTAAACCCTAAAATCCTGATCAGTGTCTGCTACAATTTTTTCAGACATCCTCTGAAAATACCATTTAATTTCTTACTAAACAGATATTTACTGCATACAAAACCAACTGCAAACACCGTTGATATATATGGCATTTGGAATACTCTGAGTAACTTTCAGACAAAAGCTGCTAATTATAAACCTGGCTAGTGTTTCTAAGATGGATGTTTCATGAGGTTTGATATAGTACCTAAATGTACCTAAATGTCTCTCTATATAGACATATATAGACATATATAGTACCTATAGTACCTAAATGTCTTTAACAAACAGTCCTCCATGTTTCTTCCTCAGAGACAATTGTTTTGGAGTGAGCAGTTCTTCTATAAAATTTTCTGTGTCACCTGGGCCTAAGGAAAATGGCACCTCTCCAACATGTTCGGGGTCCAATTAGAGATCAAACAATGAGGAGGGCTCTGTGTCTAGCCCTCACCTGGTTATCAGCAGTTGTTGAACCAGAAAACTCCATCCCATATCGAGAGTGGCCTGTCCCTCTCATCAGGCAAGTGTCTTGGTCTTGTGTACGGTATTTTTAACCTCTACATATTTTAACAACCTCTGCCCTATACTCTTGTTGGCATGCCTTTTGGAAGGGTGGCAAAAAAATTTCATTGCCAAATGTGGTTACAAGTGTTAACTCAAAGGTTTCATATTTGGAGGCTGGTATGGGAATACACTTCAGAAATTAATCCAAACTGTAAATTAAATAGAAAAAAATTTCCACAATGCAATTTCTGTGAGACTCATTTCTCACTTGTCACGTGAATAAACAAACAAACAAACAAACAAACAAACAAAACAGAGCTGATTTTTTCTATTTTTTCAGCATAACAGTCTTTCCTGCTTTAACTTTCGACCTGGCTAAAAAAGTACAGCACACATGATCCACGTGGTCCTTTTCAAAGCATCTATTTCAAATCACCTATCTGAAGGTCTGAGACATGGTCCAAATTGGCAAAGTGGAAGCTAGAATTGCAGCTGACTAATTAACTGCCTAAGAGTGCATGGTCGGAAGTGAAGACATGCACGTGGAGCATTTGAGCATTTTTCAAAGTTTTTATTTCTGTCTGCTTTCCAGACTTGTGCTGAGACATTTCCCATGGGAAGTCATTGTTCGTGCTTCAGATTAACTTCATTGAGAAGGAAAACTGGGAGAAGGAAACCCCCTTGGCTTCCATCTCAGAACAAGCTTAGGAACCACAGAAATCCCATTCATGGTTCCTCTGGTCTTCTTTCACTTGATCTGCAGCTGTTACAACACTAGAATTACCTCATAACACACAGAGGATTTTTCGGAGATTTTTCCTTAAAATTTCTCATTGACACAATCTCCAGTGTTCAAGCTAGATAGCAACTCAGGTGCCTTCCTATATGTGTATTCTGATAATTTCCACCAGATGACCATAGTAATTTTCAAAATCTTATGCTAGATGTGTAGATTTCAGTGAAAATGGTAAATATATTTATTTTCAATCAGATGAAAAAGGAACTGGGAAAAATATTTAAATTAATAGTGTTTGTACAATATTCAAACCTCTGCTCCTCTTTCAGGAAATGAGAACACCTGTGTAAACAACTGATCTGGAGAAGTTAAAGGTCACGTTACCACTGTGTAGTCCATGGCCTCTGAAGGTTAACATATCCTTTTACAAACAAAATATCCTTTCCTTGAAGAGGTTGGGCAGGTATTCCCTTGACTGCTGTTGCAACCTTTGGCCTCAATCCTACTAACACTTATACACATACTTAATTTTACTCATGCAAGTATCTCTACTGTACAGCTTAGAGGGGTGTGATGAGGTTCCGATTATTAGTGTTATAGGGTGCTCTGATGTTATGATGTCAAACACTTGGTACTTCTCAGTTTCCCAGTTATTGGGATTGCTGTCTTGCTCAAAACAAGACAAGGCAATCCACAGACTCACTGCAACCCATGGAACTCCCCAGATCGTTCTGAGTTGGAGCTTCAAGACTACTGATTTTTTCTGGAGCCTGTTCTCATTGGAATTTTTCCTAACATGCCTTCTCGGGGTGTCAGATCTTTAAACAAAACACTAAGTACTTTAATTATGAAGTAGTCATTTTGCAATTAGGTACAACATACTTTATTTTTTCATCTTATATTTGGTATTTTTATATTCTTTCTTTCTATGGTACACTTGAGCTGTTGGTTTTAGCTTCTAGCTGCATAGAAGAAGCTTCACAACATCTCTACTAATATTCTTAGAATGATTTGCAAATATCAGAGTGATTTAGGAGTCCAATTTCCAAAAGTGGTTTAGGTGTTAATACAATTAAACCTTATTTGAAGTCAGATGTTTTGAGAATATCTTTGGATCTGTTCTACATTTTGGTGAATAGTGTTTTCTTTTTAAATGTTTCATAACCCTTTTGGTTCCATTCTAGATACCTTATACTTTTCATTTGAAACCTCTTCTATAATTTCTATTTCCTGTTACACATGACAAAAATGTCTGTATGATGCCTTGATCTTACAAGATTGCTGAATTCATGGAATCAAAATGGTTTGAAACCTACTCAAAAGTTCAAATTATTGCAAGCACTAGAGATTGAGCTTCCCAAAAGAAGGCAAGGAAAATCAACAACAAAGCTTGTCTCCTGGTGCAGACTGGCTCCATAACATTAATGAAGATGTGTGGTTGAATATAGGCCAAGAAAAAGTTTTGTTTTGTTTGTTTGTTTTTTTTTTTTTTTCTAGAGAAATCAAACATACAGCTGAGGTCATTCCCCCAATATTCGCAAGACTACTTTCCAATGCCTGAGAACCCATATCACCCACACATCATGTGTTTCAAGTGGGTGCCTGTTGCTCAGCTGCAGCAGTCATATACCAACTACAGATTTCTCTGCCTATGGCAGGGGGCTTGGAACTAGATGATCTTTAAGGTCCCTTCCAACCCCAGCCATTCTATGATTCTGTGCTTTCTGCTTTCACCATGTTTAAATCATTTATCAGAAAAAAATAATCTTATCTGATGGTGACAATGACAATAAGATGTTGCTAGGTGGGAGTGAGGTGAAAGGCAACTGCTTTTATCTCTGCTCGTAATCCACCTCTGGCTATCCTCCTTCCATCCCCAAATAATATTTGCAAAATTTCTAAAGGAATTATATTTCTGTAATTTAAAATCTACTGATTTAGTTTAAAATTTACTCGGCTTGTCCTGGGACTCCTTGTGTGTGCATCTGTTACTGGAATCTGCACATTCAGGAATGATTTTGTAGTGCTTCTGCTGCTTCACATTCACTGCCAGAAAACAAAAAAAAAAAAAAAAAAGGAAAAAAAAGTTTGTCTGACTGCAAACATCTGCCTATTCAGTGTCTCACTACAGCAATTGATCTTCAGAACTTCACATTCAGTTTATTGGTGCAACGAGGATCATGCTGGTTCCTTCTTTGGTATCTGGAGGGGGTAAAATCAATTTCTTTGCCCTCTGGGGTATAATTACATTATTTGTATGGAGATTCCTTTCAGCATGTAGAACAATATTTCCCCTTAGAAGTCATCAGTTCCAGTATTAGCTGGTATTTTTACTTCGTAAATCTGGCCATGAATATTTCCCATAATGCTATGATTTGCATCTGAAAAGACACATGATTTAACTGCCATGTGTGTATCTTAGTTTGGAGAGCAGATTATCTCCTGATGACAACCTGTAAAATAGACATTTATGATTTCTAGTCCTCTTTACCCATATTTCTTGCACTTTTTTATTTTACTTTATATATATATATATGCAGTTAAGCCATGAGCTAGCAACTTACACATTCTTAGAAGGTAACCGTCCTCTCCTGGCTGTAGAAGTTCAAGAAAGATACCCATCTAGTTAAGGTCTCTAAAACCAGCAGATGTTCAGGCTTGCCAGTGTTTTAACTCTTGTCCAAAACTTTTTACTTTCTTTCAGTTACGTGGAATTAAAGAGTATAAATTGATCATTTAGTACGGCCAAGAGGAAAAGGAACAGTTGTCAGAGCCATTGATTTAAAAACATATATAAGAAAATGTTAAAGGGGAAAAGGCACATTTTTGACTTTGAAATTGGCAATAAATACCTGAACTTCTGAATCTAAGAAAACCTTTGTCACCCTCAAGAAGCTCAGAACTAACAGGTCTTTCTCTGCAGGTATTTCTCATCTTCTGCAGAACTTAATTTTATATTTTGAAGACTCTACTTAGAGAAATAAAAATGTTGTGGGGACAATGACCCCTAGTTTTCAACTGTGAAGAGACAGCAGAGAAGAAAAGGAAAAAAGTAAATACAAGGTGGTAGTTGCAACTTTTTAAATGTTAACATCCAACTCAGTGGTGTCAAATCTTCCTTCTGTAAATCCTGCTCAACTGTCAAACACAAAGTAGCAGAGAAGCTGCTCTGTGCACATGCATGTTGCCCCTGCTGGACCAAAAAGGCAGTAATGAGTCAGGGAGCAAATATTTCATGATATATGACTCTAATTGGAAAGTCAGTCCCACTGTTAGGGATGTATTTGTGCCCTGCTGGTTGGCCAAGATCATGCCTGACTGATACAATCTAATCCTAAAGACTGGGGATGTTTAAAGTGATGTTTAAGTATGCATAAATACCATCTGATCCTCCTGGTGTTTCCAGACCACGGGGTTGATAACAATAAGGCAGATCAGGCTGCTAAGCTTTATGGAAACCTGCTGCTTTTTTCCATTCCTAGTATTATCTCCATGTCATTTGGTGGACAGGACCACAGGGAGTCATTATTGTCATGTACTAATGGAGACGAAAAACCTGCTGTTCATTAAAGTGGTGTGGAATGAATTTTGTGGGCAATGGTATATTTATGTTGGTAACTTCAGCAGCTTCTCTGCCTTGTAATAACAATGATGTCTTAAATAGCTCTTGGAGCCACAAAGCCTTAGAATCACAGAATCACAGAATGGTTTGGGTTGGAAGGGACCTTAAAGACCATCAAGTTCCAGCCCCCCTGCCTGGCACAGGGACACCTTCCAGTAGATCAGGTTGTCAGTGGCCCAGTCCAACCAGGCTTTGAACATTTCCAGAGATGGGACATGCGCAGCTTCTCTGGGCAACCTGTTCCAGTGCTCCACCATCTTCTGAGTGAAGAATTTTCTCTTAAATCTAATCTAAATCTCTCTCTTCTTTTTTAGTTTTAAACCATTTCCTCTTGTCCTAAATCATCCCACACCAGGACCTGCTGTTCCATAACATCTTTCTGGGTACTCTGAGTCCTGGTCATTAATAGCTGGGCACGGCTGTGCTTTGTTTTCCTGTTTGTGTTGGCCGAATGCTATTTTCTCAGAGAGGTAAGGCCAGAGTTTATTCCATGTTACAAATGTGAAAGCACAGTTACTGAACTAAAAATGCTGGCTGAGAAGGGAATGCACCTTGTTGTCTGAGGCTTCCTGTTTTTGCCAGGGGAGCAATTTTCGAGAAATGCTAAGCAAAACTTACCTTGAAAACTGGGACTTTCTAAAGCTCTTATCTCTAGGAACTCCACTTTCGCTGCTGCCTTTGGAAAGAAAAAAAAAAAGAAAGAAAAAATAAACAGCAACAACAAAATTGAGCTTTGGTGTGGTGAACCTTGCATATCTGACAACATAAATTAGGCATTGAATGTTAGGTACCATGTCAGACCCCCATGGTCTGGAAACCCAGGTAGCCCTATACATGCCAGGACATGCAGTTGGCCAAATGTCACCTCCGCATAGAAGCTGGGCTCCTACTCATCCATCGCTTTCCCAGGAAACAAGGTGTACCTTTTCATGGCTTGTAAAGCTCTCCTAGAGATGCTGTGTAGTAACAGATCTGGGCTTGCACATCAGACTTCTCCAAAGGGTGAAAACAAAGTGGAAACTGGCCTTAGAATAAAAACAACTGAATTATTCCATGAACAATTTGTCAAATTCCAGATGTCTGGAGCCGTGAATTGTGTTCAATGATTGTGTGGAACCTATTTAGCAAAGGATAATGATGGATTAATGATAGTAATAAAACAAATGAAAAGCATGTGCCCTCTGAAGAATTAACAATGGGTTAAGGCAGATATATTTTTAGAAAGTCTGAGAAAGTTAATATATTTAAATAGTATTAATATAAGAAAGGAGTAATAGTTCCAGTTAGAGTGTTCTACATAGTGTAACTGGAGAAATTTTTCTTCATGCCCAGAAAAAATTCCTTCTGGTGCATCTCCAGCATGGCTCCATTTGAGGGAGATAAACCAGTTAACACCATCTCAAACCTAATAATATAGCCACCTTCTTCAACTTGCACTTACAGGGCTGAACAGGCAGCCAGAAATTCACAGCACATAAATTGCAGTTGATAAATATCAGTTTGTGTTCTCAATTGCTGGCCGCAGGTGGTTTTCCTTACCCTCCCCATCCATTCCCATCAGGGAGAGCAATTCTGGCCCTTTTACCTCCAATGGGATTGCAATTTACTGGGAGTGAAGGGCACTCAGCACTTTTCAATAGGACCTCCCTCCTTCAAGATCTTTGTGTGTATCATCTTGCCCAGGAAGCATAAAATGCTCAGCTAACCTTGTAGGATGAACTGCACATCTCCAGAATTTGCCAGAGCTGTACTAAAACTTTGCAAAACGTGGCACTTTGAAAAATGTTCTCCTAAATATGTAATTAACGTGATGACAGCTTCCTAGAGGTTGCTGTGTTACGTACTTTACAATGCTATGATGTCTCTGTGCTGTGTACAAGTCTTTTATGTGCAGCTAAACAAACTATGATGGAAAAGATTTAAGTGTTCATTTGAGAATAGGTCATTATAAGTACATCCATATTTATGATCAAGATGTATAAGAGCACATTTTTTTCTGGCTGCACAGCTATTATTCATCTATAATTGCAGAAATACACCCTGCCAGTTTTGCTTTTCAGTAACTGACTTTAATAGAGCAACTAATCTGATCTACCTTTTAGCAGCTAAGAACTCTGGAGTTCCTTTAAATGTTTTCTGTTAAACACTTTTTTTTTTTTTAAGTATTTTTTGTGACAATGATTTTTTATGTAGATTGCTGAGGAGATATGAGTTTTGAAGAACTTTTACTCATCAAAGTCATGCTTTCAAATACCACATTATGCTGCTGTTCAGGAGATGCCCTTTAAAATCTGTTGACTGAATGCATAAATAAGTGCTCCATATTAATAGAAAGCATCTCTCATTATCTGTAGCAATCTTTTATCTAATATACAACAGTAGTTAAGCTGAGAAGTACAGATAGAAATCCTACTTTAGCTTCCTATTCAGTTAGACCACAACAATACTGCTGGTTGAAAAATTGGGTATAAACCATGAGTGTGTGCTGGCAGCCCAGAAAGCCAAGCATAACCTGGGTTGCATAAAAAGAAGCGTGGCTGGGAGGTTGAGGGAGGTGATTCTCCCCCTCTACTCTTTACTCATGAGACACCACCTGGAGTATTGCATCCAGCTCTGGTGTCCCCAGTACAAGAAAAGCATGGACCTGCTAGAGCAAGAGCAAGACCTGTTAGGCCAAAGACACTGGGGTACTGGAACACCTCTCTTTGAAGAAAGGCTGAGAATTTATTTTTTTTTTGTTTGTTTGTTTATTTATTTATTTCCATCTGAAGGAGAGAAGGCTGTGGGGAGAACTTATTTTGGCCTTTCAATACAAAAAAGGGACTTATAAGAATGATGGAGAAAGACTTCTTGCCAGGGCCTGTATTGACAGGACAAGGGGCAATGCTATTAAACTGAGAGTCTAGGTTTAGACTGAATATAAGGAAGAAATGTTTTTCATGTTGAGGGTGGTGAGGCACTGGAACAGGTTGCCCAGAGAAGCTGTGGATGCCCCATCCCTGGAGGTGTTCAAGGCCAGGCTGGATGGGGTCTTGGGCAGCCTGGTCTGGTGGGAGGTGTCCCTGCCCATGGCAGGGGGGATGGATTAGATAGCCTTTAAAATTCCTTTCAACACAAACCATTCTGTGACTTTATGATTTTATGATTCTAAGATTCTACGATTCATGTCAATAGCCATTACACTTAAAAATTATTCCCAATAATGCCCATGTACATGTGCCATTCCCATATAAGTGGTATTAATCAGTATCATTAGTTGCTATTAACTGTAGGACAGCTTTATGACACACTGAAATATAGAGCATGGTGTTGGCTTTTTAAGATACATGACTGCAACTGATTGCTACATGGGTTTATGGTGTCTAATCTACAGAGGTAGATTAGACAAAACCAGAACTGTCAAGAACTGTATTGGATACTGCAACCTTTAACTGGTGGAGCAATTAGTTGAAGTTAGAAATGATGACTCTTCCTGACACACTAGAAACATCCCAATGTTACATTTGGAAGTAATGAAAAATAGAGCAGAGGGTTATTCCTATGTAGCCTGCTATTTTTTTAGGGGACACATTAAAACCTCTGAAAGAATCTAGTGAGCATAATTTAATTAAAAGAAAATAGAATACAGCTCCTCAAATCATCTGATCTCAGACTAAGTTTCATCTGCAGCATGGTCAAAGAAGAATTTTTTCGGGGCCACTGAACTTGTGTGGAAATCACTGATACTTGAAATCTGACAAAAAATATCAACAGCATCCTAGGAGGTATGGGAAATGGCTGGATTTGAGCAGCACAAAAGAAACAACAACCGTCTGCACTCCTTATGAAATCCTGCAAGATACATGACCAAGAGTAAGGCTTCAATCTTCTCCAGTTCTCCTTGGAAACAACTGCACTGTTGGAAGTTTTATAAACCATGAATTCATGGCATAAAATCTAGGAAAAGAAGGAAATCACATACAAAATCACAGCTGTCCCATATTTCCTCTGAGATAAAAATTCCCAGGAGAGGGACTTCTGCAACAATGCAGACTCATACAATAGATATTTCCACAGAGAGAAGGAAAATCTTCCTCTGCCAAGTTTGAGCGGTTAGTATTTGGAAGCTTCCACACGCTATGCAATAAATAACCTTCAGAAAGAGAGACCCTTAAGGCTGGAGCCAAAGGAATTCCTCATTTTGAAAAAAAAAAAAAAAAAAAAACCACATTTGGAAAGCACCTTCAATGACAGGACCAGGAAGACTGATCTTTAGATCTTTAGTCGACAACTGTGACTGAATTGCACTGAGATGGTAAAGTCCTTCCCCTTTACTTAAGTCCAAATAAGTTCCCAGCTGGAGTCCATCAAATTGGAAAGTGGATACAGTTCAGAAGAAGGTGAGGAGTTAAGGGGCTTATAATTTCGTTTCCTGAAATTGTTAGAGACTTTTTCTTTTCAAAGAACTCATTATCTGCCTTTTGTTAGACAACAAAGATTAAAACAAAAATGCACAAGAGAAAAATAATAGGAGAAGAGGAAAGTGGAAAGAAATCTTCTCAATGTAATCCATATCTGCTGGTTTTCTTTATTTCCAGGCTTCCACAATGGTGCTGGGAAAAGTTTTGAGCTTGCTCATTCTGCCAGTGTGATTACTTGCATATCTTTGAAAATGGGTTTGCAAAAATACTTTGAAGAAACATTTCTAGAAATAGGAATAAACAAATGTTTCCTTCATGATATTGCACATTTCTGCACACAAAAAATACTGTTCCTCTGTGATGTGTAGAATAAACAGTGTCTGTCTCTTTGGAAGATAATTATCTGCCACTTTGATAATGTCTATCTGGGTGCTTGTATCCATGTTTTTGCTTATAAAAAATGCATGACACTGAAAAATACCGTGTTCTGCTTGTCATGATAAGCAAGAGAATAGGAGTCCTTGTTGTGTTGTTGAAGTATGAAGGTGAAACCACAAAGAACACAGACCCAATGGAGACACTAAACACTGAAAGCACAAGCTGTCTGGAAGCTCTTACAACAGACTCAGACCACCATCATCTACATTGATGCATGTGTAGTCTTGTAAAGGGGTGCGTGTGTCTGTGTGTGCAAACAGGTAAAGGAGTGTGTAACCATCACAATTAAGGACTCTCTGTTGGATACCAGGGATTTTATCTGGTTGGCTAAACACAGGCATTTAGTATAACCTTCTAGTTGCCAGATGTGACAGAGGGCCCCATGGAGACTCCATGTCCATCTGGACCATCATGTAGAGGTCAGATACCAAACTCTGTCCATATGAAACAATATTTTTGTTTGTCTGAATCCTTCAGAATGTGACTGTAAAAAAGACCCAGGACTCGTCTTAGCAACACTGGAGTCAACATGCTAAAATCAATTATACTTTAGAAATTAGAGGTGCAGATTTGTCTTTCATCGTACTCTACATTTGATAGAACAAATATATCAACTTGAATGTAAATGTCACTTCTGTCAACATCCCTATCAAGGACTGCGTGGAAAGCTGAAGTTTTGTCTGCAGTTGATTATTTTCTTCAAGACAGTCCCACCACCCAACAAGAGAAAAGGAAAGTGAATGATACTAGAAGAACTTCCTTGGGAAGCAAGTTTTTTAACCACTTGCTAGCAATAAAATACCAATGTAAGGGAAGACGGGAGTTTAGATCAGGATGTTTCCAAGTAAGTATTCAATGCAAGATCTGCATATTGCTGGTAAATGACCATATTATATAAATAAATGAACATTGAGGGAGGTTAGAGACTTTTTGATTTGGAAATGATTGCGACACGAAAACCTACTAGGCTGAGGGAAGTACTCATGCTGCTACTGATTATAAGGGGCCAATGCATCAGTTGGACCTGGCATCTGCCAATTTTGAACCAGCAAAGTCATCTGTTGAGAATTCCTCCTGCCAGAGGCATGTGAGTTTGAAAAGCTCTTTCAGTGGTCTATCCACTTGCCAATGATTACTTTACAAATATTAATTAAGACTTTGTGATCCAAGATTTACTCTACAGTGGCATCAGTGTTAGTTGTTCAAAATAAATGAGGAGTCATTACAGGGATGGTCAAGCTAAGGAGTTAAGGCCTCAGTGAAGTGTTAGGTGAGCTAAGGCTGCAGTGATAGCTATATAGCTTATTGTGTTCTTCGCTTTTCTGTCAGTAAGTGCAGACACTTCTGCTCACATAGCTACTGCAGTTGGAACACAAGTTGCAAAAGCAAGTAAAGCTTTAAAGGTGCATCAGAGTCTGAAGAATTGTTCAGGACAAGTGAATTATAATTCAATTTTTATGATTTTGTCACCCTCAATTTTTTCAGAGCTTCAGATGCCCCTGGTTCTCATTGCCAAACCTGCAGTGTTCATGGAGTCCAGACTTCTGCTGACACATTTTGTAAGCTTTGATTGGTAATGGCAGTGAAGAGAACCTACATGAGAGCATTCATCACTCAACCCAACTGAATCTCTCTTTGTTGTCTCTAATGCAAAACATGAACATGGAATTGGGGGATGAGGAAAGGATACTGAGTGTGGTCTGCTAGTACTGTTCATATCTTTAAAAGTCATTACAGCTGTTATGGGGAACCCTGGAAGAAGTACAGCATGTCATCAGAGAGAAGGAGTCACAGTAAGTGCTGCATGCCAAACAAGCTGATATTTCCTCCCCAGCTGCTCAAGCCACCTGGGTGTTTCCATTCAGAATAGCAAGATTTACTGGCAGGCTGTGGTCACATCACCCAAGAAGAAATTCTATAAATTTTCAGCTCTGAAAAAATCCCCTGTGTAAGCTTTAGGTAGTATCGCTCTGCAGACAGAATATAAAAGGGAATTCCAGCAACCTCTTGAGCATTACTGGAATCATCTGCCCCTGCCATTTAAGCCTAGGAATGGTGGAGGTGCCTTGACTCAAACAGATTAGTCGTGGTCATTAACTTAACCCTGGTTCCTCCCAAGTGGGTGACTTACTTTCAAAACTCACAAATGTTAACTTTGACGGACTTCTAAGATATTTTTTTTTCTTTATCAAGATGTCTTTAAGTGTTACCCTCTTTTAAAGTCAATGTTATTACAGAGCTAATTTCAACTGTAAAGGGGCCCTGGTCCTGAGGGTTTCAAGGAACTGACTCCCTGCTCTCTGGCTTTCTGTGTGGAAACTGGAAAAGGCAATGACTCTGTCTACCAGAACTGTAGAGTTTAGTTTATGGTAAGCTGGATGTCAAGGAGTAACACTTGTTTTCAGCCATTAATAACAAAGAAGTGCTTAAAATTAAGATTCAAAGACTGTACTCTAGGTTTTGTAGATTATGAGCTGTGCAAAGATCAAGGCCAATTATTTCAGCAACCAAACAGGGGTTGAGGAGCCTGGATTTTGCCATGTACTTCTGAAAAATCCTGACCTGTGTTAAGTATAACTGGAAGGAATCCAGTTTTATGTGACACAACTCCTTGCACACGGGAATAGTGTTTTCCACATGCAAGTAACAAATATATACAGACTCATGTTTACATGTACTTAAATGCGTAGCTACTTGATCAGTTTATTTATTTATTTTTTAAATTTATTTGGCCAGAACATCACCAAATCTCATTCTGGCATGTAGTTACCCAAGTATTGTGTAAGAGAACAGATGCATTTTTTTTCTCTCCACTTGGCACCAGTCATCTCTCAACTGAATGTCCAATTTCCAGGCCCAGACAAGATATGGACAAATTGCTGGTATGCCAGAGAAGGCGAACAAGAATGATAGGCTGGAAAAACATGACCTTTGAAGGAACATTTAAAAGACAGTGTTTGTTTAGTCTAGAGAAGCGGAGACTACTGAGTTGATGATAATGGTCTCTGATACGTATAAAGTTATTATGAAGAGACTAGTGATAAATTGTCCTGTGAGCACCTGGGGTTCAGACAAGAAGTAACTGACCTTTCAGCAAAGAAGATTCAGGTGAAATTTTAGGAAAATGTTTTTATAAGCACAGTTAAGCATTGCAACATGCTACCAGGTTTGCCAGTGAAGTCTCCTTTGCTTGCAGATTTCATGACAAACATCTGTTGGACATGGCCTTGGCAGATAGGAAACTTGGCATTCAAACAAGAGGATTGTCTAAATAGCTTGTGAAGTCCCATTCCGGTTTACTTTCCTGTGCCTGTAAATTTTCTTTGTGCATGTCTCTTGTTTGCACACTAACAAGTATGATGGTTTTAAAGAAGGTGTGCCTTTGGATAGCTTTAATCTTGACTTGTTCAGCCCCTGCCACGTTTCTTCATCTGGTATCCAAGCCAGGTGCAAGACAACATGTCAGGAGCTTCCTAGTATCTCAGCAAGCCCTAGAGCATCTCTTCAAGGCCCTTGAGCCACCAGATTACTTAAGGCTAGGTGCCCAGTCTTTTCAAGCACTTTACAGTGTTTATTTTTTAATTTTTTTTAAAAAACTGTTCTTTACTTTCCTGTGTTGCCTATCACCTACCATAACAGAACAAAGGTGATCTGGAATGCAATTCCTACAAAGAAGCAATGCAGCTACCACAGGTCTTGCTGTACTGAAATAAAGCCAGATGTTTTCCTTTCTTCTTGTAAGAGGGTATGATTTGGGGTAGGTAGGGCCTGAGGGGACTTGAATATGTGATACTGAAGATTTGTGTTTTTTGTTTTCTTCATTAGATTTTAATTGCTCTGTGACTTGCCCATCACAGTGTACTAATGCAAACCATTGTTTCCCTCTTTATAGACTGCTGGACAATGGAAATAATGGGGGAAGACCAGTATTTATGTTCCTTTGACACTGTAAATGATTCTAATTTTCTCAGCTTATTGTTTTGAGAGGGTTATTTTATAACTCTCTCCTCCTCCAAGTTCCTTCTTCCCTCATTTTTCCATAGACCTTTCAGGTCCTGCTGGGCCCCAGGAGCTGGTGTTGGATGTGTGTGTTTACAAGGATGCCACTTGCTCCACTTGGACCTTTAACTGTCATTGTTGTTGTTTGTTTTGTTTTGTTCTGTTTTGCTTTTATTTTCGCCTTTGCAACCATCTCTTACATATTGCTTCCATTATTACTCTTGTTGTAGAACCAGGTCTCCCCTTTTGTTCTCTTGGAGGTTGACTAGCCAGCAAAAATGTATATATGTTGATGCATTGTATTTCCTTTGATGACAGCATCTCCTCTCAGTCCTCTCCCTGTCTCTGTCTTTCTCTGTTCTGTTCAAGTTCACATCCCATAAATCTGTGGTTAACCTGAGTGACAATTGCATTTTACCTTTTCTGTTGCTATACAAGACTGGGCTCAGTCCTGACAACCTGTATGTTGTCCTCACTCTCCTACTTTCTCCTAACTTTTGTTATATGCTCTCTCTCATCACTCTTTAAAACCTCACTGTCACTTACTTGGGAGAGTGCATACACAAACCAATATTCTTTATTTTGTGTGGTGTTTTTTTGTTTTATTTTTTGCAGTCAGATTTTCTTAGTATGGTTTCTGCTTTAAGATTGTTTTATTGTTTGTCATGTTTTGTGCTCAAATTCCCATTTGGCACTAAGGAGCTTAATTTTGCTGTGTTGTTCTCTGGTTTCTTACTGTTACAAAATGATGTTGCAAAACTTGCTCTCAGTTTTCTAACCACAGCTGATACCTGCATGCTGCCAGTAGACTGTCCTTCCAAGTTGGAACTGTAATTCACTGTAGCAATATAGTGCTTTGTCATACAGACGGGTTATGCCAATTCTGATCTTTTCTCACAATATCAGATTTCAGAAAGATGTATAATCTTTGCTTTTGCTGTAAAGCCTCTTTGCAAATGCATGCAATATGTATGCAGCGTTTGCTTTCAGCTGAATGTTCAGGACAAGGTTGTAGGCACACCCCACTGGTATAGTTCAACCATTCCTCCATCACCAGCTTTGACACAGGTATTTGTCTTGTAAAGTCAGATCTTAAACTTGTTGGGATTATGGCTAAGTGAACTTGAAACAAGTCCCACCTTGCACACACATCCTTGCCCTTCATTTGGTGGGGTAAAATATGCTGTCCTAGGGTAGGTTTTCTTGCAATATGGCCAGGCTCAGACTTTAAATTGTTAATTTTTAATTGTTACTTTCCAGGACAGCCTTGTCCTGCAAAGAGCCTTATTGGTTGTCCAAGAGCATCTACCAGCAGCAGCTCTCTCAGGGGCAGAAATGTGTCTTCCCCTCCTGGCTGGAGAGTCTCCATAAAATGTGTTTGCTTGCAGATGCTTGTGGGTGACTTTTATATAGTACATCAGAACAATTTGTGCCATTCATCTAAAAGGGAACAGAGGGAATCCTTACATTCCAGATATCACAACCAACATCCTTATCCCACTGTCTTTCTATTCATATTTCCTTTCTGTGGTGGAACTACACTAGCGAATGCTGTGGACTGGCTTTAAATAGCCTGCACTCCTACGTTACCACATCCTACATTCCTCTGAAGCATCACGTGTTCACTCAAACTGTTTTGTAAAGCTGTGGTGTTTTGTGAAAAATGTCTTCCTTTTGGTCAGCTTTACTCTTCCAAACTTCTGTTCTTTTGTCTATGACTTTCACCATATTTCTTCACTTTTCTTTAACAGCCTCAGGGAGACTCTCTTTCTGAACTCTCAGTAGGTATTGCAACCTGCATTGCTCATCTGGAGCCTGTGCATGGCTCTTGAGTGACTGAGGTCATATTTTTGTCCCTTGGTGTATTTTGGTTTACCTGCCCTTGCAGGTTGGAAGTGTTTTTCTAGGGATAGACCTGCTTGCCTCCCCAGTCTCTTCAGTGAAATGGATTAGGTGTCCTCTCTCCTAAAAGCTAGGGTTTTATTAGCCATTTTTACAACCTTTTACTAGGTATGAGCACAGTACGTATTTCTTTCCTTTTAAAAACACAAAATGAATCTCTAGTTTCATTCTGCTCTGGCTCAGGACTTAAGCTACAATGATGAACTTTACCTGCTGAAGTGCTACAGTCACAATGGACTTTGTTCCCACACACGCAGATATCTTCTCCAAACTCCTCCTTCCTCCCACACCTACTCCTTTCCCTAATTTCTATGGAGGGGGCTAGCCTGTTTTGCTCATCTTCTGCCAATGACTTCTCTAGTGGATGTCAATGAATATTTTCCTAAGGAAGGCTGTGTATGTAGTCTATGGAAATGAATATGTAGTCTATGGAAAATAAGATCTTTAATCACCTATTGTATCAGGAAAATAGGAGTCTCCTGTGGGAAGTGATGAGGCGTAGTTGCATGGAGGTCTGAATTGTCACTTCATTCCAGCATGATAATGATCAAATTATCTCCAGCAAGTTCATCTTTCCTCCTGAATTCAGTGTATCCTTCCACCCACTCTCTTGTCTCTCACAAGATTGCTTTGCACTAATTCCTTTTTTTTTTTTCTGTTGATTTCCTTTTCAAATATCAGTCATGAGAACAAAACTAATTTATTTATTTTTTTTAAGAAGGAAGAGTTCCCAACAAATGTTCAAGGGGATCACTTGGGCCTGAGGCTGTCTCATCATTTTTGCAACTCAAGCATAGAAAACTACTGTGACTTCAGATATTATTTGAATTTGTGCTCAAGCCTGAGCATGTATTTAAGTGCTTCCCCATAAAATCACATTTATTTATATATTTATTTATGAGGCAGGTGTTTGCTGACTGCATGGAAGAGTCACAGATTCAAGAATGATATTTAGGAACATCTACATACAGTTCTGCAGGAAATTCCATGCTGCAGGTCCCAGAGCCCAAGCAAGGAACTGTTGTAGCCAGAAAGACTCCATAGAAGCGCCGGGTGTTTCCCACAAAATGCTTATTGCAGGACCAGGGCCTACATAAACAACAGAAGAAAATTTTCTGCATTTTTGTCTCATAGCAGTGTGTTCCCAGCAATAGTTTCAGAGAGTGAACAGATCCAAAGTATGAAGCAAAGTATGCACTTGATGCTTCTTTGCTGATTGGAGACATGGGAATGGATGTTGATATTTTGGAAACTGTGAAGCATGCTTCCTAACCCAAACTGTTTCTTGATTCTCATGTGACTCAGAGACAAGAAAGCAGATCTTCTCTGCTTGTACACCAACGGTATTTAAATTGCTGAATCTGCACAGGATGGTTTAAATTAGCTCTGAACAATGGCATCTATTCAGGCCTTTGGTGAATCTACTAAATCCTTTTTGGCTGCTTATAAGAAGCCTATACTTGTAAAAGAATTAATTTTCCTGGCATTTCTATAATGATAATAACTGAAAATACCTTATAAGAGCATATTTTACTATGGAATTGATTTGTTTGTTCCAATTGCTAATTTTCCATTAAATATTTTTAATGAAATTGCAAATATGTTTGGATAATTAAATACAATTTCAGAATCACCATCTACTAAAACAGAGGATATGCTGCTGTGGAACAAGTTTGCCATTATGCTGGGCAAAATATGAATTCCTAGCCGGGCTTTTTGCACTTCCGTTGCTCTGCAGTCTGCAGGGGGAAGTCATTGTCTATTCTAACTTAGTGGTATAAAAGATGAGAAGCAGGGAGTCTTCCTTGAACTGTTGATATGTTTCCTTCCTCAGCTTTTCTTCCAGCTGAGGTGTAAAAAAGAAGCTGGTGATGTGTACTATGTGGTAGAGAAAAAAAGATGCCGTTTTCAGTGTGTGTGTGTATGTGTAGTCATGCTGATAAAATCACTGCCAAAGTCTTACTGGAATCAACTGACTGGACTGAAAGGCAGCTGGCTACGTGGTCATTTAGTGCATGAAATCTTAAAAACCAATGATGTTGGTACACAGAAGGATAAAGGGTACTTACACACAGAGGATAACTCCACAAGCAAACGACAAGGTAGCTTGCATGTGCATTTATTTGAGTCATTTGGACTGATATGAAAATGGAATGGGTTCCAAAAGAATCTTTCCCTGTTCATTTTGTCCTCTTCCAAAGAGGTGCATGGTTGTGCAGTTGCTGTCCTTTGCCCCAAAGCTGACTATTTCTGTTAAAAAGCAAGGAAGGAAGGAAGGAAGGAAGGGAGAGGAAGGGAGGGAGGGAAGGAGGGAGGGAGGGAGGGAGAAAAAGAAAAAAAGAAAATTAATGTCTTCCTTTTAACAAAATCTTTCATTAGAGAAACATATTCTGTTTGTTGTGAGTGCAGGAACACGAAGTGAGAGCCTAAATCTCACACAGAGGTTTCAGTGTGAAAAATGGAGTTGCAGAGGATTTGGGAGAACCAACCAAAAGACAAAGGTACTTTATGTCACTTCCTATGTCTCTAATATGTATTTTAATCCTGTGGAATGCTCATTACTCTTTCTCAGGCTCTCAGCATGGCCCCCAAACCATTACACACCCACTAAGGAGCTCTCAGAAGCCCCTGGGGAGGTCCCAACTTCTCTTACTCTTCCTTCTCTTGCTGGTCCTGCTCCAAGAAGACGATCTCTCAAACTGAATGTTTCATCACTCCAACTTCTGCCACAGTAGGAGGCTGCTAGTATCTGGCACTGCCAAAATCCACAGCCCCTTTGAGGAGATTCTAGAGTGCTTCACAGCAGGCAGAAAGCAGCCGGCCCTGCTGCCGAGGTTACAGCATCAGATGATCATGCTCAGCAGCTGGCTGCAGCTGATGCTCGCTACCGCTGCTGCCTTACTCTGCCAGCAAAGCCTCCTGCTGGAGACATGGCTCATATTAGCAAAAGTTCTTTGATGTCCTTTAGAAGCTCCATAAATACATGTGCTATGCTGCTATAGTGGCACCATGTTGGGGAGAGGAGGAGACAGGCTGTATTTACATGGGAGTTTTGCCTGGTGTGGATGTATGAAATGATAAAGCTCTTTGCACTGCCAAGTGACTGACTTAAGCCGGTAAAAACATAGTGTCAGTGTCAGAGAGGAGAACTTAGGGGCACAGGAGCTTTGATTTCAGGATGGGAAACAAATATACAAACATATATGCATACATATATACATGTATATATATTTTATAATACACACATGTAAACATTTTACACAATTTATGTGTGTGTGTGTGTTCTAAGCAATATCTAAATCAAAGTCTGTCTTTTCTGTGACTTTCTTGGCATTATCCAAAAATATCAACTTCATCATGAAAATGAAGAAATGGAGTATAACAGTATAAGGCTGCATGAACACATACAATTTCATGTCAGATATGACAAGTCCTGGGGCGGCAGTTAAGCACTCTGGTCATGCTCAACAGGACATGCAAAAACACAAGACAAAAATATGCAAAAGCAGATGTTGTGTCTAGTCATTGTCCTCGATAGAAAAGATATATAACGAGGACAGATCTCTTAAAATTGCTTTTTCTTTTTTTCTTTTTTATTTTTCTTTTTTTCTTTTCGTTAATCAGAGCTAGCCAAATGGATTGATACCAAAGAAAAGGAAAAAAAAAATCTCAAGTTTTTTGGGAAATCTATTTCTAAGTGTTACAGTGGAGTCTGGCTCAGAGTGTTTGGGACTGTCCTTTATTTAGGCTGACTTTATACACAGCGTGTCCTTCTGGGACTCTGAATGACTTTGAGAAATATGTGTTTTCTAATGACCCCTTTATGATCTAGAAGAACATGCCAACTCACATTTTAATATGATTGGCTCATAACTCAGCCCGGGAATGGAGGGGATTTTTGCCTGTCTTTGAGAGAACTGGGTGAGATTTTAAGTACTGCTGCACGGATAAGCTACTGTAAATTAGTTTCTGTTTGTTACTTGTCTGGGCTGTGAACTTTAATAGTTGTGTGGAGTGGCAATGTAACTTGGTGAGATTATCAGCTGTCTTCATCTTCCCACCACTTCCCATGTGCTCTTTGACACTGACTGACATCCCAAAACAAGGAGCAGAATGGCCAGACAAGAAAGTTGCGTATTGAAACAATGAATTTCCTGAAATAAACAGAGCAGTTTTGCATCAGCAGGCCTGCTCCTGTCCCTGGAACAATGCTGGGCATTTGCATTGGCTAAAAGAGGTTAGTGTTTTGCAAAGTCTTCTGGAAGTCTGTGTGTCACTATGGGCACCAGCAGATAAAACCAAAGTGATAAGGACTGAGGTCATAGAGAAGAAAAAAGTAAGGAAAGTGAGATCTGAACCAGGTATTTAGACTGCTATGATAGTTAATTAAAATGATGTAATTACTCCTATGTTAATTTCCCTTCTCCTCACATTTACCTCAAAACAACTCTTTGTTATCCAGTGCTTTTATTCATTTTCCTATACCAACAGAGTAGCTGCAATAACATCCTGAAGCTACTCGAAGTGTCCACAGAGTGGAGACGAACATCGTCAGTCTTCAAAACAAAAGTCAAAGGCATGTCAGGAAAAAAAAAGGGAGAGAACCTTGTTGGGTTTCCTTCCAAAGCCAGTCCCCAAATAAAAACTGTTTTGTGCAACACAGTGTGACAAAAGAAAGATTTTTAGTTTTGTTTTATGGGTAAGTCACATTGTTTCTTACTGACTTCTAAGTGACACTCTTGAGCTACTTCCAAGAAATAATTAATTTGATTTCATTTTCTTTATTTGTCAAATAACATTTTTTTCCTCTATTGTCTTTACTGTTTACAGCTATTGACTATTTGAACATGAACATGTGCACAAATATATATTTTCTTTAGCGGTTGGTCACACATGTCCCTGACTTATGGTCTTTGAGCTGAGTCCATTGATGGCAGGAGCATCCTGTCCATGCACCACTCCCCTGACCTAAGCACACAAGCACAGACATTCACACCCTGACATAAACTTCTGCTCTTCTGAACAGTCACATGAACCAAGGCATTCTTCATAGAGACCTGTTAGATATTTCCCCTAAAGCTTAGGAGGAATTGTTTGTAGGTTTGTTTTCTGGACATTTGTAGATTTCCTGTTTTCAGGACATGAGCAAAACCATCACCTGACAGATTTGATATTTGGGTTCTAGGCTGTCATTTCTAATGGCCAATAGGCTGCTGCATTTGACATCACACCCACCCCTGAAATGTCCCTACTGTGTCCCATTCTCCACTGTCCTAATGCAAGGAAGATGGCAGTATCAGGCAACTCCCCTCAGCCCTGAATATACCCATGGTGAAAGAAGAACCTGTTGTCACTGTAGGAGAGAGAGAGAGACCATATAATCTATTGCTATTTTGGTACTTCCAATCTCTATCTATTTGTGTAAAGTATTAAGTACAAACTGCCATTTGCCTAAATAGTTCAGCATGTACAGAATATAAAGAGAGTTTAAACGGTGCAATTTTTTTTCCTTTTTTTTTTTTTTCTTTTAATGCAACAGCTGGATGTGATAGTCTTAGAAAGTGCAACAGTGTCAGTAAATCATTTGCTGTTTTCAAGAAACAATTGGCCTTAATTACCTGCTCCAAAGAAATTAAGTTAATGTGGTGCAACAAGGAAATGCCATGCCCCATTAGCAAAAGATGTTTTCAGTTAAACCAATGTTGTGGTGGCACATTCATGTGGTGCTTACGTGTGTTTTTTTGGAAGAAAAAAAATTGGTTAAGAATGAAAGATCTTAATTATGAAAGCCTTGCTGGAAAAATTAATTTTACTCTGGTCTAAACTGTTATTTGGGGCAAGATTAGTGCAAGTACTTATGGCTCAGAGATGGTGTTCAAGGAGCCACATGGAAATCAGATAGGTAGTGAGCAAATTTAAGCCCCAGTTTGGTATTTCCTCATTATTAAACAGACCAAAGGTTTTAGGCAAATGTTTAGCTTCAGCTACACATGCAAACTCATTGAAGTGATTGCAGCAGAAAACATAAAACTAAACATAAGCTCTATGGCAGGCTGGATAAGTATTGCTCAGAGAGTACTTAAATACTTTGTCATAACCTTGTGAGCAAGATTACACAATATACAAATCATAACTGATAATTAATATATATGTATTATATAGCATGGACACGATCTCTTTATACTTTTATTTATATAAAGAGAAATCTAAAAGTGAAAAGTTCACGTTTCTTTCACAAAGGAAAAGCCAATGAATGATGTAAATGAATCATGTTTCATCATCCTTAATCTTTGGCTCTGTACTACAGGAAGCTAATAAAAAAAAAAGTAATGGCCAACATCAAGCCACAGAATTGGACTGGATGATATGATTTATTACTTGGATCTCTTTTCTTCTTATTTAGTTATACAACATATATAGCTGCAGAATCAATAGCTTCCAAACATATTGTAACAGTCTAAAAATAAAATCTAAAAAAAAGGGGGTCTGGAGAACCCTTTGTTCAGCCTCATCTCTTTCTCTGGGAAGGTGATGGAACAAATTATGCTAGAAAGCATTTAAAAACAAGAAGGCCAGGAAAGATTTAGATTATTCAGCATGGATTTGCTAATGGGAAATTAAGCCTGACCAATCTTTTAGCCTTCTGTAACGATATTTTTTTTTTCTCAGTGGATAAGGAGAGAACAGTGGATGTTGTTTAAGTTAACTTTACCTTGACTTTTAACACTATCTCCTACAACATCCTCAGAGACAAACTAATGAAGTACAGGATGGTACACTGAGGTGGCTGAAAAGTGGCCAATTTCCAGTATCTAGGGGTTGTGATCAGTGACACAAAGTTCAGCTGGAGGCCAGTCACGAGTGGTGTACACCAGGAGTCAATATTGGGGCCAATACTCTTTAATTTCTTCGTTGGGAAGGTTGGATGTGGTGCTTAGGGACATGGTTTAGAGGGTGATATTGGTGGTTGGGGAACAGTTGGATCAGATGATCTTGGAGGTCTTTTCCAACTTTAATGTTTCTATGAGTCTATGACTGGGATGATGTGACAAAGCACACCTTCAGCAGGTTTGCAGATGATACAAAATGGGAAGGAGTGGCTGGATATGCCATTCAGAGGGACTTCAGTGGGCTGGAGAAATGGGTTGACAGAATCTTTATGGGGTTCAACAAGGGGAAATGCCAAGTCCTACCTGGTGCAAGGAATAGCACCAGGCACCAGGACTGGAAATGGCAGACCAGCTGGAAAGCTGCTACACAGAAAAGGTTCTGGGGATTCTAATGGACAAAGATGAGCCAGCAATGTGCCCTTGTGGCAAAGCTGGTTAACAGTCTCCATGTCTGCATTAGGCAGAATGTTGCCAGCAGATCGAGAGAGGTGATTTTTCTCCTATGCTCAGCCCTTCTGAGACACATCTGGGTGCTATGTCCATCTCCAGGCTCCACAGTACAAAAGATACATTGATGTACTGGAACAAATCCAGTGCAGTGCCACAAAGATGATTTGGGCTTTGGAGCATCCTTTTTATCATGAAAGCCTGAGAGAGATGAGTCTGTTCTCTGCCTAGAGAAATAAAGGCTCAAGGGGATCTTATCCTTGTGGGTAAATACCTGATGGGTGGAAGCAGACTCTTCTCAGTGGTGCACAGTGACAGGACAAGAGGCAATGGGAATGAACTGGAACATTGGAATTTCCATTTAAAAAACAAGAAAAATGTTTTTGCCTGTGAGGGTGATCAAACACTGGAACAAGTTGTCCAAAGAGGCTGTAGTCTCCATCTTTGGGAGATATTCAAAACCTGACTGGATGCAACCTTGAGTAACATGTTCTAGTTGACCCTGCTTTGAGCAGGGTGTTGGACTAGGTGATGTCCAGTGGTGCCCTCCAACATCAGCTGTTCTGTGATTCTTTACTATGGGAAACATAGCTAAGAAGCTTAACTTAGAAAATATATAATATGAAATGCAGCATGCTCCATTGTTGAGGAACAGTGAGGAAATGAAACTCCACTGTTCATGTGATCACTGAGAAAACTCCCCTTCAGGGTATGTATCAAACAGATTCCCTTGCACTGTTATCACAGTATTGTGTAGGAGAGATCCTTATCTTTCTTACAGGATGGGCACTACAGTATTTTTTGCAGTTCATACCATTTGAACCTGGGCACATGGAGGACAGTTCACGTACAGCTTCTGTATTTGCCCTGAATCTTACTTTCTTTTCTTGAATGAGATATATAAAAAGCAGACACGTTCCCTCCTCTTCCAGCCTGGTCTTTAAGAAAGAAGGAAAGTATAAATACACTTTCCTGAGTCTACAGTCTATACAGAGAAACTGGTGTTGTAATATTAAAACCACAGAGTTTACCGTCCCTATAAGGACCTGTTCTGTTCAACTGACGTGTCACACCAGGGTAATGTTTACTGTTTATTTTACTGCTTGCCTAATGCATAAGTTCAAGTATAAACCAAAGAAGGTAATAGGTTAAAATCTCTTTTCCAATGAAAGCAATGAGACCTTTCATATTCATTTCAAAAGAGCTAAGATTTTACTCTGTGTACATGGCTTAACAGTCTGCAGGATCTGTAAAAGGATGCTGTCTAACACAGTAGTGATATCAACAGGATTCCAAGGGTTAGAGCAGATACAGAGAGTCCAATTTTATGCTAAATGCATTTTAGTTGTTATAATGCAAGTGACAGAGCTCTTTCATAACCTCAATAATTTTTTCCCCTTTGTTTATTTTGTGAATGTTTATAGATGTGGGCAGAAAAAAATATATTTTTGAGCTATAACAAAACTGTTTCAGTTAGCGAAAAAGCAAAAACTTACACTTCTGAAAAGAGCACTGTAGTGTCACATTTATTTATTCCCTGGCAAAAGCATGGTTCCATCTCTTGCTTTTTACTGCTTTTTTTTTTTTTTTTTTTAATCCATTCTGTGAAATAAAGTTGTCTACTTTCTGTACTTGCTGAAAATACACCCATTAATTTCAAACCAAACTGAATTTATTCAGCTTATTTCTGACAAAACAAATCTGCCAGAATCAAAAACCATGGTGAAAAGAATGCCTTATTTATTGCTAAGATATTGTATAACTTCAGGCAAAACAGGGTTTGTGGGACTGCAGTCAGATCTGGGGGGGACACTTCTGTGTCAATACACTTTCTTCTCTTTGAGTTTTCCTGAAAATAGATCTCTGTGAAGTGAAACACTTCACATTTCTTTCTTCTAAAAAGGTTTCTTGCCACAGTTTCCAGCTTAACCATGACTCTGGCTGCTTTGTAGCTGCCCTAAGAGCCTCAGAGGTGTCTTTTTTTTTTTTTTTTTTGGCTACCAGCTCTTCCCTACAGGTTGCTCAGGTTTTCTTCCTCCAGACCTGTTTTTTAGGCTACCTCCTTTGACCAACTGCAATTTCTGCAGAAGATTTAAATTCAGTTTAGCAGCTGCAGTTCTCTAAGATTAAGCGGGGGCTAACCACTTCTGAGCTGTATGGAAGGAGCCTGAGTATCCTCTGCTGGGCAGCTAAGCTTTGAGAGACTTGTGATGTGATTTTCCTTTCCATTGTGTATTTACAGCAATTTGGTGTGCTGACAAGTGAGGAAGGTGTCACTTACACTGCTCAGGGGGCCAAAAGGATGTTCATGAGCCATCTCATAAAGATTCGCAGCAGGTTTGCAACCTATGGACAGGAGTCTCTGAGGTGTCCATGGTTCTATGGCATCCTTCATAATCATCATCTCACACCAAAAATGAGAATAAATAAATTACCAAATGCTCACTGAGGATGGAATTGACACATCTGCAATGACATTAGGCACTATAGCTTTCTGGACAGGGCCCATCTTTGATGCATTTGAACTACAATTATCACATTAAGTCCTTGAGCCTTAGTTATTAATGCAATGCCAATCAATTAGTAATGATTAAAAGTCTTCTTGGGATCTAAGTAGTTCATGGACTAGTTCTCAGCAGAATTTCACTTTGTGTGTTATTTTTATATTGTTAATCTTTCAGTAGCCTCTTTTTTAATGTGTTCTTGCTCAAGTTTTCCACTGTACCCAGCCCATACCCAGCCCATAGATAACAGCTGCATCTACGTGGACCTGCCTTTCTTTATGTCATTGTGCTTTGTATTCACAGAGGATCAAACACAACATAGATGCAGCCAAAGTACACTTATTGTGCTGCGTTCAGATGATCTGAGCAGCAGATTATTGCTGCCTGAATCAGAGCAATTCATTAATAATTTCTGAGACCAGCAAGAACTCGGGTAACTCAGAAATGGTCTGACTGCATGAAAAAATACAGATCCCTTTGCTTTGGGAAAATATTGGGTGTATTGAATGGCAGGCAAAAAAAAAAACAAACGTTGCGCATAAATGAGTTAAGAGTTTCCATGATCTTTGTTCCATGCTCTCAGGCCCTCGGTGCAGGTTTTGCCTTTGCAGGACAGTGTTATCTCATGTCACCACTTGGTTCCGGTCAGAGCTGGCCCCTGGTGACACAGCAGCTGCCTGACAGGTCAGCAGCAATCCCCCATCCCCGTATCACCTAGCACTCTCTCTAGCCTTGTTTGTGCCAGCTTAGCGATACCAGCTACATGTTTCCATTCATTACTGCCCCTGCTTACTTTGGTGACAGTGCTGAGCACTTTGATTTCTACTGTGCATGCTCTTGAGGGGACAGATTTTTTTTCCTTGTCCATGTTTTTCTGCATTTTGACAAAGGACTTACAAAATGTAGTATCCCAGAGAAGAAATACTGGGCATGTAAAGCTCTAATGCATCTTGGCAATGTGCACATGTCTTTTTGTATAGCTAAAATTGGTAGAAGTGTTAACAGGGAGAAAGGACTTCATCATGTCAGTTCTGTTGTTTAGTTTTTGCTTCTTCCACTCTTAGCCAGGGTTTCTTTTGGGACCTTTTGAAGGGCAGTGTTTCAGAGACAGAGGTTGAAAAGCCACAGTTCCCATTAGCAGTTCTGCTCTGACTTTGCTTAAGCAGTTAAGACAACACTCATGATATCCAACACTTAACATTACTGGCACCCTCAGGTTGTGGTTCAGGGCTTTTTTAGACCCCATTGATCAAATGGATTCTTGGCTGGATTTAGGGCCAGAGATAGGTTCCCTTCTGGGCTGGGAAGCTCAAAGGTCCTCAAGCTGGGGACTGTTTAATATGGGACTTGCCTTCCCTGTTCATTACATTCCCCATTGTTAGGACGGCTACAGCAGTTTGTCTGCATGTAAGCACTGTGGTGGGAATCAACCGATTATAAAGGGCTTGCATATGTCTGTGAAGGCCTTGAGAGGTAGCAGACAGTGCACATTAGCAAGGAGTTATTTGTGTGCCAAAATCCAGGATTGCTACATTGATATTAGGAAATTGGGGTTTCTGCTGTTTTCTGGTGACCTCTGGGATTTGCCTGAGGACTGGAAGCATGAGGAAGCCAGCTGCAACCCTTGCCAGCCTGCAGCTGCTGCAATCCCAATCCACTTTTTTGCAGTTTTAGGGTGCTGGATCTGTGTGAGTTGCCTGTAGCCCTTTTGCAACAGGACTATTCCAACACATGCAACTAAACATGCGAGGTATATATCTTTGGTCATTCCCCTGGCTCTCATTTCGGCATCTGAAAAAAGGTGCCATCAATGCTGTTAGAGCATCTGTAGACTCTAGGGATGTCCTTCAGACTGAGGAAACCCTCTGCAGTCCAGCAGCTAGTCTGCTTCTGTTTTGTATGTGTGTGAAGGTCACCAGGCTTCATTTGAAAACATTTGTGTTAAGCTACACTTGCAGTTCAACCGTAAGATCCAGTCAGGATGGGCAGGAATTTCCCTAAGAGAGAACTACTGTTTGGAGATCTCTGAGGGAATCATGTGATTTGAAAACTTTAAATTTCATCTCCTTTGTATCAGCATTATCTTTCCCAGAAAATGTTTGGTTTCGTAAGATTAACAAGATCAGATAACATGCATTAATTATTCAGTACTCTTCAAATTTTATTCATGTTAGATGCAGTGGGATCTTGCTATCTGAAGCATGGATATATGAATATTTCAGATACAGAAAATCTGGCAAATGTAGATTTTGTGGATTGCTTACTTGAAGTTCTTTAGTTTGCTGGGACATGTTTTGATTTCATAATGCATAGCTGACATACCTCTTTATTTATAAATACACAAATTTGTATATATCGGTAGCTGTCTGGCATGTTGAACAGCTGTTTAATGATGGGGTTTTAAAGACATGAGTAAACAGAATTTTTAAATGTGTTTGTTTTTCCTTCCACAGTTACCTAATGACAGTGTTGGTATTGGTTTAGCTGGTTCTGAGCATACAGTTGTTGTAAGGTAATACCAGCAAAATACTCCTGTGAGCAGATGGCAAGGGAATGGCCCCACATGGCCACAGGAGCAATAAGTGGGTGAAAACCCTCTTTTAAAAGTACCAGGGTTTTCAGGTTGTCTGTGGGGTGTGTGAACAAGGACTTACATAAACTGCTTGTAAACTGTAAGTTCAGACATCAGACTGGACTCAGATCTAAGAGTTTCAAGTCTGTTGATTCAGCCTTTGAATTTGTTTTGCTTCATTGCTGCTGGGAAGCAGATGTAGAGAGCATGTTTACACTATCAGATAACTTATCTGCCTAGTTTACACCTGGTCCCCTGCCTAGATATTAGTCCACTCTCAAGCTTCCTTTTCTAGTGAACCAGACTTCTCCAAAACAAAATATAGATGTGGTTCTACGGGGAGTTACTCTCAGAGCCCATTTTTAATGGACTCCGGAGGTCACACCCTAGCTCCCTTTGCACTGTGCAAAGCTCCAGCTTTCTCCAGCAGGCCTTATACCTCTCTCTGCTCCTCTGAACACCCTCGCCTTATGGTCTCACACTATTTTAGGCACTTTGAGGTGACTCCTTCTGCTGCTCCATCACGACTTGGTGTCCAAAGAGATCTGCAGTCTGATGCTGTGCAATGTAGATGTAGCCAGTATTGGCTTGAGATGTAGGGCTTACTATCTAGGATGGTATTTGTGTACAAGTGTAGACACAGCCACTGCTAACCGCCCCCAAAAGTGTGTCATCAGGAGCACAAGGTGGTGTTTCAATCTTGCTAGTCACATCACAGCAATGTTGTCCTACACATCACCCAATTTAGCAGAAAGGGTGGGCTCCACAGGATCTCCTGAGTGGTGAACAATATGGGATCAACTGGACTAAATACTATCAGTGTACTTTCAAAGACCTGGGGTTCTAGGCAAAACTGGTGTGGATTTTATGTATCTCTGGGTTTGTAATCATCCTGTTGGACCACTTGTATTTACTCAGAATGTGCAGATGTGAGACATGATGTCAGACAGATGCTCATAAGTCCTTTCCCTGATAAGTTCCTTCTGTTTGTAAAGCAGCAATGACAAGATACCTCAAATAAACTCAAGGACCCTTTGAGTTGGAAAAGGGGCAGCCAGTGGCAACAAACCACAGTGGCCTTTTCCAGACAAACTCTTGTGTTATTAGTGCTATTTTTGAACAACTATAGTATTTGCTGTAGCTCTTGATTAGAAAAATTCATTTAAAAAAAAAAAAAGAAAGAAACAAAGAAAAAAGAAAATAAGCAAAAGGAGATCTGTAAGTTGCAATTAAAACCTATCTCAGATTTTACTGGTGATCTTATGTATATATTTATACATATATGTATGGGTTGGTTGCAGAGAATGTTCAACTTCTAGAGGGGTGAATTTATTATTCCAATTTTCAGGGAATGGAAGAGAAATTCTCATCCATACTGCAGTACCTCAACCCACTGTATCAGCCGAGGGCATACAGATATCTCTCCAGAGACTACTTGAATAAAGTGTCAGTTCCAGAAGAACGTGGATGAAATCCACTTTGAGTTGGGTGATAATTCAAGAAAACATCAGTCTCACTGTGTTTATATTTGCTGCCTTCCTGTTAGGCTTTGAAACTTATATGTGAGGACTGACAGAAAATACAAATGAACCATGGTTTGAAAAACAAATGGAACAATTCTTTGAAAGTTTTGAAGGATACATTTTAACTTTGCAGTGTAGCTTCAACTGAGAACATAATGCTGTAGCTCTAATGTCATTATATGCACTGATGATTACTTAGGCTAAAAGAAACTGGCAGAACTGGGGAAGAAAGAAAATATGGGTTAAGCCTGTTCAAATGGAAATTCTTGCAGTTATTGTACTCGGTGCTTTAATGCATAAATAACAAACGGGAAAGTGAGAAGTTTTAAGGTGCTGCCTATATAAATAACTAGCAAGAATTTAGAAGGGGGAAAAGGTTGTTACTCATGGTCTGGAAAAAAATCAGACAGATGCAGTGTCTTGTGTTTGCCTCTCTTTCCTGTCTGGCTCTTTACAAGCTTTTTCTCACTGCTTTTTAAAGCACCCTCCGTTCTTACACTCTCTTGTCTATGCTGCTTTGCTCCCTCGTGCATTGCCTTGAATGTTGGCAGCAAAGTGAGACTCACTGGAATGATAATCTTGGTGCTGCCTGGATGAGCAGCCCAGGAGATCAGCCTCCTGGTCCCTTTCTGTTTTCCTGGCAACACATTCCTCCCTGCCATGTAATGGGGCCGAAGGGTGAGGAAGGGGACGGAGAACAACACATCACCACGAACAGTGGACCACCACTCAACTGAGAGCCAGGGTGGTCAGATGGACATATGTACTCCTGACTGTCACCTTGGTCCAAACCATCAGGTCTCTGAACCAGACTCAGTTTGGAAGCTGTTTAGAAACTATGCATAGGACACAGCTTGTGCTGTTAGAGCTTAATTAGGGGGATAAAATTTGGATGCTAAGCCAGGCATGCATTACCCTCAACTGCTGTTCATGCTGCCCGATGCACTCTGTTCTGTGTTGTGTGAATTTGGCAGTTCCTTCATCCACGACATAGCAGAACTTGGTCTTCTGCTAATAGGTCTGTAGAAGAGTGGCTGTCTGATGTTTCAAAATCTTGCAATAAGTGAAGCTACCAGCCTGTTTTTCCCACCTGACTTTGTAAACATGCTTACTTATAGGCTTTACAGTAAGGACTGATACTGGCTTTAGAAATGGCAGTCCTGAAATATTTTCTTTCCTCTACTTAGTTTTATAAGTTCAGTCTTCCTCTGAAACTTCTTCCCAAAAGGTTTTAAGAAAGTTATTAAGATATCGTCATCTTTTCCCTCCAGTGGAAAGTGGTAGGCTCAGAGGGGATACTCTTAATTCATGACTGTTTTTGACTCGGCAGCTCCCTGGTCATATTATCTTAAACTTGCTAAATGGGTCTTCAGTTCACTTTCCCTTAAGATTGCACTGTTATTCCAGGGAAGTGCTGTGTATGCCTGGCCTATTTGTTCCCTTCCCTGTGCATCTGTTTGCAGACAGTGTTGGAGATAAAACTTTGATCTGAACCAGTGCAGCTGCTCCTATTCTCTAACACACCGGTGTATCCTAATATCTAATATCACAACCAGTTCTTTGTGAGAAGGTTCACATATCTATTCAAATATAAGAGGTTTGTCATTTATCTACCCATGGCATAGTGTAGGTAGTCAGGTATTGTTGCTATTAGTTCTTCATTGGTTACTTTATCCTACACACAAGCACAAAGTACAGACATACGCAGAGGACAAAATGATGTATCTGTGCATATACATGTATAAATAAAGATAAACATAGATATGTATACACCTCTACCTACAAGCATGTGCAATTAAACACATGAATGGTGACAGATACAGCAAGGAAGAGGGATAAACAAAAGCACCATAAAGCTGTCTTGGTTCAATTCTGCACTTCTAACATTTCCCTTGTTTCATGACTTGAGACTGATAGAACTTGGACTGTATCTTTTGGCAACATTATTCCTAGCAAAGGCCAGGCTGAAGAAATACAGTAAAAGATTATACTGGGTAACAGGAAACAATAATTCACACCAATGTGAAGTTAACGAAACTTCAGCCAGACTTGTTTCTACAAAATCTTTCTGTATCTTTTTTTTTTTTTTTTTTTTTTTTTATTCCCTGGCAATTAGATAGATTTAGCTAACAAGCCACAATGTCTTGTAAAATGTTTAGTGCTGTATTTCTGAAAGTATAAGTGGAGGCATAACTTTAATGAGGATATCCTGTAGGTAAAAAAAGGAATGAAGAGCTGTCCTGTGGATCTAACTGTGCCAAAGCAGTCAATATATAATGGAAATGTTGATATGATTTTACACAATGACTTTTCAGAATATTTCCTTAGTCCTTTTCTCTAGGAGATCAGGTGAAAACTGCCCCCAGCATATTTAGAATAAGAAAAAGCTTGTATTATTAAAACTGCCAAATTAAGAATTTATAAGAAAAGGTTGCAATTTAGTTTGCTCTACATTAATTCAGTCCTATTGGGTTGAAGTGGGCAATTCTTCTTATTATTATTTTTATTTTTAATTTTGGCATTTGTCATGTGTCAAAGAAAAACTGCTTTGGGGAGGCCAAAAGTCTTGAGAAGTCACCCAATCTGATTAATACTATGTCTGAAGCAAAATCTGGAGAGAAAAAAAAAAATCAACGTATTTCACTAAAGCATTTGGAAACGTCTTGTTGGGGAAGTAGGGGTTCAATGTAAGGCACCATTTCCTAAACAGGGTTACAGGAATAGTGGTTCTCTCTTCTCTTCTGGAGTCTAGTTTGTTGGAAAGCCGTAGCGCAAAACATTGTTAGGACCCAAGAATGAGGGTCTGGCCTGAGGAAGCTAAAAGGTGAGATGGCTTCCTGGACAGCTGTCCCAAATGTCTGTGGGTTCCAAGCAGCAAGACTGAAGCTTCTCTCCCAGCTAGAGAATAGAGTCTCCTTGTGAAAACAGACTTGAGTTTTGTAATTTGCTTGTGTTCAGCAGCTAAAATGCCCAGAAACAAATGATCAAACATCAGAATTTAGCAAAATATTTCAAATAACATAAACTTTCCCTCTCCCTCTCCCTCTCCCTCTCCCTCTCCCTCTCCCTCTCCCTCTCCCTCTCCCTCTCCCTCTCCCTCTCCCTCTCCCTCTCCCTCTCCCTCTCCCTCTCCCTTTCCCTTTCCCTTTCCCTTTCCCTTTCCCTTTCCCTATTCCTTTCCCTTTCCTCTTTCTTTCTTTCTTTCTTTCTTTCTTTCTTTCTTTCTTTCTTTCTTTCTTTCTTTCTTTCTTTCTCTCTCTCTCTCTCTCTCTTTCTCTTTTTCTCTCTTTCTCTCTTTCTCTCTTTCTTTCTCTCTTTCTCTCTTTCTCTCTCTCTCTCTCTCTCTTCTCTCTCTCTTTCTTTCTCTCTTTCTCTCTTTCTCTCTCTTCTCTCTTTCTCTCTTTCTCTCTTTCTTTCTTTCTTTCTTTCTTTCTTTCTTTTTCTTTCTTTCTTTCTTTCTTTCTTTCTTTTTCTTTCTTTCTTTCTTCTTTCTCTCTTTCTCTCTTTCTTCTTTCTCTCTCTCTCTCTTTCTCTCTTTCTCTCTCTTCTCTTTCCCTCTTTCCCTCTTTCCCTCTTTCCCTCTCTTCCTTTCTTTCCTTTCCTTTCCTTTCCTTTCCTTTCCTTTCCTTTCCTTTCCTTTCCTTTCCTTTCCTTTCCTTTCCTTTCCTTTCCTTTCCTTTCCTTTCCTTTCCTTTCCTTTCCTTTCCTTTCCTTTCCTTTCCTTTCCTTTCCTTTCCTTTCCTTTCCTTTCCTTTCCTTTCCTTTCCTTTCCTTTCCTTTCCTTTCCTTTCCTTTCCTTTCCTTTCCTTTCCTTTCCTTTCCTTTCCTTTCCTTTCCTTTCCTTTCCTTTCCTTTCCTTTCCTTTCCTTTCCTTTCCTTTCCTTTCCTTTCCTTTCCTTTCCTTTCCTTTCCTTTCCTTTCCTTTCCTTTCCTTTCCTTTCCTTTCCTTTCCTTTCCTTTCCTTTCCTTTCCTTTCCTTTCCTTTCCTTTCCTTTCCTTTCCTTTCCTTTCCTTTCCTTTCCTTTCCTTTCCTTTCCTTTCCTTTCCTTTCCTTTCCTTTCCTTTCCTTTCCTTTCCTTTCCTTTCCTTTCCTTTCCTTTCCTTTCCTTTCCTTTCCTTTCCTTTCCTTTCCTTTCCTTTCCTTTCCTTTCCTTCCTTTCCTTTCCTTTCCTTTCCTTTCCTTTCCTTTCCCTTTTTCCCTTTCCTTTCCTTTCCTTTTTCCTTTCCTTTCCTTTCCTTTCCTTTCCTTTCCTTTCCTTTCCTTTCCTTTCCTTTTTCCTTTCCTTTCCGTTTTTTTTTTTTTTTTCACACAAAACACCCTATTCTTTCTTGATCAATTTTGGGTTGTTCCAAGACCTTTTTATACTGAAGAGTGAATTGAAAAAGTACACATTTACATCTGCATTTTTGCAGATGTTTGTTTGTACAGAACAAAGGCTTTTGTATGTTTTTTTTTTTTAAGAATCTTTCCAACAATGCCAGGAAAATGTGGTTGGATGGCGCAGTGTTGTATTTCTTGTGAATCTCCACAGAGTGAGGACAGCATATGGGGTAATGTGAGTTCTTCTGCTTAGGCAGACAGAACAGGGATTTGGAGGGGGCTGTTCTTGTACGCTTGGCATAGGCATTTGCTTCCGTATGTACAAAGGCTAGTTTGTCTCTTCTGAATACAGCCAAGCTCCCTGGAGAGAATGTCAATATTGACAAATAGGGAAAGTGGGGAGATAAGGGTGGGGGCTACGTCCTCAGCCTGATCATAGTGAGGTAAGGATTTCAAGCGTGGCCTCTTGCAGTAGGTAGGGTTGCATAGCAACCTCATTTGGGTTCTCATGCAAACAGTAAGCAAAAGCAGCTCCCTTGTTTACTTGAGCATTAGCCTCGTTACCCTTCCTCTTCTCTTTTGAACCAGTAGCTCCCAAATCTCCTCCTACGTACAACCGGCAGAGCGTTGACGTCTTCAAGCACTTTGGCTGATACACCAAATGACTATCTCCTAATCCTTGGTTGCAAGTTTCAGTACACACACTGTCTCTTCATGAAACACAACCATGTTTGAGACAAATGCACTCTGAAAGCAGACCCTACCTCTTGGTGTAGTTCTGTGTGAAGGGAGACTGGGCCCCTTGTAGTGTCTGGATTTTACTTCCTAATTCCTCCTCTGTGGAGGGGAACAGAGGGGGAATGCTGTTAAGATATTCCCTTCTGCCAAAAATGAGCTGATAGAGTGGGTGTATGTTATCTTCTTGTAACCATGGGAACAGACAAAAAATTAGTGGGTTGGATACAACCAGACTGTTTTCAATTTCTACAAAGTCAGAGCTCCCTTTCATCCTGGCCTGGCATTGACAGCATTGGTTCAGCAACTGGCACTGGTCAAAGTTATGTTTACTGCAGAGAATATTTCTACTGTGATATTAGGTCTTGTAGTGCACCTAACTTCAGAAAAGCTTGTTTCTCTTGAATTTTGAGTTTCTTTTCTTTGCTTGTTACAAACCTCCCTCAGTAATGTATATCCCTTATTAAAGTCACAACTCGCCTATGACGTCATTGCAGCACACATCTGGATAGTGCATTATGAATACACTCCAGGAATGCTAGAGTGCAACTTATGGGAATAGTTTTGTAATTTTTATATTTTGCATTAATTTCATATTATTGAAAATACACAGTATGTAAAATATATTATAAACTTTTCATGAATTGTGCTAGTGCCTCCTAAATGAATGTATTCACTTGTAAGCATTCAGAACGCAAATTAGCATTAATGGTCTGTACTTTAAAACTGACTGCATAAGTACTAACAACTGAAAGCTTACATCCAGATGACAAAATACGCTTTCCTGAGTCCCAGACTTTATGGTGTATGTACAACTCTCTTTCAGGGCTCTCTTCTTGTGATTACGGTATATAAAAACATAGGGATAAAACAGTAACAATCACAGCAGAGTTAAGGTCTGTGGTGGAAGGTTACAAATTCCATAAAATTGCTCCTAATGCCCTAGGCTGGCTGATGTGTCCAGGCAGACACAGGGTTCGAGGAACTTCACTTTTTCCCCGCAACAGTTTCAGAGCTGCAGCTGAGACTCAGCTGGATCATGGTCAAACTGAAGCAATTTTTGGTTGCTGTGATTCATGGAAACAAGCCCAGAGCTTCCTATGGGCTCCACCTCAGCCAAGAATCTCCAGAGGGCTGAAGGCTGTAAATTCATCCCGCTTGCTCTGATAGGTCCCTACACAACTTACAGCCATATCTCTTTCACTTGATAATGTGTGGAAAAGAGAGTGAGACTGTGTATATAAGACCCTATGATGGTGCCATCATCAATCATTTTTGACTCTGCAACTCATGAGTACAGTGAATAATGTCTAGAATTAGGTCTACGTGTTTATGGATGCCTAAGGTGAAGGACAGAACACCCTGCTTTATCTGTCTGCATATATGAATAAAAAAAAAAATCTGTATCATGGAATGTAAAGTAATTATTTTCTGGATGAAGCATTAATTGAAAACAGAATCATGAACTATATGTGTGTATATATATAATACATACACACAGTCAGTATATATGTGTATATATTTACACATGTATAAAATATGTGTAAATATGCATGTATGCATAGGTAGATGTATATATTTGTATGTATATTTGTATAAATGGTTGCATGTACATGTATATATGCCCAAATACATTTATATATTATGTATATATATGTGTACATGTGTGTGTGTGCATGTACACATTTACCATGTACCAGGGAAACCGCTGCAGACTACCTCTTGGTTACTACATCTGTTTCCCTTCAGTCCTCTCTGCTGGTGTGTTTTATCTTGGTGTTCCAATTTTGTGGACCATCAAAAATATTCCTTATATTTACTCAGTCAAAATTCATACTGTAATTGCTGTCAGAGCCTGGCTGCTTGCAAGGAGTCACTTGGAAACGCTCTCCTCACGAATGTGAGTTCAGAAAGTGAACTCTAATGAGCCTTTTCCTCCTCAATTAACTCACCATGGAAAGAAGTCTGGTGCTGGCTGCTTTGCCTTCAGTTCTGCAGTCTGAGATGGGGGTGAATGCTGGAAGATTTGCGTGGCGTTAGCACAAATGCAAAGCTTGGGAAAGCTCTCTCCTGGGGTAGGCAAATGCTCAGGATATCCGTCAAAGGTTATCTTCCCTCTGCAGATAGGCATATTCCTTCTTTCAAATAATCTCTCTCCCTCTGATAGGGGTAGCAAGAGCCTCTAATTCATTTTGCTTTTTTGGGTGCCCTGCTTCCAACAGAAGGAAAAAAAAAAAAGTTAGAGAACATTATTTGGCAGGATGTACTGCTGTTAGTTATTAAATGAGTGTGTTTGATTTAGCACTAATGGGCCTTTGGACTCTAGACAAATGTCAGAAGCAAATAAATACTGGATCCTTGTGATATGCAAAAAAATTCTTTATTTCACTGAATTCTATCTGTTCTCAGAACCACAGAAATTGCAAAAAACAGACAAGAGCCTCATCCGTAGAAAAGGGAAGGAGACTATTTGAAAGAAAGACTCAGCAGTGGGTGGGTAGTTGATTTTGTTGTTGCTGTTGTTGTTAGAAACTGTCTAACAAAATGAACAGAGCTGTAAGGTACCGCGAGAGCTTGCCTAGTCTCCTCTTCCCTAATGGCAGGATCAGCTCAATCTGCAACATTTCTGGCTAGTGTTGGGCAGTGCTGTGATGAAAGACTTCAGTTGTGGAGAGTCTAGAGTCTCCCTGGGCAGTTTATCCCAGTGTATTCAACTATTAATACATCAGCCACTTATCAACCAATTTAATCTTTAGCCTTAATTTTCCACATTTTTTTTTTCTTTCCCTACTGGCCATACCAGATATAGAGCACAGTTGATTTCCCGCTCCTTTGCAATAACTTTTATGTATTCAAAGGCTTTCAGCAAGCCTTTTGTGTCTTGACAGAACATAATTGTTTTTTAAAACATGGAGAAACAATGTCACAGAACAGCAGTTCTACCCCTCTGGGGATCTGTGAGAAGCTGTGCTATCATGAACTGGTCTGCTACTCAGCAAGGTTTCATGAGCCTGGTGTGGGCCACTTACTACTCATGCTCCACCCATTGTCCATAGACCACAGTTTAGAAACCATTGATAATTTATCATTATTATTATTATTATTATTATTATTATTATTATTATTATTATTATTATTATTATTTTCTGTGAGAACTCCTATATGGGGCAGTTTTTTCTTCGTGTGGTAACATTGATATGGTACTTCCTACCCTGTACTATGTAGTCGAGCCAGATACTTTTGTTTAGTTTGCAATGATTTTTGCTTGTCTTCACTGCAGTGACACAGAAAACTGACCACTGTAGGAGTGAGCAAAATGCTCAAACGTTTTGAGATCTGTATGCATGGCTAATCTTCAGAATCAGATCTTGCAGTTAGAACGACGTCTATGGAATTAATTTGGATTAAGACCTACAGTAGAGAGCAATTTAATCTTGTATTCAAATTGGTAGAAAAGGTTAAACACTTGAAAACATTGCCTGTGTCATGAAATTAACCTGATGACATACATTTGGTGAAAGATATATCACAGATCAGAGAATCAAATATTTACAGATAGTGTAATTGAGAAGGTATTTGAATGAGTTTGAGTGTACAGTTCTTCCTTGCTCTAAATATGAACGTTTTGCTTGAATGGTGCCAATCAGGCCCTGAAGAGCTTTCTGTTATAATCATAGTATCCTTACAGCTTCATTTTATATTTTTTATTTTTATTTTTATTTTTTTCAGTCAGAGAGTTGTTTGGTTATATTATGCTGTGTCCTTTCTTTGTGTGCTCCAAGTGCCAATATTTTATATTAAAAAAAAAAATAAAAAAAAGCTGACTACACTGAACCATTTGCCTCTCTGTCTTCTTGGTAAGATCTGGTGGCAGGACAGACATGGAGTCCCCTTTGCTTGGGTTCTGACACTGATGCTTGTTCAGCCACAATATCTACAGTGGACCTTGCATGCCTCACTCGTTCATTCATTTATTTATCCATCAACTTTCTCTGTGAAAATTATTTCTGGACTAGGACTGTCTGAAATATTGAAAATTCTTCAGAAATGAACGGACAGGTATCTGAAGACTGTAATATTTTGTGGCTTCTGCATTTTTAATAACCATCCAGCATGTTTCATGCTTAATGTGTAGTCAACCTATAAGAGAAATGTGAGCCAAAAATGTTCTAAATGAAGTTAGAAGAATACTGGCTGAGCTGCAGTGAAAAACAACATCATATAACATCAAATGAAGCAGCAATTTAAATTCATCTGCTTTGCATGCTTGAACAACTTCTGAAATTGTTGAAAACTGTGACTGATTAAAAAGAAATGGCTATATGCTGTTGCAATGCTTGCTTATTTGAATTTAACAGTCTGATTGGAAATCTTTCCTCTATCCATATTAAATTTTATTAGGAGTATTAGAGCTAAGAATGGTTAATGCAGGCTTTGCCTCTCATAGCAAGGATCATTTGCAAAATCCCCTTTGACTGTAAAGGAGGCAGTATCGTAAAACTGGATGAGGATATATGTAAAGCTGAATAAACATTGTTAAATCATAAATGTTGAAACAGGAAAATGCCTAATGACTCTAAACAGGGTATTGTGTTTATCATTCTATTACCATAGAATCAACTGCGAAGAATCTATGATAGATTAGACAGAATACCAGAAACAGGGAGTTTGAATCTATTCAGAACATACCCATACAGCATTGTAACTACAGCAACTGAAGATATTTCCATCTTGGGTCAATATAAAAAAAAAATTACCTATTTGATAGTGATGTTTTTGTGTCTAGAATTAAATCTGTCATGTTATGGGTTATCCAGGGGATCTGCAGGGCAGTTCTAACACTGTAAGACTGGAAAAGTGTTTGTGTTATGGCCTTTCAGAGGTGTGGAAACTTAATGATATATTTCTGCATGCAAATATAAGTCTACATTTATGTCCATCACTTACAGTTAATCAAAAGGTGTATGCTATTTGTTTTGGGTAGGGCTTGTGTTAGGATGAGTCCTGTACAGTATATTCAGAAAATATCTGGAAAGGGGATGATGTGACAATTTGCTGACAAGAACAGATACAAAGAGTTTCAGAAGGATCTCATACTACTAAATTTCTGGATGATGAAATGACAGATGAAACTCCATGTAAATATAAAGTGATGCACAAATGAAAAACAGTACTGTATTTACATATTCAGTGATGAACTTTGAACTGCTATTACCATGGAAAAATGAGAATCTGGAGTTATCACAGTCAGTTTTATGTGCTTGTAACAGTAGTCAAATCCAAAAATTAAATGTAGGGCTTTTAGTATGAATTAAGGATCAAAACAAATATCATTATGTCTCTGTACAATTCCATTCTGTGACCTCATCTTGAATATGCTGTATAGTTCCTCATTTCTTCACTCTTTTCTTTCACTATATAAAGAGGTATTATAACACAACTGGAAGAGGTACAAAAAAGGCATAAGAAATGATCAAAGATAAGGATACACTGCTGTAGAAGAAGCAAATAAGGAGACTAAGATTCATCAGCCTGGAAACTTCTCTGAGGAGTATATAAAATCATAAGATGTATGAAGAATAGCAATATGAAATGATCTCTCAACACAAAGAGTAGAAGGTATGAAACCTCTAAAAGTCTAGTTCAAAATAAGAATAATAAAGGAAATATTTCTCCAAACACTGTGATGCAAAGGATGTGTTGCAGTACAGTAATTTAAAACAAAACAAAAAAAAAACAAACAAAAAGCAACAAAACCAACCAACCAACCAAAAAAAAAACCACCAATGTGGATTCAAAAGGTGACTGAGCAAACTTTTGGCAGAAAAATCTATGGCAATCTGTTAAGTACAGAGATCATAGATGCCATCTTTGGCTCAGAAAGTTTATGAGCCATACATAAATCATTGAAGTCTGGTGAATGCGCTGCGGAAATATCATTATATCCTTCTGCTGTCCTTATGCTCTGTGTTAGGCATCCACAACTAGTAGCTGATGGAGACAAATGCTGGGTCTTTATGTCTTAACTCAAATTGGCTGCTCAAACGTCTTTATGGTTTATCAAGACCAGTAAGGCGACGGTAAGGATGAGAAGAAGCCAGGAATATCTGTTAACAGCTATGCTAGCAACTGGCCTTCCTCCAAATGTTGTTAAGTACCTGTCTCAGCAGGATAAGTCACCTCCTGGAAGTCCCTATCTCTAAATTAATTCTGAAGCAGCCTGGCTAATTACCTTAGATCGGTTGCTTGCAGCTAATCCCTGGTCCTGTGAGATGGGGGGACAGTCTTCAGGATCTAAGAGCTCTACATTAAGCAGTGTAAGACTGCAACTTTGTGCGGTTGCTTCAGAGGTTATAGAAATTTATTTTTTTGACAGCAGTACTGCTATAAAGATGTGCAAATAGACCTATGAGTCAGGTAAAGAGAATCAGCACCAAGCATCTAGCATTGCTCCTTTCCAATTTGTGTAAACACATTAGTTAAAATCTCCCTTGACAACAATCTGTTCACAGCATACTCCTTCATTCCCATGTTATCTTTTCTTGTAGTTATCTTGTTTTGGCCTACCATAGCACCGTGCCCATCTGTTTATTCAGTTTAGTATCTTTTGTCACCTCCTGTTCTTTCTGCAGTGCTAAGAATGATAGCCCAAGACCTGCCCAGTCCCATTGGAGAAACTTTTTCCCTGTCCTGAAAACTTCCTTGGGAATTCCTATTCCCTTTAAGAAAGATCCCTCAGGCCCTACATGGCCAACTGACCACCATATCACCTAGCTTGTGACACTAAACTGGACCCAGGCCAAGATTTGAAAATGAGTCTTCCACATCTCAGACAAATTTAGGAAACTAAGCTAAAACCTTCCTTCTGTTCTGAGCAGCTTGCTTCCTAACCATATGGCTACTGATCACCCTACTGAGGTAAATGGAGTTTTCTGTCATGGTCTGACATGTCTTTAAAACTGGCACATTCTCATGAAAAATTACCTGACACACCGTAATCTCTTTGTTTAATCCCCATTTACAATATTTCATTCAGCCTGATCTTTTAGGCCTAAGTTTTACCATTAGGTCTTCAAGAAGTGATTTTTAACAGAGTTTTATCGTAGGATGCTTATTTTAGTTCCAAGGTTTTATCACCTGTGATATGAGCCAAACAACTTGGTTGAGTCACGCTGTGAAGACATTTCTCCTAAAGTACGTGTGACTTTATTTTTTCTTTTTCCATTCCTACCTCATTGATACATGTGATCTTTTGTCACATTACATATGAGCTTGAATTTTAAATTCTTTGAAATAGGTGTTGCTTTCAATATTTCCCTTGTTTAAGACACAAAGGAACAGTCATGGGAACCAATAAATAAGACTTCAAAAATGTAAGTGGTGGTAAGGTACCTTCTTGAAAAGTCTAAGACAGCAATGTTTCTCCGCCCTTCATTGGACACACTTCTACAGATCACAATCAATAAATGAGTGAAAATAAGTCTGTAATATCCAAAGTAGTCTTGTTAGCTGCTTGAGAAAAGGCTACCATCATTTCCCATATCTGCTCAGCAGAAGCAATTCATTTAACATGTGTTTTTTTCAAACCAGGAATTCCTTGCTTCTGTGCAGCTGCCTTTTTTTTTTTTTTTTTTCTTTTTTCCAGCATGCCTGCTTTTTCTGCCATCTAATAACACTTAATGGAGCTGCAAATTGTTATCAGCTTGGTATTGCTGTAGAGCCAGCTTACACAAATACCTGATAAGCACTGTAACACATTTCAGTGGATGAAAATTCATTGTACAGCGTTGCTTCCTTTTAACTTAATGTATTCCAGACCACTTGGACAGCTCACTTAATGAATCCCATTTTGTGCGGACAGCTGTGTTTGAGAGTTTGCCAGCCTCTCAAATGCTGGGGCCCATGTATGATGACCCAGGTGAGATCCTATAACAACCAAGAGGGTCATGATGACTGTCTTGTAACAAAGTGAAAACGGACCCCGGAGGGTCTATGGTTATAGCTATGGTTATAGCAGGGATGAAGTGCTTAAGAGTTCTATTTTTTGTCAGGCACCATGCACAGTGTGTTGAGCAGCAGCATAGCAGAAAGTGCTTCTGTGGCAGCTGCACTGGCTGCTGATCTGTTGTTTGGAAAGTTATCTGTATGTCTCTTACCCTCTGCAGGCATAGTCACATAACAGCAGTTATTTTTTATGTGTTAAAGTATCTCAGTATATGTAGGGAGTTTTCTTCACACTGTCCAGGTCAGATAGCAAAAGGTTATCATTGTTTTTATAGTGGGGAATTGAAATAATGGAGGCACCTCTGCTATGTCTAGCCACCTGAAAATCAGGCTTCAAGGCTTATCTGGTTTTCCAGCCTCTCTACAAAGTCACAGGTTTTTTTTCTCAGGACTGTTCACCCCATGAGAATGTAGACATCAACTCTGGGTGATATTTATTGCCTTCCAGCTGTGCATCTCTCCTGGTTGATTACAGCTGAAGTCAGCTGGGACGAACATAAGGATACTAAGAATGGTATTTGCACTTTCTGAAGGCATTTAGCCATCCAAAGATGCCGACCAGGTACTTCGGAAATCTTTAAAAGTATTTTCCACAAGCCCAAATCTCAGTGAGTGCTCCAGCTGGGCCCGGATGGCCTGTAGTGCTGTCCTCCTCTGGAATGAGTCCAGGAGACCTGTTCTCCCCTAGCATGCAGAAATGACCAGAGTGATTATGGGTGGCAGCAATCACTCTGCTTAATCTTGTGCCAGAAGCTCCTAAATTCTTCAAGTGGTCTCTGAGATCAAGGGATGAAGAATCTCTTTCTGACAGGAGGAAATAGGTCCAGAAGGATTTTCTCCAATGGCAGAAAGAAATTCTTGGGTTTTAAGTGAACACTACTGAGTCAGGTGAAATGTAAGTCTGAAATTTGTGCAGCTTTTGAGATGATATGAGAGTTTCTGGAGAAAGTCAAAAGTTCTGAAAACTTGGGGCTTTTATAAGTAGCCTAGACAAATTGCTGCAGAAATGTAATTTGGGAAACCATCCAGCATTGGCAGAGAAAAGAAATCCTACTTCCAATACATGTGACTCTAGGATTAATTCTTCTCTGACAGTTTTTTTTCTTTTTTTTGTAGTTTTAATTGACTTCTATTAATAACTTTTTGGTCATCCATAATACGTATGATGGCTCAAGTGTTAAACAGTATCAGCATTGTACCTCAGGTGTGGGCATTCTCCTGTGGAAGAAGTGTGACTCCTGTAGAGATGTGGGGAAAAAACTGGGAAAAAATAAATAAAGAAAGAAATTTGGCACATAACTTACATGTGCTTTCCTTCATGGCAGGGTGTCTACCTGAACTTTTTGCCTTTGAAACTTTCCTTCACAGTTGCTAAAGTTAGTCTGTAAATAACTGAAATAAATATGCATGAAGGTACTGTTAGAATAATATTATTAGTTTGTTTTCTCTTTTTAGGAACCTTGCAGAGTGTCAGACTCTGACGCCATTCCTGAACTGCAGACTCATCCTCTGGACCACCCTTCATTTCTATTTGTACAGAACCTAGCACTAAAAGGACCTACTTTTCCTGTAGCCCTCAAGCCATATAAATACATGTAAACAGTAATAACTGTCCACCAATGCACTTCAAAGAGGACCGCAGAGATCAGCAGAGGTCAGGTCCTCTTTAATTCCATGAAAACACTGGTAATGACCTTGAAAATTAGTAATGGTGGAAAATGATAGATATTTATTCCTGAGAAAAAACTTGCTGTTTCCAAAGAAGAAATCAACCCATACTTTGTGAGAGAAATGCACCACCTCTCTAAATTTAGATTTGAAAATGGCAGCCTCTCTACTCATGAAAGTGTGCATTCACCACTAAGGTACACAGTGGCCAGCTGAAAATCTGCCTGCCATTTAGTTGGTATTCAATTTACCTCTCTCTCTCAGGTCTCTTGGAATTAACATTCAGTAAATTTTAAGGGCAGACGTGGTAAGGACAGGCTGAGGATCTGTAAGTTCTGTAAACTCTGCCTGTCCTTTTCCTGAATAAATTAGGGCTATTTAAAAAGCCAGTATTTAATGATGCATGCGTAATAAAAATAATAAACAGTGTTCAAATTTTTAAACGTTTCACTCATCTGTTTTTCAAGCAACATCAATATGTTATTTATTTGCTGAGATTTGAGTCCAAATGGTTTTGTAATGACAACTGAAAAATGTGCACTGTGCTAGGAAGAGCCCAGGACCTCAGTAGAGAGGGACAGGTGTGACTTCATCACAGATTTTAAGTGCCGATGGTAGGGGGAATACTGTTTTGGTTATGTGTTGCCCTGTCTGTTAGATAATATTATAATGTCATATGAAGTTGGAGCTAGAAAGTTCAAAACTGCTCTAGAGATGTTTAATGGTGTGGGTATTTAGTTAGCAGAGTAGGTGGATGTTGGGATTATTTCAGATCAGAGCAGTTGCTTTTCCAAAATAACATCTCAAGTTTACAGATTACGAAGGAACAGATCAGATTGGGTGGTCATGGTGATCCCTATAATCTACACACTTTCAAAGCAGGCAAATTTCCAAATAGAAAATGTGTGAACTTTCTGTGTGGAGCCTATACACAGAAATATTCCTCTGGAGTGTACTTATAGTCAGTGGAGGAAAACAAAATTTTAGCAAAAATCCATTTCTTCACTAAGTAGCTATTGAAAACAAGCCAGCTGACTCTCCGAGGTGCCTTGTCCCTTTCCATTGCTACAACAGGGTTCAGGTGACCAGCTCACACAGATGTCATTAACTTGGTGAAAAATCTCCTGCCAGGTGGTGGTGGGGAAACAGCCTTCTCTTCAGAGAGTGAGGAGACAGGACATGGGCATGCCCCTGGCTGCTGGGGCACAGTTGCCTATACTGGCAACTTGCTGGCCTGGTTGTTGCACTGGGACAATTCACGCTCTCAGACAGTTCCCAAGAGTGTCTTAAAGTTAGCAGAGGCAGGGGACCATTCTCGCCCTTGGTTTGGGTGTGACCACTCCGTTTGGTGGGTAAGAGGGTCTGGTCTGGTCTGTTAGGTGGAGTCTGCCTGGCTGACCTCAGCATCAGAGAGAGGTCTCTGCTCAGTGTACAAATACAGAGGTAACTTTAATGCCTCTGTTGTCAGTGATGTGTTTTTTCTAGTCCCTTGAAAATGCTATTAGGTAAAAATATTGCATCTGTGCATTACCATGAATCTGCAGATTCTGTGAGGTGTAGTGTAAATAGCCTGTTCAGCTATGTTGGCCTGAACTTGTGGTGCCTTAGACAGATTTTCAGCCTTATGCTCCCCGAAAACCTGCTCTACAAAAGTTTAATCAGTTTCTAAGGATGCGGGCAGCCTTTTCCTCACCCTCAGGGACATCCCAGCACATGCCTCCAGCACAGACGTTCAGAGCTTTGCAACAGAAAGAGGAATGATATAAAACAAACATCTTCTATGTACTGTTTCATTTTCTTTCCTCCTAACTTTTCCCTGTATTGTTCTTCCCACATATCCTCTCTCACCCTTATTCACTGACCATGACTGGGGAAGATTTATGGGGAGAAATGTCCTTCTTTCCTTAATTCATTAGGAGAATCCGATTTTGCTCTCCCACCTATGCTTGTGTATGTTGTATGGAAGCAAAGGGTAAATATTAGGTTTTGCAGTGTTTGAGAATGGGCTAGCCAGAAGTGTGGCTGATGTTTTCAGATGAATTCATGGTGTATTTCACAGTAGTTGTGATTAAGTTTGAATGAAGTATTTAATGAATCAACATTTTTAACTTCTTTTTTTTTTATTGTAACTATTGGGCAAGCTAATCTATTGTAAACTCTTCTAGAATTAAGCATGGGACGCGGCCAAATACGCACCAGTTGTGACAAAATGGATCAATGCCATGGCTTTTGTAAATTGTTTTGTATTGTAAGACTGGCTAACATGCACAATTCAGCAAGAGTACTCATCAAGCAGGATTTGAACAGAATCTCTTGTGATCCAGAGGTAAACCCAGTAGCATTTTTGTTTAAAGACTCTTGTACAGTAATAATCTTCTGCTTCTATCACTCTCAAACTGGAACAGAAGCAGAGAAGAGCTCATTCTTTAGTGGAGAATGAGAATCTGTTACCCAGATGTAAGCCATGACCTTAAGGTGCACACCTTCCCACCATACACTGCAGCTGACATGTGAGCCCATATCAAAGCTTTCCTTAATCACTGCAGCTGGTAGCAAATTCATCTCATCTAGTGTGTGCCATACTTACATATGCCAGGACTCTACTTTTATTGTATCTTCTGTAACACCAGGACTGTAAATCCATATCTGAAATCTAAAATATGACTTTATGACGTGTACATTGATCTTTTTGAAATTTGCTCAAGCTCAAAAGATCGTAATTTTCCAGTTTCCTGAACTTTTTCTCTTGTGAAATATCCTTTATTTGTATATATATATACACATACACAAATGTATGAGAACGTATACATAACTAGTACAGCTGTTTCTGTACTGTTAAGCGAGTTATATAACAGAAGGCAGCGTGTATACTCTCTTGAAGGAAGAAAAAAGTGATTTTTTTTTTTTCTTCCAAATCAGAAGAAATTGATGTGATGTGTATTTTGGAATTTTTTGCTTCAAAATCTCATATTTAACAATAGATTAGACAAGGACAAGGCTCATCATACTAAAATAATTTCAGAACAGGCTTATGGATATAGAAATCAAAATGCAGTAAAGTTGACATTGTTCATACTAGAATCAAAGTAATACTATTACAGAGCTTGACCTTGTCAGCAGTTTATCATTTTCCTAGTCGCAGCATCCTTAATTTAGCTGATGTTAACAGATGTAAAAATTCTATTCTGACAACAGAAGGAAAGCTTTCCTTGAACATACCTGCTAAGAACACAGATTTTCTTTTATGAATGTATGTAACACAACAGATGGAGAGAACCACTATAACCCACAAAACTTTGGTGACATCTTAATTTTATGGGAATATGTTAATTAATTTGCCAACAGCATCGCTATAAATATCTCACACATCTTTCAACTACTTTCCCACCATCCTTAGGGTGAGAAGGATCCTTAGGGTGAGAAGGTTCTGAAGGGCAGAGGAGTCCAGGCTGGGCGCTCCTCAAGAAGGAAATCGTGATGGCACAGGAGCGGTCCGTCCCCACGTGCCCAAAGATGAGCCGGCGTGGAAGAAGACCGGCCTGGCTCAACAGAGAGTTGCGGCTGGAGCTTAGCAGAAAAAAGAGGGTTTATAATCTTTGGAAAAAAGGGGGGGCCACTGAGGAGGACTACAAGGATGTAGCGAGGCTGTGCAGGGAGAAAATTAGAAAGGCCAAAGCTCATCTGGAGCTCAATCTGGCTACTGCCGTTAAAGACAACAAAAAATCCTTTTACAAATACATCAACGCGAAACGGAGGACTAGGGAGAATCTCCATCCTTTACTGGATGCGAGGGGAAACCTAGTTACTAAGGATGAGGAAAAGGCTGAGGTGCTTAATGCCGCCTTTGCCTCAGTCTTTAGCGGCAATACCGGTTGTTCTCCGGACACCCAGTGCCCTGAGCTGGTGGAAGGGGATGGGGAGCAGGATGTGGCCTTCGCTATCCATGAGGAAATGGTTGGCGACCTGCTACGGAGCTTGGATGTGCGCAAGTCGATGGGGCCGGATGGGATCCACCCAAGGGTACTGAGAGAACTGGCGGAGGAGCTGGCCGAGCCGCTTTCCATCATTTATCGGCAGTCCTGGCTATCGGGGGAGGTCCCGGTTGACTGGCGGCTAGCCAATGTGACGCCCATCTATAAGAAGGGCCGGAGGGCAGACCCGGGGAACTATAGGCCTGTCAGTTTGACCTCAGTGCCGGGGAAGCTCATGGAGCAGATTATCTTGAGGGTCATCACGCGGCACTTGCAGGGCAAGCAGGCGATCAGGCCCAGTCAGCATGGGTTTATGAAAGGCAGGTCCTGCTTGACGAACCTGATCTCCTTCTATGACCAAGTGACGCGCTTGGTGGATGAGGGAAAGGCTGTGGACGTGGTCTACCTTGACCTCAGTAAGGCTTTTGACACCGTTCCCCACAACATTCTCCTCGAGAAACTGGCTGCTCGGGGCTTGGACTGGCGTACGCTTCGCTGGGTTAGAAACTGGCTGGATGGCCGGGCCCAGAGAGTTGTGGTGAATGGAGTCAAATCTGGTTGGAGGCCGGTCACTAGTGGAGTCCCCCAGGGCTCGGTACTGGGGCCGGTCCTCTTTAATATCTTTATTGATGATCTGGATGAGGGCGTCCAGTGCACCCTCAGTAAGTTTGCAGATGACACCAAGCTAAGTGCGTGTGTCGATCTGCTCGAGGGCAGGAAGGCTCTGCAGGAGGATCTGGATAGGCTGGAGCGATGGGCTGAGGTCAACTGCATGAAGTTCAACAAGGCCAAGTGCCGGGTCCTGCACCTGGGCTGCAACAACCCCAAGCAGAGCTACAGGCTGGGAGATGAGTGGCTGGAAAGCTGCCTGGCCGAGAAGGACCTGGGAGTATTGGTGGATAGTCGGCTGAATATGAGCCAGCAGTGTGCTCAGGTGGCCAAGAAGGCCAACGGCATCCTGGCCTGTATAGGAAGCAGTGTGGCCAGCAGGTCGAGGGAAGTGATTGTGCCCCTGTACTCGGCTCTGGTGAGGCCGCACCTCGAGTACTGTGTTCAGTTTTGGGCCCCTCGCTACAGGAAGGACATGGACGTGCTCGAGCGAGTCCAGAGAAGGGCGACCAAGCTGGTGAGGGGTCTGGAGAACAAGTCTTACGAGGAGCGGCTGAGGGAGCTGGGCTTGTTCAGCCTGGAGAAGAGGAGGCTCAGGGGCGACCTCATCGCTCTCTACAGTTACCTGAAAGGAGGCTGTAGAGAGGTGGGGGTTGGTCTATTCTCCCACGTGCCTAGTGACAGGACGAGGGGGAATGGGCTAAAGTTGCGACAGGGGAGTTTTAGGTTGGATGTTAGGAAGTACTTCTTTACCGAAAGGGTTATTAAGCATTGGAACGGGCTGCCCAGGGAGGTGGTGGAGTCACCATCCCTGGAGGTCTTTAAAAGACGTTTAGATGTAGAGCTTAGGGATATGGTTTAGTGGAGTACTTAGTGTTAGGTCGGAGGTTGGACTCGATGATCTTGAGGTCTCTTCCAACCTAGAGAAATCTGTGAATCTGTGAATCTGTGAATCTGTGAATCTGTGAATCCTATCTCACAAGGTGCCTTATCAAAACACCCTCATGTAATCCACTGTACACACTTCAGTCTGTCAGTTACTGTTTTATTGTTTCTGTCTCAATAAGAAATTTTTACACAAATTTTATTTTCATGTCTGTCTTTCCTCAGGATTGTACTCCTCTTTGCATTACTACAGTTTACTGAAGAGGTTAAAATGGTCAAGAAGTTCTGGGCAGAAATCTCTGGAACGTGAAAATATGTTGTTTTAGGGCTAATTATGTATGTTTTACCTAAAATGCATGCAGAAAGGACCAGCCTCAGGGTATCCCAGATCGGACAATGGAAATCTGAACCTAATTTAAAAAAAAAAAAAAGTAAGGTATTAAAGAAATCAACAAAATTATTTGTATTTATATTTGTGCTTCCTGCCTGCTTGTTATGGTTGGCAGTATGGTTGAACTTGTTTTTATAAATTTAGTTGAAAATACACCCCAAAATATCGTATTCTCCCTTATTTTTTAAGGTAGAGAAAACACAGAGGTGCAGATATGGTCTTCTACTAATATAAAGATGTGACGGAGCCTCAAATTAATGCTTAGATATCAGATAATCACAGGGACAGCCAGAGGAATCAGTGTTTTTTGTCAGTTTTGCTTTTATTTTGCTAATCACAAAGTAGCTCATGACAATAAAGACATTCTAATTCTGCTCTCAGCACCTCATGCAACCATTTGAAGGAACATAATCATCTCACATATGTTGGTAATTAAAATTTAAAAAAATCAAATAAGCCAAAGATCTCTTTAAATGCTTATCTCATTATCTCATGCTTGTTCTTATTTTAAGTAGTAAAATAAGTAAGAGACTGAGATCTACTCAAGGCGTATGGGAAATAGAGACTAAATCCCTTTTTTCCAGATGAAAAGTGAAGTGCAAGGTCTAAACCTGGGTCAAGGCAATCCCAAACATGAATACAGGTTTGGCAACAAGTGGACAGAGAGCAGCCTTATGGTGAAGGACTTGGGGGTACTGGTGGATGAGAAGCTCAAAATGAGCCAGCAATGTAGCCCAGGGTTGCATCAACAGAAGTGTAGCTAACAAGTTGAAGGATTTGATTCTGTCCCTGTACTCAACTACTGTGAGAGCCCACCTAGAGTACTGTTATCAGCTGTGGGACCCCCAACCTAAGCAAGACAAAGATTGGTTACAGTGGGTCCAGAGGAGGGCCACAAGGATGTTCAGAAGGCTGGAGCACCTCTCCTGTAAAGAAAGGCTGAGAAATTTAAGGCTATTTAGTGTAGAAAAGAGAAGGCTCGCAGGAGACCTTCTAGTGGCCTTCTAGAACTTAAAGGTGGCCTACAGGAAAGATGGTGAGAGACTATGAGGGAGTGTAGTGACAGGACAAGAGTTAACAGTTTTAAACTAAGAGATTAGAATGTAAACTAAAGGTTTAGATTAGATATAAGGAAAAAATTATTTACTATGAGGGAGGTGAACACTGAAACAAGTTGCCAAGAGAAGCCCTTTAAGTGTTCAAGGCCAAGTTAGATGGGGACTCTGGGCAACCTGATCTAGTGGAAGGTTTCCCAGCCCATGCCAGCAGGGTTAGAATTAGATGATCTTTAAGGTCCTTTCCACCTCAAACCATTCAATGATTCTACGATTCTATGGACTTAATATCTTTGTGCCTCCATTTGTCCGTTTCTAAAGATACTTCCTTTCATTAACACCCACATTATTTTTTTAATGTAGAGTGAACATGAACCGTGTTTAAACTTTCATGATTTCCCTAAAAAAAAGTGTTCAGGGCTTTAGTAGGGGAAAAGTAATTTTTCAGTTGTAGGTTCTCAGAGAATCCTAAAATCGGGTTTATATTTAAATAAAAACCTAATCAAAGACCCAAAAAGCCAATAACTACCCTTACACTTGTTTCACTTGGATTTGGTCATGCTTTATATGGAGAAACAAGAGTCACAGGATCTCTTTTCCAAGCTCAGCTTCCATATTTTTTTGGTGGGGACAGTAATTATGTTCTCACCATGAGAGCTAAGATAGTGCGTGAATACATTAGTGCTGCCAAACACTAAATGAAATACTTGTATTTACTGTTGTACCCTCATTGAAGAAACAGTGATATGGTTAAACAGCAGATACAGTCATGGAGTTGCATGATATAGCATCAGCTGGAGACTGTGCTTACTTCTCACTCCCAAGATCTTTGATCTCCCAAGTCAGAGTGAGCAGAGTTGCAGACTAAAATGGGAAAATGAAAAAACTGCTGATGCAGCTCCTCAGATAGTTGATGTGGCTTCGTTTCCAGCAGAGGTCCAAGATCACTGAGCTTGGTCCTCAGCTGGTGTCAGCTCAGCCCCTTGCACGTTGAGTTTCAGGGACACAAGATACTGGGCACAAAGTCCTCTACTCCTGAGCACACATACTGAAAGTGCTTGGCTCAGATGCAATGTCTTATTATTCCAGAGTTGTGGTATTGAAAATAAGCTGCTGTGTGAGCACTGCTTTTATTTTGTATAAATTTTACTAATTCCAGTTGAATAAAAGGATTTCAGAGGATTTGAATATATCCTCAAAATATTTATTAATCCACTGAAGAGATGTCTTCCTGTCTAGACATCCACATTAGTGCTTTTACTCTGTGTCTGTTAAATCAGAAAGGAAGAAGTTAGCAAATGTGCTGTACTTTCTTCTAGAAACAGTGGTATAACAGCTCTGCAAGAACCACCCCTGGAAGAAAATATAAATATGTACTAACGGGGACCTTTAAAAGGCAAAATAGTTAGTCTTGCAAAACTCCACTGTAAAGCATTTCTTTTCTTTCTAACCCACTGTTTCTTTAATAGTAATTTTCTAGAAAACAACCTATTTAGCTTAAAGGGAGTGAACCCAGGGTAATGTTTGGTTGAAGATTCATCCCACACAACAGCATGCATTTAGAAGAGTGCTCATGTCAGAAATCTTCTTCTGCTCTTGGTTCACAGAGACACATAGATCTGGGAGCTGATTCACCCCCTAGACGGGCGCCAGCATCTCGCTAATATAACATCCCTTCCTCTACCTATTTGTTATTCTGCAGTTCCTGAGTCAGAACTATTGTGTCTTTGTACCAAGAGAAAGCCTGATTAACATTATTTTGTCAATTCCAGCTTTTCTTAATTTGACACATAAGGAAGTGGACCTGGTAGTAACGCACAATATTAGAATAAGGTGTGCTATGTATTTTATCTTATAATGGAAATAAAATTTTGCTGGCCATGAATTCTGCATGGTTTACTTTCTTATGAAATGCAGATTGTATGATCCCAAACACTGGTATATAAACTATTGTGCCAGAGGTTTAATTTTCTTTTTCTTCATAAGCTCTGTAGAAACAAAGAAACCAGAGATGAAAAAATCCTCTGAGCTTATTTGTCCAGCTTCTACTCTCTTTTAATGCCAGCTCATTTATTCCCTACCACATTGTCCACTCTTGATGTAAAAGACTTATAATAAACCTACCAGTTTAACTGGGAGGCTACTCCTCATTATTAGCTTGCAGAGATTACTTCTACTTATACCCCATGGACTCTTAAAGGATTACACTGCTTTTCTTTGCTTTTAAAATGGAATGGCTCAAAGTGTTGGATTTCTTTTAAAGCAGTGTATTATCTCTGGAGAGGAAGTGGGGTGGGGGTTAGTTAGAAATGGTCTCGTTTTGTGGTTTTAATTTCTTGGATTTTATTTTTTTAACCCTACTGAAGAGCTAATCATTTTCCATTTAGTGTCCCATCATGCCTGTAGGGTTGCTGCAGCCATACCTTACCATGGATGGTTTCATCCATGGACTCAGACTCCTCCCATTAAGACTGTCCCCAAGTCATGAGCACCCCCTACATCCTCTGGGCTCACTCATTGAAGTAGTTTATTTAAATGTGATTCTTCCCTTCAGCTGTACAAACTTATGATGAACAGGTAGACAGATACATCAAGAATTTCTCATCTGGGACACACGATCTTGATCCCAGATCTTGAAGTTGATTGTTTATTTTTTCCTGTAACTGCTCACTGCTAAATATGTTAACAGCTTTGGAAGAAAAAAAGTGGGAGAACTATGGCTTTCCCTCTTCCAATTGAATATCCTCATCACAAACCTGCATGGCATAAAATCTCCCATTTCCTTTACCTGGATCTTCAGAGTGTATAATTTGTTTCCAAAGAGATGCTGCTTTAGTGGGACAGGTGAATATTAACACTGTAAACAACTACAACTGCATGCCCTTTTGATCTCTCTCTGAGTGTTACGTGAAATGATCAAGGAAAGGTCAAGAACTGGGTTCAGCTCTAGAGCACTACAAAGAGCTGTTGTAAGTGGAGCATCCTTCTTCCTTACAACTGGACTGTGTGTGAAGAAGAAACACTGCCTTTGACGTCTGAGCACTTACTCAACCCCTTAGTACTGATTCCACATTCATCCTTAAGCAAAGGAAGTTTCTTTCATATTTTGATACATATAATTTAAAAGTCCTGGAAATGGAAAAACTGAGTATTGAATTGTAAAGTGTGGTTGACATCTGGTTTCCTTGACACTTGGCACTAGAATGGTTAAGTTAAAAAACAAATCATGTTTATAGTGAACTGAGTGGCACTAACACTCCAGCTTACAGCAATCTCTGCTGGTATTTTGAATTTATTACATTAAATTAAAATAATTTTCATCCAACAGAAGTTAAAGCAATGGTAACACTCTTGCTTAATTTTTAATTTACTGTAGGAGCTTTCCAGAGCTCTAAGTTTGTTTCTTCTAGTGAAGAGTTTGAATTCCTTGCCATTATCATAATTTTAGATTGGAGTCAGAGATAAAATGCTGGACAGCTCATCAAAATGATTTGTTCCAAAAATAATGCCTGTATCTGTGATGAGTATAACAAAGTCTGTGTGTGTAATTACAAAACATATAATATTTTTTTCTCCACCTCGTGCTTTGGCTATGTGTTATCATGACCTCTGTCAGCCTATTCACAGCAAACAAATCCTACTTTTGAAATCTTGACATTAAAGATTTATTTTTTTATTTTTTGCAATGGTAGATTTAATGGAAATATCAGTGTTTCACCATCCTGCCTCAGATAAAACCTAACATTTCTTCAAATAAAAAAGCACAGATTTTAAGGGGTACAGCACAGAAGGAATCAGTTGTGTTGTTCCCCCCTCCCCCCCCCCCCCCCCTTTTTTTTCTAATTTACTTATATTTTTGAAAAAAAGAATACAGAAAACATGATGTGGCCTGTGGGTAGTTGACCACATAGTGATATACAGTGAAAATATAGTGATATATATATCACAGATATTTAGTGAATACTCTGAAAGCAGAGTATCTATTAGGTAAATATAGGTGCAAAGGACTGTGCTCAGAAAATGCATCAGATTAAAACCAATGCTTCAGTTTTTCATATGTCCCTTGCATGTCAAAATGCATTGTCTTCTGGGTGTCCAACCTGGCATGACCTTAAAATAACCTGATTTTCTGAAAATGAAGCCTCTGTCTTATCACTAGTCACTTTTGAAACTTTGGAACAAATAGTTAAGGTATACTGGCTTGGTATCAAAATGTGCAGTTCTCATGGAAGATATTACATGCTCTGGAATTATGTGGTGGGTGTGGAAAGTTTTCCATCTGATCCAGCAGGAGCCTTGCCTTTCTAATCTTTATGCCCTCAGCTCAAGGGATTTAATGTCATGGAAAACTTTAATGATGGAATGAATGAAGTATTTTATCCTAACATGACTTTAGTTTTCATGGCTTGCCATCTTCCGGGCCTTCCCCCCATCTTCTTTAACAAATGTTCAAAACTTTCCAGGGGCTTGGAAATGCAAACACAACTCTCAACTTCATGTCCTTTTGCACCTCATTTTCTGGTTCTCTTTCTCAAAGATATACAGGAAGCTCAGAGGATAAACAAAACTGGTTCCATAGAAGAACCAGAACCCCAGCATGAGCTGGCTGGAAGTAGAGTCCCCTGGTGAGCATAGATACCTCAAATAGCTTGGGCAGGGAGATCCTCAAAATCCCATTTAAGTTACACTATTCCTTCTGAGCACCTCTTCACATGGGATGTGTATATTACTACTGAGTTCAGCCTAAATGTGAATATAAGTCAGAGAGAGGACCAAGTTACAAGACAATAAAAATATTACCCATTGCAAATTCCTATCCTTCAGAGCTTAAAATTTGGATTAGTTATGATTAAAGTTGTGTTTGTGTTTGTGTGTTTTTGTTTTGTTTTTGTTTTTAAATAATTAGAATTTTATGGGGCTAAAGGTTGACCTGCTCGCTCATTTTGTAATCAACATCCATGTCACCAAGAGACAGTTCACAACAGCCTGCGTAATGCAGTTCTATTTCACAGTTATATTATAAAAAGTTCATCTTTTGAATTGCAAGTGAGGAACTGTGTGAAGTGGCTGGGATCTTTTTTTGAATTTTTATACTGTATGGAAATGAATACGGACTTGCATTTTTGAGCACTTGCACTTTGAATTGCTCAGTGCTTTCAAAACACCATGTTTTTACTCTGATTATGGCTGCCTTCAAGAAGCTTAGAAATTCCACTGCATATTTTATAGAAGCTAAATATTCCTTGCTGCCTTGGGAGTTCTTAGAGGAAAATGGGTACACCTCTTCTTTAATCTAAGGAATTGTGTGAAATCATTTCTGACCACATGAGAAAATGAGAAATCCCTGTGATGGAGCTCAGCTAACATTTTGCTTCTTTTTTGGCATCTTCTTGTTCATTTTCCACAGATTATTGCAGCTCCTATAACACAAGGGCTGTTTTATGACGAAACCATGTGATGTATCATGCCTGGTGCCTCTGCATATGGTAGACTTTTTATTTTTTATTTATTTTTATTATTTTTCCAGAGGACAAGCTCTGTCTTCAAGCATGAGAAACTCTTTTTGAAAGATGCCAAAAATCCTCTGACCAACACTTTTTTATATTTTATGAGCCTCATTAGTCTTTGTTTGGCCATCCACTTATGCATTAACATATGGTAACAATAAATACTACAAGTGTTCACGGTTCATGCCATCCTGTGAAACACACACAATGAGTTGTAAATTACTCTGAGATAAAACTATAGGAATTATCTTTATAGGTAACCAGAATCATCATAATTTGGCCAACTGCTGACAGTTTTCAATTGTAAATGTGATTTGGCTGGGTTGAGAGCTGTTAAATCTTGGAGAAGACCAGAAAATGTATCCCTGCACATAGCTTTTTGGTTTGGCTTGCTGCAGTAAAAGGCACTTTGGTCTTAGTCAGCCTGCTACAGTTTCATAGCTGTATAAGTCTGCCTAACAAATTAGAATGCTGAAGAGCTGTTTCGTTTCAGGACATGTCTCAAGCCACATGGGGATCACTAAAATCAAGTTTTAGCTACGTTGTTGTTGTCAGAAAGACAGTGCTAATCTGGGGTGGGGTGGCACTTTTCGAGATGGACAGATTGCCTCCATCCAGCCATAAGGGGACAAAACAATGGGCTCTTGCTTGGCCCGTGTGGGCTGCTAGTTCTGAGATAAGCAGAAGACTGAATGAAACTCAAGGTGAAAACTGACAATTGTTTCAAGTCACTCAAGTCACGTCTCTTCTTGTTCAGCTGTGAGATACAGCAGTGAGATAACTTGGGGAAACAAAAATGGCCAGACTGTCCACACTAAGGAAGTTCAGGTGATGACTAAATCCTGAACTACTCCTTGCTCATACTAATGACCAAAATTCAATACAGAAACAAAGCAGCCACAATTACTTTCATGTCAAAGTAAGGCTGATGGTGATACTGACTTTTATAAAGGAAATTGGAGCAATCAGATCAATGCTGGCAAGAACCTAGATCTTTCCATCAGGTGAAAGCCCTATTCAGTAGGTTGTTACACAGGAAATTTTTATCAGCATGAATAGTTCAGGCTACAAGTCTACATTTTATTTGGACCCTTCATTTCAGAGCTGCAAATTCAGGCTTTCATAACTTATTTCTAGTAAAAGTTTCGGCAATTTTATTTAGAAAAAGTTTATAATTTTCAAAATAATCACTTCAAAGAGAAAGTCACTACCTCTTATTTTAAATGAAGCTCTATTCAGTTTTCCGGAAGGCTGTACACGTTCTGACTTCCTTTGTCTTTGCTTTTTTGAGGGGAGAGAGGGTGTTAAATGAGAAATCATGAAGTCACCTAAATGGTATTTTTCAGCAAGTAACTGATTTATTCCCTGCTAACTTCCAATTCTACTTGAACTTAATCTTTATCACTCATTTAGATAAGAATAGATTATCCTTATCATTGAGATGGGGCTAATGATAAAGGGAGTCAATGCTACACTAAACTTCACATAGATGTTTTTTCTGTAGTATAAATACAAGGCTATATGCGTTTTGGAGAGGTAGCCAGAAAAATTTCCAAGTTTCTCATGAAACTTCTCAACAAAACAAAATCTTTTTTATTCTTCCTCATTACAAGACAATTTGAACACTTTGGAGCCAAAAGAACAGGGGAAGATGCCAAGTATCATATGAACAGATTACAGGATTTTATAAACTGCTGAGGCCTAGTCAGAGCTGTATAAATGAGCTGCAATAAACTGACTGAAGGTTTTATCATCTTAGCATGCAGCTTTTCTTTGCCTAGTTCCAGCTCTTGCACACGTTTAGTGTGCCCAAATCATCAAATCTGTTTAGGTGATCCAGTCCAGATTCAGAAGGTGTGTTAGGCACTGCAAGTTTCAGCAGTTCAGGGCTTAAGTGGTGATGTCTAAAGCCATAAAGTGGAACTCATGTTCTTGTGTCAAGTGCAGTGAATGAGGAGGAAATGGAGGTTCCCAGGAATGGGATTTATAAGAAGAAGGGGGGCAAAGAAGGTATACCTCTGCCAGCCTGTAGGAAATGATGTGGAAATGCTTCTGTCTGATTCAGTCTGTCTGCCTGAGACAAGTATGAATGAGTCTGACATGTTCTTCTGGCCTCTGTGTATAGCTCATTTAATTAGAAGGAACATAATGCTGCAGCTCAGTTGACACAGAAAAGGAGAAAATTGATTTCTGATCCTTCTTCCTAAGCTGCTTATGTTTTTTGTTGTTGTGAATGTTTGTTTTTACAGTAAAAAGTTATGGAACAATAGAAATAGAAGCAAAACGTAGCTCTTAGGAGCTTAGAACATGCTCTCTTTAGGAGAATAGCATAATAATAATAATTAAAAAATAATAATAATTGGGCATCAGGAGAGCGGATTTTGTCCTGTTCAGGAACTTGCTTGGAAGAATCTCATGGGAGATGGACCTGGAGAAAATAAGGGTCCAGGAGAGTTACTTAATTTTCAAGGACCCCCTTCTCCAACCTCAAGAAAGGCCCCTTCTGGATGTACAGAAAGTCTAGCAAAGGCAGCGGGGCAGGAGGTCTGCATGGATGAACAAAACACTCATGGCATAACTCTGCCTCAGTCTTTACATGTAAGACCATCCTTCAGGAATCCCCTGACACCAGTGAGAAAGTCTGCAACATGGAATGTACTCTCTGAAGAGGAGGATCAAGCTAGGGAACATCTAAACAAATTGGATATACATAAGTCTGTGGGACTTCATGGGATGCACCCTTGAGTGCTGAGGGAGATAATCAGTGTCATTGCAAAGTCATCCTCATTATTGTGGCTACTGGTAGAGATTCTTGAGGACCAGAAAAATTCAAATGTCACTTCTGCCTTCAAGAAGGGGAAGAAAGAAGATCCATGGAGAGACAGGCCAGTCAGCTTCACCTCAGTCCCTGGAAATGTGATGGAAAGACTAATCCTAGAAACCATTTACAAACGTACGAAGAAAAGAAGGTGATTGGGAATAGTCAGCATGGATTTAGGCAGGAGAAATTATGCTTAACCAGGCTCATCATCTTCTATAATGACATGACTGGCTTAGGGGACAAGGCCGGAGAAGTGGATATTATCTTGGCTTTAGTAAGACTTTTGATGCTGTTCTCCAAACAGCCTCATTGATAATGTTAAGAAGTGCAGGTAAGATAAGTGGACAGTGAGGTGGATTGAAAATCCTCAAAACCAGAACAGGCTGAGGGGCAACGAGTTGGAAAGCAGCTTTGCACTAAAAGGTCCTGTGGTCATGGTGGACACCAATCTGAGTGTGGGCCAGCAGCATGCCCTAGCAGGAAAGGTGGCCAACTGCCTCCTGGGTTGCATTAGGCAGAATGATGTCGGCAGTTGAAGGAAGGTGATCCTTCCCATCTGCTCAGAAAAAAACCCTGACTGGACACAGCCCTGAGCAACTTAACTTATAAAGCTTGGATCAGAAGGGTGGGACTAGATGATCTCCAGTGGTGCCCTCCAGCCTTAGCCATTCAGTAGTTTTGTGGCCTGAGGCTGCTGATCAGCACTCAAGCCATGGATTACACTCAAGATTAGATGTAATTTGAAGAGCCCCTTGGAAACACAGAGTGTCTGGCTGCAAGATTCTCAGTGCCACCTCTTTCATTCTACCTGCCTGCTCCTGTTATACCATATCACTTAGTGTTAGACAAAGACCTCTACTGCATGAGGTGAATTTAGAGAATAAACATTTTTCCATTTTTGGTTCACCCTAATACTAATTACCCTAATATCCTTCTTTTTTTTTTTCCTTTCTTTTTTCTGTTTTGTTTGTTTGTTTTTGTTTTGTTTTGTTTTAATCTGAAATGCAACACAATTGAGAACAGTTTTAGCTTGTAAATTTAATTAATACTAGACCTTCTACAAATTTCCCCCAGCATGAAGGAAAAGCCTAGTTTATGCAGAAAGACAAAGGGTTTGTTGTTGTTGTTGTGTTTGTTTTTTAAAGGAAGAATGAACAGAATTACAGAATTCTGTACAGAATTCTGTACAGAATTCAGAATGAACAAAATTACAGAATACCCACCTCTCTTGTATTACCATGATCTGGTGCGCAGAAATGCAGATGGCAGCTGGTGGCTTTCCATGATCTCTAGGCTCTGCATAACAAAGTTTCTGCTTAAGGAGCAGACAGAGAAAGTGATTCCATAAAGCTATGATGACCTTCTACTGTGACAGCAAATGAAGGAGAAAAAGCCCTTCTCTTCCTGCTGCTTACCCTTCCTTAAACAAAACAAAATAAAACAAAACAAAACAAAACAAAAACTTATGGAAACCCATGGAAAATAACATTGTAATGACCTGCTGTCCTTCCCTCAAAGCTGGCTATGATTTAGTTACAAATTCTTCCTTCAGCAATAGTTCTCCTTGTCTTTCTGGGAAGAAAATACTCAACAATGAGCTTTACTCTTCCACAGTTTAGGGTCACTTCAGAAACATCAGCAATTATTGATGAGTTTTCTCAATGGCTGGTGGAGATATGTTATTCACACTTACCTCTTCTCTGGTAGGTTATTTATTTTTAATGTGTTCCCAGACAGAACCCACAGGAACAGAGAAATATCTCTTTGTGGATAGCCTTATTGCTCAGGATATTTTGTTCCACATCAGCTGAAATCAGCTCCAGTTTGTATTATTATTTGTGTGTATTGCAAAGTGTATTATAAAGCAACAGTAAGTTAGGTTTGTTTGAATGGCCAGGGTTGGAAGGTAAGAGCCTTTTTCCTTCTCTAAAATGATGTACTTCTGAGACCATGAGCCAGACTCTGGCACTTAGCATGTTTAGATCAATCAGGTTGTGATATGATTATGTAGTTGAGGAGGGCTGATGGCAGAAGACTTGCAAGACTGACAATTTTCTTGCTTGTTATTTAGTGTTACAGTAGCAGCAAGTGATTATTGTTTTCTGTAAGAGTTTTCATTCCACTTCCAGGCTAACAGCCATCAGAGGCTGAAAGAGCATCTTGTCCCAGTGAAGTGGTAAGTAGGACAGAAGTAATGCCACGTGAGAGATTTGAAAAAGCCATCAGAACTGCAGGTCAAAGGTAAATGGTCAGGAACCAAAAAGGCAGTCAGTTTAGGCTTTTCACACAAAGACCTATTATCCTGAAGACGAAAAGAAAAAAGAAGAAGAAAAAAAAAAGAATATTTATAGAAAGGACTGGGGATCATATGACATGGATATTGCAATCCACTCAGATCTACTGAGTTAGAATTAGAGTCTCTGAGAGGAGAGTGAGAAGGACAGAGAGAGTCAGGCATGTAATACAAATAGTAAGCAAAAAGCTGCTACAGAAAAGATAGATGGGCTAGATCAATCTGGAGGTCAGTAAATCTCTCCCTTGACCATGGAAGTATGACTGGGTTCCTGCCCTTGGTACCTTAGTTCAATGTGTAAAATTTGGACAAACCTTCTTCAGACATACACTTGTTTCCAGACAATGGAAGTGATAAAAAGAATCACTGCAAGCAGTACAACACAAGAGTTTAATACTTAGCTTATGAGGGTGTATTGATATATTGCATATCCTGCTTAGTTTGGAGGGACAGACAAGACAGGGTGACTTCTAGGCTCACAAAACAAAGCCTACATGATCCAAGGTCTCTTGGAGGCTGCAGTATCCTTGCAGGGCTACAGATGAAAGGTATTGCTAGGCTATTTGTAGTGCCAGAATACATATAGTGTAAGGATAGCTATTTGTGGGGAGAAGTACTTGTATAATTCAGATCATATGCCAGAGTGCCTTGGCATTGAGTATGCCAAAACCAGATACCTAAGGGACAGTGTAAGAACTGGAACTACAAATACTGACATTTTTCCATGGCAGTTTCCCAGTCTGTCAATTTGAGGCCTAGGACTTTCTGATCCTGACATCATATTTAATACAGCTCAACAGATTTTGTCCTATGAATTAGGGTAATTATTTTTTATGTGAACTTTTAGCACCCACAACATCCTGTTTCAAATCTACAACAGGCCAGCTTGGTTTGAGGTCCTCTAGCATGTGTTAGAATGAAATGCAAATAAGCATTCTCTATTGATATATTCCTTGAAAGATAAAAGGCCATGGATATTTATGAAGGATTTCCATTCAGGAAAAGGTTATGTAGGAATGAGGAGCTCTTATTACATTTTTGACCTCTGAGATTATCCAGTATATCTCCAAACACTGTAATGTGCATTCAGTACATAATGAAAAAAAATCGTTTTAGATTTTCTGACGGCTTAAAAGGCAACTTAAATTTAATATTTTATGTTGTGTTCCTGAAAAGTTTCCTGCTTACATTTTGTATCCTGGTCGCATGAAGGAAGGCAAAAGGGTTAAACTGCATACACCAGATGCAAAAGAGTATATATTTAACATGATCAATGAGTAGGAAGATGTTCAGTAAAATTTGCTACAGCTGCAGATATGAGAAAGATTTTATTAATCTTTTTATTATGATGAATGTCATTTTGCTGTAAAGTTGTGGGCTTTGTGTGTAAATCATAGTAGGCTTTGATGTATTTAAGATCTTATTGTTATACAGCATAAGTTTAAGAAAGAGTGGTTCCATTTCAGTAATAATGAAGCTAGTTCATATGATAGCAGTTCCTACTCCAATCATATTTTGACTGACATAGCCTTTAAATCACTTCCAGATACAGAGATCTTTCTGAAATGAAATAGCTTAACATCATGATCAGATTTACAACACTTCACTGATTCTGGATTGGATCCTAAACCAGGATGACATTGCTTGGGATCAGGCACTTGGAGGGCCTAACTTTCTTTTATTTAGTTTAGAAAGTATATACAGTGGAGAAAGAGGAGAAAAATTCTCTGAGGTAAAAAGTAAAGACACTAAGTCACGGAAATTGTATATGCAAACAAACTCATGATGATAGGTTCCTACAAAAATAATGTCAAACACAGACACTAAGCTATGTTTTAATGTAGTTTATGGTTTTATTTTCTAAACTTTATCTTTCATTTTATTCTCAAGCAGAATACACTGTTGCAAACAATGACCATGGAAATCACTTCAGATTTAAAGTGTTGCAAGCATAGCTTGATTTGAGACACTTGCATACTCATGAAAAACATCCATACTTATCCCTGGCTTCATGAAAAAGAGGTTATTGTTCCAAAAGTCTATGGGTTTTGAACAGAAGTCCTCATTTTCCATCGTGAATATTTGTGTAAGACAGTAAAAATTATTACAACTTTTAATGAATAAAAATGAAGTTTTTGAGATCGCTGTGCATTGTCTTTCTCCACTCTGCTTAACATTTCAGTCTGTTGATGGCTGAATAAGAGTCCAAATTCTGACCTGATGCAACTGCAAATTAAAATTGCTCAGTCTGAGTGGTAATCTACACACCCTAAGAGTTTACTTTGGTTGAAGATGCTGCTTCATGTTTTGAGGTCTATTATGCAACTGTTTGGATGTGGTGGCACTGAATGTGTATACACAGCCAACAAAGGGAGATAGATAATTGATGCCCACTTGGCTGGATTTCCTAACAGTGTCACCAGATGATTCTGTGGGCTTCTGGGCCTTGCAACAGATAGCAGGATCCCTGCACATCCCGGCCTTTCCCCCATCCACCTATGGATGGTGGGATCCCTGCACATCCCTACCTATTCCCTACTGCATTACTCCAGCTGCTCTTGATGTGCAGCTTGTGGTAGCCATCATGAATGTGTAAGAAATTAAGATAGCCCATTCCCATCCATTGATAGTTGTTGATTTAGATTGAGAAGAGGATGAGAAAGATTCAGATGTAGAAGAAAGGCATCTTTTTCAGGTTATCATAAAGCAGAAAAAAAAAAAAAAAAAGCCTTTCACTTTACAGAAAACTGAAAAGTTGAGTATTAAACAACTAGACATAAATCTATTGGAGCTGCATGACTATAGCAGTTCAACAAAACTTCATGATGATTCTTGTCTGTCTTCAGACAAATAAAAAATGAGTTTAGGATTACCTCAGGAGTGGGAGAGCAAGATAAGAAAAAGAGGCACCTTTCTTAGCTCTATAAACTTTAATTTTCACTTGAAACCAAGTCTTTTTGCAAACATTTCACCTTCCCTTCCCTTCCCTTCCCTTCCCTTCCCTTCCCTTCCCTTCCCTTCCCTTCCCTTCCCTTCCCTTCCCTTCCCTTCCCTTCCCTTCCCTTCCCTTCCCTTCCCTTCCCTTCCCTTCCCTTCCCTTCCCTTCCCTTCCCTTCCCTTCCCTTCCCTTCCCTTCCCTTCCCTTCCCTTCCCTTCCCTTCCCTTCCCTTCCCTTCCCTTCCCTTCCCTTCCCTTCCCTTCCCTTCCCTTCCCTTCCCTTCCCTTCCCTTCCCTTCCCTTCCCTTCCCTTCCTTCTCTCTCACTCTCTCACTCTTTTTTTTTTTTTTTTTTAACCACAACCATGGCTGCTAAAATATTTGAAGAAAGTTGGCTTTCACAGCTTTTCTATGTATGCCAGAAATGAGTCCTTACAAATAGACTTACAAATAGACTAAACACAAATAAGCTAGTTTAAATCAGCATTAAGTACATTTCAATATTTTATCAAGCCTTAAACCTAAATAATTCTACTTTCACTCAGAATACTTTTACTAAAACATAGGTTTACTAATTATTGACTTTGCTGATATGACAACAATTTCATATTGCCCCAAAGCGTAAGTGCTTGATTATATGTTCAAACCAGAGAGCTAAAAAGAATAGTGTCCAGGATCTGTGTCTACAGCTGTGGTTGATGGTTACTTTCATTTCAGAAACGTTGCTTTAGTGAGATCTTTAAATCTGCATATTTCTGTGGTCTCAAAGTTTATGGAGCATTTTTCTATACAATGAGAATGTAAATGAGGGGGGATAAAAAGGATTAAAGAGAATGCAACTCAAACATTGATGTGGCCAGGATAGATATTGCACAGAGTTAAAAATGTCCTTGGAGATGAATGAGATTGTATGGAAATCATATGTGAAATTACAATGAGATTTTCCTGAGAAGTAGCAGACGTTTTTAATTTTGCTTTTTTTTTTTTTTTTTCTCAATCCCTTATGGGGAAAATGAAAATGGTGAAATAATTTAGTAAAAAGTACCATGTACCTCATTTCACTTAGAAACAAGGAAAACTACTCCAATTTTGAATATTATGCAACAGTAACTTTTTTTTTTCTCAGAACAATAATTTATAGCCGCTCTGAAGTTTTATATAGAAGACAATCTTAGCTTTCACCTGATCATACACCAATGATCTTTTTCATTTTGAATTACCATTACCATTATCCACCAAACAAAAATATCTAAATAATTTATGCTTGCAAAAGCACAGATTACTGAATTTAAACAAAGTGAGCAGAAGATGATGATCCAAAAGAAAATTCTATAAAGAAAATACTGTTTCAGGAATGCCCACTTTTACCTTTGTAAACTTTAATATGTTGGACTCTAATAAATTCCATTCTACCTTCTGGACTCTTGATGTGGGGATTTATCAGACAGCCATTATGTAAAAGGCTGTTACTCTCACTATCAGTATTATTTTAGGTCAGTAGAATCTAAAAGAGATAGGAATGATCTAAATACACTCAGTAAATCATGCTCTTGCAGAAACTTCAGTTCAAAAATATTGAATCCTAAATAACTTTTGTCAAGAGACTAGAACTGGGGTAATCACTTCAGAAAAGACTGGTATGTCTCTGTGCATGCCCAGATATTACAGGTTTAGCTACCTGGGAAAGTGTGAAATGTCTAATTTCAGGCATATAAACCTGTGTTTTCCCAGGTTTCTTTTTTGAATTTATGTTCCTAATTTTAGCATGCATAGTAATTCTGATATATAAATGGTTTCTTGAAAAGCCTGTCCATACAGCAAGTCCAAGAAAGATCTACTCACTGGTCTTCCATGGCATCAGGCATTTCTGCTCACGGGACAGTGTGCCTAGAGTGGTTTTTATATTCTCATTGGCAGGTCTTGATGGACTGTGAACACAGGAGCACTGAGAAGGACTCTCACGCTCTTTAGGTCGGGAGATAATTACAGTAGAGAGTAACCTTGGGGTGCAATAGCTGCACTTTGAATAACTCCCCAGTCAGAGGCATGATGCTGTTCACGGTCTTAGCATTTTCAATATTTTTGAATTTCACGTTCAGTAACAAAAATAGGGGAACGGTTTTCTTTCAGAAAGCCACATTATCAAAATCTCCAACTGTCAGAAATAAATTTTTGAAGGTCTAAAGTAATTAAAGAAATTATACTTCCTTTGATTGAAAAAACTTTCTACTTTTTGAGCTCCTCCAGTAATAGGTATTTGTAGGCTTTTTGTTTTAATTCTTTTGATATCTAATAAAGATTGATGAGGAATGTACCAGAATGTAATTGGCAAAATTTCATTATTCCACTTTTTTTATTTATTTTTTCCCTGTGACTCACTGTTCTTAATAACAAGGTAATAGGGTAATAGCAAGCTCTTGGTTTTCTTACCTCAGAATTGAGTTATATAACTGGGATTTAATGTTTCTCTGCACTGAGAGGGATTATTTTATTTTATTTTATTTTATTTTATTTTATTTTATTTTATTTTATTTTATTTTATTTTATTTTATTTTATTTTATTTTAATTTTAATTTAATTTAATTTAATTTTTATTTTTTAATGTGTACAGGTTTATTGAAGTGTTTAGAAACAAATTAAGTGAACCTTTCTCAGAGCTCTTTCAAATGACCTCAGGTACACTGGAGATATCAAATTCACTCCATCTGGCTATTTTTATTGTCACAGAAAGTAACAATAAGCTAATTCCCTGTTATTCTAAATAGGGCTTTCGTAACAAAGCAACAGAGTCAACTAGCCAGAATCACATCACATTTCTCACATTGATGAAAGTTTCTAACTTGATGAACTTTTTCAGGCAAAATTCCCAGATCCGATACCCACACATAGAAAAGCAGTATTTGACAAGTATTACATGATTTGTCATATAAAATTACATGTTAGTATGAATATTTTGTAATGTGTCCTCTCCTGTATACATGTTCCATCAGTTTTTATGTCCTATCAGCTACACTGAAGGAAAAAATGTGAAGTCAATCCTAGAAAGTAGCACAGAAATCTGCAAAAGAAAAGCCACTGTTATGAAGAATATTTTTGTTGTACACAGGTCTGGCAGATAAGGCACTGGTAAGAAGTCATCAAAATTCACTAACTTGGTAGGGCAACCATTTCTGGAATGAAGACAAGCAAGTAAACAAAACAACAAACACAGGAGATTTAAATTACAACCACCTTCAAATATAAGAAAAACAGATAAAGTTATAGATAAAAAAGAAAAGTAGATACATATTATTTCCGAAAGTGCTGCCAAGATAATTTGTAATTACAGTTCAGTTCACCTAACAAAGAGAGTTAGAGCCTGCAATTTGAACTACAGCGGGCCTTCCTTGGAGTGAGAGAGATTTTAGTTGTGTGTCCCTGCTAGTTCACAGTAGCTATCATTTGTTATAATTATCAAGGCTCATTAGTTGACTAGACTTTCCTAAATCACAGTCATCACATATTTAAATCAATTGCAATAGGAGCTCCTTGCCAAAGGACCATACTTTTAAAGACTCTCAAAAGATGAGTGACAGCACATCTGTTGTACAGCTTCCAGCATTTTGGTTCCTACCTGAAACAACTTTATAGGAACACACTTTGCAAATGATTTTATACTGTCTGATTAAAGAACTGAGTTCACAGAGACTTTCAACTAAATTGAACAAGTTTCCTATAATAAACTCCGCACCAAATGCAGCATTTACAGGAAGCTTGGAGACTGAGAATTTTTGAGGGGCTGTGAGAATTCACTTTTCAAAAAATTTGGAAGGACAGCCACTTTTGCAATATAGGGGTAATCACACTCCTAATGTTCATACCAGTAGTCCTTGTTGGCCATCAAATGGATAGAAGAAGCACTTATTTTCGGGGGAGGTGTCTCAAAAGTTCTGAAGGTGATTGTGGATGGGTGAACATCCATATTAATGCTATGATAACTTGTCCCTTTGTTTCCTTGTAAATCCTTTTGGCTTTAACTTCTTGTCATTCTAGATAAAACACATTGTTGACATGATCAGTCACAGATTTGTCTGCATGGGTTTCATTGCATTTTATATTTGAACCTTGTTTATTGGCTTAAATCTAAGTGGACTTGTTCATGCTTGTTGTAATCATAGAATTAGAGAACGGTTTGGGTTGGAAGGGACCTTAAATATCATGTAGTTCCAAGCTCCGTGCCATGGGCTGGGACACCATTCACTAGACTGGGTTGCTCAAAGTCCCATCCAGCCTGGACTTAACACTTCCAGGGGTGGGACATCCACAGCTTCTCTGGGTAACATCTTCCAGTGCCTCACCACCCTCATAGTAAAGAATTTCTTCCTAATATCTAATCTAAATCTCCCCTCTTTTAGTTTAAAGCCATTGCCCTTGTCCTATCCCTACACTCCCTGACAAAGAGTCCCTCCCCAGCTTTCCTGTAGGCCCCCTTTAGGTACTGGCAGGCCGCTGTAAGGTCTCCCCTGAGCCTTCTCTTCTCCAGGCTGAACAACCCCAACTCACTCAGTCTGCCTTCATAGGAGAGGTACTCCAGCCCTTTGACCATCCTTGTGGCCCTCCTCTGGACTTGTTCTAACATGTCCATGTCCTTCTTGTGCTGGGGGCCCCAGAGCTGAATGCTATACTCTGGCTGAGGTCTCACAAGAGACTGTTCCTGTGAACTGTTCCTGTGGTTGGTTTGCAGTTTCATATCTCTGCATGTTTTAAGCCATTTTTTCACTTTAATCACTTGCAATGGATTTTTGACTTAGAGCTCAGGTATGCCAGTACTGCCATTGCATAATTTGCGTCTATGAGGCTCCCTGCGTGTAACTCATGACAATCCAGCTCATTTGGTCCAGCTTTTTTTCCGGCCTTTTTCATCATATTCAGTATCTCTCCCACAGATATGTCCCCCACCTGACATATAAGTGCCCAAAATGCGAGGATCACATCTCCTTTCCCCTTCCCAGTAAATCTGTTACTGGAAGTTTCTCTTTCTCGCCCACCATCCTGATGTTCCTCTTTTCCACTGCTCCCAAGATCTACCAGGAAAAAATGCTTGTGTGGGGGCTGAGTGTGCCTTAGTTGCAAGCTACGTTCTCTGTAATGTCTTCCCCTGGTTTTAACTGAGACAGTGTAGCGAGCCTTCACCAGGCCAGGGCAGGAAAGCAAGTGCATTCAGCAAGCAGAAGCTTCTTCTAAGTCTGATATGTTTGCAAAGGACAAGTGCTTGCAAATAAATGACAATTGCTAAAGTGAGTCTGAGGAGGATTTGGGTGAAAAAAAATATAAAAAAGAAAGTGTTTAATTGTTGTGCTTTTGTTTAGGCTGTCACAAAACTACCAGCTGAGCTCTGTGTCATCAAACTTTAAACACCTACCTTGAATTCCAGTACTGGCCTCAGAGTAAATCCTAAAGAAAATCATCAGCCAACCTGAAAACTCCCAAGCCAAACTAGCTCCTAGTTTCCTGCATCCTGTTTCTCCAAGCTTCTACAGGCTCTGAGGGGTATAAAAGCTGTGTGTTGCCTTCCTTTTTGCAGCTGAAAGAAATTAATTCTTTTGTTTAGATTTAGTCAAAATATTTCTAGTCACTGAAATAGAGAATGCATTTTAATTCAATGTATTTCTTTTTGAATGAAATAACATCTTTTTGAATATCTTTTTCCTTCCTTCCTTCCTTCCTTCCTTCCTTCCTTCCTTCCTTCCTTCCTTCCTTCCTTCCTTCCTTCCTTCCTTCCTTCCTTCCTTCTTTCTTTCTTTCTTTCTTTCTTTCTTTCTTTCTTTCTTTCTTTCTTTCTTTCTTTCTTTCTTTCTTTCTTCTTTCTTTTGATGGTTTTGTTGACTTTTAAACCTGACTTTCTCCTTTTGCCTTCTGCTGGACAAAACAGAATGAAAACAAAAGAGAAAGAAAGGAAGAAAGGAAGAAGGGAAGAAAGAAAAAGAAGAAAGAGAAAGAAAGAAAGAAGGAAAGAAGGAAAGAAGGAAAGAAGGAAAGAAGGAAAGAAGGAAAGAAAGAAAGAAAGAAAGAAAGAAAGAAAGGAAGGAAGGAAGGAAGGAAGAAAAAGAAAAAGAAAGAAAGGAAGGAAGGAAGGAAGAAAGAGAATAAAAGAAAGAAAGAAAAAGAAAGAAAGAAAGAAAGAAAGAAAGAAAGAAAGAAAGAAAGAAAGAAAGAAAGAAAGAAAGAAAGAAAAGAAAGAAAGAAAGAAAAGAAGAAGGAAGGAAGGAAGGAAGGCAATAAGAAGAATGGATTTTACCTTTCTTTTTCTCTTTATTTGTTGACTTTCTTCCCCTTTGTCCTCACACTCACTTAAAGGTGGTTTTTAAAAATGAAGGAAAAAAAAAAAAAACCAAGCCAGGCAGTCAACATGATACAATTCAAATGCACTTTGCTCTCCTTTCTCAATGGGCTGTAGAGCTGCTATATATATATATATTTTTTTTTTTTTCTGTATTTGGTCCAACACCGAGGGTTGATGAGCATTAAGGTTAGTGGCATTCATTCTCCTACTTGGCACCTAATTCTCATTCAGATCAAATCCTTTTTGGATAGTAGGATCTGCTATCAATCTCAATCTGTTCCATGTCAATACAGAGTGTGGACTATTTCCTTGAGTGGGCTGGACAAAAATTTTGGAAGAAAAATAAACCTTTATATCTATTCTTTGGCCTGCTGTGTATGTACACATGCAGGAACATCTACATGAGATTTTTTACTTGCACAATACTTGCAGTATTTTAGTTGTGAATTTTGCAGAATAAACTCTTAGGCTCTCTCAGTTGCAATGACACTAATGAGCATTTAAGAATACATTGGTGATATCCTTTACGTTAAAAGAAGGAAGCACTTCACTGCCTTCATTCTGTATTCTTCATAACTTGGTGCTCCTACTCCCTGCCAGAGCTACTCTCAGATCATCAGTGAAAGCACTGTTTAGACAGTAACACATAAATCACCAAATTAAGCAACAACACAGTCATAGATCAACTGGTGAATGACACAACTGGGAGCTAGACAGATTTCTAGGTACTTAAACTTGAAATCATTTTTATTTCCTAGTTCTTTCCTGAAGGCATTTTAGTAATACAGGAGTTTTCCAGTAATAAACACGTGGCCTTATTACAGCCTGAGAAGTTGTCTTGGTTGAAGAGCCATGTAACTCCTTTTGAACCATAGCCCAAGATCAGAAGCAACTTTAAGTTATTACCAAGTGGAAACTGATTATTGACTGCCTGTGGGTCAAATACGTTGGTGGTCTTTGGTTCCAGACAGAGAAGAGTTCACATCACGCACACATATTCAGGGTCACACACACACACCTCTAGCTATCAGAGCAGACACTAATCAGTTTCTTCCTGATGGCTTTACTGGAGAGAGGGATTGAGGTTTACCAGGGAATTCTTGCAAGGAAACAGTAACTGTGAAAACAAGAGTGTTAAAAAAGGAATGTCCCTAGTGCAAGGGAAAGGAAAGAATATCTTCTTTGTTCCTACGTCAGCTGTCCAACTTGGTCACTGCTAGCATTTCACTTTCGCCCTGAAGAGTAGCTAATTGTTTATGAAATGACCTTGTTATTCCTGCCCTAGTAACCTTGTCTGGACGGCCACCACATGAATTTATTATTCTCTGAAGGAAAATGTGCTTTCTGACATCTGTTCTGCATTTGTTTTCCTTTAATTTCCTTTAACTTCCATCACCCCCTCCCCAGACTGCTCATCTGTGCTGCTCTGCACAGGGTGGCATGGGCTATGCTAGTCATACAACACCGCCTGTCCAACTTTATCCTTTCTGCCTTCTTGCCTTGTAACCTGGTACAAAAGGACAGAGAAGGGCACTGTGAAATTGCCTCCTTCCTCATCCCCCTCCTGTGGTAGACTTTATGCCCTTTGAATTGCATATTCCAGTTTAGGATGGTGAGTGCTCTGGGACCAAGAGTTTATATTGAGAACATTGTGCAGACAAAGGCTCCTTCTGTTCTAAACTGCTCTGGGGATTCATTCTCCTCTTACTCCTTTTACTTCTACTGCCAGAGAGTGCAAAAGCACTGGCAAACCACAGTCCTGCTCCCATGCCATTTTTCAGCTGGCAATAATGAGCATCTACAGCATCAGTTCCTGAGCTCCAGGAAGTATAAAAAGGCTTTGTGAGAGATGTGAATGATCCAAATGCTCTTCTTGGTAAAACAAAACAAAACAAAACAAAAACAAACAAACAAACAAACAAACAAACAAACACCTTTATTGCTGATATTGCAGCTCCTTCAGATTTCTTGTGATGCACACTCTAAGAGTGTTCCCCAGGAAGGAAACCTGGATGTTCCCCAGGAGGCTTTGGGGATCTGTTTGTTAAATGACATTTCTTCAGCTGTTCCAGTTTAAGTGACTGGCACCTTTTCCAGCCCTCTTGCAGCAGCTTGCGTTCCAGCATCGTCCATCCTCTGTGCTGTTAGTGTAAGCATTTGGATGATCACACAGTGAATCTGATTTTGGAGGGTTTTCTTGGAATTACAGGGGTGTGGAATGGGATGGGAGGAAGGTTTTCCAGAAGATCGGTGACATGTGGCAATGCAGACTCTCATGCTGGCATCTGGAAGTGGGTAGTAGGCAAATGAAGCATGCAGCAAGGACTGGCAGCAGTTTATAGTGGTTTGAGCAGGACTGTCTAGCATGTAAACACAGGTTTAATTTGGGGTTTAGTTCAGGAAGCAAAAAAGCAAAGCTACAAATATGAGAAAAAGGGGAAGGTCAGTCTTGCCACAAGATAAAAGTAATGGAGGGTACAACAGCACAACAGGATTTATACACATTGTGACTCTTTGTTCCGTGAGACTGCCCAAAGTCTCATGGATCCAGGTCATGATCATGGTCATGCCTGCAGAAATCTTGACTCTTTACTCTAGCCTCTTTACTTTAGCCTATGAGTCTACCTAATCTCCCAAACATTTTTTTAGGTCCAGTCTTCCCAAGAAACTAAAGGGCAGTGACTTTGTCTCCTGCCTAACTCTGACCTCATCCAATGACCAAAGCTGTTATGTGCTCTTAAAGTAGTCTGTCTCTGCCTACAGTTTTTATGAAACCTCATGGGCAGGCTTCAGAGACCATGTTCACAAGAAGAGAACAGCCCTTCTTTTTCCAATGGTCAATGAGGCAGGTCATAATAGCAGTCACATAGTTTTACTTCAGAGCATTTACATACAAAAATTGGTCGCCAATACGAAATAACAGTCTTCCAAATAATTCCAGAATTATTTCATAATTTCTTACTTGAGAACATTCTGTGCGTTTACCCTTCCATTGGGAGAACTGTGAAAATGTTGCTTTGGTTTTGTCAGGATTTAGGCTGTTGACTTGAGTGCTCTGTACAAAATGACAATTTTTATATCCTTTTATTATTTATTTTGGCTGAAATCTATTGCAAGTTTCTGTGAAACAGCTATGAGACTTGGAAATGCTGGGGCAACTGATATCATGAATATCTAAAATGATGTGAGAGAACATCTAGCTGATTTTATGTTTTTAATGGTGCACTGATGATAAATACATGGACATTACAAAGTGAAATATGGCACTTCAACTTTCCAGATGAACTCAATTCTGTCAGAATATACAAGATTTCAAAAGAAAATAAATTCATCATGAAAGGTGTTCTTGGGACAAATTCTGTGACTCACTGAGGTCCCTTCCAGGTTTTCAGCTTTTGCTTACTGTGGTTCATTTCATCTTCTGTGCTGTTTACTGCTGCATGTGGCATGTGCTCATTTATGTTTGTCAATGCTGAATTTTATTTACTGCATAGCAGCCTGATTTCAGAGGAAACCCAGTTCCTTTTTCTGTTCATTCACTTTGTGTAATCAGTGAATGCAGCTTGAGTACTGTTTTCCATCTGTCCCAGTCATTTACATAGATTAAAAACAGCAGAGGCCCAAGTAATGGCCTTGTGGGGAGGATTCCCCACAGTGGGGTGGCTTGCTTTACAAGTCCTCAGATTTCACTTTGTTTGCTTTTTCTGTTCTATGCATTCACCATTTGCATGTTAATAGATTTGAAGAGGAGAAGATTTCCTCTAATATTTTCTGTACTGGGTCTCCATCCCAAATAGACCCAGTACATTTCCACAGCCTCAACTGTAACATGTTGTTTGCTTATTCTCTGCTTAAACTAATGCGTTTCATCACAAATATCATCCTCAGTTTTTTGTTGTTCTTTTTTTTTTTTTGGGGGGGGGGGGGGGGAGTTCTTATTGGATGATAATAAATCAATTTCAGTGAATTCCTGAAACATGCCTACACAGATATTTAGAGCTATTTTATAATTATAATATTTGCTCTTAGACTGTTTGGAGACAATTAATGTTGCTGTTGAAATTTCTATACTATAAACACTTTACCTCTTTGAAAGTTTTGCAGCTACAGGACTCTGTTCATTTTAATAAAGATTCCATTGAATAAATGAATACACATTACCTTTCAGTGTCATTTCTGCAAGTTACTGGTGTTAATGATTCTGGGCTGTATTTTCAAACATATTCATAGCCTTTATACCTCAAGAATCTGTGCTACCATTTCCAGTTAAATATTATATAAAATTAAATACAAAAGAGCATGGGAATTATTAATCCAGGCCTTCTCACTGTCACAGGAACTACTCTCTCCTCCATCGGCAGTTAAATAGGAAATGGCTTTATGCTATCTATATTAAAAGCTAAAGATTTGGTTCCACTGTTAGAGTTTCAAAACTGCATATGATTTCAGCAGAACTGATAATTCATCATAAATGCATGCTACTGTGTCAACTCTGTTGCAGGCACTTAGAAGAAAAATATATTTAGATAAGTAGGCATTTAGGTTGAAGACCTGCTTTTGATCTGGTGATCATCCTTCTCTTTGTCACCGTTCCCCATCAATTAAATTGTGTTAACATTTTCTTCACATGGAGCTTAAATATAGTTGTGACACTTGAGGTAGTAAAGTAGCAGATTAAATGGCTGGCAAGCACAGTCCAGCTGAGCAGTGCCTAAAACCACAGAAGTGTGAAGAAACTGAAAGACTGGATTTAAGCCAGTTGCATGCTAGTAGGTAGTATGGGTGTGAGAGGCATCAGTTCTTAAAACAGCAATGAGTGTGGGTATTCCCACTGCAGAGCAGAAGTATTTACATCCATAGCTCCTTTTGTGCTTTGCACAAACAGATGGACAGCCTATAATGTGCAGAACGTGACCAAAAGATGTGTTGCACGTACTCAGGACATTGGAAGTGGTGGTCAAATAACAAAATGCTAATCCTACCGCTGCCACATGAAATAGCTAGGTCTGTCTTCATTTAAAATATACTCCTAGGCGTATTAGTGTGCAGGCAGCAAAATAGGAATTAAAACAGGACATCTTCAGGGTTTTGCTGGCTTTAGTGGAACTTTGTAGAAATTTACCAGAGTGTAAATCTGAGTTCAGGTTCAAGGTTCATCATGGGGTATAAATATTGTTGTGGCAGAACCAGTCAACTTTTCCCTATGAAAGAATAGAATGTTACCTATGCAATATGTGGAACATATGTATATATATGTATTCTATTCAGTTAGAGATTTTATGCCCGCTGTTGCCTTAAGGAGGGAAAATCAAGAAAAAAATGTGCATGAGTCCACCAAGAATAGATGCCTCTTTGCAAATAAAGCAATTTGTGACCCTCAACAAGCTATCTGCCTTCCAACAATAGTTAATATGAAATAAAAACTTCTCTTGGCAAGTGAAAACTCAAACTGGCATTTGAGTGTCATCTCTGAAAAGAATCCTAATTTATTTCATCTGGTTAGAATGACTTTTAGGGCATTTTGGTAGATCAAGGAAAGGTCTATCAGCCAGTTATCAAGGAGCTATTCTTTGAAGGCTTGTTACAGTGTGTATATATATAAATCCATAAATGTGTTTCTTCATTCAGTTAGAGCTGTAATCAGTTATCAGACCAGATGAGCTCTGAAGTCAGCAGATCAGTTGCACATTCCCAAGAGGATTTCTTCTGTCTTATCTCTTCTATTTCTTTGAAAGACATGTAAAATCTCATTTATTCAAAGCATATATTCATCCTAGAAACTGCTGTGTCAAATGAACAGAGCTAGGGAAGATAATGAGGTATATTTTTTTTTATACTTGTCAGTCTGGCTTTTCCATGCCTGAGGTCAGCTCTGTATGGAAGCAGAGACTTGTTCCTCTTTGGTAAACTGATTTTTTGCCTTTATGGACACTGTGTTATGACCAGAGGTTATTATGAAATACTGCTCTATCAGTGCGGTTCATTCTTTCTCCACTGGATCTCATACAGTTAAATAAGTTGCAGAAGTGGTATACAGGCATTAAAATAATGTGGTTTAAATGGAAGCTCCCTGAGCACCTAAGAGACACCAATGGGTGTGTCTATAATTTATAATAATCTACAGCACTGTTTCCTGTTTTATAACCAAAACATTGCTGAAACTATCAATCTGAGTGTGCCACCATTCTATTAATCCAGCCTGACCTTGTGCACAGCTCTTGAAGGTAACCTTATAAAGATTCAAACCTTATAATAAAAGATTTAAGATATAAAAATTGCTATAGTCTCTTTAAAGCATTGAAGTAACTGGCTAGACTGTGCAATGTAAGTTTCACAAGATCCGATAATTCAAGGAACAAATAAAGTAAATTGCAATACGTTCAAAAAAAAGATGAAGTCTTAAGAAACCACAAATCCTAGTAGTGTAGACTTTTTGGATCCTCTCAAAAGCCCTCAGCAAATTTCAGATGACACCAAGCTGGGGGGAGCAGCTGATGTGATGGAGGACACGGCTACTCTTCAGAGTGATCTAGACAGTTGGAGAAATTGGCTGACAGAAACCTCTTGAAGTTTATCAAAGATATGAGTGAAGTCCTGCACATGGTATGGAATAAAACTGTAAAATACTATACTCTGGAGGAGGAACTTTGCAGGAGAGGACTTGGGGTCCTACTGGTAGAATCAGAATAATAGAATATCCTGAGTTGGAAGGGACCCACAAGGATCATCGAGTCCATCACCTGTCTCCACATAGAACCACCTGAAAATTAGGTCATACATCTGAGAGTGCTGTCCAAACACTTCTTGAACTCTGGCAGGCTCAGTGTTGTGACCACTTCCCTGGGGAGCCTGTTCCAGTGCCTAACCACCCTCTCAGTGAAGAACCTTTTACTAATGTCCAATCTGAACCTCCCCTAACTCCATGTTGTTCCCTTGGGTCCTATCTGTTCGTCACCAGAGAGAAGAGATCAGCACTTCCTGCTCCGTTCCCCCTTGTGAGGAAGCTGTAGGCCCTGCTGAGGTCACCCCTCAGTCTTCTCCTCTCTGAGCTGAATAAACCACCAAAATCTCAGGGAGCTAAAACACACGATGTACAAGGAGATGCTGAGATCTGGGCTAGCTCAGCCTGTAGCAGAGACAGCTCAGGGGGATCTTACTGCTCCCTGCAACCTAATCAAAGGGTTTAAAAAAGATGAGCTTAGTCTTTGTTCAGAAGTAGATAATGAAAGAAAGTGGACACAACCTATATCAAAAGATGATATCTGACTAGATATAAGGAAAAAGTTCTTCACAGAAAGGGCAATCAAACTCTGGAACAGGGGCCCAGAGAGGCTGTGGGATCCCCCATCTTTGCAGATACTCAGAATGAACTAGACATGGCCCTGAACAATATGCTCAAAAATGAGTCCTGCTTTGAGCAGAGGATGGTACTAGATAGCAACCAGATTTTCATTTGAACATAATCCATTCTCCATTTTTTTTTGTTTCTAAGGACTGTCCTGGACCCTCTTGTAGAAAGGTCCTTCCGTTACCCATGGCTGCAAACTGTGTGTTGGAGGTGGAGTCTCTGAAGGCTTCCCCAGGGTCATTTCCTACTTCCAGGTACTCACGCACTCCCATAAATCAGTTGGTCTCATTGGGTTCTGTGGTGAGCTAAAAGGCAGGGACCTAGTGAACAGTTCTGTTTTGTTTTATGTTCCCACTCTGCCTTTCTCTGAAAATCTGCCCTCATGGGCAAAAGACAGAGAGGAGAACTTTGTGGACCTAGGACACAAGATGCTCTTAAGACTGTGTGATGCCAGGATAATCCATGTGACTGAGATTTCCAAGTGATGAATAATTTTAGGCTGCTTTCATGGAAAACTAATAAGCAGCTCTGGTTTTCAGCTTATTGAAGAATATGAATTCTTTCAGCTGTTGAAAGTTGGCCTCCTCAAAACCCTAGACCTTCTAAGAAGATATTTGTCAATTTGAAAAATCTTTCTTTAATCTCTTCCTGGCTTCGGCATAATAGGAAAGGTGGAGATTTTTGTTGTTGCTGTTTTTTCTTTCTCCCACCCCCCCCCCCCCCCCCACCCCCCCCTTTGTTGCCCTTTGTGAGCCAGAAAAACCATAGATTTCTATGCTAGGTCCCAATTACAAATTTGGACATCATCAGTAGTGGATCAATTCCAGAGAGAGAATGAGAGTAGTAGAAAAGACAAATCAGCATGGGAAAATCTCTCCTCCTTCCCGTTTTCCAGGGATAGTTTCCAAAAACACATGGCTTTTGGCTGTCAGCTTGCTTTTGGCATCTGTACTCCAGCTGAGAGCTTGTTCGGCCTTGCATGCTTTGATGCAGTAACAACACAGCCCACATTTCTGCTGATTAATCATTCGGTCATTCTGTAGCTTAACTAGCTGTGATCATGAGCTATTTTTCCACACAAAGATTAGACATGTCACTGTTCATCATCTTCATATTCTTCACTCTCTTTGTACAATGTCTGAAGGGTCTCATCTGAGCAGGTGCTGAGGACCCACATTTCCACTGAAGGCAGGGAGGGGTGCAGATGTCTGGCCCCACTCAAAATCAAATCTTATCCCCCTGTCCCTTTAAAGTTCATGACAAACAATTTCTTAATTCAGTTCATGAGGAATTATGCTCTGAGTCCAATTTTATCCTAGGAGTAGAAATCCCCATGGCTATATCTTTAATTTGTGCTTAGTTTTTGGCATCTGGGGGTTGCAACCCACTGCCTGGGGGTTGCAACCCACTGCCAGCAGATGGAAAATGTCAACCAAATGCACTTCCTTTATGACTCATGCACCCTCCGGAGCATGTCACAAATAAACCCTCAACAGAAGATTAATGTTAAATAGAGGAAGATTGTGTTTGTTGATAAACTGTTGCAGCTTTTTTTGGTTTCTTCAGAACCATTTCAGTGACTCTCACCACTTGTTTTAGTCACTAGGGTGGTGGAAGTTGCTGGCAGCATTATGTTAAAAGAGGGAAATTCAAGCTTCCTCCCTGGAGATGACAGTGTGGTCTTCAAGCAATTCCACCTGCAGCCACATGAATGCATGCTTGCAGTTGAATGCATGCTGAAGTTTTTTCCAGTGTAATATCTGATTTGTCTGAAATCACATAAAAAAGTGAACCCTGACATGGCCAGTACTATCCTTGCAAATTAAAACATACAATATGTGTCTTCGTACTGTTATTAATGGTCTTTTCTTTGGAAATGCACAGGTTTATTTTTCTCTCTTATTTTATCCAAAGTGACTGGTTTCACTCTTAAACGGATGCAAACTGAGTTAATTAAATCATTCTTCTGAAGAGAAGCAGCCTGTAAGTCTGTAAAAAATAATATGAAACCTACTCAGTACATCCTGGGTGCAAAGTAGAAAAACATGTGTGAAAACACTCACGGAGCATCTATAAAGAATTTGGTTGTAATCATCTGTCATGAGAACAATATTTTCCCCATAAGAAGAACTGAAACACGCCCTTCTTTAAATGTCATTCATTTGGAGTCTTTGTTTAATAGTTTGCCTAGATTTAGTCACAATAGCAATCACTTCAATGGGAATATGCTTTTCTTTCCATTTTTTTTTTCACACTGAGAGAATGCTTCTTTCTATGCTAAAGGAGGAGTGATATTGGAGGGAATCTGTAGAATCATTGAACCATTTTGGATTGGAAAAGACCCTTAAGATCATCAAGTCCAACCATCAACCTAATGCTAACAAGTCCACCACTACACCACGTCCATTAGCACCACATCCACATCTTTCAAATACCTCCAGGAATGGTGACTTCACCACTTCTCTGTGCAGCTCTTTCCAATGCCTAGCCAACCTTTCCTTGAAAAAATTCGTCCTAATGTCCAATCTAAACCTTCCCTGGTGCAACTTGAGGCCATTTCCTCACGTCCTATCACTTGTCAGCTGAGAAAAAAGACCAATACCCACCTCCCTACTACCTCCATGTAATCTAAACTAGTTGAAGACATTGATCATATAGTACTGTCATTAAACTTCTGGATCAGTAAGTGAGGGGTGAATATGGCCTTGACAGGATGTACAATAGAGGAAATAGAGAACTGCAGATCCCACTCTACCTTATCCATGGAATTATGCAGGATTTATGCTGTAGCAGTAATCAGCATACCACAAGAATGGTAATTGCTGTCCAGCTGAATGAGACCTGACACAGTCTGAGACATCAGCTCTGATGAACATAACAGCTGAATGTGTCTCAGAGAGACAACATGATGGGTGGTCATTAACAGTGCTCATTTTCTAAAAGAGAGATATTTCTTTGCTGAGTAGGAAGGCCCCACTTTTCTGCGAAAGCTGAGCTGGGAGGAGTACGGCAGGAGGCAGATCATGCCACCTTCCCTAAGAACAAGCACTACAAAGCTAAATTATGAACCTTATCTTTTTAGTAATTCTTTAGTAATTAGTAAGCAACACAAACCAATTTGGAAGGCATATAACAATGGTTATAAAGGCCATGGCAAAGGTTTGGAAAGATATTTATTTCTTTCATCTCCCTGAGAGAAAATAGATTTGTCAGGTACATTAAAACACCAACTCTAATGTTTAGTCAATAATCTCATGTTTGTTGTCTGTCATATCAGTGGAAAAAAAAAAAAGAAGAAAAAAAAAGAGCTTTTATTCTCTGCTGTCTTCAGAGAGCTTCCCTCAGAAGTCTCCTAAAAGCCCAGAATCAGCACTTGGTGTCCAACTCTGTGAAACCACAGGAATAAAAAAGGAGTATCGTAAAGGAGGCAGAAAAGCAGCACTAAGCAAGGCACCTGAAAGAATGTTCAGGAGGATTCAGCAACAACGTGCACTACTGATGCTGATGCATATGTCTGCGGAAGATACTTATATTCACCTATAGCAGGATTTAGAAGTTTCTTCTATCAATTTCAAACAAGCTGTAGATAACTACTCACATATATAAAAAACAGATTCTAATAATGCTTGTTACTTACATTTTGTTATGCTTGACCTGACCTATTTGTGAACACTTCTCTATTTATTTTACTGTTTATTGTAGTGTTGAGAGACAAATGCATATTCTAAATCAGGATTAAAATATCTTAAATTAACTGTTTTCTTTGAAAAATAAAGGATTGTTGAAGAAAACTTTGAGTTTAGCTTCAACAAAGATCAATGTGGTCTTCTTTAAGGTTTGAATGTTTTTTGTTTGTTTGTTTGTTTTTTACTTAATGAATAGAGTCTACTTTAGATATATTTACATCACATTCGCATTCAGTATTACTGGAATTGAGATCAATAAAAATATATTACAGAAATACATTATTTTTATTGATGAACAGAACACAGTTTGCTAGCACAAGGCTAATTCTGGACAATTATTATGGAAACTAGGCGTTATTGGCTGCAGCGTATGAACTTACAACATTTATCTGGGAAATGTGGGGGACATGTATGTTGTTATATTTGAACTAAGGAGCTGTTACAGTCTAATATATCAAGGAACTTCAGAGTAACCAAACTAATGACTTGACCAATCTGCTTGTGCTCATTCCACTTTTTAAAAAGAAACTGAGTTTACCATTACAGTAGTTTCTAGTGATGTGCAGCAGCTGCTACTATAACTGGAATTACTTAACCATTTGAAGTAATTACAGGTGATTATGGTGTAAGGAGCAGTGAATGAGCCAAACCACCTCATATGTGCCTGCTCTCTTCCTGCATGTCGAGAGACTAGAGTGCAGGTGGGGACAGAAATGTTTCTTTCATGCTCTTCACAAGAGCTATATAACATTTTATGGCTGAGTCATTTTTTCCATGTAAAAGTCTGATTTACTATGACTTCCTCTGACATAAAAAATAACACCAAAAAATCATAAAACATCGAGGACTGAGATTTTTTAAATAAAACCTCTTTTTCTTTGCTTCATTCACAAAGACTCTGAGTATCTGCCTGCTCTGAGTCCTGCATTCACAGTGCTGATGTCACCAAGGCATTGCATTAACCCAGCAGATGCAGGTTGCTTACCTCTTGGTTGCCTTATGAAATGAGAGGTTGTGGCTTAGGCTGAGGAGTAGCAAAAATAGCTAGGGACAATAGCACTTAGGTGAAGGCAGACTGCAAAGGGAAAGATTAGGCATGTCATCTGAAGACTGAATAAATTGAGTTCTCTTTGTCTCATACATTCTGTGCTCCACTGGTGGCCCTTCAATAAACTTACTCGGCTATCTCAATATCTGTGTTGTACAGGGGACCGTAAAACTGGACACAGTCCTCCAGATATGATCTCATAAATGTCCATGACTGGCCCACCTGGCCAGCTGGAATTCCAGGCAGAGTGAGCTCATGTCTGCCCAAACCCACCTTGCTCTCTTCAGAATATCCCTAAAGGCTTTCGTTCCTTTTCTCATGCATCTCTGAAGATAGTCCAACACTAATTACGTCTAAGCAGGGTGGTTCTTTACCAAAACACACAGAAGTTTTTGATTCTGCTCTGCCTGCTGCTGATGAGCCTGGGCATGAGAACTCTTCCAACACTGGGTATAAAAGGCATGGAATCAGCAAGTAGAAGCAAGAAAAAAGTGGAGCTTTAGGAAATAAAGCTCATGAGAAGAAAAATTGATGGATTTGAGTGAGGTGCTTTGGTTTAGAATCAGGGGAATCGAAGGAGGGTGTGTGTCAATTTTCTGTTGTGTATTGTACTTCTTTAAAATGGACTGTTGTTGATTGCTTTCCATACCTCTAAGGGAAAGAATAAGAAGTCAGTGTCTGTGGTTTGCAGCAGAGAATATTTCTGGAAGTATAACTGAAAAATCATAATTTTAAAGACAGAGAAATACAGGAATATGTTACTCAGAAAATCTATACATATTTTTTTTCTTTTTTGCTACTCAGTGTTGGTGCACTTGGACTTTCAGATTCACCCTGGTCTTACCTTTCAATGATTCACTGAAGTAGGTAAATCTCACCTTAGGAAGATGGAGATGATTTTTTTTTTTTCTAAGAGTAATTTATGAAAACATGCTTTGAAGTCTATCCCAGGATGTTCATGTGCTTTTATTTTATCAGAAACTTCTAACCCTAGTGGGTTTTTTCCTAGCCTTGAGGAAAGCATCTGTTATTTTTATGAAAGAATGTGGGGTGGCTTGGAGGAGAGATGGATGATCATCCTCCATTTTAAAGTAAGATTCTAGGCTGCAAAGTCCCACAAGTATTTTCAGCTATAGAGTATGACAGACTTAAGTTTAGATTTTTTATTTCATACTTTAGGTAGAAGAAATAACAAAATCTTCATTGTATTGGTAGATAGACTTCACAATTCTCTCCTACTCATTTGATAATATCTTCTCTAAACATAGTTTAAACAGGTGACGCAGCCTATCAGAGTAAATAAAGGCTCATGAAATAGGAAGACCGGGATAAAAACAAGCAGAAAAGCAAGAAGGCACTCCTACTAGAGTGTCATAAGTCATAACAAAATGTAAATCCACTTGGAGGAGTCTATGAAATTTCTGAGATTATGTTGGTTCTTAACATATGGAATTATCATTACCACTCCAGAAAACATTCACATTTTAATGCCATGGCACTCATACACATCTGACAGAAGTTAATGGAGGTTTTCCCATTAGTGGTGTAGAATAAGTATCTTGGTGTCTATCAGTCACTGTTATGTCTGGAATTCAAAGATGTTATGCATGGTTTTGTATAGAGTTACATTATCCTCTTTACTGTCAGGTCATGCCTGAGCTTATGCAAGGTTTTCCTACAAGAAGCTTGATGTTACTTAGCAGTTCAGTGCTTTGTTCTCTTCTTCTTGATTTTACTGGTTATTTCTTTTTGCAAGTCTCTGGCTTTCCTGCTTGGCAGGGAAAATCTTCAAGATAAGGACCAAGACTAACCAGATACATCTGCCACTGTCTTTAGCCTGAATCCATAGCTGAGGGAGCTGCAGTCAGATCACAGACATGAGTAGGTTCATGTGCAAAAGATGGGCTTCATATGCATTTATGTTACAGCAACATCCACTCACTGTGGACATATGTGTTATCTCTGTGATCACTAGTCCAACAATGATATATGAAGTAGAAGCTTTCCGACCCTTATAGGATGTATTGTGTTCATGTGGCAAGATTTTGGTAGTGGGGTGCTGCATGGGTGGCCTCTCTGAGAAGAATCCAGCAGCTGCCCCATGTTAGATAAGGGCCAGTTTCAGCTGGCTCCAAAGCGATCCTCCACTGCCCAGAGCTGAGCCACTAAGCGACGTTGTTTGCACCTCTGTGAGAGCATATTTAAGAAAGGAGAAGAAAACAAAACAAAACAACAACAACAACAACAATAACAACAAAAACACAAACAAACCCTGCGGCACAACAGCAGCTGGGAGAGAGGAGTGAGAAAATGTGAGAGAAGCAGCCCTGCAGCCCCCAAGGTGAGTGCAGCAGGAGGGCAGGAGGTGCTCCAGGCACAGAGCAGCAGTTCCCCTGCGGCCTGTGGAGAGGCCCCTGGTGGAGCAGGCTGTCCCCCTGCAGCCCACGGGTCCCACACGGCGCAGATCTCCACGCTGCAGCCCGTGGAGGAGCCCCCGGTGGAGCAGGTGGATGTGGCCTGGAGGAGGCTGCGGCCCATGGAGAGCCCCCGCAGGAGCAGGCCCCGGGCCGGAGCTGCAGCCCGTGGAGAGGAGCCCACGCAGGAGCAGGGGGTCTGGGGGGAGCTGCCGCCCGTGGGGGACCCGTGCTGGAGCAGTTTGCTCCTGGGGGATGGACCCCGTGGGACGGAGCCGTGTGGGAGCAGTGCTTGAAGAGCTGCTGCCTGTGGGCAGCCCCCACAGGCTCAGTTCGGGAAGGATGGCATCCCGTGGGAGGGAGCCCATGGAGCAGGGGCAGAGAGGGACCGTGAGGGAGCGGCGGCGATGAAGATTCGGGGGCTGATTGCAGCCCCCATTCCCCATTCCCCTGAGCTGCTTGGGGGGAAGATGTAGAAGAGGGTGGGTGGGGGGAAGGTGTTTTCAGTTTGTTTTTAGTTTTCCCTGGTCTAGCTTGTTAGTAATAGGCAATAAATTACACTAATCTCCCTACACTGAGTCTGTTTTGCCCATGACAATGATTGTTGAGTGATCTCCCTGCCCTTATCTCGACCCTTGAGCCCTTTCCATCATATTTTCTCCCTCTTTCCCTTTGAGGAGGGGGAGTGAGAGAATGTTTGTGGTAGGGCTCAGCTGCCTAGCTGAATAAAACCACCACGTAAGAGCAGCTTTAAAATACTGGAAGGATAATGTAATCTAGAAATGTACATCTCTAGAAGATGAATAACATTTTCAGAGTGTTTTATTGGAAATAAAATGTCTTTAAAGAGGTGCAAGTATCTTAAAGACATGACAGATGGAACAAGAGAGAAAGAGAGAAATTTTTATCAGGTAGCGAGAGCATTTTGTTGTTTCTAACCAGTCAGTAATTCTGAGGGTTTTGGCAGTGACCTTCGATTGCCACTAGCAAGCCATATGCATCCAAAGTAAACAGAGCTTAGGAGGAGCACAGGGACTGGACAGAGAGAAGACAATGTAGTAATTGCCAGCATATTCCTAGAAAAAGCAGCAGGCTCAGCTTCTGATGAGGCCCAATTAAAAGTGACTTTTGCATTGTGTTATGAACCATACAGTTGCCTAGATGCATGGCAACAAAATGATCTAGCACAATGGGTGTGATTTTACTGAGACTGTGCTCCCTGTGTATTTACAAAAATAAAACAAAACAAAAAAAAAGAAAAAAAATGTTATTTCTTTAGGAACTGAAACCCAAGTGCCGTCTGCAGTTACCTTATTGTAAACTGCATTAGGAATTGTGTTTATTAAAGCAACCTCACAGTCAGCATTGCTTCAGCAGTTTCATATGATCTTTCACCTTCATCAGTAGTCTGAGAACTTGAAGTCAAACTCATTTTAAGTCTTCTTTTGTTGATGATTTGTATGAGTACTACATCCATTAAACAGTATAAACTGTCCACTCTCTCAAGAGCCAATTTATTTACATAGCCTGCTCTGGGTGCTAGTTCACGACATGTTGCTTTCTTTCTTCTCATTTGTATGGCCCTCCAGCTACTACTAATGTCTAAATGTACCTCCATTGATGGTGTAATTGTCCATGTGCTGGCTTCCTTATAAAAGGAGATGTGTAATGCTTGAACGTTTACATTCTGCTGGATCTGGGATGTAGATTCCCTCTGCTCCCCCTGAAGAACTCATTATTCACCATCCATTATTATTGTGGCTGCAAACTTAAAGGTCACACATCTGCTAGGGAAGGGTTCTAGATGTAACCACTCATTCTGTTTTTCTGAGTGATGAATGAAATTTGTCAGGACAATTTACTTTTTCACAATGGACACAAAACTTATGAGTAGGAATTGTGACATTTTGAAGAATTAATAATTCTTGCTTGAAATATCTTCTTCATCTCTTTGTAATAGCATATAAATACTCAGGCAAATTAGGGAAAACCTTTACTAGCATTTCCACTATGTAGGAGGGAATGGAGACATGAATTTTAAGTGCGTACAGCATTGGCTGTACAGTAGAACTGTTGTCTTTGCTCATCCATATATAGATGTTCCAGTTACATGTTCAATTTGAGATGTTCATCCAGGATCTCACCATAATCACTGGAGGAGATGGATGCCTCCAGGAAGTGAAGCATCCTACCTCTGTGCATGTGTTTAAGGTATGCAGACACAATGTGTAAGAAACAATAACTTTTGCAAGACATGCCAACTCTATACTTTGCTAGAATATAAGCAAATGTCTCTTTCAAAGAGACATTGCCTCAGAGCAGGAGAAAAGGTGTTCAGGAAAAATTTACTGGTCATATTTTTTTGTAAAGAAGACGTGTCTGAAATTATTTTATACACAGTGTAGGAATGTGTTAATGTGCTAAGGTATTTATCCAGTAAAGCCACTTAGGGATAATATAGACAGCAACAGACTCATACAAGAGAATCCTCATTTGTGGAATGTATAGTGCTTTTCTATATCTAGCTGGTCTTTGGCACACAGAGCGTGTAATGTGGTGATTTCTACTCCATGCTGAGTCTTGTTGTCTGTTAATGACAGTGGCTGACAGAACTTTAAACTCTTCTTACTAGTGAGCAAAATACTTTGTGTCTGTGCCAAGAGTTCTTGTACCTTGAGACCAACCTTCCTGCCACATGAGAATCTGAAGTTGCACTTGGGAGTGAAAAACACATCTGAAAACGTTGGTCTGTCTTTCTGGATGTCTAGACAGTTCTCACCATCATGAGATTTCTTCTCTGAAAATGACAATATCATCCTTCTTCATTCCCTATGATCATATTGCAGGATTTGAATTTAGTGCTTTCTTAGCCTTTTTTTCTGAGGAAAGGAAGCTAATGTTTCCATGAGCTCTATTTCTTTGCTTGTTTGTCACTTCGTACCCCAAAGAATACTTCAACAGATTGGACCACTTCAACCCAGATTGAAGGGTGGGTAGAAGTCTCAAAAGATCTTGATTGCCTGTATTTTGTGAGAAAAGATATCTAGATAGAGGAGGAAAATACCCAAATAAGAGCTTTAGCTTGTGCTAGGAAAGACAAGTTTAAGATACCAAAGGAAAAATTCTGAGATGCCCTTTAGTAGCAAAGTTATAGGTGATCTCATTGAAGCAATAGAAAAGGTCACAGTTTCCCTTCTTACATCCTTGCAGTTGATAGTTTCCTGTTTTTCTTTAGCATGGGTCACATTGACTATTATTGTTGGCTGTGATCCCTCACTGTCTGCCTGATACACACTAAAAGCTGCCTTTTAACCTACAATGCTCTACTACTAATCAATTGTCTGAGCATAAACTTAGGCCAACATAGCATCACATTACACTAGCTGTGCAGTGTACTTGGCAGCATTAAGGCTGAACTGTCCAGGCAAAGTAGACAAAAGTCAATTCTAACATCAAATTTGGAGTCAGATGTTTCTCCCTTTGTCCCACATCATAATTTTGTTCTTTACTGAAGTTCCACTTAACTGATTAGTTTGCATTTGACTCAGAAGATGACATTATTTTGGTAAGTAGCCCACAGTACAACACTTTACAGAGTTGCCCTTTTTCAGTGAACTTGTTGTGGTTAATAAGAGTTTTACCAGAAAATGCCATTTTGAGACAAAAACACTCATAAATGCAGAGGTAATTTGTGAATAGCTTTAGGAAAAAATGAAAGGGAAAGGGGAGGAAATGTCAAGATATATTTTGCAATTTTCAAAATAGAACATTTCAACTTGTCCTGATGAAAAGATGTTTTCTTTTATGACACGACCTCAGTTAAGAATAAATGGTAATTTTACATATTCAGAAGACAAAGCAGCATATTTAGTTCGTATTTAGTTTTCAGTGAAAACTTTTGATTTAGAATGATTTTGAAATTCTTATATGTCTGTAATCCACTGCAGAAATGGAGTTAAAAATTTTATTATGTCTGTAGCTCTACTATCTTGATGATAGATATTTACTCAAGGTGGAAGCCAATTTAAGAAATTTATATGAATGTTTTCAGGCAACAAAGGACAACATGCATGGACAAGATGGAGCTTGATGGAATTGTCACATATCCTGGCAAACTGCTCTCTTCAGGGAAAAACTTATTACGGCAAACAGAGAGGATGAAGTATTTGTGTACAAATTTTTAAATCCCTTGTGCCCATTAGAATGTAGTGGTTAAAAGCAACTCAGTGCCAGTGGCCACATTGCATGTCTGACTACAGATGCAAAGTATTTTAATTAATTTTTATAAGGTAAATAGCTTACTTATGCATTTAACAATCCATGGTTGGATTTGTATTTCACTACATTAGGCTTATACAATAAGAAAAATACATTGCTTTTAAAGGAAAAGGTACAAATTGGGTAGGGGCTGTTACCACTCACTGAAGAGAAACTTAGAACTACCTATTTCTGCAAGTAACATGCCGTACATATGTGAGGATGAAAGGAAGAATATAACTTTATTTGAACTGAGATTATGTATTAGATATGTCAAGTTGCATATTGTTACATGAAATCCATCTCCTAGCTCTGTAGTTATGCATTTGGGCTATGAGAGATACTACCAGTTAATGACCCTATCTGTCTGCTCTCATTGGAATTAAGTCTATGCTGTAAAGCATTGAGCAAAGTTGTCATCCACTGGGGGTTGCTATAAGAAGGCCATGCTTCCTTTGAGCTTATACACAGGGGCAGGATGTATCCTGTGCTGGGACAGCAGTTTGAAAGGGTCTCAAAGGAAATTCTTCGGGGGCAGCTACACAGATTGCATACATCATCTTGGTGCATGAGACTCTGATGTGCTGTGCTACAAGACTATTGCCTGTCTGGCATGTTTAGTCTCACAGCAGAGGAGAGGCTGTGTTCTGAGGACTTCCTTGAATCTAACCCAGTACCTTAGTCCAGGACAATGGGTCAGTAGGAGAGAGACCAAAGTGCACAAACTATGGCCATATGGAAGTATGAGGTGTAAGGACAGGATCTGGGAGTTTTTTGCTCAGTGCATGAGAGATGACACAAGGACACTGAGCTGTCCCTTATGTTAGCAAATACTATTATAGTTATGTACTGGTCTCTTCTGCTAATAAACTAAATGGTGCCAGAGCATGAGCACAGGCACAGGAACCAGTCCAGTCTGATTAACTGTTAGAATGATCCCTGGCACTAGGACAGGTTTGGCTTGATCAGGTTTGACCTGGACCAGCTAGCAGTTCTTATCCAGTTCTTGAGGTCAGGAATTAGCAAGAACCAGGGACCACTCCCAGCAGTTATACAGTTGGTCTTTTTTGAAGATCAACAAAGTTTAATAATATAAAGAGGACTTTTGTGTTTTGTGTTCACTCAGGTGAACTTAATTCAAGAGAACTGTCTCAAAAACATTTGCTTTGACTGCATGAATATAACCAAACTGAAGAGGTCTTTTTCATCAGTAATAAATGATACAGAAAATTTGAAATACTCTAGGAAAAATATCTACAGTGGATCATTATTTTTTTGTATGAAGTTATCCTAAATAGTCCCTCAGTGAGATTATCTTTTCCACTGAAGCACTACAGATGGCTTTTCCAACCCCCCTAATTTTTAATATGTTAATAAACTCTCTTAAAAAGTAATTCTGGTTAACCTCATAATCCACATAACTGTCCACTTCTTTTTTGGCCTTGCCAAACTTTTTGCCTTGATGAAGTCCTTTGGCAGTGAGTTCCAGGTTGGTCATGAAGATGGTTGACTGGGCCAAACAACCTAGGAGATCCAGGAGGAAAAACATTGTTTTGTAATGTTCTTAACCTCCATATCAGAAGGGACTGAGTCTGTTGCCTGTTTTTTGGCCTTATTTTCTCCTTCCATTTTGCATTATTGCCATGTGTTCAGCTCTCCCTAAGGACTGAAACAAACCTATCCCTGAACATAACTGTTCCCTAAAGTGCAGGGTTGTCCTGTCAACCTCATTATTTATGCTGTAATCATGTGTCAAGAAACACAGGCCTGTTGCAGCAGCAGAGACCTTTAGAAGTGGAGACACTGAACACCTGGAGCTGGACAAAACTGGTTTTAGGGATTACAAAGGCAACAAATGGTATCTAATATATGTAAATGTCATGATATGTGGTAAATTTACATGCAACCTTGAGTAGCAGACCAATAAGTAAAGGGAAAGATAGAAATGTGTGTTAGAAAACATATATAAATGACCTAAAGTTGAAGGAGACAAGAAGAAGGAGGAAAAACAGAAGCACAGAGGAAGAGGAAACTGTCTACTTGAACATCCTGGTGAAGGATCCTCCTGGTGAAGGACTCAAGATTCTGAGAACTCTGTAACATTGCACTACTTCTAGCAACAGTGTGAAACCACTGACTTCAGCACCGAGGGAACCAGGGGACAGGTGAAAGTAGCACCAGGAAAAGGGGTAGAAACTAAGAAGTGTGTAAATTGCAATTTTAACTGCATCATTAATATTATTGCAACTTTTTCTGTATTTAAGCACTCTACCTGCATTATTATTGTTTCCTATAATAGTTAGATCTAGACTAATGATGATTCTTGAATTAGACTGCTAAGATTTCCATTACACTAATGATAACTTCACCACTTTACATAAGGTCTTTGCCCATAAACAAAATTTTGAATGCAACAACAGCCACGCAGCCAAGACTAACTCACATGATTGATAGTGCAGATCACATACATGGGGCGCTCAGGCACACAGGGTAGGGCTGCTGCATGTTAGTGGCATGGTATGCAATGCTCAGACCTCTTCATGGGTGGAACGTTTCAAGTCAAAACTCTAGAGTAGGAAGTGATATATATTATGCAGCTTCTAACAGAGATGAATTATAACAGGAGTTGGACTATTAGCTACTGTCACATATGAACACAGATGAATAATAACAGGATGTTCCTGGCAGGCAAGTATCAGCTGGCAAAGCTACAGACTGAATGTTCCTGCCAGGTAAATCAATTTTGTATATCACGTTAGAGCTAGTCTGGAAGAGGAAGCTGGGTGCAATAACTAAAAATAACTACAATTTTTGGGTGTGTCTGTGTTTTTGTTTGTTTGTTTGTTTTTCTTTTGAGTAAGGTTTTAATGACATTTCTTGGAGAAGAAAAAGAGAGAGCCTGGCTGGGAATAGAAAACAAAACAACTCAACATACTTAAGGGGAGCAAAATCTGTTTTAGACTGAAATCCCACTCACCCCATCACAATGAACTTTGGTCTCCAGGTGTGGGCATCTTCTCATATATATCTCTGCTTTCTTGAAGGCAGGTCTTCCTGCTGAGCTGGTGATCTGGAGTTCTTCCCTAAGCAGAGAGGAGGTTTATTCATTCCATGCTGAGAGAAACAATGCATAGGAGAGAAGGGTTAAACAGTGCTCTGAAGCTGCCTTTCTCTCTTGATGTAGTCTGGGGCAGCCTAAGAAGCCATCCTCAGCTGGAGGCCTCAGCCATAGCTTCTCAGAGAAGAGTCCATGACAGTATGTATAGTTTGTGCAGGTTGTCAAGTTACTATGTTGTCTGAAGTAACTTTCTACTTGAAAAACTATGTTAACATTTAGAGATCTGAACCCTTCACCTTCTGAGCACAGTAAAGACCATTATTAATTATAAATAAATGGAAGCGCTAAGAATGGAGCAATGCAACCTTTGTTCTGGGTCCCCTCTGTGCTCTAATAAGTTTGACATCACATTCTCTGTTTATTTAGGGTTGGGTTTTATTTTTTATATGTAATTATGTTCAAAGCAACTCACAGAAAGCTGAGCAGAGAAGTTGCTTGCACTAACATCACATAATAACTGCTGAGTGGCTGTCTTGATCTCTTGTGATGACATGAAAGGAAAGCCAAACAAACACCCAGCAGACATGTTTGCTTTGCTTGTGTGAAGAAGAGATAGCAAATCTTAGGGAAACATGTTCCTTATTATTATCAGTAATGAAGGCTGCCATATTATATATTAAACAGACTTGGTGCTGATACTTAAAAACAAACACTCTTAATGAATTCTACACCAGTGTGTCATTAGCTATTATTTAGTATTCTGGCAACTGAATGCTAACAACATGCTTATGGGTGATGCATATGAAGAAAGCAAACAATAATCAAATTTTTGGTTTTAAACTACTGGGTGAATAAAAGATGAATGGAGACCTGTATGTAGCTTTTACAGTGTAATATGTTACAACTACTAAATTATTCTTCAGGATGTAATTGTTATTGATGTAGTAACTGTTATTTTAGTGATTTCAGTTCAAGCACTGATGTTTTGAAATACATTTTATGCTACAAGTCTCCACAGTTTTAGATATCATGTTCTATTGTGATTGAAGGCATATACAGTTTTCTTCATATATTTAATTTAATTTCCCTGCTGAACCAGTGATGACAGTACCCTCAGTACACTATTGTATAAATGTATACAATAAAGATGTCTACAGTTTGAACATGATCACTTGCTTCAAATATCTCTAGGTGTAGACCTGTTGAGTTCAGAGGAATGTGTCTATTCAGGACCTTCAGATGAATATGCAATCTTCATCCTAGAAGACTGAGGATGAGCTTCAATTCCATTTAGCAGTTAATAGGACTTCCAAATTAAGTGATCCTTAATTTAACCAAGTGGAGAAATGTGGCTATAGCCCTGATGAAATCTGGCCCCATCTGTACAGCTCAATGGCCATGTGCACGTCAGTGATAAGAAGTGTACCTCAAGGGTCTGTATTGGGACACTTTAATATTTTTGTCAGCAACATAAACAGTGGGATTGAGTGCACCTTCAGCAAGTCTTCATATGACACCAAGCTGAGCGGTGCTGTTGATACAATAAAAGGAAGGGATGCCATCCAGAGGGACCTGGACAAGTTTGAGAAGTGGACCCACGCAAACCTCATGAATTCATTAAGACCAAGTGAAAAAAAAAATGTACTTGGTTTGGGGCAATCCCAAACATCAATACAGACTGGGGGATGAATGGCTTGAAAGCAGTCTTCCAGAGGAGGACCTGGGGGTACTGGTGGCTGAAAAATTGGACATGAGTTGGCAGTGCATGCTTGCAACCCTGGCCTGTATCAAAAGAAGCATGGCCAGCAGGTGCAGGGAGGTGATTCTCTCTCTCTACTCCACTCTCATGAGAACCTCCCTGGAGTACTGCGTTCAGCTCTGAGACCCTCAGCACAAGATAGAAATGGACTTGTTAGAGTGAGTCCAGAGGAAGTCCACAAAGATGATCAGGCTGGAACACCTTTCCTACAAAGACAAGCTGAGAGACCTAGGGTTGTTTAGCCTGCAGAAGAGAAGGCCCAGGGACACCTTATTGCAGCTTTTCAGTACTTAAAGGGGGCTTATAAGAAAGATGGAGAGAGACTTTTTACCAGGGCATGTAGTGATAGGACAAGAGTTAATGGTTAAAGTTATAGGGCACAGCACTGAAACTCTTGCTAATGCCAAGATGAAAAATGTCCACCAAGACAGTCACCTCATCACAGAAGGCTATCAGTTTGGTCAAGTATGATTTCCCTTTCCTAATCCATGTTGAATATTCTGAATCATCTTCTTGTCCTTCATATGTCGGTGAAAGGTTTCTAGGATTAATTGCTCCATCACTTTCCTGGGGATGAACGTGAGGCTGAGGAGCCTGTAGTTTCCTGGATCCTCCTTCTTTCCCTTTTTTAAGATAAGAGTGGCATATGCTTTCTTCCAGTCCTCAGGAATGTCCCTGACCACTACGGCCTTTCAAAGATAATTGAGAATGGCTTCACAATTCACAGGGACCCTCCCCTGTCCCAGATCCATGCTGTTCCCTCGGGTCCTGTCGCTGTCCCCAGAGAGCAGAGCTCAGCGCCTGCCCCTCCGCTCCCCTCGTGAGGGAGCTGCAGGCCACTGTGAGGCCTCCCCTCAGCCTGCTTTGCTCTGGGCTGAACAGACCAAGGGACTTCAGCCACTCTTCATATGTCTTGCCCTCTAGACCCTTCACCATCTTTGTAGCCCTTCTTTGGACACTCTCTAACAATTTTATGTCCTTCTTATACCATGGTGCCTGAAACTGCTCACAGTACTCAGGGTGAGGTCGCACCAGCACAAAGTAGAGCTGGACAATCACTTCCCTTGACTGGCTAGCAATGCTGTGCTTGATGCACTCCAGGATACAGTTGGTTCTTTTCGCTGCCAGGGCATGATATTGACTCATATTCACCTTGCTATTGACCAAAACACCCACAACCCTTTCTGCAGCCTCTTGTCCCCCAGTCTGTATGTACAGCCAGGGTTGTCCTATCCCAGGTGCAGAATCCAACACTTGCTCTTGTTAAATTTCATATTGTTGGTGATTGCTCAGCTCTGTTATTTGTCAAGACCTCACTGCAAGGCCTCTCTACCCTTGATGGCATCAACAACTCCTCCCAGTTTTGTGTCATCCACACACACAGTATACCTTCAAGTGCTATATTCTACAACCACCTCATGGTTGCTGTTGCTGGCAAACCTGTTGCCTGACCCCAAAAGTTTGCTGTGAAGAGGAACAAATCTACTGCAAATAAAATGCCTTCTTGTGTTACACAGATGCTGACTGGTAGTTCATCACAGGAATAATCTTTGCACTTATGGTCATCCCTTAGAGAGGACGTTTCACAAATCAGTGTTTTGAAACTGTGATTGCAAAAGGTAAAACGTTATGCTAAACATTGGCTGATGAGAATTCTGTTTAGCCAGAAGCAAAATGTTGATTAATGTTTCAAACAGATATGAAATAGTATGTTTCTTTCTTCTGCTGAGTAGTTCATTCCAGAAACTGCTGCAGGGCCAGTCAAAGGATCTTAGAAATCATGTACCAGCCACTGAAACAGAATAGAAATTTAAACAGACTGATTGGTAAACTTTTTCTTCACGTGGTAAAATTACATATGATACTTACTTAAAAAAATGTGCAAGGCCATCATTCTTTTGTCTTTGTTTTCTACTCATTGTATAAATAAGATCTGGAAGTGTGGAGCCAAAAGGAGAAATGAGTTTAAAAGTAGTCTCTGTAGCTGTTAACATCAGTGGTCTGCCTGAAATGTTTGGCACAGGATATAAAAGAGCCTGTAATTGCTGGGAGCTAAAAGAGTTTTCCAAAATAATGATCATTTTAAACTTGTCATGTTCCTTTTGTTTTGGCCACTGTAGGGGACAAGACAGTAATCTACAAGGATCTTTGGTATGGTACAGTTTTACTATCCTTACACACACACAAAGTGCTAGCACTATCTTGGTGTTTAAAGAAGCACTGTTATAACACATGAACATAACCTCCAAATATCGGTGGGGCAAATGTGTTTTTCAGAGCAGAATTCTCACTAACACTCCAACAGTGAAATTTTGAGCACTGCTATTATGAAAAAATGAGACTCACTGTAAAATCTTCGCTAGGAACTACAGCTCCATCCCCATGCTTCTCTCCCCTCCTCTCCCTTGAGTAACTGGAAAGAAAACACTGGAAATTATATGTGAGAAGTACTCCTGGCATGGTCACCAGCTGTGGCTGAAGTGATGAGACATTGTGAAATCCAAATGAATAGCTCATTATGAGGAAAAGCTTTGTTCAACTGTTATGCAGTGCTGAGGAATACATACCTCATTTTCAGGGGAAGAAAATGTTCTGTTTCAATTCCTTGAAGAGATGTTACCCACTTCTTGTGGGCAGTCACTTCAGTGTTATAGCTTCCCTCTTGATTCCAGCTATGTAAAAAATGTTGACCATATCAAACATGCTGACTGTTGAATTACTTGGACAAATACTATCTACAAGGAGCAGAATACTGAAAAACAGTAAAGGATCTCTGGGTCCTCCTCTTCTTACCCAAGATTTGTTTATATATGAATGTTATATTATATATAAAAAAAGTGGCAGGTCTAGAGTGTAGACATGCTTGGGAAGAACACGCAGATCTCATAAAATACTGTTCTTAATACCTGTGATGGATTTTCCCATGGAGTTTGCTTGGGGTAACAATCGAGAGTTGGACTGTCCCTTTTTCAATCTTTAACTTGGGTTCCTCTGACAGGTGACCTGAAGATAGCCACATCTTCTATAACCAAAAAGGTTGTAGAAATATAACCTTTTCACTTGGAGAAAACAAAATATGCAAAACTAGTACACATCAATAAACTACAGTGTAAGTGGATCTACATTACAATTCTGAATGGCTTATTTTTTAATTGGCTTTTTCTCACCTTACATGAACTGTCTAAAGGCTGAACTGTTTAAATCACTCTCAAAATTCCCTCCCGGTCATGTAAAAGGAACATGTAGTTAGTTCAACTCACTATTAGATAAGCATTAATGTTGGATACAGTTGATATGATGTATTATACCTTATTTATTTTGATTATAGTCAATTTTTCTAGGGTGCAGCTAGGTTGATCAGGAAGCATGGAAATGCACATCAAAAAAGACTTACTTTTGCTGAAATTGAGCTATGCTTTGCCATTGACTACCGTGTGGTCAAGATTTAACCTCTGATGTGCGTAAAAATACTTGCAATATTTATCTTGTGATCTATGTTTGGCCTTCTTCTTCCTGCACATAATAAAAAAGAATGTTGATTAAACAGCTATCTCAGAAGAAATATTCAGCATGGACAGTGGTGATACTAGCTGTTACTAAAAAATTTTCAAATTACTGTGATAGTTTCTCCTATAGATTTGCTGGGAAATTTTGTAGATTGGTCTATAGGGAAGTCATGGAGCTGGTTTGGAAAGGTGACCAACAAAAGCAGTACTGCATTCCCATTGAGTATGCATTTTTTTAACTGTGAAGACCTTGTTCAATATCTCCACTGAAATGAATTATTGATATCTTTCTGACATAAATTTCACATAAACACGTTCTTTTGATTTGCTGGAGCATATACCATGAAAATGCTGATAAAAAAAACATATTTTCTCTCTCCCTGTAGAAGAAACTCTGCCCAAAGTTCAGGGGTTCTATATACCCTATCACTCATCCTCTTTTTACCTGTATCCTTTCTCCAGTCACCATACCTCAATGTATTTACATATGAAGCATATTCCCTAAATTTGTGATATTTTTGTCACCTAACTATCTAATGTCTATGTTTTGTCATGTTTAAGAATTCAGCCCTTGGAGTGCACTGGGCTGCATTTCTCACTGTGCAGAGACTGAAAAATGTTCTCTTAGTAAATGGAAATACCCAAAGAGGCAACTAGTTGTGGATGTGGGTTTTTTTGAGATTAAGAGAGAACAAATTGAATCATTGCATCTAGGACCTTAAGGAAGATTTCATATGCCTCTAAACTTTAGAGTTCAAGCCCATCTAAACAGAACAGTCTTAAAAAAAACAGAAATGTCTGTGGATCTCTGCTACACAAAGCTCTTGGATTGCTTCTGTTTGTTTATTAATAGACAACTGTTTTCACTCTATAGATATATATAGATAGCAGAAAAAAAGATGTATGTTTCCATTTTACAGTCAGAACAGGTCTATTAGCTACATATTTAATACCTACTATAAGAAAAAAAAATAAATTATGACTGGATTTTCAGAGACAAAAGAAATTCAGTGTTACTGAATGCAACTATATTTCTTTAAATTTGCAAACATCTCTTTTTATGATTACAGTTATGATAGACATCATTAAATTCATAATTAGTCCATTTTACTGTAAGTAACAATAAAAGATATATCAATATATGTATTTAAGTGTAGCTGGCTTAAATTAAAATTTTCTCATCTTCTTTCTTTGCTTCTCATGTTTATATCCCAAGGACAGGACTGGTCAAGATGCAGTCTGTGGTACTTGAAAAAGTCAATGAATATAAAAGCCTATTATTTTAAGTGCCTCTTTAGGGCTATAACACTCTTAACAAGCCTCTCAGGGCTAACATTTAACACGTGTGCCCTATAGAAGCCTACAGTTTACCACGTGCCATCAATTTCATATAGACCCATATATGGCTGTCAACCAGGTGCAGCTCTGCCTGCTCCATGAGAGTTCAAGTATTTTAGTGCAACCCATGGTGGCTTAAGTATGCTAAATAGCTAGCAGCTCTCCTGCTTTGTTGAGGTTACATGCTGAGACCAAAGCTGGTAATGCCTGAAAATTATTTCTCACCTATTTTCACTCCACCTTTCATTGGACAAACAAAACAATGCTGACACATAAAGCTAGAAGTCTTGCAGCTTGCAGCCTGAAAAGAACATGGGGCTTTTTGTGTTATTTAGTGCAAGTTAATGTAATAATGAAATCCCATCATCTAAATTTCTAACTTTAAAATTTCTCAAAAATCTGGGCTTGGTGGTTTTTTTTTGAAAACTATGTTACATTGCAGAAAATTTTTATGATAAACAGAGAGTAGATTTCTACTGCAGTTCCTACATTTTCATGAGAAAAGAGCAGTAGCACGTTCTTGTTTTGCTGTGAGAAGAAAATGTGCCTAAAAGTGTCCATGCTCTTGTTTTTGGCATCCTTAAAGAAGCTATGCACAAGTTTTGAGGGTGTTTGTGTCTTGAAAATGTTTTGTGTAATAATATTATTCAGCTTCTTCCCTTTCTGGTGATGTATTAGGAATATGTAGAAATTGGCTGAAGTTTTGAGAGGGTGGAAAACCACAACTGGCAGGGAAACTGTAGACTTTTCTAACTAAGCTTTTCCTTCTAAGAATGGCAACATTATGGAGAGATTTGTATGTAGAGAAAACAGTTGTCTGAGACATAGGCTTTATCTTTTTGTAGACAAGAAGATGGTAGAAGAAAATAAAAGCTAGTCTTTACCTCTGTAATATTTTCAAGGGCTCTTCAAAATCCTGTTTGTCTTACATAGATATTTTTTTTCTCTTAGTGTTGTACAGTGCTCTTATACAGTTTATTTTTGGGAAACATTCCATGTTATTTTATAGAAAGCACGCCCTGATTACTATTGTATTCACTATCCATGTATATATAAAATTGCCTCTGAGCCTTAGTGGTTTGGTTTGGGTATTTAATTGTTTGATTTGTTTATTGTATATGATGAATTACTGTTTATTGGTTTAAACTCACCCAGGGTACACTTTATAAAAATGCTGTTTCAATTGCTAAAATACACAGATTTAATTTGTTTGAGAAGCTAATGTAGCTTACACAGTGAGTTGGTTGGTATGAGTGCTGACCTTCCTTTGATGTTCCATGACTCAATGGCCTCCTAAGGGCATTTCTCAAGCCATTTAGGGAATTACAATGGTTTTTCTTGCTGGACTGCAGTCAGGCCCAGTAGAACTATTCTCTGGATATGAAGAAAGTATTTGAATATTTTAATGGCTGAATATTGAACATTTGAATTGAGACAAGATGTAAATTCCTGTTGAGACCAACAGATAACTTCATCAAAGAAGAAATGATGATCAAATAAAGAAAACCTTAGGGAAAAAAAAAAAAGTGGTGAGATTTTCCAGACAAAACTTTTTGATTTCCTTTTTATCTTGAAACTGATGTTTACTTTTTAAATCTCCAGAAAGTAGCAAGGGATATTCAAAATATGATGAAAATATTAATTGCACTGTAGGTCAAATAACGTATCGTTACATCTAAAACATAGTACTTTTTTAACAAGAAACATTTAAACCTGAGTGGATCAAAACAGAATTTTTCTTATTACTAGTCAGCTTTCAAAAGTATCTCACATAAAAACAACCCTGTCCTTAACTATAACGGTCTTTGAATCACATTTCTGAGGGTTATTGGAAGGTGCCCTTTCCAATATTGATGGCTGCCCTCATCTTAGAAGGGCCAATCACTAATGTGGTTGCTATGTTTCATATCGCTACCACAGGATATATTCCATTTCTACTAGTAGGATTTCAACTGATGTACTACAAAATACCATATGTGATACCATATCACTGTGATCAAAATGGTTTTGACTTTTGATCAAAAATGGACTGGACTGAGTAGAGATTAGTGGGAAAATAAAACTGTGCATTTTGCCTAGAATAAATGTATATATCTGCACACTGTGTTTACTTAGTATGAAATATGACTGTACATAGTACCAGAAGTCTAGGCCACAGATGTATTGTTTCATAAATAAAGCCTTGCACATGGGTGAAAATGTATTTTTGTGAAATTGATGTGAACTGATTACTCATATAAGTAATATATTTACCTGACTTCATGTGGAATTTGGCTGTTAGATCAATGGGTGTCTTCCAGAAATCACTGAGGGGAACTGAAAGTGGGCTGAGGAGACACTAGCTGCTTTACAATGTTCAATAAAAATGTAAGCTCATGGGGTCATGTCGAACAGAATATGGACTACCTCATCTCCTGAAACAGCTGTTTTTCAGAAAATAAAATGCTATTCTTCGTCACAGGAAAAAAAGTTTTTATTTATTTATTTATTTTTTAGAGCTGTTCATGTTGAATTTAGAAAACAAGGTGTACAGCTACTTCCCTTGGTAAACAGGATGGAAAATGTCCCTATCTTTATTTCTTGTTAAATGAGTATTTTCAGAACGCTTTTCTTGAAATGGCAGATCTGTGAGTAACAGCTGACCATCAAATATACTGAATCTTATATTGTGATATTGTATAGTTCTTGTGGCTTCTATTTCACATCTTAAACCATTCATTCCTTTAAAAATCACAGAGAAACAAAGCAATAGGTGGGAAAACTAAAATCATAGGCTTATTCATAACAGGGGTAGAAGTTAAGAGAAAGTGCTTTGGCATAACATTTGATATTTCTTGGAAACTTTATTTGATGCTGTTGGCTGTAAACCTCTTTTGGTTATGTTCTTTAGACGAGCTGTTATAATGTTGAAATCTCAGTTCTTCCTCATGACGTCTAAATGGTATATCATTATTAGCTTTACAGATGAACACAATCAAATACTGTTGACTCCATGTGTTGAATTTGTGTTCTTTATTTTATTGGGCTCTTTATTTTTTAGTTGACTTTATTTAGCAGATAAGGAGATGATTATCCCAAAATTTTGAATGAAATTCCATAGTGTACTGGGAAGTGCTCTAAGACACTTTCTACCTGTACATCTACTTCTGGAACTTGCTTAGAAGGACACGATCTCTCCTTTCAGGAAGGAAATATCAGTGGAATTGTAATAGACCATCAGAATACAGTAATTCTAGTATCTCATAGTCCTTCCCATGGCTTTAAGAGGAGGTATTTTTTGGAAAAGAGCTCCTTGAAGGCTCTCTGAAGTTTAAAAGGCTGTAGTTCATCAGAATTCCACAGGGATTTGCCTAGTTTGTGTTTTTCTCATACTCAGGAAGAACGAAAAGGAATAAATCATTATCTACTATTATACATTACAATTATTTTAACACTGATGAGATAATCATGGAGTTAGGCTAAGAACTACACTTTTGAAAATCTCACAGTCATAGAAATATGGAAAAATAAAGGTTGGAAAAGACCTCCAAGATCATCTGGTCCCACCATCCCCCTACCACCAATATTACCCACTAAACCATGTCCCTAAGTACATCTTATCACTACCCTGCCTAGGGAGAAAAGACAATTATTTACAAACAACTTTACAAACATACAGTTGGACAAGTTAATGGGTACAGCGATACTGTGTACATGCCATGTCCCACTCCAGCCAACAGAACAGATACAAAGAAAAGTGCATGGACCCATCCATGTATTTAAAAACAAATAAGATGCTATTTAACTCTCTTAACATAGATGATCTGAATGCAGTTCCTCTTGCAGAAAAAACATTGCTGACATGTTGCTCGGAGAAGAGGTAAAAGAGCCCTTGTATGTTCCTTCAGGGAAAGGACTCTGATCCTGTGTCCTAAAGGACTCCCCTAAAGGAGGGAGGTGTTTCCCATCAGACACCATTAAACACCCATTCCTCTCTGTCTCCTCAGTGCTTCCTACAAGGTTTGTCAGACTGACCCTGGGTTAGAGTCTTAATTTTCTTAGGTTCCAGTCTTGAGAGCCTACCTTTTTCCAAACACTGTACATAGATCCCAGCTTAGGGGATCCATCAGGCAACTGGGTGCTGTAAGTAAGTCCAAGTAAGTCTCACTCTGAGCTTTGCCAGGAAAGCCTAATCCACTTTTGAAGTACTAGAAAATCAGAAATAATTTAAAAGAAAATATATGTCATATCCAACTGTTTTAAAGCTTCTGAAATTTCCCTTACATTGTGCTGTTCAATGGGTGAGCAAAGAGTATTTTCTCTCATGATGAAGTACTGGAGAATGAAACAAAAATATTCCTCTGTTGTGCACCTTCATCCAAAATACCTGGCCTCAACAATGATGGAAGCTAGGATATCCAGTTAGGCATAAGCTAATATGGGTAGTTACAGCTTCTGGAGTAATAAGGCCATTTGCAAGTAATATGGTTACCATTTTTGCCCTCAAAGAAGAGAGTCGAATTCATCTTGTCTCTGGAATGAAAAAACTCTTTTTACAGGCCCCAAGCCCACGGTTGGCTCTGCTGGATTTTGTATTTACACAGCTACCATAACAATTTATCTGATATTTTTCAGTCAATCTTGCATTCATGGTTTGAGTGCTGGTTAAATAAAGATAACTTTATCTTGTATTGTGTAAGTGCTGCAGGATTCCTTAGAACAATCACAACTCTGACTAGTTCAGCTTATTTTTATAGTGTAGTTTTTGTAGTGATATGCTTTGCCATTCTGCAGGGCTGAGTAAACATCCACTCATGCTAGACAGTGTTTTTCTGTTTGTTTATGTCAATTAAAGAGCTTGAATATACAGACAGAGAATCCTACATTACTTCCCTTAAACCAACAGAATATGAAATCAGCTGGGCTTGGTGCCGAGAAGCTGATTTCTGATGATAAACTGAAGTAAAACAAAATCTGCTCCATATGGTGCAATTGTAAACTTTGTGACTATAAACAAAAACATGCTGTGTGATTAAATATTGTGATGCAAAAACAGCCATGAAGCTCTATCACTCAAGGCATGTCCAATGCCAGCCTGCTCACTTTCAAGTACACTCTTGAACTAATAGGGAGGCTGAGATAGCAGGTGATGCTTATTGTGTGCATGGCTGCTGTGTGTATCCCCAGGGGAAGGATGTGGTGGTTCACATTTCTGAGCCCCGGTCATGAGATGGGACATACCCTGCGTCTGGCAACAGCTGCCCCTGTCCCTGTTTTTTCTAGACAGTGCCACATGTTTAGCTGCTGATTGGAGATACAAAGGCAACCAAACTCATGTCAGGAGTGAAACTCCTTCTCTTTCCATCTGTTGCATGGTTGGCATTGCATGCTCCTATCCTCAGCAGGTGTGTAAAAGTGGAAAGGCTCGGTACACTGATTCCTTGGCTTCCTAAAAACCTAGATATTATAACTGCTCCATATTGTAAGTCATTTATAATCCTATACATTTCCTGGGAGAAGGAGCATGAAGGCAGCTCATAGAAGGAAACCAGGCTGAGGTATTCAACAGACACCAAGATACACAGGTGAAAACAGTATGCACTCACCAAACATTTGCAGATCTGGTCCAAGCTGGTGCCTGACATTGTCTTAGGGAGAAAATTAGAGCTTAAGACTACAGCAAGACAAAAGGAAGGTGTGGGGAACCCCAATCTATCCAAAAGATTTTGTTGTTGTTTTTTTTGTTTTTCAAACCTCCCAACCAAGGTTTATTTCACACTGCTGAACAGTTAGTGAGCGTCAGCTGTTTGAGTATGGTATCTTCCCATTTCACATCACTGCAGAAACCATCTACCCCCATGGAAGATGTTTAAATGCTTTGTTTGGAGGAACTGGGATTGTGTTCAGGAGACCCTGGAGCAGAAATGCAAGGGATTTCCTCAAGCTGCAGTAACTTAACTGTGTCATAAATTAAAGTGGATTAAACCATTCTTTTCTGTAGCGTGTTCAATGATCACTCAAGTTTAGAGCTGTGGAAGAACAAAAGGGAAATACTTTGCCACTATGAATTAACAGCAGGCCCTGTAAACAGTCTCACTAAAGGAAGGAATGACATACAACTTTTTCACTGTGTTTGCAAGAAATTGTTTGAGGGAAGGAGGCCAAAAAAAGATTACCCCCAGCTTCAAACTGTAAAAGCGTTTAGAGTTGTTAAGGACCCCATGCACTCTTCTTATACTGCAAAACCAGAACCTCGGGGAAACAAAACATGAGGAACTGGAAAGAAAGAACTGAAGATTTATTGATGTTTTCAGCATAACTACTCATCAGTCCCCTTTGGCAGAAAAAGAAATGAGCCTGCTTTTCTCTTTTAACTAAATGGGGGTTTTCTAAAATGCCTCCTTCTCATATAAGTATGGAATAACACACTTTAGAAAAAGTATATCATAAGGATAACTGTAACATATATAGAAATTATTTTTTAAACTGAGAACAAACAAAAGGTACCCTACTGTTTGACTTTGTCAGGACAACTATTCCTCTGGGTTTAAATCAGAAAGGTTTCCAACTCTATTGTTGCAGGCATGCCTGAAGCATCAGTAAAGGAAAGGATTTCCAATCTTTTTAATAGAAATTCTCAATAGGACAGAGATATTTCTTGTTCTTAATTTATTTTGCTTTTGTTTTGATCACTCAAATAGCCATGTAATGTTTGGAGGTGGCTTGGGGTAAAGATGCAGCTGAACAGATTTTGCTACTAGTTTCCAAAATGTAACAAAACTCCAGCCCTCTTCTGAAAGGGACTGTATGTGTCAAGTGACTTGTTCAGGGTTAGAGGGAGGCAACTGAGCTTCCCAGGTCCCCATGAGCCTTGTTTGGCATCTGGTTTTGCTTACTTATCCAACAGCAAGCAAAGGTGCTTGGCAGCACTGAGTATAGGGAGGTAAATGAATTAAGACAAAGAAAAACTGAAAAATACAAGGAATCTGAAAACATAAATAGCAGGCACAGCTATTTCTAGTAATCATAAGACAGGCACCAAGAGTAAAGTTTTCTCTTAAGAAGGTGCTGTGAAACTGAGGCAGAGTGTAGAACACACAAGCAAAGTTCAAACCCAAACATGACATGGAGATGACTGCAGCAGCACTCATGGTTGACTTCCCCTGCAAGGATGGCCAACAGCCAATAAGCAATACTAGTACTACCACCAGATTTCTCTGAAGCCTTTAACACAGTTACTCATAAGGCCATAGCTGGAGAAGTAGATGCCTCCAGATGGTTAAGTGAATGCAGAATTATAGAATGGCTCTAGCTGCAAGGGACTTTAAAGATCCCCTTTTAGTTCCAACCCTGCCACCCACTGGATCAGAAGGACATAATGGTGTCTCTTGTCCATCCCTACTGTTAAGGTCTGGCTGGCTGGGCCATCACCTCACCTTTGCCTTCTTAGATATAGGATTGTACAGTCCTGCCATCCTTGGCCCTGAAACCTACTTGACCCCTGAGATTTGTCTGTAACTTAAATTACCATCTTTGATACTTACCACCAAGGTATCAGCCTTCGTGATTATAGCTCACAGTACAAATTTGGAACATAAAATACACACAGATGTCCACCCTCAGAAGTTTAAGAAAAAATATGTGCATCCAAGTGGTGTGTATTTCCCCAAGTTTGTTTCCTCAACTCTCTGAAACCTTCTTTAAGTGGAGTCTGCTCCTCCAGCACTGCTATTCTGCCTCTTGGTATTCGTCTTCTGAATCACAGTCTACCTAGCTGAGCTCTCCTCCTCTGGCTGGCCGTTGTCATGCAATTGAATCTCTTCCTGTCAAAAGAAGAATCATCCAGTCCCTTCCTTTCTCTTCACAGGTCTTATCAAATTTAAAATCTTGTCACTCTTGGTACTTTCTAACCATCCTTGTTTCAGTTTCTTCATCCTGCCTGAGCAATTTCTGTTCCCTCCAAACCCTGTAACTGTAGACGGGTAAGAGAAGGGGCTCCTTTCAGCTCCAATTACATTGTTTCCTGCTCCAAGTGTTTTAGCAAAGGAGAAACTCTATTAGATACTCTCCACTGCTCTTTGCCTGGTTATGCATGACCAGCAATAACTACAAACCAGTAATCACAATTACAAAATTGTAAATACATTCTCCAAAAATCATCTACCCTTTCACTGTTTGCTCTTGCCCATTACGTGAAAATCCACTGCCATGCTCATGACTTGCTGAAACAGGTGTGTTCATCTACAGCACTGATGCAAACAAGACCCACAACACTTGTCAGATCTTATATTAAGTCAGTACAGTTAGGCTAATTCTGAACAGAACTTCTGTAATTCTTTATGGTAACACTCCTGCTTTAAAATTCAATTTGACTTGAGGAGCCCCTACTCTGAGAAAAAATCTAATGAAAAATAATTATCCTTTCTCTTTTTTTTTTTTTTTTTCCCATTTACTTGGAATCTTTCATAAAGAGCATAACTGTTAACTGCTAACACCTGAATCACAAATGACCCAACTGATCCACTTAGACTGCTATTGCATACTGCAACATGTTCTCTTCCTAGAAAAGTAGCAGTACAGTCTTCTGTGCAACATGTTGTGAAAGTAGAAAAGTAGTTTAGGTGAGTCAACAACTTCATTCTGTTCTGAAGCAGTGAGCATGGAAGGAGTTTCATTATTCTGACATAAATCCACAGTGATGCCACTCCAGTTTTATTTGTGCCAGGGTAATTAGTATATCTGCAACTATCGCATGTCCTATACATATTTGTGAGTGACAGCCATATAAAGAGCTGAACTGTTGCCTTGGATGCTCTAATAGCCCTTGTAAGATGTATATAGCTTTCTTTCCTGTGGCCTGTCTAAATAATGCTTTCCAATAAATTTCCCTCAGCTTTGCGTCACATGAGCTCATTGAAAAGTATATATTCCTCTGTTTTATCATACGTTTTGAGTTTACTAGCATATATATGTGCATTACTGTAGTTTCCTGGTAAACATATGCACATACTTCCTTAAACCTTTTCCTTATCTTTAGGCTCTTTCAGATAATTTCACATATTTGAATGAAATTGTTTTTCTCCCTTGTCTATTTAATAACACACACTTCTTGTTTATTCAGTGCCTTTCAACAAAAGGCTGTAAAATATTTGCAGAAATGGGCTAGCAATTTGAAAAACAAGAAATATTGATCCTTAGGGAAAACATTTGGAGAAGTGCCTACTTATTCGGGGTTCTTAACTTCAATATGAACTATGCCAAGCAGGAGACATCAAATGTTGTTTCAATCTGGACATAGAGCCATTGACCACAACTCTCCAAGGGCAGCCTGCAAACCAGTTTCTTATCCACTGAATGGTCCACCCTTCAAATCTGCATGTCTCTACAATTCGGAGGTCAGGATGACATGTGGGACCATGTCAAAGGCCTTACAGGAGTCCAGGTAGATAACATCAGTAAGACTTTCGTTGTTAACTAATGCAGTCACTCCATCACAGAAGGCCACCAGATTGGTCAGGCACGATTTGCCCTTGGTGAAGCCATGCTTGCTGTCTCAGATCACCTCTTTGTCTTGAATGTGCCTTGACATTGCTTCTAGGAGGACCTGTTCCATGACCTTCCCAGGCACAGAGATGAGGCTCACCGGTCTGTAGTTCCCTGCATCCTCCCTTCTACACTTTTTTAAAATAGAGGTGATGTTTCCCTTTTTCCTGTCACCAGGGACTTCACCTAACTGCCAGGACTTCTCAAATATGATGGAGAGAGGTTTGGCAACTCCATCAGCCAGTTCCCTCAGGACCCTGAGATGTCTGGCATTGGGCCCCAGAGACCTGTACTTGCTCAGTTTCATCAGGTGGTCTTGAACCTGCTCTTTGATTACAGTGTGTGGGACTTTTCTCCCCTAGCCCTCACCTACAGGTTCAGGCAACCAAGACATGGGAAGCCTGACTGTCAGTGAAGACTAAAGCAAAGAGGTTGTTGAGTACCTCAGCCTTCTCCCTGTCTGTCATTACCAGTTCTCCCTTCTCATTTGTAAGAGGGGGTACACTCTCTTTGGCTTTTCTTTTCTGGCTAATGTACCTCTAGAATCCTGTTTTGTTATTCTTTGCATACCTTACCAAGCTCAGTTCCATCTGTGCCTTGGCTTTCCTGATCCTATCCCCGCACATCTGGACAGCATCCCTGTACTCTTCCCAGGACACATGTTTTTCCACTGCCTGTGCATTTCCTTCTTGCACCTCAATTTGACCAGCAGGTCCTTGCTCAGCCATCCCAGTTGTCTGCCATCCCTGCCCGCATTCTTACCCAGGGGGTTGGAGAATTCTTGTGTTCTAAGAAAAACATCCTTACAGAGTTGCCAGCTCTGTTCAACTCCTTTTTCTCTAAGGACAGTGTCCCAGGGGACCTTGTCCACTAGGTCTTTAAATAGCTGGAAGTTCGCTCTTCGGAAGTTCAGGGTCCTGACTTTGCTCCTCACCAGGCCCATATTCCTTGAGATCACAATGTATATCTTGTCTTTTTTTTTTTTTTTTTTTTGTTATTTTATTTATAGTCTGCCCTAAAAAGTGAAAATCAGAGAGTTTTCTCTTTTGGCGTGGTAAAGGACTCCTGATAGTTTTGACTCCAGCAGGATCCTACCAGTTCTGCTGCACTGAAGCTGTGATTGAAGGAAACTCCTCCCTCGCTGTGGAGTCAGTTTGGAGCAGTCCTCAGAAATGCAGCAATTAGGACTAAACCATATCAGGTGGCTCCACACATGCTGGAGCAATCTAGGACTAGGAAGGAAGGAAAGTAACTTACTGTTGCTTTTAGCCTCAAACTTAGAGGCTCCAAACTCCATGTTGTACCTCTTGGAGTCACAATGCAAGAACACAAATTAAGTGAAACAAAAATGGAATCAATTGATTACAGGAAGTTTGTTAGTTTGAGAAAGGACTATGCAAACATGTGAGAACAATGGGCTTATGTGTTGCCCATACAAACACAGTGAGCTAAATTGTTGTACCAGAGGTGGCTGAAAGGGCAGAGCACAGAGAGCTGCAGGGCAATGCTGCGATCGGTAGGGCTGTGTCTGTGCCTGTGCTGGCTGCCCTGGGCTGCAGAGGAACAGAGAACTACAGGCTAAGTCATGAACATATAACCCTAGTCCCAGCAGGCATCTGCTGCCTCCAGGATTTGCCAGGTGGTAATGACAGTGAAGAAACACTCCTTTTGTGCCTGGGATGTTGTTTTTCCAGCTCCTTAAGAAAGGAGAAAGCTACAGAGCTGCTAGAGTTCAGCTCCATGCTGACAGTTATCTTTATATGAAGACAGTTTTAGGAGAGTTTTAGTCAAAATTATAGTACTAGAGGTATTTTGAAGATCTCATCTTGAGAAATAAGCCTCTATGAAAGGAGCCTGGCAGCCCTATCTAGTCTTTGTTTCTAGATATGAATTACCCCAGGGTAGTTATTCTGTGGACTACCCTTGAGTCATGAACCCTGGAAAGGCTGGGATCCAGATGGTATTGACCATATGTGAACAACAGAAAGTAGGTAGAGGTAGACAGAGAAATGGGCTTTTTGTATATAAAACATCAAGAACATGACAGAAAGTAAACTCAGTTCTGTAAGAATTGTGCAAGCAAAAAGCAGAAATAACATGGCAAGGACATTGGTTATGTTCAGCTCTGAAATGCACATGAATTTATTTATTATGGGTCCCATGTTCACAGTGAGTGATTTTTGTGAATCTGCATATTTGTCTTCTTTCATGATCGTGATATCATTTTTAGACATGCTAGTACTCTCGTTTTAGACTTGGTAAAAATTCAAGTGGAAAATTCTTGTCCAAAATCACGTGCAACATGTACCTTGTATTTTCTTTTTGCAATTATTTTCTGGATGGTGTCAAACTAAATCAAATCAAATTTCCCAGCTTTCCCTCACAATAGTTAACTGCCATTTTCTTTGATTCCTCTTTAATATATTTCTTTTGGCTCCAGTGTGACTCAAGGTGTACATTTTGTTTAGTATGATCTGATGGACAAAGACACAGCAATGAAACTCACGATTTACCTCTGCCTTGTACCTTCCAAATGATGTTGGACAACCCCTATGCTTCCATTTCCTCTTTATCCTCTTTACCTCTTTTTTTTTTTTTCCCTATTTTTTTTTTCACCTCACCTTCTGCTGCCTTCTTTCTTGAAGAGCTCTACAGTCCCTGATACCACACGACAAGTCTAGTATGTGGTGCTTTCCCCTGTTGTATGACTAGATATCCATCTATCATGTGATAAGGTAGAGCCTGGTACTAGATGAAGTGTTGAGGGAAGAGTATGGGCTGGGGGCTGTCCATACCAACCATAAATGTTATATAATCTCTTTTCTTCAGATCAAGTGTTTTTCCTTACTTGTTTAGCCTTGGAATAACAGCCAACAGGTAAGGACCCACATTAGGATTTGTAGCTGTTCTTCATTGCAATGGACTTAAAGCTCATTTCAAAGTGTAGCTGAGTGCAGCATCTCTGCATGAAACAAGAAGATAAATATTAAATCATTCTACAAAAATATAAAAATAAAGAGAAAAAAAGATTTATTTAAAAAAGAAAAACAGTCAAGGTTTGGTCGTCATATTAAATGAATACCAGCTGACGTTACTAGTTTAACTTGACACTAAAAAGCATGGTCAAAGGAAAACATATACATTTATCTTTCAAACAGCACTACTAAAGTACCCCTGTTAGCTTTTGATTGCTAAGGCACAGCTAATTTCCTTTATCATGGAACCTGGAAATAGAGATCATGTTGTTTGGTTGGAAGAAATGTCTTTATATACATGAGTTGTGCTGCTTCTCTCTCTCCAATTCAAAAATTCTGCTAAAGTAATTGGAATTAAATACAAGATATGTTCACCAACAAAGTCTCTTGAAATCTCTGCCTATAATCTTTCCCATAGGAATAAAGAAATTAACATAAATAAGCTATAACCAATAACACAGCAAAATTTATTAAGAAACTCAACCACTGTGAATTTTCCTCTAAATAAAGCAGCCCTCATTATATAAAGTCTGCACAACCAGCAAGATTAATTCCCTCATCACTATTATTCTCAGAGATGGATTTACTGTATTTAGGAGCTTTTCCAAAAGAAGAAGAAAAAAGAAAAAACTGAAAAGAGAAAAGATTTTTCTAATAACACATATCGATGAACTTTTTCTTTTTTTCTTTTTTTTTTTCCATCAATGAAACCTGAAGCCTGCTAGTCTGGTTTGCAATAGTAATTGAGAGACAGAGATGGATGTAAATATTCAGATGTTACAGTTTTATCAGCTTGCTCTGTGCATGAAATCTGGAGAGGGAAGCTCTTTGTTGGCTAACTTCCTTGTAAATATCTTACAGTCTGCATTAAAAGCAGAATAAGGCTATGTGTTTACTGCTGATTTCCCTGTTTCTGCCAGTTTTTTTATTGATATCTACATGTTCCCCTGGGAAAAAGGAGGCAGCAACCTGCCTGTTTGAAATGCTATAATATAAACTCTATACACAATTACCTCCTACAGTTGAATAAAACATGAACTCAGTCATTTCCAAATGCTCACAAAGAATCATTTTTACTCATAACCTCCTTTGGCACAACCCAGCTTACTAACCTGTCCTTATATATAGTCAGTCCAGATGTTAGCTGTCAAAGTAATTATCTGCTGAGTACAGATATCCTTGAAAAGTTTTGACTCCACCATTTATCTCACAGTTGGCAAGTCCATCTTAAAAAACAGTGACGAAGAAGGTCCTGATTCAGCAACCAGTGAAGCTAACATAGCTTAAGCGTTAACATCAGCAGTAGTTTTCTTTCACTTCTGTGCGTCATTATCATTTTACACCCCATAGCCCTCCAATGTACTAAACAGTTTCATGTGCCATGACCTGAAAAAGGTGTTTAAAACCCAAATAACCCTCTCAGTGTCAGAATGGAAGCTGGTAAAGTTGTTTCTGTTCCTGAACAGTTTGATATTCTGCTCAGGTTCAAATATAGGTTCAAATATGGTTACTAGCTTGCAGTGAGGATTGATTCCATATCCCACTGAAGGGGTTGGGGGTATGACATTTTTCACATCTGAAAAATTTCTTTTTATATGAATTATTCACAGGAATAGGAAACAATGTCTGTCTGGCTTCCTCAGACCTTTCACTAGTCATGACAGTCAATCTTTCTGTGGTTCATGAGTTCCAGGTTCTATTTATTTATTTATTTATTTATTTATTTATTTATTTATTTCTAGAAGACTGCTGCGTGATATATATTGTTGGTTTATTTTCCCCAAAGAATGAAAAGTTTTTAATATGGAATTTTGTATGCACCTACTTTTACAATCTGGATGTATAAAAATTTGGCAGAGAATAAGAACAGAACATATATATATAAAACCATAGGATGAAATCGAGCTAGTAGAAAGTATCTCAAGTATATCTGAATGTATTACTCAGTGGCTGCTTGTTTGCCATGCTTATGCAATATTGCAAAATTAAAGGGCGAGTACCCATGTGAAAGTATATGATATACTGTCTTGTTTGACGGCAGTTTTTTCCACTAGTTTCCGAGAAATCTGAATGATTTGTTACTATAAGGTATTTTTTTCTGGTGGCAAATGCTTCTGTCTCATAGCAGATTACCAAACCAAGTGTGAAAAAGGACTCATTCTTCCCATTCCTCTGTGGTCACACAGCATTCTCAGCAGGGGTAATTCTACTGCACAGTTGTGTGAATAAGGTTGTTCTAACATGGGTGTGAAGTACATCTAGGAATCAGAAACTGAAGGCAGGATCCACCCAGTAGTATGGTCAGCTAAAGAATTTCCATCTCAGTCTCTGGTGAAACCCTCTGTAGGGTTTTTTTGTAGGAAACAAATGTGGCAAATGGAAAGCCAAATGCTTAGTGCTTCACCTATCTCTGAAGCAGAAATAACAATGATAACAATAGGAATAAAAATATTTTTCATATGGTAAGGTTGCTGTGGATATCATAGGAAGCATCATTCAAATGTGAAATTAAAGTAAGCATTCACTGAATTTTAGTATAAAATTAATGATCTCGTGTTAATGAGGCCTATTATATTACACAACTGCTTTCCAAGGGAAACAATAGAAGTGTTTGGGGTTTTCACAGATGGTCCAGTGGAAGCATTAGGAAATATATTGCAAGTACTAATACTGTGTGAGAAGTAAACAAATTCACTGTATGGTATTTTATTTTATTTTTTAAAGGTCTGTGCTTAAAGTCCACATCACGACAGCTCACAATAGATGTTCCTAACATAACTTTTGACCTAACCAAACTGAGGAGGAGGCAGCCTTCTCCTGCCTTCTGTCCCTGGCTTTAAACATAGGAAGTTAAATGAGGTTTTTGATCTCTCAGAGTAAGAGGTCTCAAACCCAGAGGTCTCATTTTTCAAGAAAGCACCTGAATTTGCCAGACTGTAATTAATATTAGGAGGCAACTAATCTCCTAGTGCAGAAAAGACATGTGCAGCCAGGACTATCAGATATAGGTCTGGAAAGAAGAGAATTAAGTGTGTATCTAGCACACTGCTAGAAGTAAGGATTTGGATGAACATGAGAAGTCCTGGATTTAGGACTCTACTTCTAATGTCCTTTATACTTTTTGCTTGATGATATCTTTAATACACTTCTGAAGGCATATAGGTGCAAGAGATGAAATGAAGCAGCACTTGGAGGAATTGGAAGATGGGAAAAACTTCTGTTTTATTAATAGGTAGCAGGGAGAGTTAGAAGTATCCTCTGTTACTGATTATTCACGTCCTTCCAAGCTGTTCAGAATTTCTGTTTGTCCCAGTCATATTGTGCTTGTTTTCACACTTAGGATATAGTGTCTGCCTGCAGGGAAATATTGCTTATCCTTGTGCATCCTTGATATTATAACTTGTCTTTCTATGTTGTCAGGTGGAATCGCAAGCTGGAGTTACTTAAATTTTCAGTAGGAACCCTCAGAAACCAAACCTGTCACTTTTCCCTGGAAAATAGAGCATAACCACAGGATTACAAGACTCCTGTGTGGCTTCCTTCTTTCATTGTTTTCCCTTTTTTGTGGTGCCTCAATTTAACGAATTTATGTTTTGCTGCTTCTAAGTATTTATATTGCAATATATGAGGCTTGATATATGTGATATGGGGCTGTGGTGTATGCAATATATAACAGGTTTGGCCCATGAAACTGAACTCTTTATTAGCCAAACACTAGCAGTCTGTCCATGTCCTTTTTCTGCACAGCAGAAGCAGCTAAAGCATCTCTCTTCTATGCCCCTAGCCATTATCTGCTTAGTGACCCCAGACTGTCATGCCCCAGTGCTATGCCTTTAATATCGCTTCAGTTCTCATTTCTCAATATCCTTAAAACGCGTTATTTTTCTGTGTAGTGGTGTCCATTTGCAAAGTAAAAATATAATATACACATTGAGGATTTATTGCATGAAATTATTAGATTACATAAATTTGTGAAGACTGAAAGGCTAACAAAAATAATAACTAGAAAGAACAAGCATATAGAAATCAAGACAAAAAACAAACAAACAAACTCTGATTCACCAACAATGAACTACCTAAAAACTACAGCAGCCTTTTCATTTGTTATCCCTACTTCAAGTGGAATGCATAAAAGACACACAGGTTCCCTGGACAAGACATTCAGAAAATAAAAGCTCTTTTCAGTCAATTACCTGGAAACATTAGAATCATAGAACCACAGAACGGCTTAGGTTGGAAGGGACCTTAAACATCTAATTCCAACACCCCTGCCATAGGCAGGGACACCTCCCACTAAACCAAGTCACTCAAAGCCCCATCCAATGTCTTGAACACTTCCAGGGATGGGGCATCCACAGCTTCTCTGAGCTACCTGTTCCAGTGCCTCAGCACCCTCAGAGTAAATAATTTCCTCCTCATATGTAATCTAAACCTACCCTATTTTAGTTTGAAACCATTACTCTTTGTCCTATCACTACACTGCCTGATTAGCCTGTTGAGCAAGGACGTCAAGGTCTACAGTAGTCATCAAATGCCTTTACTTTCTTTGAACTTGCTCCAATGGTGATGTTTCATTAGTAGCTGGGGCAGCCCCTTTCAACCATTTCCTGGTATTCTGACACTATTCCATGCAAGTGTATTCACCTCTAGTTCTGCAGATGTTGTTTCACAAATAGTGGGAAGCACTGCAGACAATTTCCATCATGATACCTCAACAGCTCTGTAGGCTGTGCTCCTGTGGCTCCTGTGTCTTCATTTTACCAAATGCTCACTATAATAAATCTTTTAAGTAGCAATGTATGTAGCTGAACTGTTTTTTGTTTGTTTGTTTTCCAAGGGCAATGTGCTCTTAACACGACTCAGCGCTACACAGGGGTAGGTAGATAAGGGTCAGACAAATGCAGTGGATTTTTTCACTAACAACAAGAGAATAAGGTACTACACTGTTCAAATATTCATATTTTGGCATCATGTTGTTTCTTTGCTTCTTATAGACTTCCTCGTGCAGAAGATATGGACCCCAAGCTGGCCATGAACCTTCTGCAGAGGCCATACAGTCAACCATTCGGCATTATCAAAAATTGAATACAAGTATTTACCATTTAGTGCTACTGAAGACCATACAGAGCTAGAACAGTCTCAGTTGGTGACAAACCATGAAGGAAAGGCAAGACATTCTTTGGTATACCATAAGTCTGTGTATAGAGAGGCTCTGCCCTTTATGGAATAGGCTCTTGGCATACAGAAATGAGTCCTAGCGCCAAACTGATGTATTGAGAATAACAATGTAATAGAGATTCAAACTCTGAAACTCAGGCAATAAAGGTTGTTATAGTGAACTTCCTCTGGCTCAGTCTCATACTAGTAGAGCAGTTTTTATTTATTTTTATTCATAATTTTTATTAGAATCTTCTGTTAGCTTCAGACAAGGATATTTGGTTGGCTTGAGGGATAACTGGAAGGAGACAATGAAAGGAAGTGGATAAGGTTGCTACATAATGTTTAGATGTGGTAAACTGAGCCTATTTCACCCCAAAGTCTTAAAGGAATACAGACATGCATTTTCAGGTTGGCAGAATTGTTGCACACAGATAATACCCTAAAATTTGCTCTGTCGATATCCTGGGTAACTTACACTGTCTGAATCCAGTTAAGTAAACAAGGCATTATTGTTTAGTTGAATGACAACGAAACCCATACTTCAAGGTAAATGATTCAACATGATCCACTGAGGGTTGATATTTTCTAGAAAACAACTGCCAGGATTAATTCATAGACAGAAGAATAATGCAGGCAAGCCTTGATATATATCACTTGGATGGGCATTGGGATATTGTATATTTCATCACCTTAAGTGGTTTCTTCATCAAGCAAATCCAAAAACTTTGAACATAAGGGAAAACATTAAGTACATTTTGTCCTTATAGCCACTGGATTTTGCTCACAAAGTAGAATTGTCTTTGAAAGTGAAATTCCTTAGTTTTTGGCATGTTTTTACGTGCATTGGAGAAGGTTTTTCTCCTTTGGCATATTGCTTTTTCTTTTACATATCCTTATTTCATCAGTTATATTCACTGAATGTGATTCCAATCTTTTACTCCCTTGTTTGTTGGACCACTGAACCAGGGTAAATGAAGGCACATGGCCAACCATATGGTAACAATAACATCAGTGCTGCAGTAGAGGAAGATCAAGAGTTGCATATACATAAGGTAATATGGAATATATTTATACAATTTTGAAGAATATCACTAGTCTGTTTTCTTCAGTAATATTTATGTTCTTTGGAATGACAGAATGAGGTCAAATCCAAGATGCATTACATTGAAAGTACCAGTCACAAAAAAACTTGTCCCTTTCATCTGTTCTAAATTTCAGTCTTGCATATAGCTTTGTGGGAATTATAATATATCAAGCACTATTGGTATTTGCCTGGAAAAAAGTGTAATTTTCTTTTCAGAAAATTGATGTAATTAAAAAAAATGGAATAACAGAATGTCTAGTGTTTCGAGCAGTAGAGCTAGAATTTATATGCTATACAACTTCCCATTGTTTTCAGAATAGCCCATTTATCAGATCCATTTCTTTTGCCAGCTGGGATAGCTTCAGTGTTCAGAAAGTGGTGGTACAGACTGTAACATATAAACCTGTACATAGTTGTCAATTAATTTTTTCAGCTAAACATTGAAAAGATATCTGTGAAAAATCTTGTAAAAAATGACTTTGCATCTTTTAAACAAGTCTAGTTTGTTTGTTGATCTTAGTCATCAGCAACTCTGGAAGATCCTCATATGTACTTAACCATCAGTCTTAGTTTAGTTTTGAGATGCTTAACTTGAAATTGGTTTATCAGTTTTTAGTCATGTAAACAGGAGAGCTGGAAAGATGGCCAAAAGTAATAAATAATTTGTCCTAGCAGAATTAGGTAGGACTGCAACACTTTGAAATACTGTCTTAATGAAGTGGAAGTACCAGAGCTTTTAAGAAAAGGGGGGAAAACATCATTCGAAATTGTAGTGATTTCATTAAGGATGGAAGAGGTTAATACCTTTAAATATTTGAGTTTGTTTAGCTGTTAAATTAAGCTATACATTGTGTATTCAAACCCATGGAAACAAATAGACTCATCAATCTGTATTTTTAAGTGAACAGCTTCTATGGAAATATCAGCCAATATTCACTTTTCCACGTCTTTATAGCTGTCATTTACAACTCAGGTAAATATCATTTACCAGCTCTATTAGTTATGGAGTTTTGACATCCTTCTGTAGGTATGTTATAGGTCTGACTACCCCTGTTACAACCAAGCATACTGCATTACAAATTAGGTTTGTGACAGACCCATCTTGAGATTGCTAAAAGGAAGCACGTGTGATTGGTGAGAAAACTGAAGATCTAAGGATTTAATTGCAAGACAATTTATCAGAATCTATTTTATTGGCATTTTCTATGACATCTCAGATTTTCTACTGCTAGAGAGAAAATATAGGGTACATATTCACTATGGATGGATGGTATCTAAGGTGAAATTAAAAGACAATTTACATTTTTTCAGTAATTTTAACTTCTGTCCGGGAGTTCCTGGCAGGTTAATGGCAAAAGAGAGAATTGTAAGGTCAGACTACAATGAGTTCTTCTGTATGAAGAGCTCTAAATATTCTGTGATGTTCTTAAGGGATATGTTCAGGCTGCACGGTTCTGTGTTACTTGAGCTAGTGCCCAATACAGATCTGGGTAAGTTAGCATAAAGTTCTAAATATTTGCTTATGTGAAAAATCTTTTTGGGGTAAAAATGTTATGTCATATCAATATTTGCCTAACAGATGTACTGCTTGAGAATGAATGATCTCTCTTTTCTGTTTTTTTCTGTTAATTCAGACTAAATTTCCATCATATTGTGTACCTATTTAGGGTTCAATGAAATTATCATAATAGAAATAAAAGAACAAAGAAGTGACGTTTGAACAGTTTGGTGTAACCCAATTTATTCCAGGCTCAACCACATAAAGTACCATCGTTCTGCCAAAAGACTGTCAATTAATTTTAGAAACCAAATAAATGACTACTACATTCTTACAAATAAAATAATATTTGACACAAATTTAAAGCTCTGCTGGTTATATATGAATTAATCATGAATACAGACTTCCACTTAGTCTGCACTTGTTTCTGTAGGTAACACACTGATCATAAAATATCATTCCCACATAATTAGAAAGGAAGAGGAAATCTTGCTGCATCAATCATCTCCTTTTTTAAGAAAAGATTTGCAAGCTGAAATATGCTAACACATTTTTTGGCAGTTAGGGCAGGTGAGCAGATACGTGGTGCAGCTGAAGAATGTTACTTGTTAAATCTCTGCAGTTTTAATCCGAGCACTCTTCTTTGGTGGCAGGAGCTAGCTTCTAAAAGAGTTTTCATACTAATGGTTGAAGACACTCTATATCTTTGAACCTGATACTGAGGCATAGAAGTTACAGTACATGTGAGACTAGAAAGATTTCCTAGCTAACGGATGGACTGAGAAATGTAGAAGAAAAGTAATAGAGGGAGATTAAGATAACAGGTATAGAAGTGGAACAGTCACAAGAAGAGATGAAGTTTCTTTCCAGATATATATTTTTTCCCTTGTCAGAGGTGGCAAATAACTAGATCTTTTATTTTTTATACTCCCAAATTAGAAGATATTTTTCACAGCTCTTTTACGTCCACAGTGAATAGTCCTCATGGGATGGAGAGGACTTCAGTTATAACATCTTGCTTCCTCATAATCCCAGTTTATATGAAAATATCACTGATGGGTTTTCCCAGCATGACATTCCCTGGACTCAGGCACATATTAATCTGTTGTTTCAAAGGAAGTTAAGTTGGAACCTGTTTTAGCAGACTGGTTTGTGAAATAGAAGTTTTCAAAAGTTTTTGTCTGTAAGCCTACTGTATATTGTCACCTCTTTTAACAAGAATCATCTCAACTGATTTAGGGACAGTCTTCTCACATACGAGAATAGACAGCACAACCTTTGCTGAGTCAGGCTGAGGCTCAGGTGGCTGCTGTGTTCTGTAAAAGATGGATATTGAAGTTTCAACCTCATGGTCTGGAGTCACCAGACCTAATGCCAGTCTCTAACGCTCAAAGTCCAAGTGGACTCCCACTGCTGTAATTTCCTGTGAAGCGAGAAATGCACTTGAAGTTTTCAATCTGTTGAAGAGCTCAACTTTGATGTAGAATTAAAATATATTCCGTGTTTCATTTCTCTCCTGCAAGAAGAGGGGCTGTGCGACCAGCTGGGGGAGCACCTGTAGCAGTTGCACTGGATTTCCCTTGTCCATACGGCCATAACTGACCTTCACTCCACAGCAGTAGCTGTCATGTCTGGGAAAAGAGGTAGCTAATTTCCGCTCTCCAGTTCCCAGACAGCTGGTGATGAAGTGTCCCTTTTAAACTTCAAAATTTGAGTGCTCCTTCTGTTATACAAAATCCAGGGCTGTTAACTTCATTTTGCACGGTGTAATGCAGCACCTACCACCATAGGGGGTGAAAAAAGAAGGACTTCTAGAGATATCCTGTGATTCAGACTCCTCCTGTAATGGGCCCAACCTTACTTTCCAAGCTGGAATTGTTTCAGGCTGATGTTTACGAGACCTGATGCAGAAAACTCTTCAACTTCAGGAGAACCTTGTCAAACCTTATTAGAAAGTAACAGATGAATTTTGAAGTCATTTCCATTTGTTTGAACAGTTGGTGAGGTGAATCCTCGCCCTTTTGGAAATAAAAAAAAATAAAATAAATAAAAAACACAGTTTCAGTGCTCTATTTTTTTCAAATAATTTTGCAGATATTAAATCATTTACCACATGCTTTTAGAGAGTAGATAAGTTAAGCCACTTTAACAAATGTGGATGGAGAACAAAGACTGAGCACAGTTTATTCTTGGCATGCTATTAAAGAGGAATTTCAAGAAGAAAAGAAAAGAAACTCTGAATGGGTCTCCAGCTCCACAAGTTATATGCACAAACTACTGTTAGCTCATGAATGTGTGAAACATTCTAGGCTAAATCTTATAGCATCTGACTGACCACAATAGTTTGGAGAACAGTTTAATGCTATCTCTACCATATATAGGTCTGCAATTCCGTGTGCTACCTTAGGCAATCATTGGCTAAAGCACTAAACTATGAAATTAACCTTTTTCTCATGAAATTCCAACCATGCTGGATCATCCAGGAGTCATCATTTGCTGCTGGAGGAAATGCTGTCACTTAACGGGCAGGCGTAAAAAAGTGATGAATCAAGAAGAGGGTTTTTCCCTTTCCTGGAAGACTGCTCTGGATTCATCTCTGCCTGTCGACTGCAGCCACTCAGTGCTGCCAGAAAACCACAGAAAGGCAGTAGAGTCATACAAAACTTGTCATTTTTGTGAGATCATAGTGTCTATCCTTTAATGGCCAAGCTAAGTAGGAATCATCCCAAACCACCGGAACCGCTTTTGTATTGCTCATTGGGAGGCTCACAGCATTCATCCCACAGAGAATCCATACATACCCAGATGATATATAACCTAGATACATGGCACAAGCTTTTTGGAATTTGTCTTACACAGAGAAGTTTTCAGAGCAAACATCTTTTTCCTTGTCACTTGCACCTTTTGTTATTGAAAATGAAAATATGTTCCCTGTGTAGCAATAAATCATTTTTCAAAGAATTTCAAGTATCTCTTACCTAGCAAAAACCTTACATACCTTTGCATAGATAAGTTCTCCTATAGCTATGTTGCATGATTAAAGAAAATTAATATGATGAATCTTGCAAATATAAGAAAAGTACAGGTATTTTAAAAGTAGGACAACTTTCAAAGTGCTATGCAACAAAGAAGGAAGTATGTAATATAGGAAGAGTTGCAGAACCCCTGTTATATTTCAGAAGTCTGGACCACTTCTGTTCTTTTTATGTACATCATCTCATGAATGAATAATACCAGTCACAGAAAGAACTACAACCAATGGAAAAGTAGTCTTGGACTTGAAGTGCAAAAGTTTGTGTTTTCTTCCCAGGTTAACCTGTTAGGTGATAAAGCCGGCATGCTGTCTTACATCAAGGTCCTCATTAAACTTGTGCCCTGATTGCTTAACCATGTTATTTTCTCCTGCATCAGCCAGGTACAAGTGTCAATCCAATATTTCACATGATCACACAACAGCAAAACCTCCAATTGCACATCTTGTTCAGGAACTACAGGACCAAGTGCCCAAACTCAGAAATTGCTGTGACATTGCCACCATTATTTCCTTGCTTCAGTATGATATTACATCCCAGCCCAATGTACTGGGCTTCAGCTATAAATAACTGCATTGACTCATGTTTCTTGCTGGCTGTAGGCACTGTAATGGTGTATCTCACTTTCTACCTGACCTGTGTATGTATTAGTTACACAAAGATTGACTCATTCAGTAAACCATGTGTGGAATCTACAGCCCCACCACAGGCTCAGAAATACTCTCAAGCCACCTGTGAGGGATATCTTTAGAGGAAGAAGGGCGGAGGTGGTTTTTGGCACAAACCCAGAATGCATCCTTTCAACTAACATTTGGCTTACTGGATTTTGCTGTATAGCTATGTTAAGCTTTTCTGTAATGCTTTGTAATTTCTGGCCCTTTTCAGGGAAGACCATGTGTTGTGTGCCCTGTCTTCACCTTTAGCAGCAGTCTCATTTGGGCAGTGTGTCAAGGCCAGGACAACCTTCTTCGAGATCAAGTAAACTTCATGAAGGCTGAACTGGCAACAAATCCATTTCATTACAAAGCAGCATGAATCATGTTAGTCATTTACTTGCCTGCTTTATGATTAATTTGCTGGTACTCATGAAATACATTTTGCAGTTTCATTCAGCCTTGATGGTTGCTGTAGCTGGGAGATTTGGCTGGCAGGACTGCATAGTCCACTGCCCTGCAGTCAACTCCTTTGCTGTTGGCTATTTCACTCTCAATCTCCTCTTCGATGACAGCAAAGTAGCCTCCATAATGGGCAGAAGAAATGACAGAGACTTGCTTTTTGCATGTAGAAAACATTGTCCCAGATTTGACCTCAACAAAACTGCTCCATGTGGCACTTTTCTAGTTATGCCTTAAAGAACTGGATTGTGTCCAGGCCATGGTGTGGTACTAATTACCACAGTTTTTGGCTAAAAATGAACTATAAATCTTTAAACACCAACAAGTCTGATTAGGTTTGATTTTTTTTGGCACTGTAGCAGTACCTCCAAACAGAATAATGTTTTTGCAGAACAGGTTCAGTACATCTGATACTTCCTTGCATGCAACACTTATCACACAGGTTTATTGAAGCAGGAAGTGGGTTTGCCAGTTTTATTCTTTAAAAAAATTGAGGCAATGCCAGATTTTAAAGTGATAGAAATTGGCATAACACCATTGTCCTGAGTCATGTTTTCAGTAACTCAGGATATAGCACTTGGATTTTAATCCTGCAGGCTAGAGGTAGAAAAGGTTTATCAGGTCATATCGCCTATGTCCCTGTCAGTGAAAAAATGTTCCCTTGTGTACAGAAATAGGAAGCAGCCCTATTTTGTTTCGAACATTTCCCCTCCACTGATGGTGTTTTTACCTCATTCTCTTAGGAATGCTTCATTCAAATGTGTATTTTCCTGGCATTAAATGGTATATTTTTATTTCACATTCAAGTCCACAATCTCTATATCCAGGTAATATTTTTTCACATTTTCTGCTTACATTTTTCAAATATCTGAAGACCATTGTCACGTTTCAGCCTTTTATACTTAAGTCTTAGTTGTTTTTCAAAAGCCAATTCACTTTAGAGCCATAATTGTTCTTATATGGCTTTTTTTTAAACTGCACTCCAGTCTGTCAAAAATCACTTGCTGTCCTGCAATAAACACAATATTCAGGTGCAGATGAACAGATTGGAACAGACAGACTTTTTAGAAGGATGAGGAGAAGAGATACAGACTTTCATGTGTGTGGAGATGCTTGTCTGAGCTTTTGGTGTCATGTTGAATGGAGACATTCTCCATAGTAGCACCCACTGGTCTCATTTATCTTCCAGCACAAAGAGATGCGGAGTAGGAGAAGCATGTTTCAGTTCTTAAAGTGTTCAGTTTAAAGCAGTCACACAAATCCTACTCAAGAGTGCAGCCTTGCAGAGATTGATTGCAATGATCATATCAAGGGATGATGTGAATAGGTAACTATCTGATATCACAGATTATCAGCCTTTCCTATTTTCCAGTGAAGATGATTCAGGTGTAGTGAATTTATGCTAGCATAAATTAATAAACAAATAGGTTTATACCACTAGTTACATTTCACAGGGCTGACAGCTGTAGTCCTGGGCACACCTGGAATGCAAACAGAAAACCAGTATGACCGTATTGCTGTGCTGCTATCTTGCATAGTAGTATTTTGAGGTGTTTTCTTTAGGGCTTGACAAAAGAAGCAGTGTACATGTCATAGACATTGATAGAAACTGTACACACTCTTTGATAATGCCCCTGGAAGTGGGGAGCATCTTCTTTTTCTGCAAGGCAGTAGGAAACATAAAAAATATAAATACAATCGCTAACTTTAAGTTTACACATCACTAAGAAAAGTGGCTGCAGAGCTGGGTAAAGATAACATTGCTACCTTTATATTAGCTTGCTCAGAAAGATATAAATTACCTTCTTGTTGATGTAAATTAGCCTGTGTATAGTCCTGTGGTGCCACAAATTTACCAGTATGAAAACTTGCTAGTCCCCTTTTGAGAAACACAAAAATTTCCTTGAAAATATTGTCCAGGTGTAAGAATTTGGACTCCATTTGACTTTGTATGCTGCTGAGAGGAGCAACAACTGCATACATAAAAGAGCTCCCTTTTATCCCTTTTCTTCTTTCCTCTTGTGCTTCACATAATGCTAATTTCTACAAACACTATCTGGTGGACACAGTCCTTCCTCAATCAGCAATAAAAGTGGCTTTTCTGTTTCCATTGGCATACTCAAAAAATCACAAGTCTACACAAAGCCAGGAGACTAAAACAGAGTAGTTTTGTATTTCCCAAGCAGTGCCTAGAGCTCTGAACAAAAACCTCCAAGGAGTTCTCAGCTACATGTAGGGCCCAAATGGTCTTTTAGCAAATGCTAAGATGCTCTAGAACCCAAAAAGGGGAAAGACTGACAAGAAGGATGCAAATGTCATGGTGTTCCTCTTGCAGTGCCACATTGCAGGAACACTTGTGACTGAAAGAATTAATGGCTACCCAATGCATGGAGATAGTTATTTGAATAGAAGCATGTCTGAAGGAGAAAGTCCCTAAGTAAGACACTTGGGCTTCTCTCATTAGGAACTGCTGAGAGTAAAGGACGGGATTTACAGTCTCTCTTTCACAAGATGAAGGAGAAAATGCCTCCCTTTTCAGCAATTACTTATCTCTTTCCTACAGATACCTTTTCTTTCAAGCCTAGAAGAGGGTTTTGCCCTTAATTTGAGGAAGGAAGTGCTATTGTTGTATTCCTTCAGCACTGATGGGACCTCATAGATCTGGAAGCGTGACAGTACATAAATATCAGCTGATCTCCTGCTGCTTGATATTATCCAAATGTGGCTGCTGTTAGTGTGTAGCTATGGAAATGTCGGTATCTGAAGGATGTCTGCTAGGCATGGATAGCCACTGGCATTTCAACATCAGACTGAAGTGTCTTGGAGTACCTCCATGCTCCTTGGAGGCCTGTCCAAATCACAAACAGTGATAACCCTGAGCCTGTAAACTCCCTGTTGCAGAATTATTGCAGAATTAGCAAGGTTATTAGAGTCAGTGACTGCCACAGCAAAACCCAGTATGGCACCACACTCTGATCCTTCAAGCACCACTTTAAGAGGCATTCAGAAGACTCATCGTGATGTTTAGTGTCTATTACTTAAAGATGTTAAGAATGAAATACAGAGAAACCTCCCACATTTTTGATGTGGCCATGACCTGGGAAAATGTAATTACATTGAAAAGAAATAAATGATATAATCAGTCTAGAGGAAGGTCCTGAAAATAACTGGCAGAAAAGTACAGCATTGTATATTCTGTACCTGTCTTGAGTATCTGTAACAACATAGATAATAAATTATTTTGTCTATTGTATAAGAAAATAATATGAATATATTCTAAATAAATTAGGAAATCTAATCTGGGAAACTATAGGTCATCTAAAAACTGAGACAAATATGCCATAAAATTATAGGAAGCAGTTTTGCATATTGTGTCTTTGATCAGTCATATTGGGTGAATTTGACATTATATGTTTTATCCCAAATGGTTGCTATTATTTCTACATTGATTTGGCTGGAGGCAGCCCCAGAAAATATGAAATTTCTTGCAAACCCATTACTAGCCAGATGGTTGAGAAAGGTCATGAATGAGTGGGAAAAAAATGGCCTGTGGCAGGATCCAAACAATAAATATGGGACCTCTCAACAGACACCCTAATATGTTGTTGGAAAAAAAAGAGAGTATGATGGGGCTAAAAAAACCCACTTTATTCATGTTGCAATAATTCCTGAATGTGTATCTCTTTCTTTTATAAAGAAAAGAAAACATGACTGCAAGAATGTAGTTAGATCTTTGTTTTATACTTATCCAAGCTTATATAAACAACGTATTACCACTTCTTTTCTTTTCTTTTCTTTTCTTTTCTTTTCTTTTCTTTTCTTTTCTTTTCTTTTCTTTTCTTTTCTTTTCTTTTCTTTTCTTTT